>NC_138034.1:59346338-60628916 GCF_964106645.2 Podarcis pityusensis | reverse complement strand
AGACACAAATCCCAAATTACATATCTTTAACTTCCATTTGCTTGTTTCATTGACCTCCTCACACCTCCCTTTTTGTGTTCTAGTTTACTTAGTTATTTCAGCAAATTCTTTCCATCTTTCTCAATTTTTGTTAAATAATTTATATTAACAATTTAACCTAATAATTAGCTCAACAAATCCTTTCCATCTTTCCCCATATTCTGTTATTCAAATTACCTTAATTTATTTAACCTTATCTTACCATAAAGTACCTTAAAGCTTGAATCTTAATACTCAAATATACATAACTCCTGATATCATTTCTGCTAGAGTCATATAATTTCATTCCAACATTTTCCCTAATATTCATTAATTTTAGGCTAATTCCCTAAATAAAAAATTTTTCTTTATAAATTTTCTTCCAATTTTCATCCAACGTCTCTTCTTCCTGGTCTCGGGTCGTGTCAGTCCTTACTGTCCATTCCATCTAGTCCATCAACCTGGAAGTCTTATGTCCGAGGCCCTTAAGTCTCTTCCATGTCCCTTCTGCAGATCTTCTTCTTGTTGTTTATACTTGCCCTTTTCCTTGTCTTTTGTTGGTCTCTTTCTTAATTTCTTTCCTTTCTCATTGAGGAGTAGGTCTCTGGGGGATTCCAACCCAAAATTGTCTCCCTCTCCTGTCATCAAACCCGCCCATTCCCCACAGTCCCACTCCCCACAGTCATCAATGTAATCCAAAAAGTATTTAAAAGCATATTTCAAAGTCTCTCCAAAGTTAGAAACCTCCTCAGCTCCAGACTCCCCCTGGCCCACTCCAACTTCAATCTTCAATGACAGCGGCTTAAGCTCCTGTAGGGCCTCGGGTCTCTCCATTTGTATTATTTGAGGTGCAACCGCATCCTCCTTCATTATCTTCTGCACTTGCCCAGTCAGTACAGGTTCATGAGTTGGTCCCTGAATGGTTTCTGTATCAATGTTCCCTGTTTGTCCACAGTTATTAACCACAACAGTCATCAAGTCCATTTTCTCATTCATCAAATCCATCTTCTCATGCATCTGTTCCAGCAAGGCACTGTCTTGCATAAAGCAAGCACCCAATCTTCCTCCCAGCTCATCTTTAGTCAAGGTCAAAAAAGACTGGTCCCACGATCTTAATCTCACAGCTGTTGAGTCCTTAAGTATACTGCAGCAACAATTTAACAAGCTCCCTCTAGAGGAGACAATTTCTATTTGTATCCTTTTTTTTTTTAAGGCAAGTCCAACAAAGGAAAATTACTTTCATTTTTCAGATATTTTGTTTCTTTAGAATGCAAAAGGCAACATTGGAATCAGTTTATTTCTCTTCTTTGGCTATCTGTCAAAATATTCCATTCACAGTCAATGAACCTCTCCAACTATTTCTGTCTCTGACACCCCGTTCCCAGGTTAGAGACGGTGGAAACTTATCCTTCTTGACTCCCTCTCCTGCAGGGGTTAAACAAAGTTCCCCCCTCTTTTCTCCTGCTTCCAAGGGGGTTTCAGTAATTCTAAATGAAGGAAATTTTGACTTTTTTAACAGCTTTCCAGGCTTTAGCTTACAAAATTTTTGCTTTAGTCTATATACAAAAAGCGGAAGGCGGACTTCCTGTTTTGAACCTTCCCGCTTTGATGCCAAATTAAGATATTTCTTGATCCAATTTTCCATTTCTACTCACGGGTACTTGTTTTAAATCTAATTGTCCACAGGAAAAAGTCAGTGCTCTCCAGCAATGGCTGTGCGGCTTCACTCCGTGAAAATAGCAATCAGTTCGCAGCACCGCGCCACTCACCCCACTTCGCTCCAGCGCCCCAAAATGGGGTTCCCGGTGAGTAGGGGGGGCGCTCCTGGTGCCCTGCCGAACTCCACGTTCCCAGGCTTCCTCCGCCTGGGATTTCTAGCGGGTCCCCACCTTCGCCGCGGCGGGAAGACCCAGTTTCCACGGAGCCCGTTCCTCCAGTCGGAGGAACTCCGCCATTCACCAATGGCGCTGACCCAGAAGTCCGAGCATATGCAAATTTGAATCACCAGCCTCTGCAACTTAGATTGTGCTGCATCACCTGTTACATCTTCTGAGCAAACAAGCCCAGTGTTTGAGGGGTACCAATTTTGGAAGAACAGGTTTGACAGGGAAGCAGGAACAGATTGATAACTTTCTGAATGATCCAATGGCTCTTGCACCAGGGTAAGTATCACTGAGCTGGGATTTACATGTCAGGAGCTCATCCTACTCTCGAGTAGGACCCTGGCAGAGACACATCCCTGACTGGCATTTTCTCTCCCTCCGGGTCAATCGTTCGAGAGCTTCAAAAGCTTTCTTCAGCCCGAACATCACAGCGACTGATGCCAACAGACATTGGCACACTTAGGGATCCGCAGAGTTTGCGCAGTCCGTGTAACAGAACTCAGTAGCTCAGCATTTAGCTGATCTACGTTTATTTACATGCAATACCCTCAGAGCATTCTGACTTAGCTCCTTCCTCTTTCTCATCAGACAGTGAAGGAGAGAGAACAAAGGACAATAGTCCCACTTCACGGAACACAGCAACACAAACATCCTGTCTCCATCACTTCCCACTCTGTGGAGTCAAAACATACATCGTCATGTGATAGACAACAATCCCATGACTGCAATCACGGAGCAGGAATCTTAACATTACATGGGTGCAGGATTTACACAGGTGCAAGGGCTACAGATGCCAATGGAGAAACTCGCACTGATACAGGGTTGTGTTCATGTGGCTTTTCCCCCTTTCTTTTAGCATGGGGTGTCTGATGGGGAATTTATGCATTTGGAAAAAACTTGTTTCTTTATTTCTATTTAAATTCCTATACTGCCTTTCATTCAAGGATCAGAGGGCAATTTAAAAATTAAAGACACAAAAATGTGTAACATAGTAACAAACAAAAGCAATAATCCCCTTGATTATTCAGGTGGCGCTACATGCACATAGCTCTGTCAATGGACAGAGCAAGAATCACATGCTTTTTTTTTTAAGCCTGTAATTTACAAAAAAGAAAAAGGACTTTGCATACTTTGCATTAACTATTCCATTTGCTCCCCCAAACAACTTTGTGGGTGGGTGATTACTACTGCAGTGTTACAGATGGCAAACCAAGATCAAGAGAACGTGCATTGCTGAGAGCCAACCAATGAGAGATGGTGATGCAAATATGTCAGCCGTGGCATACATAACTTCATTCAAACTCCACGATAAGGCAAGACAGGTTTGCATCCCCACAGCAGATGGATTCCTTAATCTGGCCTACATCTTGCAACTGCACTCTTAATGTTAACACATTCCATTTTGAGCGATTCACTTCATTTGTCAAGCTGAGGTTCCGATAGCTTTTAAAATCATTAACGCGTTCATCTCATTTTTATCCTGTCTAAAGTGCATAAAATTCTGCTCAGCCTGTAGTGGAAGTATTTCTCCTACCGCCGCACTCATAATCAACGCCATCGTCACTGGAAGCACGGTATAAGAAATAGATTCAGTCTCTTTTTTTGTCACTTAAAAAACACACTTATTAGGTGATCAGACCCATAATAATCTCTCTTATCATTGTCTCCTGAAAAGAAAAGGAAGAGAGAGAAAAACTCCTCTCATGGGTCTGATTCATCCATCACCATGGCAACATCATTGCTGCTCAAAACTCATTTCTTTGTGGCTGGGGCTTCCCACTGCAGCGATCTTCAATGCAACCTACAGCTATATGGGTCACCCCATAGAGTTTCCAGCCCCGCAGCTCCAAACAGAGGTTCAGCATTGGTGTGGGGCCTAACCACCCAAATTCAGGTGATCCATATGGCGGCTGTCAGCCTATATTACTGTTGCGACATGAGGAAGCGAGCTCTGGCTGACACCCGATCACCATGGTAACTTATGGATTAGGGCTTGGAAGCACAGTCACACATTACATTCACAGGAAGACTGTCATGATTTATTACATGAGGAACCTTGTTCTTTTCACATTGCATTGGTGGTAATTCGGAGGGAAACGCATGGCTGAGAGCTCTCGTCGATCTGCAGGGGGAAAGCCGCTGACGCTTGTGATGAGTTAATGTTGTGACTCACTGAGGAGAGAGATGGGGGGGGGCATTTTGCAGAGGAGTATAAAGCACACTGGGATCTAAAGTCAGCACACCTTTGGGCCAGGATGTTTTAGGAGCCATACACGTTTGGGGAGGATGGAGGGTTGAGCTATTATAAATGAGGGAAAGTGTAAATTATATCATGAGAAGAGAAAGATGGTAAGCCTGAGCCAAAATGGTCAAATGGACCACTCCATTAGAGCTCGTGAACTGGTTTGGGGGCTGTGATTGAACTCTGACCCTGCTTCTGGGAGATGACTTGCTATGGTGACAGATCTCTCTCTCTCTCTCTCTCTCTCTCTCTCTCTCTCTCTCTCTCATTTTTCAACAAGTTCAGTCAGTGGTTTCTGCGGTGTGGCAACAAGAATAAAGCTCTGCTTTTGAGTTTCACTGCCACATGTAAAACCAAAAATGAAACTGTGGCTTTGCTTTATTTATTTACCTCGGTGGTACCTCGGTTTTCGAATTCCCGAAGAACTTGGAACCCGAACGCTGCAAACCCAGAAATAGGTGTTCCAGTTTTCGAACTTTGCCTCGGAAGCTGAACGTGCTCCTGAGCTTACGTTTTTACTGTTGCGCAGCAAATTTGAGTCCCCCGCATAGTAATTAAGGCTTTCCCCCTCCCGTTTAACACTTAAGCAGCAAATTTAAGCCCCCTCCCCCATAGTAATTAAAGGCTTCCATTTCTGATTGCAGTGTTCTGAGGTGATATTTGGTGCTTTTGTTTTTGCTAATTTTTGCGTTTTTGTTTGTGTGGCTTTTTCATTTTTGTGTCTGTGGCTTGTTTTTCATTTTATGATTGATTGATTGATTGTGTGACTGCAGAAATAGATAGAAGCCCCCCCCCCCCATCCAAACAATGACTATCAACAGTGCAGGTAAGAAAAAAATATATTTTTAATTTTTATCATCTACAATACCGTCTTTTTTATTTTATAGTACAGTACAGAACATTGATTACTGCTTTCATTGCATGGATCAATAGTCTCGTTAGAAAGTAAAATTCATGTTAAATTGCTGTTTCAGGGGTAGTTTTTAAAAGTCTGGAACGGATTGATCCGTTTTGCATTACTTTCTATGGGAAAGTGTGCCTTGGTTTTGGAACGCTTTGGTTTTGAAACGGACTTCCAGAACGGATTAAGTTTGAGAACCAAGGTACCACTGTATTGCATTCCCAACTAAACATTAGGAAGAATGTTTTGATGGTAAGAGCTGCTTGACTCCCTTGGAAGTTGGTAGGTGGACTCTCCTTCATTGCAGAGGCTTCATTTAGTACAACAGACCAATACAGTTACTGTTCCGGAAAACAAGTTAATGCAATACTCTTCTGACTTGGGGGGCGGGCAGACATGGGTTTAAGCAGTTTCCCTCTTGCTCTGCTCCTTTCCCAGGGAAATCCCACTCTTTCCTTTAAATCAGAACAAACAGCAACCATCTGAAAACACAACTGCTGTTTGCGTGCTAAATAGTGTGCTTCCCCAGGAGAAAGCAGCAGCAGGACAACAGGAAATGTGAATAAGCCTTTAAGGATGGAGAATTCACATTTCCTGAAACAATATGTGAACTGAAACACAGCCATTCTTTCAAAATTCACACTTCTTTGAATTTTGCAATGAAGATCACCAAAAAGTAATGTGTACAAGAATGCATATGCTAGGGTAAAGCATGTATAAATATGCATATATTAAAGAATGTAACATACAACATTATGTCAGACAAAGCTGCCTGCAAAAAGTTTGAGAAATCTTCATGAGGATTTCTCATGGGGAGGGTATCACAAAATGGAAATATAGCAAACTAAACGTAAGGCAGGGAAAAAGAGAAACTGATAACAAAAACTGAAATTAACAGATTCACTCATCCCTAGTCACACACCACTTGTGGCAGAAGCCCATCCGCTTGTTCAGACAGTTGACGGAAAACCTTTCCCCAAATTATACAACCAGAAAAAGGAAAAGAAGAAATAGTAAAAGGGTGGGGGGAATACTTCAAATGCCAGAAGAAATAAGGAGGAAATGAACAGGAAGAAAGACACTCTGATGAGATTGAAGAATGGGGACATTTCAGGCACTGCTGGGAGCTACTTAAAATGAGGTCAGGGCCCTAGAGGTGTGGAACCCCAGGCCTGGGGGCCAAATGTGGCTGTTCCCTAGACCATATCCCTTCTCCTCAAGTCACACTACTTAGCAGTCTTGCTCTGCAGCCTCATCAATTGCTTTTGCCTGGCTGAAATATGTCCTTAAACTTTTGTTTGCTTAGCTTGAGGGATGTGCATACATGCAGAAACCTCAGGCTTTGTGTGGCTGGAATGTGGCCTGCTGTACAGAGGTAAGAGTTGCATCCATCCCTCTGCCCATTTTTGCCTCGGCTCCCATGCACCAATGGCCTGCGACCCTCGGAAGGTTGCACACAAGGGAATGTGCCCCCCACCCATGGGCTGAAAAAGATTTCCCACCCTGGAGTATAGAATGGCAGCCTAAGTTACACTTCCTTCTTTCCTGTAGAGAAATATCACAATGAAATGGAAGGCAGTGTGGCTTCTCCTGCTTCTGTTATTGTTGATTTTAATGAATCCAGGAGTTCACTAGCGGAAATGAAGCAGACTTTAAAACAGATGCACATAAATTTGAGAAGGGTAAATGTGATCTTGATTGCACAATGAGTAAGCTAACATGGCTTTAAGCCGAACAGATTTATTAGACGACATGCTTGCTAACAAAAATATTTCCAAGTCTCATAAAATATCAATGTAATCAAATAATTATTCCTCTTTATTGGAAATGTTAACCTAACAATGTTGTTATCTCCAAGTCTATTTGTCATCCCAGCACAAACATGAGAGCAATAATTAAACGTCTTTATGAGTTTGGTTGAGCACAAAGTCACAGGATAATTCTGAATGATCTATTTATAATTAAGGTTTGTCCTAATTAAATCCTCAATAATATATGCCATTGTCATAATGTTTTATATGTTTGAATCCTGAATTTGAGGTTCTGCTAGAACAAGTGGCTTCTAATAATGATGATAACAATGCAAAGATTAACAAAAGTTATTTCTTTAGCAATGGCTTGGCTTTGTGTATTTCTGAAATAAGTTAAGATTGCGTTCTTCAAGTATGTTGCTTTTCAGTGCTGTTATGGAGCTAAATGGGTTTCTAAATTTGAAAATAGAAATGGAGCACTCATTTCATTTGTCACACATTGAGATTTGCACCGGGCAAGAGAGAAGAGTTGAAAGTGCACCATTGTGCAAATTAATTGAAACAAACAATGTAGTTTATTGTACAAATCTCACATATATATGTACAAAATTCACATATACGTACATTAGTAACGGATATGACCTCAGCTATTTTAACGCAGCATTTGAACATGGTTTGGCATGGAGTCTACTAGTTTTGAACAGTCACTGTTGATTTTCGGATCCCTGTACCACACTTGAATCAGCACCTGAATGAGCTTCTCCAAAGTCATACAGTCTACAGCATGGAGGCAACTTTTGCATATAGCCCACAAATTCTCAGTGGGATTTACAGTATGTCCGGGGATACCTCTTTTCCGGCTCTGGAATAACTCTCTTTCATAGAACCTCAATATATTGTGGCGAGAGCATCATTCCTTCTATCGGCTGCAGGCTTCCAACACCATAATGATCAACTGACTTTTCGTGTTTGAGTACAGAATTATGAGTAAGATAGAAAACATGCTTTGTTTCAATTAATTTGCACAAGGGTGTAGGTGTTAAAATACCACCCCAATGCAATTTCTCCTTCATATTTAATTCCTGTTATAAATATAGGTGGTGCAATATGCCACTCAGGGAGGCATTTCCAAGAGCAGAGACCATGTTGCAAACCAACTTGTTGTTGTTGTTGTTTAGTCGTTTAGTCGTGTCCGACTCTTCGTGACCCCATGGACCAGAGCACGCCAGGCACTCCTGTCTTCCACTGCCTCCTGCAGTTTGGTCAAACTCACGCTGCTAGCTTCGAGAACACTATCCAACCATCTTGTCCTCTGTCGTCCCCTTCTCCTTGGGCCCTCCATCTTTCCCAACATCAGGGTCTTTTCCAGGGAGTCTTCTCTTCTCATGAGGTGGCCAAAGTATTGGAGCCTCAGCTTCAGGATCTGTCCTTCCAGTGAGCGCATTCAGGGCTGATTTCCTTCAGAATGCAGAGGTTTGATCTTCTTGCCATCCATGGGACTCTCAAGAGTCTCTTCCAACACCATAATTCAAAAGCACTAATTCTTCGGTGATCAGCCTTCTTTATGGTCCAGCTCTCACTTCCATACATCACTACTGGGAAAACCATAGCTTTAGCTATACGGACCTTTGTTGGCAAGGTGATGTCTCTGCTTTTTAAGATGCTGTCTAGGTTTGTCATTGCGTTCCTCCCAAGAAGCAGGCGTCTTTTAATTTCGTGACTGCAACTGAACAGCAATAGAAGGTTGCGAAAAAGACGGGGCACAAGGAATTAGTATCATATAGAAACGTGCTATGCTGCTCTCTCCATCAGCCTATGAGATGTTGTAATACCTTTCAGTGTACTAATCCAGGGCTGCATAACCTCCTCCCTGTGGGCCTAATCAGGCCCACCAAGCCTCCAGATTTGGTCCATCAGGCCATTTTGGCCAAGCCATACCCAGCTGTCTTACAGCTAATATCATATATGTCATTTACAGCTAACATTGTATATATGTAATCTTTACCAGAGTAAGCTCCAGCTCGGGGGTAGCTTGGTATGTTGCCCCCTGGTAGCTCCTCTGAATGGATCCAGGAGGCCACCAACAGGTAGCATGTGACTGCCACAATAAATTTGACAGGATCCTCTGGAACAATGCAACTTGGGTGCTCCAAGGCACTGTGAGAATTTTAAAATGGTAGCTTGAAGTGCATGCCAAGGAGGCCCAGGGAAGGCAAGAGTGCTTATGGGTTCTGCTGGAACACTAAGGCAATAAATTGATGATTATGATGATGTGCCTAAGGATGCCAGGTGCTAATGATAAGCCTGTTATTGTTAATTCATTCATCGCCTTCTATCAAATTGTCTCAAGGTGATGTCCAATAAAAACAGGGGGGGGGGATTAAAAGAGCACACACCAAAACCCCCAGATACATTTAAAACAATACTAAACAAATACTCATGGCAAAGACCAACTGGGAAAGCCTGTCACAATAAAAATGTAATTTAATTGTTTCTGGAAAGTTCAAGTAGTGGGTTCCTGTCATATCTTGACAGGAAAACTAGTCCACAGAACAGGGGCAGACACATTAAAAAGCCCTGCTATGAGTTGTTGTGGAGCAGGTTTCTGATATCTTGATCTCATCCTTGAGGACATATGAAATATTGGTCAAGGGAGAAAGTTCTGAGTCACTCACCTAATGCCTGCTGGAGCATTCAGAAGACCAACTGGCTTTCTAAATAGTCAGCTTGAGGTTTATTTATCATGTAATCATCAGTGTTTCTTTTTTTAAAAAGGCTATGTGATTTGCCCTTGTCAGAATGAATCAAGGAGAATTTCTTCAGTTCACACACAAATCTCCAAAACAATTAAAGACCTTTAAACATGAAAGTATTATTCACTAATGAGAAAAGCTCTGTTAATTTTAACCCTGCTCATGTCATAATAGCATGCTGAATTGTGGTTAATCTTGATTATTTACATGTAAATCATAGGAAATAAAGAAGCAATAAATCTTCTCTAAGGAATTATGGACTAGCAATTATGGAGCACAGGGGGAAGACTAATTAATGAAGTGGTACATCTTTAGAGAAATATAACTACCAGCAGCGTTCCCCCAACTAGTAATTTTGCATGTATAAATACCACAACCCTCGGCTTGTTAGTCAGTTGTAAAAGACCGTGAGATCTCTCACTAAAAATCAGTTCTATTGTAGGCTATTAGAGGTTAGGAGACTGGTGCAATGATTTGCAAAGCAAGAGAGAGTAACTTCACAATATATTGAAAGAAAAACTGGCATATATATATATAGATAGAGAGAGACACAGGGAGAGGGACAAGGACTGCCATGTTATGCATCAAGGGTGGGAAATCCATGGCCCTCCAGTTGTCATTGGATTTCAAATTGTTTCTGCTCCAGCCAACATGACCAATAGCTATGGATGATGGGAGCTGGAGTCTCACAACATGGGCCACAGGTTCCCCACCTTTGTGTACACACTTATTTGGGAGTAAGGTCCCCTGATCACAGTGAAGCTTAATTCTGAGTAAGCATGCACTGGGTTGCTCTTGCACTCAACATATGAGGTGGGGGATTTTAAAAATCCAAAGTCTCAGTTTTCACTGCTCAAAATCTGAATGTCAAATGTGATTGTTTTTACTCCACATTTTGAAATTTAAGAACTTTCCCAAATTATGTCCTGTGCATTGTTTCCATCTGAGATGATGGACCTTGTGGTCCAGCTGCATCATCTCTGGAGGGAATATATATATATTTCTAGAGAAATATGAGGCTGTTTTCCCTGGGGAAAGACAGAGGAGATAGGCTGGGCAGACTGGTCAGCCACTGTGTTATTCAACTGCTATAGTAATAGGAAGTAACATATGACGTTGCCATACTGAACCAGACCATTGGTTGATCTGAGTCACTATTGTCTCCACTGACTAGCAACACTTCTCCAAGACACTAGACAGGGGTCTCTCCCAGACCAACCTGGATGCCTTACCTGGAGGCAAATGCTTGGTGAACCCGTTCTAGGGTTTCTGAACTTTCAGCTGTAATGCTTGATGGATGGAACAGATTTTTGGGACCAGTATATTAGTGTTCCCCGCCCCAAGTCGTGTTGCTTACTGCCATTCTAAATAATGGATTGTTGCATATTCAATCTGAAATAGATTTGATGTTGAGATAATGGTGTAGCCAATATGTCAAAATGTATCTCATTGCTTCACAGAAGGGAAAATAAGAAGCCATTTTTCTAATCCCAGCAAGCAGTTTCTTGAAAAATTCAGAAACATTTATCTTTAACAAAAGGGAGAATTCATTGAGGTGTGCAGAAGGGGAAGACATAATTAAACAAAACATTCTGGAATCTATATCTTCAAAAGCAAATTACAATAACTCATTAGAGAGACGTCAGAATGCAGTGGTGGATCAAATAAATGCCAAAGTCTTAAATGATTCTAAGCAGGAATCAATTTCTGACCATGATATGACTCCAGCTAATCAATATATGTAATAAAGAAAAATAAATTAATGCCAAAGAACCAATTAAATTTGTTTTTATTCTCCTCCTAATAAATGAGGCCCTAAGTACATCCACTTTCATATTTACATACATGACCCCCGCCAATATATTCATTTGTGAAAGCCTGCCAGCAACAAATAACATTGTTTAAGGCACCTTTGCTATAACTACAATTTGCTAATCAATCTTTATGTTATTACAGAGTTTTAAAGTCAGTAGTATCTTTGTTCCAGGTGTAATGTAGGTTGTAGATATGCTAGAGGAGTGTTACAGAACTGTATTGTTCCTATGGACTGTATCTATGGGGATACACCAGTACCCTGCATATTGTGAAATGTATATGACAGATGGAGAACCTGTAGCCCTCCTCCATCTGGGATGGTCAATGCTAAAGGATGATGGGGTCCAATGACATCTGCAGAGCCACAGAATCCCCAACATCAGGTATATCATTGTCTGTGTACTGGTCCATACTTGTGGACTTAGAGCAATATAGATAATATAGACAATAATTGAGATTTTCCAGATTGCTTTGATCTGATCAAATATTTATTTAATAACCTTTTGGCTTAATTTGGAAGGGCAAACCAAGCTATTTTCTAAGAAAAACTGGGCCTGACTTAATTTTTTTCATGTTAAATTCAGAACACATTGCACTCCCAGTAGAGGCCCCAATGCATAGACTGATGACATGAGACCACCACTTTGTGGAAGCTAAACAGGTCAGTGCCTGCAAGGAAGCTTGCCTGAGAACCACATTACAATGCCTTGTGTTCCATGATGGAACAATACATGAGTGGTGCAGCAATAAAACCGCTAGCACATTTGCAAAGCTAAGCAGGGTCCTGTATGGTTTCAAACTGGATGGGAGACTGCGTGTTGAGATTCCTGCAGTGCAAGAAGTTGAACTAAATGACCTTTGGGAACACTTCCAACTCTACAATTATATGATAATATCACCACTAGGAATGTGATGAGATCCAAATGCTTTCTCCATCCCACCCCCATGCATCCTCGATCAGACTAGTGGGTCATCTACTACAGAATCCTGTTCCCTCAGTGTTTTCTGTCTGATGCTTCTGAGAAACCCACAAGCAGGACCTGAGTACAATAGCATGCTCCTGAAGTTTCCAGCAATGGGTATTCAGAAGCATTACTGCCTCCAACTGTGGAGGCAGAGAATAGGCACGGTAGCTAGTAGCTTTTAATAGTCTCTTTCCCCCATGGATTTGTCTAATCCTCTTTTAAAGCCACCCATCTCTGCCTTGTATCTTCCAATATTCAGCTTCATCAGATGTCAATGAGTAGTAGTAGTAATAATAATAATAATAATAATAATAATAATAATAAATTTTATTTATATCCTGCCCTCCCCAGCCAAAGTCGGGCTCAGAGCAGCTAACAACAGTAAAACGATAAAACATTCTAAAATCATTTCATTATAAAATTAATTCCAATCAAATTAACGGCAACCATTGGGCTAGAAGTTCTGTGAGGATTGCCAAAGGAGGGAGTCAGGCTGTGCCCTGATCAAAGGCCTGGGGGAACAGCTCTGTCTTGCAGGCCCTGCAGAAAGATGTCAAGTCCCACAGGGCCCTAGTCTCTTGTGACAGAGTGTTCCACCAGACTGGAGCCACAGCGGAAAAGCCCTGGCTCTGGTTGAGGCCAGCCTAACCTCTCTGTGGCCTGGGACCTTCAAGATATTTTTGTTTGAAGACCGTAAGTTCCTCTGTGGGACATACCAGGAGAGGTGGTCCCGTAGGTATGAGGGTCCTAGGCCGTATAGGGCTTTGAAGGTTAAAACCAGCACCTTAAACCTGATCCTATACTCCACCGGGAGCCAGTGCAGCTGGTATAGCACCGGGTGAATGTGATCTCGCAGCGAGGACCCCGTAAGGAGTCTCGCCGCGGCATTCTGCACCCGCTAGAGTTTCTGGGTCAGTCTCAAGGGCAGCCCCACGTAGAGCGAGTTACAATAATCCAGTCTGGAGGTGACCATCTCGTGCATCACAGTGGATAGGTCAGGGCAAGTAATAATATTTTAGTAACATGAGAGAGGGAGAAAAGTGTTTCTCTATCCACTTTCTCCATGCCACACATAATTTTATAAACTTCTTATCTTGCTCACTTTAAATTGTACTATTTGCAATTAATTTAATTCATTTAGACTGCTGTTGCATTGCATGGTTTGGGCACAGTCTGTGGATTCAGTCCAATGGGGCAATTAGTGATCACAGAAGATATTTTCCATTATTACCACCTCTTCTGATATTGGTTAGAATTCACAACCATTTCATAGGGCAGGCCACATATTGTCTCCAGTGAAAGGATGTCTTACACTGCTGTAAATTGTGATCACTGACTTCACACAAATCTCAACATAGTGCCTGCATCTAAGGAATCATGTCTAGGGTCTTAGGAATTCCTCTTCTCCTCCTTCCAAATGCCCTCAACCTTGTGTCTCAGAGCTTCGGAGTTTTGCCTTTTAGAAACCTCAAGCAAATGGAGCATAAGG
The DNA here is from genome assembly GCF_964106645.2 of Podarcis pityusensis. Classification (NCBI taxonomy): domain Eukaryota; kingdom Metazoa; phylum Chordata; class Lepidosauria; order Squamata; family Lacertidae; genus Podarcis; species Podarcis pityusensis. The sequence continues at coordinate 60,615,099 of NC_138034.1, read as the reverse complement.
GCATTCAGGACTAAGTGCTCATCAATGCTTGACATGAACATTCACTTCACTTCCGTGGCATCACAGAGAGATCTGTCATAGTTCAGTGCTGTTTTGAACAATGCAAGAGCCTTCTTGTAATTCCATGGATCCTGCTCTTATTTTCTCTTTTTGTATGCTTTTATTAAAAAGTGACATTTTACTGAGGCACTTCATAGTTCCTAGGAAACACAAACTTTTCAGCATTGAAAGAGGACAGAAATCAAAATACAACAGAACATTCCTGGGGTGGATACATCAGGTCAGCCAATATTTCAGTCTCAAGCATAGCAGAATCCCAGGGAGTACTGCTCTGTTGCCTTGTGATATGCTAAGCTGCAGCAAAATAATAATTAGTGATGGTGCTGAAATTATTTTCTGCCTTAGAAATATGAATTTGGCCAGCTCATAATGATCAGCTCAAATAAGAGGCCTGTATTACAATTCCAAAAGTAGTCTTACCGGCTCTGATTGCAATTTGAGTCAGGGAAAACCTTCAGTCTCCCTTGCTTTGTCCATCGTACCCCCAACACTCCTACCTCTCTCCCCCCCCCCCAGGCCTGGATTAAAGCAACTGGATGACCTGGTCTAGGAGACCTTGATAGCAACTGATCATGAAAAACAAAACCTTGTTCTCTTCTTTATCTACTCAATGAAAGTAGAACATTGCTGAAATTTCAGCATCGATAAAAATATTGTTTATAAATTTAATAAGTTTACAAACAGGATTATGGTAGAATCTAAATTGGGCTCACTGTAAACATAGTAATTTTCAAAATTTTGGCAAAATAGCTTAGTTTTCCTGAGCCTAGTTCCAAGCCTGGCTGGAGTTCTCCCCATTACTACTTCTGCTGCAAATAATAATGGCGATATCCTGCTTTTCTGTAGTGTTCAAAGTGTTTAAAACACATTTCCTCATTCAGGCTTAAAACAACCAGTTCCATATTTACTGAAGCCTAGTAAGTAGTGCCTTAAGGTTACCCCATGTGCTCGTGGCAGAGGTGAAATCTGAACCAGAATCTCCTGATTCACAGAATATACTGTTAGCCACTATAGTACACTGCATTGATAAACATTTAGAAGGCCACAGTAAGGTACAAACTTACTCGGCAACTGCAGCAAGCCTGCTGTTTTTCCACTAAAAAAAAGAAAAGAAAAAAGAGGAGGCTGTATTTTTTTTTTTTTTTAAAGTTATTGTGACAAGGTTTCCATATAGGAGGAAGGCCCTCAAACTTCTGATCAAATTCCAATCAAGTGCAGATGTATTTGTTTTCCTGGCTATGTTATGATTTGGCTACATAAATTACACATGCAGACTGTCTCAAACTGTTTCCCTCTAAGTTTAGGCCTGATATAGGGACTGGGAGAAATGCAGTTCAGCTTGCATTTAATTTACCAAATTCTCATTTCCCAGAACAATGCATGAACCAAAATATGGCCATCCCTTGAACTCTGCACTTCTCTGAATTCTCCAGTCCAGTAATGTATACAAAAATACATAAACTAGGATAAATTGTCCATAAAATCAATATATTCATTAAATTAATGTACAAAAATGCATTACAGTAAGCCCACAACTGATGCACATTTAACTTGTGTGCATTCAGCTTTACAAGCTTGGCAAAAAATCTAAAAAATTAAAAAGCAGTGGAAAGGGGACGGGCATCCAGGAAAAAAGATTTGTGGCAATCTCACCCACCATTGAACCCTATGGGTTTTGACTATATGCAATTTTGGCTTTAGGTGCTATCACCAGAATGTAATTCCCATGTAATCCTCACTATGACATATTGGTGAAAAGTGGGATAAATTAACTGATGAATTTTCATGAGAACTTTTGAAGAAATGAATGATTCATGCATTAATGTGGAAATGTGGAGAAGTGAATTTAAGATTATAAAAAAGAGAAACTGAAATTGATGGATTTGCCCATGGCTATCCTGACACATTAAGGACTATAGTCTGTGAGTCTCTCCCCCCCCTCCAAATTAGTAGTCTTTCTGTTTATCTACGTTCTTACCTATTTTTCTAACTTTTCAAAATAAGTGTTCACATAAAAAAGCAAACTTGAATTACAATTAACTTTCTCAACATTCCCCCATCAGAGTGGCAACATTGTTCTTTTCCCTGCACTGGGTTCCAAATACATCATGCAGCAAATTTTTAATAACTTGCCTCAGTGAACTTTTGGAGCAGGCTCTTCTATCTGTGAATTTTAGGCTCACAGTACATTGAAGAAGGCATAACGGATGGTTCAAGCTTGGGAATGAAGGCTGAACTCCTCTAAGCAGCCCCAGCAGAGTCGATGCTGCTCAGTGAATATAATCAAAGTCCTGTATTGTTATGACGATGTCAGTATCTTCTGACATATTTCACTTCAAAAGCCCTCCATCACCATTCATCCTGCACAAGCACTGACATCTACTCGTATACACTATTATTCTTCAAACAAAAGAACATAGACTGCAGATATCCAATTGCATAACAGAGTTCAAATAGAGAGAAGCATAGGAATACCTGTAGCTTTCAGTTTCTAACAGAACAAAAAGTGGAATGCAGATCCATAGAGTTGGTGCCCCTGAACCATAGCCTGTATGAAATTATAACAGTTTCTGAATCCACGCCTGAACGTTGTGGAGAAGTAGGAGGAAACAGAAGCCTAAAGAATGTCAGAGGCTCTGTTGACCAGGCAAAGACAAAAGCCCAGGCTCCTAGTACTTATATCAAACACAGCCAATCCACAGTCTTGATATTACCTGCAAAACACAGCAACTGATATTGTACAACACAGTTCACCCCTATGCAGAAGAGTTGTCTGAATTCATGGCTGGATTATCCCAGGAGGTTTAAAGCTAGGTTCCAACACCATACTACAGAGTTTCCACTTCAAGTCCTGACTCTTGGGATTAAGACTGTTTGAGCCATGGATACAAGTACACCCCTCTCCCTTCTCTTCCCCCAGTGTGCCCACAAGGAGGAGATGAGAAGCATCTAGTTTCCTGGTTTAAACTAATCATTGTTTCTTGTTACATCCAAACTGGGAACTAGAGTTGGTCTAAACAATGGTTTATTGGAACAGGTCAAGATGAAAAGGTCATGGTTTGATCTTGGCTTGCAATCGTAAACTGTAGTTAGTTTAAATCAGGAAGCAGGCGCTTCCAATCTTTACATCATGGTCATGCTGGAGGAGGACAGGGGATAGTGCTCACTCCTAATGTTCATATAGGATCAATCCCACAGGGTCACTAGGTTTGAACCAGGCCAGAGTAACTGGATTCATTTTGCTGTTCCTACTCCATTATTTCCATTTCTTTCACTACAACCACTGGTCTTAAAGAACAAGGTGTGTATGTTATGGAGTCCTGTAGATGGATGCACATATCTAACTTTGTGAAGTTCCGAAACATTTGGTTTTCGTTATGCTGAAGAGACTTCCATTACCTTAATCACCTTGCAGCAGCAAACCAAGACAAAAGGTGTTTCTGTTTTACTGGGAGGCAGAAGTACAGGATGCATGAACTGACGCAGCAACTATGAAGAAGCCTCACATTGGCGATGTTTATCTCCATGCTGCAGGCAAGAGAATATTGATTAATTGATCGCCATGGTCAGAAATATTCTGTATTCTTCAGTATTATATGCAAGCATACATGCTATGTCAGAACATTCATTAAAATAAACAAGTAAGACCTTCAACAAAATGTTACCATTTGATGTGCTCCTTTTCTGTGCCCTCCTCCAGGTTTTGCCATTCCATTATTTCTCCCATCAATAAATCAGCATTTTATGGCCACTGAACACGCTCACAAACTTTGCTTTCCAGGATGACACCAAATGTCTGCCTACTGTTCAGCGTTCTGTCTCCAACTGCAAGCACCCTGATACTTCTTGGATGCTCACACACAGTGTGTTATGGAGAAAACATGTTGCATCCCTAGCATCTGGTATACTGCTCTTGAATAAGGAGGCTTCGTTTCAGTCTATTGTGTATAAAGCCATTGGTAGACCTAAGCTGTGTAAATTGGTTGAATCCTTTTCACAAACTTTGCAGAGCCTCATGATAAGAGCAGCTAAGGGAACTCAATGGTGGGAACTATAGAGAAAAGTGCTTAAAAGAGGCTGTTTTTGTTTGTTTTCAGTCTAGTGCTGTTTAATTATCTCATTCATAAATGATTTGGAACTGGGGTGAACCGTGAGATCCAAATCTGCAAATAATGACAAATAATTCATGCAGGATCTCTGGGACCCAGGTTACAGGATGGCAGGTGTGATGCAGCGCAGAAATCAGTCAAGGTGCTGCTTTGTCCCAAATCGCAATCAAATCCTGACAGCGAGGGATGTCACTGGAGAAGGATGTCCTACAAATACTTAATCCTTCTTTGTAAATGGTGGGGTAATCTTTTCCTGGCTTTCAAACAGAGCAAAGACATAGCAAGCCTCATTAGACTAAAAGCCGCAAAACATATTTCTACCCAAGCTCTTGGATTAGTGGCTCGATTCATTGTAATAGTGGTGCCCATTAACATGTTTCCAATCCAACAGTCTGGTGCTCAGTTAATTCCGCTGCTGTACAACCTTTTGTACAATGTATGTTCCTTTCACAAAACACTTTCAATATAGAAGTGTGATGGATTTTGTTTCTTCCTTGATTTTTTTTTTTAAATGCAAGGCTTATGCATACGATGGTATGGGTACATGCTAGCAGACATTGTCTCCTGCATGTTGGTAATGCCTCCACTGTCGCAGGCAAAATTTAAAGCTGTATGATACCACTTTGATACCACAACTAATCCTGGGGACTGCAGTTTTGTTAAGGGTGTTGAGAGTTGTTAGGGGAATAGGTGTCCCCTGACAGCTCTCAGCACTTTTAACAAATGACAGCTCCCAGAATTCCTTGGGGGATGCCATGACTGTTTAAAGTAGTATCACAGTGCTGTAAATATACAGTGTAAATGTGGCTTCTGTGTAGGTTGATTTAAGCGTCAAAATTGAGATGTGGAATATATGGAAACAACAAGAAGAGGCAGGACTGAGATGTGGAGACATGCTTCATGGATCCAGACCGTGGGGAGCCCCGAAAAATTAATAATTATAATTTGGACTATAATTTGGTCTTTTTTATTTTAGTTTTTTATTTTAATTGGAGTATTATGATTGGATATATTAATTGGTTGTTTTTTATTGGAAAATCAATAAAAATGATTTAAAAAAATAAAATAAACCATTGTGATTTTATCTGCTTTAATCGCCTCCATGCTTGGACTGCCTCCATGCATTTTTTGTCAAAACCCTACTGAAATCCATCCAAGTTGGTATCCATCACTATATCTTATGGGAGCAATGTCTACAGCTAAACTGTGTGCTGTATGTATAAGAGCTATTCCCCCCCACCCCTCAGTCCTGTACTTTCCAAAATTCAGCAACGTGGGCAAGACAGCAATACCTTCAGCCTGCAGACTGACTATGAACAGAAGTGTTTGGGGGTGACAGTGTAGGCAAGGCCTTCTCCATGGCTTCAGTGCACACAGGGTGTCAGGAGTGTGTGCAGGAGCTGGGCCCTGTGATTGGTAGGACCTCACAGGACTGGGGCCTTCCTGAGTTTGGCCTGGAAGGGTAAGGCGCGGCCGCACAGGTGAGGCTTGGCAGAAGACTCGTAGCACCTGGTGGCAAGGGCTGGGAGGGGTAGATAAGACCAGCATTTCCCTCTGGCTCTTTGCCATGGCAACATGCTGCCCACCTAGCTGTGCTTCGGCTTCCTGACCCCTGGTTTTCTGACCCTCAGACTCTTGGCTTCCTGACCCCTGGTTTCCTGACCCTCAGACTCTTGGCTTCCTGACCCCTGGTTTCCTGACCCTCAGACTCTTGGCTTCCTGACTCCTGGCTTCCTGACCCTCGGACTCTTGGCTTCCTGACTCCTGGACTGCTGACCCTGGACTGCTGATTCCTGCTTCCCAACCTCTACCCCAGTCCCGACGTACCAAGCTGGGACTCCGACTGCCCGTGACACAGGGGTCCATTTCATTAGGCCCTAGTTCAGACGCACTACTGCCTCTGACTCTGGAGGCAAAGCATAGCCATCACGCCTAGTAGAATTTATAGCTTTATCTTCCATTGATTTGTCTAATCCTCTTTTAAAACCATCCAAGTTGCTTGCCATTGCTGCCTTCTGTGGGAGCGAGTTGCATAGTTAAACAACGAAGATATATTTATATATCTAGTTTGATGGATAGGAATTACAGTCCTAATTCCAGCAGGCCATTCTATTCCACAATGCATTATTAGCCTACTTTGATCCCAGTATCAAAATTCTCATGCTCTAGTGTGGCAGACTGGAATTTATCAGCCATCCTTAACTATTAGCTCCAAAATGATATAATATTTGGGTCAATCCCCTGCTATTATTTAATAGGGGAGAAATATCAGCTGTCTGTTCATACTTCAGGAATTTTAATAAGTGCCACAGAACAGTTTATTTTATTAGTCCCAAAGTGAACAGAAGTGGCTGCTCTGATGTCAGACCTTCAGATTAATAACAGGCTTTATAAATATGACAGGGTCATACGAATATGCCATCAGAACAAATGAAAGTAATTTATTCTTTGTAATACATTCTTTTTTTACAATTAAAAGGCTGCCAGAGGGCTATCCTTTAACTCATTTATTTTTTTGCAAGGGGAGGAGAAGGGATATTCACCACTTTGCATATTTGATGCATATATAATAGTAGATGGGAATACTTATATTTGAATTATTGTTATTATTTCAGTGATGGAACTGTATTACAAAGTGGAAATGATGACTGCCCCTTCTTCTGGCATCATATAGTTGCACCCAGAGCAGGGGTAGTCAAAATGGTGCTCTCCAGATGTGGTTGGACTATAGCTACTATCAGCCCCAACCAGTAGTGTCACTGGCCAGTGGAGATAGGAGTAGTAGTCCAACACCTAGAAGACACCAAGTTGTCTACCCCTGGTCTAGAAACCCACCAGAACTTTTGTGTTATGTCATGTTCTATGATAGCATATGCTTCTCTCCATATAAGAAGAGTCACAAGGCTGGGGGTGGTTTGCATCTTAGTTTTACTTAGAGTACAGCCAGTGAAATCAATAAGCATGACTAAGATAGGTCCATTAATTTCAGTATGTCTACTGCGAGTAAAGCTTAGCTGAATTATAAATAAATAAATAAATCTCTATATAAACTTGCCCACCCAAGAAAATATCCACCACTGATTTATCCTGTCAGGAAAGACCAAGAAATTAGTAGAGTGGAAGCACAAGCTGTTGAGTTTCTCTTCATGGGCTGCCATACCACAGGGAACTGAGATCTCCAGCCTGCTGATCTGCATCTTTTTTATTAAGTATTTGCATGACATTGTAGTCCAGTGACAGCACTCACTATCAATGCATCCTTTGTAAGTCTGCCAAAAGTAGTAGCTGCTATCTCAATGTGAGCACTGAGTTCCTGTTTGAGTGAAAGATTAAGGGTCACTATGGATTTGAGGTACCAGAGAGTATTAACTACAGTACCTCTAGAGAAATATTGTTTGTGTAGCATTTTGTCCTATGCCTGTCATTTTCTTAATGCATTGCTAATCATGAAGGAGAAGCGTGCACGCTTCATGGTATAAACTGAAAACAACGGTTCTGATGACCAGACAAGAGATGGGAGAATTGCGGTTACTTCTCTCTCTTTCTTTCTTTCTTTCTTTCTTTCTTTCTTTCTTTCGTCTTTTTAAAGCAGCTGTGGTCATCCCAGAATTAGAGCAAGAACATAGAGCTAGGGTGTATGTGTGTTAATTATTTGTATTTCTTTAAAAACAACAACCATATATTCCACACTTTGTCAAAAGACCCCAGGCTTACACACACACACAAAGACCACACACAATAATGGTGCAATGTAACCCAGTTTACTAAAACATCATCCACTTGCCCATAGATTACAATACTGGACAAACCTTAAGATTTAAAGGCTGTTTAAAGATACAGATCTTTAGTTACTCAGGGAGGTAGACCCACTGAAATTACTGGAAATGATTAGTGAGGTCCATTGATTTTTAATGAGTATACTCTGAGTAAAGCTTACTAGAATATCACCCAACACTGTTTTGTGGTAGGGCTGCCCATATTCTCTGCCCTGAAAACAAAGACCTCAAAACACACACACACACACAAAATAACTACATGGTTATATACCACTCACTATTAAGTTTGAAATATAGTGGTACCTCGGGTTAAGTACTTAATTCGTTCCGGAGGTCCATACTTAACCTGAAACTGTTCTTAACCTGAAGCACCACTTTAGCTAATGGGGCCTCCTGCTGCTGCCACGCCGCCGGAGCACAATTTGTGTTCTCATCCTGAAGCAAAGTTCTTAACCTGAAGTACTATTTCTGGGTTAGCGGAGTCTGTAACCTGAAGTGTATGTAGCCTGAAGCGTATGTAACCCGAGGTACCACTGTACATCATATGTATATCATGTGGTTTGCATGTAACACAGAGGAAGAATAGGGTTTCCCTTTATTTCTACACTACACATGAGATGTTGTGGTTGGGCATCTCTTGTACAGATGTGGCAATCACTAAAGATGTCCATATTGATTTTGCAGATGCCTATTATATCCAAAAGAAGAGCTTTCATTTTTCTCTTTGGACATTTTTGGGCTCCCATGCTTTGCATTGGGAGGTTTGGGGCACACATAAACTTTCCACGTGACAGCTTTATATCCTCCCCCTGAAGGTAAGAAAAAATCTGATTACCAGAGAGCCTTAACCAAGAAAAACAATAACACAGAATACTGTAGAAAGCAAATGATTCTGGGAGCCATAGAGGATTACTTATGAACACAAAGAACCCCAGAGACAGCTTCAAGCCTTGAATTTCCAGATGGAGATTTCGATCTCAGCCATCTCTTGCAACCTTCTAAATTATTGTAGACTGAATTAGTCCACAGTGGTAGCAATATATTTCCTCAGTAAGGGACAGCTCAATGTTGAAGTCGATAGGAGTTCAGCCATTGACTTCAATTGAAACAAGCTCTGCCAAGCCTTGAGGCTTTAAAGCCAGATAACTATGAGTTTAGGATGAGTGATTTTCAAGTAAACTAATGGATCAGAAGCAGGGCTTACACAAATTATTTGTTCTGTAACTTAGACAACCGCCGAAGTCCAGCACTTGTTCTGTATGTGAGTGTTGCTTGGCTTGATGAACATTCAGGGATTAATAATTTGTGTGAAGTGACTAGTTGCTGGATGGAAAAGTTCTTACCCAAACAATATCCTGTTCTGCTTTTAGATTATACCTGCAGGGCAAGGAAAACTCCTGATCAAGTTAACAATCATGGTCAATGCAGCAGTCGGTAACATGATGTCATTGTGGCTAGGCTATAGATGCAGGACCTTGGATAGCTCCATGACTAGCCACTTGCAGTGTGGAAGGTCAAGGCCAGACTAAGCTCGCACTGAAGCAAATCTTGGCATGTTCCACCTCCCTTGTAATAGGAGGATTGCCTCAGAGTTCTTAAAGGGCTTGTACTCAAAACCTTGAACTTCTATGACACTTCAGGACCCTGGTGGGCCCCCAGGCACCTCTGGAGAATGTTGTTGAGTCATTTCAGTCTCTAGGGCAGATTGCCAGAGAACTCTGTTTGACAGCTTGGGGTGAAGGGCTGCTAGGCTTAGCAACTGAGTCAGAAGATGTTGTTAGCCCCCTAGGCTGAACTGTTGATTCAACAAGGCAATGCACAGCATCTCATCTGCAGAAGGTCCGAGGGTCAATCCCCAGCATCAACTGATAGACCAATGGTCTGACTCAGTATAACACAGTTTCCTATGTCCCCATGTTCCACTGGTACCCGGGATGTGGTGTCTACTTTTATTTGGAGTCTGACTCACTGAGTGTAGAGATGATTGCAAAGTTCTCCCAAGCCAAAGTCAGATATGGACTTCAGGATCTCATGAAAGGCTGCATCAAATGAGAGAGAACCTCCATTGTTCTTCAGCATGGATCAACATATGGGCAGGGAAGAATACCCACGTTTCTCCCCACACATGTCCACCAGCCCTTGCCCGAGACACCAACAGCCTCTCCACCCTAAAGCACATCCCCTGCCAAGTGGCAGCAGTGTTGGGAACACTTCCTATCCTTTCCTTCCTTCTCCCTTCCCCTGATATGTTGGGTAGCAACCTGCAGGATGCAAAACCCAGGGGAACATGGGAGATGTAATTTCCATACAGCCTCCTGCATTTCTATGTGACAGCTATTAGCAACAATAATTATGCAAACTCCATGTTCAAAGGCAGCAATCCTTTGAGTACCAGACATTAGGGATAAACAAGAGGACAAGGTATTAATGCCATCATCCTCTGCTAGTATATGTCCGGAGGCATCCAGCTGTCCTACCTGGAAATAAAATGATGGATTCAATGAAACTTGGTCTGATCCAGGGAGATAATTCTTAGGGTTTAAAGTTAACCTATTGCTGCTTTTTGTGCTGGGCCCATCAGCAGGAGGTGCAAATGCCTAGGAGGTGCTTAGGTGTTCCAGATTTTCAAAGGTTTCATGTAGTGTTGGCATAAAAGTTCCATGCATCTAAGAAGCTATTCTTGCTTGCAGCCTGCACTCTGCTATTGATTCACTAATGTAACTGAAAATCCATAATTCTCAGCATGCATCCTTTTTCTGTAAGCAGTGCAGAAAGGTGATTCAGTTAGCAGAACGGCATCAAGTCTTCCAGAATGAAATGGTCCATCCGACTTTTGGAACATCTCCCCACCCCCCGGTGAACTTCTTTCTTTATAAAATGTTTCTGCTGTGTCCGCTGCAAAAGGGCCCTCAAAGTGACATTGTGCGTAAAACAATTATGAGAATAAAATAAAGGCAAACAAAACTCAATTATATTAATTAACACAGCTATTAAAAAAAATCAAAATAAAGCCATTAGAGAAAACTACAGCAAACCTCAGGTATGTAATTCTAAACACGTACCTATTATTAATAAGTATAGGTGCTACAACACTGAAAGCTCAGCTCATCACCGATGCAGGTTGTACATTTTATGGGACTTTAAAAAGTGCAAATTCTGCAGATTGAAGCAGTCCAGGAGGTGTGTATGGGGTACGGCAATGAAATTGGTCACAAGCTGTTAAGGGCTTTACATACTAATATTAAAACCTTGAACTTGGCCCAGTTGCACATCAGCAGCCATGCCAATCTTTGAGAAGTGGTGTACTATGCTGGTAGGTCCCCTTACTGTCAGCAATAATGTTACAGCATTCTGCACAGCCTGCAGTTACTGAATCAGCTGTAAGGGAGCCCCACACAGAGTGCATTGCTATATAATGCTCTGCAATAATCCAGTCTTGAAGTCACCAGTTATGCCTGGACTACTGCGGTCAGGTTATCCCAGTTCAGAAATGACCACAGCCACTGTGCCTCCAAAGACATTATTGATCCAGGAGCATACTGGTTCATTCAGAGAGGTAAAGACCAATTCCTCAGACACAGGAACTGCTCACCTCAGAGCCTCTGCCATTCCAGGATTTAAATTCCATTTATTCCCCCTCATCCAGCCCACCTCTGCATCCAGGATGCAGGACCAGGCCAGGACCAGCACAACCTCTCGCAATTCAGATTGATGCAGAAATAGAACCTTCAGCATACTGATGACACCTTGCCCTGAATTCTACTAGCCACTCCCAATAGCAATTGATTACTGGTATTAAATAGCAATGGGGGGAAATTAGAGCCCACAGAACCCCAATGTCGGGGGGGGGGAGAGAGTACTCTCCCAATGCTATTCTTGGGAGTTGGCTGCATAAGTAGGGCTAGAGCCACTGTGACACAGTGCCGCTTTTACCCATCCCATGGAGCAGGTCCAGTTACCATGGTCAACACCAAAGCCCCAAAGACATAAGGAAGAAAGAGCAACACTGCCCTCTCCTTGTCATGTTCTCAATAAAGGTGATCTGTCTAAGCCTGAATCCAGGCTGGAATGAGTCTCAGCAGCATCTTGCAATGCCTGCAGTTGAGCCACCGTGCTCCTCTCCACCACATTCCCTAAGAGGGGGTATATGCAACTGGTCTGAATAATAGCCATCCAGCCTGTTTGTCAAAGCCTAGACTCTACAACTTCTCTAGAAAGACTGTTTCATGAAAGAGTGGGTTGTTTTGCAGTGAAGAAGTGCCGTAATTTATGCTTTCTCTAATATGTATGTGCACCACTTAGAAACTTGAGGAACTGAGTGATATGTAAGTAGCTAAAGTAAAAAATAAATTAAGTGTACAGCTTTGTTTTCAAAGACATGTACACTAGTGTAATGAGTATAACAATCATATTCATTAGAGATTTATGGTATGAATGGAGGAATGAGTGTGGGCCTGTTTTTAGGCTGAAGAACACCACTCTAACATGGAGTCTCCTTAAGACTTGTGGGACTGATAAGGTTGGCAAGCGAAGTGAGGAAGAAGTGCTGAGCTCATGAGACTTGACTTCAAACAGGCTGATAACAAAGGACGGGTGTTGAGAAAGATTGACTAATGAGGATGTGATGAACTACGTAATAAACAACTTTGACAAGGAGCAGATGGCGATGAATCACCAGAGCTGGAATGTCTGACTGAAAGTATACAAAGAAGGGACTTTCCAGTGGAAAGGTGTGCCAGGTTCCCAGCGCTGCAACGCCTGCCACCCGTCCTCTTGCCATGGCCTGATCAGCTACTGGCGTAGAGTTGGTGAGTATGATTGAGAATGTGTGTGTTAGGGACTGCAATTTTAATGTGTACAATAAAAATGTTTTGCTGAGTTGTAACTCCCTGGGTCTACTTGTGTTTCTTTCTCCTAAAGAACAAGCTAAAAATTTGGATCCAAAAAGAACCTCTTATTTGTAACACTAATGCAGAGTCCCCAATCATATGGAAGACATTGCATGCACAAATTACACCCAGTGGCTTCCCCTTGCAAACCTCCATGTTATTGCACAGATGTGGGGCGAGGATGGCTGGTGGAATGCCCAATGGCAGGTACACACTGGCAGGGGCAGCACAGATCTCTTCTGCACACTCTAGTTTGTAGCAGAGCTTGGATCTCAAATTTCATTGGCTCCCTGCACAATGCCAATATCCAGCACCCCTACCACCTTTTGCCTTCCGTTGGACTTTATAGTTAAATAATAATAATAATAATAATAATAATAATAATAATAATTTATTATTTATACCCCGCCCATCTGGCTGGGTTCCCCAGCCACTCTGGGCGGCTTCCAACAGAACAATAAATACGATAAGCTATTAAACATTAAAAGCTTCCCTAACCAGTGCTGCCTTCAGATGTCTTCTAAAAGTTTGGTAGTTATTTTTCTCTTTGACATCTGGTGGGAGGGCGTTCCACAGGGCGGGTGCCACTATAGAAAAGGCCCTCTGCCTGGTTCCCTGTAAATTGGCTTCTCGTAGCGAGGGAACCACCAGAAGGCCCTTGACGCTGGACCTCAGTGTCCAGGCAGAACAATGGAGGTGGAGACGCTCCTTCAGGTATACTGGACCGAGGCCGTTTAGGGCTTTAAAGGTTAGCACCAACACTTTGAATTGTGATCGGAAATGTAGTTGTGATTCCTGCTGCAGTATCCCAGAAGCTCTGCCCCCATTGCAACCAAACCAGTCTTGCTCCCCAAGATCTGCCTTTGCTCTAGTGCTTGAATGGCAGTGAACACCCAAATGGGACTTACAATACATTTTAATCCTGACCTTTCTCCAGCACATACACACACACACACACACACACACACACACACACACACAAACACACACACAACTTAGAGCATCCTGCAGAGTCCTCTCCCCTGCCTCCATCATTTTATCCTTCCCTCAACCTTGTGAGGTAGATCTGTCTGAGAGAGAGTTCAAAGTCACCCAGTGAGCTTCATAGCTGAATGAAACCTGGATGTCTCACCACTCCTCATCTGACACTCCAAGCCCTCCATCTGAACTCCAGAAACAAGCATGTAATAACGGAGAAAATATACAAATAAATATAACACAAATAAAAATCCACGAACTGTTTTGTATACAAATACTTCCTTCATACATGAATTCTCCTGCTCCAAAGGCCTTAGGATATTAGCACTGCTAAGCTGAAGCTCTTATGAATGCAGTGAATATGCATAGGTATTTTAACTTACACTTTACATATTTATTAAAATATATATTTCAATAAAACACATTATAAAAATAATTGGATACATTTGAGGAAGAGCACCACTATTTATGAAACCTCAAGAGGAAAAGATTAAGCATTTTAATTTCCGAACCGATGAGCAAAAATTCTAAGGGATGTAATGTGATAAATGTTCATGAGACTTTCAGAGCAGATTATTTAGCACATCTATTTATTCATTGATTGGGGTTTTTCTTATAAGATAAAAATGAATCTGTTCTCTGGACCCATTTCGCAAATATGCCTTCATAAAATATGATACACGTGTGTTCTTTTTTAACTTTAAAATGTAGTTCTGCAGATGACTGATTTGCAGAGCATGGCTGAAAGTGGCAAACATTGGAAAACAAGAGCCTTTCTGGATCAGATGAAAGGGCCCACAAGTCAAGAACCAGGGGCCCAGGGGTCACATGCAGGCCTTTGGGATTTCTTCTGTGGCCTCCCATGTGTCCCCCTGCTGCCTCCATTCCCTCTGTGGATTTTCCTGCACTGTGATGGACACAGCACATATGGACACCATAAAGGTAAGGAACGTACCCTCCAGCATTCCTCAGAGTTTTCACTCCCCACAATGGCTCCTCCTCAACACCTTCCCCACAGATCATTTTCATCACCACTACACCCAAAGGACATGGCACACACACCTTCCACTATCCTGAGAAAACCCCTTAATCCCAATTTTATTTTATTTTTTTCTTCAGTAGATTCAAAAAAGAAAAAGACACATCAATACAATAAACCCTATGTCCCTGAGCTCAGAATGAAAGAGATGTGCCAGAGCTTAAAATGGCTAATTAACACCTTTAATAAAGGTAAAGGGACCCCTGACCATTAGGTCCAGTTGTGACCAACTCTGGGGTTGCTGCGCTCATCTTGCTTTATTGGCCAAGGGAGCTGGAGTACAGCTTTCGGGTCATGTGGCCAGCATAACTAAGCCGCTTCTGGCGAACCAGAGCAGCACACGGAAACACAGTTTACCTTCCCGCCAGAGTGGTACCTATTTATCTACTTGCACTTTGACGTGCTTTCGAACTGCTAGTTGGGCAGGAGCTGGGACCAAGCAACGGGAGCTCACCCCGTCACGGGGATTCGAACCGCCGACCTTCTGATCGGCAAGTCCTAGGCTCTGTGGTTTAACCCACAGCGTCACCCGCATCCCTAACACCTTTAATAGATCTACTTAAATACACTTTTGCCTCGCATAGCTGTACCTAAGCTAAGAAAGGTTTTTCATTGAGGTCCAATGGAAGGTGTGAGCATTTTCGTTAGCTTCCTGGGAAAATGTTGTGGGACCAAGTTTTTGACTCGCTTCTTTCTGCTGCTCCCGCTGCAGATATGCAGCCTAGCTTTGACTCTCACGCTTAATGTATCATAGGGAGAAAGTCACTTTTAGCTAGGGGACGGGCTCTGTGGACAGAACCAGATAAGGATCCTTCATGGCCTACATGTTTGGCACTTCCTCTGAAGCTGCTAATTTGCTCATCGCTTGCTGTTTCATTGCAATTAAAACCAGGATGTATGATCTCATGCCACACAATATTCAGTGGAGACAAGAGGGTAAGAGCAAAGGGGTGGGGGAGGCAAAGGCAAATATGCTGTAGGATGCCAGGCCCCAAGGTTCTGGCACCTAACACTATCTTCACACCCCTCACATGATGGTAATTGCATAGGCAGCAGGGAGAACGAATGAAAGGGGATAAAATTCTGCAAGCATTTAAGAGGAGGTTTCGGCTCTGGTTCATTGCATTTGAGATTTACATTTGTGGACATTTGGCAGCAATTTGTAAACTATTGAAATAATCAGAATGTAAATTGTAACTTGGAATTCTTTGTGCTATTTTATAAGCATAATGGGAGCCCATTACAGCTTAATTTGCTCTCTAATTCAATCTAAATTGTTATGCACATTTCCGCATCCCTCCCTCATCCCTCCCATTGATTTGCCAGCATTTGCGTCCCAGTCCTCAGACCTACCAGCTGTAGCTGCGTAGTTCCCCTGGCTGAAAATGGAAGGAAAGGCAACTAGACCAGCTTTGCCAACCTGGTATCCTCAAGATCAGTGATTCTCAACCTGTGGGTCACGACCCCTTTGGGAGTCGAACGACCCTTTCACAGGGGTCGTCTAAGACCAGGTGTCGGCAAGCTTTTTTGGGGGTGGGCTCCTCATCCTCCAACAGCCTCTGCCACTCACAAGGGCAGGCACAGGAGTCGTGTTTAGCAGAGTGGTGGTGGCACAGGCGGCGGCAGCACGAGCGATGGCAGCAAACGGCTTGCTCTGATGAGGACTGCTGGAAATGTGCTTGGCCAGCTTAGCCCAGCCCCCTTCCTCCTCTCAGCCATGCGCAGCCACCGCTCACCCAGTGGCTAGGGCCTCAAACCAGGACACAAAAGTTGTTGAGCTTTCTTTGGCAAAATTGTTGAGCTTTTTAAAGTTTTGCCCAAATTTGTTGAGCTATGTTTTGGGGGGAAATCGGCAAAAACAACACTGCCAACATGGGTTGCCATATGTCTGGATTTTCACCGATTTTCACCCAGACATTGCTTCCGACTGCAATATTCCAGTTAAGTCTGGGAAAACTTCAGGAAGCATTTCACTTATTTAAATGACCAGTTTGTGGAATTTGGTGGCCATTAGCATAAGTGGATTCAAAAGTGGATAAGGCAAATTCATGGACAAAAAGTCTATCTCCACCTACCACTCATGGTGCTATTTGCAGCCTGCGATGTGCCTCACCATACCAGTTGCTATTGCCTTCATGTCCTGGTTGTGGTCTTCCCAGTAACACTTGCTTGGTCACTGTGGGAAGCAGGATGTTGTATCCAACTAAATTTTACTCTGAGTTGATCTGCTGAAATTACTGAACCTAAGTTAGTCATACCCATCAATTACAGTGGGTGTAACATTGGAGACAACCAATGATGTTCAACCTGATGGGCCTTTGGGTCCTTTTATAGTAGTGGGATGTGGTTGTGCTAGTCGCACAACCATCTATTGGATAGTGCTTATGATGTAATTCAAGTCTCCCTTTAAGAAACACAATGTCAAATAAGAGAAAATGCATCATTAAAGAGGACAAAAGAATTTCAAACAGTGAAAATCCAGATGTATGGCAACCCTAGCTAATGTATTTGAATAGATGTCAATTTTAGACATGATTGCTGTGATTTAAAATTAATTTTAAAAGAAATACAATGCATCTCACCAGAGTGATGAAGTCTGTGACCAGGTGAGTTGTGTGCTAGCTCAGCCTACTGTTCACAGGTTAACTTTCTCTTATGCTTCCAGCTGGTGTTGAACCAGACAGCTCTTCAAATAGCCTTTCAAAATCAAACAGAGAATTGCTTTCTGTAAAATATAACACATGGCCACCTTGTTTTCCTCCCACACCCCTGTCGATTTGCTACATATTATTTCCCAATTATTGCTAAGGAGTGCTCCCTTGCTATAATACTGAAGCGTGGGGGTGCCAATAGAGCCATTTTTAAAAGCTGCAAGTTTGAATGAGGTCATCCTCTCCATAGTTGTGCTATGACATTTTGAGGAACCTCTATACCAATGCCTATATCTTATCTAGCTAGCTATCCATCTATCTCTCTGTATCTTTGTCTGTCTGTCCATTGTTCTTTATATCCTCACACACACACCTTCCATCCTACTCCTAAAACAGGCAGCCTGCAATTTTATTTGTAAAAATGTGAATGGATGTGCAACCAGATGCATGTTTGTATGAAAGTAAATCCTACTCTGTTCAAAGAAGCTTATATCTAAGCAGTGGCATTGGAAGGGTAGGGGTGGACCGCCCTGGGTGCCATCTCTGGGGGGGGGGTGACAAGAAGGCACCCCACGGGGCTCGTGCCACCACAGCCACATGTGGAGGATCTCTCTGCTGCCGCTGCAGCCGCAAGCGGAGGACCGCACAGCCGCTGCTGTAGCCACAAGCTGAGGATCCCTCCACCTCTGTATGGTGCATGCACAGCCCCACTGTACATAGCAGCACGTGCACTGTACATAGTGGCGCTGCGCACGCGCCACTGGGCGGTTTGCCCCACCCCACTGCAGCTGTGAGCAGAGGATCTCGCCGCCACCTGTACGCCGCATATGCAATGACGGCGTACGTAGTGGTGCCACACATGTGCCGTCGGGCAGTTTGCCCCTGTGGGCAGTTCACCCTGCCCCTCAACACCCCACTCCGGGTGCTGAAGACCCTTCCTTCACCCCTGTATCTAAGGTACATGAAATGAAGGAGTGCTGCAGCATCTAAATCCCATGTGCTCCACAGCAAGCCTGTCCCATCTACTGAAGATGGCTCCCATCCCACAAGTGACTGCACATGATGAACTAGGAAATATGTATACACGTCACAAGGCCATCCCAGAATGGTTGGGACATGCTTAGACTGATAAGGCTACATGGGGGCTACTTGTCTCTTTGCCAATTCCACTTCTGAGGGGTGTGCTAAGGGCTAATCTATTCACACCCAGAAAGCCACATGTGTTTGCTTTCAAGCAATTTCCCAGGGGGAGATAAACAGACTCATCATATATTCCCCACCACCACCACCACTCGCTCAAATAAAGCCTCTTTCCCACCCATTCTATCATAGTTTTTAATCCCTGTCTTTCTGACCCCACCCCTCCAGCAGGAAAGAAGAACAGAAAACACCATTGTTGAAGTGTCTGCCTCTCCACAAGCCTGATCCTGCAGTGCTGGCTTCCTAAGGTTAGAAGCAAAAGCTGCTATCTTAACGCACTGCCCCATGTGCATAAGCACATGCACCTTTCACACATCCTCCAGATCCCTTCAGCTGGAAATGATTGGTTTCCTGTCAGAATACATGGGGAGGATGCATTGTTTACTTTCCAAAGACGACGGCCATTTGACCTTGGGCGATCAGTCCACCGACAGTTCTGACTGCAAAGCTGACAAAATTAATGCCTCTGGGAGAGCTGAGCTCTAAAATCTAATTGACAGCTGCTTTCTTCTCCCTTCTCCTCCATAAAAAAGAAAATAACTCATTTTGAAAACAAACAAACAAATGCAACCCAAAGGATATCAGAGAAACAAGTTTTAATCTAGTCAGAAACTCTAAGTTTATTAATAAGCCATAAAAATGAAAAGACAATCCCCATTGTGTGGAAACACTAAAGAGAAATGTTGGTGGGTGGGGGGTGAGAAAGATGGATCAATAAACAGCACTGCTAATAAAAAGATATGAACTAAAACAAAGGGCGAAAAAATATTTATATCCGTTTCTGCACAAGGTATTAAAGGGTAGCTGCATCCTTTGCCTACAAAGTGGGATGGCAGTCTATGGATTGATTCATCAAGTCATGAGGGAAAGGAGTGCCACAATGAAGCATCTTCTGTAGGCTACTTGCCTTTTCCAGTACATTTGTACATAGAATGATCATTAGTGTGCTTCAGTTTTCTGTCTTTAGATTTCCCTCTTAGGAGCTTGATCTTGCACACATAAAGTTTGCTTACTACCAAATAACAGTAGAAACAAATGGCACGCAAAGGGGTAAGCTACAACTTACATACAAACTTGTTTAATGAAGCCCCTCTGGGCCCAACTTTGGCAAAGAGAACAGTATTAGGAGAAGGGGTTGGATGCTTAACCCTTAACCAGCCATTTCCCCCATTCCAAAGTCTTACAATATCCAAGGAGAGGAGATACCGTATTTTTTGCTCTATAAGACTCACTTTTTCCCTCCTAAAAAGTAAGGGGAAATGTGTGTGCGTCTTATGGAGCGAATGCAGGCTGCGCAGCTATCCCAGAAGCCAGAATAGCAAGAGGGATTGCTGCTTTCGCTGCGCAGCGATCCCTCTTGCTATTCTGGCTTCTGGGATTCAGAATATTTTTTTTCTTATTTTCCTCCTCCAAAAACTAAGTGTATCTTGTGGTCTTTTGTGTCTTATAGAGCGAAAAATACAGTACATTGCAGGTATTTATTCTGAGCCCCTGTCCCCACCCAATCAAATTGGCTCTAGCAAAAAAGGGCTGGGAGAGATCTTGGGTCATTTCTAGGTCAATTGGAGGCCAGCTTCAGAGAACTGATATATCACTATTGAAAATATCAGGGAGGCCTGAACATTTGGGTTCTCTGGATTTCCTAGAGATCAGTCAGAACACATTTTCAGAACTTTCCCAGAGTTATTCTAAGGCTGCGATGCTTTTCAACTCAAGTTAAATCCTATTTAATACACTGGGACTTACTTGCAAGTATATAATGCACAGAACTGGGCTGCAGGAATTGCAACCCATAGAGATTTATTTGGTTGTGTGTTGAATGTTATTTTACTTTCTGGACCCCAGTGTGGTTTTGATTTAACATATTCATTCATACACACAGGAAGATCACATCTGACAGGCATTGAAGGCTACAGAGTTGGATGCCCCAGAATTCTTTCTGTGCTGTAAAAGTCACAATCTGATTTTTAAAAAACCTGCATGTCAATGGTTACAACAGAATTTAAATTATAACGCTATACTTTCATTCATATTTGGAGGTGAACTGGATTTCCTTTATCACAATGTGATGCACGGTAGGTTTAATCTGATGAAACACCAGCAAAATGTCAGTTTCCTCTGAGATAGCAAGGATCATTCAATCACATGGGGGACAGAGAGAGACAGATTGAGATTTTCAACTACAGCTTCTTGGAAGTTGATTTTAATAAGCTTTCTGTTGTCATCCAGAACCTAAATATTTAACTGCTCCTTATAATATATAATTTAGCTTTGTTTTTAAAGTGTTTTAAGTAATGGACTTCCTGGTTCCTCTCATGATAGCAATTTTAGGTTAAGACCCACTTACACACGTATATATTATTTAGTGCATGTATACCCCACCTTTTTTCCTTCTTGGAACTCAAGGCAACAAACAGAGAGTTACTAGGTCTCCCATTCAGCCACTGACCAGACTCAGCTTTACTTAGCACCACCAAGGTATGTGCTTGTGTGTCCTCAGATCATAACCTGGTGGGGATGCCCAACCTGGAGTACTGTGGTCAGTGGTACAGACATTGCAAGTTGCTCTCACATTGCCCTGAGAACGCTGAAAGGGTTCTTTCTATGTAGCTTCACTGATGATCATTTACACTGGGACCAGTCACAGTATGGTAGGGCACATGACAGTGCTGAACAATGCTGGAAGTTGCTACCACAGTTATATAAAAATAATAATTTATTATTTATACCCTGCCCATCTGGCTGGGTTTCCCCAGCAACTCTGGGCGGCTTCCAACCGAATATTAAAAACAATAAAGCATCAAACATTAAAAACTTCCCTAAACAGGGCCACCTTCAGTTGTCTTTTAAAAGTAAAATAGTTGCTTATTGCCTTGACATCTGCTGGGAGGGCGTTCCACAGGGCAGGCGCCACTACCGAGGAGGCCCTCTGCCTGGTTCCCTGTAACCTCACTTCTCGCAGCGAGGGAACTGCCAGAAGGCCCTCGGCACTGGACCTCAGTGTCTGGGCTGGACAATGGGGGTGGAGACGCTCCTTCAGGTATACAGGACTGAGGCCGTTTAGGGCTTTAAAGGTCAGCACCAACACTTTGAATTGTGCTCGGAAACGTACTGGGAGCCAATGAAGATCTTTTCAGTCTCCAGTCTAGCTGCCGCATTCTGGATTAATTGCAGTTTCCGAGTCACCTTCAAAGGTAGCCCCACATAGAGCGCATTGCAGTAGTCCAAGCGCTCCCGCTAGAGCACGCACCACTCTGTCAAGGCAGCCTGTATACCAGATGGAGCTGGTAGACAGCTGCCCTGGACACAGAATTAACCTGCGCCTCCATGGACAGTTGATGTGGCTCATTGGAAGGGAGGCATCAAGCAGAGTATGCATGTACTGGTCACTGTCATTAACATGGCAGGGCTGGGACATCCCTCACTGGCTGGCACCGTTCAGGCCAGCATGACAGAGGCACTTTACACTCAGGCTAGGTGACAGGAAAGACAAGCCTAGCCAGGCTAGAGGCAGAGGTTCAAGTTTATGGAGTCCAAGTTTGGGGTAAAGAGTGCAGAAGCAGTGGAGCTGCATGGGACAGTGCAGAAGCAATGGAGCTATCCCAATAGGGTGGCACGCCAACTCACCAAGCTTTTAAAGATGGGGCAAGGTGAGTTTGCTCATAAGACTTTCAGGCTTTGTGAGACTGTGGACCAACCTCATGGTCTGTTCCCAGTGATAGGAACTGTGCCCTCCACCCCTAGGGGAATGGTTGATACCCTCTCTGGAATCTATTGCTGTACTCTTCTCCCTGCAAGGGAAAAGTGAAGGTGTGTGTCCTGCTTCCCCATCCTGAGCTTACCCCATCCTGCCTTTTTGGTGGGCAAGACTGCACTCCTCTTAAAGAAGCAGGTTCATAGTTTGGGGAAACTCCTAGAACCATGATTGTTGCTTAAGACCCAGGTTTCCTTAATGGGAAGGAGTACCTACACGTGGCTTCAACTGGTGGATTAACGAAGGCATTAGAGGTGTGTCCCTCACCAACTGTATTCTGTGTTAACTTATTCTTTGCAAAGCACCCCATAACCATTTTTGTGTGGAAAAAGCTGTACATAAATAAATAAATAAATAAATAAATAAATAAATACCCCCCCAACAAAATACCAATGCTCCATTCAGTGTGCTATGGGCATGGGGTGCAATCACTTTCAATGCCTTCCCTATTCAGTTAATAGGTCCACAAGCAGATTGATCTACAGTGCTAGGATTAAAATGGATTTAGATTTAGACAATTAATCAAGAGAAAGCAGCTTTAATTAAAGGGATCAAGTTTATTTGTCCTTTCTTCTTTCACTCATTATCACAGTCCAAGTCACATTATAAATATTGTGCTTCAGTAGCCTGGTCCACAAAACAGTTAAGTCAGAGCCAAACTACACAATGAATTTGTGGTGTATTCCATGGTTGGGTGCCATGGAAGGCTTGAAGGACACACCATCCAGGAACCCCGATGAGAACTTTATTACCTCTCTCCAGCAAGATCCGAACAGTAATAGAAAGCTCTTGACCTAATCCAGAAACAATGAAATCCAGTTTCGGATAATGGCTACATCCTACATATAGCGAGATAGCATCCTATGCTCATCAGAGCTCACCTGCAAGGCCTCACTGGAACAGGGAGAAACTATTTCTCTCTTATTGATTTATATTCTGCCTTTCTGCTCAACAAGAGTCCTCACATAAGGGCTCACATAAAAAGCAAAACAAACAATATAAAACCTTCTAAACAGTAACATTAAAGGCAACCAATCAACATTAGCAACTATAAAAGGCAGCATAAAAAAACTAGTAAAACAACTTTAGAAGGAAAGGAGTAATCAATTTGTCAATGGTTGCGAAGGACCAGTAAAACTGCAAACAGTGGCAGCAAACTAACCCTACAGTATGGAGTGTGGAAGTGGCTTTTGCCTCCCCCCCCCCACTTTTTCCATTTAAAGACAACTTTTCCATTGACCTTTGGTTTTGGTGGACCCAATCCCAGTCCCCACAAGCCTCCATGCTCTTTCACATACCCATGCCCACTGGCAGCATATGCATGCCCAGAGAATTTCTTGGCCATACCAGGGACTCCTCTGGAGATGTCCACTTGTATATATTCCTAAGACCCCTTAAGGGTCCAAAGGTTCTAGCTGGCTGGAGGATTGTTTCTCTGGTTCAAGACTTGATTCCGTATGTTTTATACTGCTTCTATTGTGTGAGCTGCTCTGAGAATATTTATATGGAAAGGACAGCATAGACAACGGGCAGCAAAAAAACAGGGTATGTATATAGAGAAGTGTGTTTGGCTATGGTCAGCCAGAAAGCAAAATAACATGACCAAATTCTGCAATAATAAAACTCCTCCACTTGCCCAAATTTGAAACAAAACCTCACTCCTGTATCTCAATAAATTTCTACAAGATCGGCTCAATAAAAATATATCCAATTTCTGCTCTGCAGAGTCTCAGAAGGCCACAAGAGCTGTATATATTTTATTGAATTCTGCCTGAAGCATAGATTTGTAAATGAGAAATTATCTGTTCTTGAAACCCTGCAAGATGGTACCATTTTATCTAGCAAAATATGATGGTCTAGGATGCTCCCCTCCCCCCTACTTGCTGGAATCTGAAGACTAAAAATGGTAGAGATTTCTCTACATGGAGGATCTTAATGGGTAACTAAATGCTGCAACATACCAATGACAAGCAATGCAAATGGCTTTTAAGAATGTAGATTTGCAAGGATGTGGGAGAATATTACTCTTTACTATTTTTGCAGCATTAATAGACAAGATTTGGGAACACACATACAAAGAAACTCATATACTACTGTACCATAATCTTGCTTTTCTGTGCTGTTTTCATATGGTAATAACAGAAAAGCTTGTAAGATGATATTGCCATGTTCCGTTGTCAGAATAGCCAAATGGCTGCATTCAGGCTCCTGAAGCTATGCATGAATATCAATAGGAATAATGCTTCATCTATTCCTGGAACAAATAGGTGTTACATATACAAACAGGCATTACATATATTTGATACATACATTGGCTGGAATAGGGATAGGATATTCAGTCTGATCTGATTTTAATGTGAATCCGCCTAATTTGCACATCCTGAACCAATACACAAACTGAAACACTGCCATTCATTGAACTGTGCTCTTCTCAAAATTTTGCAATGCAGTTTGCCAATGGGGTTGGGGTGGGGTGGCTATATTAAGGGAAAGAGTGTACAAAGAAAATGTGTTTATTAGGAGAAATGTGAGTGAAAACAAATACAAATTTTGCGTGGCTTTTAAAAACAAAAATTTGCAAACTGATGCACCCATAAGATGAACTGAATATTGGGGAAAACATAGAAAATGGAAAAAGTTGAAATTGACAGATTCTTCCATCCCAAGCTGAGGCAAAGATATGATGCTTATCTCATGGCATGCACAATATGTAAATAAACAAGTAAAAATAAAAATAAATACCATTGGAGCAGTAAGGACAATTGGGACAATTGCATGGGGAGAAATGCCCCCTCCATGGTTCCAATCAGCATTGCCTCTACCACATACCTCCTGTCTGCAGTGAGAGAGAAGGTCCCATTAGCACCAATGTGAATACAGCCAAATGCAAGCCCAAAGTTATTCAGAAGGCGGAAATTAAAAGTAACCCTGCAGTAACTGTGGTTTTGTGGGGAGCATTTGCGTTAGAGATACCTGACCTCTTTGCAAAACTGCAAATCTTGGCTCAGAGTCATCATGGCACAACAGGCCTGAAATTACAGTTTGTTGTTATGATTTGTTTAAAATGTTTTAGGCACCCTCTTAGGTGGGCACCATTGCTATTGTAATAGAACAAGGGAGATGTTTGTGGTAAGTTCGGGAACCTCTTTTTCTATATTATGCATATAATATAATATATTCTTATTAAATATATATCTATAAAAATACAATTAACATAACATAACAACATATTTATGGACCCTTGCTTCCTTGTTAAAGTGCTGTGTGGAGTAAGAGTACCTGTAATCACTTTTTTTTCCAGCCTAAGCATCTCAGGTAGAGTAGACTACAAATCCAATAAATAAATAATACATCAAAAAGCAGATTTTTTTTTCATGTGACCTAATGCGATGCAACATTCCACAGCACCCACCCAACTGCTTCATAACTGGGAAAAGCTATACAGTGATACCTTGGGTTAAGTACTTAATTTGTTCCAGAGGTCAGTTCTTAACCTGAAACTGTTCTTAACCTGAGGTACCACTTTAGCTAATGGGGCCTCCTGATGCTGCCGTGCCACCGGAGCACGATTTCTGTTCTCATCCTGAAGCAAAGTTCTTAACCCGAGGTACTATTTCTGGGTTAGCGGAGTCTGTAACCTGAAGCATCTGTAACCTGAAGCGTATGTAACCCGAGGTACCACTGTAGATGGAACACAGCAGAGCATAAGAAGAGTTATCGATTGCTACTGCCTATGCTTGCCCCTGTAGCTTTCTCCAAGGGGCTGTAGAACTGAGCCGGCAAGGAAGGGAGAACATATCCAAGTCAGATGATCAGTGGCTCCCTGTGGAAATGTCACTACACCTCCTAGACCAAAACTGCCAGACAGCCGCTATCATCAAAGGCATGCCTGTCGACTGATGTTTGTACACTGAAGAAGAAGAAAAAAGGCCAAGCACACTTGCAAGCAGGCATACGAGAGAAAATCAAATAAGTTCAAGGGAAAAGAGATACACAAGGCTGGCTGTTTTGATATCTCTCTTGGAAAGCATGGAAATGGCCAGAGACAGGACAGTGCTAGCAGCAGCCTTCCAGAACCTGCTCGTATTTTATATATATTCCTAGTTGGCTGTACTATCCTGAAGGCTGGAAGGTGGGGAGCGAGAATTGACAATTTAAAGTGAAATGATGTAACATGTACATTGCACATCCGTTCACATGACAGAACTCACACTTGGATACATTCATGTGAGTCATCTATTGAAAGCAATGCAGCACGAATCAATAGCTGAGAGACTTTCCTGCCTAAACCTCAGAGAGCTGCTACACTAATGTTCTCAGTACAGGAGAGCTTTCTATATTCCTATTCTATATTGTAACTAAGTCAAACCCTGCATAATTGAAGTATTCACCTATTCTTCCCTTGTATTTCCTCCCTTCCTTTTTTGTTTCCCTATATCTAGTCTAGATAAGCCCCTTGGGGTAGCTTCATGTTATAGCTAATTTTTTTGTAGAAAGCATGGCCTCCATGGAGCTGTCCCTGAATAAGTCTGGCCCAACTCAAAGCCGCGGACATGCCTTAGACCTGGTGTTCACCTCTATGGATATTGGTGATCTGACACTAAGTAAAAGCGAAACTAAAGAAGTGCCATGGTCAGATCACTTCCTGGTGCAACTGGACTTCTCCATGACCCTTTCCCTTTGCAGGGAGGTGGGACCAATTCAGATGGTCCGCCCCCACCACTTAATGGAACCAAATGGTTTCCAAACAGCGGTAGGGGATGCTTTATCCCATGTTGATGGCCTTTCAGCTGATTCCCTGGTGGCCCGATGGAATGTGGAGTTAACCAGGGCTATTGACTGTTTGGCTCCGAAGCGCCCTCTCTGATTGCATAGAGCCCAGACAGCCCCATGGTTTTCCATGGATCTGAGGGCAATGAAATAATTGCTGAGAAGGCTAGAGCGCCGGTGGCGGATAACTCATTCTGAAGCTGACCGGACACAGGTTAGAGCTGAATGTCGAGCCTACCAAGTGGCGATACCGATGGTGAAGAAGATTTTCTTCACTGCCTCTATTCCATCTGCAGAAAACAGCAGCAGGAGACTCTTTCAGGTGGTTTGCAATTTAGTGGAACCACCTGCTCCATCGGGGGCCAGTAAGGGCCATATGATCTCCTGCAATGATTTTGCAAGGTTTCTTGCAGATAAAGTCGCTGAGATTCGGGAAGAGGTAGACTCCACCATGGGAGCAGGGCCAAGGCAGGAGAGTGCTAGAGTCCTGTCTAGTCAAGTTGCATGGGATCAATTCCAATCTCTTACCGCCAAGGTTGTGGACAGGCTGCTTGGATGAGTGAAACCAACCACCTATCTCCTTGATACTTGCCCATCCTGGCTTATAAAAGCTAGCTGGGAAGGGCTGGGTGATGGGTTTTGCAGGGTGGTGAATGCTTCTCTCCATGAGGGAGCCTTCCCAGACCTGCTGAAAGATTAAACCACTTCTTAAAAAACATCTCTAGACCCGGCCAATATGGCCAACTATCACCCAGTCTCAAATATTCCATTCTTGGGCAAGGTGATTGAGCGAGTGGTTGCTGAACAACTCCAGGCACGTCTGGAAGAAGCAGACCATTTGAATCCCTTCCAGTCGGGATTCAGGCCTCATCATCGGGCTGAAATTGCCTTGGTCACGCTGGTTGATGATCTCCCGCGGGCTAGGGACAAAGGTGAGAGCTGTTTCCTAGTTCTGCTGGATCTCTCAGCAGCCTTTGACACCATCGACCATAACATCCTTCTGGAGCGTCTAGAGGGGCTGGGAATCAGGGGGCACTGTTATACAGTGGTTCCACTCCTTTCTCCTGGGCCGTGTTCAGAAAGTGGTGTTGGGGGATGAGTGTTCAGACCCCTGGGCTCTCACCTGTGGGGTGCCTCAGGGTTCCGTCCTCTTCCCCATGCTTTTTAATATCTATATGAAGCCGCTGGGAGAGATCATCAGGGGGGTTTGGGCTGGGCGTTCATCAATATGCAGATGATATCCAGGTCTACCTCTCTTTCAAATCAGAACCAGTGAAGGCGGTGAAGGTCCTGTGTGAGTGTCTGGAGGTGGTTGGAGGATGGATGGTGGCTAACAGATTGAGGTTGAATCCTGACAAGACAGAAGTACTGTTTTGGGGGGACAGGAGGCAGGCAGGTGTGGAGGACTCCCTGGTCCTGAATGGGGTAACTGTGCCCCTGAAGGTGCACAGCCTGGGAGCCATTTTGGACTCACAGCTGTCCATGGAGGCACAGGTCAATTCTGTGTCCAGGGCAGCTGAGACCCTATCTGCCCACGGACTGCCTCGCCAGAGTGGTGCATGCTCTAGTTATCTCTCGCTTGGATTACTGCAATGTGCTCTATGTGGGGCTACCTTTGAAGGTGACCCAGAAACTACAACTAATCCAGAATGTGGCAGCTAGACTTGTGACTGGGAGTGGCTGCTGAGACCACATAACACCAGTCTTGAAAGATCTACATTGGCTCCCAGTACGTTTCCGAGCACAATTCAAAGTGTTGGTGCTGACCTTTAAAGCCCTAAACGGCTTCGGTCCAGTATACCTGAAGGAGCGTCTCCATCCCCATCATTCTGCCCAGACACTGAGGTCCAGCAACCAGGGCCTTCTGGCGGTTCCCTCACTGCGAGAAGCCAAGTTACAGGGAACCAGGCAGAGGGCCTTCTTGGTAGTGGCACCTGCCCTGCGGAATGCCCTCCACCAGATGTCAAAGAGAAGAACAACTACCAGACTTTTAGAAGACATCTGAAGGCAGCCCTGTTTAGGGAAGCTTTTAATGTTTTAATAGGTTATTGTATTTTAGTGTTTTGCTGGAAGCCACCCAGAGTGGCTGGGGGGACCCAGCCAGATGGGTGGGGTATAAATAAATTATTATTTATTATTATTATTATTATTATTATTAACAACATTGCCTCACTGTAATATCATCGTGTACCCTTTTATAACTACAGTTATAAAATAAGAATGAATGATGGTTGCTGAGAGCCAGTGTGGTGTAGTGGTTAAGAGTGGTAGTCTCCTTATCTGGGGAACCGGGTTCGCGTCTCCGCTCCTCCACATGCAGCTGCTGGGTGACCTTGGGCCAGTCACACTTCTTTGAAGTCTCTCAGCCCCACTCACCTCACAGAGTGTTTGTTGTGGGGGAGGAAGGGAAAGGAGAATGTTAGCCGCTTTGAGACTCCTGAAGGGGAGTGAAAGGCGGGATATCAAATCCAAACTCTTCTTCTTCTTCTTCTGTGGGAACCATCTGTAACTCTGATTAAACATAATGCTGAAGGATAAGGTTCTTTAAGGTGGTGAGCTCTGAATATTTAACCCTAAATTTGCTTCATTTTTAGTTTCTCTTGGGCATCTAAATGCTTCTATTCTTAGGAATCTGTAGTCCTTGCACATGGTCTTCTATCATACAGTATATAACAAGAATGTAATGCAGTCAATGAGGTCATTGTGATAGATCTTCCTGCTCCAAGATGTTATGGTTCTAGAAAGCATGAAAAGAACAAGCCTGCTGTGTCTGCAAGTTAGAATCATCAGTTGTCAAATGCAGCCCCAGAAATGTGTAGATAGGTTTGAGTTGAAATAAAATGTATTGGGGGGTGGGGGAACCAGTAGGATCCCCATTAGCAGAATCTTAATCCTCAGGAACTCCTAGTTATCAGAGTTCACTGCAATTTCAAAATATTTTTCCACTGATACAAAATTAAACTGTGTACATTTTGAGGAACCCTCAATTACGGAGAAAGACAGGTCATGTGGCTTATTTCATATAACACTTGAACAGAAAGGTTGCAACTTCACCATGCTTGAATCCAAGCAACACAGCCAGATTTGAAGACCAGAAAATTACCATACTTTTTGCTCTATAAGACTCACTTTTTCCCTCCTAAAAAGTAAGGGGAAATGTGTGTGCGTCTTATGGAGCGAATGCAGGCTGCGCAGCTATCCCAGAAGCCAGAACAGCAAGAGGGATTGCTGCTTTCACTGCGCAGCGATCCCTCTTGCTGTTCTGGCTTCTGAGATTCAGAATATTTTTTTTTTCTTGTTTTCCTCCTCCAAAAACTATGTGTGTTGTGGTCTGGTGCGTCTTATAGAGCAAAAAATACGGTATTCACTCTCCGTAGATCCAATGAGTGAAAAGGCTAGTGGGGTTGGCTACACCAAGAGAACGATGGGTCTCAGTCTCATCCCATCCCACCTAGAGAGGAGTCAGGCAAATAATTTTCTCTTTATCTGGGCTTTTGGCACTTAATTTGAATGATAGTATTTTGGCCTCTTAGTGAGGAGGGATCAGTAAGTTGTGATCTGTTTTATCTGTTCATCTGCAATTTTCTATTTTTATTGGATGTTCTTAATTGGTTTTAATGTAGGTAAGTTTGAGTCACCCTGTAAGAAAAGCAACTGATGAGTATAATAAATAAATAAATAAATAAATAAGCCCATAGTATCTTCCAAATCAAGTCCATTCTATTTGTCTCATCTTTTCAGGACAATAGGCTCCATCCAGAATTCCATATAGTGATGGATGATTCAAGGCAATTTGGAATTGGAATTGAAATCGAATTCCAAATGGGATTCAACAAAACAAGCTATTTAAAAACAATGTCAGAAAGCATCAGCTTCTTAGCACTGTTCTAAATTTATAACCTCAAGTATAGATTACCATCATTTTCTTTTGCATGGAACTTTCCTTGAAGTCTACTAAGAACAAAATTAAGCTCTGATACACATTACACTCCCTGTTTTCCCTTCTAGGACCAATTCAAAGTGATCCTTTTAATTTATAAAGTCTTAAACGATTTCCATACCAAAAAAGGGGGTGGGATAGAAAAGAAAAGGGGGGGAAACTGTTTTTTCTTTTTTTTCTTTTTCTTGTTTTGGCTGAAAAGTGATGCATTGGATTGATAGATCAAATGACACAATAAATTGCTTTCTTTCTCTTTGCCTGGCTTAATTAGTCTATTAAATATTTCAGTAAGAAAGTATCTCATCTGCGGCTTTGTAACTAATTGACAGCAGACTAGAAATTCTCTTTGTAAAGCTTTCTTAAAGAGCAATAAGACTGCTGTGTTTCTTTCAATAAATGTAAGAGGCAGTTTTAAAGTTAGGAGGAGGTGGAACCTGAAATGTGGTGGGAGGCTCACAATACAAAGTTATCCCCACTGGGTCCAACAGGGTGTACCATTTTGTATGTGTGCGTAGGATTTTAACTCTAATCATTAAGACTTCTTCTCTGATGCATCACAAGCTAGGTCATGTATCAGGATGTACAAGCTCCTTCTCCTCTCTCATTTTACTCTCTCTGTAAGCTGTCATGAGACAGACTTAAAAAAGAAGAAAGGAGTATAATTTTTTAAAAATAAATAAACATGAGAGAAAATCATTTCAAAAGCTCAGCTTTCAAAGGTAAGAGAAAAGGGCTTTGGGAAACAGAGTGGCTGGGGAAACCCGTTATTATTATTATCTAGAGGTTAATCTGGGATAACACCCAAAAAAAGGTCCATGCAACTTGTGAAAGGTGCCTATTTAAATCTGGTAGGATTCACTGATGAGCCTCCAACTCATTTGCACTTGTTTTGTATAAGAGTTAGACCTCTTATCCCTCCTTTATATGTAAACAGAACAGAGATTGGCTTACAATATATGTAAGAATCCCACACGTCTCATTAGTCCCTTGGTATGAAATAGAACCTCCTTGCCCTCAAAGGAACAAACTCCATACATTTCTGAATAAATCACAGTGGCAACTATAGCTTGTGATTGTAAGGTGGCAATTCCTGAGCAATGACTCATGGGAAAATGCAACAGAAATCTTCCTTTAAGGCAGGATTATTTATTACTTATACCGTGCCTATCTAACATGGGTTGCCCCAGCCACTCTGGATGACTTCCAGCAGAATAAACAAAAACGGAACAGAATATCGCACATTAAAAGCTTCCTGATACAGGGCTGCCTTCAGATGTCTATGGAATGTCATAGAAATATCTAACTCCTTGACACCTGATAGGAGGGCATTCTACAGGGTGGGCACCACTACCGAGAAGGCCCTCTGCCTGGTTCCCTGTAACCTCACTTCTTGCAATGAGGGAACCACCAGAAAGCTTCAGAGCTGGACCTCAGTGTCTGGGCTAAACAATGGGGGTGCTCTTTCAGGTATACAGGGCAGAAGCTTTAAAGGTCAACAGCAGCACTTTGAATTGTGCTTGGAAACGTACTAGGAGCCGATGTAGGTCTTTTATCACTGCTGGCTGCTGCCAGTCACCAATCTAGCAGCTGCATTCTGGATTAACTGTAGTTTCCAAGTCACCTTCAACGGTAGCATCACACAGAGCACATTGCAGTAGTCTAAGTGGGAAATAACCAGAGCATGTACTGCTCTGTAGAGACAGTGCGCAGGCAGAAAGGGACTCAGCCAATGTACCAGATGGAGCTGGTAAACTGCCGCTCTGGACACAGACTGTATAACACAATGCAGTAATGTAACGTAGAGGTTACTACAGCTTAGACAACAGAAGTGATCAATCAAACCAAGGTAAAGATGTACTGGAAACACCCTCATAGAAGATTTGCCTGCTCAGAGAGGGTTCTTCAGTCTTACGGGGGGCTATCAAGGCCACACTACCAGTTTTGTCACAGTGGCACACTGTTTTGGAGCCACCACTCTCTGACAAGTACCTCTCATGTAATGCCTACCCTTGAGGGTATTCTTTGCTAATTTTAATTGCTGCTTTCAATGACTCATGCAGAAACCCCCATTTAGCCGCAAAGAAACCATCTCTTTACACATTAACAAGGGAAGGCAAGAATGCAAACCTTAAAGGGCTTCTGGGAGGGAGGGAAAGAAAGAACACACACATACACCACAATGAATATAAAGGGAAGGATAAAATCAAACAAACCACCAGCAAATTGAGAGCAAGTTGGAGAAAGAAGGAGAGCTAGCTGCCAACAATTAGAAGGAATATATTCAACCTCTCACCTCTACCTCACTGCTTTAAAAGCAAGACTGTTAATGAAACAGCAATAATAATGGATACAAATCATTAACTGTATTGGGCTTTGGTGGCACCCAGTGCCGGATTTACGTATAAGCTAAACAAGCTATAGCTTAGGGCCCCACTCTCTTGGGCCCCCCCAAAAAATTCACTATAAAATATACTTCTTCTTAATTGTATTTCAGTTCAACAATTACTTTGATAAAATACATATTTTGTCATGTGCAAATGGCTTTAGATACTTACTAAGGTCCATAAATTACCATATAGCATATATTCAACACAAGAAACCGCAACAATTTGTTGTTGACAAAGGACAGCTGGACATATAAAGGGCCCCATTACCTTCAGTAGCTTAGGGCCTCATCAAACCTAAATCTGGCCCTGGTGACACCATATGAAAACAAATATGCTGGGGGTGGGGAGCGCCTGCATTAAAAGAAAACAGCTTATTAGAGTTGAAACAACAAAAGAGAAGGCAAATGCCAAGCAAACCAGTGTGGTGTAGTGGTTAAGAGCGGTAGACTCGTAATCTGGGGAACCGGGTTCAAGTCTCTGCTCCTCCACATGCAGCTGCTGGGTGACCTTGGGCTAGTCACACTTCTCTGAAATCTCTCAGCCTCACTCACCTCACAGAGTGTTTGTTGTGGGGGAGGAAGGGAAAGGAGATTGTTAGCCACTTTGAGACTCCTTAGGGTAGTGATAAAGTGGGATATCAAATCCAAGCTCCTCCTCCTCCTCCTCCTCTTCTTCTTCCTCTTCTTCTTCTTCTTCTTCTTCTTCTTCAAGATGCCTGCTAATGATAGTTATTTCAAAAGCATCCAGAGATGGGGTATGCCAGGGGAAAATGGGTTGACATGATTCTGAGAAATGCGATTCTGGCCTCCCTAAGACTGCGAAACCTGTGGTCAGGAAAGCATAAAGTACCTTTAAGTCATCCGTTGTGCTGATGATTCAACTTTGGTAGGACACAATGTGGAAGAAGCTCACTTATTTGGCTTGCTATATGCAATGAATAAGCCACTTGCTCAGTCAGTGTCAATACATGGCTTTGTTTTTGTCTACTAAGTCTTGGGGAGTGCAATGACTCAGCATTCAGAACTCATAGAAGCAAATGGGGAAGCAGAAAATTCCCAACAGTTTTGACAGTACGCATTTCTGATGCATAGATGAAAAGTGAAAAAGAACGGGAGGATTGAAGTGGTCAGAAGTTGCTACAATGTGAGGCATGGATCTCTCTCTGGGAGCAAGAGTCCATCCTGTTTCTCCCATTCATATTATGGCTGCTTGTCTAAGCCTTCATAGGGTTTATGGGTTGCTTACTTTGGTCATATGACAGACATGTTCTCCCTTCAAGTAAAGTTGAATTAACATCTATCGCATGGGGATACCCTGGAGAGAGAGATCCTAAGCTTGTTCATCATGGCAGATCTTCTCTGCTACAAACTGCTGCTACCTGCCATCTCCGACTTCTCAGATTTCCTCTCCTGCTTTGAGAGCTGCAGGTCAGGTTTCCTGCGTTGAGTCACCAGATAGCTTAACTCACTGAAATGGAAGAACACCTGCCTTCTGCTTTCTCCCAAAATGGAACCTCTTGCTTATGGCAAACTTCTCTTTACAGCATTCCAAATGCAACACCTTCAAACACAGTATTTTATGTACATTAAACTTATAACCTCAACACCCTGTGCTAGAGCATACAAATATATGAGCAGGCCTGCTGGTTCAAGTCAAAGGCCATTTAGTTCTTCATCCCTGTCTCACAGGGATCAGCCTATGGCAAACCTGTCAGCAGGGACACCCGCAGTGGAAACAAAATATATCCATCATGGTTAACTGCCATTGAAAGCCTTATCCTCCATTAGACCATGAAATGGTCTAAACTTCTTTTAAAGTCATCTAAATTGGTGGCCATCACTACATCTTGTGGAAAATGAGTGCTATTCTCTATTACGGGAGAGTTGACATTACAGTGGTACCTCTGGTTAAGAACTTAATTCGTTCTGGAGGTCCGTTCTTAACCTGAAACTGTTCTTAACCCGAGGTACCACTTTAGCTAATGGGGCCTCCCACTGCCGCTGCGCCACCACTGCACGATTTCTGTTGTCATCCTGAAGTAAAGTTCTTAACCCGAGGTACTACTTCTGGGTTAGCAGAGTCTGTAACCTGAAGCGTTTGTAACCCAAAGCATTTGTAACCTGAGGTACCACTGTAAAGCTAGTGAACATTTTGTGTGGGTGTGGGCAGTTCTTAAGAATGGCCTTTCAGCAGAAATAGATGGCTAGGTTTCATTATCCAAAATCTTGTTGTTGTTGTTTAGTCGTTTAGTCGTGTCCGACTCTTCGTGACCCCATGGACCAGAGCACGCCAGGCACTTCTGTCCTCCACTGCCTCCCGCAGTTTGATCAAACTCATGCTGGTAGCTTCAAGAACACCATCCAACCATCTCATTCTCTGTCGTCCCCTTCTCCTTGTGCCCTCCATCTTTCCCAACATCAGGGTCTTTTCCAGGGAGTCTTCTCTTCTCATGAGGTGGCCAAAGTATTGGAGCCTCAGCTTCACGATCTGTCCTTCCAGTGAGCACTCAGGGCTGATTTCCTTCAGAATGGAGAGGTTTGATCTTCTTGCAGTCCATGGGACTCTCAAGAGTCTCCTCCAGCACCATAATTCAAAAGCATCAATTCTTCGGCGATCAGCCTTCTTTATGGTCCAGCTCTCACTTCCATACATCACTACTGGGAAAACCATGGCTTTTACTATACGGACCTTTGTTGGCAAGGTGATGTCTCTGCTTTTTAAGATGTTGTCTAGGTTTGCCATCGCCTTTCTCCCAAGGAGCAGGTGTCTTTTAATTTCGTGACTGCTGTCACCATCTGCAGTGATCATGGAGCCCAAGAAAGTAAAATCTCTCACTGCCTCCATTTCTTCCCCTTCTATTTGCCAGGAGGTGATGGGCCCAGTGGCCATGATCTTCGTTTTTTTGATGTTGAGCTTCAGACCATATTTTGCGCTCTCCTCTTTCACCCTCATTAAAAGGTTCTTTAATTCCTCTTCACTTTCTGCCATCAAGGTTGTGTCATCTGCATATCTGAGGTTGTTGATATTTCTTCCAGCAATCTTAATTCCGGCTTGGGATTCATCCAGCCCAGCCTTTCGCATGATGAATTCTGCATATAAGTTAAATAAGCAGGGAGACAATATACAGCCTTGCCGTACTCCTTTCCCAATTTTGAACCAATCAGTTGTTCCAGATCCAGTTCTAACTGTAGCTTCTTGTCCCACGTAGATATTTCTCAGGAGACAGATGAGGTGATCAGGCACTCCCATTTCTTTAAGAACTTGCCATAGTTTGCTGTGGTCGACACAGTCAAAGGCTTTTGCATAGTCAATGAAGCAGAAGTAGATGTCTTTCTGGAACTCTCTAGCTTTCTCCATAATCCAGCGCATGTTTGCAATTTGGTCTCTGGTTCCTCTGCCTCTTCTAAATCCAGCTTGCACTTCTGGGAGTTCTCGGTCCACATACTGCTTGAGCCTTCCTTGTAGAATTTTAAGCATAACCTTGCTAGCATGTGAAATGAGTGAAATTGTGCGGTAGTTGGAGCATTCTTTGGCACTGCCTTTCTTTGGGATTGGGATGTAGACTGATCTTCTCCAATCCTCTGGCCACTGCTGAGTTTTCCAAACTTGCTGGCATATTGAGTGTAGCACCTTAACAGCATCATCTTTTAAAATTTTAAACAGTTCAGCTGGAATACCATCACTTCCACTGGCCTTGTTATTTGCAGTGCTTTCTAAGGCCCATTTGACTTCACTTTCCAGGATGTCTGGCTCAAGGTCAGCAACCACACTACCTGGGGTGTACGAGACATTGAGAAAGCTGTACTGGGATGCAGTCTCAAAAATGATAGAATGATCTCGATACGAATCCAAGGCAGACCTTTTAACATCACAGTAATCCAAGTTTATGCACCAACTACTGGTGCTGAAGAAACTGAAATTGACCAATTCTATGAAGACTTACAAGACCTTATAGAAGTGACACCAAAGAAGGATGTTCTTCTCATTATAGGGGATTGGAATGCTAAAGTAGGGAATCAAGAGATAAAAGGAACAACTGGCAAGTTTGGCCTTGGAGATCAAAATGAAGCAGGGCAAAGGCTAATAGAGTTCTGTCAAGAGAACAAGCTGGTCATCACAAACACGCTTTTCCAACAACACAAGAGACGACTCTACACATGGACATCACCAGATGGACAACATCGAAATCAGATTGATTATATTCTCTGCAGCCAAAGATGGAGAAGCTCTATACAGTCAGCAAAAACAAGACCTGGAGCTGACTGTGGCTCAGATCATCAGCTTCTTATAGCAAAATTCAAGCTTAAACTGAAGAAAGTAGGAAAAAACCACTGGGCCGGTAAGATACAATCTAAATCAAATCCCTTATGAATACACAGTGGAAGTGAGGAACAGGTTTAAGGATTTAGATTTGGTGGACAGAGTGCCTGAAGAACTATGGGTGGAGGCTCGCAACATTGTACAGGAGGCAGCAACTAAAACCATCCCAATGGAAAAGAAATGCAAGAAAGCAAAGTGGCTGTCCAACGAGGCCTTACAAATAGCGGGGGAGAGAAGGCAAGCAAAATGCGAGGGAGATAGTGAAAGATACAGGAAATTGAATGCAGATTTCCAAAGAATAGCAAGGAGAGACAAGAAGGCCTTCTTAAACGAGCAATGCAAAGAAATAGAGGAAAACAACAGAATGGGAAGAACTAGAGATCTGTTCAAGAAAATCGGAAATATGAAAGGAACATTTCGTACAAAGATTACCATAATAAAGGACAAAAGTGGTAAAGACCTAACTGAAGCAGAAGACATCAAGAAGAGATGGCAAGAATACACAGAGGAATTATCCAAAATCTACTCATGCCCAACTTAAAATGTAACCCAACATTTAATGTAATTGGAGCAGACTTTTTTTTTTTTTTTTTTTTTTAAGCCATTTCACAAAACAGTTCTTTAGCGGAGAAATGCAATAGGAATCAGAAACAGTGACATTGACAACAGTCTCAAATGTGTTTTCTTCCTGCTTTGGGAATGCTGGAACATGTGGAGGCATAAGGCTTGTGTCACTGGTGAAACATACACTGTTTTAAACCAATACACGATCCATCTGCTTCAGAAGTGACTGTACGATTATGTGTCTAAATTCACAGACATTCCTTTAGTGTACAGGGATCCAGGATTTCCTTGTATAAAGCAAATAAGGTTACCCCCCCTTTTCTTTTACCAGCTCCTTCTCCTAAGCCTTTAGGAACAATTTGACACTAGTAGGTGATGAAGCTCATCTCTGTGCCGTGAGAGTCCAACCAAGTGAAGAAGTGGTAGTGGCACCCGCCCTGTGGAATGCCCTCCCACCAGATGTCAAAGAGAAAAACAACTACCAGACTTTTAGAAGACATCCGAAGGCAGCCTTTTTTAGGGAAGCTTTTAATGTTAAATAGGTTATTGTATTTTAATATTCTGTTGGAAGCTGCCCAGAGTGGCTGGGAAAACCCAGCCAGATGGGCGGGGTATAAATAAATTATTATTATTATTATTATTATTATTATTATTATTATTACTATTATTATTATTAATTGGGGTCTCCTGGGAGTCTGCAGTGAAACTGGTGCTTTGTTACTTGTTCACAAATGATCTGGATTCAGGAGTGATGATTCAGGTGGCAATGTTTGCACTTGACACAACTTATTCAGAGTGGTGGAAACTCTGGAGTAAGAGCAAATAGTGCCTCCCTTTTAGAAAGAAGTAATAATAATAATAATAAAAAGTCTAGTAGAGTCTTTCAAAGCCCCTCTCCACTATTTGTTTTTCTGCTTTTGATTTGCAGTCTAGATGTTTAGCAGGGCCCCATGCATGTGTACTGCTGAGTAATGCCTAAACTCATATTTTACAGTCCAGTGTGTGCCTGTTCAATGATGTAATACTTTTTACCTTCTCCCTTCTACCTCTCTAGAAATGGAATTTTACCATTTCCCCTCTCAGAGCTGTAAAATAATTTTCTGTTTACTGAACAAAAATAAAGTAAAATAAAATAAAATAAAAGTAAGTCCCAGGTCCATATAAGATTCAAAGAAAATTCTCAAATCAGGAGGCTGGGATAAAGCAGTTCACAGGAAAAGGGAACAGAGCAAGATGAAAATTAGTTACTCAATGCAACAAATGGATCCCTCCTAGAGTGTGGCAATAACAACAACAACAATTTATTATTTATACCCCATCCATCTGGCTAGGTTTCCTCAGTCACTCTGGGCAGCTCCCAACAGAATATTAAAAACACAATAAAACATCAAACATTAAAAACTTCCCGATACAGGGCAGCCTTCAGAAGTCTTCTAAAAGTCAGATAGTTGTTTATTTCCTTGACATCTGATGGGAGGGCGTTCCACAGGGCAGGTGCCACTACCGAGAAGGCCCTCTGCCTGGTTCCCTGTAACCTCACTTCTCGCAGTGAGGGAATTGCCAGAAGGCCCTCGGAGCTGGACCTCAGTGTCTGGGCTAAACGATGGGGGTGGAGACGCTCCTTCACGTATACTGGTAATCAATTACAGTTCTGGATCTGTTCTGCAATTTGCCAAGATCTGAAACAGATACAGAGTATCTGCCTACTTTGAGTCACTAGACCAGGAGTGGGAAACATCTGGCCCTCTGGATGTTGCTGAATTACAACTGCCATCAGCTCCAGCAATCATGGCCCAAGGACAAAGATGAAAAGAGTTGCAGTTCTGCAACATTTGGAGGGCCAAAAGTTCCCACACTTGCACTGTGACCCTGGCACATACAGTGGTACATCGGGTTACAAACACCTCGGGTTACAAACACTTTGGGTTACAGACTCCGCTTATCCGGAAGTAGTACCTTGGGTTAAGAGCTTTACCTCATGATGAGAACAGAAATCATGCGGCGGCAGCGTGGCGGCAGCGGGAGGCCCCATTAGCTAAAGTTGTGCTTCAGGTTAAGAACAGTTTCAGGTTAAGAACAGACCTCGGGAACGAATTAAGTTTGTAACCAGAGGTACCACTGTACTGATGATGGCCTTGACACAACACAGCTTTTTGAATGAGTTGAGGACTAAATAGCGGAAATCAGGTCCTCACTGCCACTGCTGTATCCCCCACATATTTGAATTGTCATATTGTGGGCAGGGGGTGGAGAGAGAGAAAAGGTGCATGTGATTAAATTCCTACCTCTACATACCCTTCAAACTTACAGAAACCCAATTATGCCTTGTATTGGGTGATCTTATTGCCAATATGTAGTGCTTTTTTTCTTTAAACATGTTTAGGGGTACTCTCCTTTTCCTACTCATATTGAAATGCTGCCCTTCAATGAG
Organism: Podarcis pityusensis; assembly: GCF_964106645.2. Classification (NCBI taxonomy): domain Eukaryota; kingdom Metazoa; phylum Chordata; class Lepidosauria; order Squamata; family Lacertidae; genus Podarcis; species Podarcis pityusensis. The sequence continues at coordinate 60,574,231 of NC_138034.1, read as the reverse complement.
GCCCAACTTAGATTCACAAAATGTTTAGGGGTATGCGTACCCCTGTATCCCCCCAGAAAAAAAAGCACTGCCAATATGAAGGCACAAAATAAATAATGGAATATTTTCCAGCAATGACAGTTTTGTTGATGAATGGAGGCCCTTTTCAGACAATTTAGAGAAATATTATAGCATGATGAACTCGCAAACAGGATTTGAAATATGAGCAACAGAAGGAAATAGTATTGAAGTAATACTGTGCAGCAGAGGGGGAGAAGTTAAAACGCCATGGAAAATGGGATAGGAAGTTGGAAAAAGATAAATTTATGTATTGAAGTATATATGTTAGACTTTTGAAAACTTAATAAAAATTTATTTCGAAAAAACCCAAAGCAATAATGGAATATTTTCTTAGCTAATGGAGTCCTCACAGAGGATTGATATCATTTTCTGTCACCATTTTATTTCATTTTATTTAGGGTCCTGGAAGAGAGAATACTGGAGATCTAGATGAGAAGTCGATACTTACATACTGTTGAACAGGTTGCAATGTCCTTTTCAACCTTCTCAGGTAGGCTGACTAGTTCAAGCCAGAAGGTACAAATGACCAGTTTTTTAAAAGTGAGCATCCTTCAGCAAACTTTTTGTAACGGAATGAAACATATATAAATATGCCAAAAGGAACAGATGTTTGGGCTTGCATGTTTCCTTCTTCCTTTGCATCTTTTATAGCTCTTCAGAATATGCAAATGTCTGAGAAACCAACCTGTAGGAGGGCAGTGATTATTCAGGCTTGTTAAACATCTCACTAAAAACATTTCTCATAGTAAAATAAATTGTGGAGCGTTAGGAGGAGAGTGGTTCATTTGTAGAAAGATGTGCTACGTACCCAAAGCACAACCTCCAATGTTGCCAGTCAATGCTTTAAGTATTAGCCATTTCCCCAATACAGTTGCCCTGATCCTGACTCCCTTGTGTGCTCAAATGTGCATACAAAGTTCCTGCACATGTGGAGAGAGCTGACTCTCAGAATGAAGTGGCCCTCTGCAAAAAGTCTTGAGGTAGACACACTGTGGGTGACTGCTGGTGGCAGTAGAAGTGGTGGACAATAGCAACAGTGCTGTGGTTCGAATTTCTCATAATGCCCCTGATATAATACAGCTCCAAGATATCGTGTGAAAACAAAATGGCAGCTCCCAACCCCAGCTACCTGGCTCTGACCACAGTGCAGGATTTTTCAGGAAGGGGTTCTGAAGAACTGAGGCAAATAGTAGGGATGAGAAATAATGTTCTAGGCCTAACAGACAAAACAAAAACCAAAAACACCTGACAAATTGCCATGTCTCAATGACACCAGCATGAGAATCCTAGAAATGACAGACTAGTTAGCTTAATATCTTTCCCAGGAAAACTGGTGAAAAGTATTGTTAAAGATAAAACAACCTAGCAAATGGAAGAACAAGCCTTGCTGAAACCAAACCAACGTTGCTTCTGCAAGGGTAAGCCCTGTGGCTATATGGAAATACCTCTATCGACATGCTTCAGATTCCAGGCATGTTAATATATCACAAAAGCTACCCTTCCGCAACATGGTACAACTCCCATCATCCCTGACCATTGGGCATTCTCATCAGGGTGGTAGTCCAAAATATCTGGAGGGCAACAGATTCTGTCTGAATCCAACAGCAAGAGTGAGCTAGTCACATTAGATTGCATGTCTTCAGATGGGGGTAGGCAGGTGCACACAGAGACAAATCTCAGCTGCCCCCTGACAATACTTAAAGGAAATTTCAAAAACTATTGCTCTTCTTTTTAACAGAACATATTATCCTTAATAACACCATTCTGAAGTGTCGTGTCCCTTCCAGGAAACATCTACTATTGTTCTTTTGATTCAATCTGAGAACACTGTGTGCTCATGAATGTGGAGATACCAGCTCTTTGTGAGTATTTATAGGTTCTCAGAGTCCTCAGACAGGATTATGGGACTGGGAAGCTGAACAACTGGGAAATGTGTTTGTATGTCTTAAATCAAACCCATTAGCATTAGCAAGTGGCTTACAGTATTTAGTCATGCTAGAAATGTCTGCCAGTGCAAAGTAAGAAAATTGTCTCAATGAGATTACAAATTAGAATCTTGGGGTCTTGGTAGCAACAGAGGAGAGATTTGTTCAGTTCACACTTCAATGTGAATCTATTTGATTTACATTTTCCAAATCAATACACAAATTCAATACACAAGCTGAAGTGCAGGTGACCCTTCAAAATTCACATGTCTCTGGATTTTGCAATACAGTTATCCAGTGAAAACAAAAATGCAGATATTGGGGAAAATGTTACTTCCAGTCTCCACTCTATTTTGGTCTAGTCTCTCTTCTTGTTTCAGCCCTTGACACCTTATCCTATGCTGCCCAACCCTCCAGATAAGCTATTTATTGGGTACTGTGGACTGCAAGAGACAAGAGGAGATGGGCAAATCTGTGAGTTGTATTCAGTATAGAGCTAAGAATCTTTCCATCAGTGCAAATATTTTTCCTTTCAACATAACTATCTCGCCCTTCCACCCTTTGTGTGCTCCCTAAATCTGATCTGAGGTTTTCTCCAACCAATCCAGTGCAGATTTGGGGGGATCATGTGGTGCACACAATGAGGAGAAGTGGATAAATCCCTTTGGGCTAGCACTAATCTTTGCACTAGTGCAAAAGTGAGTTTCTGAGGATCCAAGTCCCTCCCCCTCTCTCTCATATGTAAAAAAATTGAGTCCTGGGAACCCTGCACAAAAAGAAAATATATTGCTAGGGCTACACAGAGCTATAAGAAGTCTGTTCCACAACAGTTCCTAAAGGACTTTGTGAAAGGGGTTGTGCATGCTCTCGTGAAAGCAGATGGATGTTTTCATTTGTTAGTAGACATCCACCTCCAGATCCAGCCCTGTGTATAAAAACCCCTAATATAAACGGATCCCACAGTGTCCAATCAATGATATGAATTCCAACACATTTACAAGTATCCCATGCATTAAGATCAGTAATTATTATAAATGTGATGCTAATTAAACACATGGCTTAAGCAGCAAAAAACAACAGATTTGTCAAGATGTTTTGAGCAACCATCTGGTTTCTAATATTAAAACTCTGTCATCTTTGTATAATTAACATTAATATTGTGTGATTGTACTTAAGTCATATGTTTGGTAGTAATGTGAGGAAGCATTGACAAATGCACACAAAAAAACAACAACCCCACAGATTTTTTTAAAACTGCAAAAATGATAGGAAGTACATCAAGAAAAGATTTCATTAAGAATCTCAGCTTTTGCTTTTTAGTCCTTTAATAATGGGTGGGAAATGATATATGAATAAGGTTTAATAAAATAGACAGTAAATGAAATCAAAAGAGTATGCCAGTATTTGGATTACAATGGGTTAAGATAATCAGGTTTCTCCAAAGGTACTTGCAACTGTTGCAGAACAATACTCTTAATCACCTCCTTGATGAAGGAAGAAATTATTATTCGTTGTTAGTTTTCATAATCAATGGGGTCAGAGTGGGCTTTTCCAGGAGTGGTCAGTTCGCTGCCACCAGTGGAACCGGTCACACTGCCCTAAATCCACCTCTGGGTGTGGATCAACACCTGAACATCATCACATTCACTTCAAAATCCCTGATTGGCGGGATTGTGACATTTAAAAGCTCTTCTGAAAAAGCAGCAGGTGATCAGGAGTCCACTGATTGTGAACAGGCCTAAAAATGCACAAGAGAGTTGCAATAATTGATTTACACAAACCCTCCTCCCCCATGGCAACTTTAGCATCCCAACCCTGATGGAAATTCAGGGCAACATTTTGAAGATAGACTCTATTGTTGTTCTTTCTTTTTCTCCTCAAACAGGGGAGGGGCTAACTTTTTTTGGCCCAAGGGCCACCTTCACCCATGGCCACATTCCAGCAGCAGCATAGCCCATCCCACATGAACTCTCACACCCCTACACAAACAAGACACACACAGAGAGAAATAGGGCACAACAAATACACACCGCACACACTGGTACACAGTCACCTTTACTCAGCTGATCTATGCCGTTCAGCTGGGCAGGGTAAGTACTGCCTCCTCCCAGCTCATCAAATGATCAACCTGACAAATGGGTAAGGGATGATCTGCACCCTCGCCACTGAACTCTACTCACCCCAGCGCAGTGTCTTCTTCAGCCCCTTTCTTTTCAGCACCAATGCCATAAATTAGTTGGGTCTTACAGCTAGAAGAAAATGCTTGAGGGGCTGGTTCAAGCCCCTGGTGTTGAGGATTAGCCACCCCTTTTCTAGAAGCCATAGACAACTAATAAATGTATTCCCTTCTGGGATTCATTATCTCTGCATATGGAGGGTGGATTTGGCAAGACTTACAAAAAAGATGGACTATGAAAGCTGTGCCCTTGTTTTGCTTTCCCGTCCTATGCTCAACTATGGTCTGTAACTGCTCCCACCCCAAATATCCAATGGCTTCAGAGGGACTCAAACATCCGTCTCCTACACGACAGGCCAGCAGTCTAGCCACTGCGTCATTGGCTTGCTGATTTATTTATGATGTTTCCATCTCCACCCTTCTCTTCAAGGAGCTCAGGGTAGTATAGAAGGTGATTATCCTATTTTGTCTATCAACTTCATTCTTGACTGATCTCAGCCCTGTATTATTAAAGAAGCATTCCATCTGTAGCAGCACAATGCTTTGAATAGAGATGAACTGAAGTTGTAAAGTTCAGGAGCAACAGGAGTGCTTAGAAAGCTGTTTTGCCTCATGTCATTACAATGATAAATGCCATTCATATAAATCAAGTTTAACTCTAAGAGATGTTAAGATCTGGATTTCAGCTCGGTCCATTAAGTGTAAAAGAAGGTGGGAGGATTCAGAAAGGGAGAATGAGAAGCAGGGGTGATCCTGTCTGAGAAATAATGAGCCCAATAACCTACCTCCCCCTCCCCATGGCACTACTGTAAGATACCGTAGCAGAAGATATATGGACAAATTTAATCTGCTCAAGATCTAGCAAGCCTTCAAAAAAATCTAGGTAACTAAACTATGGCCATGGCGAGTTTCTCCACACTGGGATAACTTGGGCATCTGCATCATCCCACCAAGAGGACGAGATCGTTTGGCCATGCATCCATGGTCAATGTATGATAGAATTTACGGTACTTCTTTGTTCCATCTGTTTATTAATTGCTAGTTCAAGGTGGAGCCATCACAAAGCAATGCATTAATAGAAACTCCTGCAGAAACAGGCAAATAGACACATGAAAGATTTGGAATTAGATCACAAAATTCTCTTAAGAAAAGGCAATAGTAATAAACTTAGGTTTAAGGTCCTTTCGGATGCCAGAACTGAAGGGGACAAATGAATATTAACTGGGAGGGGGTTCCACAGCTCTAGTGCCACTACCAAGAGGGCCCTGTCTCATGTGCTTGCCAGCTTGACAGATTTCGCAGCTGAGCACACAAGCAGTATTTCAGATACAGACCTTAAATTACAGGCGGGATCATTTGGGTGCAGATGGTTCTTTAGATAATCTGGTCCCAAAATATTTAGGGTCTTAAAGGTTTATACCAGTCCTTTGAACTAGAACTGGAAATGTGTTTTTGATATAGGCTGCTTTCCATACAGGCTCAGAAAAAGCTAGAGAACTGATCATGGTAGATCCATATGTTTCTTTCGTGGCCATAACAATATCCATGCAATATATGGTAATCTAAGGGCTTGTCCACACTTCTGCTTGTCCCATGCTTTCTAGTGGTTTTACAAACATACATAAATACATACATAATTTTATTTGCATGCTGTCTTTCCAGTGTTCAAACCATGCTCAAGGGGAAAATGCTCAATGGGGGGAAAATTACATAATTGCAACATAACAGAAGCAGTCATAAAGAATAAATAAAGCAGCAAAAAAACCCCACAACCTTTGCTTTTGCCCTGCCCCTTTCTTCTGTAAAATCCTTTGTTTAGCACTACATATCAGAACAAATAGCAAGAAAACCCAATTGCCGTTTGTTCCAATTCAGCACTAAGCCATGGGGGAAAGCAGCGGGGCAAATGGAAGTGTGGCTGAGCCCTAAGGCTACCATTATAGTTTAGCTATTTCCTTTTCTCTTGTGATAGGTTTTTACCATATAAAAGCAAAAGATGTTCACTGTTCAGAGACATTACAGCGGCATATCATGTTCCCCACAGAGTATGAATGTTGACTGGTTCATGGCTGAAGTGTGGGCGGAACCTGCAGGAGTTTGTTCTGATCATCCTCAAGTGTCTTCTGACTGAGTGTCTCAATAACACAGAGGGTCTGTCTGAGTTCCACACATGGCTGTATTGATTTCATCATCAGATTGTCCTTTAGCCTTGGCTATGAGCAAATACTGAAGTTTACATAGGATGTTGGGTTTTTCACATCGTGAAGATCAGTGGGGATCTGGTATGCATTGAATAGACAGGCCAGTACCCCACTATTTCAGCGTATCTTTTGTCAATGCCAGGACTGCAGGATTGATCGGATGTCGGTGTACATAGCAAATGTCTCATTAGAACATAGGTTCCCAGCTGGATCCCCTCATGCCCTAATTCAGTGTTTTCTTTGTTATCCCATGAAAGAAAATGTTCTGTGTGATGTTCCATGACAAAACTAGTCCAAACATAACACCCCCTGCTCGTATTCCTCTTTTTTAAAAACAACAACAACCAAACCAACCACATGCAGGTATGTGAAGTTAATTGACTGGCTGTTCTTCCCCACTATTTACTCTCTTCGGATTGTTTGAGCTCTCTGTGGTTGCTTTTCTGGAACAACCCATTCCATCTCTCTCTCTCATACACACACACACCCTTTGTGTTCCCCCTTCTATTTCTCTCGTCTGGTCCTGAATTTATTCCTCTGACCCCTGAGTCAAAAGAAAAGCTGCTGGGGAAATAAGAAGAAAGAAGATGGCTGATTTATCTCTTCACCTAAATCCAAACAGGCGAGTCCTTAGAGCAACGCAGTGCAGGGACAATAAAATAATAACCTGCTAGGACCATACAATGTATTGGAGGAACTTTTGAGCTAAGCAAAATACACAGAAATTGTTCTCAAGCTAGTTTCCTTAAAAAAAAATGAAAATGAAGAACTACAAGCAGAAGTATCAAGGATATGGTGTCAAGTCCTTTCTGCAGTCAGTTTCATTTTTAAGATGGAGGAACGGGGGAAGCTCTTGTAGATTAATCTGGTTGGGGATTCATGTGGTGCCATAACAGGTAGATTCTCTAGCTATTCTCATATTTCCCTTGTGCAGAAAATTGCACAACCTGTTGCACAAGCAGAGCAGCATGGGTCACAGTATCAAGTTACTCTAACATGTTCTTCCTCCTTAGCCAAAGTTTCATCTTCCAAGATGGTGGGTAGGGGGGATGGTTTTGTTACATTTATGGAATGCCAGATCAACCAGGTGCAGTTTTCTAATGAAATTTATGGCATTAATCCTGCAATCTGTGTCAAGGTTTCAACTATAGAGAAGATGACACAGACAAAATCATATTTTGTCTGGGTGTTTAGGGATTGCTTTTTATCCACAATAACCTTTAGAGTGGCAAAGCTGTAAATGATTACCAGTCATATTCGAAAATGAATGAGTCCCTAGTGAGGAAGCAAAGAGGCCAACGAAGAGGCTATTTCTCATGATCTATCCAGTTTTTTCAAACAAAGAGGCTATTTCTCATGATCTGTGTTATTATTATTGTTTCTATTTTGAGCCATTTAAAATGAAAAAAAAAGGAGAAGAAAAGAAAACATCATATAAGACTGGGTTGGTAATGTTGTTCAGGAACTATTTGAGCTTGTTAATATTATGCCATATTGGTGCCAAAAGCCATTGTACCAATAAATATTAATTTAACAACTGATGGTGCTGAAAACCAGGGGGGTGAAACACACAAAGAAATGCTTAACTTCAGATGACACAGTCACTTCTAGAGAAATCCCAATCTTATTAGCAAATTCCCTCCAGCAAGAGAGATTCAACAGGGTTAGGGGCTGCTGTGATCTCCTTAGCCTTATTTGTCAAGGGTTGTTAGGAAGACATATAACTGTGAAAGTGCCTTGTGTCATCATCAGCAGAAGCCCTATGCCTGTCTACTCAGCAGTAAGTTCCACTGAGGCCCCTGAGCCTTCCGCTTGTCCTGCTGTTTCCTCCCAGGGAAAAGCTCCTATTTACCTCTGAATGAAGCAAACGTCCATTGGATTTTCTGTGCATTGACTTTTTGCTCTGATTCAGTGGTAAAGAGAGGGTATTCCTGGGGAACTGTGCCTAGAAAGAACAGGGCAAGCAGAAAACCTCTTGGCCCCATGCTTTCTAGGCCAGGGACAAGCAGAAATGTGGACAGCCCCTTATTCTCAAGTAAGCATGCATAGGATTGCAGCCTAAGCATGACATCGATTAAGGGGAAGGGCTTTAGCTCAGTGGTGAAGCATGCAGAAGTTCCCAGGTCTAATTCCTCTCAACTCCACTAGGCTGGGAGAGACTCCTGCCTGAAACTGTGGGGAGCACCTGCCAGTCAGTGAAGAAGATAATGAACTACATAGACCAATGGTTTGGCTTGATTTAAGGAAACTTCCTATGTTCAATATTATTTATAATGAACCCAAAAAACAATGTTGCTTTTGTTGGGATGTCCTCCTTCACCCTGTCACAGTCTGTTGCTTCTTACCACAAAGAAGGAGCTCTTGACCCAACCCCTCTAGCACCCTTCTTTAAAAATCTGAATCTGACCCACTTTACTGCTCAGAACTCTTGTTAGCTGGCACAAAGTGCCCAAATGAGGTTTCCTGCAGTGAGCATTTTTGTATTCACTGTTACATTTTTCTAAGACACAAAACTAACTGAGCAGGTTCTTGCATTCAAGGTGAATAGCCAAGATTTCGCTGAGCAACTGCACACCTCTCCCATATTTATTCTCCCTTACCAGCCTTGCCCATGCATGAGTTAATTCACAGAACTATGATTATATAATTCTTCATTGTTTTGGAACAGACTTGATGATTGACTGTCCCAAGCATCTTCAAAAGGCCCCGCAGGAAACTGTAAAGAGACATGGAGCCTGCCAATGGCACGTCTAGAAGAAGAAGAGTTTGGATTTGATATCCTGCTTTATCACTACCCTAAGGAGTCTCAAAGCGGCTAACAATCTCCTTTCCCTTCCTCCCCCACAACAAACACTCTGTGAGGTTAGTGGGGCTGAGAGACTTCAAAGAAGTGTGACTGGCCCAAGGTCACCCAGCAGCTGCATGTGGAGGAGCAGAGATGCGAACCCGGCTCACCAGATTATGAATCCACTGCTCTTAACCACTATGCCACACTGGCTCCAGCATCCTGTTTTCACAGTACCCAAACAGATGCCCGTGGGAAACTGGCAAGCAGGACCCAAGCACAAAAGCATTCTCTTCTCCTGTGGCTTCCAGCAGCTGATATTCAGAAGGATATGTGTGTCCAACGATGGAGACAGATTGTAGATATGGGATTGGCAGTGGAGATCTGGGTGTACACTCGGCATCACTGCTGCTTACTTCGATGGGGCTGTGGCAGGGCAATGACAGGTCAGGGCTCTGTGGGTATGTGATGGGAGCATGGGATTGGCAGTGAAGGTCTCCACAGCTCTGACATTTCCCAATCCCAGTGCCATTGAGTCAAGCAGCAGCGATGCTGAGAGCAGAAGGGCAGCTCTGCCCCACCAGACACGACACTACTATCGTTTGCTGGGAAGTGGGGCTATAACTCTGTGAGGGAAATAGAGGTCTCCTAACAACTCTCAGCATACTTAACAACCTGCAGTTCCCAGGATTCTTTGGAGGTAAGCCATGATTGTTAAAAACTAGTATGGTACTTCTTTAAATGTATAGTGCATGAGGCCTAGATTTTTTGTGGAGTATACATAATTTTTGCATACAGAAGATCCAAGCTCCAGTTTAGGTATCCTTGATGAAGAGGATTTCCTACAGCAGAGCTTTGTGAAAGAGGAAGGCTCATGACTTAGAGCAGGGATACAGAACCTGTGGCCTGCTAGATGTTGTCAACTTCCATCAGCTCCATTAGTCTGGGGTGGTGGCAGCTGCAGTCCAGAAACATCTGGAAGGCCTCAGGATCCTGCATCCTTGCCTCAGAACAGTGGTTCCCAATTAGCTAAGTACTGCAGAACTCCTGTTTTTCAAAAGCCAAGCCAGGGACTCCCTACTATTGAAAAAAATTGATATCTTTATGGCAGTTTTTGTTATGTGAATGGTGGCACAGACCCCCTAGCTTGGTTACGCAACACCCTGGGGGGTCCATGGACCACCAATTAGGAACCTCTGCCTTAGAAAACTGCTGCCAGGCAGAATAGACATCATGTGACTAGATGGACCAATAGCATTAGGCATCTTCATCAGGTCACATCTTGCCTCAGAACTGTTAGAGTTCCATGTCAATCACTACAGAAGCAAAGATTGATTTAAAAAGTTTTAATTAGAAAATAAACCCTGTGATATTAGTAGGGAATTTAAAAAAAAACTGGCTTAAGACTAACAGGGTCCTTTTATTACAGCACACTCATTAATAATCCTCTGTGTTAATTTAATTTAATCCTACAAGATGTGCCTGTTACAAGTTTTATTTATTTAGATTTATATCCTGGCCTTTCCTTCCTTCTAAGGTTCTTGACTTCTTTCATAAATATTTCAGTGTTCTGGATACACAAATATACAATGATTAATTAGAAGCCTCTCCGTCTTCAGTACACTGGCTTCTGAAAAAACAACCCTGTGAATTAACACTTCAGCTTTCAGGCAGGCAAGAATAACTGTTCTGAGGGTTTATAGTAACAATTTATTTCAGCATGTGAATTTCATTTGACAAGAGCCAGCAGTATCCAGTGGAAAGAGCATCGGCTGTGATCTGGAGAGAACTCAGTCAAGTGGGGACAGTAGTTTCAAGATGCTATGAATGGACTTGGGGACCGGCTGACAGTAAAGATGTCACTATACACAAGAAAAGATCTCAGTCAAGGCATATGTATGTATCCTCCAAAGCAGACTCCAAAGTGATTTCCATAAAAATGTACATTGGTAATAACTTCTTCTTCTTCTTCTTCTTCTTCTTCTTCTTCTTCTTCTTCTTCTTCTTCTTCTTCCACAACAACAACAACAACACACCGCCCATCTGGGCAGCTTACAGCATATATAAAAACATAGTAAAACAAAATAAATAAGACATCAAGAAGATATAATTTAAACATTATAATAATTCCTTAAAATGCTTTATCAACAGTACAAAAAAGAAGCAAGTTGGGAGAAGAACAAAAATCAGCCTCCAGAGGCTTTTGAGAACAAATGGGCTTTCACCAACCAGCAGAAAGGCACTGACATCACAGTCACTCATGATTCCAAGAGAAAGGAGTTCCACAAAGAAGGTGCTGTTCTGGGTCCCAGTGCAATAAGCAACATTCATTGGCCGAACCACCAGTAGGGCCCTTCAGCCAATCTCTGGACACAGGGTGATTGGTATGGAGAGAGACAGTCCATAGAGCTTCTTGTCTTGCCAGAATTCAAACCACCACTGCATCTAGACACTGGCAGGGGCGGACTTTGGTCTTTCAGATTTCAGAAGTGCCCCATGTGAGTCCAAAATCCAGCACCCTCCCTCGCCTTCCATTCTACATTACAGTTGTGATGCCCTGCGGCACCCCCTAGGCTCAGTGCCCAGTGTGGTAGAACCAGTGGCCCTAAATCCACTTTTGACACTGCTCCAGGTCCTCCACAGCCATTTTTGATTCAGTTGTTCCAGAGAAATAGAGTTGGGCATCATCAGTGTACTGATGACTCCTTACTCCAAAACTCCTGATGTTCTCTCCAAATAGTGTTATGCAGGTGTTAATTACCGCTGCATACTGCCCTGTGGCATCCCATTTCTCAAGAGCCAGGGGGCTGAGAAGTACTCATCCAATGTTGCCTTCCATACTCATCAACGTAGACAGTCCAGTTTGATACCATGGTGAACAGAGATCTAGTAAGAGCAACAGGATTTCCTCCCACTGCTATTCCCTCTCTCAAAAGAGGCCATCCATCAGATGACCACCAAAGCAGATTTGCTTTCCAATCCTGGTCTGAACTCAGATTGAAATGGGTATATCAGTGTTTCCCAAACTTGGGTCTCCAGCTGTTTTTGGACTACAATTCCCATCATCCCTGATCACTGGTCCTGCTAGCTAGGGATGATGGGAGTTGTAGTCCAAAAACAGCTGGAGACCCAAGTTTGGGAAACACTGGTATAGATAATCAGTTACCTCCGGGAATGCCTGCAGCTTTGTCACCACAACCTTCACAAGTACCTTGCCCCAAAAGGGGGCATTTGTGACAGGGAAGTATTTGTTTTCGGGTCCAGGGAGGGGTTTTTCCCCCGGCAGTGGCCAGACCATAACTTCCTACAAGGCATCTGGCACCACCCCCTCATCCAAAGATGTGTTCACCAAACCCTGAACCTGCCCGGTTACACCCCAACAACCATGGGGGGGCAAGGGTCAAGAGGTTACATCACTGGATGCGTAATCACAAGCACTCTGTCCACATCATCAAGCTGCAAAAACTAAAGCTGAACCCGCATAACATTACTTGATGGGGTATTGGAAGCATCACTTGGAACTGCATCAATTGTGGCATCCAGGTTGCCAAAAGAGGAATGACTCTGTCCTCAAGGTGTCCAGCAAGTAATTCACAGAGGGTCACTGGGGTGTCCCTAGCTCCATCCAATGATATAGGTGTCAACAGCCTATGAACCATCCTGAAGAAATCCCCTGGACACAATGGAAGCGGCAAATTAGGCCCTAGTTTCAGTTCTTGTATTGTTTTGAAAAATGTGAATTAAGTAGTTTTGCTGTTAAATGCGACGTGAAACAAATTTATCTCCTATCCTTACTCCAGGCTAAACGCAGCAATCTACATTTGGGTATGTGTATGAATATGGCTTAAGTGTCTACACCAGCATTGATGAAAACAAAAAGTAGTGTTGTTGCCTTCTGTGCTTCATATCCTATCTTGCAAAGTCCCTCCCCCAATGAAACCACGCTCGCTCCTTACTCTATCTTCTTTACAGCTACAAGTCTGAGCTTGTGGTGCTTTGATTACTGGTACTGCTCTCCAATACCCAAAAGCTGCATTTCCCTTTATTGAATTCTGTGCCATCAACTCCTGTTCTCTCTCCTTTAACTTCGCTAAATGATGCCTCTTCTTCCGCTGTCTACTTTAATGTTACACTAAAAGAAACTTACTTGGGTTTCAAATGGAAGTTTTTAGTACGCCTTAAGCTCTCTTTTTCCACACTTTTGAATTTGTACTCAAAATGTTTCCTGAACTCCAGCTTTGGAACTGCTTTCGGCACCCAGCAGGAAGGGAATTAATTCTCATCTCTCGACTCACACAAGAAGGCTGTATTTTACTTTCTTCTAAAACTGGTCTCTGTGAATGCATTCCTATGTGTGTCTGTGTGTGCATGAGAGAGAGAGAGAGAGAGAGAGAGAGAGAGAGAGAGAGAGAGCTCTCCCTCTCTCACTTCAAATTCTAATGCAGTCCAGAAGTTTTCTAAAGGTCGCATCCAATTTAAAGGTTCTAAAATTAACCAACTTTTAGAAACCTGGAGTCTGGCGCTCCTTAGCATTAGCCTTTTCTCCTTCAGTCCTTCCTCTTCATTTTGAGAACATTTCTTTCCTTCTTCCCTTTAAAGAAAGTGATGTGTCCATTTGGCAGTCTAGCCTGTTCTATAGCTAAGGTTCTACCTAAGTTATGTTTTGAACAATGAGTAATAAAATAGGCCATTAAAAAATCAGACAAAATAAAAATATGCATGTACAAAAAAGTAAAAATATGCATGTACAAAAAAGTAAGTCTTAAACTTTAAATCAGGTCACAAAACACAAATGTACACACACACACACACAGACACACACACAATGAAAACAATTTGACGAGAAATGCCTCCAAAAATTTATCAGGAATATCTGGCAAGCTTGGGCTTGGGGAAACCCAATGACAGTGCTATTCTCCATCAACACACTCAGTCTTTATAAACTTGGGACATTTAAAACTATACAAAAAAGGCACTTGTTGCACTCATTTATCCAGCTTGGAAAGCCTATCAGAGAGAAAAAAAGTATCTTCAGCTCTTTTCCTGAAAGTGGAGATAGTGGGCACCTTGACAGGAATGCTTTCCCACAGAATAGGGGCAGCCAGCCCACATTAAATAATGACTATAAATAGAAAGCAGATGCATCTCATCACAATAGGGAAGACTGCAACTAGATGTGCCTGTTAAGTTTGCTATTCAGGTGACATCTGTTGGTGGGAAAATTCAAGACACTTCTAGCCTTTCCTTATCAGGGTTCTTTAACTTCAGACCAATGTTGGACCAGAAGACTTCTTCAAATAGAAGACTTGTGAAGTATGGCATGTGGCCAGCCTGTGAATGACCAAGGAAAGCTGAAATTTTCCATGATGGAAATTCCTCTCCCTGTTTGTATCTTTAGACATGCTGAGCATCACTGCTTTACTCTTTTTTTATATAAGATATTTATTGAGATTTTCAAAATATTACAAAATAAGAATAAAAATAAAAAAGAAGAAAATACAAAATAAAAAATGGTTAAAAACAACTCAATCTTTCCATTACTTATTTTTCATTAGCTTGTTTCCCGGACCTCCTCACGCCTCCCTTTTTTGTATTCCAGTTCAGTTTGTTGGTTCAGCAAATCCTTACCCTCTTTGTTTATCCTAGTCTTTAGTCTTAAGATATTGTAACGTTAAATTTTTACCTATTAATAATCCATTTTTCATATTCCCTTATAGTATTACAGCTGAAAACCACTTAATTTCTATCCAACAACATTCTAACATTCATTAATTTTACAATATTTCTGTAGATAGTCTTTAAATTTCTTCCAATCTTCTTCCACCGACTCTTCTCCCTGGTCTCGGATTCTGCCAGTCATTTCCACCAGTTCCATATAGTCCATCACCTTCATCTGCCATTCTTCCAGAGTGGGTAGATCTTGTGTCTTCCAATACTTTGCAATGAGTATTCTTGCTGCTGTTGTGGCATACATAAAAAAAGTTCTATCCTTCTTTGGCACCAATTGGCCGACTATGCCCAGGAGAAAGGCCTCTGGTTTCTTCAAGAAAGTATATTTAAATACCTTTTTCAATTCATTATAGCTCATCTCCCAGAAAGCCTTAATCCTTGGGCACGTCCACCAAAGGTGAAAGAATGTACCTTCAGTTTCTTTACATTTCCAACATTTATTATCGGGCAAATGATAGATTTTTGCAAGCTTGACTGGGGTCATGTACCACCTGTATATCATTTTCATAATATTCTCTCTTTAGGCATTGCATGCCATGAACTTCATACCTGTGGACCATAACTGTTCCCAGTCAGCCATCATTATGATATGTCCAACATCTTGTGCCCATTTAATCATAGCAGATTTCACCGTTTCATCCTGAGTATTCCATTTCAACAGCAAGTTATACATCTTTGACAAAATCTTAGTTTTGGGTTCTAACAGTTCTGTTTCTAATTTTGATTTTTCCACCTGGAAACCAATTTTCTTGTCCAAATTATATGCCTCCATTATCTGATAATAATGAAGCCAATCTCGCACTTTGTTTTTTAGTTTCTCAAAACTCTGCAATTTCAGTCTGTCTCATCATCACTGCTTTACTCTTGCCTAGGTTCTGTTTTCAGTTGGCTCAACTCCACCTACTGTCAAAATCCAACCAATCATAAGTAAGCAATAAGGCTGCAAGGATCCCAGGATGAAACTTCACAGTGAATCATGATGTTTCTCTTTTGTTTTAATTGCCCACATCAAAAACCACTTGAAAAAGGAGGCATAACAGCACACCTTAAACAGACTCCTTAAACAACACAGTGTTTTGTCTCTTTGGCCTCTATAATATGAAGAAGATGTTAATAATACAGAAGGCCAGGATAACCCATTTTTCATCTAAGAAGTTGGTTGTTTTATGCCCGTTCTGAAAGCTTCCACAAGTATTTAGTGAGTCCAGTGACTCAATATACTCTTCACATTCTACAAAAATCCTAAGGGCAGAAATGCAGGTGCTGTTTAGTTTCTTTTTTCCCTGAGTGTGTTCTTGGATTAGTAAAGGAGTGGCCAGTGATTTCAAACTGAGGAGAGGTCAGGTGGTGGTGAAATTAGCCATTTAACTTTTTGCTTTCTATCTGTTCACTTGAAATATGTGGGCATGCACACACAGAGAGACACTTTTCTTTCTGAAAAATAAAACAGTACAGGTCTCCATAGTTCCATGTCTTGTGCAGCCCATCAAACTTTATGTCCTTTGCTTATTCTGATTCAGAAACCACACAAAGCCACTTTAAGAGAAAGCATTAGATATATGTTGTTCTGAAGCAAGAGTCTTCTAGCTTCCTTCTGGAAATAACATCCTAATTATCATAAATTACCAATCTCCTTCCTCCAATACTTCTTGGATTAGGAAGAACAGCTTTCACATATAGCAGAGGTTTTAAACCTTTTTGAGTCCACGTCTCCCTTGACCAACTACATTCTTTCTGTGGCACCCCTGTGGGGTTCAGGAGCCCAGTTATGTCACCCCTTGCCTGCACATCTGGCAGCTTCTCATCCTTTTTCTGACACCCTTCCTTGTGGAGTGTTCCCTCAGCCTCCTCTCCTCTCCCCTCTCCTTGGGAGTCCTCTGGGCAGCCGCTGCTGCCATTCCTGATCTCTGAGCTCCCCCACATATACACCTCAAAAAGAGGTGCCTCCTCACACTGCCCCACAGGGGCCTGGGACTTGTCTGTCCATTCCCAACAGCAAGGGCTGGTGGACTAGCTGGCTAGGCTCCCTCACCAATTTGCTTGTTTACGCCAAGGCCGCCACAGTTTCTGGCAACCAACACCCTGGCATCTGGGAGGGGGAGTAAAGAGGCAGGCAAGCCAGTGTTGCCCACAACACCCCTAACCACCATTCAAGGCACCCCAGAGTACCATGGCACATTGGTTGAAAACCACTGGCATATAGGGTTGCTAGCTGACTAGGCTATCATTAGCCACAATGCCTTCTCCCTTTTTTCAATTAAACCACCAGATCAGCCTTTGTTTTGGAGCACAACTCCCATCAGTCCAGTCACCATGTGCTGTGTAGGGCTGATGGGCCTTGTATTTCCAAGGAAACCAAGATCCCTGAAATGTCTTGCTATCGCTCGGCAGAGATTGGGGTGGCCTGTAGCAATATAGACACCTAACTGAAGTATGTGACACAAATACATTTTGCAATATCTGTATAATCAGCTTCCTCTATAGAAAAGACACACAGCTGCATCTTCAGCCAGATAGCACAGCTATTGCCCTGCATCCCTACCCTCATTATAATTCCCATGTACTGAGAATATGGAAAGAGAAAGAAGGTTACTCGTTTTTATAGAGCACTGTATCTTTTTGGCAGCAACAAAACCATTTGCACATATTATTGAAATTAGGAAATTAGATCTTAACCTCTAATGTGTTTTTAAACATAGCTAGCATGCAAGTAACCAGCTGGACTGGCTGCAGATCCAAAACAGTGTGGAATAAAAAATGTTTTTAAATCCTTAATTATACCAAGTGTAAAGACTGATCTTTATGGAAAGGGCAGGCAATACGCAGCCTCTCATTGCCCTAGGACACTTCTGTGCATCTCATGAAGGTCAGTCTCATCCTGGGAAGTCATAGCTATCTTCTTTTTAAGTAAGAAATAAAGCAAGCAAGGCTCTAGATTTTGTGAATGTGAGAAAATATTCAATTTAATGGTTATAACACTGAAGACAATAAAACAATCAAGGGTGGGTGGGAGAGTGTCCAAATCAGCTTTGTTTGTCATCTTTCATAATTTGGGCAATCAGGATCTCTTAAAGACACATTCATGTTTTTCACATTATGAAAATTATATCACTAGTGCCACATGCTGGAGGAACTGGACATGGAGGAAGCGACTAATTTCCTTGATGAGCACAGATCACCCCATGTATGAGATAAGCCAACAGGCGCAAGGTCAGCCAAGCCAATTGCTATGGTCACAGCCCAGTGCTGACTATATAAGTGATTAAGGCACATCAGCTCAGTGCCAGGGTCTTGTGCTGTGTGTCAGGGTCAGTCAGTGAGTCTTGCAAAGTGAGTCAAAGTCTGTGTTACATTTAAATTGCTGAAGCAACAGAAATACTTTCTACTTGTATATATCTGCATCTGTATCTGTATCTGTATCTGTATCTGTATCTGTATCTGTATCTGCAAAGCCTACAAGCTGTATGTATATACCAACGTCCAGAACTGTATTACTGAAGCCTAATCTTCTGCAGCAATAAACAATTTTAGACATGAAGCTGCCTCTGTGTGGTGACTGGAACAGGAGGCAACTTCCATTGTATGTTTATCTCACCTCAGTTTCCCAGCACCGCATCCCTGCCAACTGCATTTTGGGGTCTGCAAACTCATCCTCCTCAATATTACATGCGAATGTTATGCAAATCTTAAGTCATCACCACCCCATCCCCAGAACTCCATAGTTTCTCTAACATGGGGTGACTCTCCTGTGGATATGCAGATGTTTGTGGACTTCAACTCCCAGAGAGCCAGTGTGGTGTAGTGGTTAAGAGCGGTGGACTCGTAATCTGGTGAACCGGGTTCGATTCCCCGCTCCTCCACATGCAGCTGCTGGGTGACTTTGGGCCAGTCACACTTCTTTGAAGTTTCTCAGCCCCACTCACCTCACAGAGTGTTTGTTGTGGAGGAGGAAGGGAAAGGAGAATGTTAGCCGCTTTGTTTTTTTTTTTTTTTTTAATAATATTTATTGAGATTTCAAAAAAACAAAAAATACAAAAATTACACAAAAACAAAAAATAAAAAATACAAAAACTTACACACAATAAGAAAAAGATACAAAAGTAAAAAATAAAAATATGAGAAAGTGAAAAATACAGAAGAAAAATAATAGTAAAGAAGAAAAAAAAACATTAGACCTCCTCCTCCTCCCTTCCTTTGTATTCTAGTTATTAATTATCCCAGCAAATCCTTCCCATCTTTCTATTCTAAAGTAAACCTTAAAATTTAAAATTTAGGTCTTAACTTTACCAGCTTCTTATATTCATAATGTTCTTTCATAATTCTTTAATAGTTATTAATTATCCCAGCAAATCCTTTCCATCTTTCTACTATAAAATAAACCTTAAAATTTAAAATTTAGATCTTAACTTTACCAGCTTCTTATATTGATAATGTTCTTTCATAATTCTTTATACATCTTTACTAAAGCCAGGTAATTTCTTCCAACATTTTTCTATCATTCATTTTTCTATCATTCTATCATTCATCAACTTTATAAAACATTCTATTAGTTAAAAAAAAACGAAAAAAGAGAAAAAAGCATATAAACAAGTCCAATCTTGATCCAACGTCCCTTCCTCCTGGTTTCGGGATTTGTCAGTCCTTATTCCTCAATCTAACCCGGTGACCTTATGTCCGAGGCCCTCAAGTCACTTCCATGGCCCTTCCGCAGCTTTTCTTCATATTTGTGGCTGTAGTCACTTGCTCGTAGTAGCTCCAACTTAATAGTGTTTTTAACCCTTCTCATCAGATCAGATCCTTTTCCCTGTTCATCGCTGCATTCCATGTAGTATTTAAGAACATACTTCAAGGGCCCTCCGAAGTTGTGGGCCCCCACAATTCCAAACATGTCGCAGCCTGTTACTGTATTTAAAAAGTCCAGATATCCCAACATAGGGGGGTCAATCCAGCCCCCCATTTCCAAACCACTCCAAACTTTCCCTTCCCATATCTGATTTTTTCCAAGTTCCATTATCAAATCCGAAGGATCAAGCTCCTGTTGAGACTGTTCTGTCAAGCCACACTCCTGATTTAATGCCACAAACCCCTGTTCTGTCAAAACACACTCCTGGTTTGAGTCCTGGATAGACTCCACATATATTCCCACAGTTTGATCAACGCCTTCCACTGCCAGTCTGAGATTTCCAGTCGACTTGGCCATCTGGTTCACCTTATCATGTAGTTCTTCCAGTAGAATATTTGTTTTATTGAGCAGGCAAACCACAACTTCTGAAAACATTGTTGCACTCTCCCACGATTCTTTGTAACAGCTGTCAAGTCCTTGGCATTAGTTACAGTTTCTAAGGCTCCCCCTAGGGAGAAGACTTATATTTGTTTCTGATACATTTCCATGTTACTTAAAATACTTTATCCATATATATTCCTTTAAAATGTGAAAGGGAACAGTAGAGTCACGAAAATTCTCTTCTTTTAACTATCTGTCACACACAGATACCTTGATTGGTTCACGTCAGTCCTGACTTCCCCGCTCCAGGATCAGGACGAAAATAACTTCCTTTTACTGCTTCAAATAGTCCAAAAAAAAATATTCCCAATTTGAAATGTTGGAATCCACTCTTTTAAAAGCAATTTTCAAAGCTCTAGTATAAGTTGTCTTTGCTTTGTTATATTTACAAAAGAACGGAAGGGTGACTTCCTGTTTAGCCCCTACCGCTCCGTACCAAATTCAATCGATTTTTCTTTTTTTTTTTATAGTCCAATTCTGTCCTTTTCACTAGTCTTCATTTAATGTCCCAATTTGTTCAAATTCTGGGTACTCACGGATATTTGTTTTAAAGTCCGAATTGTCCAGGAAAAAAGGCAGCGCTCTCCGGCAACAGCTACGCGGCTTCACTCCACAAAAGAAGCAGACGACTCGCAGCACAGCGCCTTCACTTCCCCGCTCTGTTCCGGAGCCCGCTGCCGGGCTCCTTTGCAGATTGGGGGGGCGCAAACAGTGCCCGCCGAGTCCCAGGGTCACAGGCTTCACCCGCCTGTGGTTTGAAGGGTCCCCGCTGCGCCGAAGCGGTTTTAGACCCGATTTCTGTGGAGCGGTCTCCCTCTGGATTAGAGGGATTCCGCCATTGCCGTTGGCGCCACCTCCGGAAGTCTGAGAATGTTAGCCGCTTTGAGACTCCTTAAAGGGAGTGAAAGGCGGGATATCAAATCCAAACTCTTCTTCTTCTTCTTCTTCCCACAGCACGGCCAATGGTCAGGATGATGGGTGTTATAGCCACAGGTTAGTTACCTCTCTCTGACATGTGCGAAGAGCTTGTATGGGAGACAGCATTGCCATTCACTGAAATGGAGGAGGCTGCTCTACACATCTCTCTCTTAAGTGGTGTCATTTAAGGGAGGGAAGTTGGGGGGTTGGTTTCAAACTACATGTGGTCACATTTCAGATGGGCCTGTCCATGTGGCAGTCTCTACATTCTACATACTTGGCATCTGAATGTTGCACCCCTACTTAATCTGAACCTCCCACCCCAATTTTGGAGGCATGGTTGCAGTGTGTTACAGGGATCCATTTCATAGAATCATAGAATTGGGAGAGACCTTGAGAGTCATCTAGTCCAACCCCTGCAACGCAGGAATCTTTTGCCCAACCTGGGGCTTCAGCCCATGACCCTGAGATTAAGATTCTCATCATGCTCTACCAACTGAGCTATTTAGATCCCACATCTCCAACCCTAACAAAACTGCATCTCTTTCCAGCATCTTTTTTTTTTTTTTTTGGCAGTGAATTAACTACCCAGACAGATTATAGTAGTTAATTCACCACTTATTTTCTCCTTCTCTTCCCCACTCACTTTAAAATCACTTTCGAATGCTCCTGGTGTTACTTGCCTTAGGCTGTTGTGACCTCATTGGCTTTTATGCCTCTGAATACCAGTGGTTGGAAGCTGTAGGTGGGCAGAGTGTTGTTGCATTCATGTGTGACTCGCTGGCTTCCCAAACGAATCTGGTTGGCCACTGTGAGAACAGTATGCTGGACTAGATGATAGGCCACTGGCCTGATCTAAGAGGCTTGTCTCACCCCATCAGTCTTCCCTGTGATGTGTTTGATAGGATAAGGAAAACAGAGGATGGAAGAGAAACTCTTGCAATCTCTCGCTTAAAGGTACAAATCCATATATTGCACAACAGAGACCTCACAGCTAATTCCCACTTTCCCTAGTGATACATCAGGAAGCTTGTGGGAGACCTTGCTCAACAGCTGTTAAATGAGGGGAGGCAGCTGCTCATTGATGCCTCCGACCCTCGCCTGGAACATGGACTCTTCAATTTAGAAGTCAAGTTCTAGTAGCAGGTTGGGGAGCACCATTTGCACTTACGACTTCAATGCACACCACAAGTGAGCAACCTGCTTCCGAACATTTGTCCCTTAACGCCATTCTTTTATTACTATGTCTCATCTGAGGAACTCCAAGCCCTTTATTAACAAACATCAATTTAGCCTTACAACTGCTTTGTGAGATCAGCAAATGTTAACTCCATTTCTCTTGACAATAGGAACACATAACTGATGTAAATATTAAAACAAAACAACGCCTACCAGGCACACAAAACAGTACATTGCATATCACATTTTCCTGGTGGATGGAACAAATAGGTTTGGAGGAAGTTTTGCTGCAAATCTTAGTGCACTCCAGTGATGGAATGATAATCCATGGGAGAAACTGATAAAACTAGAAACATGCTGCATAAACATATCCCAGAATTCATTGAAAATAACACTGGGTTATAATTCTAAAGGGGTATAATTAACAAAAGCACCAGCTCCTTGTCCTTGCGTTTAAAATGGCTGTATGCCATTATCTTCTTGTTTTCCTGTAAAAAAATATACCTATGAAGCTCACTCCCCTGCCTCTGTTGTTTAAGCAGTTCCCCACCTTTGAAACATCTCCAGTTTTGCCCAAACCAAAACATGCTATGCTCTCACTTCTGTTCACTTCTGTGACATGGCTGCTTTTCTGCCATTGAATGCCAAAGTCTCCATCAGCAAAAAAAATATGCATTCAGGTCCAGCAGGAGAGACACAGACATGACATAGTGTCATCCATTTTGATCCATAATGGCTGCTCTACTGTGTGCATAAGACATGCCATAACTGCTGGGGATGACATATGTAGGCCTAGCAGTGTCCAGATTAATAACACTGCTGTGAAATTCCCTTTCAAAACTGGCTCAAGTTAACTTTGAACATGGATTTTACCATTGCCAATCGCAAAGGAGGGAAAAGGGAGCGGGGAATGAAATCTCATGCTGGTTATATACCTCCAGTATCAAAGGCAGCATGCCTCTGGGTCCCAGTTATTGGACATCATGAGTGGGAGACAATGCTCATGTCCTCCTTGTGGACTGCAGTGATGGCTACCAGATGAGATGACTTTAAAGGAAATTTGACCAATTTATGTAGGATAAGGCTATCAATGATTCCAAGCTATGCTGGCCAAATCCCATTTTGTACCAGAAGCCAGGCATCTCTAAATAACAGGTACTGAGTGGGAGAGTGCAGTGGCGTAGCGTGGGTTGTCAGCACCCGGGGCAAGGCAAGTAATTTGCGCCCCCTAACCCATGGATTTGCGCCCCCTAACCTGTGGATTTGCGCCCCCTAACCCATGGATTTGCCCTAACCCCAGATGTTGCGCCCGGTGTGGCCGGCCCCCCCTGCACCCCCCATGCTACGCCACTGGGTTGGCCAGTTGGTGTTAAAAAAGATAGAACTTTTTTTATGTATGCTACAACAGCAGCAAGAATACTCATTGCAAAGTATTGGAAGACGCAAGATTTACCCACTCTGGAAGAATGGCAGATGAAGTTGATTGACTGCATGGGATTGGCAGAAATGACTGGCAGAATCCGCAACCAGGGAGAAGAGTCGGCAGAAGAAGATTGGAAGAAATTTAAGGACTATTTACAGAAATACTGCAATATTAAGGAATGTTGAATGATGTTGGATTGAAATTACGTTAAGTGGTTTCTAGCTGTAATGGTATAAAAGGTTATGAAAAAATGGTTTTTTAAAGTAAAAGTTTAAGTTTCAAGAACTTGGATAGAAAATAAGGTGTTATTTAGCGGTAATGCTATGAGATAAGGATTTGCTGAACAAATAATTTGAACTAGAAAACAAGAAGGGGAGGTATGAGGAGGTCAGGGAAATATGTTATTGAAAAATAAGTTGTGAATTTTATGTGTTTTTAATATATATATTTTCTATTTTTTGCATTTTTCTCTTTGTATAAAATTGAAAACTTTAATAAATATCTTATTTAAAAAAAAGGAATTTATTAAATTTATTATTTGTGGAGCCCCCGCGGGCCGAGGCAGCCAAAGCCCCCTCCCCTTGGGCGCCCGACGGAGGAAGGAACCACGGCCCGCCGGGCGGCCAGCGGCCTCTCTCCCGGTGCTGGGGGCGCACGGCGGCGGCGGCAGCGGCAGCGGCGGCTTCTCCTCCTCCTCCTCCTCCTCCTCCTCCTCCTCCTCGGGACTCGCTTCTCCGGAGGCTGCCCCAAGGTGAGCCCGAGCCTTTCTCCCTGCTCCGCGTCTGGCTGCCTTGCTCTGCCGCGGGGGCGACAGGGTGTGTGTGTGTTGTGCGTTGCGTTCTGCCTCCCGGGGCGGGAGGGAGCATCCCGGAGCCGCCTCCCCCTCCTCCTCCTGCGCGGGGCATGTGCCAGAGGAGGCTCCCCGGGAAATGGCCCTGGGCGCTGGGGGGTCTGGGCGGCATCCGCGGCGGCGGCGCTGAGCGAGGCGAGGAGGAGAAGCTGCCGGCGGGCGAGGGATGCGCGGGCTGAGCGAGGGGCGTTCCCCTTCCCTCTGGACTCGCGCCCCCCCCAGAAGTTGCGCCCGGTGCGGCCGGCACCCCTGGCACCCCCCACGCTACGCCACTGGGAGAGTGTTGTACACTCATGTTGTGATTGTGGACTTCCCACAGGCATCTAGTTGGCTACTGTGGGAATAGGATGCTGGACATGACAAGCCTGTGGTCTGATCCAGCAGGGCTCTTCTTATGTTCTCAAGAGTGCACACATATGGAAGAATTTATTGGTCCAGCACGTTCAGAAATATATTTCTCTTTGGGGGCGCTTAAAAAACACAGCATTGTACTCTACAGTACTGTGTAACCATTTGATTGCAGAGCATATATACATTTTTGTGCACCCTTGCAATTTTATCTCCCCACCCCACGACCAAAGATGCTTGCATGCATGTTAGAATTGATGACTTCAATTCTTCCAGTTCTAAAATTCTATGATTGACTAATTTATTGTTCCAGGTGGATCAAGAGGTGATTTTTTTACCCTGGGAAAACAGAACACTAGACTTGACGGACCCCAGCAAAGCAATTTTTAGATGCCCCTTCCAGCAAGACTATCCTGTCTATACCTATAATGTTAAATACAGGATATTGTGCAGTTGTTAGTGGAAAGTCACTAGCTGGAGTATAACACCTCCTTTTAGCACTGGCTAAAATGTGCTGGTGGCACTCTTGATGTGTTTGTACAGAAATGTCCTTAGGTGAAATTGTTTTCTTTCCCTAACCTCTGGTTGAAGAAGCGAATGAGTGACTCTCATTATATACTTCCACACTTTGTATCATCAGCCGCTGGAAAAAGTATTAAAGGTTAGCTGCTTGTTTCTTGGCTTGTGTGCATGAAACATGTAAGCATGCTTTAAGGTGACATTGAACCTTCAACAGAAAGAATTATTGGTGTGAGAAGTTCCATTTTCAACACTCCTCCCTGTTTCTTTATCTGTATACAGACAGGAGTGGTGGGTGTGGGTGTAGATTCCTTTCCAGTTATATTATTTCTGATGTGGTGCCAATCCAGCAGTGGTCTTAGTGTAGCAATTCCGGACTTGAATCCTGAAGTTGGGTGCCCACCTTCCACTCATTAATGTGGATGTCTAAATTGGGGGTATGTTCCTCTATAGGAACGTAGAATGTTGGTCCACCTATGACAGTATTGTTTGCGGTAACTGCCAGCGCACCTCCAGGGCTCCAGGCAGGTGTCTCTCCCAACCCTACCTGGAGATGCTGGGGATTGAACCTGGGACTTTCTGCATACAAGGCAGGTGCTCTACCACTGGGCTATGGCCCATTGTGATGGCAGAGGTACCCCTCCACCTACTGCAGTTTCCGGCAACTGGTATTCAGAAGCATGCTGCCTCCAAATTTATGCTTAGACACTACTGGGCATTTTTGGAACCAAGTATTCTATGTTCCTTCATCTCCTTTGGCAAAGCAATTTTTAAGCATGTAAATTGGACTGATTCCCATTCATCTCAGAGTACTGCTAGTCAATTGGCAACTGTCTTCCCTGTCCTGTGACCTCGGCATCTTTTAAATGGATATGATGGGGGACAGAATGGGGGTGGGGGGCTTTGATATGCAAAGCATGAGCTCTAAATGTAGCAGGGAGCTACAGTTCCTCCACCAATGCCTCATTTTCATTTTCAACATGCAAGGCAGCCATCCTGGCACCGGCATAAAATTAATTTTGCTCAATGGATTCCTTGTCATGCATGCGCACAAAGCTTCATTTGCGTCCAATTTGAATTTTTGTTTTCCTCTGGTGACTCATTTTGGTGCATCTGTGTTTATGCTATAACCTGTGGATAAGGCATGTTTTCCTAGCTGTGAGCTGGCTGAGCTTCTGCTGATAGCTGCCATGTGCTGGATTATTCTTGCATATAACTCTGCTTAGGCTTCCATATCATACTTAGTAACAGAAATCCCACATTTCGCCCCTAAACTGCCCCTTCAGAAACACCCCCAGGGCCAATCCTACTGTTAAACAGAATGATGTAGCTGTCTTAGGTGGCAGGCGCTGGCTGGCAGACAGCAATGGTGAGGTGTTGGAGACCAGAGCTCTGTGTGCTGTGCAGCTGGCTCTACAACTCCTTACATTCGTCTCCTGTCCTCAGGCATGGTGGAAGATGCTGCCCAGTCATCAAGGCTGAAGTCAGATTCCATTACCAGTCTAGGTGAAAAACCATCTGGTTGGTGGAGTTCATTAGGGCAAGTGAGGTACTGCCCTACTAAGCTCAGTCTGCCACCAGCCAGCCCCCTGCCTTCTTGCATGCAGTAGTCTAGGGGATGCATTGCCTGTTAGCTTCTGAGTCTCAGTGTTGTTCTTGTAGAACTCAGCAGGGAGGATGATGGTTGGTCAGTGTGCAAATAGGATGCAGGACTGGATGGACCACTGGCTGGAACCAGCAGGCTCTTCTTACGTTAGGTGGGTTGATGAAAGGCTAACACAAGCAGCAACAGAGCAGTCTGCATATGCAAGGCAAGATTACCTTGAAAAAGCTGAGAGTTTTGAGTGCTTTCCCCTCCCCCCCCCACACACTAGAGAATCTTCCTATGTGTTAACTTCCAATTACTTGTAATGCTGAAATGAAATTTCACACACACATTTGAAATTGAGGGTGGAATGGGGAGAGATCACATTCAGTAATGAATGTTTCACTCTGGAAATTCAATTTTAAGGCTACAGTCACATATATCCATTTACCTGCCCACTGAACTCAATGTGGCTCACATCTGAATAGACATGTATGTGATTGGTTTTTGTTTGTTTTTGTTTTAAACTTTATATAAAAAGAAAAGAGATGCTGAGACTGTAATTCAATGTGCACGTAAGCGAGGTGATTTTAATTGAATTCAAAAGAACCTATTTCAAGTAAATATTTCACTGGATCATGTTGAAGCATTATAAAGTATCAGACTACCAATTTCAATATTTTTACATATCTTTTTCTAAAATGTCTAAATCCAGCAGCAGCAATAATTTACCCTGGGGGAGGTGTAAATTGCTGAGCACTCTGTACAACATTAAGAAGTTTCAAAACAAAACATAACACAGATCATTGCAGGATTCCTTACCGATAGGCTTCACTTGAGCAACAAGACTTGGTAATTTGGAGAATTTGGGAGAATTCTGCGAGTGTCCTGAATCTTAAGCTTTCAAGAGCTGAAATGGATGGTAGGTAGCAGTCGTTAAGAACAGGATTGCCCTTTAATGTGTGAAATCCCACACAGCAGATGGGCTCTGCTAATGAATTTTAATTGCTCCACAGGAGTCTCTTATTGTGCCACTCTTGGGGCTCAGTCTTCTCTTTAGAGAACCATTTCTCTAATGGTTTCATGCAACTATTATTATGTCAGTAAGTCAACCCTTAGTATCTTTTCTGGGTTTGTTGTTTTCCTTTCTTGAATTGCTCTTACGAATGCTGCCAAGCTTTTGCTTTGCCATAACTAGAATAGTTGGTGCAATCCTTAATGTATGCAAGTCAAAATATTGTTACCTTATGCTACCCTGCATTTTTGCAGAACAAAAAGGAACATTTTGGAAGATCTCTATGTTTTGGGGAGACCCACTAAGGCAACTCTTTTGCAATCATGAAAGGAAGTTCTAAGTAATCATGTAATTTCTTCAAACAGTCTCAAAGTTGTTGCTGATCAATATCTATGAATTATCAGCTGGGTGACCCATCTATATCAAGTGTGAGATCGTATGAGTTAATCCAATGATAATGAGCATTTAGGACATCGTCAAAAACCCCCACAAACCCTCCAAAGCTTTGTTTTGTTTACTGAATAAGAAAACCTTTTGAAAATAATCAATAACCCCCTATTGCTACCACCTGCAGTTTTGCCTCTGCTTGAATTATATTTGGACGACTTATTGTGAGTTTCCTTCACAGAAGGTTTTGAAGCGAGGGGGGGGGGGAGATAACATTTTTTGAGAATTCTAAATGGGTTCATATTATTTTGGAACATGCACATTCTCACAATGTGCAAACCATAGTGCAGGAGTTGGTAGATGTGTGCACAGCTGTGTGTTGCCTAAACAATTGTGTAAGATTCCTGCTTGTCATGTGTTATGACATTCTGGTGCCTGATTGGTTGCTAAAACATAAAAGAGGAGGCGGCCTCAGCAGCTCTGTTGACATTGGAAGCAGCAGCAACCAGGATGTTGGCCGCTGTCTCACTCATCACGTGATAGGCATCTGCTGCCGTGGACCAGATACCTGTTGCATCCATCAGGCAAGGCCTCTTACACCTGCCGTGTCCTGGGACTCCTCATAAGGGAGCTGGTATTGGAGGAAGAATTGTGAGGGGAGAGACTTTGTGAGGCAAGGCCTCCTTCCACCTGCCTCACCCCACCCTCTTGTCTCTGCTTATCAATCTGTATTGTATTATTTTATGTAGTGTGGCTTGCCATTGTTTTATTGATTATAGTTTAGAAATTATTTATTGTAACTGTTGAGTGGATTTCTGTTTAACTTTTATATTTATTATTATTATTATTATTATTATTATTATTATTATTTATTATTTAATACTATTCTAATGATGGTTGAATGTTACTTTTTTGATGTAGGTTGCCTATTTTAAAGTTATGTTTTATTATCACATTTTTGTATTGCATTATATTGTTATAAGATGTACATTTTTTGTTTCTTCAGCTTGTAAACCGCCTTGAGTATTGTAAGCTAGAAAGACGGTATACAAATTAAAAATGATGATGAAATGCTGATAATGCTTTATTAACCTTATATTTAATCCTTTATCTTCCAAAGGCATTCTTCTTTCGCATATACTTTCTTTTTGAACTATATTTTAAGTCACCTTGAAAGTACTGCTAAGTCTCCATGAGACTCTTTTATGCAAGATGATGAGGAAATGAGATTAACAACAAACAACTACAACACTGCCATTTGCCCTTTATTTTCTTACCTCTCCAGTCTGTTTTAATTCTAATATTACTATATGATAGCCACTGTCTGGAATTGCTCCTACACACACACACACCTCAAAACAGGGAGTCCACCACAATCCAAACAGTCTAAAACTACCTCAAAAGTTCAAAAAAACGTGTTCCATGTCTGCACTGATTCTGCATCATGCTTTCTTCTCTCTCTGTACTCTCTCTTATTTCCCCTCTGTCATTCCCCCCTTTTCTTATAATTTTAAAACTCCATTAAAATTGTATGTAAAAAAATAAAAGAAATAATTACACAGTATCATGAAAGGTATGGGTCAGGAAAGCGATATGAGCCTATATGGTACCCTAGAAGATAATTAAGTACACATTTGAAGTCAGCATGTTGTCAAAAATGAATAGGGAAATGTATATGTGAGCCAAGTTCAGGCAAAAACATAGACACTTTTAAAATTTATTTTCTCCCCTCTCCCTCTCTCTTCTTCTTCCCTCCTTTTTTTCTTTTCTCTTTTTTGGCCTGGAGGAAAGAGCACATTAAAATATTATAATTTGTTAAATGTAATGAATGAGTAGCTAAAGTGAGTCCTGAGTGTTTTGAAAGAGGATCTTTTATGCCCTTCTGAAATATGTTTGGAGCTATTTTAGTCTAATCCAAACTGACTTGGAAAGGTTGTGGGGCTTTTACTCATGTTCTCGAAAAGATCTCATTTCCATTTTCTGAAAACATGACTACAGTGTATTTTTCATCAAAAACTCCGCACCTGTGCAGGCAATCCAAAGCCAAATTTGAATCTTTTGAGACTTCCAAGTTATGCCTGACCCACCAATCTATCAGATGGCTTCTATTCAGGAGGCTCCCATCCCTTCTTTGTGGAAGAAGCTGTATCAACTTAACAGATGTTTTAGACACACTAATGATAATAACGCTTTGTAATGATGATGTTTCTTCCACCCGCCAAATGACAATGCATCTTGCAGTTGGATATCATTTTATATCACCCCAAAGAAGTTAAGAATGCTAACCTTTTGTATTCCAACTCTAGAATGGATTAATTTTTAATATGACACTTGAGACTGTTCCCAAGTATTGCATACTTTCTTTGTGAGCTTTGCTTTCCGGAAATTCACACTGGATTGCCCAGCAAGTACCCCAGTCAAAACCTGCTCATTTTCCAGGAAGCTAAGCAAGCAGGTTTTCAAAAGGTTTTGACCTAATACAGACCTTACTGACTGGCAAGTAGTTTTGTTTTCATTGCAGAAACTTTGCTCTGTGAGCAATTAATGTTGGACATATATTGTGTTTGTGGTATGAAATGATACCAACTGATATTTGGCTTAAACTGACCCTCTGTGGTCACAGGTAAGAGGTTTTCACTTCTTGTTTGCTTTAGTATTTCTTATTCATTTTTTAAATGGTTTTCTCATCAGGTTAATTTTATGGCGTGTCTGAACCAATGGGAGGCTGAATGACTCAGGAAGTCATACACTTGACCTTGCTGGTGTTGCTATGGTAACCCAGTGCATCTGCTACTCTTATCTCAGAGCATCCAGGTGTGGGAGATGTGCTCCTCAAGACATGAGACCAAGCACTGTGTCATTGAACCCATTGTTCACATGACACCAACAGTCTCCACCCAACTCAGCTGAAACCTGGTTACTGCCAAACTGACTCAATTCAGTTCAAGATCTGGCCAAATCCAGTGCAGAGCCCTAGCATGACAAACTTCAACAGAAGTCCTTATTTCACTGGCCAGCTGCCTGCAAGGTTGTGTATGACTACAGTGGAAAGGAGCTACTTGGTGGTGGCACCCCAAGTGTGGAATGATCTCAGGAGTCTCACCTAACAGCAACATTGATGTCACATTAGCACCATGCAAGGTCCTTTAAAAAATAATAATAGTCCCTGGCTTTTTCATCCTCCCTGTATTGCTTGTATGTTGCTCATAAAGGTAAAGGTAAAGGTAAAGGACCTCTGACAGTTAAGTCCAGTCACAGATGACTCTGGGGTTGCGGCGCTCATCTCGCTTTACAGGCCAAGGGAGCCAGCATTTGTCCACAGACAATTTTTCCAGGTTATGTGGCCAGCATGACTGAGCCGCTTCAGGCGCAACGGAACGCCGAAACCAGAGCAGAGCACGGAAATGCTGTTTACCTTCCTGCCGGAGCAGTACCTATTTATCTACTTGCGCTTTTTGGTGTGCTTTCAAACTGGTAGGTTGGCAGGAGCTGGGACAGAGCAATGGGAGCACACCCCTTTGCAGGAATTTGAACCGCTGACCTTCTGATCGGCAAGCCCAAGAGGCTCAGTGGTTTAGACCCCCCATTTTTAATTCCACCAACTGCTTTCATAGCATCCTTTCATTTTGTTGCATTTCAAGGTTCCTTTTAAAAATTTGTTTTACTGCCATGTTAACTTTTGGTAAGCCACTCTTGGAACCTGTCGAAATGGCAGGGTATACATCAAATGAATAAAAATTGTTTATTTGTTTATTTTATGTATCCTGTGCTGCTTCAGCAGCTTTCGAGGTATGAATCATACCAGTGCCTTAAATCCATTAATATTGACTTGCTGTGAAATAGTGTGGAGAATTGTTTCCTTACCTCTCAGGATTTATGCTAGAACAGGTTGTTGGAGCATGGTGGGTTTTTCATTATTATTATTATTATTATTATTATTATTATTATTATTTGCCTCTTAATGTAGGAATTCTGTCTTACCCAGAATACAGGTACGTGTGTGACAAAGAGAATTAGGTAAAAGAAACACATGCTCCTTCTACTGATATGGGCATGCCAATTTGCAGTGGGAACACAGCAAAGAAAGAGCGCATTGCAGTGCTAAGGTTATTTGAACATCTTTGCTACAAGTGCAGTTGCCTCCACAATTTCACTGTGATTGAAATTCAAATAATTTTTATTTTATTTAATTCTTTTAAAAGGTCTTGTAGAAACAGCAGGGCCATTTCTTCACAATCCTTACTCACCCCAAGAAAGAGACTGGGAAGGAAATGTGGGCAGCCATGGCACCATCCATCAGCTCATCTGGAGAGGGGGGCGGGGAATTGCTATTTACAGCAGGCAAAGAATCAAGTGGCAAACCTCTCTGCTGACATTACAAGGTCCAGGGACAGCCCACCCAAAAGGCAAGGTGCGCTGACTGCCTCAGGTGGCAGAATTCACAGGGGTAGCGGATCCCAATGTAGATCTTTATTCCCCTTTGTTCCTGGCATCAATCTTCACTCTCCCCCCCCCCCTTCTTCCCTGCCATTTTGTGGTTTGCCTCAGGTGACAAAATGTTTTAGGCCAGCCCTGCAAAGTCCATTAAAAAAATAATTCTGAAGGATGAGATCAAGGCTGGCATCTGCATGTGCTTTATATGTGTTTAATATATTTTAACTGTTTTTTAATTCAGAATTTTAAATTGCTGTAACCCATCATGGGAACTGCAGGTGAAGGGCCAGCAATTAATTTATTTTAATTTAACGTAATACTAATACTAATGCTAATGCTAATACCGTGGTACCTCAGGTTAAGAACTTAATTTGTTCTGGAGGTCTGTTCTTAACCTGAAACAGTTCTTAACCTGAAGCACCACTTTAGCTGTGCAATTTCTGTTCTCATCCTGAAGCAAAGTTCTTAACCCGAGGTACTATTTCTGGGTTAGCTGAGTCTGTAACCTGAAGCATCTGTAACCCGAGGAACCACTGTACTAATACTAACAATGTAGTTTTGACCTAGGACAGCTGCCCAGTGGAAATATCTCTATCATAAATTTGAACAAGACATATTCTACTTTAACTGTAGTGGCTTTCACCAAAGAATCCTAAGAATTGTAGTCTGGTGAAATGTTGAAATCCTTCCAAAAGAAATACATTTCCCCAGGTTTCCCAAGAAGAGGAAATGATCATTGATGCCATTTATGTCTGTCGCATAGATCTGCCATTTTTACATATGATCCCAATAAAATATTAGATTTATCTCAGGGTGGTTTTTATTTCCAATTATTGATATCCTCATGAGAGTCTATCCAGCACCTTTTATCTTAATGGTTTTTTGCTGCTTCACCCCAAGTTGTCATTTCCCCTTTAAGCCAGAGAGAGGAAAAGGTGTGGGTCTCCCCCCCCCCCCCCGGCTTTTTATGTGCATAAATGAACATAAAATAGGTTAGTGTTTCAGGTTAAACTGTGGTATAAAAAATAAAAGGCAGAGAAGTTACGAAGCCGTTGTCAAGTCTTGTTTTATTCAACCTGGCGATTTAAATTGACAACCTAATGTTACACTCTCGCTGCATTAACAGCGCCATGCAGGTGTAGGCACAAAAGGCAGGTGCTCATATCCTTTAATTGTGACATTCACTGAAAATTACCCAGGTTTAACAACAGAAAGGAGGTTTATTTGAGGAGCAATGAAAAAGGAAATCCACCATAAACGGAAGACTGGCAGATGAATGCATTTAGAAGTAGTCATCTCCACCTAAACCCATTCCTGCCTAGCTATTCCCCTTTCATAAGAACATAAGAAGAGCATCTTGGATCAGGTCAGTGGTCCATCTGTTCCTGCATCCTGTTCTCACAGTGGTCACCCAGATGCCTGTGGCAATCCTGCAAGCAGGCACTCTCCCCTCCTGTGGTTTCTAGCAGCTGGTATTCAGAAGCATACTGCCTCTGACTGTGCAGGTAGAGCAATACTCACTATGGCTATTAGCCATTGATAGTCTTTCCCTAAAGCCATCCAGGTTAGTGGCCATCATAGCCTCCTTCAGGTAGGGATAGTGTTTATTTATGTACTGCTTTGCAGCCCAAAGTCCCTCAAAGCAGTGAGTCTAAGATCTGCTTTAAGGCTGAGTAGGCAATAAAAGCACATCAAAGTGCAAGTAGATAAATAGGTACCGCTCCAGCAGGAAAGTAAACGGTGTTTCCGTGTGCTGCTCTGGTTTGCCAGAAGCAGCTTAGTCATGCTGGCCACATGACCCGGAAGCTGTACACCGGCTCCCTTGGCCAATAAAGCGAGATGAGTGCCGCAACCCCAGAGTTGGTCATGACTGGACCTAATGGTCAGGGGTCCCTTTACCTTTTGGGCAATTTGAACCCAGGTTTCCCCAATCCTAGTTTGGTACTCCAACACAGCCTTTGCCAACCTGGGATCCAGGTCCGTCTTTACACGGGGGGGTGTGCGCAAGGGGTGCAGGGCACCTGGGTGCCAAATTCTGGGGGGCGCCAAATATATCCCTACTGTATACCTGTCCCTCTTGATCAACGTCAGTGAAAAGCAATGGAGCGAAAGTCTCTCTCTCTCCCCCCCTCCATTGCTCTGTTACTCTGTAGTATCAAATATTCCCAGCGAGTCAGGAAACTTTGAGTTCACACAACCTCCTTAAAAAATTTGGGGGTGGCTAAACTAAATTTGGGGGCACTGGGCGGATCTTTGCACCCCGGTGGCGCATATGCTAAAGACGGCCCTGCTGGCATCCTCCAGAGATGAACCAGGTTTGCAAAAGCCAATCTAACACTAAACCACATAGCTTTTTTTTATTTTTATAGCATTATTACACAGCAACTTACTATGTAAATGCCACTACTGCAATGCTCATTCTGCACTTAGAAAGGATGCTCTGAGATTCTCACAAAACATTGCTGGGGCTTTTTAACGCTATGTGAGGAAAACAGAGCTGAGAAAAAGAGCAGAGAAAAAGAACAGCCCCCCCTCTCCCCCAAACTGGAAAGGCCACCCAAAACCTCTCCTAGCTTCTTGCCCATGGTTTGGAGAGTTGCATATAGGGGGAAGCCCTGCAGAGGCCATCTCTCCTGGCTATAAAGGTCTATCAGAAACAGCGGGGCCATTCCTTCATTCTTCTTACTGACCGCAGGAAAGGAGCTGGGAAGCAGAGGCGGATAGACATGGAGCCTCCCGTCAGCTCATTGGGGGGGGGGGGGATTGCTATTTCCAGCAGGCAAAGAGTCAAGTGGCAAGCCTCTGTGCTGGCGTGGCAATGGCCATAAAAAATTGATTTCGCAGTTGCTAGATTTTCATTGCAAAGCTCTCTGCCCTCTTTGGCGTTGTAAAAGCCACCGTTGTGCAAATGGAATGTGCCTATTGAATGAAAAGTGCCTACCGAACGACTAGCTAATCTGCTCTCAAACAGCACTTTTCACCGATGCTTAAAAGAGTCATTTTGTGAGACAACCGTTTGTCTCAGGTGCTGCTTCAGTGATGGATTCTTTGCTGGTGGTCCGCTACAACCGAACATTGTAAGAACAAGACCTGGTTCACACATAACACCAAACTGTGGTTTCGTGTTATGTGTGCAAGCCTCAAGGCTTGCACATTTCCCTCCCCCTCCCTCCTGCTTGGCGCAGCTGCAAGGGCATCTGAAGTGCTAGCTTCCGTTTTCAACTTCCTTGCTATATCCAAAGCCAAAAGGAAACTCAGGGCTCATCCAGGGCAAGCAGAGGTGTGGACAGAGCCGGATTTAGGTTTGATGAGGCCCTTAGCTACTGAAGATTACCTTTATATGTGCAGCTGTCCTTTGCCATGCAACCAGTCCATGCAGAATGTAGGCACCCTATATATAGAAATGAGCAAACCAGTGATATTTTAGGGAGCAGGCTAGCAGGCGGGGCCCATTACTTACATCATAGGAGCCTGCACAACACAAAACACTGTTGCTGTAGATAGGTTTTATTTTATTTGTTTTTTATCTTATATTTTGGAAATGTACATCCAGGTGTTTTTTTTCCTTTAATTTTTTGGGGGGGCCCAAGAGAGTGGGACCCTAAGCTATAGCTTGTTTAGCTTATATGTAAATCCGGCACTGGGTGTGGATAATGGGATTTGCAGATACTTGTAAAAAGTGTGGGCCAGATTCACCTAATGTGTCCCAATCAGCAGAACACCTGCAGGAGGACTTCTGCTTGTGCAACAGGGCTTTCCTCCATCAGTCAAAACTGGTGGACGCAGGCTGGTCGAAATAATCCCTAGAACACTGTGGAGGAGGGGATCAGCCTATCTAGCAAATAGCAATGCTTGTGCAGCCAGAAGGTCTGGAAGGGTTCAAGGTCCAATTCCACTCTATGTTTTATACAGTAGAAGCTGGCCTATTTACATGTTGTATAACCTTAGGTACTCTTCCACCCTCTTAATATGTTAAGATAAAAGAGGGGGAAATCCAGCTCCTCTTTCAAGTTGTGTGGGAGCCATAAATTTTAGCTTCAGAATCCACTTTATTTATTTTCGGAGCAAAATGTTTTTTTCAATTGCAGATCTATATAAAAATACCTTTAGAGATAACAGTTAATATGCTCAGAGATAACAGTGATATTTTCTTGACCGTAAAACATGTCAGTGAAACCCTACAGAAGATCAAATACATGATTGAAGTAAATGTACTTTGTTCCAATAGTTAATGTGGAAACAACCATTTTCATTGTAACAATTACACCTTTGGACTCAGCTATTAGCTCCAAATAAAACATTTTGAATGTGTTGTAAAGTGCAATATGCAATTGTGACACTATATGGCAACTGTGAGCTATAGCAAATTCAGTGCATTTTTCAAAACATTTTTTTAAAAAAGCATTTTCACAACGTTTTTAACACGTGTAGATTCCACCTTTGCCTTCCATCCGAGTTCAGAAACAATGTGTTAATTTTGTCATAAATGCATATTTGGGTAAATGAGTTTTCCATTCCTCAACTGTGGAAATCTCTCTTTTTATCCATTACTTAGCACAAAGAATTCTGGCTCTGCTTATACAATATTTAGTCTATTATTTCTTAGCAGAAGGCCTTCTCTACCACAAATGGATAGTTCCAATTGCATTTCCAGCAGAGAGGATTGCAAGTATCCATAATTCTGTCTCGTTTTGGGAGCAGTATATTGCATCTGGGTATCATTTTATAGCACAAAATGTAGAAAGAATGCCACATCTTCAGATATTATTTTCTGAATTTACTTAGTGAAATTTAGAGGTCACTAACTGCCAAGAATACACTCCTCAGTTGCTAAGTCAAGACCGCTAACACAACTAATAAAAAAAATGTACACAATGCCAACTGCAGATTCATACATTCTTCATTCAAACATGGTACAATTAATGCTGACACTATGTGTGATATCTATTTAACTTTATGAAGTCAAATAAGGGTATTAAGTCGAGAGTTTTTACAGGAAAGACTGGAGAAAGACTTCAGTGTAAATAACTTTGAAGGAAGGGTTAGAATACACATAAAGTTGATTACTTATGCTTTACATATTATCACCCAGCAAAGAGGTAAATATTGTTTTGGCATCCACCTAAAATTTGCTATGCTATTACGGGTGTGATAATCCTATGCATGTTTACTTGGAAGTGAGTCACTCTGTGTTGTGTTCAATGGGCCTTACCCCCTTGTAAACTGTTTGAGTTGTTGGGTGTACAGTATGTAGGTGCTCAATCAAGCGGTTAAGGTCACCACAGAAAACAACTGTTTAGCAGAGTTGTCTTTACTAGACTAACACCAACCTACATTACTCTACATACACACACTATTTACAGATGTTACAAGTAGTCTTCTCTCTCTGAGCCCAGAGAGGGTTCTTTCCTTCAAAGTCCTTGCTGTGTTAAAGTCCCCAGCCAAGTCCTTAGTTCAGTTGCTTGCAAAGTCTTGCAACTGAATAGAGTCCTCTGAGTTCTGAAGTCTGGCAATTTTCCAACTCCTTCCTCTGACAATCTTTTCAAAAAGACTTCAGTCAAATCCACAGTTCCAAAGATAGCCTTCAACAATTCATGCAATCTCCAAACACAACCCTCACAGTAAGCTGTAACCCGAACCCTTTTATACACAAAGTTACTTTCCAAATCTGTCCAGTAACACATAAAGAAAGTCACAAGATGCATAGTGGGGTTTGAGCCATCTCTGCTGACGCAATGGAGAATTGATGCCTTAACTTCATACCTTCAGGACCTGCTCCAGCTCGATTTTTCCCTACACTAAAAGGGCAATTCCACCATCATTTGCCCTGCAGGAAGGATCTTGATTTTTTTTTATTAGGGGATGGGGTAGAAATTCTGTTCCCATTTAAAGTTGAAGCTACCTAGTCTGCACATTTCAAAACAATACAATAATCCTTTGAATTTTTAACTTTTCCAAACTTCACAATGCAGATCTCTAGCCAGGTTATATGTATAAAACTGCATAAATTTGATAAAATGTGCATAAAAATGCATATATTACTGAAAACATGCATTGTATTAGGAAAGCTGATTTGCAAATGTGCATATTAGGCAAAATTGCACCCAAAAATGTGTATATTAAGAGAATGGTGCACTAAAATGCTGACAAATTTTTCATGAGACTTTTCCTTTTTAAAAAAAAATACAAAATTGCAATCTTTTATGGAAATGTGGAGAACTGAAAAAGAGAAATTATGAGAAATCAAAACACAGATTCGCCGTCGATATGTTCTATATATTGATATTGCCTATTGTTGTTTAACGGAATGGAAAAATGAATCCAAGTCACATTGGAAGGACTTATATTCTGAAAGCTGTGATATAAATAACTGTAATAAATAAGGAAATAATACAAATTTTGCCAGAATCTTCTGAAAAGAGACATGCTGTATCTCATTTTCCATTGTGATATGCAGAAGACGGATCAGCCCAGGAGGAGATTATCCCTGATTTCAGAAGCACCTCTCTGAAATAGCAGAACATTTGAGAGCTTGATCTGACAATTATCACTGATATCAGTGAAGAGTAAGCCTCTACTGCACTGGAAGGCAAAGGAATATTCTCTTACTACTTGCATAGATGTGTGTCTGAGTATGTCTTAGTCTAATTTTCCTTTCTGCCCACCTGCCATTGAGCAGCTTAGTTTATTTCGTACACACAATTGGGAGGAAGCAATCATTTCCTAGATGCTGAGATGTGCTGAAGGAAGACATCAAACATTCTGAAGTTTGAACCTTTGATTCCAGGTTGCTCAAAGGCATCAGGCAGCAACTACAGATTTGCTACACATTATAATAGCCTGGGTTAGGAAATGGGGGTGATTATAAGATAAAGTGCACAAAATTAAAGCCTTCAAGCCAGATCTGTCTCTCAAACTGAATTCATAAGGACGCCGTGTCACCCTTTCAAGTAAAAGTATTCGGCTATGCTTTTAAAACCATACACATGGATTCAATTATCATTTATATGGGTGTTGTCATGGGCTCAGGGGCTGAGCCACAGGGGAAGGAGGAGATGGAGAGCGAAGGGGAACAATCTGAGGGGAGCTCAGGAGGGTATGCCAGTGATCAGAGAGATTCCATGAGTCTCTCCAGCGAATCAGAGGATTCCCAGAAGGGGGCCCCCAGAGGCAGGGCAAGGGGGGCCAGTGGGGAGTCTCCAAGCGGCAGCTGGAAATCAGGGGTAGCTTCCCCACCAGAGCGTAGCGGGGGGGAAGAATCCCAAGGATTAAAACAAGAGCCTCCTGCAGGAGGAGAGAGTGAGGCTGGACTGACCACGCCTCCGTCAGAGAGTGGGGGGGTGGAGGGAAGAGCAGGTCCGGCCAGCCTCCCTGAAGGAGAAAGCAGTGAGGGGAGCAGTGTAGCCGTTAGGAGGAAAGTAGGCGGCTGGGCGCGCGCGCCAAGTTCAAATGTGGAGGCGCGCGGGCCAGCAGAAAACCCAGATTGGGAGCCAGGTCCTAAAGCCCGCCGGAAGGGTGGGGAGGAGTCAGAAGAATCCGCCTCCGAAGAAAGTAGGAAGGAGGTAACCCCAGAGGACAGGAGGACCCGGAGGAGAAAGGAGCAGAAGGAGGAGAGGAAGAGGTGGAGCAAAGCTCGGGTCTTGAACTGGTGTAGGGGAGGGGAGGAGTCAGACGGAGCTTCGCCGGTCTAAGGACTCAGACGTAGCGCTGTGCGCCACGGATGTCAAACCAACAATGAACCACAATAAAGACTTTTGTTTATAAAGAGCAACTGGCGTTGGTCCTCTGTGAGCTAGGACCTGAGGCAGCGCTGACAGGTGTGATTCCTTTCATTCCAAAGAAACAACATGATGCATTGAGGCAACAACGCTCCAAACACCTGCTTGGAATAGGGTTGGCTGGTCTGGAACATGAAACAGTCCCTGTGCCCTTAAAAGTTTCATAGATGGAAGATGTTCACCTGATATCAGGTATGAGGTTTCCCCATCACAGTTCTGCAGTAATGGAAGAAGCTACAGCTATGAAAACTCTCCTTTTATACAAAGCTTAGTATATTTACAGCACAAACTTACTGTAGTAGGTTTCACCCCAGTTTAACTTCCCAAGACTCCAGGGTGTGGTTGCTTGTTGACACTAGTGTGCAATCTCTGCTAAATATTTCTCCTTCTCCCCATAGACTTGGTTCTTTTGGGACAACCAATGACTTTTAAAGCAGTTGAAGTCTGTAATGTAGACACACTGTATTAAAGATAGAGCAGCTCTTTCAGATAGGGCAGGGGTGGTACCCAATGTGATGCTCTGCAGATGTTGTTCAACTACAACTCCCATCAGCCCCAACCAGCATAGCCATTGGTTAGGGATGATAGGAATTGTAGTACAAAACATATGGATGGCACCATGTTGGCCACCTGTGACTTATAAGGGATATAACATTGTAAACCTGCATTTATTTAGTACCATGAGCGCCCCACAGAACTACAAATTACATTTATTTCTTTATCATTTCATCTTATATGCATATAATATGCATGTACGCACAGGCACACGCAGAGCAAGACTGGTATATGCACACATACAAATTAGGTAATGATAAACAATTAGAAACTATAAAACATGTAACAATAATGTAGACTGTAATGGAATTAGTGAAACAAAAAAGCCTGGGTGCTTTAATCTAATTGAGATTTTATCCCTGTAATTTTCCTGCTAAAGGAAGTTTTCAGCTTAAAGAAAATTAAAATGCGTGATTACTTTAGAAGCTGATTAAGCTCTTGCATTTGTTCCAAGACAAAGAGAGAGGTTGAGAATGATAAGCTGGTCAGTATCTCATGTAATAGAAATTGAAGAATAGTCTTGGCAAGAAACAGGATGGTATTTATAAACACTCCAGGGTATTGGGAGCTGAAACAAGTACCCACAGTAGTATAGTTTGAAATTACGTCAGATATTTTGCAAGCATAGGAACAGAGAAGAAGAAGAGTTTGGATTTGATATCCCACTTTATCACTACCCGAAGGAGTCTCAAAGCGGCTAACATTCTCCTTTCCCTCCCTCCCCCACAACAAACACTCTGTGAGGTGAGTGGGGCTGATAAACTTCAGAGAAGTGTGACTAGCCCAAGGTCACCCAGCAGCTGCATGTGGAGGAGCGGAGACGTGAACCCGGTTCACCAGATTACGAGTCTACTGCTCTTAACCACTACACCACACTGGCTCCCAGTGGAAGGAAGTTGTCTTCTACTGAATTAGACATTTTGTCCACCCAGCTCAGCATTCTTGACACTGACAGGCAGCAGCTCCCCAGGGTTTCCCAGTCCTACTTGGGGATGTCAGGAATTGAAGCTGGGACATTTTGCATGCAAAGCAGATGCTCTAGCATTGTGCTACAACTCTTTCCCAGTGGAAACGTAGAGTAGCAGAGCATAAATAATGGCTGATACTCCATTATGGTTGGCTGCAGGCTGTGCACAGATCTTCAAAGCTGTAGGATTTTGCAGTGCAGTTCACCAACCAAATTACAAATACATGTGCATAAAATGCATATGCATATGAAAATAAAATACCAAAATACATTATACTGGCATAAATTGCATAGAAAAATGTGTTTATTGGGA
The DNA here is from genome assembly GCF_964106645.2 of Podarcis pityusensis. Taxonomy (NCBI): domain Eukaryota; kingdom Metazoa; phylum Chordata; class Lepidosauria; order Squamata; family Lacertidae; genus Podarcis; species Podarcis pityusensis. Next base: position 60,531,799 of record NC_138034.1, on the reverse strand, counting down.
GAAATACCATGCTAAAATGCTTGTTGTCATGCAGACATTTTTAAAAATTCACAAAATGATGTGCAAATGTGGTATATTGAATAAAGATTGGGAAATTGAGAAACCAAGATAGACAGATTGATTCACCCTCTGGTGCTTTTTTGTAGCCCAAACAACACCTGTTATACACAAGAGGTATCAGTAGACTGGGGGGGGGGGAGACCCCAATTCATGTAAATGTACCCAAACAACCTTTAGAAAAATCCTTAAGCTCCCCACAAAAAAGAACCCATTGTTGGGCTGCTGAATGACTACGTATTGTGGCAGTGGTAGGAGGAGATAGAAAGTCAAAGCAAGAATAGGAAGCATCCCAGCTTCCATCATTTTATTGATGGTCTTACTTGTCATGGTTAATAGTCATTGACAGACCTCCATGAATGTGTCCATTGGACAACATCCCACCATCATCCTGCAGATAACAGCTGATGACAGCAGAGAGCTTTCTGGCAAAAAAAGGATGCTCTCCAAAGGAGCAATTTCCTCTTCTCACTCCAAAGACAGTGCAGAAAATACCACAAAATTGCTTGAGTTCCTCCTTTCACCATAGGCTGCAGGGGCTCAGCAGTTGCTGATCTCTCCTGCTGTTACATTGGAAACAAAGTGATCACACCTTTCAGCGGCTAGGAAAATATGTGCCAAAGGCAAAGAAAGAGGAGTTCTCCTTTATGCTGCTGATGCCAGTGCTAGGTAAGCAAAATAAACAATATAATGCACGGCTGCTGATGTAAATACAGCAATATCTCATATTCTTGGCAGGCTGGCCAAGTCTCTCCTTCTAGAATGTCTGTCAGCTGAAATCCATTTTAGAAGGCTGTGGGCAAACCCTAGCAAGTTTGTCCTAGCTAAATCCCACTGAAATTAATGGGACTTGGGGTTAGGTTAGGTTAGGTTAGGTTAACGTCTGGGAGCCATGCTACAAACAAAATAAAGGGAAGTATAAGTCTGTACTGTAACAAACATCAGTCAGGAAAGGCTTGTGTTTTTGAATGCTCTTTCTTGTTCAACACCCCTCAAGTAGACTAAACAAGCGCATCAGAGAGGTACTTACTGCCAATGGCCGTGCAAATACAGTCAAACACATGTGAGAGGAATAGGCATGAATTTATGTGAAAATACTGATAATAGGTTGCCCTGAGTAAGTTTTCATCCTGTGTCCAGTGTGACAGAGGCCACATAAACACTATACATTTAATGTACTCTGGTACCACTTTAAATTGTGATGGCTTCCCCCAAAGAATTCTGAGAGATGCAATTTAAGGGTGCTGAGAGTTGTTCAGAAACCCCTATCTCCTCAAAGGCCTACATTTCCCAGTGTTCCCTGGGAAGAGGGATTGATAGTTTAACCACTCTGGAAATTATAGCCCTGGGTGCACATATGCACAAACGTGTACACACACACACACACACACACACACACACACACACACTGCAGCAGAAGGGGACCAGCAGCCTTCACCAACCTGATGCACACTAGATGTTTTGGATTACAACTCCCATTAGGCAACTGTAGCCCTAAAACATCTGGAGGACACAAGGCTGATGAAGGCTAGCCTACAGGTAGGGTTTTAAGGCTGCCACTTAAACCAATAGTTCGTTCTGTTTGGAGAGAACCCCTGACAGCTTTCCTTTGCTAGAGTAAGAATGCTAATCAATAGATCATTGACATTAACAAAGGCCTTGTGTCTTGAAGGTTTTCTGTTCTAAAGCAACAACTCAAATAATCCACTAAATGCCTTGAAAAGTAAGGAGTTCCAGGAGATTTGTTGTCAAGCCATTTTACCTGAAACCAATAAATTAGATAACACATTTTTATTGATTCTTAAATGAGGCATACCTAATGCACTCATTTTTTGTGTGCTGTCTAGAAATGCACCATCTACTTTTGCCCCCGTATCAGGTAGATCAGAGGTTTCCAAACTGTGTGACACAACACATTAGTGTTTCAGCCGCAGCGGGTAGGTGTGTCACACAATATGTTATAAGGCGTTACTTTAGCCTCTGGTTTGCTAGTAAAACTGAATTACTGTGTCACAAGATGATGCATGTCTAAAAAGTGTGCCACCAACATGAAACGTTTGGAAAGCACTGAGGTAGACGTTGGCGTCATCCACATCTATACGTATATACCAGAACTCATTCATTCATACATTCATCGACTGGTATTTTTATCTCATTTTTCAGATCATTATTGTCACCCAGAATGATTCACATCAGGAGAGAAAGGGAAGGCAGGAGGGAGTGGGGGGAGAGTGTGTTTGTGTCCTTGCCAATGGGTTTACAATCTATAAAATTGTATTAAAATATTGAGTGAGAGATTAAGGACCCATCAATTTTGGCCTCTCACTGAACAGCAATGATCCAGGCGTTTGTTGCATTTATATTTCTCCCACATAATTTAAAGTTGATTTGTGCAGCAAGTTGCATTTTTAATATTCCACTTTTCTTCCAAGGGGCGAGAGGTGGTGTACATAGTTCTCACCTCCCCATTTTATTCTAACAACAAGCCTGTGAAGGAGGCTAGGCTCAGAAACAGTGGGTGGCCCAAGATTACCCAGGGAGCTTCATGGTTAAACAGAGATAGGAACACTGGTCTCCTAAGAAGAAGAAGAGTTTAGATTTGATATCCCGCTTTATCATTACCCTAAAGAGTCTCAAAGTGGCTAACATTCTCCTTTCCCTTCCTCCCCCACAACAAACACTCTGTGAGGTGAGTGGGGCTGAGAGACTTCAAAGAAGTGTGACTGGCCCAAGGTCACCCAGCAGCTGCATGTGGAGGAGCGGAGACGCGAACCCGGTTCCCCAGATTACGAGTCTACCACTCTTAACCACTACACCACACTGGCTTTCTAAGCCAACACACTAGTTCCTGCTTTGCTTCCTCTAGGAATATTGATGGTCACCTGAGAACAGGATGCTGAACTAGACGGGGATTTTGGCCTGATTCAGCAGGGCTTTTCATATCTTTTCATTTTGTCCTCTTTTTCTTGGTATGTGCTTTATGAGAAAATAAAGGTGGGAGAGAGCAGGAATTTCCAATCAACGTATTATCAGAAGATGTGTGGACATCTAGGGAGGGGCACGAGGAGGAGCCACTAGCAGGGGGAGCCATCCCAGCACCCTTTGTTCAGGGTCCAGTCTGACATGGAGCCAGTACCGATTCAGCTTGGTAGACAAAAATCTGTAAATGGCCACTTTAAAGTCCCTTTTACAACTGAAGCTGCCAAATCACTAAGCAACCATTTGAGCTTGACAGCCTAATGTTATAAACAGAATTTTCAATCATCCTCAAAATTCTAAAATCATTCAAATGAATCTGTCAATTTCCAGAACCCCCTTCTTACAGCAGTATTTCATTTTAAAAGTCCAATTTAATATCCCGGCACTCTTCTGAGAATAATGCCTGCATTTCCGTCAGTTGTTCAGGCTTCCATTGTATTTACAACCCAGCCTGCTGGAGGGAGCACACATAATTAGAGAGGCTTCCAGGGCTCTTATCAGCAAAAGAGATCTGAAAGGTGATGAAATTAGATAACCCAGGAAACAGTTTAGACCTTTCTCCAGACAATAGCTGTAATTTATATGACACAGGAGCGATGTGTAAAGCTTTGCTTTGTTAATTCCACATTTACACAGAACACACTTTGATGACTCCCTCCCAGCAGACTGCTTAAAAGCCTGGCCCTGCAAACACAAAGGGTTTTGTTTGTGTCTGGAATTAAATTTGGAAACCACCGCTTGAATAAATGTCACAGCCGTGGATAGACTTTGGAGGTTTGGGGGGTGGGTTGTGTTTTTTCCCCTTATTTCTTTTCCGCTTGGATCATTGTTACTTTGCTGCAGGTTCCTTTTGTTTGCAGTTATGGTAGTAGACTTGGGGCAGTTATAAAGGTAAAGGGTAAAGGGACCCCTGACCGTTAAGTCCAGTCATGGACGACTCTGGAGTTGCGGCACTCATCTTTCTTTTTCTTTTTTTTTTAAATGATATTTATTAAGAGTTTAAGAATTACAGAAAAAAGAGAAAAAGAAAAGAACAAAAAATTTAACAAAACATACATTACAATACATAAAGAGAAAAGCATAAAAAACAATACAACAATACAGCAAAAAAACCCCCACCACAATAACATTAAAACACACATCCAATGTTCCATATCTTTATCTTTCAATTACTTGTTTCATCGACCTCCTCACACCTCCCTTTTTGAATTTTAATTTAATTGTTTCAGCAAATTCTTTCCATCTTTCTCAATTTTTGTTATATAATTTATCTTAACGATCTAACCTTTTAATTAACTCAACAAATCCTTTCCATCTTTCACTATATTCTGTCATTCAATTTACCTTAATTTATTTAACCTTATCTTGCCATAAAAAAAAAACCTTAAAACTTAAAACTTAATGTACATAACCCCTTATATCATTTCTACTAAAGCCAAATAGTTTCATTCCAACGTTTTTCCTAATACTCATTAATTTTACACTAATTCTCAAAATAATTTTTTTAAAAAAACTTTCTTCCAATCTTCATCCAACTTCTCTTCTTCCTGGTCTCGGGTTTTGTCAGTCCTTCTTGTCCATTCCATCTAGTCCATCAACCTGGTGATCTTATGTCCGAGGCTCTTAAGTCTTTTCCATGTCCCTTCTGCAGATCTTCTTCTTGTTTATACCTGCACTTTACTTTGTCTTTTGTTGATCTTTTTCTTAATTTCTTTCCTTTCTCCTTGGGGGGTAGGTCTCGGGAGGACTCCAATCCAAAAATATCTCCATCTCTCTTCAGCAGATCAGCCCATTCCCCACAGTCCCATTCCCCAGAGTCAACACTGTAATCCAGAAAGTATTTAAAAGCATGTTTCAAAGTCCTTCCAAAATTAAGAACCCTCACAACTCCAGACCCCCCCCTGGTCTACTCCAGATTCAAACTTCAAGAACAGTGGCTTATGCTCCTGCAAGGCCTCGGATCTCTCCATTTGTGTTACTTGAGGTTCAACAGCAACCTCCTCCATTATCTTCTGCACTTGCGCTTGCCCTGTCAAAACAAGTTCCTGGGCTGGTTCCTGAATGGTTTCTATATGGGTATTCGCCGTTTGTCCAAAGTTTTTAACTGCAACAGTCATCAAATCCATCTTCTCATGCATCTGCTCCAGCAAAGCACTTGTCTTGCAAAAAGCAAGCACCAAGACTTCTTGTAAACACATTTTTATTCAAGGTCAGAGTCTAGTCACACGATCCTAATCTTACAGCTGTGAACTCCCCAGATCGACTCCGGCAACAAATTAACAAGCTCCCTCTAGAGGAGACAATTTCTATTTGTATCCATCTTTTGAAAGCAGGACCAACAAAAGAAAATTACTTTCATTTTTCAAATACTTTGTTTCTTTTGAATGCAAGAAGCAACATTGGAGTCAATTTGTTTCTCTTTTTTTTACTATCTGTCAAAAGACGTTCCATTCACAGTCGATGAACTTCCCTATAAATTTCTGTCTCTGACACCCTGTTCCCAGGTTTGAGACGGTGGAAATTTATCTTTCTTTACTCTCTCTCCTACAGGCTTAAACAGTCAAAAAATCGCCCCCTTTCTCCTGCTTCCAAGAGGGGTTTTGGTGGTAATAACTGAAGGAAATTTAGACCTTTATATACGACTTTCCAGACTTTAGCTTACAAAGTTTTTGCTTCAAACTATTTACAAAAAACGGGAGGCGGACTTCCTGTTTAGAGCCTTCCCGCTTCAGTACCAAATTAAAATGTTTCTTAATCCAATTTTCCGTTCTACTCACGGGTACTTGTTTAGAGTCCAATTGTCCACAGGAAAAAGTCAGCGCTCTCCGGCAACGGCTGTGCGGCTTCACTCCGTAAATGTAGCGGTTGATTCAAAACACAACGCCACTCACCCCACGTCGCTTCGGATCCCCGAAAAAGGGTTTCCCTGCGAGTATGGGAGGCGCTCCTGGTGTCAGCCGAATCCCACGTTCCCAGGCTTCCTCCGCCTGGGATTTTTAAAGGGTCTCCGCCTTCGCCGCGGCAGCAAGACCCGATTTTCACGGAGCGGGTTCCTCTCGGTCAGAGGAACTCCGCCATTGCCAATGGCGCGAACCCGGAAGTCCGGCACTCATCTTTCTTTACTGGCCGAGGGAGCCGGCGTTTGTCCTCAGACAGCTTCTAGGTCATGTGGCCAGCATGACTAAGTTGTTTCTGGTGAATCAGAGCAGTGCACGGAAATGCCATTTACCTTCCCGAACTTTGATGTGCTTTCAAAGTGCTTGGTTGGCAGAAGCAGGGACCTAGCAATGGGAGCTCACCCCGTCACGGGGATTCGAACTGCCCACCTTCCAATCGGCAAGCCCTAGGCTCTGTGGTTTAAACCACAGTGCCACCCACATTATAGGTAAAGGTAAAGGGACCCCTTACCATTAGGTCCAGTTGTGGCCGACTCTGGGGTTGCGGCGCTCATCTCACTTTATTGGCCGAGGGAGCCGGCGTTTGTCCGCAGACAGCTTCCAGTCATGTGCCCAGCATAACTAAGCTGCTTCTGGTGAACCAGAGCAGCACACAGAAATGCTGTTTACCTTCCCGCCGGAGCGGTACCTATTTATCTACTTGCACTTTGATGTGCTTTCGAACTGCTAGGTTGGCAGGAGCTAGGACCAAGCAACGGGAGCTCACCCTGTCACGGGGATTCGAACCGCCAACCTTCTGATCGACAAGTCCTAGGCTCTGTGGTTTAACCCACAGCGCCACCCACGTCACCCACATTATAGCTGATGCTAATTTAGAAAGTATATATGCAGCAACAAGTCATTTCAGACCCTTGACTGTAGGAAAGGGGGTGGCAGAAATAGACCAGGACACCATGTGAACAGGTAGAAATAAATTTGTGCCCTTGGCATACATGTGAAACCCCAATCTCACATTCAAATCCATAGTAAGCTCTCAAAGAGGGAGGCAGCATTTCTTTTATCTCTGCTCTTAGCGCTGTGGGTCCCACAGTGCTGAGATATGACATAAACCTTTGTTTGCTACCCTTCTAAAAAAACAGGCAGAGACTTTTTGTGCCTGCCTATCTTTCTTCTGCCTGCTGTCTTTGAAAGACGGAGCAGAGGCTTATCTCTGATATTAGCTCTGTAGGTACCACAGTGCTAAGATCAGAGATAAGAGAGCCATCACAGCACTAATACTGAATATAAGACCTCTGATCTTCGCTCTAAGTGTTAAACACTCCACACTGATGTCAGGTGACTGACAGCTGGGCATGATTTGCTCAAAATGGTCTCATGGGCCAAATCCATTAGGCCCTCAGGCCCTACTGATGCATTGAGTGTTATGCTATGTTGGATCAAGCCAACTGTCTACATTTTTGGACTTTCTTTCGGGCATGGCTATGGGAGCTGTTATGATGAGCTCCCGTACTTCAAATTGTACCACTACACCATTGGGCTGCAACCTAACTGTGGGTCCCATCAGACAGAAGAAAACCAACAGCTTAGAACAGCCTTTCCATACCTGGTACCGTCCCGATATCTTGGACTACAACTCCCAGCTCCAGCCAGCATTGGGAGGGCAACAGGTTGGGAAAGCCTGGTGCAGAAGCCACCAAAACTGACTTTCTAATGCAGGCTTCCTCAAATTCAGCCCTCCAGATGTTTGTGGCCTACAACTCCCATGATCCCTAGCTAGCAGGACCAGTGCTCAGGAATGATGGGAATTGTAGTCTCAAAACCTCTGGAGGGCCGAGTCTGAGGAAGCCTGTTCTAATGAATGGTTTGAAAATAACCACCATTGTTAAACATTCCACCAGTGATGACCTGAAGCAGAAGCTTCATAAGGAGGACTCTAAGACAAGGGCACATTTTATATTGCCAAATGTTCTATCAGCATCATCGGGGGAAAGAAAAGAAGGGAAGCAATTCAATCATATTTCCACCAGAGTAAGAGATACAGGAGTAAAACACACACTAATGAGCATTTTCTTGGCAACACAGGAGTCAAAATTGGGGCTTGTGGCAGATGCTTGCAGCAGCTGACCTTTTATTAATGCTGGTCAGTTGCACCATGCTTAATTGGCTCCAAGAGGTGGCTATTACTATCTTGCTAGGTTCCAGGTTATATATTCCCTAACCATTAAGCCAAGAGTGAAAGGGGCTAAGGAAAATAAAGAGTGCAAATAATGACTTTTCCTGAGAACATCAGTTGAGAGATTATTGTTATAGCAAGGTGTTATTCATGCACGCCAAAATCTTCCACACAGAGTAGGCCCACTGACTCAGGTACGTGAGAGGGATCAGGCCGGTGGAAGTTGGTCCATTAGGGTTAAAGGAGCACTTCTAACTGCTGGCTGAGGATGGCCAGTCATGGGATGGATGAACCTGTCACTGGCTCTGGCTCCACCTACCACTGGACTCCCTGCCTTTCCAGTGAGTATCAGCCACTACTGTCAAAGACCCATCTAGTCCAGCATCCTATTCCCACCATGCACAACCCAAAAATCCACAAGGAAGACCAGGTGCAACTGTACTCTTCCCTCTTACAATTCCCAGTTACTGATATTCAGAGGCATACTGCCTTTGGCAGTGAAGGTAGAACAGAGCCATCTTGGTTATCAGACAGTGGCAGAAATTTATATGAGTTTGCTGTTGAAAAATCTGTCGCCCTGCTCCTGAACATTGCCTGAGGAACCTCCCAGTATTATTTCACCGGCTCAGCTCATTAGTTCCTACAGATGGCTGCATTGCATTGTTGGTGCTGCTTCACGTACAAGATTTTAGAGCATTCAGACTGGTTATGTTTGCGCAGAAGTTCTGCAGTTGCACATTACTTCATCTTTTCTACCTTGCACAGTTTAATACTAATATATATTCTGTATATGTATCATTTTCTTAAGCCATCCAAAGTAATAATTTCTTTTAACGATCCCTTCATTGAAATATTTAAAGTTCACCTGTAAATGGCACTATAAATTTAAAGCACAGTGCTACATTATCAGGCATTAAATCTAATGTACTGTACAATGTAGCCCACCCTATGTTGTAAACCAAAATCTGTGCTGCTGAATCTGAGCAGGCTGGGTGATGGGTCCTGAACACCAAGCTATACACTTTAACTTGTATTGTTAAGCTGGTTTAGGAGTTTGCATTTAAAGGTGAGCCAAAGGCTTCCTTCAATATTCACCTTTCTCTGAATTTTGCAATGCAGTTCTCTAGCCATGTACTGGATGTAAACTGAATAAACGTGTGTAATATTTGGGGAAGTTGCCTTGCAAAAATGTGCATATTAGGGGAAATTGGAAACAGACACACTTCATTCCAACTAAAATGCTGGTGAATTTTCATGCTGACTTTCAAAAAATATATTAGACTAATTCTAAAATGTGGAGATTTAGGACTGGAAAAATGAAAAACTGAGAGAATCCCACCAAGGCCCCATCTGCACTATGGATTTAAAGCACTCTTATAGCACTTTAAGCAGTCTTGATTTCCCCCAAAGACTCCTGGGAACTGCCCTTTGTTAAGAGTGCTGAGAATTGTTAGGATATTCCTATTCCCATCATGTAACTACAAATTCCAGAGTAGTTTAACAATCAGTCTCTCTTCCCACAGAACTATGGTAATGGTAGCTCTCTGAGAGGAAGAGAGGACTCAGTTCAGAACCTTTCATATTATTAAGATATGATGCCACATACAGATAATAACACACCTCTCAAGTGTTCTGACAGGGAGATTCTAAGCTTTAAAAGCACCCAAAACCCAGCTACGTTATCTAGCTCCCGTCTTTATGGAGGGAGTCTGTCGCAGAAGCCATGACTATTTAAAGTGGTGTGATACAGTCCTTGCTGGTGTCACATAATGAAAAAGAGATTGTGCTACAAATCAGGAAATCACTGTGTGAATCTCACTTCCTCTCTGTGTCTCTGCCTCCACCCCCTCTGGTCATTATGGGGATGAAAATACTGATCGACCTTACCCTACAGGTATATATATATATATATATTACTTTGAGCACTCTGATGAGCTATATAAATGCTAACATCAAAATCTTATGCCTGTTTACACAAAAGTCCCACTAAATTCAAATGGTGTGCAACAGGGTTTCAGCCTGAGTTTTGTTACCTCTAGTATTACTATGACTGTGATCTTATGTAGCAACTGTGCTACTTTGTGTGGAGTTTCAGTTGCTACCCATCATTGCCCTCATATGCCAGGAAGCAGTAATGTCAAGGGGAACATCAGTCGGCACTTTGTCACGGGATGATTACTCCTGTTGAATCCCATGACTGCCAATGAACAGCTGTGAAATATTCTGACTTGCTATAGCATTGATATATCTATTCTACTTCACCCCCTATGGCAAGTCAGAGATGGACCATGGGCTCAGGAGCAGGGCATCTGTTTTGCATGTAGAAGATCCCAGATCCAATCTCCAACATCTGCAAGCAAGGCTGGAATGAAACCTTGCCTGAAATTCCAGAGAGCCACTAACATTCCATGCAGTCAATACTACCCTGGCTGGACTAGTGGTCTGACTCAATTCAAGGCAGCTGCCTATGTTCAGGGTTATTAAGGCATAGGAGTGCTTGCTTACTAAAGTTGCAGCCATATCTTTCTTACTGACTATTCTACAGCTTATCCAACAGGTTCACCCCAATTCCCTAGAGCCAAAATATCAGAGAGCGGAAGGCACCGCACTGCTGTATGTGAAGGGTCACTGGGCAGGACAAACAATGCGTTCGGGGAAAGCACCCCAGATGGCTTGAGCAATAATTAATAGCTATTGTTAATGTTCATAATTACTCACTAAAAATTAAGGACTCCGAGCTGTTTCTTACTGTTCAGGGTAAGGCTAATGGTTGCGAGTCGTTAAGTTGATGGGGCCATGTAAGTGCTCAGACGCAGCGACGTGCCTTCTAACAGAAGCAGCCCTACATTTCTCTTCTTTAAAGCACATCGGTATTTAAAAAATAAATCTCAACTGTCAGGGAATTTCCATTACACCGGACTGAGAATTGAAGGGTTTTTTTTATGAGTTCGCTATAATGGATTGTATGTTTCTTAAATTATCACTTTAGTTATTGCAAATACCAAATGCAAAAGGTACTAACTGACAAAATTACCAATTACGATCATGAAGGTAATTGTTTTCCTTGGAGATCTAAGTCTTCTTTATGGGATTCTGCAACCCAGTTGTGCACTATAACAGATATGTGTGTATGTGCGTGCATTTCCTGCCTCTTCCTTAGTTCTTAGCAATAATTCACATTCAGGTCTGGTTCTTTTGTTCTCCTTGAGAGCACTGAGCACACCTGTTTCCTTTTCTATCCTAAATTCGTGCCAGGTTTTTTCTTTAAAAACAACAACAGTAAGATTCATGGAAATGACTTGCAATGCTTCAGAAATATCCCACTTTTCCTTTAAAGAGGGTATGCTATTCACAGGACCTTCGGCAAATAAAGTGGGTAACAGGAACAGATTGCCAGAAGAGGAAAGAAATTGGTAAAATAAAAGTGTTTTATATCAGCACATTCTGGAATAAATATGGGTATATTTCTGTACTTGTCCTTAAAGCTGTATTTGGGGTCCCCACCATGACTACTATTCCTGAATGAACTTGGGCAAATCACTTGGGGCGTTTCCACACATACATTTTATACAGCTCCCAGCCTTTTTTATTTTCTGCAACACTACTTGAAAATTCCCAGTGATATACCGCTTTGAAGGGGAGGGGAAACAGGCTGAAGGCTCTTTAAAATACATTGTTCAGACGGACTTCATAATGTTCCTCAGACAACCATTCTATGAGCTAGGAGAAGGGGAGGTAAAGGCAGAGAGAGAGGGGGAGCTTCCATTCATTGTCTCAGGCTGCAGACCTATACATGCTTTTCTAGGAGTAAGTCTGACTGAGCTCAGTGAGACTTATTTCTGAGAAGACATGCATAGGATTGCACTGGACCAGGTTGAAGATACCCACAAAAAACTCTGATTAATATTTCATTCATTCGTTCGTTCATTTTCTAATAGATTTTATATATCACTCTCTTGTAAAACATCAGGGTGATGTAAAACATGTAAAGTACTACAAAGCCATCACTAAAGTGATTGGCTACTGAAAGGGCATTTTAAACAATTGCCTAAGGCTGTTGGCATGAAAGATCCTTCAAGAGATGTCTGAAAGTCAAAGGCAAGGATGCCTGCAAAATCTCTGCTGGAAGAGTGTTCCACAACATTGGACCCGTGACTGTAGGAAACTATCTTATACTGGTCCAGCTAGCTCAGTGTTGCACACACTGACCCTCAAATCGCTGGATCATCACTGACTGGCAGTGGTGGCCCTGCATAGGTTTCTCTGAACTTTGGACAATCCACATACAGAGTCTGGAAACATTCCTCTTATCCCCCTCCCATTGCCCCTCTTGCCATTTCTGTGGGTCTATATTTGTGTGGAGATTTTATCCCACCAACATGGCTCCATAGAGCTCCTACGGCAGTTTTGACAATTGAATTAAATTAATTCTAAGCAACACTTTGCTGCCTGCTAGGAAACACAACACAACACCATGTAAACTGCAGCGTTGGTAAGGTGGGCCACCTTACTGTGTTTGGTACAGTGGCTCTCAAGTTATATAGGCTTGTTCTAGAGGAGGGCTAGAGATATGGTCCTCCAGATGTTGAGCTACACTCCTGTCAGACCCAGCCAGTCAGAGATCATGGCAATTGTGGTTCAGAAAGATCTGGAGGGCCACAGGTTCGCATCCCTGTCCTAAAGGAAGCTGCTTGAACTGGATAGACCAGTAAGGAAGAAGTTGATGGGAACATTTTTTTGAGGGGGGGCAAATAAAGTACTTCCCCAAACTAAACATATGCCTGACAGCTCCAGCAGAGTGTCATAACAAATATTTCTCCAGGGCTAAATGTAGCCATTGTCTACAGCAAACCAAATATCAAGCAATTTTCCATGGCAATTCATTGGTCCCCCTTATCTTTAATTGCCAGGTGGCAGAGATTATATTTGCTCATCTCTTTTTTTATTTTTACACTTTCTTCAAAGAGGAGTTGATCTTTTGTTGAAGATCTGATGGAAAACCTGTTCAGCATCTTGCTTTGTATTTTAAGCATGGACCCAAGAACACAAAATTGCTACACGGGGGTCTTCCCATTGGTGGTCACTACATTTTGCCTTCTGATAGTAATAGCCAGACAAGTTCACAAGCTCAGCAGCTCAGTGGTGCTCTTTTTCACATTGTTTGTACAGTGGTACCTCAGGTTACAGACGCTTCAGGTTACAGACTCCACTAACCCAGAAATAGTACCTCGGATTAAGAACTTTGCTTCAGGATGAGAACAGAAACCGTGCTCTGGCAGCGTGGCAGCAGTGGGAGGCCCCATTAGCTAAAGTGGTACCTCAGGTTATGAACAGTTTCAGGTTAAGAACGGACCTCCAGAACGAATTAAGTTCTTAACCCGAGGTACCACTGTACACAGAATCCAGTAGCATGCTATTTCCAGTCTTGGGGCTGCAGCCACAAATGTGTTGTTACCTAATTAGCCGCTGCTTTAAACAAAAGCAGCAGCAGCCATATAACTTTCCAGCTATATTCATGCTGGTTCAATTTATTTTATTTTATTTTTTTAAAAAAAAGTTGATAGAAGGAGGGAGTCATCTGTTCTAGGCGATCAAACAAGTGTCCCATACAGTGGTACCTTGGTTCTCAAACGCCTTGGTTCCCAAACACTGAAAACCCAGAAGTGTGTGTTCCAGTTTTCAAATGTTTTTTGGAAGCCGAACGTCCGATGCCACAGTCAGCTATTGTTTCCAGGGTGCCTGCACCAATTAGAAGCCGCGCCTTGGTTTTTGAACATTTTGGAAGTCAAACAGACTTCCGGAATGGATTAAGTTCGAGAACCAAGGTACCATTGTATTTGGTGCTTTTGGTTTTGCTATTTATTTTGCATTTTTATTTTTGAGGCTTTTTCAGTTAATTTGTTTTTGTGACTGTGGAATCCAGCTGAGCTGATTGATTGATTGATTGATTGATGGATTGACTGATTGTGCGACTGCGGAAATGGATAAAAGTCCCCCCTCCAAACAATGACTATCATCAAAGCAAGTAAGATTTTTTTCCCATCATCTACAATACTGTCTTATTTGTTTTATAGTACAGTACATTGATTATTGCTTTCATTTTACGGATCAATGGTTTCGTTAGAGAGTAAAATTCGTGTTAAATTGCTGTTTTAGAGGTTGTTTTTAAAAGTCTGGAACAGATTAATCCGTTTTGCTTTGCTTTCTATAGGAAAGCGTGTCTTGGTTTTGGAATGCTTTGGTTTTGGAACGGACTTCCGGAACGTATTGAGTTTGAGAACCAAGGTACCACTGTATTACACTGGAATGAAAACAATGCCCCATGTGATGAATGCAACAGGGAAAATAAAACAATGTATTCTTACAGGTCTATGAGGTGGTCTGCAGCGCTGCCTTTCTCTCTCTAAAATTTATGTTCTTTAAACTTTTTTAAAATGGCTAATTAAGGGTCATGTCATGACACAACAATGGACATCACTGGATATGTTGCCACCCTTTATGCACACCCATGCTTCTGTTCCCCCATGATTCACCCATGGCAGGAAATAACTGTATGCAGGACTACCAGTTATGTCATGGGAGCAAGTAGTGGTGTGATCCATGAATATTGCACTGCAAAACTCCCATGGGTTTTCTGGGTTAACGGGGCTGCAAATGGATTTTTATCTGGAAGCAATTAACATGGAAATAAGTGCTGAACTTCCACTAGATTCTACTCGGTTCCCAGAAGCAGCTTTTCCGTTGTATGAGAGAACACATAAAACACGGAAACTATTAGGTAAGGAAATGTTGAGAAAACGGAATAAAGTGCTGTTTGAAAGCAGCCTCATCGTGTCAAGAAAATGTGGTGCAATACACCCAACAAGGAAACACCAGTCTGGAAGGGCAGAAATGTTGGTGCTATTTGTGATTATAACAACAGTTTCTTGCATTCCTCTTGTGTAAAACACACACACACACACACAAAAAAAAACCTGCCTACTTTTTACCACAATTCCAGAGGAAAGGTATTTCATGTCTTTTCTTCTTGAGATACCATCGCAACTTTAATTACTAGTTTGTCACTGTCCCTCGGGGAGGGGGGAGCATCTCTTGTCATCTTGTCACTGGTTGTGTCCTCTTATCAGTCTTTCCTTGCTTCCTGACCTCCTCCCGAGTATGCCAGATCCATTACAACATCACCACCACATTGCTTATAATTGTTTTTCCCCTTCAGGCTCTACACAACTTGTCTAGATGAGATTTTTGTTTACTCTCCTCCATCAGGGTGGCGGTGGGGATACATTCTGGGCCAAATTCACGGCCATACATAAGCAGGTTGGTTTGGCAGCTGTTCCTCCGCCACACAGACTCTGCACTTACAATGAAGCTATTTTTATGTATATCTCTCAAAACATTTAATCGGCGCGAAAACACACCACACATCCCACTGCAGAAAACAGAAAAGGTTAGTGAAATAAAAGGTGTGAGATCTACAGAGGAAAAAAAGAGGAACACTGTTAAGTAAAGGTCAGCAATTTTAAAGGTCATATTAAATAATAATACTGTAAGGGCAATTTTTAAGCAATCCTGTTTAACTTTAAATGCACAGGCCAAAGCACCTTGGTGAGAAGTCTGTAGCTTAGGGAAAAATGCGTGAGGGAGTATATCTTGATAGTCTTCAGTGTGTCTTATTTCTCTTCCCCTTAACAGACACCTAACCTTTCCATAAGGAAAGCTGCTGTGAGAATACCACCATATAGATATCTCACACTATTGGCTATGAAGGGCAAATGTCAAAGGGTATTCTTTGCACTGAAAATTACAAACGAAACCATGAAATAGAGGGGAAATAATTAAATGCAGTGGTGCCTCTGGTTAAGAACTTAATTCGTTTTGGAGGTCTGTTCTTAACCTGAAACTGTTCTTAACCTGAAGCACCACTTTAGCTAATGGGGCCTCCCACCGCCGCCGTGCCGCCGCCGCGTGATTTCTGTTCTCATCCTGAAGCAAAGTTCTTAACCTGAGGTACTATTTCTGGGTTAGCTGAGTCTGGAACCTGAAGCCTCTGTAACCCGAGGTACCACTGTATACTCTTATACCTCTTTTTAAAAACCTATTCAGTTTTCTAGTGTAGTACAGTGGTACCTCGAGTTACAAGCGCCTCAGGTTACAAATGCTTCAGGTTACAAACTCCGCTAACCTGGAAGAGTTACCTTGAGTTGAGAACTTTGCCCCAGGATGAGAACAAAAATCGTGTGCCAGCAGTGCAGCGGCAGCAAGAGGCCCCATTAGCGAAAACATGCCTCTAGTTAAGAACAGTTTCAGGTTAAGAACGGACTTCCAAAATGAATTAAGCTTGTAACTAGAGGTACGACTGTAGTAGTTGATGAACTATTGGAAGGGACCCTGAGGGTAATCTAACCCAACCCCCCACAATTCAGGAATGACTGTAATTTCACTTCTGTCACTTCTGAATCCTGATAGGAAAAGCCATCTTTTTTATACAGTGGTACCTCGGGTTAAGAACTTAATTTGTTCTGGAGGTTCGTTCTTAACCTGAAACTGTTCTTAACCTGAGGTACCACTTTAGCTAATGGGGCCTCCTGCTGCTGCCGTGCCTTTGCCGCTCGATTTCTGTTCCCATCCTGAAGCAAAGTTCTTAACCCGAGGTACTATTTCTGGGTTAGTGGGGTCTGTAACCTGAAGCGTCTGTAACCCGAGGTACCACTGTATATAAAAAAAATCTATTTTAGTATTTTCATAATAAAACATCCTATGTGACACTGAAAAGAATATTTCCAAAAATACATAAAACATGGCTATCAACTCTTTCAAAAGTGATCCCAGAATGTCCTTCCAGATATAGGAGTCATGGGATATAGGAGTCATGGGTACACAACCAAAGGTTTGCATGATAATTCCATTATTGTGATATTGTAACCTCTTCTGCACCAAATCCTTTGTATTCTTCTGATTTTTTAAAAAACTTTGCAAATCATCAGTGCACTCATTAAAACTAAAGCTTCCTTCTGTTGAGTGTTGCTAATAATGCCGTTGGTTTCTGACTAACCTAGTAGCCATCATAATATTGCAATACATAATATCCTTACCCCGGTAGCTTGTATTGGTGGGGATTATGGCATTAGGACCTATTGTTACTTTGAGCTCAGCCACAAAGATGCTCTAGAATAAAGCTGCCAGACATCCGGAATTTCCTGGACATTGCCGGGATTCAGGAAAATGTCCAGGAAAATCAGGCCGTATGGCTGCTCAAGCCAGACGCGGGTGGTGGCTGCAGCTGCATCGGCAGCGACAGTTCTGTGGCCTCTCCAGTCCTGACTGGACTTTCCCATCTGATGTGGCTTGAGCAGCTGTTGGGGGCTGCTGCCACCACTGGGGAAGGCCCCAGGCAGGCCCCAGGAGAGGTCATGGAGCCACCGAAGCAGCCACCAGCCTTTCAGGTGTTGCCTGGGCCTCCCCCCCCCCCCCCAGCAGCAGCATCGGCCCCAAAGGCCACCCATGTCCCCTCTGGTGCAGCTCAAGCAGCCATTGGGGGCCACTGCTGCTGTTGTGGAAGGGCCAGGCGGGACCGGAGAGGCCACGAGATGATGAGCCTCCCTGCCCGGGCCCGATCCCAAGTGTTACCTTGCCGGTGAACACTTGGAGGCCGAGGGCCTGAGAAGGGAGCTCCATAGTGGAGCCCACTCTGTGACCCAGAGTCACTCCTGGCACAGCCAAGCAGGAGCCTTATACAAACAGGGTCCCAGCAAGCCACACGGCTGGAGCGGGTGCTGGAAAGGAGTGGGCAGTGCCAGACTTACGTATAAGCTAAACAAGCTATAGCTTAGAGCCTCACTCTCTTGAGTGCCCCCAAAAAATTTAAAGGAAAAAAACCTGGATGTAACATTATCAGTGAATGTTTTCTTTAAATTTAAGGAAGCAGTGTGCCGTATACTGGAATCGTCATAGCAGATGGAGAGGGGAAAAGAGCAACAGATCTATTGAATTATAAAATTTACATGTGCAATGACAAGAATTTGAGGGATAACACAAATTGCAAAAAATGAGACTTTCCTGCAATTTAAAAATGCGGGACTAACTTAGCAAAGGTTGCAATTGAGAAAGGTGTTGAGTTCACTGCATAAATTGCTGGCAAAGAAATGTTCACACAGCTGCAGCAATGTTAGAACCCCTCCTTCACAGCTTCTCTTAATTTGAAGACAAGATACAACAACATGTAGCTTGCTCTGAGAAAAAGTAAGAAAGCTCAGCGTAAATGATGCTGTTACTTTTTATTGACACCTTTTGCTGGAAATTGTACTACTGTCATAATATATGACTAAACCATGAAATGAATTCTAACACCATGAACTCTTTCTGCCCCCCCCCCCCAAATTAGCAAATTCATTTCCTATCATCCAGTGTTTCAGAGATGAAAGTAGAGGCACCCATCTGTGTGCACCCATCACTGCATCAAGGATCACATCATGAGCCACCCTTCTTAATCATATGATGCTGATGTTTTCAGTACAGAAAATGCCACACTTAGATTTTATCTATATTCTCTGTAAGTGTAATGGAAATGGATTGAGCACACACCCTTGGAGCTGTCCAATGTCCTTTTCACGTTGGGCTTTCCTTTCGCTGGATCCCTCCTTCTTCCTCCATGGGCCTCAAATTCCCACAGAACTTTATATAAGTCTAATGCATGGAGAAGGAGTAGGACCATTTTACCACACATGTACACAAACACCACACCACAGGCTCCACCATCCCTGTCTGCAGTGTTTACATATCAATTGTTAGCATTGAGGTGTGCGCACCTAGGTCTCAACATGATCAGGAGTTCATGATTGTGTAGAAGCCTACACATGAAGGACAGATCCCGAAGCTGAGACTCCAGTACTTTGGCCACCTCATGAGAAGAGAAGACTCCCTGGAAAAGACCCTGATGTTGGGAAAGATGGAGGGCACAAGAAGAAGGGGACGACAGAGGACGAGATGGTTGGACGGTGTCCTCGAAGCTACAAACATGAGTCTGACCAAACTGTGGGAGGCAGTGGAAGATAGGAGTGCCTGGCGTGCTCTGGTCCATGGGGTCACGAAGAGTCAGACACGACTAAATGACTAAACAACAACAACAAGTACATGGGCTTCCCCTTTGCAATCAACATGCAGATGTTAGGTCAAGGCCAGCAAGGTGCATGGAATTTGGGGCAGGACCAGGAGGTATAGTCCTGCTCCATGTTACTGTATTCAAAGGACCCTCTAAGATGCTAAATTGTTAACATGGGAACTAGCAGTAATAATACATAAAGCACAACTATATCTGCTTCACTATATGGATAACAAGGTTTTAAGAAAAAAGAGCAATAGAAGAATCCATTAATTTTCTCATCTTGTAACATTTTCCAATGGAAATTGATTGTGCAGTTACCCCCTAAATGTAGGTGGGGAACCTCAGGCCCAGGTCCAAATGTGGCCTCCTAGATCTCTCTGTTTAGCTCCTGGGAATCTCTCCAGTGGACATATCCCACCAACCCTTGTCTATGCCTTCCCCCACATACTTTTGCATGGCTGGAATGTGCTCTTGAACTGTAATACTGCCTCTTGCTTGCCTAGATGGAGGATGGTGTGTGTGTGTTGTGTAGAAATCTCAGCATTTTGCATAGCCAGAATGAAGCCTACAACACACAGGTAAGAGTTGCAATCACTGCTCCATCCACCTCTGGCCCCCACCTACCCCTGGCATGCAGTGTCTGGAAGGTTTTCTATGTGGAAGCGCAGTCCTTGAACTAAAAACCCTAAAGGAAAGGAAAACAAATACATTCTCAAAGGCAAATATAGGCCTTGTAAGAGGTCTGGGTCATTTCATGCTGATGCTGATACTCTCATGCTCAGGAACCTCAGGCCATGAACTAAATGTGAGCCAGAGTGGTGTAGTGGTTAAGAGCGGTGGACTCGTAATCTGGTGAACCGGGTTTGGGTCTCTGCTCCTCCACATGCAGCTGCTGGGTGACCTTGGGCTACCCACACTTCTTTGAAGTCTCTCAGCCTCACTCACCTCACAGAGTGTTTGTTGTGCGTGAGGAGGAGAAAGGAGATTGTGAGCCACTTTGAGACTCCTTAAGGGGAGTGAAAAGGCGGGATATCAAGTCCAAACTCTTTCTCCTCCTCCTCTCCTCCTCCTCCTCCTCCTCTCCTTCTCCTCTCCTCTCCTTCTCCTCCTCCTCTCCTCCTCTTCTCCTTCTCCTCCTCTTCTTCTTCTCTTCTCCTTCTCTCTCCTCCTCCTCCTCCTCCTCTCTCCTCCTCCTCCCTCCGCATCTCTCCCTCTCCTCCTCCTCTCTCCCTTTCCTCCTCCTCTCTCCTCCTCCTCCTCACCCCTGGGGGCTCTTTCCAAGCAACACACCTTTTCCAGCTACACCCCTGGCTGACCCTGCTTTGGAACCTTCTTGGGAGTGTTTTTGCCTGGTTAGAATGTGCCCTTGAATTCTCACAATGCCTAATGTTCACCTGGATGGAGAATGGAGGTATGGGGGTTGGTGTAGAACTAGCCTGCTGTGCAAATGTTGCATTCATTGCTTACACCCACTTTTGCCTCTGGCTCCACCCACCAATGGCATGTGGCCCCTGGTAAGCCTACCAGGGAGGGAATGTGGCCCTCAGGCTAGAGAAGATTCCCCACCCCTGCTGCAGCCACACCACCACCCTTACAACTGATGCCATTGTGTTTCTCTGTAACACTCCTCTATTTTACAGTAGAGTGTATAATATGTTCTGAGCAGGACATTGTTTCTTGTTTGTGCTGCAACACCAATGTCATGCTGATGGATTAGGTTTTTTCAGTTCAAAGGAATTTCACATTTAGTGTAAGAGGGCTAATGCTGATATGCTTGACGTTTCCTTTTGTCTTCGATAGGGCAGGATGATCCTATGGTCCCAGTATGCCAGGCAGCTGCTTTGCTAGGGCTAATACCAGCATAGCGTAATCACTCAACCAGAGGCAGAGTCAACAGTAAAATAATAGCTACAGAAACAAATGCAAACATCAAAAAACCAACAGACATGTTCACAGCATCCCTGGAAGAAAAACCATGCCAACCACAGTCATAATACCATCTGCTGATAAAGCCCCCGCTTTACCTGCGTATGAAAGGTGTCAATTGCCATACAGCAATGGATGATTGTCCCCCACGACACCTTCCTAGGGACACCATCTCCCTGCATACAAGGCAAAACCAGGCAGCCTGAAAAAGGAGAGCACCAGCCTCAGGCCTGCGCACACTGAATATGCATAAGAAACATGGAGGCTTCCTCCGCAGCAACAAACTCAATAAAATTAAAAGCACATCACATTTGTACTGCTCTCCTTGTATCGGGGCAAAGCATTGTTCACGGAAGAAAGCAGCTATGTTTGTACACCCCAAATAATGGAAATTGCATTGCAAGCTCTCAGCAGGCAACACCATGTATAAGAGCAACGCAAAGAGAAATGATGGCAAGACTCCTGGCCAGGATATATATAGGAAAGGATTAGTGAGTGTATTTCCATCCATGTCACTTTTTCATGTATTCATCCATATCTTCACTGTCAGTGAAGCCTCTGAATACCAGTTGCTCAGAATCACAAGTTAAGAGAGTGGTGTTGCGTCCAGCTCCTGCTTGTGGACTTCCATAGGCATCTGACTGGCCAGAATGCTGGACTACATGAGAAATTAGGTCTGATCTAGTGCAGCACTTCGTTTGTTCTTAAGACTGTTCTGTCCTGTTCTTGCATTAATCTGCATTTTTAAAAAAAAAAAATCCATGCAAAACTTTTCACTCAAATAATGTTTTAAAGCATCAATAGTATTTCAAAGTATTGCTTTTAAAATCCACATAATCGTGGCATTTGAATAGCATATTTAAAGTGTTTTGTTTCTCTCTTTAGGATGCATATTGGTACTTTTTTGAAGCCAAGGACTGTGACAGGACATTTTGGGCAGTACAGAGGTCAATGGATAGCTTAGTGCTGATTGCACATTAGTCTGCAGGGCGCAGATGAGGTCACTGTATATAAGGATATGCAAAGATCAAATTTCTTGAGCATCCCTAGATGTATACTGTCGGGAATGCAGCAGTGGAAGATATTGTCTTCTCCAGGCTCCCCAGTGTGTGGCATATATAGACAGAAAAGAGGCGATCTCATATTAGTTTTCATTGCAATGTTCACATATCCAGTACATATACCCCTATTTGTAAAACATGTATTTGCAATCCCATACCCACTTACCTGGAAGCAAGCCCCACTGAACTCAATGAGGCTTCCTTTTGAGTTGGAATATATAGAATCCTGCTGGTTTCTCAGTTACTATAAAGTTAATAATATTAATATTTATTTATTTATACCCCACCCACTCTGGGCAGCTTCCAACAAAATATTAAAAATACAATAAAACATCAGGCATTAAAAACTTAATAATAATAATAATAATAATAATAATAATAATAATTTATTATTACTCAGTCTGAACCTTCAAGATAAGGCCATAAATAAAAATGAATGAATGAATGTGTTCAGAGATGTTGGAAGTCAAACTAACAATAGAAATATAGGCAACTACCTTTATACAATATGACAGTTTTCTTTAAACATGAGCCTTGTCCTTGAACACTGTGTTGCATAACAGAGAATATTTTTAATTAATAATACTATTTATTAATGCAATATTTTAAATTTAAAACCCTGTGAGTCTTTCATAAGAAACCATTGTACTCAAGTGGCTGGATTTTGAACATAGGTGTTATATGATGAGAATGAAAGCTTTGTCACAACTGGCCACATCAGGCCTGTTTAATTTTCAAAGGATGAAGGTGTAACTTATGCCTTGACCTAGTATCACCTGAATGGTCTGGAATGAAGCATCAGAAATAGAGATGTAAGGAAGCATTATTTACATAGTGGGGCGAGAACACAGACTTGTTTGATCTAAGCTGCAGGTCAGATGGAGCGAATGCCACAGGATTGTGTCTTCTGTGACTTTCAAGTCATAAGTAAGGTGTCAGGAGCAGGTCAGTAATAAAGCATCTGGTGTCAGTGAAGTTGACTCTTGATTCAAAGAAACTAAAACAGCCTAGAGATTGCAGCAACTCTTCCCAGTAGGTCTTGCACCAATGAGGACTCCAGTTGTGAGAACTAAAGGTCTTCTACCTTCCCACCTCTCTCTAAGATTCCTCCCCCAGATCTTTCCCCAGCAACCTGAGGCTCCTTTGCCTTCTCTCTCTTTGCTCCACCCTCTTCATTCCTCTTTGTGTTTGGGAAGACCATCGGAGAGGGGAGCTGGTCACAGCAGCAGGAGGAACTCCCTGGCTTCTTCCACACTCTGCCTCTTGGCCTCCCTCCTCTCCAGCCTCCTCTTATGCCTCCAATTCTGGACTGCTCTCTGCCAAAGCCTCTTCCTGCTCACTAAACCCTGTTGCCTCTTCAGCTTCTGAACCTTCTCCTCTCAGTCAGCTCCCTCTTTTCCCTCTGACCAGTCATTGTTGTCCCACCACCAGTGCCCAGGTCTGAGCCTCCTTACCCTAGGGAGTTCCCCAGCTGGTGCCTCCCACCACTCCTCAGCATCCAGCCAGTCCATGACATAACGGTGGGCAACTCTGTCAACTTCAGTTTATCTGTTCTTCCACATTTTCACATCAATATGCTTTAAAAAACAAGTCTTCATAAAAACTCCTAATATGCAAATTTTATATGCAATTTGCACTAATCTACTCATCATTGCAAAACAATTTCCCATGATATCATTCACTTCTGTATATTGTTTTTACTCATATATGCAGTATCTTTTTCTGTACATTTTACTTGGCAGGAGAACTGCAATGCAAAATACAGAGGAGGTTGTGTTCCAGTTTGCATGTTGTTTTGGAAAGAAGACATCTGACGGCAGACCTGTGAACGTAAATTTTTAATGTTTGATGTCTTACTGTGTTTTAATTTGTTGGAAGCTGCCCAGAGTGGCTGGGGCAACCTAGTCAGATGGGCAGGATATAAATGATAAAAAATATTATTATTATTATGTGTGAATTAGGTAAATTCACCTTGCAATGTGAACTGAATCAAATTTCTTTCCCATCCCTAGTCACATGAGATGCAGACCAGTTTTCCTTCATATGTATTTCATCTACGGTATAATAGGGGAACCAACTGTGCCACCTGCTGATCTCTGGCTATGTCGCCATGCCCTCAGGCACTGCACACTTTCCCCTTGAGGTCACATGGCTCCCATCCAGCAAGCCAGCAAACCTCCAACAAATTACTTTACTCACACCCTGTACTATGAGACTGAGGCAAAGGTGCCAAGTGCACTTAGATGGCTGCTCCATTGAAATCTGTAGGCATGCTTCCAGCTATGGAGCATACAGTCCAATGGATAATTATTCAGAGAATAGTTGGACCAATATGCTACTGAAATTTGCCTTTGGATTTCTGAAGTCCCATGATGAGCAATCAGATTATAGATGCTGGTCTTCCCTTTCCAGAGCTACATTCTTTTAATGGCAAACTTAAGGAACCACAAGTGATGCTTATGAAGGCCACATGGTAGATAGAGAACATGTAACATGTGTAGGAGTTGGGGTGGGAAACCACTTGATCCTTTTGAGTCAAAGCCAACCAAGACCACTTCAACCTTGGGGCTGAATCAAAATGGCCACACTCTGCTACAGCCTTTGCCAACATGGTGCCCTCTAGATGTTTTGGAATACAAATGCACTTGCAGGGGCTGATGGGAATTGTAGTCCCAAGCATCTAGAAGGGACCAGATTGTTCTCCTGCCATGTCCTACTGCCATGTGGCCTTCCTTATTATTTCACCCAACCTTCATCAACATGAAAAAGAGAAGGTAATCATTGTTGGCTGGGGCCACAGAAAGCACCTGCCTATTTGTCTCTGAGCTTAAAGTGATGTTTCCAAGGCTGCTCAGGTTTGGGATTTTCCAGCTGTCTCAGCATGCACATGGGCATCCCTTCACTGCTGGTTTTACTCCCACCCCCCGCCAAATGTTAGAAGCACTTTTCTGGCAAAGGGGATGACCAGCAGTAAGAGGCAAAGAAACCTCTTTTGATTTTTGAGTCTTCCTTTCCAATGCTCAAATAACCTCTCAAAGGGTTATTGCTGCTATTTTGCGAGTGGGATTCAATCACACACTTGCAAATACAGGCTGCGCCACTTGTGCATAAAAAATAGACTTGTTGCAGTAAAGATAGTGATGGGGAAATTCACTAGATTGTATAACCTCTGCACAAACAAATCTGAATGAATGCTCCATAAGCAGCTTCCGTTCTACAACCTTGTTACAAGCTGTAAACAAATAAAGAAGATTGTTCAATAAACAGGACATCTAGAAGATATGTTTTCAGCATCCCAAAGAATGCTGAAAAAGCCCAAGTTGTGTCCTTGGGGTAAGGGAGCTGCACATTACTAGGAATTATTGCCTTAATGGCCTTCTCTGTTAGATGTAGTGACTATCCCTTTGCATGGGTTCAGCTTTGCCCTCCACTAAAGAGTAAGGTCCTTCCTGCCCATAATGCTTTGCACTGAACAGACTGCTGGAGTGGGTCATTTGTGTTTAGTATTATAGTGCCAGCTTATTCTTTAGCTGTCTTTTATACAAGTGCCAAGTCAGCTCTTTCTCTGAGCTGGCAAATACCCAACGTCATGAATCAGTCCAGAAAATAAGGGGGGAAATAAGTCATGAAGAAGGGAAAATTCAGACTATAAAATCAAATGCAGGAGGCTCACTAGATAACTTAATACTAAGTTAATGCCATATGCACAGAACTGATGCAACAAGAAGTTCTGCATTTTTGCCACTTAATGTAACTGATTCCAGATGTGAAAGTGTAACACTGCAATTAATTTATTAGCAGTCAGTTTCAAATGATGTGCCAACAGCAGACTTGATGAAACAAGTCCATTTCCTTTGGCGAATGCATCCTCATATCCCTCTCCCCAATTTCCTGAACAATTTTATATCTGTATCCATGCAATAATTACAGAGGTGGTTGCAGTTGGTATAATTTTGATGAGCACCACACCCTGTAATAGCAAACTCAGGTGATGAATACCAACAGAATTGGAACCACAAACCCTGTATGGTGACCTCTGTCAGGAGAGAGACAGGGAAAATAAGTCCCTGTTAATTCTCCTCGACCTCTGAGCGGCTTTTGATGCCATCAGCCATGGTACCCTTCTGGAGCAATTGTCCCAAGTTAGGAGTGGGTGGCACAGCTTTGCACAGAATAATGTGTACCATAGAGTTATGAGCTTGGGGATGCCACATTCCTGTGTTATGAGTTTCAGACTCCCCTGTGTTTCTAAGAGTCTGACACTGAACCTCTGGATTCAGCAAATGTTAAAATATAAGCCAGACCAGTTTCTTGATGAGGGAATTGCCTGCAGAGATGGACCATTAGGAGAACAAAATGAAGATGATGAGCCATTAGGAAAGTGAAAGAGAGGGAGCTCTGTGCCAGATGGCAAATGGGAGGGGCCCCTCTCTCAACTCAGAGTTAATTAGAAGACAAAGGCAGAGTTTGAATTTGATGTTTTTGGTTGGTACGTGATCTGAAGGGGGAAAGTTGCAATCTAGTAAAGGCTGCAAGCTAGAGAAAGGGTCAGGGAGCCACGGCTGATGTCTGTTTGAATCCACAGCTGCAGCTATGAAAGAAGCAAGACCCTCTTTGGGTATTAATGCTGTGAACCCCTCCATCATAGGCTCCAGCTGTATATATGTGTTAATAAATCATATATCATAAAGACACCACAGTCTCCGCTGTGCCTCATTTCCAAAAGGAAACACAAAGATGCTTGGAACCCCTGGAATCTCACACAGCTCAGAGATTGGGGTAGCTTGCAACAATATTATTAGCACAAGTGCTTTGTTATGTTGTTGACTGCAAAATTAATCTCTCTGGCGGTGTTAAATCAAATGATTTCTTCACTATAGCATGGGAATGGTTCAGTGAATGCAGCTCTGTTTTTACAGGTACAGTGAGGTAGGCAGGGAAGGTTTTAGTGTGGGATGTTGTATTGTGCTTTTACTGTTTTTTGTTGGGACCCACCCAGAGTGGCTGGGGCAACCCAATCAGATAGGCGGCATATATATATATATATATATATATATATATATATATATATGCTGAATCACACAGGAGCATTAATTATCAAAATGCCTGTGGGTCAGAGAGCAAGTCTGTGAAGTGTAAAGAGAATGACTTGGTGCAGGAAAAGTGAACTGGAGGGAATAAACATTGAAGGCAAAACAAGTATCGGAAAAGATTCTTGCTGGACAGACCAACCAACCCCCTAGTCTACAGGCCACCAATGTGACACCCACATTATACTGTAGCCAATAGAGTATGCTGGGGAGTTTGCCCATGACGGTTTCTCTAGTTTGCAAATGTGAGCCAGGGGAAAATATTGAAGATAAAGCAAGCCAAGGATGAGCTGATTTCAGAACTATGTTTCACACAAGACAGAAGGCAGAGATGAACTCAAATGTACTTCTCCCACCCCACCCATACCACCTGTCCCAGAACGCTCGCTAAATTCTTCTGGCAATGAGGGACAAACTAGACAGAGCTAGTGCTGTGCCAAAATCCCTCCTACAATTTCTCAAAACTTTTCTCCCCCTTCAAGGAAGGCTTCCATTCGGTCTGTCCCACCCATCCAGAGTCTATGCATATACAAATATGCACATTGATCTCCTTCACATGAGAGAGACTCCTGTCCCAAAGTCATGCAGAAAAGCATTATGGCCATAGACCCCCACCCCCCCATCACATGCCTGCCAAATATATGGACAGTGCCCCATACATTTAAAGCACCATTGATACTTTAAACAGCAATGGCTCCCCACATAGAATTCTGGGAGATGTAGTTTGTTGTGGGTGCTGAGAGTTGTTAGAAGGCCCTCTTCCCCTCCTGGAGTTCATACGCTCCAACATTTCCCCAATAAAATAGGGATGTCCCATTCCTTAATGATAATTTTACTATTTATACCCCCACACATCTTATTGGGTTGCCCCAGTTACTCTGTGCAGCTTCCAACGTATATAAAAACAGAACAAAATATTAAACTTTTTTAAAAAAACAAACACTTCCCTATACAGGATTGCCTTCAAACATATCGGGAGTAAAAGACTCCATACCATCCAACATTTCTCCAATGAAAATAGGGACATTCTAAGGAAAAGCAGGACATTCTGGGATCAAATGAGAAACCAGGACAGCTTCTCTAAATCAGGGACATTCCTGGAAAATAGGGACACTTGGAGGGTCTGAGAGCTACAATTCACAGGCTGGTTTAACAATCAATCTTTCTTCACAGGGAACTCAAATTGTAGTTCTGGGAAGGAAATGGGGGTCTCCTTACAACTCTCAGCACCTTAAACAAACTACAGCTCTCATAATTCTTTGAGGAGAGCCATGACTGTTTAAAGTTGTATCAAAGGGTTTTAAATTTCGCCATGACCACAGCTCATGCCTCTGGTGAGGCTAGCCTCAACAATTCTATGTCCCTGCTCACATGTTCTCTTAACATATGG
Source organism: Podarcis pityusensis (assembly GCF_964106645.2). Lineage (NCBI taxonomy): Eukaryota > Metazoa > Chordata > Lepidosauria > Squamata > Lacertidae > Podarcis > Podarcis pityusensis. Next base: position 60,503,125 of record NC_138034.1, on the reverse strand, counting down.
TGGGCAGTTTGAACTCACTACAGCAGAATGCTGAGGAAGTACAGTAGATTATGCCTTTTCAAGCTTCAGAGCATTTTTGAATGCATATATATATATATATATATATATATACAGTGGTGCCCCGCAAGACGAATGCCTCGCAAGACGGAAAACCCGCTAGACGAAAGGGTTTTCCGTTTTTGAGTTGCTTCGCAGGACGAATTTCCCTATGGGCTTGCTTCGCAAGACGAAAATGTCTTGCGAGTCTAGAGATTTTTTTTTCGCTTCCCCCCCCCCTTTATCTAATCTGCTAAGCCTTTAATAGCCTTTAATAGCCTTTTAGCAGCTAATCCCCTAAGCCTTTAAGCCTTTAATAGCCGCTAAACCGCTAATAGCGCTAATCCGTTAAGCCGCTAATAGGGTTGCTTCGCAAGACGAAAAAACCGCTAGACGAAGACTCTCGCGGAACGGATTAATTTCGTCTTGCGAGGCACCACTGTATATATGAAACTCCCCCTGCAAGTACAATCTAGCATGAAGCCAACCTTTTAGGGCCCACATAGGCAGAGAAAATGTTGTGGACAGAACACACACAGCAACTAAGTGTACACCACCACCCAGTCTACTGACTATAACATAATGCTTCTTTCAAGCCTACTTCTTTGCCAGGGGCAGCTGGAGTAAACTTAAAGGAAAGCACCTGCAGGTGTATGTGGCATCCATGGGTACCACGTTGGCAACCCCAATCTATTGAGGCATCAGATCAAGGCCTGCATTTTTAAATGAGCTTAAAAAATATATTTGCAAATGTTTGTATGTCTCATGCCAGGCATAAAGCAGCTGGCTGGGGCCCTCTGATCTATAACAGTGCCTCAGGGTTGTAAAAGGAAATTACAGGCTGGGAGCAAAAGGTCACACTGACCATACAAATTACAGAATACAATCAAGCTGCAAAAAAAAACACTAATTAAGAGCTGGTAAATAGTGAAATTTATTGTTTAACAGATAATATACCATGTACCTCCCATTAGACTTGACCCACATCTTCCTAAGGTTAAAGGGCAAAAGCTAAATAGAAACAGCAGATGGCTTGAAAGGGGGGTGTAGATCTAAGGGGTTGCTTTCAAAACTGTTTTTATTAAAGTTCCTTTTTAATATTGAAAAGGCCTTTCCTTCTAAAAATCTATCTATGTTATGCATGAAATATATTGGCTTAAATGTAATTATGCAAAGGATTTAGAAAGTAAGAAATGTTAGATTCTTATGTTAGATTCTTATTTCATTGATGGTGTGTGAGAAGGTGAACCCAAGATCTCTGTTTAAGATAAAAATTAAAACCATTAGCCATCTGTTCTGGAGTGAATAGGGCAATAGGGCAATAGGGCAAAAAGGTTATCTGGTAATTAAGGTGCCCGGTCGAGGCAAATGTAAGATATATGGCTACTTGTCTGCCATTTATGGATAGAAGGAAATATAGCTCTTTGTCTCCCATAAAAGGTAATAGGAAATGGGTGTATCTTTTATGATTGGTTCTAGCAAACAGCCAATAGGAATTTCAACTAGGCTGATTGGACAGAGGCAGCCAAAGGAGGAGCAAGGGGGCTGGGCTGAGGAAATATAAGTGCTGGCCATCAGGGCTGGAGTGGGCAGAGCTTTGGTATCCATATACCACTGTCTCTCTCATTTATTTGTCTGACAAATAAATTATTATTTTAATTTCTCTATTGCTGCGTTGAATGTTTCATTCCAGCTAAGCATTAACCACAAGCAGGGTGCTACACTATCACATCAGGCAGAGCCAGTGTGGCATAATGGTTTAAGTGTTGGACTAGGACCTGGGAGAGCAGGAAAAAGAAGGTACTTTTTACCATATGTGGTGGGAATGTAAGGACCTCTGGGAAATAGTTTCTTGTGCGTGTCTTTGGTAAATGAGGCAGAAAGTCGAAAGTCCTTTGGTGAGACAGTAGGTATACATATCGGTAATACCTAGATATATATATATATATATTGTTTTTCTAGCTTGATCAAAATTATTTATTATTTCATAACAGGTAGATAGTTAAGAGTTTAGGCGGTTTCAGTGGCAGATGCCTGGCACCCCCCCCCCCAAGAATTCGGTGCCTGGGTGCCCCACCTCCTTTGCACCCCTGGGTAAAGACAGCCCTGATGGAGAGGAGGAGGAGGAGGAAGAGGAGCTGCCACCACTGCAACACAAACATGCAATGTCACACATCACACACACTACGTACAGATGTGTGACATCGCACATCCACATTGCAGCGATGGGCACCCACAATCCTGAGGGTGAGATGGCATCCCTGGTAAAGGGAAAGAAAAACTGGATTAAGTCCTCCATAATATAATGGAGTAATGGATTCAAGTGGGTGTTCTGGTTGAGCAAATATAAAACCTTCAGCCGGAAAAGATAAGAATGGCTGGAAATGAACAAGGCATTGCTGGAGTGATTTGATTTATTCAGACAAGTTGCTAAAATGTCTCCAGGGCATCGGATGAGCAGGAGAGAGGATCCTTCACAGGGGTTGGAGGTCAGTATCCCTTGGAGGCAAATTGACCCATAGGAATAAATGAGTGTATCTGTGCCCACCCCTTGCAATTGACAATAATCAACAACACAGACTTTCCCCCAGTCCCATTATGGGAATTTGTGCTGGAACTGCAGCTACATTAATACACCTTTCTTCATTCAACTGGAACACCAGTTGTACACATGTTCAGAGTTTCAGGGAAGCTTTGCTTCCTAGGACTCTCAGATTTGCAATGTCCAATAAGTGGAATATTCTGCTGTTACAGTTCACTTTCAAGTGGATAAAACTGGTAAGCTTTTGCTGGTAGAGTATATTACTGCTGATACCATCCATTATTAATACAGAGAAGTCTATATATATATTCTATATATATAGAATTTCTATGTATATTAGTTTTTGCAAATATTTTAAACATAACATTCAACTTATATATAATGTAGAAAACATTTGGCTACAACAGCCTGAGACTTCCCTCCTCCTTGGGTTTCCCCACTTATTATCTAATGCTGCATTTTAGAATTATAATTATTACTATTAAATCTTAATTGTAAATCAACAATTTACCATCCATTATTAATATCGAGAAGTCTATATATATTCTATATATATATAGAATATATATATTCTATATATATAGAATTTCTCTCTCTCTCTCTCTCTCTCTCTCTCTCTCTCTCTCTCTCTCTCTCTTTCTCTCTATATATATTAAAGTAAAGGTAAAGGTACCCCCTGCCCGTACGGGCCAGTCTTGCCAGACTCTAGGGTTGTGCGCTCATCTCACTCTATAGGCCGGGAGCCAGCGCTGTCTGCAGACACTTCCGGGTCACGTGGCCAGCGTGACAAGCTGCATCTGGTGAGCCAGCGCAGCACACAGAACGCCGTTTACCTTCCCGCTGGTAAGCGGTCCCTATTTATCTACTTGCACCCAGGGGTGCTTTCGAACTGCTAGGTTGACAGGCACTGGGACCTAACGACGGGAGCGCACCCCGCCGCAGGGATTCGAACCGCCGACCATATGATTGGCAAGTCCTAGGCACTGAGGTTTTACCCACAGCGCCACCCACGTCCCTCTATATATATACAGTGGTGCCCCGCAAGATGAATGCCTCGCAAGACGAAAAACTCGCTAGACGAAAGAGTTTTCAGTTTTTTGAGTCGTTCCGCAAGACGAATTTCCCTATGGGCTTGCTTCGCAAGATGAAACGTCTTGCGAGTTCTTGCTAGTTTGTTTCCTTTTTCTTAAAGCCGCTAAGCCGTTAATAGCCGTTAAGCCGCTAATAGCCGCTAAGCCGCTAATAGCCGCTAAGCCGCTAATAGCCGTGCTTCGCAAGACGAAAAAACCGCAAGACGAAGAGACTCGCGGAACGGATTAATTTCGTCTTGCGAGGCACCACTGTATATTAGTTTTTGCAAATATTTTAAACATAACATTCAACTTATATATAATGTAGAAAACATTTGGCTACAACAGCCTGAGACTTCCCTCCTCCTCGACTAATGGTTTTCCCACTTATTATCTAATGCTGCATTTTGGAATTATAATTATTACTATTAAATCTTAATTGTAAATCAACAATTTTTAAATTATACTTTGCAATAATTGATAAAGTCCACCTTACAAAACTTCTTGCAATCCTACTAGCGAAGTTAGTTGTTTACAGTTGTCTTCGGACAAGAAATTCAGTTCAGTTTGCATTTAAAGCCAAAGCAATCAAATTAGAACTTTCCAAAACAATTTAAACAATTTAAATATAGATATATGGGGAAGTGTGCATTAAAATAAATATGTTAGTGAAAACAGCACTTTGAATCAAGATGGCAGACTGAACTTTTCGAAACTACACTAATATTTAGGTTTCTTGGAATTCCCAAGCAGTGCCAAGTGTGAGGTTGCTAGCAAGATTGAAATAGAGCACTTTTTCAAACACAAGCCAATGAATGGATTGGGCACAAGACAATGAGCTGGTCAATGGGATGAAAGCAATGGAATTTGATAACTCAGTTAAATAGATGGGATAGTGTGACCTTCTACCCATGTTTACTCCATATGACTGACTTGCCTTACTTTTCCCTTATACTGCCTTGTCCCTTACGCACCAACCAAATCACTGCGGTCATCTGGAAAAGCCCTCTTGAAATGTCCCACAGTTATATCATACCCATTTAGCTTCCAAGTGCATGAAGACTTTTAGGGGCATCGGTATTTTGGAATGCTGTGCCTATTCGAATCAGACAGGCACCTCCAGTTTGATATTTTGTTGCTTGCTGGAAAGGTTCCTGTTTTGCTTTGCATCCTTAGAGAACTAATTTAATTCAGTGTTGGTCATTTGTTCCGTCTTTCATGATATTATAATGGTGTGATGTTTTAACGACTTTTTAATACCCTGCCATGATATCTTTTATGAGTTGGCAGTTTATAAATATTCTTATAAATAAAATTAAAAATACTTCCCAACTGCAGCCTCAAGCACTTTCTCAGGGTTGTATCCTATATTTGTCTAGCCATCTGTAGCACAACATAACACAATCCATCTATCAGTGCAGATGGAAATGTAGCAAAGCTGCAGATATGCCCCACAACCTCTTAAAGCTGGGAACTATGAGAGAGAGAGAGAGAGAGAGAGAGAGAGAGAGAGAGAGAGAGAGGAGAGAGATGTGAAATCATAGTGGGCTATACAAGACTGCATAATTTAGCACTAGGGGCTGAGCCAATTCCCTGGCAAAGCAGTCTCCAGAGTTTCTCTTGTAAGAGTGTGAAGAACACACCATATTCCAGCAACTGTGTTCTGTGTTCATTACTAAGCTCAGCTTAGTAATTAAAAATGAACCATGTTGTTATTTTGTGCACACATCTTCATATATACCAATAAAAATGACCGGCAGTTTTGAAGAATCCTTGACAACAGGGTCAGGGAGCCTGTGACATTCCAGTGGATGTCGAATTACAACCCCCATCGTTTCCAGTCATTGGCCTTGCTATCTGGGCTGAACCCAACATGTGTAGGGCTTTTTATGAAACCTGGAGGTTTGGGCTGAACTCTTGCAAGATGAGGTTTGGGCTGAACTCTTGCAAGATGGCATCTCACCACAGACTTGGTCTGGATGAATGAAGTATGAGAAGAGGAAAATGTTTAACTGCTTAAAGGCAATGTTCCACTATCTAAAGAGCTACTCCACTTACACCCAGTGGAATGTTTGACTGCTGTCCTTTGAGCGTTCCACAGACATCCCAAGTCATTTTACAAAGTGCTGTTTAAACTCAGTTCCAAGAAGAAGGTTGCTGGGGACAATAGGGAATTGCTGTTTGAGAAATGCTAGTTACATCTCCTATGGGTGAGTAGGACAAAGCATGCAGTTGTTTGGATCCAGGCCCACAACTGGAACTAGTGCTGTTATGGAGAGAGAAAATCATTGTCCACTTCCTAGCTAAACCAAAATCCTGTGCTTTTAAATTGAGCACCAGGAAGAGTTTTGCCTGGGGTGGAATTTCCAGGCAGTGTTAAAAGTAGCCGCACACTCACAACACACCAGAGATTGAGGGAGAGAGAGAAAGAGAGAAAGAGCTTATCAGGTCTACAAAAAAAACTCGTTTGGGTTAGGTGTTGGCAATCTTAGCAATTCTGAGTATTTTAATCAATCAATCCATTGATTAATAAGTGAAAGCACCATAGTTAATCAACCAAAAAGCCTTTCAATCTTTGACATTCCTGCTTTTTATGGGGCTCTTAAAAATCATCCTCTAGGTACAGAAATAATGAATCATAAAACAGCTTCATCTATTAATTGTATGTAGTTTCTGGAAGAAGATAAAGGCTAAACACCCACACCAGAGCTGTTCATGATATGCTTGTGTCCACTCACATGCACATAAACATTCTGTGTAAGAACATCATCTCAGCTCCACTTCTGAAATTACATATATATAAGTAAGGCTCATTTTCCTAACTATACTGCTTAAGTTAAGGTTGAGTCAAAAGTCAGAGAATTTTGATACTAAAAACATTTGCTTATTTGTTTAAAGTGTTCCTCGTGATGTCATAATGTAGCCAAATCCAATGGCTATGTCAATCCAAATGATTTTATTTACTGACATCATCACATCAGACTTAGTGGCATGACATCATCCCATCCATTTTATTATCCTTGACTGGGTGAGCTCATCTATGCAATCAATTCAGGAAGTACCAGGAAGCAAAAGCTAGAGAAAGCAATGGTGCTGAACTGTATTGGAAAAAGATGAATAATTCACAAGTGTTTTTCAGCTCCACTGGATTGCTAGTTTCAACTAGAACATCTAAACTGGTGAATAATTGACACAGATACGCAGTGCAGTCTTAGTCATGTTTACTCAGTCCTGATATCTCCATTGACTCCATGCTAGAACACCTGAGCTTCCCATATTTCCATTTGTGTTTGTCTGCAAATGTATATATGCAGTACATGTAAGAACATAAGAGGAGGCCAGTGGCTTATCTAGTCCAGCATGCTGTTCTCAGTGGCCAGCTGGTGCCTGTGAAGTGGAGGTAAAACAATATCCACCAGGGTTAAAGCTTTATCCTTTGTCTCTTTTAAAGTTATCCAAGTTGGTGGCCATCACTGCCTCTTTTGGGAGCAAATTCCACAGTTTAGCAACCCTCTGCAAAAGAAGGCTGATCGCCAAAGAATTGATGCCTTTGAATTATGGTGTTGGAGGAGACTTTTGAGAGCCCCATGGACTGCAAGAAGATCAAACCTCTCCATTCTTAAGGAAATTGGCCCTGAGTGCTCACTGGAAGGACAGATCCTGAAGTTGAGGCTCCAATACTTTGGCCACCTCATGAGAATAGAAGACTCCCTGGAAAAGACCCCGATGTTGGGAAAGATGGAGGGCACAAGGAGAAGGGGACGACAGAGGCTGAGATGGTTGGATAGAGTTCTCGAAGCTACCAGCATGAGTTTGACCAAACTGCAGGAGGCAGTGGAAGACAGGAGTGCCTGGCGTGCTCTGGTCCATGGGGTCACGAAGAGTCAGACACGACTAAACAACAACAGCAAGTCCTTTCTTTTGTATGTCCTGAATCTTCCAGCATTGGATACCTAAAATTTCTAGCATTATGAGAGAGGGACTATCCACTTTCTCAATACCATGCATAGTTTTATCATGTTGCCTCTCAGATTGCCTTTTACTCAACATTTCTCTGAAGTAAAAACAAAACAAAACCCAGATGCTATAACTTTTCCGCATATGTGAGGAACATGGCCTTCTCTCACTCATCCACGTGAACTTTTGAGAGAATGTCTATTTTCCCTGACCCCAAGCGTGTGGACCGAACACTTCATACCAAAGTAGTCCTATTTCCAATCATAATGATCTAACCCATCCTCCTTCAAATTAAACTGGTTTTGGCTATCAATGGGCAGTTGGGAACAGGCGTGCCGATTCTAGGGGGGAGAGTGAAGTCACCTTGGCCCCGTCAATATTTGTTTTAAAGGAGCCAGGGGCCCTCGTGCACATCAGGTGCGTGTGACGTCACAAATGCATGTCGCAGGTCCAGTGGGCTGCTCCTCCAGAGCACTCGGCCTCCTGCATCTCACACATGCACAACGCACCCAGCCTCCCCCCCCCCCCAATGTTGGGAGCAACCTGGTGCCTCTGGTTGCAAGTTTTTTATTCAGCATATTTTTGAAAGGGAATTCTCAAAGGGAAATCTGAATATTTCAGCCTAGATATCTTGTTCCCCTTCACTTGGATGGTAGAGACTGAGGCAAGCAAGTGAGTGCTTGCCTACAGGGCATGGAATTTCAAAACATTTTTCTTTAGCTTCTGCCTCTTTCTTTCTTTCTTTCTTTCTTTCTTTCTTTCGGGGTGAATTTTGAACTACATTTTCCTGCAACCAAGAATTTGGGGTTCCAGTTGTCTAGATCCATCTCTCTCATGGAACCATCTATACAATTTTCTTCTTCATATTTTTATTAAAGATTTCTTGGTTTACAAAAGTATGTGCAATGTCTCTTTTTTCAAGTTACATTTTCTACAGCTCAGTTTCAGCACAAAACCTCCGGATAAAAACCTGGCAAACCAAAGCCTTATATCGCCTAACAGACTTCTACAAAAATAACAAACCCGTATCAACACAAGAAATACTTGACAAACTAGGAGACACCATTTTCTTCTTCAGCAGGAGGTTCTATGATTCAAAGTTAAGTGCAAAATTAGTTTGTCTTCAAACCCGTCGCCCCCCCTGCCCAATATTTTTTACTTCTTAATAAAAGCATGTAAACTTTGGTTTCCTTAAATAACCAAGTTATTTATATATCTGTGGATAATTTCACACTCAACTGTACTTGAGACATGTTGAACCTATGCTATTAAAGGGTTTGGACAACTGCTGTGCCAAAATCTGTCCTCCACTTTTTCAAACATTTTCTTCCCATGAGAAAGAGGTGTCCATTTTCCTGTCTCTTTCTCAATGCACTTTAAAATTTCTTTATAACATTGGTGGGTGCAGGGGTGAGCTTACTTTATTGTTGTAAGGTGGCTATGGGTCTCTCCAGAGTTTTGGACAGAATTTACCTCATGATTCTGGGCAGAATTTACCTCATGATTCCCCTAGAGCCTTAATCAAAGTGTGGGAAGCTAGGGAGGTTGCCTACCAAGCACGTGAGCTTGGTGCAGTCACTATTTTTGTTTTCAAATGAAGTCCTGGCTTTTTTTAAAAAAGAAAAGAGAATCTGCACCAGTTTCTTTAGGAGTAAAACAGACTTCACTTTAAACAAAACTGAACAAAAAACAACTGTCAGGCACACAGAAAACAATGTCCAACCCTTTGCAATGCAGAAATATTTTGCCCAACATGGGGCTCAAACCCCAGACCCTGAGATTAGTCAGTCAGTCAAGTTTATTGCTTAAAGCCAAAGGTTGCTGCAATGTATACAATGTCATTCAATAAAATATATACTGGTTTGATACAAAACTTAAAGCATTTGTATTATCAAAACATGACCTAATCTGCACAAAACTATAAGACCCTGAGATTAAGAGTCTCATATTCTCCCAACCGAACTATCCCAGCAGTGTTTGAAGGCATGATCCCACTCACCCATCAGGTGATGAGGAAGCGGGAATGTGCCTCCAACCCCCAGTTCTCTTTCAAACCTCTGCAGGGGGTTCCTGAAAGCCCTTTGCAAACATCCCTTTGCAAGAATGTTTACAAAAAAAAAAAACCCTGTATGGTACGATTACCAGATTTTTTTCAGGGAGCCAGTAGTGGGGATGGTGAGGCAAAAGACCCTGGGCCCAAGCACACATGCGTATTGTGTAAAGGTGCAAAGCCCTTCTTTCGCACCCTGTGAAACATAAATGCACAGAGTTTTTTAAAAAACTGAGCAACAGCACGCTGACTGCCCATGACTTCCGAGCCTTCCCCGATCTCCTTCCCCCTTCCTCCTTTGTTTTGACAGATCAGGGGAGGCTCGGGAGTCATGGGCGGGCAGCTGTTGCACAGGAGGGGCCAGCCTGGTAGTGCAATTAGCTCTGGCTGACTTCAGGAGCTGCTGAGGCTGTGGCTGCCACATTTCCTGGGGACAGATTTGCAAATCTGGGGCATTCCGGGGACAGAATTTGTCCAGGGATAGATTTGCAAATCCAGGAACTGTCCCGGGGAACCAGGGACATCTGGTAACCCTACTGTATGGAAGCATCTTATTTGCTTCTCCAACCAAAGAATGTGTGTTCAAAAATTCATGTATTGGGGAAAGTATGCATAAAAATGCAGAAAATAGTGTATATATAGGAAAATGCAATATATTAGGGAAAGTTGCTTGCAAAAATCTGTATGTTATGGGAAATACTGATGAATTTTCACGGGGACTTTAACAATAAATAAATCACAAACTGATACAGAAATATAACATACTGAACTCAGCCCTGGGAAACTGAGAAACGGAAAGAAATCAACACTGCCACATCCCTCCATTCATCCCTACTCACAACTGAAGCATTTGCAAACACATACATTCTACCAAGCTTCTATTAGTGCACTCACTGTCTCCCACACACAAACCCCAAACAAACTGCTGCCTTTTAGTACCTCTCAGTAACAGGTAAGTGGTATTAAACTGCACCATTCCAAAATATGGCATGGTATATGTCCGTGGGATTTAGGTTTGGGAAAGTTGGCAACTTCAGACATATGTCATTTTTAGTGCCGTGCTTTCAAGTACTATTGAAGTGTATGGTTATAAACACACATCAGATCCGTAACATTTTAAGGGACTAAAGCTGTGGTTCTTAAAGTCTCAGACAGGTATCCCTGCAGAGGTTCAGGCAGTTAGCCAATGATCTTACAGTTTCTTTCCTAACCCCTCCTGAATTGGTATTTCATCAGAAAGTTTATTCCACCGATCAAAGAGCACAAAGTGATGTGCACGACCCTCTGCCACCTGGTTTTACAAACAGAGCTTCTGTGGCTGAGAACAGATGCCTGTGGTTTAGAAATCCAACAGGCAACATTTGCTGCATTTCTGTGCAGTAAAACAAAAACAAAAAGCACACACATTAGTGCAACTATTTCTTTATTGCCTGATAGGGTTAGTATCTATTTATGCTGCATTCACCTTTATTGGGCGTCGTTTCCCATGCACCCCCTCACCAGCACCAGCTGTAGAAAAATCAAGCAATGGCACTGAAATAAGTATAGAGTAGAGGATGGATTTAATGACAGAAAGAACCGCAGCAAAGTAAGTGCACCACAAAATTCAAAGAGAAATAGTACAGGAAGATCTAACTGAACTAGTTAAATGATGGCATCTATTAGGAAGGGTCAGGGCCAGCCCTACTATTAGGCAAGGGGGACATTCTGCCTCAGGTGGCAAGTGCTGGAAGTTGAGTAGTTGCAGTAAGTTGATGGAGGACTGAGATGTAAAAGCCAGGAAGCCTTCCCTGTGCCTCCTAAACCAGGCTTCCTTCAGGAAGAGGATCCCTCATTGCCAATATTGCAGTATGATTCAACTGAAAGTCTGGTCAACTTCTGTACATGCAGTGGACAGGAGCATCATCCTTTGCCTCAAGTTTGCCTTGGGCTGTCCCTGGGAAGAATGGAACCAGTGGTGGTTGGTCCAATGGAGCCAGTGTGGTGTAGTGGTTAAGAGCGGTAGACTCGTAATCTGGTGAACCAGGTTCGCGTCTCCGCTCCTCCACATGCAGCTGCCGGGTGACTTTGGGCTAGTCACACTTCTCTGAAGTCTCTCAGCCCCACTCACCTCACAGAGTGTTTGTTGTGTGGGAGGAAGGGAAAGGAGATTGTTAGCTGCTTTGAGACTCCTTTGGGTAGTGATAAAGCGGGATATCAAATCCAAACTCCTCCTCCTCGTCCTCCTCCTCTTCTTCTAATGTGGCACTACCCCACCAACCTCTATCTTCCTCAGCCAAGCTCCAACTTTCTCCCTTCTTACTAATATTCAGTCCAGGGGATGGCCCTGGCTGCCAGGTTTTCTTCCTTCTCGGTCTCAATATTGCCTTTGTAATGCTCAGCAAGGTGGAGGATGGGGACAAATGCAGAACGAGTTGGCTGTGCCAGGCATTAGCTCTGGTGTCACCTGTTGTTGACATCTCTGCCTTCCATCCTAACAGCTCCAATGGATACCAACTACCACTGAATGCATCATAAAGCCCTCAACTGCAGGGGCCCAGATTACCTTAAGAACCACCTGCACATATACCAAGGTTGTCCAAGCTCGAGATTGGTTCCTCTGACCCACCTTTGCAATGGGCTTCAGGAAAGAGGCATAGCTCGGTGACAGAGGGTCCCAGGTTCAATCCCTAGCATCTCAGCTCAAAGTGACTAGATAGCATGAGTTGAGAAGAATCTCCGCCAGAGACCCTGGAGGTCCACTTTGTTAGACACCAATATAGATGTTCAATCTGACCTGGTATTGTCAAGTACTTCCTTGTCAATGTGGCACCATAACTGTAGAATTTGCTCCTCAGATAGTTATGCCCTGCTCTCTCTTTGTCTGCTTTTAGGTTATCTCTGAAAACAGTTTTCATGTTGCAATCCCATATCTACTTTCTTGGGAGTAAATCCCACTGAACTCCATGGATCTTACTTTTGCATAGACACATAATGTATGATTTTACTACTGTTTTAAGTAACTCCTGTTTTTTGTGTAGTGAAATAGATTGTTTCATTGATTTTTATATGGTTGCTCTGGTTTTGATTTTTCAGAGCTGCTTTGCATATTCAGAAGAGCTGATTTTTTTAATTTTTTTTAAAAAGGGGGGCAATGCGGGCTTCTTTTGCAGCCGAATGACCTGGAATGTGTGGCTTTTTCATTTGCTGTATCCATTTACTCACAGTAAAAATAATATCCAATTTCCAAAAGCAGGAGTTCAGGAATTCCCATTACAAAAAGAGGTTCATGTACGCTCACATCAGAGAAATGTGTGAATCCTCATTTCAGAAGCTACAGCAGATGGTAGCTCCCTCTTCCTGTGCTTTTATTGTCCGCATTTTCTGCAAGTAGGATATCAGATGTTTTAAACTCGCCAAAAGGTGAAAAACCATAACACAAGCTATGATCTGCAGCAGTCAGGGTGAGTTTGAAGAAAATAATCACCGGGTTTTGATAAAGGAAAAGGTGTGTGTGTGTGTGTGAGAGAGAGAGAGAGAGAGAGAGAGAGATCAAGCATATTTCCATCACCTCACACATTTGCAGTAAACCACTTAGAGCTTTTGACAATTAAGGGGTATATGCTGTAAATTCTGTTAAAATAATGAATAAGTAAAAAAAAAAAAAAATTGCTTAAGAGTTTAAAAGTCGAAACCTGTTTCCGGTGGAGAAATGAGCACCTTATCTTTAATTCCACATACAGTGGTACCTCGGGTTACAAATGCTTCAGGTTACAGACTCCGCTAACCCAGAAATAGTACCTCAGGTTAAGAACTTTGCTTCAGGATGAGAACAGAAATCGCACAGCAGTGGCGCAGCGGCGGCGGGAGGCTCCATTAGCTAAAGTGGTACCTCAGGATAAGAACAGTTTCAGGTTAAGAACGGACCTCCAGAACGAATTAAGTTCTTAACCCGAAGTACCACTGTACTTCTAAAAAGTTCCATAAATAAATAAATTTATTTTAACCCTACTATAAATAATTGAGAGAACAGTTAGATATATATTCTCCCTGAGCATGCTGTCAGTTTTGCCAGTTCTTTCTTAATTTATGACAGGAATACCATGGTTATAAGGTAAATGTCAGGTATAATGATGCTCTGTCTGCTATGGGTGGAAACCACTGGAAGAAAGAACTTATGTTTAATGCATCAAAGCCAGAAATTTCAAGCAGGTTATTCCAGCTACATCCATTGTATTTTTAACAATTGGGCTCACCCTTCTGAAATGGGAAACCTTGTAACATGCTAATAATAAAGATCATTGCAGCCACCGTTAGTTAAGGACACAATTACACTAAGAGGCAAGGGGAATAAGCCAGAGCAAGTAAAAGACACATTTCTACTGAGAGGAAAGGAATAACCCAGAGCTGGTTCCTGATGCTGTGATGGAAGGGCTCAAAATGAGGTATGTCTAAATCCCTTGGAAATCTTGGAATATTGAACACATTACCCTCATTGGCATGAATCAAATTAATGGTTCCTTCACACATACATGCTGCTGGCCACACTTTCATCCTCCTCTTCCTCCCAAGCTCTTAAGATGGTGTACAGAGTTCCACCCTCTTTATCCTCACAACAACCCTAAGAGGTAGGTTAAGTTGAGGGTGGGATAAGATCACCCATTAAGCTTTGTGGCCTAGTAGCAATTAGAAATATGTTTTCCCATCATTTAAGGCAGGCATGGCCAAACTTGGCCCTCCAGCTGTTTTGGGACTACAACTCCCATCATTCCTAGCTAACAGGACCAGTGGTCAGGGATGATGGGAACTGTAGTCCCAAAGCAGCTGGAGGGCCAAGTTTGGCCATGTCTGATAAGGCCTGTGCTCCAACCACTATACTACACTAGCTGAGATTTCATAACTGCTGCTTCAAAAGTAGACTAGCATGTGTGAATGACCTGTCACATTTCAAATAACGTACAACCTGTGCTATTTTTCTAGAAAAAAAGAGAGGTGTCAGAACTCACCATTAAGGCTTCCCTTGTTCTCTTATAATGGCAATGGCACCCACCTGAGAGGTGCTGGGATTGAGTTCCAGCTGGAAAAAATGCCCTATGTACAACATATGGAACTTTCAAATCATCACAAATGCAATGCTTCTCAACTGTGTCTGTTCATATTTTTCGGTGCCATGTCATCAACTGTTGAGTCTTCAAGTAGTGGCATGTATATGAGAACCTGCTCAAAATTACAACCAGGTCTCCTGCCCCACTCTAGATACGGCCTAGAAAGACAACCCGTGGGATTTTCTTTCCCTATAGGTCAGGGATGAGGAAACTGTGCTCTTACGGTAATTTTGTCGCTGGACTAGAACTTCCATCATCCTTTGCCATTGGCATGCTAGTTGGGGCTGATGGCAGTTGGAGTCCAGCAATATTTGAAGGGACACATTAAATAATAATGAGAGCCAGTGTGGTGTAGTGGTTAAGAGCGGTAGACTCGTAATCTGGTGAACCGGGTTCGCATCTCCGCTCCTCCACATGCAGCTACCAGGTGACCTTGGGCTAGTCACACTTCTTTGAAGTCTCTCAGCCCCACTCACCTAACAGAGTGTTTGTTGTGGGGGAGGAAGGGAAAGGAGATTGTTAACCGCTTTGAGACCCCTTCGGGTAGTGATAAAGCGGGATATCAAATCCAAACTCTTCTTCTCCTTCTGATACAACACAAATAGGTGGGGGTACTTCATTTTAAAGAGATGAGCAATATCCTTCTACAGTAACAGATTACAGCCTGCATGTGTCCCTTTAAGACAACCAGATCTCACCCTCCCTGCCCCTTTAAATATTACTGGGCAGCTGCTGAACTTTCCGCCCCATTTAAACACCTGTTTCCTTAGTTACCCTGAGGACTTCCAGCTTCCAGCTATTCCTTTTTACAGCATCTTGATGGACAGCCACTCACAGGTAATCAGGCTTACAGCTAGTCACTTCTGCACAGCAAGTTGCATTCATGAAGAGCAGGCTAAGGCATCTTCTTTGGTCAATTGGCAATCCCGCCCAGTTTCTGTCTGCTTTAGCAAATAGAACTTGGCTTTACCCTTTGGTGGACAGAGGAAGGGATAAGCAAAGGAATGGCAGGGAGTGCAGTGGCCTCTCCAGCTGCCTCTGAATACCAATGGACAAGCAGGATATGGGGTTGGCACTGTGGCACAAACAGGCAGTGTTTACTCACAAAAGCGCTGGCCCATTCACAGTTGTATTTACATCTGCCCCACCGATTTCCCAGCACCAGAAAAGAAAGGTCTCTGTAACATTCTCCCTACCCCCAACACACATGGAGTGATCACAAGCAAAATAAGAAAATGTAAGGAATATTGCCTCCGAGCATAGGGTAAACACACAGTCCACTCGCACGTACACCCCAAATCTGAAAACAGAGATTAGATTACTGCAACTCACTCTGCCTGGGGCTGCCCTTGAAAACAGTTCCAACCTCAACTGGTACAGAATGCCCCTGCTTGTTTACTGGCAGGAATAAGCCACTATGAACACAACTACACAGCTTTTAAAACAACGCCACTAGCTCCCAGTTTGTTTTTATGCCCAGTTCAAGGTGCACCAATGGTCTGAGTTCCTAACTGGGTGGAAAACTGCATCATAGCATTCAGAGAAGTACACATTTCAAATGCTAGCAGGGTTTTTGTGTTGGGAGTCATTCTGCAAAGAAACAGTAAAGATATTTGTACCTTTAAGAACTGTTTCTGTGAGCTCTGGGCAGATTGGGTACAGCTGGTCATGACTACAAAAGGAGGAAAAGTTGCAGTTTGAATCTGCCTGCAAGGAAAAACACCCACAAGCTTTGTTGTTTTGTAATAAAACCTTTCTTTGATTTGGTTTTACACCGGTCTCGTGGTGTCATAGTTTCTGTCATCTGCCACCAGAGGAAAAAACCCCTCTAACATTTGGATCACTTAATTGGGCTGCATGCACACCTTACATTTAAAGCACACAACTTCCCCTAAAGAATCCTGGGCACCATCGTTTCTTAAAGGTCCTGGAAAAAAATAGTCATGTAAGGGGCAAATTACAGTTCCCAGGAATCTTTGGGGAACGTCATGCACTTTACATTTGGAGTATGTACACAGTCGTGGATGGTGGCTAACGGATTGAGGTTGAATCCTGACAAGATAGAAGTACTGTTTTTGGGGGACAGGAGGCAGGCAGGTGTGGAAGACTCCCTGGTCCTGAATGGGGTAACTGTGCCCCTGAAGGACCAGGTGCGCAGCCTGGGAGTCATTCTGGACTCACAGCTGTCCATGGAGGCACAGGTCAGTTCTGTGTCCAGGGCAGCTGTTTATCAGCTCCATCTGGTATGCAGGCTGAGACCCTACCTGCCCGTGGACTGTCTTGCCAGAGTGGTACATGCTCTGGTTATCTCTCGCTTTGACTACTGCAATGCGCTCTATGTGGGGCTACCTTTGAAGGTGACCCGGAAACTACAATTAATCCAGAATGCTGCAGTTAGACTGGTGACTGGGAGCGGCCACCGAGACCATATAACACTGGTCTTGAAAGACCTACATTGGCTCCCAGTACGTTTCTGAGCACAATTCAAAGTGTTGGTGCTGACCTTTAAAGCCCTAAACGGCCTCGGTCCAGTATACATGAAGGAGTGTCTCCACCTCCATCATTCTGCCCGGACACTGAGGTCCAGAGCCGAGGGCCTTCTGGCAGTTCCCTCACTGCGAGAAGCCAGGTTACAGGGAACCAGGCAGAGGGCCTTCTTGGTGGTGGCACCCGCCCTGTGGAATGCCCTCCCACCAGATGTCAAAGAGAAAAACTACCACCAAACTTTTAGAAGACATCTAAAGGCAGTCCTGTTTAGGGAAGCTTTTAATGTTTAATAGGTTATTGTATTTTAGTGTTTTTGTTGGAAGCCGCCCAGAGTGGCTGGGGGGACCCAGCCAGATGGGCGGGGTATAAATAATAAATTATTATATTATCATGGTCCAAGCAGTAGAAATTGAGCAGGGTTAAATTAATATGCAAACCAATCAAATTTGCCTCCTGCCTCCAAAATCCCCCATTCTTTTTCTTTCCCAAAACAAAGCTGGAGCAATTGCCCCCATGCACCATGGGCAGGTGGTGGTGGGATGGTGCATTTTGCAAAATCAAAGAATACAGTTCTTTATATGCATATAAAAAGCCACACTTAGTAAGAGCAAGCAGTTGCTCCTTTGACAGTCTTACAAAAAGAAGGGAGAAATGCTGATTCATATATAATCAGACAAATGATTTTGTCTTAACTCTGAATAGGGTCAGAAACTTTATATCTGCTATAAGTCTCCATAGGAAAATAAACAGGGGAGGTGACATCCCTCCCCCCCTTTTAGAAGTATTATGCGGTGGGGTGGCAGAAACCCATAATGTTATAAGTTGTCGCCACTAGGGGGAGCTGCATGGTAGCATCCAAGCACTCTATGCCGCTGGAAAACCTCTGCAGTTTTCGTTCTCTTTCCCTGCCAGTTTATTCTCACTTTTATCACACACATGGCAGGCAGAAAAATGTGAGTAGGAGGGGTAGGAGAGGAGTTTACCACCTCTGCATAGTTAATGTTTCCATACCTTACACGGCATACTCTGTTACTATGTATATATGCCATGGATAACAGGAGCCGTTTTCCTAGACTCCTGCACACTCGTTACATTGAAATGTTAGGTTTATTGCGTCTTCTTTTCAGAATGGGGAAGCAGCAAATGATCTGTTTGCTGGCAGGTGGGGAGAGCTCTTGTCCTAGTGGCAAAGTGCGCACAATGGTGCTACGGAGAGTGAAGAGTCATTAAGTGTGAGAGGAGCCATTTGCCTTCTGGAGGCAACAGGGGGAAGATGAATTTCAGGTTGTTGTGGCTGTTGCTGGTAAGATGGCTGACTGCAGTTATATTGAAATAAACAGTTGCTTAAAATAAACAGTTAATAAGCAGCAGTGTTGGCTAAGAACAGATGTCGCCCCTCTACCCCAACTTGCTGGATCGGAACAACTTGCTGGATGAGGCCAAAGCACACACACACGAAAAAACCATTTAAAACAACTTGCAATCATAAAAATAAGGTGAGTCCTAAAACATGCACCTCAAGTATGAAAAGCCAGGGTAAAGTCTTCAGTATTCTCTAGAAGCAGTAAAATGAAGGTGTCAGATGCTTGCCACCATCCCTGTCCCACCCAGATTCTGAGGACTCAGGTACTACCAAGAAGGTCCCTTCTGCTGATCTCAGCACCCAAGAGGGTCTGAAGTGAAGGAGGCCATCTTTCAGGTATTTGTCCAGCATCCTGCTCTTGCAGTGGCCAACCAGATACCCGTGAGAAGCCCACATGCAGGACCTGAGCACAACAGCAGTACATCCCTCCTGCAATTTCCAGCAACTGGTACTCAGAAGCATACCAACTCTGGCAGTGGAGGTAAGACCTAGCCATTGAACCATTTTGAAGTAAAGGGTTTCCAGCTGTGGTGCCCACATATGTAAGAAATGAAAACAATAAGAAGACCCCCCCAGCATTCAGGGGTCGACATGAGGAGCCTGTCACTGACCACTGGAGTCTTCCTTCCCTGTTCCATTCCTCAGGTGCCATGCAGTAAGATGCACCCTCCCCTTGTGCTTTGACACTGTCACTTGGTCCTGCTATCCACCATGTTGGAGAGTGAGTATAGGCAGCAGGGAACTTGCTGTACTTATGCCCTTTGCCAGATCTTAAGTCTGCAGTCCCAAACAATTACTATTCAGTAGGACTTTATTCTAATTATACCTGGATTTTGCTGTTAGAGAGCAAACCTGTGCAAGTCTGCGCAGTACTAAGTGTCACTGAATTCAGTGGTACTTATTTGCAAGTAAGTGTGTAAAGGAATGTAGCCTTAGGGCAGTAAAGGTAAAGGTAAGGGGACCCCTGACCATTAGGTCCAGTCATGACCGACTTTGGGGTTGCGGCGCTCATCTCGCTTTATTGGCCGAGGGAGCCGGCGTACAGCTTCCGAGTCATGTGGCCAGCATGACTAAGCCACTTCTGGTGAACCAGAGCAGCGCACAGAAATGTCGTTCACCTTCCCACCGGAGCAGTACCTATTTATCTACTTGCACTTTGAAGTGCTTTTGAACTGCTAGGTTGGCAGGAGCTGGGACCGAGCAACGGGAGCTCACCCCGTTGCGGGGATTCGAACCACTGACCTTCTGATTGGCAAGTCCTAGGCTCTGTGGTTTAACCCACAGCGCCACCCACGTCCCTCCTTGGGGCTGTAGGTCCCCCTAAATATAGGATTTTACCTTTAATGTCCTCTGTGCTACCAAAAAGCAGAGCTCACAATAACACATACACCAGAAGTTACAGTTTGCAAAGTCTGTCTTAGCTGTGACCCCACCGAGGGGATTGCATTGCCACTAGGCCAGAAGAACATTCTGGCCTCTTGAAAGTTGGACAAGTAAGCAGCCTGCTCTAAACAGAGCTCTAAACACCAGCATTGAAAGGAAAGCAAAATCCATCACAGCAGTAATCTCCCTAATTTACTCTGATAACACCGATTGCTTTAAGCACAGACTGTACTTCATAACCTCTTTTCAAGTCCTGGTTAGTAAATCTGAAGGACACAGGCTCTCAAGTTAGCCATGGTACGCAGGCTTGGCAAAGTAAAAATCTGAATGGTTCTCGTTGTGCATCAGACACAAAGTTTTCAACAGAGTAAATACCTCCAAGGGTTGCATGTATCACCTTTTCTATGTGATAACTCTTACAGCCTGTCAGTCTATATTCCAAACTGACAGCAAATCCTTTTGCTGCAATTCCAG
The DNA here is from genome assembly GCF_964106645.2 of Podarcis pityusensis. Lineage (NCBI taxonomy): Eukaryota > Metazoa > Chordata > Lepidosauria > Squamata > Lacertidae > Podarcis > Podarcis pityusensis. The sequence goes on along the minus strand of NC_138034.1, from coordinate 60,482,679 downwards.
TTTTGGATTTACTTGCAGAAACATCAAAGGAGTGCATAGCTATCTGTTCACACACATGTTTAGGACATTGGGGAACAGATAAGACAGAAGTCAGATAACAAAAAGTGATATTTAGTATTTCCTATCTTCAATACATTTTGCTAGAGAACACACCCCTGAAAGTAATAGTCCCTCCACCCACTGTTGTCAAACAGAAACTATGATTTACCAAATGCTTGTCATGAGCTAGCAGGACACCAAGAAAGGGGAAGCAGATCCTGGTGAGGGGTGCAGCCACGAATGGTACACACCAGGACAAGCAAAGATGGGGTGGGAGATGTTGGGGACTTAGGAGGTACTCACAGGACATCAGGGAACATTGCAGGGGCAGCAGACAGTTTACAGGAGCCAGAGGAAGGAGACACATCACCAAAAGAAGAGGTGCCCCTGGAAGTGGAAGACTCTGAGGCATCAGAACAGCAGGAAATGCACTCCAGGCAGGCAAAGGAAAACAGCCCAGCTCACTAGTGAACCAGGTGGAGATCATGGGGCTCGTTAGGTCTGGGAGGAGGTTTGTGGCCACTCAGCTGGCTTAAACTCAGGGCAAGTGAGAACCCCAGGCTTCATCAAGTGGAGAGGCACAGCTGGAGCAAACTAAGGTGCAGCAATCAAGATTGGGAAGGATAAAAGGGAACCAAGGCAGAGACTTTGAGTTTGCTCAACTTTCTCTGTTGGTGGACCATGGCTTGGCTGCTTTGGGAACACCACTGGACTGTGACTTTGGGACTGATCCCAGGTGTTCCGACCAGGGATCTTCTGCTGATGTGTGAACCTGACCTTGCAGATGAACTTCACACCTTGCTTGTTGTATTATAAAAGGACTGTCTGACTACTCTCCAGTGTTGACCTTGGGACTGTGTGCACTAGCAGGACTTGTCACTGGGTACCCCGGGATTCAGAAAAATGGTGTTGGTGTCCAGATGTTCTTGTAAAGGAGCATAGAGCTGTATTATGCCATAGGAAGGGACATAGCTTGATGACAGAACACATCTTTTGCATGCAAAAAGTCTGAGGTTCAGTTTCCACCATTGCCTGGGAGGGTTGGGTTCCTGTCTAAAGTCCTGAAGAGGTACTGCCAGTCAGTGCATTAAACAGTATTGAGCTGGATGGATTGCTGGTCTCTCCAGAATGTTAAGCAGACATCTTTCACCTCATTATTATTATTTCACCTGCCAGGGATTGAACCTAGGACTTTGTGCATGCAAAGCTTGTCATCTACCATTGAGTTAGTCCTTCCCATCCGTCTCTGCCTTCAAACATCTAGCAGTACCAACCTTACTGCCCCACCTGAATTTTATTCAGGACTGCATTTACCCATTTCTTGCTGTAAATAAAACCATGCTGTTTTTATTTGCACTGCTATTTTTACTTTTAGCCAATTGTATCTCAAGGACTTGCTGTGTGTAACAACGCTTTAAATGAATTTATATGTAGGAAAGTGTATGTGCCAACAGTTAAATGTACCATTCAGTAATTCTTGCTGTCAAATATAAAATACATATTAAAACTCTCCCTCCTTCCAGTTGAGCTGTAATAAAAACCACCCACAACACCTTTAAAAGGTGTTTCATGCTGGTTGCACATCGTGCTAAGCCAAACCATGACTTAGTGTGAAAACACAGGCATGCAGGCTCAATGAGAGGAGATTGTGACCACTTTGCTCTTCCCCAATCATTCTGCTCCTGTGCTGTGCTGTGCTGAGCTAAGCCATGGTTTGGTTCAGAATGTCATCAAAACCTGGTCTCCTCCTAACCTTGGTGCTAGCATGAGTGCACCAGTGGAGGCAATCTAGTGCTCACATAATGAATCTCACACTTCCACAACTTTGCCCCTGCCCTATCCCCTCATTTGCATGTGACAACACTATGCAATGCAATCTGAATGCAGATTTCAGAAAAGTACAAAGCTTAACTGAAACATTTAGCAGTAGACTTGGTTCAACAATTAATGGAGAAATATCTAGAAAACTCTTGAGTCCCTCTTTCGTTGGTTCTCTATGATATCTCCCCTGCCCCCCTCCCCAAGAAAGATGAGAATGTTATTCTGTGCAGGGAAAACTGGCACTCAGTTGATGGGAAGCTACCATTCTTGGCTTGTTCTGCATAGAGCTGCTCCATTTGCACATTGTCTTCCATTCTTGACATTAGGAGTCCAAAGTGGTTATGGGGAAGTCATTTTACAAATTTCCACGTTGTCAGCATCACTGATCCTTCCTCCAGCATGACAAACCAGACTTGCTTTGCAGTTGACTGTATATCTAGGGATAGACAGACCCCCTTTTCTGTTGCGGACATCAAAAGAGAGAGGAAAACTAGCAAAATTATGACTAATTTTCTCCCCAGTCATATCTATCCACTTACAAAATGATGCTCAAGGACTCCCAAAAAGATGGGGCTGTGGTGAAAAATGGAAACAAGACACATTAAAAGTCCAAAAATAGCAGCCAATCTCTAGCAATAATAGGTGGGTCTTTCTGGCAGCTCTCCCGAGTTTAGATGGCATCAATAACAATTTGGGTATGACTGTTCTGCATTAATGATGGATGGGCTCTCTGCTTTTAGGGCTGATCGGTTCTTTGTGATCCCACCCTCCAATGCAAGAATACTGAGCTATTAAAAAGGGTGGGGGAGGAAAACTGGGGAGTACATTTTGAATTGAACACAGTAAAGGAAATGCTCTCTCTCTCTCTCTTTTGGTCACCTTATAATGCCAAAATTCATTGCTACAGAAGGTCACTGAGTTAAATGCTGTGGTTGGAGTTTTTCAAAGGCTATATTCATGACTGTTAACAAGATTTGCAACTGTGCATGCTAAATAAAAATAAGAATGAATCTCTAACTTCTCAGGTGACCTACTGGGATTCAGAAACGAATGCCTCCCTTGCCACAGCCCAGAGGCTGCTTAAGCCTTCATTCCCAATGTGGCAACAAGGTGCTATTGTGTGTGCACATTACAAAGAGAGGTGATAGAGTGTAATGGTGTGAATGTTAAGCTGCAAGACAGGAAGTCTTCAGTTCAACTTTCAGCTCAGCCCACCATCTGTGATATGGTGATAATAATACCTGCCGTCTCTATAGGGCAATTGTACGGATTACCAAGATAATGTATGTGGAGTGCTCGGAATGCTTTAATGCACTATAGGAATGCTGCTTTCAGTATTATTATGTTAAATCTGTCTGCCAGAAGCAGGTAGTCACAGCAATTGAACCAAAGTCCCATCTCTAAAATGAAGCAATCCTGTCTTTCAGTTATGAGCAGGAAAAAATGGAGCCGCCTCCTCACTGGATCAGAACAAAGGGCCACCAAATTCTGGATGCAATAATGACCCTAAGTGTTGTGTTTGTGCATGTGTGCATGTGCACACGCACTAAGAGCCAATTCCCCAAGCTACATAGCACTTGGCCAAAGAGGAAGCTTGTACAAAGACTATGTGAGTTGGGATGCTAGCAGCAGAGCCCTGAATTTTCTTGATCCTTCGAGTAACATGATCCAAGAGGGAAGAGGGACATCATACAAAAAGAGGACTTGCCATGTGTTCTTCAGCTACAACGAGAACCTGGTTTCGCAACTGAAATGGCAGATGTGCAAAAGTGAAGGTTGACTCAGCAGAAAGGCTTAATCCTCTTCACTTACCTGTCCACCCATTATTGCCTCCATCCTCTCAACTGAGAAACATTAACACACTTCTAGGTTTTTGAAATGGGAGGAGACTTTGTCCCTTCTTTGGGAGTCCTGCACCAAGTGAGATGATTGTCTGCTTCCTCTCCTCAGTAGTGGGGTGTGTGGGGCTTAGCAGGCCTGTTCTCAACACTTCATTCCGATCTTCATAGGAATGGAGAAAGAGGAAAGCCTAATATAAGGCATCACGTCTCAAAGTAGCGAAGAAGCAAACCTCCTTTGATCAGAGGCAACTAACTACAGTACAAGGTTTCAATGGAAGGGATAAATAGTAAAGATTTTTCTATCAAGGAGGAAGAGGTAAACCTCCTTTGATACTATACATGTGGCTGCAGGGAATTTCTCCAGCTGGAGGAAGCACAAGTAGTGGGTTGGCAAGAGGGTGGAGCCAGGATTCCAGAAGAACATAAGGCAAGCCCTGCTGGGTCAGACCAAAGGCCCATCTTGTCCAGCATCCTGTTCTCAGCCAGCTTCCTAGGGGAAGACCATAAGCAGGAACTGGGTGCAACAGCACACTTCCAACTTGTGATTCACAGCAACTGGTATTCAGAGAAATACCATTGTTGATAGTGGAGACATGCTGATATATATGCCTGTGCTCACCCCGCTCCAGTTGCAAAGCTAGGAGGAAGCTGCAGTAAATTCCAATTTTATATTATGTCTGCCTTCACCCCACAAAAGCCAATCCCATGCCCATCACACTCCCCTAAGTCTGACTTAGAAATGAATTGAAGACCTCTGTGCCTCCAGGACAACTGATCGCTCCAGGTGCTTGCCACTTCTTAAGCAGAGTACAGTGGAAACAGCCTATTTCTATTCTTCACCTCCAGCATCTTGGAATCTAATATATACAGTCGATTTGCGCCTCATCCTCCTCCATACAGTTCTTCAATTACAAGCACTTCCACAACAGAAAACTCCTCATCCTACTGGAACAATAACATATGTTTAAATTAACCCTCATTTATGGAAATGTTAATGTTTACACTAAAAGTTCCACATTACACAGTTATGTTCCAGTGTGCTAATTGCCTCCTAACACGGGAGCCGACAGAAGGTTATAAATGAGAGTTTTATTGCTATGTTCAATTCCTCAGTAACTACAGAAGCCAAAGCTCCTCAGATCAAAGCAAGCATTGTGCCACACAAAATAAAGAAGTGAGGTGGCTCCCTTGGCTAGCTGCTGTTCCTTTGGGGCAAGCTCTTGAGCCTGCATGGAGTCACTGCTGTCTTCCATGAGAAGACATCCCTGCAATGGACCATGGTTCAATTTCATAAGACGGAACCTAGATAGGACTAAAGGCTGGCATTGCTAGAAAGAAACTACCCTCAGATCTAAATCCTTTTGATTTGCTAAGCTGAAGGAGATCACAGAATGGCTTGTTCCAAAGAGCAGGGCATTGTTGCTATTATTGGAGGGGAAACAGGCTGCATCTAAGGTACTGGTTGCAGTTCACGGCTTCCTCAATGCTTTGTGCTGAGTTTATCAACACAGACAGCACAAAAAGCGGCAAAACCACATTACTGGCAGCTCCCAGGCTCTGATTTATGGAGCTGAAATAAGCAACTCTTTCACTTGCTGATGGTAATGTATGAGTTTTTTATAAATACTATTCTGCTTGTAGGTGAAGCTTAGATGGGATGCTGTCAAAAGAGCAAACCTGCCCCTAGTCCTCCACCCCACCCCACAAATAATGTTTTGCAAAGGAAAAGCATGAAATGAGAACAGCATGTTGTGTATTGCCTTCCCACCACTGCTGCACTTACAGTGGTCTGTTTCAGCTACTGCCAAAGACTGGAGCAGTTTGGGTCAGATTGACCTATGTGGTGCCCTCCAGATGTTGTTGAACTAGAACTCAAACCACCCCCTGCCAACATCTGGAGGATGCTACATTTGTTACTGATGAACTAGAATGACATGGTGATAGTCCTGGGCAAATGTAAGTGCCTGGCACAGGATAGACATCAGAGATGAAGCTGGTTGTGTGCAACATATACCTGCTAAGTAATCCCTCTTTCCAAGCACCACCCACCTAATTCCAGAGAGCAAAGGGACTCAGTGAATGGTCTCTAAAGAAAATCCTTTTTGCATTGCTTCTAGTGGGAAGGTTCAGTCCTCTGGGTATCCAGGTCCTAAGCTGTTCAAGCCTTTAAAGGCAATCACCTGCACTTTGAATTGTGCCTGAAACGCTCATATCCAATGCCAGTTTCTATGGGGAGTCAGCCATGCTAGAAGCTCACTGAAAAGCTTGACTTGCGTATTTCGTCTGCCATAGTACATTGTTTTCCCCCTAAAATGCTCCATTTGGTAGTCTACCCATAGGGTACAGTCAGCCCTGAAGTTTCCTAACTTCTACTTTGTGAAGCAGCTCTAAAGTGGGAGAACATTAAGCAGATATGTGAATGAGTTCTTAAAGCATATTCACCTTCTGGACAAAAATGGTATTTTATATGAGTAATGGTGTTTCCCCAAAGAATTGTGGGAATGTTCATGGTAGCAGGAGAGGATATATTGTTTGTTAATATCCTTCCTAACTTGCGCTAGCAAGTTCCTTTACTTAGCAGAGTGCATTCCCGTTTACACAGAAGAAAACTAGTTGCAAACTCGTGTGAGTTTCTTAAGACAATACGCAATTCAAGCTGGCTTGTCCAGACTGAAATGTATTCTAATATTTTCCTCGTAAGACCCCTTGAATCGCTCCTAAAAGAATAAAGACACCACAGTCTTATTCATAAGCAATAAAAAGAAAGTTTACTCATGATCAGGCAGAGCACAGTGTGATCCCTGAAGGCAGGCTTTATGCTTAAAGTTACAAATGTATAAAAACAGGTTTTCCCCATAAGGGAGATGACCTGAGGGACTGCTTGGCTGGCAGCCAGCAGTTCATTCCAGGAAGTTTGCAGGATGAAAGGAAGATGAAAAAGAGGGAAAGTGGCAGCATGCCTTGGTCTTTTACCAGGTTTGGAAAGGTCACGCCCACCCACTAGTCATATGCAAGGAAGGATGCTCCAGACCAGGAGGAACAGGAAGTTTAAGCTGGCTGGACCAAACATTCTCTTTGTGCTGGTCCCGGGGGGGGGGGAAGGTACTAATACCGTAGCCGAAGTTCAGTCCAGAGTCACTAGCAGGGTAGACAATCACTAGATGAGACGCGAGGTCCGAAACAGGGAGCCGGGCGGGGGAGCAGGAACGCTGGTAGGGCAGCAGCAGGAAGCCAGGCGGGTAACAGGAACACTGGTAGAGCAGAAGCAGGGAGCCAGGCGGGGAACAGGAACACTGGTGGGTCAGCAGCGGGCAGCTGGGCGAGGAACAGGAACACCGGAGAGTCAGGAGCAGGAAGCCGGGCGTGGAACAGGCACACTGGGAGTGCAGATCTAGGTCTGGGTAAAGCAGGTACTCCACAACGACGTTGCTCCCGCAACCTGGGACCGGGCTGCCTGACCTTTATCTTCTTCTAAGGCCGGGGGCGGTCCCGGCCCCCAGGAGCCCCGCCTCTCTTGGCCTTAAGGCGAGCACTCCTCCTGGGAGAGACCAGTTCCCTTCGCCTCTCTGCCCTAAGCCTCTGCAGTTCAGGAGAGGCCGAAGGGTTACTGGGCCCCGGGGGAGGCTCACCTGTAGCCACTGAGTCCTCCAGCACCTCTGGGGCCAGAATGGTCTCACCTGGTGCCTGCCCCTGAGGATCTGGCACAGGTGCAGGCTCCTCAGCATCTAGGCCTTGCCCCAGTTCAGCCGGCCCTGGAGGCGGGGAATCCTGTGCCGGCTGGGATTCCTCCGGTTCACTCTCAGACTCGGAATCCCAGGCCATCACACTCTTGCATGTCCACTCTAGGAAAACAAGGAATGTTGTACTTGACTGCTCTCAGTGGATTACATCCCACAAGAATAATGAGAATGGTAAACTGGTGAAAGTGCTGAGGACACTCTGTGAGATGTCCCAACACATACATACACACCTACATTTCCCAGGATTCCTTGTGAAACAGGCATGATGTGCTGGTCCGGGGGGAGGTTACCGTGAGGCATGGTCAGAGTCCGGTCCTGGGTCGAGGGTCTGAAGACTTTCCACCAAGGGCGAAGCGGGGTCCAAAGCGAGGAGCCGGGTGTGATGGCCTGGGATTCCGATTCTGAGAGTGAACCGGAGGAATCCCAGCCGGCACAGGAGTCCCCGCCTCCAGGGCCGGCTGAACTGGGGCAAGGCCTAGATTCTGAGGAGCCTGCACCTGTGCCAGATCCTCAGGAGCAGGCACCAGGTGAAACCATTCTGGCCCCAGAGGTGCTTGAGGACTCAGTGTCTACAGGTGAGCCTTCCCCGGGGCCCAGTAACCCTTCGGCCTCTCCTGAACTGCAGAGGCTTAGGGCAGAGAGGCGAAGGGAACTGGTTTCTCCCAGGAGGAGTGCTCGCCTTAAGGCCAGGAGAGGCGGGGCTCCTGGGGGCTGGGACCGCCCCTGGCCTTAGAGAAGATAAAGGGCAGTCAGCCCGGTCCCAGGTTGCGGGAGCAACGTCGTCATTGTAGAGCTGTTTTGGCCAGCATCCAGTCCTGTTCCTCCAGTGTTCCTGTTCCCCGCCCGGCTACCTGCTTCTGATCTTCGAGTGTTCCTGTCCCCGCCCGGCTCCCTGTTTCGGACCTCACCTCGCACTTTGTGGACTATCTCCAGGCTAGTGACTTAGGACTGAACTTTGACTACGGTAACAGTAACCTTCCCCCCGGGACCAGCACAGTTTGCTCCCGCCACACCCGCACTCCCCCTTCGTTGGGGTGCGTTCGGGAACAGCCAGAGGCCATGGTTGACCAGGCAGCTGCGCTGGTGGCATTGGCCCAGGAGAACCAGGCCTTGACCCACACCGTTCAGCAGTTAAGCGATGTGGTTGCGGCGCTTCAGCAACGGTTGGAAACCTTTACAGATCATGGGGCCGACGCCCCAGCTCCAGGCAAGTATCCAGTGGCTTTGCCAGAGAAATTTGATGGGACCCTGGCCAGTTTTCCCATGTTCTTCGCCCAGGCCAAGTTATATATTCAGGGGCAAGCCCGGAACTTCCCTGACGACCGCACCAAGGTGCACTTTCTGATCAGTTTGTTAAAGGACCAGGCGGCCAAGTGGGCTTTGCCACTGCTCCGGCAAGACTCTCCTTTGTTAACGGACTATGTGGGATTTTGTAACCACTTAGAGACTGTGTTTGGCAACCCTCTGAAGGAGAGCCAAGCCAATCGGGCGATTCGTCAGTTGAGACAGGACAAGTCCACAGCCGCCGCCTACGCCACAGAATTTCGGCTGTTGGCACAAGACTTGTCTTGGAATGACTCTGCACTACGGGACCAGTATCTGGAGGGACTGTCGGACGAGATACTGGACCAGTTGGCCATGATGGAGCGTCCCACCACGCTGGACGCCCTCATTCAGCGGAGCCTGCAGATAGACGATCGGTTGGAGGACCGTCGCCAGGCCCGGGACCGCCAGCACCCCCGGCTCCTAGCGCCCATCCTTCCCAACAGGTCCACGCCCACAGCCGAGTTGCCAGTCGAGCCAACGCAGCTCAGGGCTGTGCGACCTCGCCTCTCCCCCTCGGAGAAGACGCGGCGTCGGGAGGGAAACCTGTGTCTTTACTGCGGTGGGAGTGGACATTACGCCCGTTCCTGTCCCAGGAAAATGCCAGTCGCAGGAAAACCACCAACCTCTGTAGCCGAAGGCCCTAGCAACGTGGGGTCCCAAACCATGCAAGAGGGGCCCTCACCAGTGGAGTTGCGACATCTCATGGTTCCAGTGCGTCTCTACCCTCCAGGTGGGCCCTGGATTCTTACCCACACTCTGGTAGATTCGGGGGCAACCCGCTCCTATATGGACGCTGCCTTTGCCGCTCATCATCAGGTGCCACTTCAGAACAAGCCAGAACCGGTACAGGTGGAGGCAATCGACGGACGGCTCCTGCGTTCGGGTGCCGTCACTCGGGAGACCCAGCCCTTGGTCCTGTGTCTCCAGCAGCACCGGGAGGTGCGAACTTTGGACATTGCCTCCATGCCCCGGTTCCCCCTGGTGCTTGGAATGGACTGGTTGGAGGCTCACAATGTTCAGATTGACTGGGTTAATCGGACTGTGCACTTCCCAGACCCATGCCCCCATGCTCGGTCCGAGATGCTAGCGGCCGCACCCACTGAGGAGGCAGCACCCACGCTCCCAGCCGTGTACCGGGACTACCAAGACGTGTTCGAGGAACGGGGGGCAGACCAGCTGCCGCCGCATCGGTCTTTTGACTGCGGCATAGACCTCCAGCCCGGAGCGCCCCTGCCGGTGAGTCGCTTATACTCTCTAACAGAGCCAGAGCGCGAAGCTTTGCAGGACTTCCTGCGCAAGAACCTGGAGCGTGGGTTCATTAGGCCTTCTACCTCACCCACCGCTGCGCCAGTACTCTTCGTTAAGAAGAAATGTGGGGAGCTTCGCCTTTGCCATGATTACCGGGCCCTGAACAAAATTACCATCCCGGACCGGTACCCCTTGCCCCTTATTTCGGAGTTGCTGGAGCGGGTGCAAGGGGCGCAGATGTTCACCAAGCTTGACCTCCGGGGGGCCTACAATTTAATTAGGATCCGAGCCGGGGATGAGTGGAAGACAGCATTCGGGACCCGGTACGGGCAGTTCGAATACCTGGTTATGCCCTTCGGATTGTGCAACGCGCCCGCTGTGTTCCAACGGTACATCAACCACGTGTTCCAGGACTTGCTGGACAAGTACGTGGTGGTGTACCTGGATGACATTTTGATTTTTTCCCGTGACCCGGCTCGCCACGAGGGTCATGTCCGGACCGTGCTGCAGCGCTTGCGGGAGCACCGCCTGTATGCGAAGCTCAGCAAGTGCGAGTTCCATCAGCAGACAGTGGATTTTCTGGGTCACCGACTCTCTCCAGATGGGGTGCAGATGGATCCTGGGAAGGTGGCAGCGGTTCGGGAATGGGCGGCACCTCGGAACCGCAAGGACCTACAGCGTTTCCTGGGGTTCGCCAACTATTACCGGACCTTCATTGCGGGTTACGCTCGTCGCACTACCCCATTGACCCGGCTACTGCGCCCCAAGACGCCGTTTTCCTGGGACAGCGAGGCAGAGGAGGCATTTCAGGGGTTGAAGGCCTGTTTCCAGAGAGCGCCGATCTTGCAACATCCGGATCCTTCTCGACCCTTTGTGGTAGAGACTGACGCCTCCAGTACGGCTCTCGGTGCCGTCTTGTCTCAGCAGTACGGACCTGATGCGCCACTCTTACCCTGCGCCTTTTATTCCCGCCAGCTCCTGCCAGCGGAGCGTAACTATACTGTATGGGAGCGGGAACTACTGGCCATCAAGGTGGCTTTTGAGGTCTGGCGCCACCATCTTGAGGGGGCACGACACCCGGTGGAGGTGAGAACCGACCACCGGAACCTGGAGTACCTCCAGACCACCCGCAAGCTGAACCAAAGGCAGATCCGGTGGGCGTTGTTCTTTTCCCGGTTCCAGTTCCGGATCCGCTACATCCCTAGCTCCCAAAACCAGAAGGCGGATGCCCTGTCCCGGAAACCTGAAGACAACACAGACACGGTACAGCAGGCAGTACCCACCACGATCCTACCACCGGCTGCATTCCTGGCCACCCAGGAGGCTGAGCCACTGCAGGCTCGGGTGCGGGAACAGCAGCGGGTCGACGCTTGGGCCCAGGAACGACTCCAGGAACTGGCCGAAGGGTCATGCCCTCAGTACCCGGGGCTGGTCCTGCATCAGGGCCTTCTGCTGCACCACGGGCGCCTGTACATCCCGCCAGGGCCGCTGCGGGCTGAGGTTCTCCGGATGACCCATGATGCTCCAGCAGCAGGGCACTTTGGGCGGTATCGGACCACCCATCTGGTAAGCCGTGAGTTTTGGTGGCCCCGTCTGAAGGCTGACGTGGCTCGCTACGTCGCTGGTTGTGATGTCTGCCGGCGGGCCAAGGGGCCTACCGGGTGACCCCCCGGCCTTCTTCAGCCGTTGCCGGTTCCACCACGTCCTTGGCACACGGTTTCTCTGGACTTTGTAGTGGAGCTACCCCCGTCTCGTGGCTGCACCTGCCTTCTAGTTTTCTCTGACCATTTCACGAAGATGGTGCACTGTGCCCCCTGCCCATCCGTACCCTCAGCTAAGGAAACCGCTCAGCTGTACCTTCAGCATGTCTTCCGCCTGCATGGCCTACCTGAGCGTGTGGTGTCCGACCGTGGCGTTCAGTTCACGTCCCGGTTTTGGCGTGCTTTGCACCAGGCCCTCGGAACAGAGGTCTGTCTCTCATCTGCCTACCACCCACAGACTGATGGCCAGACGGAACGGGCGAACGCGGTGCTGGAACAGTACCTCCGGTGCTACTGCAGCTACCAGCAGGATGACTGGGTCGACCACCTAGCATTGGCGGAGTTCGCTTACAACAACGCGGTGAATGCATCCACCCAGCAGACCCCGTTCCAGGCCAGTTACGGTTTTCATCCACGGTTGTTTCCGGATGTGCTGCCGGCATCTGCGGTCCCTGCGGTGACAGAGTGGCTTCAGGAGCTCCAGTCCCAGCAACAGCTGTTGATGGAGCAGCTGCGCCAGGCCAAGGAGGCGTACAAGGTCCAGGCCGACCGCCACCGCCAGGTGGGGCCGGAACTCCACGTCGGTGACCTGGTATGGCTCTCCACTCGCCACCTCCACCCTTCTCGACCTTCGCGGAAGCTGGACGCCCGTTTCACCGGCCCGTTCCCTATCGTGAACCAGGTCTCGCCTGTGGCATTCCGTCTCCAGTTGCCCGCAACCCTGAAGGTTCACCCGGTATTCCACAGGTCCCTTCTGAGTCCGGTGGCCCCACCCGACGAGTTCCACCCGGACCGTCCCCGACCGTAGCCAGTTTTGGTTCAGGGAGAGCCTGAGTACGAGGTGGAACGCATTCTGGACTCCCGATACCGCAGGGGAAAGCTGCAGTATCTCATTGACTGGAAGGGGTATGGGCCGGAGGACCGTTCCTGGGAACCAGCGGCCAACGTCCACGCGCCTGCCTGCCTCCGAGAGTTCCATGCGGCGTACCCCAGCAAGCCGGGTCCAGACCCTCGATTAAGGGGGGGGGCCTGGGAGGGGGGATGGTGTGATGGCCTGGGATTCCGATTCTGAGAGTGAACCGGAGGAATCCCAGCCGGCACAGGAGTCCCCGCCTCCAGGGCCGGCTGAACTGGGGCAAGGCCTAGATTCTGAGGAGCCTGCACCTGTGCCAGATCCTCAGGAGCAGGCACCAGGTGAAACCATTCTGGCCCCAGAGGTGCTTGAGGACTCAGTGTCTACAGGTGAGCCTTCCCCGGGGCCCAGTAACCCTTCGGCCTCTCCTGAACTGCAGAGGCTTAGGGCAGAGAGGCGAAGGGAACTGGTTTCTCCCAGGAGGAGTGCTTGCCTTAAGGCCAGGAGAGGCGGGGCTCCTGGGGGCCGGGACCGCCCCTGGCCTTAGAGAAGATAAAGGGCAGTCAGCCCGGTCCCAGGTTGCGGGAGCAACGTCGTCATTGTAGAGCTGTTTTGGCCAGCATCCAGTCCTGTTCCTCCAGTGTTCCTGTTCCCCGCCCGGCTACCTGCTTCTGATCTTCGAGTGTTCCTGTCCCCGCCCGGCTCCCTGTTTCGGACCTCACCTCGCACTTTGTGGACTATCTCCAGGCTAGTGACTTAGGACTGAACTTTGACTACGGTAACAGTAACCTTCCCCCCGGGACCAGCACACCGGGCAAGGTTGGGAACTCTGGAAGAACAGGGCTGGGTGCTGGCAGAAACAGGTTTCCAACTACGTTGCTCCCACAACCTGGGACCGGGCTGACTGGCCTTTATCTTCTCTGAGGCCAGGGGCGGTCCCGGCCCACAGGTGACCCGCCTCTCCTGGCCTTAAGGCGAACACTCCTCCTGAGAGAACCCAGTTTCCTCCACCTCTCTGCCCTGAGCATCTGCAGCTCAGGAGAGGCTGGAGGGTTACTGGACCCAGGGGGAGGCTCACCTTCCCCTGACACGGCTGGGAGAGGCGCACCTGTAGGCAATGGGTCCTCAATCATCTCCGGAGCCAGAGTGGATTCATCTGGTGTCTGCTCCTGAGGATCCGGCACAGGTGCAGGCGCTTCAGATTCAAGGCACTGGCCTGGCTCAGCCGGCCCTGGAGGCGGGGACTCCTGTGCAGGCTGGGATTCCTCCGGTTCAGCCTCTGAATCAGATTCCCAGGCCATCACACATGACTGAAATCAGTGAAAGTCTGAGGTGAGTACCAATATGAGTTCTGGATATAGCCACATATAAAAATATACAATAAATCATTTTGAAAGGTTTCACGCTGCTTGAAAAAGATATGTTGTCATTACACTGAGCCTCTTGGGCTTGCCAATCAGAAGGTCAGCAGTTCGAATCCCTGCGATGGAGTGAGCTCCCGTTGCTCTGTCCCAGTTCCTGCCAACCTAGCAATTTGAAAGCACACCAGTGCAAGTAGATAAATAGGTACTGCTGTGGCAGGAAGGTAAATGGCATTTCTGTGCACTCTGGTTTCTGTCACAGTGTTCCATTGTGCCAGAAGCGGTTAAGTCACCCTGGCCACATCACCCAGAAAGCTGTCTGTGGACAAATGCCAGCTCATTTGGCCTGAAAGCGAGATGAGTGGCCTGAAAGCGGGATGCTGCAACCCCCTTTGACTGGACTTAACCGTCCAGTGGTCCTTTGCCTTTTTTTACCTAACATACCTTGCTTTCTCTCTAGGGAGCACAAGGCAGTATGCATGGTTCTCTTTCCTCCTATTTTATCCCCACAACTACTCTGTTGGGGTTAGGGACAGCGACTGGCTCAGGTCACCTAGCTCCTATCTGAGGATTTGAACCTGCATCTATTCAGTTCTTGCCCAGAGCTTTAACAGCTTCACCATTATTGGCTGTCTCTGTTTGCTTTTCAGACATGTAGCATTTTCTATGACAGGGGGAATTCCATCCAGCTGATAATTTTGTGAAAGACGTCCTTTAGTAATGTCTAATCTAGTATGGATTTGTCTGGCACTTTAAACCAGCCAGAGGACACAGCTTGCTTTTAGATAAGGCATCAAAGCTCTTAGCATTAAAGTGAGAATTAAAAAGTTATCAGAGTTGACTAAAAGGGTTTCATCACATTTTGTACTCCACCTGCTGTGCATTGTATATAGTTAAAAGAGTACTTCTCCTACATACTCCCCCAAGAACCAAATTAGCATGTTATGTGAACTCTTTTATTTTGTGGAGAAGTCATAACGACTCCAGACAAAAAAGTTTCTTGGGTATTTATATTTAGTAAAGTTATTGCCCAGTGGATTTTCTTCCTATAGACATAGAATGGTAAGGCTGCTCTCATGCTGCAGTTCACATGGCTGCCAACTGGGGGCCATGCCAATTCCAGCATGATGACAAAATGGCAGGTAGGTAGAGCAAGCAGGCGGCCCAAGCAAGTTGTTAAATGAAGGTGGAGAAGCGCCTGAGAGCAATTTGTCAAAGTGCTTTCTGAAGCATCTCTCCCCACTTTCAGAACAGGCTAGGGGCAAGCTGTGACGGGAGAGAGTGGGGTGAGCTGTGAGGGGACAGGTGACGAGTGGGGTGAGATATAAAAGAAGGAGGTGGTTGGGCTTTTTAGACATTCTTTAGCATTTCTGTGGGTGTGAGATTTTGTTGTGTGCTGGCTGAGAGTGGGGTGGTCCCCTCACCCTTGTTTCCAGTATAAATGTTTCTCTAAAACTGTGCAGCCTCCCCAGCTGCCTGCACTTCCTGGTCTGAGAAGGTCTCACAGGAAGAGCTACCTTATGATGTCTCTTCTGTGCTTTAACATAAGTGCAAGCACATGCAATGGCTGCAGAGCACAGACCGCTGGTGAGATGGTTTGTAGAATGAAAGGAAAGGCGAACACTCCTGGACACCACAAAAGTGAGGTAAGCACACACAGACACACGCACACACACAAACTAGCACTCCACTATGGCTTGTATTTTTAATATAGGGCATCATGTATAATTGCTACTTTTAGTTTTGCTAGGTGTAGTGTTCCAAAGCATGGTCTGAGGGCACACAGCGTAGAAGAAAGAAAGGATAATATGGACCAAATGATTATTAATCTGAAATGTTTAAATATAATAATAATGATTCATTATTAAAATAAAGAACTTCTGCCAACATTATTTCCATCTGACTTGAGGGGATTTTTCGGATTTGTCTCAGAAACATGCTCTTCCTGTGCCAGCCAACCCTGCCTCCGCGGTCAACTCAAAGTATATATATATATATATATATATATATATATATGGGCAAAGGGTAGGTAAGACTGTGATTTAAACAAGTAACCATTTTCCATTGGAAAATTCAGGTCACATCTGCAGTAAATTTGGTGGTCTTAGCTAAGTGCCTGCCAAAAGTATAATTCTACCATAAAGGTCTCTGAATAAGGAGAGATCAAGAAAAGGACACTGGAAAAACAGGTGCCTGCATGGCACTGGAATGAACTGCACTGCTGTTGTTTGCAAATGTGCTATTTACCCAATCTGTTCAAGGCTTTGTGTGCTGAATTTCTGCTTTGAACAAGGCACTGCCCCTACCAACCATAGCCAGTTCCTACCTGCTTTCCAAGGGGTGGCACTGGCTGCCAGCTTCTTCCTCAGTAGCCTCAGTGTTCATAGGCTCATAGAATTGTGGGGTTGGAAGCAGTGGCGTAGTGTGGGGGGTGCAGGGGGGGCCGGCCGCACCGGGCGCAACATCTGGGGATTAGGGTTAGGGGGCGCAAATCCACGGGTTAAGGGGCACAAATCCATGGGTTAGGGGGCGCAAATTACTTGCCTTGCCCCGGGTGCTGACAACCCACGCTACGCCACTGGTTGGAAGGAACCATGAGGGTCGCCTAGTCCAACCCCCTGTAATGCAGGAGTAATCTTTCACCCAATGTGGGGTTCGAACCCCTGACTCTGAGATTAAGAGTCTCATGCTTTACTCACTAAGCTATCCCAGCAGCTAATCAGGGAAGTGGAGGGAGGCATAACTAGAACTAGTTGGCGCTGACTGTCGTTGGCTCTGGTTCCACCTGCCGTGGGCCTCCTGCTTTCTGCCGTTCCAGTCTCAATGAGAACCAGCCACCACTAGCTTTGGAATGACGAAGCATGAGGAGATCTAAGGTGGCTCCTGGCATTAAAAGTTTTCCAGCATGATATTAATAACCCTTCACCCCAGATAGAAACAAGATCGTCACGTTTCTATGAATCACAGGCAGGACTTTAAGAACTATGTGGGACGGAGTATAAGGAAAAAAGACGGGAGAACGGTGAGAAAGGAAGAAAATTTTTATGACGCAGTTAAAAAATGGCGTCTCGCCATGACAGGTTTACCGAGGAAGAAGGACTGGGGGAGGAGAATCAGGATTGTTTGAAAGAGAAGGAATGTTGGAATGTAAGTTTGACCTGACAGAACCCCCAGACTCATTTGTTATTTGGTAAGCCTGAGAAAAATAAAGGACAGATCGGAGATTAACTTTGTTTATGGAAGCATTGTACAGAGGCTGTCTCGGATCGATATGATTTTTGGAAAAGTACAAAACCCACATAGAATGCCTGCTGTTATCCTGCTTGTGAAAATCATCAGAGATTGCAAAGAAAGGAAATTTATGATAACAACAAGAAGAGAAAAGAAGTAACAAAGGACTTTCCGGATCAAACTGGAGAGAACTGTCTAATTAATGCAGTAAGATAAGTGATGCTGTTTTGGACTCGAGCTGAGCTTGATGTATCGGTACCCCCAACAAAATTTAAAATTTGGCTGTATAATTTGGAATCAATGTGATAATGTGATGTGATTGGCCTGTTAATAAAAAATATTTTTTAAAAAATAATAAATAAATAAAAGTTTTCCAACATAACTCTGTCCAGTTGTTAAGACAAATGAATGCTTATATTAACATGGAGGGAGATAGCTGGGCCACACAAACTGGATCCTCCCCTGCTGCCAGCCCATTCTCCAGGTTGTCCATCAGTTGAGGACAGAGGGGAAGTTTGCCAAACTTGTGCAAGCTGCCCCCATGAGTTGGAACCCTGAATGCACCATAAACAGTCCTTCGTGTTCTTTAGTCCTCCCAATGTACCAACAGGAGTGATGCTACGTCATGAATCCATATTTCTCCCCTCTAAGAAGGCCACAGCAGATGACCTCAGTACACTGCACTGTTCCCATTGTGGCATTTTACAGGTTGAAGAATGGGGAGGGTTGCTTGTCACAGAAAAGCTCGTCCCACATTAAAAAGTGAAGTTTAACTTTTGCCACCTCATCTTAACCATCTCCTAACCCCCACTGAGGGACGCGGGTGGCACTGTGGGTTAAACCACAGAGCCTAGGACTTCCCAATCAGAAGATCAGCGGTTCGAATCCCCGTGACGGGGTGAGCTCCCGTTGCTCGGTCCCAGCTCCTGCCAACCTAGTAGTTCGAAAGCATGTCAAAGTGCAAGTAGATAAATAGGTACTGCTCCAGCGGGAAGGTAAACGGCGTTTCTGTACACTGCTCTGGTTCGCCAGAAGTGGCTTAGTCATGCTGACCACATGACACGGAAGCTGTACGCCGGCTGCCTTGGCCAATAAAGCGAGATGAGCGCTGCAACCCCAGGGTTGGCCACGACTGGACCTAATGGTCAGGGGTCCCTTTTCGTTTACCCCCCACTGAAGATTACTAAGATTTGGTCTCATCGCTTCCCTTCAAGATGTACAGGTCAATGCGTGAAGGATTCCTTAAGGTCCAGAATCCAGAATGATAAATTAGCTCCTGCACATTTTATACAGATCTGTGCCCTCTTTTCCCAGATACATATGGCCATTAGATATTGGCTTCTGACACCATGCTGTTGAAACTTATACCAGACTGAAATCAAAACAAGAGCTTTATTATCTCTCTTGAAGAACAAGAAACTCCGCCCAGCTACAACTAAGTCTTGTGCCACCTAGTGACTAAGCTGTGTAATGACACTGTCCCCATAGGGACAGCTGACATATGGGGGGAATTGTGTTTCTCCTCCTCTTCCCTGCTTTGGAGTCTAAACTAGAAAAGTAGCTTAACTAATACCCTTCCATGTCACACAAACAGCAGCCAAGGATTATTCAGGCTACCATTTTATGATGGAAAAACCACTGCTTTCCTCCTTCCCACACGACCCCCTTCCTCCCTGGAGTAATTTCCCAGCCTTGAGATTCAATTGTGAACAAAACCCCATCAAAAACGTCGATAATTAAGTGCATATTAATAGCACTCTGGAGCCTTATTTTTATTCTCCTCCCCTCGGAATCAGCTGTCCTGGATATTTCCCCCTCCTTCCCACCCCGCTCCGGCTCCGCATCTTGAAGCCCTGCCCCTGATTCACTTTCCAAAGACTCCCAACTTGAGCTCTGCGGTGGAAGTTGCAAGGTTAAACGTGTCGAGAGGCGGAAGCCAACGCGCTCTAAACTAGGGCCAAAGAAATGCCCAGGGTCCTTCAGCCCAACCCAAAGAACCCCCCACTTCGGTGCCCTCTCGCCTTCGGACTGAAGTGATCCCCCCCACCTGAAATATGCTTTTCACACCCATTGAAGATCCCTCTCACCGGCCCCCTACCACAGACCAGCTTAGCAGGCGGCGCTGAAGCTATTCTAACGTTGCTTCTCCCTCATACACCAGATAGGGGGAGAAAGTGGTTGTTAGGAAGCCTGCCTCTCGGTTCTTCCCCTCTATTCCTCCTCTCTGGCTGATAGCACTCTCCTCTCTCTCTCCTAGGTGATCCATTTCTAAGCAACGTGCTAGCTAGCGGCGGAGCTGCCAACAGCTAGGGGACTCTCTCTCTCTGCATCCCACCAACCAACCAAGCAAGCTCCAAACCGCCTCCTCGGCTGCTGCTGCTTCTACTGCAGAAGACCATCTTCACAAGTCCCGGGGCTGCCGCTGTTTGGCTTCCTGGCTGCATCCAGCTCTCCGTGGAACTGCTATCTCGGGTGACCACGTTGAAGAGCCGTTTTCGCAGCGGTCGCTCTCTTCGCTACCCGCACCAACCAGCTGCAGGGGGGAAGCAAAAAAAGCGATCAGTTGCTTCTCCCCCTCCCCACCCCCTTTCTTTTGGTGGAGCAGGAAGAAGATCGAGATCTAGTTCTGCATTCCCAGCTGCATTGCCTTGAAGTTCACTTTGGGTGGTATTGGGTTTTTTTAAAAGAAATCATCGTCATCATTATTTTTTTTGGAGGGAAGCTTGGAGACGAAGAGCGCTCTCCCTCGCCACACACACACTTTGCAAGGATCTAGTCCCTCGCCTGGGAGATTGGAAAGAAAAGCTGCAGTTATTATATATATTTTTAAATTGTTTTGTCCCCCCCCCCTCCTTCTCTCTCGAGCACCGGCTGGCTGGCTGGCTGGGTGGCTGTGGTGGGTACTGGAAGAGTCCGTCGGTTTGCCGGTTGCAAGTTGCCCCACTGGAGTGGCGGTGGGGACCTGGCCTTGCGGATCGCTCCGACGGAAAACATCCCTATATATTTAAAAGATATACCATTGAAACATAACAATAAAAAGGCTGAGGATGGTGTGATCGACACAGGGACACGCCGAACTGCTTCCCGGTTGACATCTCTGGCGGTGGCGGTGATGTGCTGGATGGATTTGCTGCAGCAACTCCCCACAACTCTGGTGATGCCCGGCCGCCCCCCGAAGTGACGCGGGGCTCGTTGTGAGAGGCTCCCCAACCAGCCTGGGATCGGCTCCCTCTTGCAGCTTTTTCCTTTCCCCCTTTATTTATTTTTTTCCTTGAAGGATCCGACCGGGATTTAGAGGCTCCTCAAACTCTCGTCTCTCTTTTCTTGGGCTCCCTTCGTCCTTGTCGCTGGTGTGATCGCTAACCTCCTGCCCCCCCCTTTCTACTAGCCCCCGTTTCCCGAACCAACCACTCCTCCCCGCTTGCCCGAAGAGCAGGAGATGGAAGTTTTCCCCCTCGCTTTGCTCGTGTCCGTGTGCTGGACCGGAACCTGGGAAGCGGCGCTGGCAGATTCGATCATCCACATCGGTAAGGCGCGCCGGAGCTGCAACTGCAGCGGGCTTACTTCGCAGCCTTTCCCCGCTTTCCTCGCCAGCCTCCTCCCGCCTCCAGCTGCCCCGGGCAGTATTTCTCTCTCTCCCGCTTCCTCTTACTGAACGAAATTATAACCGCCCCCATAATCGGCTACGTTTCGTTTGCTGCATGGGTTTTCTAGATTCGAGCGCGAGTCTCTGTGTTGGGGAGTTTGCGGGGGGGGGGAGTTTATTTTCTAGTCCCCTCTACAAATGAAGGTAAACAACCAGAGTTTGCTTTTTGCATAATGTGTGTGTGTGTGCAGCTAGCTCGTCCTCTCGAGCAGAAATTCCTCGCCCCAGGCTTCCCGCCGCTGCTAGCGGGGAAAGCCTGAAACGCCCCCCCCCCCGTATATGTATTATAAAGCTTGCAAACCTGCACCGCACACACACGCACACGCACACTGGCCCCACGTTGCAACACAACGTACGTCCGCCTCCTTCCCCTCCCCTCCCCCCCCGTACGGAGGAACAGGTGGTTTGGCAACGTGCGCTCTTCCATTTGGCCAAGCACATCTTCGCGAAAGGGGAGGGGACTGAGCGCCGTGGGGCTCAACCTCCCTCCAAACGGGCGGGAGGCAGGAATAGCGTCCAGTCTCCCTCTCCCTCTCCCCCCCCCCCCAGCCAGGAAGCCCGAGACGCGGGAGGATCGTGGGCTCTGTAAAGGTTTATACGTTGACAGGGCCTCCCGTGCGCGCCCCATGGCCACCCTCTCCAGCGCTGGATGGATGTTGGTGTCCCCTCTTCCCTTTTGTGGCGCGGGGGGAGGAAAAAGGCAGCGGGAGAGCCAGCCCCGCTTCGCGTGCCTCCTCTCCAGCAAAGAGCGTTGATTGGATGCAGCACGGCAAGGGTTAAAGGAGCCGCGGCTTTTCCCTTTACCCGCGCTCCCCCGAAGCTGCTTTTGGGCCCCACCTATTGGCAGCCGCGTTGACGGCCACACGGGGACTCGAGCGCGCGAGGAGGATGAGGGGCATCGCGGTGCTTCTGAATCACAGAGCTCTTTCTGCAGGGAGAGCAAGCCTGAAGCTCACTGTTGCCAACCACTGGAGGGGGTGGGGAGAGAGAGAGAGGGATGCACAGGAAATAACTCCATCCCTCGCCTGTTCAGAATCCTTGCAAAAAAAGGAAAAGAGAAAAATCATCTGGCCTGGGCTTTCCCCCATCACCATCAAACCGAGAGCATCCTCCAACTCTCTATCCCCATTCCCCTGCTTAAAATTTAAAAAATGCATCCGTGGGGGATGTTTTGCTTAGGAAAAAAAGAAAATAAAATGTGTTGGAGAGGAGGAAGGAGTCTCTCTCTGTGTGCGCGCGCGTTTGCTGCACTGCTTTGTAAGCAGCGCACGCAGGCAGAGAGAGCATGGAACGAGCGGGCTGCTTTGGCTCGCAAGAAGATAAGCGATCCAAACGTACTGGGGGTGGGGGAAGCCTCAGAGTCCCCCTGCTGGCTGGATGCGGAGCAGGGGGACAGAGAGCAGGCGCGCTCCTTTCAGGTACCAGCAGAGTCGAAAGTCTTGTCTCTCTTCGCTCACACTCCTCCCTCCCTCCCCCGCGCTCCAAAATGTGCACATCCTGTGCTAGAAAGGTACAAATAGAGATCGTTCCCTGCTGTTCTGGGGCTAATGCCAAGCAGTGTCCCACCCCCAATAAATAAATAAAAACCACACAACTTGGTGTCTATCGGGGCTACATCGTTTGAGAGATGCTCGTTTGTAAACATGTCTGCCAGCCCTTGATTGTAATGCGATGTTTGAGGGAAGAGGATCAAGGCTGAGAAATCCCTGCTTTTGAGTGTGTGTGTGTGTGTGTGTGTGTGTGTGTGAGAGAGAGAGAGAGAGAGAGAGAGAGAGAGAGAGAGAGAGAGAGAGAGAGACCGACCTCGCGCTATAGGATTTGGGCAGATTCTGGAGTGTAAGTTCGTTTAGAGTTTCTAAGGCAAGAGACCTCTGTAGGAGTCCTTGCTTGGGTCTCTGAATATTATAGAAGGGATTGAAGGTTAGCAGTGTCAGACATCCTTTAGAAAAGAGGCAGAGTATGGTTTGTTCATGGCGTTTAAAAAGGGAATAAAGTAAATAATTTACTTGAAATGGTGGCTTGGGGGACAAGAGTTTGGGCTTTGTTACAACCAGGTGAAGTTGCAGCCTTCTCTGTCTATGGTGAAGGGTTTTGGAGCCGTTCTTGTGTTCCAGAACAATTATTTTCACCAGTGAATAGTTGGGTTCTGAGGTGTGCTGGGGGAAGAGATTCCCAGAGCAAAGACTCTTTTCTTTCTTCTTTGAGCAAACAGTTCCATGCACTGTTGCACTGTGGTTTTGCATCAAACAGCCCCTTCTCCCCGCCTCTCTTCACATTAATTGCTATTTATGTTTGCTGGATGCCCACTTTAATTATTTATCGCTGGCAAATACAGCACTGTGTAATTTATTTTTATTTCCCCCCCTTCTCTCTCTGGCTTTCTTGTAAGTGCCATTGGTGGTTACAAGCAGCAACAAAAGTACATTTGCTTAGAAAGGGGAGGGGGGAATCCAAAGTGGCTTCTCAGACAATTAATTTCACTTGGAAAGACAATTAGTATATTTGACAAGGGGATTAGCTTTTTTTATGGATGGCTTTATGTTGCCATGAAGCTGGCAAATTGATAATTGTCATCCAGAGCTCTCAATCTTTCTCTCCACCCCCCTCCTTTCAATTTCCTGCAGGGTATGGAAAATAAGTAGCCAGGAAACAAACAACAATTTCGTGTTAAATTGGGTCAGCAGCTAAATGCAGCAGTTCTTCCAAAAGTATAGAACTCATCGCTAGTTTCCAGGTCTGAAAATATTGTGAGCTATGACTCTGGTGTATTTCCACCCCCCACCCCTTGCACAAACTCCTATCTTACAGAAGAAGCAAGAAAGACGAACTCTTTTTGTTCATTTTAAATTTCGGGAGAGGGTTTACAGAGAGGGTGAAAATCAATGTTAGAATCACAGTGTTTCCAAATGAGGGTTTGCAAAGACAATGAGGGAAATGAAAGTTAAACATTCCCTTGGGGGGGAAATATTGAAGCAGTAGGTATAACAGATGTTCTGAATTTAACGAGGAAACGACTGATGATTCCTCAATGTAATCACACTTCTAAAGTGTGCAAAAAAATAATAGTTCAGTGTATCATACAGAGAAAAGTGTGTGTGTGTGTGTGAGTGAGTGAGAGAGAGAGAGAGGGTGAAAGTAACTGGGAATTCTCCAATATAAATGTAACTTGTATGTATTTCTCATCCATTTACCCAACTATGTATTTGTATTTATACAGTTATCATGTAGGCTACCTGTTTAGAATAGGTATCTATGATAACAAACTCATCTCTTTGCCAGCCACCAGAATGGAAACTAAGAGTTAGCTTTGGTGGTAACAGAATATAGAGGCTATCTCCCCACCCCTCGCAAACCATACTCCTCTAATTAATATAATTATTCTGGTTATATTGAAGGGAATCCATGTTGCAGGCTATGTGTTTCTGAGCATTGAGAGGGTTTGTATAGTTGTATGTTTTCTGCTGACTTGAACCTTACAGAGGGGAGCAGGCAGTTCAGGAGGACTACATTAAGCATGCTTATGAAAATGCTAAAAACAATCACCTCCACTGGAGGTTTTTGGTTTTTTTTGTGTTTTTTGTTTGAAGCATGCACACTGAGCAAGAAGGGGTTCACTCTCTCATTTCTGACATTCTGAAACTATGCAATTCTGCATTATGCTGCTTCCTTGAGCCTATGCATTGATTGAATAATTTCATCAGACTCACATTACTTGATTGCTTAGAAGTTTCCTAATGATCTGTATGCTGTAGGAAGAACTCAAAAGCCGTGAGCGGAATGGCAATGATATTGTGTTTTATGAGGCTATTCAAAAAGTCGCTCTGATTTATGCAGCTCAAAAGCTCTGAAGTCTTTGAGATTAGCCACGCTGCCTGCTATTTTCTTCGTACATTGCTTGTCCTATACTCTTCACTCCCTAAACACAACAGGAGTTGAGAACACTGCTTTAATTAAGCAGGGATTAGCTGGCATTTCCACCCAAGTGCACAATTTATGTATGGCTCATAGCGGGTCTCATGTTCCAGTATATTTAGTGATATGTGAGTGTCCGTTGATTTTGACCTCTAAGTCCTCCAATGAGAAGAGAGAGAGAGAGTGTGTGTGTTTCCATATGGGTGAAAAAAGATAAATGCATTTTCCAGGATAAACATTTTTTTTCTTTGGATCAGCAAGTGCTGAAATGGCATAACCTCCACTCAACTGAAAGGGAGATTTTGTGTGAATCTTCTACAAGCCCCATTCCAACAAATGGAGGATACACAATGTAGTGGTACATCGTGGGTTGCATTATCTGCCTCTAAACTTCTCATTAGCTTTGTTTGCCTGTAAGATTTACAGCATTCGTCCTGTGCACCTTTTCCATTGAGACTCAATCCCATTGAGATCAATGAGATTTGCTCACAATTGTGTAAAAGATTGCAGCATTATTACTAAAATACTAGCACATTACTGTACTAGCATAGCATTACAATGCTGTGCACTACTACTAAAATACCAGGAAAACTAGGATGGCCTTCTCAAATAGAAGTCGTGCCAGATGAATATAATTTCTTTCTTTGAGTTACAAGCTTGGTGGACAAAGTCCCCAATGATATTCTGATGGAGAAGCTGGTAAAACATGGACTGGATGAGGTCACTGTTAAGTGGATTTATTATTTGTTTGTTTGTAACCAGATTTGTAGCTGGTTGACTGACTCACAGCCAAACTAGGACAACTTACTTTCCAAGCCTTACAATTCTGATCGTTGGCTACATTACTATTTACATGCAGTACACATTTCTTGATCCCAAGATGTCCTGGCTCATAGGTAACATGTCTTTTTGGGTCCCAGACAAAGCAATTTGTGGTCGACTCTAATCATCCTCTGTTCTATTTATGTAATTTGGATTTGCAAGCCCACTTGGTTTGAGGGATCAAGTACATTACTATCCATTTCCTTGCACATGCCCTGTACCTTTAAGTCTTGTTACAAGAGGCTTTCCCTGCAAAGGGAGACAGTCAATGCACAATTTACAGCATAAAGACCCATTTAAGTGAATGACTGATACCTTTGCTGGAAGCCAGTAATTTGCAGGGCTGAACCTGCCATGTAGCAAGTTGATGTGACCAGCTTCAGGGAGCATCATGTGGTGTGGGATAGATGAAGGCAGGAATTTATGTCTGGATGGTGCTGCAAAACTTCTTAAAGTGTTGTCCTTAGAATGGGAGGTGGGCATTTGGACTTTGCTTCAAGCAGCAAGAATGTATTGTGCACTGCAGGTAACTGGACTCACATTACTCTTCTTGAAGGTGCTCAGAGGTTAGTGTATCAATAAATCCTCACCAGTTACCTCTATTTTAAATACGTAACGTTGCCCATTGAGGGTCCTGGCCTCAGAGTCTGAAGCTGTAACCTAGCCTAGTGAGCTACCATGGACAGCGTACACCCAGTCATCTGAGTACTTGTTCAGTACTGAAAGTAATAAAGGCATTCAACATTGAGAACCGGTGTGGTATAGTGGTTAGACCATGGTTCGAATCACCATTCAGCCATGAAGATCACTGAGTGACCTTGGGCTAATCACTCACTCTCAGCCTAACCTACCTCACAAGGTTGCTGTGAGAATGAAACAGGGATGAGAACTATACATGCACTTAAAAACTCATTGGAGGAACAGTGGGACATAAATTAAATAAGCAAACATTGGCCCTTTGGATTGTCTGGCAGCATGAAGTCTTTGGATTGGCAAGGCCTGGCACAAATACTAGAAAACTGCCCATTTATTAGTTGCATTTACACCTCACATTTCTTTCAAGGTAGCACGGGTGGTTTGTCTCCCTCCATTTTGCCCTCAGGACTATCAAGTGATGGAGGCTAAGCTGAGAGATAGTGACTGGCTAGGTGGAAATTTGACATTAGTTCTCTCCAGTTCTGGAACAACACTAGCTTCTACAGCACATTGTCTTCTTGATCTCCAGCTTCCAGCCTGTGAGCCTGGTAATCCTTCAGGTTATACCATGGCCCTCATGTGGCCCCCTGACTTTTCCCTGGTTTCACTAATGGCTTGTAGACAATCCTTTGGTTGCTATTCTCCCTTATCTTCCACATATTCCTAAGCGATGCTGGAAATAGCAACATGCTGAAGAGAGATTTGTCATGTTAATAGTTATTTGAGAGCTAATGGTTGTTGAACGGAGAACCTGTTGCATTTTATTTGGAGCAGAAACAATAGGTTTCAGTCCATTCTCAGTTAAATTTCTTTCCATGATATTATAACTACAGAACATATGTATAATTTGTTTAAAAAATGGAATAAGCAGACCTGATTCTCTATAGTGCCATTCTTTGTTCATCATTCCACATCATTGCTCTTTTTGTGATGCTGATAAGTTGTCTTACAGTAGCAAGCCAATCCAATGTCAGCATTAGCTGAAAGATAATCTATTAATTTAATTACAGCCATAACAGAGTGTGCAATTACTCTTCTAGAACAGCTAGAATGGAGTGATTCAGATGTATATTTACAGTATTAACCCAGATTTCTTAAATGACCTTTTAGTGCCAACTTGGAAAGTGGTGTGTGAAAAGACAGGAAATGGGGATGTAAATTAACCAACTTTTTCTTACTCCTTTCATTGCTGAGTGGCTACATTTCTCTGGATGGTTATGAAGTAACCTTGCAAACCAATGGATGTTGTGTAGTGGTTAGAGTGTTGGATTAGGGCAAGGGTCAGCAAACTTTTCCAGCAGGGGGCCTGTCCACTGTCCCTCAGACCTTGTGGGGGGCCAGACTATATTTTGGGGGGGAAATAATGAATGAATTCCTATGCCCCACAAATAACCCAGAGATGCATTTTAAATAAAAACACATGTTCTACTCATGTAAAAACACCAGGCAGGCCCCACAAATAACCCAGAGATGCATTTTAAATAAAAGGACACATTCTACTCATGTAAAAACACGCTGATTCCTGGACTGTCCGCAGGCCGGATTTTGAAGGCGATTGTGCTGGATCTGGCCCCCGGGCCTTACTTTGCCTACCCATGGATTAGGGTCTGGGAGACCAACATTCAAGTCCCCACTGCAATTTCAAGGGATAATGTGCATGTGTGAATGGACAGATCTAACGCCATGGATAGATCTTCCGTAACATAGCATCTGAAATACAGTGCTTCTCAATGGAGACAATTTGCACATGTAGCTGCCAGTCATCAGCCATCGAGAAAATAAGTGGCCTGCACATATGTGTGAACAAAGTCTGGAACTATCTGAATTCTCAGGAACTGGCATGATTATGGCACTGCTCTTAATAAAAAGCAAAGAGATGAAGGCTTATAGGAGCTAGTGAACCTGGCCACGTGGCTGGCAATGATTGCATTTCTATTTAAATGTCACAGAAGGACCAAAATAGCATCTGGGCCTGGTAGACAAATATAGCTGCAGGCTGTGCCTTTTAGATGATGGATATCAGCAGAGAAACCCCATCATTGTAGTAATGTTCTGCAGTTTTGTCAGGATGAAAATTAGAGAAGTTGAATCCATCTTGTTTATCTTGTCTGAAGTAATAACTAGCTGAAGATGGGCCAATTCATATAAGCCAAAACAAACGAACAAAATCTTCAAATAACTTGCCCTGGGTGTCCTTGGGGGATGCTTTTCGCATAGGGAATGTCATGTGTGACCTGGGCAATTAATCAGTGCAGCCATAGCTTTCTGGTGGTGATTTCTGCAATTGTGACAGCATATTTTCCAGCTGTGACTATCACAAGAAAGTCTTCTGAGTAGGTGCAGTCAGAACTGTAGATTGCCTAGGTTACAAATATAACATTATTCATAAGAATATGTTCCTTTGGATAGTTGGGGTAAATGTGTACATATCTTAAATGGTCTTGTGTATCAGTATGTGTGAGATATCAGTGAGGGCAGTTCATTGCTTTTCATTGCTGTTCCAGTTGAGCAGATGTTTTCTCCTTTTTCCCATCCTTCTCCGTGCGTGAGGGGAGGGCTGTTCCTCTAACTTTTTGGAGGAAGTAATTTGTCAAAGATCCTGGAAATGGTGCAACTGCATACCAGGGTCTGTGTAGCTGAAGAGATTCTATCTAAGCTCTTGATTTGCAATGCCAGGGTATTTTGTGCTCTGTCCTGCCAAGAAGTGGCTTTCAGACCTTCTACCATTGAATCATTTCCATATCAGCTTGTTTGTTAGGAGCCCCAACACATTTGCCAGAGTGTTGCCAAGGATTCTGCATCATGCTGCATCTAGGACCTCACTTTTGTCTCATCTGAGCTAACAGGATGGCTTAGAACACAACCTGCATTCTCACATGCAGTGGCTGCATACAATAGAGAAGATCAGTAATTACGGGTCTGCCATGTTTCAGGGATGTTTGCCACTATTACTGATCAAGAGCACTTGATCTGTTTCAGAGAACTGTCAAGTTTGCTCTAGACCAGCGTTTTCCAACTTGGTTCCCTCCAAATGTTGTTGGACTTAAACTCTCAAAGACCCAGCCAGCATGGCACATTGGTCAGGAATGATGGGAGCTGTAGTCCAAAAAGATCTGGAGGGAACCAGATTGGGAGAGGCTGTTTTGGACCATAACTGGAAGAGGAGCAAAGACCCTAATGGGTGTGGTGCTACTCATACCCTCCACTTCCATCACAGCACCTGTGCACAACATAGAGTTCTCTTGTGTTTCCCATGTAAGCATGTTGGGTATTAGTGTACAGGATCGATGTGGCTCTCAGGTATCCTTGCATCTTGCATATATTTATGCTGTGGTGCCTCAAACCTCATTGTGAAATGGAAACTGAAGATCCACAAGATATGGTAAACTTTCAAACAGCCAGTGATTAAAAGGACTTGACTAGACTGGAACGCTTGAATATAGACTGGTTCTTGTTATTCTTAACACATGACTACTCCAGGTATGTGTGAACAGGAAAGCTTCTGCTGTATAGCTTTACATTTACTTTGCTATAGGTTAGATTTTGCTGGATTAGCTATGTGGTAAAAGCACTCCATATCCCCAAAGGCCAACATTTGTGGTTTCAACAAAGATAACATAGCAAATTATTATATTTATATGTGATGCTCAAATTATATTTCAGGGCTGTACTAGGGTGGTAAACACAGTGGTTTCAGCAGTTGTTGTCTGATTGCAATGAGATCTGTGAGAGCAAGGTTAAATTTAAAGTAGGTTTCCTGAGCACACAATGGACTGAGAATTAGAGATGGAGGGAGGAGGAAGATGAAAGGCAAAAAGTTTCTTGAAAGTTGTGCTAGGTTTATCTGACAAGCCATGCTTAAAAAAGAAATTGAAAAGAAAGATGAGGGAGGAAATGAAAGGAGAGGGAGAGAGAAAAAAGATATCAAAAGCAAAAAACCCCCAGTAGGCAATAAGCTGAAGCTTGTGCTGGAGTATTGTATGGTATTTCTGCTACAGTGGAAAAGATTTAAATCAGAAATCTTACACATAGTATTTAGCAGAAAAATGCTGTGTGCATTTTACCAAGTTAGGCAACACATATAAGATAAATGATAATTATTCCTAATTATTATATATTCCTAATTATTATATATCATTATGTGATTAATAATGTCTGGATTTGAAATTGACTGATAAGTCTGCCTGATAAAAATTAAGAATTAACATAACTTAAAGGATCCAACATTTCTTTTTGCTCCCTGCTCTTATTTTACTTCATTGGCTGTTCCTAGGGCTGCCCAGCTTCCCTCAGCCTGGTCAGGAAACAGTCATAGGCTGTGTAGCAAAACTCTCCCAGAACTCCACTGCTAAAGTTAAACATCCCCCCTTTACATCTACCAACCACCCAAATTGTACATGATGTTGGGATGTGAAAAGAAAGAACCCCTCTTCAGGCATTGGCAAACATGTGTAGGTTGGGAATGTGTGAAGAGTCAAGGATGTCCACATGAATCCCACCCCATAATGTTTCCATAATGTGAAGTCACTCTCAGACTACAGGCAAAAAATTAGGCGGCGCAATGAATGCAGCTTGTTGTTCAATTGATTATATTCCAGCCATGTAAAACTCAGATGTTTCTGCATGGCCACTAGCTATGATGGCTATGTCTTGATGGTTGGCATCAGCAGTAGATCTGGTTTAGCCCTCACAAGTGGGGACAGTGCTTTTGCACTTAGTTCCTACTTTGGTTTTCCCAAACCAAACAGTAGCTGGCCATTGTGAGAGTAGAATGCTGGACTTGATGGGCCATTGGCCTCATCAAGCAGGCTCTTTTTATGTTTTTACATTCTCTGCCAAGCAGCTACATAAGGTTCCAGGGGTTCCAGGTGCTTACGTATACTGGATTGAGTTTCCTTTGGGAAGATTGAGGCACAGCAGATGCTAGTGTCTTTAAGAAATATGGTTTATGAGCACATGTTTACACCTGGAAGTCTGAAGTAGATGAGGTGCAGAACATTATACCCCAAGAGTATCTCTCGTTGCTCCTCTCACGGCTTCAGCAAGGTTGGGTCCAAAGTAGCAGTCAGGCATGGCTCCTAGTCTTTTAGTGCAGCTTCCTCCAGCTAGCACCAAGCTGGTTTTGCTTTGTTCTCCTTCTCTTTCCCAGCACAACTTTAGCCCCCAAACCCCAAGCCTCCTGTGAACTTTTCCTGGCACCTTCCACACACCCCTCACCTTGGCACCCTCTGTTTTGCACAGACCTGAGCACCTACTTTGATGTATAGATAGATGCCTGGGCATTGTTTCATAACGGCATATATTTAACCAGCCTGGCCAGGCTAGTTTGCATAGTCTAAACCCAGGAATTTCCTTTAGCGCAGTTCAGGAGAACTGCTGTGGCCTGTATCCTTTCCCTTCAATATCCCAAATATTAGCTAGATTCTGACATTTATTGATTTCTTGGGTTTAGTGAGGTCTCTACCCCCCCTGCAAACTTTTAACAATAGCAAGTGTTTTAGACAATACTGAGGCAACCAGTGTTGCTGTGGGAAGTGACCATGCCAACTAGGTGATTCAAGTGATAGGCGGTTGCAAACATTGTTGCTGACAATGGCAACCTGGTATATTGCCTAGCTAAGATATGAATAGGGATGCCACAAAGATCATTGATTCCTCCACTCCCCGTATGAAGTCTGAAAACTTGCTGGTGTGGATGAGTGCATGGATAGCAAACATTTTCATTGCATTTCTGAAAAATAAAAGCAAGAGGCTTAACAAGACAAGCTGTTGTGAAATAGAGTAACTGAATATGCCATGCATAACAGTGATTCCATTCTGCATTAGAGTGCTTAAGTAATATTGTGATTTCAAATGGGGAAGGATGTGCAATTAGGTCAATTGCATATGTGAGGCATATAAACGGTTCATAAATGATTCCAATCACCCTGATTTTTAATTACGTGAGCAGTTGAGTCTCTGCTCAAACATAGCACAGAACTAAGTGTCAGTTCAGATGCTGACAATTTCTAGAAGAGATGCTGCCAGTTTTTGAACTGTACCAGTTGCAGCTGCTCATGTGTTGGCTTTGTCATTGCAGATGGCCCACACTAATGGATAATCCACTGCCCAGGCTTGGGCCCCAGGGAGGTCACTTTGGTGCTGCTAGCACAGTGGTTTGAGGCGTATTCGGTTGTCTCTCAAGACAGATGGATGCCAAAAGTCTAGCAACCTGCCCAATGCTCAGGGTGGGGCAAGGAAGGCAACCTCACTCCCTATTAATCATGCTGTTCCATTTTCATGTGTGTGCATAATTTCCATTATGAAAGTGTATCTGCCACTGATTATGTGTATCTGCCACTGTGCTAGGAGAACAGTGCTGGAGGACAATGCACCAATGAATTGATTTGGAAAAGGATGTTCTCTGTGGTGGCACCTATATGATGGAACAGTCTCCTCTTAGAGACTCAATGGGCACCTTCTGCAATGTGTTTCTGCTAGTAGTCAGAGACATTATTGTTTGCCGAGGCATTTCTGGACTCTCCACCAATCACTTTTTGTTTTTTATCCTTGCTCTACTGAATCATGCATAATAATTATGCAGTTTTGGGAACTTTCATTATTTTGCATTGCTGTACACTGCTTTGACATATTTAGTAAAAAGTGGTATAAAGGTAAAGGTAAAAGGGACCCCTGACCATTAGGTCCAGTTGCAGACGACTCTGGGGTTGCGGCGCTCATCTCTCTTTACTGGCCAAGGGAGCCGGTGTACAGCTTCCAGGTCATGTGGCCAGCATGACTAAGCCACTTCTGGCAAACCAGAGCAGCACATGGAAATGCCGTTTACCTTCCCGCCGGAGCGGTACCTATTTATCTACTTGCACTTCGTGCTTTCGAACTGCTAGGTTGGCAGGAGCAGGGACCGAGCAACGGGAGCTCACCCCGTCACGGGGATTTGAACCATTGACCTTCTGATCGGCAAGCCCTAGGCTCTGTGGTTTAGACCACAGCACCCCCCGCCCCCCTAAAAAGTGGTATAGAACTCTTTAAATAATTATTCTCATCATCATCCAAGCATGTGTGCTGATAGATGCAGACTTTATCTAATGTTCACTTCTTTGTCTATGTTTTTGGAGACAACATGATTGCAGAAACTAGGTAACTCATGTGTGCCTAGGTCTCACATGGCATTAAATGCACAGTAGGTTAGCCCTTCGACTCTACCCTCAAAGGAGACAAAAATGGCACAGCAAATCCTTTAATGGGGAGCATGGTGGGGTCAAAAGCATTTCCAGAAGCATTGGATCAGAGCTATGTATCAGAATGGGAGGTCACTGACTTTTGAAAGCAATGCACATCCACCTTTTTGGGAGAGGTGGGGTGTCATTGCCTTTAAAAATCACATCTGCATGAAATCTGCTAGGAAGAGGTGTGAATGTATTTCATAATGAAAAGAATGAAGCAGGAAGACAATGCCATCATTTTTGCAATATTATAGAAAGCAAAGCTGTGAAGGAGCTGGAAACAAAAGAAGAAAAGTCACTCTGGTCATTAAATTAGCAGTTGCTGCTCTCCCCCCCCCCCCCCAAAAAAATATATTTTTGCATGTTGTTAAGCCTGCCAACTGTTCCTAAGGCTGCAATTAATTGGCTCTTTGTATTGAGGAGAGTGCAACTGTTTTTAGAAAATACTAGGTTCATAGTCTCCTATCAATGCCACAAAGCAGAAAGGCAGCTTCGTGCTTTGTGAACGGTGCTGAGAATGCTGGGATTGTTCACGGTGGTAGCTTTGTATTCCAAGTGCGTTATGGAAATTGACAGTTTGTAAACTTGCGAGCTGTTAAAATAGCTCCTGCAACCTCTCCACTTTTCCTAATTTGGTTTTCAGAAAGTGCTCCCTTTCCCTTCCTCTCATCACCTCCGGCATCTGCAATGAAGGAGAAAATATATGCTGTTTAGAGCTAATCCCTTTATGGTTTTTTTCAGACAGCTCCACATATTACTGATGTTGCAAAGACTACTTTAGCCAAAGAGAGGCAGACCCACCATGATCTTTTGCTCTTGATGTTTGATGTCATGTGCTACAGGGAAAAAACGCCCGATAAGTGCATTCTGAAGGGGTGTTCTCTTATCAGTCTGCTGCTTATGCTTCCCGAGACCTTGGTTCAGCTGTTCTGGAACACAGGGAAGCACCATCTTTGATGGTTAATTGCTTGCAGATCTTAACGCGGCTGTTCTCAGCTTGCTCCCTCTGGTAAACACAGGCCTGCTGGATCACCATAGGCTACAATTTCTCCTGGTAGTGGATTGTTTAGTAATTGCATGAAGATAGGGAAAGAAAGAACAACCTGAAGTCATAGAAAGTGCCAAGGAAACTGATGATGTGAAGGAAATGAAAGCTGTTGGCAAAACTAATAGAGAGGGTAACAGATACAGAACTGAGGGGTCTACTTCCTAACCCCGCTGCTGTCTTTTATAAGCAGCTTTCCATCCGTGTCAAACTTGTCTCTTGAATAGATCCTTTAACCACAAGGAGGCTGTTATCTGTTCAAATGCTTCCCTTTGGCTCAAGGGACCTGGCTTACTGGAGGACCCAAGTAATGACTGCCTTCCAGGGAGGGCTGCTGTGCCTTCCTCCCCACTTCCTGGCTGCCTTCAGCCATCTCTCTCATGGATCCTGTTCCCATATCTGAGGGCTCTGGCAGGGTAGGAGTGCCTCTTGAATCCCTACAATATTTATATACAGTCATACCTCCAGTTGTGAACGATGTGGGTTGTGCGCTTTTGGGTTACGGTCGTGCTGAACCTGGAAGTCCCAGAACGGGTTACTTCTGGGTTTGGGCGCTCGAGCATGTGCATAAGCACAAAATCGTGCTTTGCACATGAGCAGAAATGCTGAATTGCGTCACATGCGTGTGCAGACGCAGCGCTGTGGGTTGCGAATGTGCCTCCTGCACGGATCACGTTCGCAACCCGAGGTTCCACAGTACTTCCAAGATGGATCGCAAATGGAGGAGGAGGTCTGTTGCATAAATATTTTCCTCACTTTTGAAAAGTGATCATCTTTTGTCATGAGAACATACGTGTCATCCTTTTTTGGTGTGTGAAAAATATGCATGCGGTGTGGGCACATTCTGTGGATTTTTGTATGGTTTTTAATGTAATATTTTTTCTTCTTCGTGTTTTTAAAATGTTGTAAGTCATTTACAGAGTCTTCACGTGCCAATAAGCAAAGATATTAAATCGATTAAACAATGATGATGAGGATGGTGATCTGCATTAGCTTGGTTTAATTCCCCAGTTTCAATCAGACTCCATTTATACCATACACTGGATGTACTAGGATACCAATCAATCAGTCAGTCATTTTATTTGTATGCCGCCTTTCCAAAGTTAAAGCCATGCTCAAGGCGGCTTGCAACATATAAAAAAAAATACATAACTACAAAAATAACAAAAGCAGTCATAAACAATAAACAGCATCAAAAAGTTCTCCACCAAATTGAACAATTTCCACATAAATCATAAGATCCCAGACGAAGATACAAAAAATTAATGGCAACAACTGTCTCCCAACAAAGCCCCCTAAACAACGCCCCAGCCCAAGATTCTGTTCAGCAGCTCAGCTTTCAATACTTTCAACAGTCACGGCCTTCCCCAAAGAATTATGGGTGCTGAGAATTGTTAGGAGACCCCTATTCCCCTCACAGAGCTACAGTTCTTAGAGTTTTGTGTGAAAAGAGGTTGACTGTTAAACCACACTCAGAACTGTAGCTTTGTAACAACTCTCAGCACACTTTACAAACTATAGCTCCCTGCATTCTTGGGGGATGCCATGACTGTTTAAAGTGGTGTCATAGTGCTTTAAATATATGGTGTGAACGTGTCCTCAGTCTTATATTTGGACTGTAGTTTATGTGTATGTGTGTGTGTCAATAACATCCACAGAATTGCAAGCAAATATTGAGGTTACTGTAGTTGTTAGCTGCAAGCGTGTTAATTTCTTGGCAGATGTGCACGTTGGCACCAGTTTACCAGTAGTTGCTTCCCCCCCCCCGTGCCTACTGCTGTCTTCCAAAATGGAGCTATTAATGCGATTTTAATCAACTGAGCTAGCATGACAGATTTATAATTGATCAAGGGTCAGTAAGCAGGTTTTGAAGATGGAAGAGCAGCGATTGTGAAGGACACTGAAGGTTAACTCACACACACACACCCCCGCGCTAATTTTACACATACCTCATTGAAACATACATGGTGGTAAATTGGAAAAACAATGACTTGAAGGTTATTTTCAGTTCTTTTTAGTAGTTCTGTGTTGCGAACCACATTTTCTCTTGGATCCTGAGAAAATCCTTAGCTGTGTGGGTTTTAAAAACTCGTGTCAGCTGTCCCTAATCCTCTTGGTGAATTTTTAAGAATTTTCTTTGAAATTGTGTTTGTTGGACTTCTTTATTTATTGGCTTACAGTTATTGTAATATTTTGCACTTGTGTGAGCTCCAGAAAGTTATTTATACAGTACATTAAAGAAGCCCACTATGATAAATAAAATAGCAGACATCTGTACTGGAGTGTTTAGGTTTTAAAAAATAATATTCAGGCCTGAACAGTTCCTTTTTAGTTTAAATAGCTCAGCTGCTATGAAATTAAGCATGGCTCGGGAGCTTCTGCACATCACATCAATAGGACTTTGATACCCAACTGTCCTTTGCTACCAGCAAGTAGAAAAATTGGTCGGTTTCATGGAGGAGAGGTCTATCAATTGCTGCTATCCATGATAGCTTAAATGAAACCTCCAGATAAAGAGACAGTGTATATATGAGTACCGGATGCTGAGGACAGGTGAAAGAGGATGACCATCACCATCAGGACAGTAGAAGGGTCATAGCTTAGTGGCAGAGCATCTGCTTTGCATGCCTAAGGTTGCAGGATCAATCCCAAGCATCTTCCCATGGAACCTTGGAGAACTTCTTCCAACCACTGTTGACAATGGACCCCTGATGGACCCCTGGTCTGACTTAAGGCAGCTTTCTATGTTCCTAGCCTGTGCTCCCTTAAATTTCCCAAGCTGAGGATGAGATGCTGGAGTAGTTAGACCTGTGGCATAGTTAAACCCCCTCATGTGCTTCTCCTTTGATGAAATATCTCATTGGACTGCAATAATGACTCTTGCTTTTCTAGACTGAGGATGGAGAAAACTGTGTGCCTTCCTGTCTGTCTATGCGTAGAAATGCCTGGCTTTTCTGTGGCTGGAATGTAGTTCATTGTTCTGTGCATTTTGGCACCACTGGCATGTGGCTGCCCATGCGGGGATGTGGCCCCAGGCTAAAGAAAGGATTCCCATTCTTGTTGTATGTCTGTTAACTGGGAATATTTCTTGCCTTCATCCTGAAAGAGTGGATATTGTCTTACTCCCCCTTCACAACTGAGATCTGAAAAAAGTAACCCTCTTCAGAATTCTGGGAAACTGTGAGATGTGAGCAGGGCATGTCTTGCTCTTTGAGTCTCTGTGTACATGCTTAATTGTTTTGCTTTATCGAACACTGCTACATTTTGACTGGCTTAGTCCTTCAGAACATATGGGCCCATTTTGTGCAGGAAATAGCTGTCATTGGACATGTCACTATGGTGGAAACTGCAGAATTGTGTTCTCTGCCTTTGGTTTCACTTAAGGGTAAAAAAATAAATTAAGCCTTTAAAAACCAAAACCAAATTAAAGCTCATGGCTGAGAAAGGATAAATGGAAGCCTGTTTTTATGGTGACCTGACCCAGACAGTTTATGTGCTATGCCGTTTGCAGCATGCCACCATCTCTTTGAAGTATTTCATCTATTTAAATGTTGATGTTTTGCCGCTAGCATAATTGGGTGAAGCGATGGTTTAGCAGAAGTGCTGACAAAAAGGTCTTCCGCAAAATGGAATTGCAGATATTGAAAGGGAGGGCGGAAACCCTTGCAGAAATCAGTGTAATTGCTGAACATTTGACATTACTCCTTCTCACTTTCTGTCCCCTCTACAGATGCATTACTGTCAGGGACTCTGCCAGGATGGCGATGCCTGGCTGAAAGGGTTCAATGGCTAGCTAGCCCTCCCTCCCTGTCTCTCCTCTCCTTCCTCAAGGGAAAAAAGCCCTTACTTTAGAGAAGAGGGTAGCAAGCGGGTGAGGGCTGCAGTGCACAAAAGAAAGACCAGATGGCTTGTAATTTCATCATCCCTGGGAAGAAACATCATCCCCCATCAGAGGAGAGGTCTCCTATGTATCCTGGGGTCCTCCATCACCTGCTACCCTATCATCTCCAGTATCTGAGTACCATTCTTATGAGTACCTGCTTGGTCACCTGAGAAGTCTTACCCAATAGGGCTCTTCTTATGTTTCCTTCCCCAAGGTGTGACTATTTTCTGCTTGTGGGAGGTGAGGATATAAATGTGGAAAGGCTGGTGCTAGCAAAATTTATGACACTGCTTGAAGTGAGCTGTGTCCACCTCAGTTCTGCTCACTGCCATTCATTCAAGCAGGGATAATAGGGTTTGCCCCACCATACCACTTTAAGAGTCATGGCTTCCCCTCCAAAATCCCAGGAACTGTAGTGTGTTAAGGTGCTGGGTAATGTCAAGAGACCCCAGTTCCCCTCACAATTGCCAGAGTGGTTAAACAATCCCTTTCCCCAGGTCATTCTTCCCTTGTGCCCTCCAGTTCCCAGGTTGCCCACAAAATTACTTCCGGGGGGGTGGTATTTTATTCCACTTAAACTGAACATTCAATAGGTCTGTCTTCTGAGTAAACATAACCATGTCTACTCTGAAGTAAACCCTTTGAATCCAGTGGATCTTACTCCCAAGTAAGTGCAGTTAGTATTGCAGCCTAGATATTGTGTCCATTTCTGAAAATTATTTGGGAACTGTGCTGGGAAGAAAGCAGTCAGTGGAAGAAACGAGCACTTGAGGGAGTGTCGTAGGAAGAAGGGAAGTTGCATTAAGGTTTAAGAGTTAGGTTGTCTGGCTAGTTGGAAGTTGTTTGGAAGCCATTAAGTGGTGTGTGCCTTTCAGCATTTCAATTCATCATCCAGGAGGGACTCAGAAGGCTTTAGAAAAATGGTTCAAATGCATTTTGCCACAATAAAAGAGGCAAATTAGCTTCACTGTGCACATTCATACATTTTGGAACATTGCACATGTGGCTTCATATTAACCTAATTCTCGCAGCAATTCAGCAGTAGCCGAGTAGAATCTCAACTTGTTAAGGGAGGAGGGAGGAGGAAAAAGAAGAACCATTTCAGGAATTATTTGGTTCAACACGTTTTGCTTTATTAGGCTTTCTATCCTGCCATATCCAAGGCTTAGCTTGGGTTATAGCAACCCAAATCCAAGGCATTGCTTGGGTTATAACTTGCCTCTTCCTGTGGCCACCAGATTCTGTAAGAACATTAAAACCACCTTTCTGGATCTTACGAAAGGTTCCTTTAGTCCGGTGTTCTTCAGCCTTCGGTCCTCAGATGGAATATCGCCATGATATTACGCTGCTGCTGGAAGAATTGCAGTGGTTGGCAATTAGCTACTGGGCTGAGTTCAAGATGCTGGTATCGGCAGAGGAAGCCCTATACAGCTTGGGACCAACATACACAAAATGTTGTCTCATCTTCTGCATACCCAACCAATCACTGCATTCTGCAATAGAGAGCATCCTAGAGATACTATCCTATCTGTGGAATTGGGACTGTAGTGTGGCAGCACCTACCCTTTGGAACTCCCTCCTGTTGCATATCAGACAGGTTCCTTCTCTATTCTTCATTGCAGAATAGATTAGACTCTCTATAGAGAGGGTTAAGTGGATGGCCTGGGGTGAGGAGTTGTAGAAGAATGCACATCAACCTATGTCAGTTGCTAAATGCTATGTCAGTTTGTGTCTCTCAGCTACTTGAGCAGGCATGTACAATAGAGTCGATTATAGTGGTTAAGTGTCTTCTTCTCTCCTTCTTAACAGATTGCCCCAGAGTGAGCCATGTGTAGCTGGTGGACAGGGGACAGCACTGTCCTCTCCACTGTCCTGATTAAACATTTACCATGCAGTTTCCAAACCACCTTTGGTATTTGTGCTCCTTAGTGCTCTAAGATGTTTTGTTTTTCTCTCCATAAGAGCTATGTTCCATTGTCTATCCCACCATGTCTCTAGAGTTAAGTTAGTAGCTGTTTTCCAGTATTGCATTAAATGTACCCGGTATTTCTGGCTGCAGACATGAAAAAGATTAGTAGGTCCCTAAACAGTTAATTCTTGTGGTCCATCTACAAGCCAGTTTAAGAAAGCTAGCCTCGAAATCAGGTTGCATTACCTTCCCTGTAATAGTAGAACCTTCTTCAAATGTCATTTTCCTTTTTTTTTAAATGATATTTATTGGAAAAAAAAATTTTTAAATTACACACAAGAAAAAGACAAGACAGAAAAATAAAAAAATAAAATAAAACCATCATTCTCAAATTCTCCACTTTCAATACCTTCTTTCTTTGACCTCCTCCTCCTCCCTTTTCTTGTATCCTGATTAATAATAATCACAGCAAATCCTTTCCATAATTCATAGTATTCTGTCATTACATTACCTTAATCTATTTTCATCTTATCTTATAGAAAACCTTAAAGTTTAAAACTTAAATCTTATTTTTACCAACTTCTCCTAGCCATAACATTCTTACCAAATTCTTTAGACATTTTTACAAAAGCCAAGTAATTTCATTTCAACATTTTTCTAGCATTCATCAATTTTATAGAACAATCCTAATGATAAAAAAAAGAAATAAACAATCCAATCTTCATCCAGCGTCCCTTCCTCCTGGTCCCGGGTTTTGTCAGTCCTTTTTATCTTATTAATCTAGCACATTAACCTGGTAATCTTATATCCGAAGCCCTCAAGTCTCTTCCATGTGCCTTCTGCAGCTCTTCTTCATATTTTCCTTTCATTCGTGGGAACTCCAGCTTGGTAATGTTTTTGACCCTTTTCAACAAATCAGCCCCTTTTCCATAGTCCAGACTAGACTCCATGTGGTATTTAAAAACATGTTTCAGATTCCCTCCAAAATTAAGAGCCCCCACAGCTCCAAACATCTGATGGCCCATTGCCAGACTCGAAAAGTCCAAATCTCCCTGTATAGGGGGGTCTGTCCAACCCCCCATTTCCAAACCAAACCAAACTTTATCTTTCCAAGTCTGGTTTTTTCCAAGTTCATTTGTCAAATCCAAAAATTTATGTTCCTGCTGGGCCGCAGCTTCCTCCGTCTCTGGCGCCCAAGATTCAGCAGCATCCTCTTCTCTCAACTGTTCTGTCATGGCACACTCCTGTTTTAGCTCCTGGGTGGGCTCCATATAATTTCCCACTACCTGTTCAAAGGTTCTGGCCGCATTAGTCATCAAATCCGTCTTCTGGCTTAACTGATCCAATAGGGCATTTATTTTGCAGAGAGCACCCAACAGTGCTTCTGAAGACATTGTCCTGCAAGGTCACAAATCCTTTCCCACGGTTGTAATCTGTGGCAGCTGAAAGCTCCCAGGAATTAGTTACAATTTCACAGTCCCCCTCTAGGGGGAAATCTTCTGATTGTTCTTTCTTTTAAAAACAATAGCAACAAAGTTTCTTTTTTAAGGTATTTTGTCCATATTTGTTCTTTTTAAAATGTGAAAGGAAACAATGGAATCACTATGTTTCTCTTCTTTTAACTATCTGTCAAAGACATTTGTTTCTGGTCAATGAGCTTCAAACGTCAATTCTGACACCCTGCTCCAGGATCAGGACGGTGGAAAATTACTTTACTTTAAACTCACTTCTGCAGGTTTAAACAGCCCAAAAAAGATCCCCCTTCTTCTCCTGCTGCCGAAGGGGGGTTCAGCGATTTTAAATGATGAAAACCAATCCTTTGAAAGTGATTTTTAAAGCTCTAGTTTATGTTGTCTTTGCTTTATTCTGGCAACGGAAACGGAAGGCTGACTTCCTGTTTAGACCTTACCGTTTCAGTACCAAATTAAGGTAACTTTTTAAGTCCAAATTCCTTTCTATTTCGCCAGTTCTTATTTAAAGTCCAAATGTTCAATGTTCCAGTACTCACGGGTGGTTATTTTAGATGCCAAATTGTCCCAGGAAAAAGGCAGCGCTCTCCGGCAACGGCTATGCGGCTTCGCTCCGCAGAAAAAGCAATTGACTCACAGCACCGCGCCACTTTCCCCTCTTCGCTTCGGAGCCCATTAGTGGGTTCCTTTGCGGGTTGGGGGGGCGCTAAGGGTGCCCGCCGAGTCCCACGGTCACAGGCTTCATCCGCCTGTGATTTCCAGAAGGGTCCCCGCTTCGCCGTAGCGGAAAAGACCCGTTTCATGCGGAGCTGGTCCCTCCAGTTCAGAGGGAGTCCGCCATTACCGATGGCGCCACCCCGGAAGTCCTAAATGTCATTTTCCAATACCATTGCACAGGTTGGCATTCCACCACACATGGAAATGTGAACCTAACAGCTGACATCCTCGAAACAAATTAAAAAAATTCCTTCCAGTAGCACCTTAGAGACCAACTAAGTTATTGGTTATTGTTACTGGTATGAGCTTTCGTGTGCATGCACACTTCTGGGCACCCGCATGGCCCCACAGTATGACAACATCTTCATGGCAGATTTAGAATGTTTCCTAAACTCCTACCCACTCCTACCTCTCTTGTACCTGCGATACATTGACGATATTTTTATTATCTGGACACATGGTCAACAGACCCTGGACACCTTCCACCAGACATTCAGTGACTTTCTCCACAACATCAACCTAACAATGAACCAATCTATGCAAGAAATACATTTTTTGGACATGGGTGTATCTGAAGAAGCGCATGCACATGAAATCTCATACCAATAACTAACTTAGTTGGTTTCTAAGGTGCTACTGGAAGGAATTTTTTTATTTTGCTTCGACTATGGCAGACCAACACAGCTACCTACCTATAACTAGTTGACATCCTCTCCAACATAAATGACTTGCACGAGAGCTTATTCTGTGGCGTTTTGCGGGTGTGTGATGTCATCTCTGAATTGTTTTAAAACTATCTTCACTCGTTTTAGCTGGCACTGACTTAAAAGGTCCCCAGGTTTGCCAGGCTGCTTAATCTTAAAGTCATTGGGCGCAGCTGACAGGGAAATTCTCCTACGCATTTGCTAGGACAGTTGCCAGGCGGGTCGTGCCATTTGGCTACTTGTGCTTTATACTGGGTACTCCACTGGAATTCTTCTCTGCAGCTCTTTAGATCTTGGAGAACATGTGGTGTAGTTGAGCATTATTCATGTTTTAGTATCTAAGTTATCTGCTCTTGGTTGAAGACGAGGAAGTTCTCGGGCTGGAAACTGGAGGTGATTTATGTGACTGGCTGGTATCCCCAGTAAGCAGGCAATGTAGAAGAGGGCCCAACACGACAGTGACGGATGTAACAAAGTCGCTGAAAAGAATGAACAGGTACAGGATTCTTTTTTCGTTGCAGTAACTAAAAAATGTATGACACCTTCATCCATTATTAAGCTAAAATTCATTTTCTCCAGTCAGAGGAGAGTTAATATACCTTAAATGATCAGTGTTTCTTTTTTAGTAAGTTGAAAAAATATGTGTCACCCACAGTGGCTACTAGCCATGATGGCTGTGCTTTGCCTCCATGCCTGGAGGCAGCAATCCTTCTGAATTCTGGAAGCCACAGGAGAGGAGAGTTCTGTTGTGTTTTGGTCATGCTAGCTGGTTTCCCATAGGCATCTGGTTGGCCATTGTGATAACAGGATGCCGGACTGAATGGGCCATGGACCTGATCCAGCAGGCTTTTCTTATGTACTTTGTTGCAAAAAAAGAGAAAAAAGCAGAACTATTGGAGCAACTGTATAGCTAGCATTTGGTCAGAAGTAGCATGTGATGGCCTGGGAATCGGATTCAGAGGCTGAACCTGAGGATTCCCAGCCTGCACAGGATTCCCTGCCTCCAGAACCAGCTGAGCCGGGGCTGGGGCATGAGCCTGAAGGGTCCTCACCTGTGCTGGATCCTCAGGTGCAGGCACCAGCTGAGTCTGCTCTGGCTCCTGGGGGGATGGAGGACCCATTGCCTGCAGGTGCTCCACCCTCAGCCCCATCAGAGGAAGCAGAGGTTGCTTCTGGGTCTGGTAACCCACAGCCTCTCCTGAGCTGCAGAGGCTCAGGGCAGAGAGGCAGAGGGAACTAAGTTCCCGCAGGAGGAGTGCTCGCCCGAGGCCAGGAGAGGCGAGTCACCAGTGGACCGGGGCCGCCCTATGCCTCGGGGCAGATAAAAGCCAGCCAGCCCCAGTCCCAAGTTGTGGGAGCAACATTGTTGGTAGCCTGTTCCTGCCTGCACCCTGTCCTGCTGTTCTGCCGGAGCTCCTAACCTCACCCAGCTCCCTGCCTTGGACCCAGCTTCAGCTTTGTCGGCCTGCCTTCATACTGCACTCTCAACCTCGGACTGGACTCAGACCTCGCCTCTTGGTTAGCCCCCGGGACCAGCACATAGCATTTTATTTTATGCATTGCATTTTAACATGCTGGGCACCACCATATGAGAGGACGGTCAACATAATAATAAAATGATGACGTTGCTGCAGTGGTAACAATTTAATCTAGCCCTCATCTGTGTCTTAGCCTGACACAAGGTCAT
This sequence comes from Podarcis pityusensis, assembly GCF_964106645.2. Classification (NCBI taxonomy): domain Eukaryota; kingdom Metazoa; phylum Chordata; class Lepidosauria; order Squamata; family Lacertidae; genus Podarcis; species Podarcis pityusensis. The sequence goes on along the minus strand of NC_138034.1, from coordinate 60,437,746 downwards.
AATATTATTTGCTTCCACTGCTAATGTCCTTGGTTATTCCCCCCCCCCCCCCAAAAGTTTTAAGACTATCCGAAAACCAATCTCCTTTCAAAGTTTTCTGACTAAGAAACTTGCTGCTCGTGCAGTTTCCATCCTGGTGAACTCTGGACTCTGAATGTCAATATTCAATTGAAGTGGAGGAAGCTGTGTCAGGTAGTGGAAGAAAACAGATTTGGATGTGAACACCCATTAACAAAATCCCTTGAGAATAAGAGGGAAAATGGGTAGAATACCATCTGGGCTCTCATTTCAACACTAGGATGTCTTCAGTTTCTCCTTCTAAAAGTAGGTTTTGGCCTTGGCAATACTTTGGACTGAAATTAGGCTGGGTTTTTATGGATGTTGTTTTTTTTGCAAACTTTGCAGCCCCACCAGAAGAAGTGAGACACAGGACAGTGTAGGTTGGATAAGATGGGGAATCAGATGATGTAAAATTTTGCATAGTGTGGAGATCATGCATAGGTGACCCTGCCCCCCAATAGTAGAACCTAAGGTTATCTCATGAAGGTGAACGGTGGGAGATTCTGGACAGAGAAGAGGAAGTACATAGTATGGAATTTGCACATAGTATGGAATTTGCTATCACAAGGTGTGGTTTTGCCCACCAAATCAGATGGCTTTATAGGTGACAAGGCAAATCCATGGATGCTCAGATTATCAATGGCTACTAGTCATGATGGCAATATTACCTCCTAGATCAGTGACCTATGAATAGATCAGTGACCTATGAGAGCCAGTGTGGTGTAGTGGTTAAGAGCAGTGGACTCGTAATCTGGTGAACCTGGTTCAATTCCCCACTCCTCCACATGCAGCTGCTGGGTGATCTTGGGCTAATCACACTTCTCTGAAGTCTCTCGGCCTCACTCACCTCACAGAGTGTTTGTTGTGGGGGAGGAAGGGAAAAGGAGATTGTGAGTCGCTTTGAGACTCCTTAGGGTAGTGATAAAGCGGGATATCAAATCCAAACTCTTCTTCTATTAATACCAGTCACTGGTGAGCAGCAGTGGGAGAGAGTTATTGGCTGGTCATTATGGGATTAGATAGATCTAATGCAACAAGGACCTTCTAAGGTGTGTCTGTGACTTGCAGTACAGCGTGAGCTGGAGGACATGCAAATTTGTCCAGTTTCCTCACCCCAATCCTTGCTGCACTATGAGCTTCAGGCACAAAACTGCCTGCAAAGGAGTAGAAGCAGAATGTGCACACTTCACCCTTGTCCAAAGCCTACCCAGTCCCTGATGAAAGAGGGTCTAGTATTGCAAACCCCCAAAGAGACTGCAAAGTTAGCCTGGGGATTTGGTGACTGGAAGGTGTCTGAAAATATACTACTCATAGCGGATTGTGTATTTGAATGTGATAAAGTGTTCTCTGCAGCAAATATTCTCATAGCAGAGAGAGAAAAAACTAGTGTAGAAATATTATCCCTGATATGGTGTTGTCCTATCAGCCCAAGGACTGATAGCCAGTGTGGTGTAGTGTAGTCCATTCAGTCCCATTTCCATGCAGGTTTACCATATGAATTCCTTTTAAAAAATTTAAACCTAGAAAGTAGAAGGGGAAAGCACTTATGAGATGGGTGGTTATGAGGAGGCCTGAGGGCTGCCTCTCTGTCTCTCTAAAAAAGTAATATTAGCTGCCAAAGGGTTGTTAGCTAATGTGTGGGGCTCCTGGCGCCTCACGTGTTAAGATCTATGCAGTAAGTCCCAGTGGAAAAAATGGACCTTGATGTCACACAGATGTTCTCTGGGGAATCTTACAGATTTCCCATTCAGTTGTTCCTCAGAGCCTTAGGGGGAACTGCACATAAAACATACATAAAATACATTTCATGTTGGCTACCCTGGTATACAGCAACTTCTGTAAATACTCTGTAGTTCATCCTCACCAAGTGTTTGAGAAACTCATGAAGAAATGAACCACATAATGAGAGTCACGAACCCTCCTTTAATGTAAGGAGCTTGTCGAAACGTTCTTATGCTCTCTTTGGTAGGGGGAAAAAGTACCCATGAAATTGGTTATGTGAGCTTTCCCTTAGATCTCTGGTGATATAGAGTGATGATGGGGGGGAAACTTTGAGAGCATTTTGTGTTCATCCCCAAAAGCTAGATACAGAATACTCCCTTCTAGACCATCTACTGTAAATAACGGTTCAGTATTTTATTTCTGAACATAAAAAGAGCGGAGTGGAAGTTTATTATAGAAAGATGTCAGCTTGATACCTAAGGGAATACGGAGGCTGCAAGAAGATATTTATTATTTTCTGTAAAAAGAGGGATTTCGGCAGATGAGTTTATGTAAACCTTGTCAGTTTGCTGTGAGCCACATTGATTGGTACGAAACCTATCATAAAGCAGGAAGATTCATTAATGCAAGCTGTTGCACAGCACGAAGGAGTCCACCTACTGTATGTTTTGAAATTACTTACTTGTGAATAAATACCATATGGGCTGTGATTCTAGTTTCAGTCCACTGCTGTCAAAAATGATATGCAAAATTATCTGGTCAATGCTTGGAGATATCTAGATGAAAACTTGCCATGATTCTCAGAACTACGGGCACTACACATATCCAGTTTTCTCACTCCTAGAACACACACACTTGCTTTTAAAGATGAGACCAGCAGACCTGTTAATATCATAAGACAATAAAGAGAGTCCTACTGCATCACGCCAAGGGTCTGTTGAGTCCATTGTGCTGTTTCCAACAGTGGTGAGCCAAATGTTTCTGGGAAGCCCAAAACATCTGTTCATCACCTCTCCACCCCATTCACGAACCATTGTTCTGAAAAACTACAACCTTTTGGATATGGAGGTTTGACTTAGCATCCATTAATAGATCTGACCCATAAATTTGTGTCATCCTATTTTAAAATAGCATGAGATCTCTTGAGGACCCGTGGGGAGCGGCATCCAGAGCCAATGGTATCAGCACTTTTAAATGCTCTAAAAAATAGTTTAAATAGACAGTCTAGCATTATGATAGAGGGATGCAAAGCTTTTCTCTATCCACTTTTTCACATTGCATATAATTTTGCGCACCTTTTTTTCATGTCCCCTCTTAGCTTTTTTTCCTCCTAAACCAAATACTTCCTAATTCATGTATATCTCCCTTTTCCTTCAGAAAGTTTAGATTCTCAAACCACTACCATCACCATCCAGGTCCACACTTGTTTAACTTTTGTTATGCTGCAATCTTATGTGGTTTCAGAGCATTCATTGCACCCTGGGAAGGCATTGTGAGACTGTTATGGAATATGTGGTTGTCTGCAGTCCTGATTTTCTGATTTTTCTCAAGCAAGGAGAAGAGAATTCATTAGTGAGGGTGAGAACTATTCTCTCTCTCTCTCTCTCTCTCTCTCTCTCTCTCTCTCTTCCTTTCCCCATAAAGTTTGAGAAAACTGTAATGCTGATTAATTTCATGGAGTCTGTTAAGCTCTGATGAATCAATTCCAGCCTTTTCTATTATTCTCAGAGTGTGTGTGTGTGAGAGAGCACTAATTTGCAGTGATTGTGCACCATAATGAATCTTTTTTAAAAACGGTGTTAGAAGCCTATGGATGTAATGCTACTAATGGATTTAACGGGATGGTGCATTGTCTACATGCTGAAATTAAGAAGGAGCAGGTACAGTAGTCTTTGCTTGCTCCCACACCCTCTACCCCCCTTTTAGCTCATTAACTTTCCCTTGCAGAGTGCTGCTGCATACATTTCAAAACACCCCTTGAATAGCTCCCAAGCAGGAGATTTATTCCCTCTTTTCCAGAGCATTTTGCAAATTACAATTAAAAAAATCACAAATCACATAGCACTGTGTATTTGATACTATGAAGAGCATTATGCAATTGGTAGCAGGAGAATTGTGGACGAGAACTAGTATTCAGTAAAAATGTGGGAAAACTCAGAACTCAGATAAGAAAATCATAATAATTTCTGTTTGAAGAAAGATGTGTGATGTGCCATGGGATCAGAGTGACTTTAGTTTGTTTTAGTGTGAATCTGGCAACTTTTGGTGATTGGACTGTATTCAAGGTCATGCACTGACTATGGAACAACTAGAGCTAATTGTATTGTTGTTGTTATTATTTATTAAATTTGTATATCACCCTATATCCGCAGGTCTCAGAGCGGTTACAACATAAAATCATAGTATAAAAACACAAAATGCACAATAAAAACAAAAACAATCAAATACCGCCCCCAGCAGCCAAAGGCCTGGTTAAAGAAGAATGTTTTCCCCTGGTGCCTAAAGGTGTTTAATGAAGGCGTCAGACGAACCTTCCTGGGGAGAGCATTCCACAAATGGGGATCCACTGCAGGAAAGTCCCGTTCTCGTCTTGCCACCCTCCATACCTCTTTTGGAGGAGGCACACAAAGAAAAGCCTCACAAGATGATCTCAGGATCTGGGGTAGGTTCATATGGAAAGACGTGGCCAGTGAGGTAATGGTATATCTGTCACTGGACCAACCACAAGGGCCGGCACTGCCCCTTCTGCCTCTGTCTCATATTGAGCAGGAGGGTCTGAAGGGAGACTGCAAACATGTTTGGCTGAAGATAGTTACAGGCCTCTTCACAGCTAGGAGCCCTGGGTGGATAAGGAAAATAAATCTCTTAAGGAAAAAGAAGGGTTTGTGCTCTCCAATATTACCAGTTCCTGCTGGGTTTAATGTGGTTATTTCACAATTCATTACTTTTCCTCCAGCATTCTTCATTGACATTGCAAAAAAAACCTCCAAAACAACCCAACACCATGTTGAGCCATGATCCTACTAAAGACTTGGAGACTACACAGTATATAGATTCTCTGGCAATTGGCACATGCTGACTAGGGCTGTGGCCCACTTTCACAGATCTCCGGGGTGCCAAATCCCCACCAGGATGTAGGAGCTACAGGTCTCTGCTAGATATCATCATTTTCCTTCTCAATACCATGGTAAATTGTTAAGAAGTTTCAAGGTTAAGGATTTCTATATATCACCTATGTCTCTACATCACAACAGGAAGGTATCTCAGGCTGCAATTGTATACACACTTACATTAAGCTGTCAGTAGGGGTTATTTCTGGATAGACATCTATAGGACTGCACTGACAGCTACCTTCAAGTCTTTTGTGGCGAAATGCAATAAATAAAATTAAACAGGTACTCTGATTTAGGGTTACCAAAGCTATTTGGTGTGATGGTAGGTCTGACTTCCATGCTTGTTTCTGATAAGAACAGAAATGACCCATTGCTCCTTCAAAAAAATGTGGTTTGTCCTGTGATTCAGCCTGCTAATCACACAGATCCATTTATGTGAATACATCATAAGCAACTGATTGTGGCACAAGTTGACCTAGGCTTCATCATCAGACACATTGAAATGCATGGAAAGGAAAAGGTTTTAGAGGAGGGGACTTTGGGGCCCAATGGCACATGTTGGGAACCCCCGTTTTAGGTCAGTGTTTTAAACAGCTGGCATCTTTAAACTATTTTGTTTTATGTGTATAAAAGGGCCTTCTGGCGGTTCCCTCACTGCGAGAAGCCAGGTTACAGGGAACCAAGCAGAGGGCCTTCTCGGTAGTGGCGCCCTCCCTGTGGAATGCCCTCCCACCAGATGTCAAAGAGAACAACAACTACCAGACTTTTAGAAGACATCTGAAGGCAGCCCTCTTTAGGGAAGCTTTTAATGTTTGATGTATTACAGTATTTTAATATTTTTTTTTGGAAACTGCCCAGAGTGGCTGGGGAAGCCCAGCCAGATGGGCGGGGTATGAATAAATTATTATTATTATTATTATTATTATTATTATTATTATTATTTTAGTACAGTATACTTTTGGTGCAACTCAGGGTGCGGAACCACTTACAGGACTCCATTAGCCCCAACCAGCATGGCTAATGGTAAGGGGTGATGTGAGTTTTGGTCCAACAACACCTAGAGGAACACAGGTATCCCATCCCTGGCATAAAGCCTACCTGCATATCCTCTCAAAGGAAAGTTTTTAAAAAGAGAGAAAAATATTTGCAGCGGTTGTTTGAAACATGGCTGACCATGCCATTGAAACAAAAACTGAACAGTGGATCACCATGCAAAATTGCAATCTGCTTCTGAAAATCCCTTCGAATTTCAAAAGCAGTTTGCCATATGGTATATGGGGCAGCTGTTCAAGAAACGGAAGCCACTTAACACGCTTTGGACATGCTGAACGAGTTACACCATCCTTTGGACTGAGGCCAAAACTCTGATACACACCCCATAAGGCTCCCTCCCCTTCTTAAATACTACTGTCATGCAAATAGGGGAGCGTTCTTAGAGGGAAATCTCTTTCCAGTCCAATACAGCAAATAGACCGTGGCAGAGATAAAGTGTGAGCAGAGGGTTGGAAGCCAGACATGCAAATTCTAATCTTGGCAGCCAATGCTGATGCCCCGTATTCTCCTGGGCATGTGTCTTAATCTTCCTGCTTTGTTTTATACATGTATAATAACAGGGATAATGCTCAGCTTCCTCTGAGTTTTGCTGAGGTTAATGAGCTGATGTATGTAAATTCCTTTGAAGCTTTGGCATGCAAACGATAAGCAAAGAAGTGGTGTCTTTTGGAATGTGACTGGGAAAAGATGGATGACCGTGCAGCATAGACATGGGGGAGGAAGGAAAAGTCCAAGCAAAGGGGGGGGGGGAGAACCAGAGCACAGGCAAGTCACGCAGAAGAAAGATGTCCCCCTTTATCTTCTCTATCCGTGACTTCTGCTTGGCCTCCTCATCTATCAAGTTACTTTCTGTCTCGAAGAAGTAAGAACTGCTTCCCTGGAGTTGGTATGATGCTAAGCTGGGAAGCCTCTAATTAGAAGTCTAATCTCAAACACAGATGAAGTGGGTGGTAGAAGGCAAGCTCTCCAACCTCTCTGTAGAATAGGGATAATATTGAACTACCTTGATAGGTTATTGCCAGGATTACTGAGGTTATGCACATGAATGATTTGAACAGTCTACAGGCATTATGTTAGCATTTTGGCGAAGGCTGTAGCTCAGTGGAAGAGTATTGCATTTGCATGCAGAAGGCCCCAGGTTTAATCTATGACATATTCATGTAGAACTGAAACTTTCCCCTGACTGAAACACTGCGGAGCAGCTGCCAGCTAGTCTCAACACTACCAAGCTAGATGGGTGAATGGTCTGATTTGGCTTCTTTGTTTGTTTGTTTGTTTATTGCTCACCCTTCATCAAATCGTCACAGGGTCAATTATTTGAAATGAAGGCAGACCTGTTTTAAGTGTGATTGATAGGTGTGCGATTGCGCACACACGCACAGTGCCGAACCCAAAAGTGACCCGGAAACGTCATGGAAGACATCACTTAAAGAGCAGGATAGGATGGGAGTGAAAGCCAGGGTGGGGCAGAATGAAACAGGGGCAGAATGGGGTGTTTCAATTGCATTCCATTTCACGCAAGTGCACAATGATGCAGAATGCAACCCGGGTGAAAACCAGGTGTTGCCTGTCTCACAATATAAAGGCAATAGACATTGAAACAATTAACCCAGAATCACAAAACTAAACAGAATCATAGGTTTGGATGAGGCCAACCCTGCTTGTCTTTAGATGCCTTTTGAAAACTTACTTATTTACCCTGGCTCTTAGCTTTGATCAAGGAATTGTAGAATCTTAGAGTTGGAAGGAACTTTGAGGATCATCTAGTCTAACTGCCTGCAATGCAGGAATATGCAGCCGTCCCATACGGGCAATCGAACCTGCAACCTTGGCGTTATCGGCACCATGCTCTTAACCATGCGGAAGTATCTTTCTCCCTCTGTGAACTGAATATGATTTCGAAGTTGCGTTACTGTTGCTGGTTTTAGATTGCTTTTAAAATTATCTTCATATTCTTATATGCCACCCTGGGATTTTGAAGGTGTGTGGGGGGGAACCCCAGCTAAAAGTGCTATCTACCTACCTACAAACAAACAAACAAACAAACAAACAAACAAACAGCGGGGTATCATGGGAGGGAAAACATTCACTCTCCCCAAAGCCTGGGTAGAGAGATGCGTATTGCATGAACTGACACTGAAAACTATACAAGAACTGTGCAAGATCCTTCTTAATCAGCCTATAACCCACTCCTTCAACGATGAATTTACTTGACATCCCTATCTGCCAGTGCTATAACTTGTACGTGCCTATGCTTGTCCAGTGTCTTCTTTGATTCTTTTTAGTTACTTAGAGAGCCAGCATAGACCCCTTCCTGCATTCTATTCTGTCTGCATAATGTATATTTTTCAGTGAAGCCCCCTAGGCAGGATTTTCTCCTCCTTTTCATGTTGTACTGTGCCTGGCATATTGCTGTTAAGAAAACATGGCACAGCCATCCTAGGAATATGTAACTTTAAGAATGAAGATGTGTGATTTTGTTGGAATGTTCCCCGAGCCATGTCTAAAAGCTCCATGCTTGCAGAAAGGTAGCATGTCAAGGAGGAGGATTCTAGCCAGCTAAGTCTGTAACCTGCTACTTTTGTATGTGCACAGAGTTTCTCCACAAGGGAGAGCACTGAAATCTTACTGTGCCCCCCATTTTGCGTTCCAAATTAGTAGGGTCCCAGAAGTGTTGTACTATGTGATATATCCTGAAATATGCAGCTCAGCTCTTACATTCCAGAATCATTTTATGCAAACAGTTACAACTGTTTCTCAGTAGTATAGTTGTTTCTCCATCTTCTCATGGTCACAGCTATATTGAAAGAGTAGTACATGCAACAGGATGCTGTCAAATTTTATGCAGTTCAGTTTTGGCAGTGAATGCAGTGAGACAGAACATGTGTGACAAATATATGAGACACCAACAGGAGAACATGTTTTATATGAATTTAGCTGGGAGCAGAAAGATTACCAAATCAATCTATACTTATGTCTATTTCACTGGGTTTATTGCAGTGTGAACCCACATGTACTGGGAAGTCAAGGCCCATTGATTATATGTTGGTGGCAGACGCCAGCATTCGATATACAATTTACATTATTTTCTTCCTGTATGTTTGTGAAATCTGGATCGCTTAAAGGAACCCTGATTTGGGGAATCAGTTTTTTGGGTTTTTTGGTGTTTGTTTTTGCTGCTTCACATGCAGGAGATTATTTCGGCTAGCTGAATGAACCAAAGAAGCAATTAATAATGTAAAAAGAAAATCACCAACATCAAACCTCAATTTGTTAAATACAGAGAGTTCCATTTGTCACCTGATGACCCAATCATTCCTCTGATGACCTAATCCCATGTTTTACTGGTCATCTTCCTTAGTGTATTAAGACGGAATATGTCCCCAGAAGGATAATTTGACTGTTGGGGGGGGGTCGTGCTCAATTACAGATTTCTTAATGTAGGTAGCTGTGTTCGTCTGATGCAGTTGAAATATATATAAAAATAAAAAAAATGTCCAGTAGCACCTTAGAGACCAACTAAGTTTGTTCTTGGTATAAGCTTTTGTGTGCATGCACACGTCTTCAGATACACTGAAGATACGCAGTGTATCTGAAGAAGTATGCATGCACACGAAAGCTTATACCAAGACTTCTTGATGGATTATATCTCCCCCCCCCCATCCTACTGATGTGGGGTACCTTCCAACTCTACAATTCTGTGATTATATGATAAGCCCCTTCTGTGTGCCCACAGTGTCAACACAGGAGTCTATCACTCTGCTGATGTGTCACTCGCAAAATATAATCATCATCATCACTTATACCCCACTCATCTGGCCAGGCCTCCCCAGCTACTCTGTGAAATGTAAAAGATATAAAAATTATACCAGGAATTCTGACAGAGAAAACACCTGAAGCTCAGATAGAAAGTGTGAAGGGTGATTCACTTCATTAGACCAACTTCTTTTGATGAGAGGAGTTCCATCTTTTGTAAAGCTAGCGGAAAGAGCCAGAAACTTAGTGCAGGTCAAATTACAGTTGTACCTTGGTTCTTGAACAGAATGTGTTCTGGGAGTCTGTTTGACTCCTGAAACTGTTCAAAAGCCATTGTGCGGCTTCCAGTTAGCTGCAGCTGCGTCCTGCCGCCAATCGGAAGCTGCAGAAGCCGTGCCAGATGTTCGGCTTCCAGAAATCATTCGAAAACCGGAACACTCACTTCCGGTTTTCAATTATTCGGGAGCCGAAACATACGAGCTCCTAGGCGTTCGGCAATCAAGGTGCTACTGTAGCACACTAAAGTCTTGTTTACACAAACAGTTATTTACAAAAACCATCCTTGACCTCTGATGGGTTTATTCTACTTAACATTCATTTAGCACTTTTTCAAGGTGATCAAAGCACTTCTGCTGTATTATCTTGGTGACCCTTACAACAATGCTATGAGGTAGGTCTCTGTTAAGTGTGTTTATATTGGAGTTGGGGAGTTGACTCTATGATACAGCGATTTCAGAGGTGAGGGGATTATTCGTGAAGTTTTAGGACAGAAGCCTGCTCAGCTGCAGAGATACATTCAGTGCACCTTTATAAGCAAAGATTTTACACTTCCCCTTACCTAAGCTTGCTAATGGGGAACTGGACATTTGGGAGAGTTGCAAGCAGTTCTGAGTACTTGCTGAAACCATCGAAATTTTGCAAATATTTGAAAAGAATGCTTGCAAAAACCTGATAATAACCATTGCACTTGAACTATCTTGTGGGGACTTTTAGGATCTGCTTCATCCATTCAGTCAATGGGACAAAAGTTAGTTTCCCATTGATTTCATGGGGAAGGAGGGATGAATGCAAAATTAGATTTATTTTACATTTAAAGGTGAACCTAATTTAAACTTCCAGAAACAACATACAAAACACAGCTATCATTTGACATTCACAGCTCTCCAAGTAATGTAGTCCTTCAAGTAATGAGTACAAAAATTAATATACTGGGGCATACTGGTCTTAGGGATGGTGGGGAAAAAGAGAAATGGAGGGAAACCAAAACTGACAGATTCACCCATCCCTAAAGGCAACTAAAGTGTGACAAACGTGGTGTGGACCCAACCCATTATTAACAGTCATTCTGCTTAATGGTGGTGTATTCCTGCAGCACCACACCGTTTAATGTTGCTTAATCAGGTATTAAATTACTGTGAAATTTGGAGCAGTGGTTCTATTTGTACACATTGAGGAAGCTTTTGTATCAAGGAAGAGAATGGGAACAAATCATATCAGTCCTTGTAGCTCTTGGCTTTTAATTCACTTAAACCATGAATTTCTGATTTTCCTTTTGAACTGAACAGAAAATCTTTCTGTTGACCTAAACTGATTTGGATTAATCCCTTAATTAGGAGGAGTGCTTTAGGAAATCTATGCTATACCTCCATGTTCTCACAAAACAGTCTTCTCGGTAGCTGCACCTTTAGAGAAGCTTTTGTAGTGGCTTTGGGAAACCACCAAAGAGGAATTCAAACAAATAGCCAGCACGTGTAGACACAAAGTCAGAAAAGCTAAAGCACAGAATGAACTCAGGCTTGCTAGAGAGAGCAACAAAAAAGGCTTTTATGGGTATGTTTGTAGCAAAAGGAAGAACAAAGAAACAGTGGGGTCACTCAGAGGAGAAGATGGTGAAATGCAAACACAGAAAGGGCTGAACTCCTCAATGCCTTCTTTGCCTCAGTCTTCTCCAATAAAGAAAACAATGCCCGACCTGAAGAATTTGGAGCAAATGATTCAGCAAAGGAAACACAGCCCAGAATAACAAAGGAGATAGTACAAGAATACTTGGCTAGTTTAGATGTATTCAAGTCTCCAGGGCCAGATGAACTGCATCCAAGAGTATTAAAAGAACTGGCAGAGGTGATCTCAGAACCACTGGCAGTCATCTTTGAGAATTCCTGGAGAACAGGCGAAGTCCCGGCAGACTGGAGGAGGGCAAATGTTGTCCCTATTTTCAAAAGGGGGAAAAGAGAGGACCCAAATAATTACCGCCCAGTCAGTCTGACATCAATACCAGGGAAGATTCTGGAGCAGATCATTAAGCAAACAGTCTGTGAGCACCTAGAAAGGAATGCTGTGATCACCAATAGTCAGCATGGATTTCTGAAAAATAAGTCATGTCAGAGTGACCTGATCTTGTTTTTTGACAAAATTACAAGCCTGGTAGATGAAGGGAATGCAGCCTACCTTGATTTCAGCAAGGCATTTGACAAGGTGCCCCATGATATTCTTGTAAAGAAGCTGGTAAAATGCGGTCTTGACTATGCTACCACTCAGTGGATTTGTAACTGGCTGACTGACCGAACCCAAAGGGTGCTCATCAATGGTTCCTCTTCATCCTGGAGAAGAGTGACTGCCACAGGGTTCTGTCTTGGGCTGCCACAGGGTTCTGTCTTGGGCCCGGTCTTATTCAACATCTTTATCAACGACTTGGATGATGGACTCAAGGGCATCCTGATCAAATTTGCAGATGACACCAAACTGGGAGGGGTGGCTAACACCCCAGAGGACAGGATCACACTTCAAAACGACCTTGACAGATTAGAGAACTGGGCCAAAACAAACAAGATGAATTTTAACAGGGAGAAATGTAAAGTATTGCACTTGGGCAAAAAAAATGAAAGGCACAAATACAAGATGGGTGACACCTGGCTTGAGAGCAGTACATGTGAAAAGGATCTAGGAGTCTTGGTTGACCACAAACTTGACATGAGCCAACAGTGTGACGCGGCAGCTAAAAAAGCCAATGCAATTCTGGGCTGCATCAATAGGAGTATAGCATCTAGATCAAGGGAAGTAATAGTGCCACTGTATTCTGCTCTGGTCAGACCTCACCTGGAGTACTGTGTCCAGTTCTGGGCACCACAGTTCAAGAAGGACACTGACAAACTGGAACGTGTCCAGAGGAGGGCAACCAAAATGGTCAAAGGCCTGGAAACGATGCCTTATGAGGAACGGCTAAGGGAGCTGGGCATGTTTAGCCTGGAGAAGAGGAGGTTAAGAGGTGATATGATAGCCATGTTCAAATATATAAAAGGATGTCACATAGAGGAGGCAGAAAGGTTGTTTTCTGCTGCTCCAGAGAAGCGGACACGGAGCAATGGATCCAAACTACAAGAAAGAAGATTCCACCTAAACATTAGGAAGAACTTCCTGACAGTAAGAGCTGTTCGACAGTGGAATTTGCTGCCAAGGAGTGTGGTGGAGTCTCCTTCTTTGGAGGTCTTTAAGCAGAGGCTTGACAACCATATGTCAGGAGTGCTCTGATGGTGTTTCCTGCTTGGCAGGGGGTTGGACTCGATGGCCCTTGTGGTCTCTTCCAACTCTATGATTCTATGATTCATCTCTGCTGTAGCAGTTGCAGAAAGGTGCTTTTTGTGGTGACTTCTCAGGGCCACGGGCAGCTGCTGTCTGTGTTCTGTGGGGAAAGTGTGGCTAAACTCAGCCTCTTCCATCCATTGGCCCCCGCATGCCTCTGTGACATTCCATTACATCACATTCGTACGAGGCATGCCTTCTAATCCAAGCAGTATTCATGGGCTTATTATGTTACTGGGTTGAAACTGAAACAAACTGCAGACAAACTGTTTTAAGAACATCTAGCTTACAATTGTACAGTTGGAAGGGACCACGAGGGTCATCTAGTGCAATCCACTGCAATGCAGGGATCTTTTGCACAATGTGAGGCTTGAACCCACAGCCCTGAGATTAAGAGTCTCATGCTCCACCAGCTGAACTCTCTCTCTCTCTGAGTTCTGCGTAATGCGAATGCTGATGCATCCACAATATTGCAAATATTGACAGATCCTCATAAAAGGTGTAAACTTACTATCATTTGTGAATTTTGTTCTAATGGCTTTTTATTATTGTTGTCAGAATACTTGCTGGTGCATGGGGAAAGAATCAACCTCCCCTCCATGTGCTGCGTTCCCAATCCTTCTTGGACCCCTCATGGCTGATTTTCAGAGGCTAAAAAATTGTGCACAGATGCACATTGAATACTCACATGCCTTATGTTTGGCCTTCAGACATTATTTTTAAAAAGAATATGATTTTACACAAATTCTTTAGGTTAATATCTTAAAGAAGAATTATGTCTTTGGGGGGGGGGAAGGGAAATTAAAACCTCCTCTTTTCCTTGGTCAGTTCCCTGCCCCCTTTGACATATATGCTGCATATGCATTGTACAGGAATGCATTCATTTGATGTGCTTAATTATCTCATGGGTCTACAATGAAATCTAAGCTTTCCCCAGTGCATAACTACAAAGTTCCTAGTACCACACAAATAATAATCCCAGGCTTATTAGTTTTACAGTTATACTTGCAGTAAGCAAACTTGTCAAACAGGTAAAAGGAATGACCTAATTATATGAAAAACTAATAGGATGGATGCTGCCACTGAGAAAATATTGATCCTTCTATGTGATTTAAACTATCCCTTAATTCATGGGGATCGGCAGTTCAAGACAAAAGTATATATGAACTTGTCCCAATACAAAGAACAGACCATTTTGGTATGGAGAAGCGAGGCTTTATTCCAACAAACCAATTCCCAGGTTGGGATCAAATTATTTCAGTTGATGTAATTTGGTGTTCTGTGGCCTTCCACTTGATGTATATGCGACGGCGTCATTTCCGCATCTCAGTTACTTGTAAGTAAAACTGGAGTCACCCATGCATGGCCAATAATTGTTGTTGATAGAACACATCAATATGTGATTTTCCTTAGCACAATTTAGACGTTTGTCCCCAAAAAATGTGTCAAGGAAGAAGTGGGGCCACACATACTAGCCCCACTTCCCAACATACTTACCCCTAACTGACTTCATCCTCAGAGTTTTACATCAAGGGGAGCCAACATGGCATTTTCCATATGTTGTTGGGCTACACATCAACCTGAGTTAGTTTGGCCAATGGTCAGTGATGATAACAGCAACACCTGGAGAGCACTATGTTAGCTGGCCCTGCTTCACACATTGGGGAGAACAGGCTTCCTCAACCTCAGCCCTCCAGATGTTTTTGGCCTACAACTCCCATGAACCCTAGCTAGCAGGACCAGTGGTCAGGGATGATGGGAATTGCAGTCTCAAAACATCTGGAGGGCCGAGGTTGAGGAAGTCTGGGGTAGAAGGTCTGAAGGGGAATTATTTGTGCATTCTGCTGAATATGCTTAGATTCATGCTGCAGTTGGGGGTGCTGATTGCACAGGATTTCTGATCACGGGGAAGCTTCTAAATACATCCAGCAGAATTAGCATTCCTCTTCAGATCTTCCCACTCAGCATGGGAAGGTTGAAGTGGAGCTGGCAAGGCCAGTGCACTTGAGGACAATTGTGGTGAACACTGCACATGCAGCCCTGTACGTGCACAGATCTGCTCCGCACATCATTTGGATTTGTTGACAAGGACAACAGAACAAAGGACATTTCCCTAATGCAGAAGTTTCACTTTGCAAATGAGACCAGGTAATTTAGAACTCCCGATTTTTGGAGAGAGAAATTGGATGAGCAGAATTTCAGAAGCATCCCAACTTTATATTGCCTGCCTGCACTCAAAGTGTCTGCTTAATCAGAGGACTCTGCTAGACTGGTAAAGAAAAAGTGATTTATATGTGTTGCATATGCGACATATCACTGTGTCATCAGATGGCGATGTGGAGTCCCGTTTTTCTCTACCTGTTTTCCCTGTTTAAAATTACAATGCTTGAAACTGAAACGCATCTTTGATGTGTCTAGATCCAGCCAGAAAGTATCCATTTCAGGTATGGTTACAGGTATGGGAGAAAGTGCCTCTAAGCAGGTGCAGGTTGTCATTGCATTGCAGAAGACTATAACATGGTGTGGCAATTTAGTGCTTTAAATCCCAGGCACATGGAGGCTGCTTCATGCCACACCATTTTGCCAAAATATTCATGCAACCAACAAAAACTGTTCTGCTAGGATGGTGAAAATCTGCATGGCAAGCTTCCGTTCACATTACAGATGCCCCATAGGAAGCTTGTTGGCCATATTAAAAACAGATGTTGGATGAGGACAATAGGTCTGATCCAACAGGGCTCTGCTGAGGTTCTTAACTTTAGAAGCTGAATTATATTGAGTAAGAGGAGCACAGTATTGTCTACAATGACTGGCCATGGCTCTCCAGAGTTGCAGACAGGTGTCTTTCTCCACCCTGTCTCGGTATGTCACGGATTTAACATGGAACCTTTTGCACATATATGCTTTGGAATTGATAGAAACATCTGCATGTATGAACTGGGCATTACTGTCTTGAAATTGCACTGAGATACATTGAAAAAATGGAACGTTGGTGGTTTGGGATAATGAAAGATAAGACTGTTCTTCCATGACTGAATGTGAGACAGAAGTGTCTATAGACTTTGGAGTCGTTTCCCTCCCCCGCCTGTATTTATTAAAATGATTGCCTCGAGTCAATGACATTACATTGCCTCCCTAGACAGGTGAAGGTGCTTCCCTTTTAAAAGGAAGCCAAACATTTTCCAGAAGGGGGTATCCATGGAAACAGCTGAGCACATTTGTAAAGAAAGCCATGTGGGACAGGACAGAGGCCAGCAGGAGCATTCATGGCAACAGCAGACATGGTGGGGGAGAGAGAAAGGGGGTCATGGGAGGAAAGAGAATGGCAAAGGAAAGAGATGTTGCTTGCCAGAATTCCAATCGGCCATTTTTCAAAGGATATATTTTGGACATGATTCAACTTGATGGGCTGCATTACAAAAGGAAAAGAACTTTCCCCACAAGGCACATTCTGTACCTCCAGTGTGTCACTTTATTTCTGAAAGGACAGATTATTTCTTAATGGCTACTCCACGTCAAAAGTAATTCTACCAGGACGCTTGTAGTCATTAATTTTTGTGTTGCAAGCCATGTACATCTTCCAATTGCAGAACTTTAACTGCCGACTTCCTTCTAGAAAGAGAAATATATATGCAGTGTATATACGCATGGGTGGGTGTCAGGGAACCCACACACCCAATTGCCCAACACAATATATTTTTTTGGGGGGGGGGAATTCTCCTACCATGTCAGCAGCTGAATACAAAGAACTGTGGGAGTGGATCCAGACCCAGTTCCTTGAGATACTATTCAAATAGTGGTGCCCTCCAGATATATTGGATTACAGCTCCTGTCAGTCCCAGACAGCTTGGACAATTGTAGAAGAGTTTGGATTTGATATCCCGCTTTATCACTACCCGAAGGAGTCTCAAAGCGGCTAACATTCTCCTTTCCCTTCCTCCCCCACAACAAACACTTTGTGAGGTAAGTGGGGCTGAGAGACTTCAGAGAAGTGTGACTAGCCCAAGGTCACCCAGCAGCTGCATGTGGAGGAGCAGAGATGTGAACCCGGTTCCCCAGATTACGAATCTACCACTCTTAACCACTACACCACACTGGCTCTGTAAATTGTAATTTACAGGATGTAAATTGTAGTGCAATAACATCTGGATGGCACCATGTTGGCTACTTTTGGTGTGAACAATACTAAGCTAGAGGGACAAAATGGCCTGACTCAGAATAAGGAAGGGATGGAAGAGAGTTTCATTTGATCCGCATTTCTAAGAGTACCAGCTGAATTAATAGCTTCCAAACTAACAGATTGGATCATAATTAGCCTGTGGATTTTGTACTTCTCTGACCACACTTTTTATGCCTTCAACCTTCCCAAACCTAGCCATCCACTTGTTGATGCTAGACTACAGTGACAGTTCAACTTAACACTTTGCAGCCTGCTCGTCTTCCTTAGATGTAATGCCTCCCTCTGGTATAAGGTTCTTATAATAAAATTTACCGCATACAGAATATGATTTTTCTGCAATGTTGTTTTGTGATATTTGTGACAAATATGTATCTAATTACAGCCTTTTCACACACATACGCTGGGTGGTGCTGTGATCTAAACCACTGAGCCTAGGGCTTGCTGATCGGAAGGTTGGCGGTTCAAATCCCCACAACGGGGTGAGCTCCCGTTGCTATGTCCCAGCTCCTGCCAACCTAGCAGTTCGAAAGCACGTCAAAGTGCAAGTAGATAAATAGGTACCGCTCTGGCGGGAAGGTAAATTGCGTTTCTGTGCACTGCTCTGGTTCGCCAAAAGCGGCTTAGTTATGCTGGCCGCATGACCTGGAAAATCAGTCTGCTGACAAACGTCGGCTCCCTCAGCCAGTAAAGCGAGATGAGCGCCACAACCCCAGAGTTGTTCGTGACTGGACTTAACTGTCAGGGTTCCTTTACACACACACACACACACACACACACACACGAGAAAATGGGGCAAAATGGACCTATGATTGAGCACATGCTAAAGTGACATAGACAGAACCTTCCATCCATAGTAAAAAGCACCTTTCTATGATATTTATTTATTTATCCATCCATCCATCCATCTGTCTGGTCTTAGTACAGGGACTTTCCATCTATCAAATGTGCCCCAGACCAATTGCTTTAAAGCAAACGCTATCTTACAGTTCCTAGCAATAAAGTGCCTGCATTTCTTTTTCCACTGGTGTTATACTAGACATTCATTACTAAACCTCAAAAACAACAAACATACTGCTAAATGGATATGCACATTCATAAGACTAAGAATAAATGTTTATTTTCATACCGTCTAAAAAATACATTGTTTGGAGGAACAAACAGTAATATTATATATATCGCCTAGAAAACGGCAAAGTGGTTTTGGAGACTGCATATTAGATGAAGGAAAAATGACACCTTATTACAATGTGAGAAGTCATTGCCTTGAGTTTTGCAGAGACTCCTTAGGGTTCATATTGCAGCTTCGGATGTTAAAAAAAGCTAAAACAAAAGCTGCTAAGGCTTACATAAGCTATTTGAAAGCATACACAAAGCATATTTTGGGGCATTATTAATGCAGTCTCCATTTAAATGTGTTTTGTTCAGCTGATCATCAAATTTGTGAATGCCTCCAAAGACAGTGTCTCAAGTTATAAATAAGAAACAGTGTTGTGCTTTCTTTTCCTGCATTTGTTTTCATGTGCCTGTTGGTTTCCCCAAACAATATTTTGCTCATTTCTGCCTGACCCCAAAGTAGGCACGTGTGCATGTGGGGAGGGTTGCATATGCCCATCCTTAACCCTTGTTGGCAATTCATTTTGGCACTTACTTTCTCACTCATTAGGTAGTGTTGGTGTAACTCTAGAGTGTAGGCTCTAATAGAAAATTATTTGCCTGTTGACTAGATTGTCAAAGGACACAGGTTTCCCCCCTCTGCCTGCACTAAACTGAGCCTCAGGGGAGAAGGATTAGTTTTTATCCTGGACATTGGCAAACAAATGGGTTGGTTACAATGACAACTATCCAATTTGCACTTCTTTAACCAGCATGCAAACAGAATCAATAGCAACTATCAAGATTCACACTTCCCTGAATTTTGCAATGTTATTATCTACTGAAACCTTGTATACAAAATGCATATATTAGGGGAAATAACTTGCAAAAGTGCATAATATTAGGAGAAGTGCTTGTACATGTATTGTCTTCACACAATACTGACACATTTTCCTGAGGATTTTTTTAAATAAAAACAACAACCAACCAACCAATCAATCAATCAATCAATCATAAACTGCTGTGAAAGGAATTTCCACATCCAACATTTAATAATTTGTTTTTTTGGGAGGGAGGAAGGCATTTATATACATCCCCTGGGCAAGACACAAATTTTAAAATAATAAAATAGACTGCTGCAATCCAAAGCTAAAACAATCATTACAAAAACAGACCCATACAGAAGTCAGCATAAAAACAGTATAAACCATCACGAGACAGAAACAGAACAATAAAATCAGCACTAATGGCCAGCCCAGGAGTAACAAAATAGTTCAGAGAATGAATAATAATTAATGCAATTTGTTAAAAGGCCTGGTAAATTAAAAAGGCCATCTTCTGGCATCTAAAATATTCAAACATAGGTGCCGTGAGTCTCTCTGATGAGAATATTCCACCACTCAGAAGACTCTTTCCCTGGTCACCACCTGACTCTTCTCACTCTGGATGAATCTGAAGAAGGGCCTTTGCTGAAGTTCTTAAGGTTAGGGCAGCTCTATATGAAAAGAGGTGATCCTTCAGGTATGCTATTCCTAAACTATTTAGAGCTTTGAAGGAGGTAGTGGGAACCTGTTCTTATTATCTCTGACCATGCACCATGCTAACTGGAGTGAATGGGAGTTGGAATCCAACAACATCTGGAGGGCCACAGGTTTCCAAACCCTGCTTGGAAAGTTAATAATACCAGCACTTTGAACTGGTATTCCAGAAATATCCTGGAAGACAATCTTTATCTGGTTGGCTGGAGTCAGAACAACCTGGAGAAATTGGGCCTTCAGTATGCTCTACCAAGACTGCTCCCAAGCCCTTATTTGAAAACGGTGTCCAAAAAAAGAACACCTCTGCAGGTAGCCAGTTTTTGGCTTGTGAGATTGTGGGGAGTAATTCCAGTTTCAAAAACTTCTGCATTTTATCTGAGATAGATAATGAAAAGAAACTTAATCCTGGACTGGCAACGATATGTATGCTAAAACTGAAATGTTTTCTGGCAACTGTACAGCTCTGTTTTGTTTTGTTTTGTTTTGTTTTGTAATGGAGAAAATGAAAAGAGAACCTTAAGCATTTATCTTTGCACTACTTAACACAGTTCTGCATTTATGAGCTCCCAAACCAGGGAGTCCCAAACTAACCCACTTGGAGAATCACTTTTCCCCTTGAAAGAGAGGGAAAAATCATTAACTTTTCTGCTTAACTGAGCACAGGAAAGACTTTCCCTCTGATGCTGTGCTGCACAATTCCCCATATTTTCCTACAAGCAACAGTCTTATTATTAGATGCCTCCGTATATTTTTCTAGCAAGAAAGTTAATAAAAACTCACTGATTTTTAAAAAAATATTTTTTACAGAGTCCATGTCTTCCTGTAGCTCATAAATCAAAGCTGCTCCAGATACTTTGGATCTCATCTCTCTTTTCAGTGCTTTTGAATTGCTGAATAGTAATTTCCTTCCTTCCTTCTTTTTTTGTTTTGGTTGCACACTCATGAAATGTGTGTCTCGGTGATATCTAATAGCTTTTGGGCAAAGTGAGTGATCTGCTACATCCCAGAAATATTGCTTGACAATGCATGCAAGAAAATCCAGATAAGCTATTCCAAGTCAGATCTTCCTTCTTTAATGGAGAGGCACTCCATCCTTTTTCTAATGTTTGAAATCTTGGCATCTCTGCTAGATGTCAAGCAGGCTTCTAGAGTTTCTCTGTCCAAGGGCCTAGGGCTATTGCTAAGTAACATGAGGCATGCTTGTTACCTTGCCACATCCCTAAGGTGGAATCTACACACATATAAAAAAAACACTGTGAAAATGCTTTTTTTAAAAAACACACCAAAGTTTTGAAAAATATATTAAATTTGCCATAGCTCACCATCGCCATCTAGTGTCACACTTGAATATTGCACTTTACAAAGCACTTAAAACGTTTTATTTGCAGTTGTATAGCTGAGTCCCAAGAAGCCCTTAAAATCAGGGAGAAGCTCCATTTTGACTTTTGGCTGTGGGTCAGGTCCTGATTGGCCAGTATATCATTGTATATAACTGTACCACTGTCTCACAATGAATCAAGAGAACTAAGAAGCAGAGAATTGTTGAAACAGCTTATTAAATTTTGGGAGCTCCATGGAGCTTACTCCCAGGTAAGTGTGAATAGGTTTTTCAGCCTAAAAAGAGTTAGAAGAAACAAAATGGAGGCACAGAGAATAAGTAAACTACTGCAATAGCTTGGAGGCAAAAGGAGAGAAACATAGTGATTATTTGGAAAGACGTAGGGATCCAAATATTTTTTTTAAAAAGAATTTTGGAAACAGTTGCATGCTTATAGCCTGGAGAGGAAGGGGGAGATAAAACAGAGCATCACTTACTTAAAACTGAGAGGGTACTGGATCAGAGGACAACTGAGAAAATGACGGGGGAATGCAAAACTAATTTGTTAAAGTGGAAGAAGTATGCATATTACAATCAGGTGGTAGTAATGAAGGAGAGACAACAGAATTCTTACCCAAAATATATAGACCAAAGGCATCTGACGAAATTGTGGAAATAATGGTCAAAGAAGGAGGTTGAAAAAGAGAATTAAAATAGCAAACAGATGCGGCCAAGAGAAGAAGATCAGAGAAAAGATTTAAAAATGAAAAAGACCAGGTGGAGGAAAACATGAATGTATAATTAGCAAAACCAGGCATAGTGAGATTTACCACAGATCTTGTCCGTGGCTTTGACACAAGTATGAAAATAGTGTCAGAAAGAGGAGAACCGCAATGAATATTTTTGACACTTCAGTGTGCCTTTGAGTAGCAGTTGCTGGCATCTTTGAATAGAGAGAGCATTGTTGTGCTCAGGCCCTGGCTGCAGGGTTACTCATAGACATCTGGTTGGCAACTGTGAGAACAGAACGTTTGACTTGATGGGCCTTTGATCTGACCCTGTAGGGTTCTCCTTATGTTCTTAAAACCAAGGCTAAGACAGAATGGGAAGAAGAAAATCAAATTGGGGGTCTAAGTATATAAAGTATTGGAAAGTAGATGTGGCCTAAAATAATAATAACATAATAATAGCAACATAATAATATTAATAATCTATATTGCTTTATATTTTTATGATTTTTAAAAGCGGTTTACAACCCACATTAAAACATCCAATAAAAGAATACAGAAGGAAACATTACTGCAGAAAGTGAAATATAAAGGATATTTTCAAAGCAGCATTTATTAACAGGAAACTAAAACATTATCTTAAAGATTTCAAAAGAAAACGTTATGAAGGAGGTCAGCTACAGAATGCACATTTAACACAGCAAAATGAAACCAAAAAAAATATCTTAAAACATTTCAAAAGGAATCATTGCTAAAGTGAAATCTAAAATGCACATTTCAAACAGCATAATTAACAAGAGAATAAAATATTACCACAAGCATAGAACGTATTGGCTGCCGTTGCTGCCAATCCTTCCAATGGTGGTTCATGGCGAGTGGCAGCTGTGAAAGCTCAGGATCCATGACCTGGGCTTTTGGTAAGAGACAGCCAAGATGGTCTCTGGCCTCTTCAGCAGCCTCAGCTATTGTAGCTGGAGCCAGTCAGGGCCCTGCCCTCCCAGGCCAGGTGATAAAGGGCTTGCAGGGCAGGGAGCAGGTTTTACAGGACTACCGAATATGGTCTCATAAAATTATATGTCTCTTCCCTTGCCACTTGCTGTATTATACTCACTAATACTTCTTCTCATTCTCATTTCCATAGCACTGACCCATTGTCTTTCCCAGGACAGGAAATCTGTACTCCTCTAAAGCTAGCGGAAGAACGCAGAGATCACTTTATTTCTCTTGTTATCACCAGTTTGGTGGCTCATACATGTGTGCCAAATATATTCATTTCCAGTTTATGTCTGAATATGCTCTGAAAATAAATGGAAATTATTTTGGGAAGTGCATAACAGTATGAAGATAATGAAGTCATCAGGATTTTGTCAGGGGGGGGGGGGAGAAATGATTCACAAGTTAAATATATGCCTGTATGTATTTAAAATACTTCTGATTACTTGTGTTACAAACTGAAAGTGAACGTTGAATAGAAGTAAATATAGTACATCAGTATGTGTTTGAGAGATAGTATGCATGCACAAACTACAAGAATAATATTTTTGTCTCCTTTAAAAATACTGTGGTGACTGTCAGATGTTATACTAAAACAATTACCCTTAAGACTGTGTACTGACAGCTTTCTGAATAGTTTTTGAATAGATAACACATCACAGAATCATAGAGTTAGAAGGGACCTCCAAAGGTCATCTAACCCTCTGCAATGCAGGAATCTCAACTAAAGCATCCATGATAGATGGCCATCCAACCTCTGCTTAAAAACCTCCAGTGAAGGAGAGTCCACAACCTCCCAAGAGAGGCTGTTCCACTGTTGAACAACACTTACTTCCTGATGTTTACTTGGAATCTCCTTTTTTGTAACTTGAGGCCATTAGCGTGTGTCCTACCCTCCAGAACAGGAGAAGCCCATATTATGTTGTGAACTACCCTCAGACCTACAGATGAAGAACAGTATACAAATTTAATAAATAATAATAAAAGGATTATTTTTTGTGTATTAAGATTTCAGAGGTCAAAGAGAAGAGAACTATGAACCATAAGGTTTCCATTCTTTTCATGACAGTTCATAGATAAGCCCCATGTTCCTGTGGACAGGGAAACTATAGTATTTCTATTTTGTAGCGTTCCTCAAGGAATTCTTCAAATTGTTGTGTCCTGCCCACAGCTTTCTAATTCTATACATCCAGAAAGAGGTAACTGATTTCCTTTTGCAATTTTGTATCTACCATACTCTTTGTCAGGGCCACAATGCAGCATTGTATTAAGAGTCTTTACAGCAGAGGGGCCACTAGGGGCGCATCAGAAGATGGCTGACAATAACATCTCTCCGACCCACACGAGGTAATTAAGAGGCTGTGATGGGAGTAAACAGCCTCCCCGCCCCCCCAAGCCTGAGGGGGGGACTGCCCTTGCATGCTGTGCCCTATACCACCCCCGAATTTGTGGGGGTGGGGGCACTAGGCAGAAAGCCCTCCTGTGGATCTCGGCACTCCTGGACGCTGTCTCTGGTCCGCGCCCCTAGCTGCAGTAACTTCAAAAGAAACA
The DNA here is from genome assembly GCF_964106645.2 of Podarcis pityusensis. Lineage (NCBI taxonomy): Eukaryota > Metazoa > Chordata > Lepidosauria > Squamata > Lacertidae > Podarcis > Podarcis pityusensis. Next base: position 60,413,063 of record NC_138034.1, on the reverse strand, counting down.
ATTAGGAGGAAGCGAATGCACATATTTCAAGGAAGAAGGGGGAGTAAAGACTGCTAACTGAAGAGATCTCTGATAAACAAGACGGGTCGGAGGAACAAGAATAAATCATGAGAAGACACACCAAGGCTCGGTATGTTCGGCAAGGACTGGATGGGGGAGGGGGGGAAATTTTCCTTTCTTTTCTCTATGTGATTAACCAAGAATCCCCCCCACACAAGTCACAAGTCAGAAATGCCGTTTAAATGACTTAAGCTGTGGATTTAAGACTGTGTGGAGATAATTTTCTAACCAAAGCATGTTTTAAGAAGATCGTGGAAAGTATAAGAGCTTTGGAATGACGCAGTAAAAAATACCGTCGCCATTTTGGCAAGTTCTGTCGGAAGACTTAAGCCTGGGAGGAGGAACAGAGTTGTTTTTATATTGTGGGTGAGCCTCCTCAGGGGGGCTTAAGAGCGACAGATTTGCGAGATTAATGATGGAAAGAGTGATGTTATTTATGAAAGCGATGATATATGGAAACCATCTTGATATGAGGATTGGACGAACGGAAAATTCACACAGGATTATAATTGGTGCTTACCTGCTTAAGGAGATTATCAGAAGAGATCATAAAGGGGAAAAAGAAAAATATACGAACAAGATGAGATGTGGAAACAGCAATATAAGACTGGATAGAATTATGAACATTATTTGGACAGATTTGTGGAATTAACACAGTAGCAAGAAGATGATCGGAATCCCCCCTCGGAACTTGAAATATGGGTCCCCGCAACAAAATTTAAAATTCAGCTTTGTAATTCGGAATTTATGTGATGTGATTTGATTTGATTTGATTGGTCAGTTAATAAAAATTATTTTTTAAAAAAAGAGTATTTACAGCATTTGGATAGTATTTCTTGGGTTAGCAAGATTTGACGAGATTATAGGAGTGGTGTAGCATAAAATGATATTTAAGTTGCACAGAAATACTGATATTGCAATGAGCATACTAAAATAGTCATGGATAAAGAATACAGTACAGCAGATTTGACTAAAATCCTGGGGGTTTCAGAAGGGATCGGCTGAGCAGCTAATTTTATCTTGTTTTGGTGTCTTTGGCACTCAATCATAGGTGTATTGCTTCCTGTTTCATCGTACTGTTTGTGTCACTGCATCCTGACCCATCTTATTGCATACTGGGATACCACTGTATGCATTTGTGCACACTTTTTACATAAAATACACACCTATATGTAAAATAATACTTTCCAATGCTGTCCTCAATAAAATGTACATTTTGTATGCATCTTCTTCTGCTAACCACCCCCTTCGTAATTATGTGTACCCTTTTTGCACCAAAAATGCATTGCAAAATCCAGAGAGGCATTGTGATCCAAATGGGAGTTCTGTTTCAATCTGACAGCAAATTTGGGGGCTTTGGATGAGATCAATCTGCAGTGAAAATTGTACTAAATGAATTCTTCTACCTTCCCTAGATTTCAGGAAGGCTGTCAGAATGTTCAGGATAATATTCAAAGTTGGTGGATCCATGGTGCTTGAGCCACAATTACTATTGTCCCAAATTAGATCTCTGAGCAAAATTGTATGGCTCAGTGGCAGAAGAACTTTGTATGCAGAACTTGACAGGTTCAGTCCCCGGCAGTAGGGATGGGAAAGAGTCTTGTTCAAAACCCTGGAAAGCTCGTGTTAGTTTTGGTAGACAGTATTGAATGAGAGGGACCAGTGATTTGCCTCAGTTCAAAGCATTCCTATATATGCTTGTGTGTCTCTGCTCATATTTTATAAAAGGAAGTGATGGCGTATTGGCAGCAGACTCCCCAATCAATGTCCAAAAGCTCTTTGGCCAAGGTAAGCTGCCATGCACCACAAATCCATGCTTGTGGTGACTTCTTATTTTGGGCAAAGTAGACCTACTTGAGTCTGTGACACTAATGGCACATCAGGTCCTCCCTTAAAGAGGGCACATGTTGTGGTGAGACCTGGCAACCAAACCCTGTGTTGTGGGTGGGTATGATTGGATAGCCACAACACCCAATTGGTTTAATGCAGGGTTTAATCAGGCCAATGAGACGCAGGCTAAATGGATCAAGGGACCTATATATACCTATGCATGTGACCCAGAACTTCCTCTTTCACTGCGTGCATCGGAACACCCGCCCACCTATCCCTACTTTTAGGGCTTGTGCGCTTGACCTTGCTATGCTGTCATGTGTCGTCTGGGACAGGGGCACGTCAGGAATTTCCCCCACTTGGCTGATTGGCTGGTGCCATTTGGGTTTCGCTTATGGTGTAGTAAATCGTCACAACTTGTAAGGTTGCAGATACGCTCTGGTTCAGGGGATAGGGATGGGAGAACGCTCTCGCCATCCCTATGTGAAGGGTATTCCGTTAAAGGAATCCAGGGACTCAATGGTTTGGTCAAGCCCGTGCCTGAGTCCAGGGGGACATCTGGGTGGTGGACATAGCCTGTTCCCGGCTTTCCGTCTATCCAGGTGTTCACTCTAGGCTGACCTATGCTGGTGCCCTGGGTCAGCGCTACCTGCAACATTGCAGGGAGCTAGTCGAACCAGAACCTATGCAACCACTCACTTGCTGTAATCAATAAAGTTGTGGCCTAAATTCTGCCAAAAACCAAACCAAAATTTGAGTCTTGTCTGAATTTATTTAAGGGAAAGGTTTAAAGGTCTGAACATGCAAGTGCCACTTCATATGACCATTTCATTTGTGCACGTACTGCACACATGACAGAATACAAGTTGTCTAAATTTAAGAACTCTGGCATTAATAGGCATCTTACTTTCATTGCTAAGCTAAACTGTAGCTCAGTTAAAGCCACAGGTATAGTTGGTGATATTCAGGTAACATATACAGGGATTGGGCCCTATTTTCTCACTCATTTGAATGGCTGTGGCAATGGAAAGTTAAGCCTTCTGGAATCTTAACAAAGATAAATTGCTCATTGTCACTGGGCATGCATAATTGCACATAAGTTCTCTGCACTTGTTGAAGAGACAACACATTTTATCCAACACTGTTCATGACTTATTAGCCTAGTGTTTTATCGCTTTGCATTGCTGACAATGAATGATACTGCATGCACTCAAACACTGTCTTCATTCATGGGATGAATACTAACAAAACATTAAAAAGTGCTGCCATAATGCACCTGAGTAATTTATTGGTTTCTTGATTGATAGATTCATTTTGGAAAGTATTGTAGTGCCACATTAGATCATTAGTATTCCTTCTTTGGGCACCGCTGATGATAAAATTTGGACTCAGAATGTGTTGAAGTTGTCAGGACTATGCCGAGTTAAAGGATCAAAACCGCAGGTAGCATTAGCTATAATATTTTTCATTACCATTTTAACACACTTGGATGGAGACAATGCTATTATCCAGGTAACCAGAACATTTAAATTTCGGGAGAGTTTTAAATGTGCGCTGAATGACCCTTTTGCTGCCTCTGTTGCCAGGTAAGATGGAGCAGGCATTATTCAAGAGGCATTAAGTTAAATAGAACAGTCATGTATGGAATGGGCCACTTTACTCTTTGCTGTTTCAAAATGAGCACACAAACTCATACAGGCAATGCTGTTTACTTCTTTAGCTAGAGAAACTTCTTGAGCATGATCAAAGTCAGTGTTTCAAAGATTGGTTTTCTAGAGGGCTACATTTCTCCAGAAACTACATTTGCCCTTGCATTTTGTTTATTTCCTTGTTTACCCTTCACCCTTTTGAGCTATTCATCTTTTGGGAAGACTTGTTTGGAGTAAAGCTTTGTTAGATAGACATTGACTTGTTCATTTGTCTCCAAGTAAGTAAAAGTACACTGTATACAGATAGTAAAGGTAAAGGGACCCCTGACCATTAGGTCCGGTCGTGACCGACTCTGGGGTTGCGGCGCTCATCTCGCTTTATTGGCCAAGGGAGCCGGCGTACAGCTTCTGGGTCATGTGGCCAGCATGACTAAGCCGCTTCTGGTGAACCAGAGCAGCACACTCAAACGCTGTTTACCTTCCCACTGGAGCAGTATCTATTTATCTACTTGCACTTTGACGTGCTAGGTTGGCAAGAGCAGGGACCGAGCAACAGGAACTCACCCCGTCACGGGGATTTGAGCCACCAACCTTTTGATCGGCAAGTCCTAGGCTCTGTGGTTTAACCCACAGCAACACCCGCGTCCCTTGTGTATACAGATACATACTCAATAAGTTGCTCTTAAGTTGTTCCTCCATTCTTGTAAGGCTGCTTTTGCTGCCAGTTCCTCCTTCAGCCTGTAGCCTCCACCATCCTTAATGGCTCCCCAAACACAGGAGCAATTGGGGGTCTGCTGCAGGGGCTGCAATGGAAATGGGTACCACTTTCTATTCATGGAAAGAATGTCAGAATGCAAACTGTAGTTTTAGAGGGTTGCATGTGCTAGTGGTCTCCCACCAGATTGCCCTGTTTATGGGTTATGTCCATTGTCACAGGAACACAAAAAGCTACCATATACTGAGACGGACCATTGGTCCATATAGTTCACGATAGGCAAAACTGACTGACTTGCTCTCTAGGGTTTCAGCAGGGGACATTCCTAGCCCTGTTGCAGGCAATTCATGTGCTGTACCACTGACTTATAGTGCCATGCGTTCAGTATCTACATTGCAAGAAAGTTCAAAGAAAACATTTTTATACATGAATTTGAATCTTTGCTTTGTCTTTTCTGTCCAGCTTTTTCTTAAGCTTGAAGATACAGAAGTTTATTGCCTTCATTTGCATGGATGTCCACAGATCATATAGTAACTAAGACTGATTAACTAATTGGAACTGTATCGTATTGAAGACTTGCTTTAAATAATAGAAGTAATTTCATCCTCCCATATTTTATTCAGCAACTTGTCTTCAAACTGAAGATTTAAACTTGAAAGATTCATTAATGCCTTCTATAATTATATAAGCTCTCAAAAATTTGTTTTGACTTGATATAATTATCATTTGCATATACTAATTGAAATAAATTTGCTTGTGTAAATCAGAATACCTCTTTGCATATAACCAACTTTTAATAGCCATGTAATTTTGTAAAATTCCATCATCCTCTTAAACTAGATCTTATGCTCTAATTTGTCAGTGCCTAACATGCAAAGTAGGCATATACTTACTATATCTCTTGAAGGTTTCACTTAATTTTAATTACCAGACTTCCTTTCAAGTCACAGAAGTGGGAGGCACCCATTGCCTTTCACTTTGGGCTCACAGAATCATACGTTATGAACGATTACCTAATAAACATGCTACTACTGGAAAAGGCCCTGGCATTATTTAATTACTTAAGAAGGCGAGCTAAAAACACTGTTGCACAGCAGAATCAGCTGGACTTTTATTTGCTTTTTACAAAGCAGCATCCCACAGAATGTGAGTTAGAGCAATAAGGAACTGTAAATCCAGTCGGCTCTATGAGCCATGAACTTCTTAACCAACTGGACATTCTCATTAAAAACTTAAAGTTTTATGAGCTGGATAATAACTATTTTGTAAAAGTCGGTAAAATATGGATGCCCGCTCTAAAAATCAGATTGTGTGTGTTTGTAGCTGGCCAGGTATCGTCTTACATATTATACAGTTGCATCTGATTTGATTAGTTGCATCGAAAGTCAAGGTTGGTACAAAGGTTTTTGCTGCCCTAGGTAAATTAAATGCTTTCCACGTATTTTATTGTACATTGAGCATCATAACACAATGGTACATTAAATTAATAAGAATTAACCAGGATATGGTGTACTTGTTTTCAATTCTAGCATAATATGATGTACTTGTTTTCCATTTTAGTTCATAGGAAGGAGCTTTTGATTCTTTCTCCCCACTCAGTGAACCTTGAACCTTTGTTCTAAAGAGAGTTGAGTGTCCAATCTGCAGTCCATCTTCTAAGGGTTGTCTCTAAAGAGCATCTCTTTCTGTTTTGCTTCCTCCCTTGCACTGGCAACTTCCAGATTGGATTGCTGCAATGCTTTCTATGTGGGGCTACCCTTGAAATTGGTTGGGAGGCTGCAGCTGGTGCAGAACATGGTGGCTAGGTTGCTTGTGGGTTTTCTTGTATTGACTGCCATTTTGCTGCAGGGCCACGTTCAAGGTTGTGGTACTAACATATGGGGCCCTATACAGCTCAGACCCAAGTTGTTTAAGAGATTGCTTTAACCTTTATATATCTAGTAGGTCACTGTGGTTTACAGGAGAGCTTCTCCTTCAAGTTCGGAAGATCTCAGGAGCACACTCCACAGTAACTCAATGCAGGGATTTTAGTATGGCAGTCCAGCATTCTGTTGAGATATGACAGGTGCTCATTATCTGCATTTTCCAAAAACAAACAAAACAAAACAAATGAAGACATTTTTGTTCTAAGCATTCCCAGCTGGATGAATAATCACTGCTGTGGGTGTCTGTTTTGTTCTTGGTTTTTGTTTAAATTTGCTATATTCTCTGTTGCCTTAAACTGTTTTTCAGCCATTTTTATAGCATTTTATACATCATATTGAGATGTGTGTGGAAGGTGATAAATCAATACATAATGCTGTGCCTATGTATGCCATGAGTGGCCACTGCAGACCCAAAAGATGCAGTTGTGTTAATTACAATGCAGGACACATCATCCAGCAGACAAGCTGCTCTACCGTCTCTCTGCCCTTCCATCAAACTTGTAGGTGCAAGATGTTTTCCTCCAACACATTTAATTAGCTGTACCAGGTATCCCTGGAATTTCGGCTTCCCCTGAAGTTGCCTTGTTTGTTTGTCTCCAGAGTTAGGCCAGCCTCACTGAAAGCCATCAAGTTACCAGGGTCTTACCACAGGTAAGGTCCATGGATGCTGGTTATTGACCATAACAATAAGTTTTGATTTGATAGGGCCTGTAACACACACAGTGCTTGGAAATGGTGTTGAAAGTTCAGCTTGGAGAAGCACCTGGATGAATAAAAATGATGCCTTGTTTCCTGGTTATAAATCCCTTGGCAATTCTTTTTCAACTCTGTGCTATTTTTATGGGCTTGTTGGACATTTTTGGCAGCATTGTTAATTAAACAGACGTTATCCCTGATTAATGTAGTGTGAGCTACTCCTGAAGTACTATAAATAATATGATGATTAATTGCTGTATCTGAATTCTGTCGTTCTTTAAATACTTTATAGTGGGACTGGACTGCTTGGATGAGATGTCCCATTCTCATTATGTTCATCAAGTGCAGAGAACTCTCTCTGTCTCTTAAAAGGTTTATTTCCCTTGAGAGAGGCCATAGGCAGAGTTCAATTGGAAGCATTTTCTTCCTCCTGACTTGGAGTATATTAAAAACTGAGTGGGGCATTCTTTTGAAGCTGCACTTTGGGAGAAACTATCTGTAAATTATTACAACGGTTATTGAAACAGGGAACTAATGTTAAGTTTTGACTACTATGTGAGTGAGAAGGGATTTCCCCTGTACCTTTTCTCCTTTTTTCATCAATGATTTTATGGCAAAGGCTGGCTCAAAGTAGACCTTCAGTTCCTATAACTGTTACCTATTTCAGTTAATTCATTATATTTTACCGTGAAGCTGTGACAAGGGGAAGAGGTTGAGACTGCCAGTATCTGAAGGCAAAGTTTCATGTTGAGCACCACTTTAACAACAGGAGTGCAAACAATTACTCCACACACACTTCTTATAGGTGATGTTTCCAAGACCAACGTTGTGTTTTGAGTCCTGTCCTGAATGAGGACAATTATCCTTGTACCTTCAGGGCTCCAAGAATGGGGTAGGTCCAGTGGAAGTATAGAAGACCCTTGTCACAGTTCCTGATAGTCCAGGAATAGTATAACTGATGGTAAATGGAGTATGCAGATTTGTTCCACCACCTGAATTGGACCTGTTCTTTGCTCATGGATCCATTCAGTTTGAACATAGTCAGGTAGGCATAGGTGTGACTGAATGGGCAGGAAAGTCTTTCAGTATGTTTGAGGTGGAGCTTCAGCCCTACAGAAGTTGTTGAATCTGGGAAATAAGAAGGAGCTAGCAACAGGAAGAGAGAGGAGACAGTAGGGGAACACAAATAGAAGAAGGCATCCTATATGCTAAAGATGTCTCTTAGAAAAACCCATGAAAGATCTGGATTTGCCCTTCTCTTATGCAGCAGCTAGCACCCTCATCTTATACAAGGCAGTGCTATGGGAGACAGTGAGGTTTGGTATGGAAGCTGACTGCTGCAGAAGCAGACATAGTGTGCTAGGGAAGATCAAACAGTTTTGCACCCAGCTAGCAGCTGCATATTGCATGTGGAAAGTAGAAATATCACCCAGGCAATTCCTATGTAGCAACTGAATTTGAAAAATCCATACTGTAGGTGTCTCCTGGGTGATTTGCAGACTTCCATATGCATACACAGTTTCCGACAGCAGCATCAAGCTTGTGGCTAGAGGTGAAATGTTTTCGCATTGAGCTCTGTACTTGAGGGACTGCTGTATCTGTCTGGTGGCTATAAATGATCTCAAGGAAAGATCCCAATATAAAGTAATCCATATTTATCTGACAGCTGCCTTGGCTGTACAGCCCAGGCTCACAAGATTACTACAAAATGAAGCCACAGTAGCCTCCTCTGAAGGCCCATTCTGTGAGTTACACAGCTGCATGAAGATACCGTTTTGAAAGCCTGAGTACAGGTTGCAGGCAAAATTAAAGAACTGAGCTGCTGAATTACATTTGCTTCCTATAAATCGACTATGTTGCTTCATTCATCAAAGGGGCAATATTGTGCTTTCCACAGGGAGACTCGTAGTTTAGGCATGGACAGAGAGTGGGGACATTAATTTAGGAGCAAGATTGCTTTTTATCAGTCAAAGTTATATCTTAATCCATTGTTCCACTAAGAAAAGAAAATTAATATATTTCCATAATTGGATGGGGTAACTCAAGATGTCTGGTGAAAATTAATTGCTGGTGAGCTCTCTTTTATTGGGGATAATATTTCTTCTCTTTATGAGCACAGTTGCATGTTTGCGGATATCTGTGCTACACTCACTGATAACGAAGAAACCAAATCCTAACACATTTATGGACGCAAAAGAAATAAAAATAAAAATATAGCTTTTCTCAGAAGATAACAATCTTGGCGTCAAAAATACAAAAATCCTGTAGTGTGAATGTCAATTAAATTGGCATTTGTAAGGAACATATGAAAGATCCGGTTGAAGTTAAGAGTGTTTTGAAGCCATTCCAATGTACTGGTGATGACCTGAAAGCCCGTAACAGTTTTGGACCAGGCTATCTTAAGGACCACCTCTTGAATGCAGCTGCCCACATGGAAAACACAAGCACATAAGAAGAGCTCTGTCTATCATTTTATTCTCACAGGGGTCAACAAGAAGCCCATGAGAAGCCAACATGAAAGACATGAGAGCACAATAGCAGTCTTCTGCTCACGATCACCAGGAACTGGTTTTCAAAGCCATGCTTCTTCTCATCATGGAGATAGCATATAGCCCTTGTGCCTAGTAGCCATGAAGCCATTGATGCAGTTATCCTCTGTGAATTTGTCTAATCTCCTGTACAAGCTAGTGGCTATTGCCACATTTTGTGGAAGTAAGTTCCATAGTTTTTCTATGTGTTGCGCAAAGAAGTACTTCCTAAGATCGCCAACAGAGGATCTCCCTGTGCCCGCCCCCACCAGCAACATATCCATTTGGAACCAGGGTGAGGGCCATTTCAGTAGCCATGCCAGGCTTTTGGGAAGCTCACTTTGGAACCTCATTGATGGCTTTGTCATCACACTAAGAAAGCTTCTTGATAGTGTTTAGTTTTCCTGGAAACTGCTTTAAAGGTTTTTATTAGATATTTACTGATTTAGGTTTATACCTGCCTTATTTACTAATTGTGCTTTTACCTCTTTTTTTAACTTACGCAGTTTTTAATGGCATTGTTTCCTTTGTTATTTTTGCATTGGTTTAAACTGTTTGGCATTAGCTGACCTAAAGTCTTTTAGGGGAATAGTTGGGGTAGGAACACATTCAAATTGCAGTGTTGCTTTTCTGTGCTATACACAGCCTTGTTATATTTCTTATGAGAGCATGCTTTATAAATATTAAAATAAAATAAAATAAAATAAAATAAAATAAAATAAATACATTGAAAACACCCTACCATTTAGGTGTAGAACAGGCATAGGCAAACTCGGCCCTCCAGATGTTTTGGGACTACAACTCCCATCATCCCTAGCTAACAGGACCAGTGGTCCTGATGGGAGTTGTAGTCCCAAAACATCTGGAGGGCCGAGTTTGCCTATGCCTGGTGTAGAACTTTCAACTACCGGTATTTAAAAGTACTGAGCTTGAACTGGATCATACTCTCAGATTGGAAGGGAGTGGTGGTCAATGATAGCAGGTAATAGAAGGTAGCTGTAATGAGTGAACCTGCAACACTTTCCACACAAGAACACACACATCTTGGGTGACTTTTAACATGTAATTGCTGATCAGTACTTGAAGTGGGCCCAATAGCTTATTAAATTAAATTGAACCAATGGGTTCAAATTACAAAAAAGGGGATTTTGACTAAGCATTAGGAAGAATGCTTTTGGATGGTAAGAGATGTCTGACAGTGGAATGGACTCCTTCAGGAGGTGGTAGATGCTCCTTCACTGGAGGTTTTTAAACAGAGGTTGGATGGCCAATTTAGCTGTGATTTCTGCATCACAGAGGGTTAAACTAGATGACACAGAGCTAAGCCCACACATGAGGCAGGGTGAAGCACCCACCTCAGGCAGCGGAAGCACAAGAGGAAGCACTCTGCCTGCCCCACTGCTGCTGCTGCTATCAGAACACCCCACTGTTGTCAGCGAGAGGGAGGCGTTCCAATGTGCAGCATTCCCACTCATCTTCTCCACCTCTGGGCAGAGAAACAGAGTGGCAACACTTTGTGGAATGCCTCAGCTCCTGCTGGTGGAAGTGACGAGGAGCAGAAAAGGGGCACAGAAAAAGCAGGGGGCAGGAGGCGGCAACGCACTCAGGTGGCGAACGGACTGGGCTGCCCCTGAGATGCTCCTTGTGGTCCCTTCCAACTGTAGAATTCTATGATTCTAAGTTACTGTGCTAACTCACGGAATACTCTTGTCTGTGTGCACACACATGTACACATAAGAGTAGGCAGCTCCTGCTCAACCAGTAAAGAAAATGTACAATTGCTGTCATTCAACGGTTCATCTGGGGCCGAGTAGCTACATTCTTCCCCCCTCCATTTCAAGACATACAGTTCTTAGAAGAGAGGGGAGGCACGCAGCCATGTATCAGATCGCCCAGTTGTCAGCAGGAAGACATATAGTTTAATTCATGTTCTGCAGCTCTATCTTTTGGAAGCGACGGGCTCCTTTATAATAATTCTTTCCCATAGGGATCACGAGAACAACAGGGGGAGCAGGGGAATAATCCTAAGGGACATGCACCAAAAACTATTTCATTACATGCTCCACAATGCCAATGTTTTTAAAAACCAGACTTCTCAAAGGGAATCTTCTTGATATAACCTTCTTGAAATTTAGAAATCAAGGTCAAATTACAATTGAAATAGAGCTGGGAATAAAACTTTATTGAAATAGCTTTTGGAAAGGTGAGACTTTACGGGAGGCTTTTCAAAAGAATATAAATTATGGATCCCTGGGGGTGTAAAAGTTCTGGTGAGACTCTTCCAGGCCATGATCCACATAAAGTTAGCTGGAACAGATGAGTAAAGTGGATATTCACTGACAAACTCAAGAGCTATTTTTCATCTTTCTTCACCGTTAGTTTTGCAGGCATGCTTTGTACATGAGTGATAATTAAAAAGAAGTTTATTTACTGCCATTCATCACATAACATGAACTAAATTGAAACCCAACTTTGCAACTTTTGTCATAATAAAAAAATATTCACCTAAAAATCCATTTCATTGTAAACCTAATTATACATTAGAAACTTGCTAATCAAGACTTGCTAATCAGAAGGTCGGCAGTTCAAATCCCCGCGATGGGGTGAGCTCCCGTTGCTCCGTCTCTGCTCCTGCCAACCTAGCAGTTCAAAAGCACATCAAAGTGCAAGTAGATAAATAGGTACCGCTCCGGTGGGAAGGTAAATGGCGTTTCCGTGTGCTGCTCTGGTTCACCAGAAGTGGCTTAGTCATGCTGGCCACATGACCCGGAAGCTGTACGCCGGCTCCCTCAGCCAATAAAGCAAGATAAGCGCCGCAACCCCAGAGTCGGTCATGACTGGACCTAATGGTCAGGGGTCCCTTTACCTTTACCAGTTGAAATGGCATCTTTCTTACAACATGTGAGGTACACTGATAGTTACTGTAAGATTGGAAAGAATGGGTGATATCCACTCCGATCATTCATTAGCGCAAGGATTTTTGCTTGTGCAGTGGGGCAAATATGACTGTCATAAGATTTCCAAAGCTAGTACTCTATTATAAATGTTTTGAAAAGGCACTGGAAGCACACATGGTTTGTTTCCTCTAACAGGGAGAGAGGAAAGCCTACTTGCTGCACATGCTGACATCCATTGTTGGACCAGGGTCAAAATGTCTTGCTCCAAACTTTTCTAAGCCCTGCATCATTTATCCGTTCAATAAATTTTTCATCTCTTGCTCACCTGTGATTAACACTATCATGTAAGCTAAAGGGAAATTTCATGCCCTGAACTCGGTGCCAAGTCCTTAATACAGAAAAGGGAACTTGACTTTGATATTCAGTGTTTCCTGTGAGAATAACTCACAGTGACAGTGTGAGGAGAAGAGAACTGCAAAGTGGCAAAGGCAGTTGAAAATGTGCAAGGGGAAATCATCCTTGTTCCTTTAACTTGTCCTGTTTAACTGTACATTACTGAGGTCTGGTAAAATCTCTTAACTAAGATGTAAGGATATTCACTGTAATATCTATGCATGCATTATTAGTTATTTGTTCTAATAACTTTTTTTGGGGGGGGGGGGAGTTTGGCTGTGTTTGCTAGCCCATGATTCTGTGTGGAAGGGCAAAGAATGCCCACTTTTGATACAGGAGATCTTTCATTTGCAATAGTGAGGAGCTGGAATTCTTGGCCAGGATCCGGCAATGCATGCACTCCAATCCTTAACAAGCTGCTCTTCCTCCATGATGCAATCTAACTGATACTGCAAACCGCTGGTACTGTTGTCGCAATCGTGTTTGTTTGTTCTGTGCATCTGATCATCACTACTACAGTTATTTTAAATAGTTAAGATGATATGAACCTTTGATATACTCATTTAGGTGAACATTTACCACAAAACAACAGCAGAACCAAGGAAGCCCCCCCTGATTCTCCAGTTCGAAAGCACGACAAAGTGCAAGTAGATAAATAGGTACCACTCCAGCGGGAAGGTAAATGGCGTTTCCGTGCGCTGCTCTGGTTCGCCAGAAGCGGCTTAGTCATGCTGGCCACATGACCCGGAAGCTGTACACCAGCTCCCTCAGCCAATAAAGCGAGATGAGCGCCGCAACCCCAGAGTCGGTCACGACTGGACCTAATGGTCAGGGGTCCCTTTACCTTTACTTTACCACAAAACAACAGCAGAACCAAGGAAGCCTCCACTGATTCTCCAGAGTCATTTAAAATCTAAACCAGCATTCTGTTGAAGTACCTGGAGCTCTTTTAATTACAGTTTCCAAGTATTCTACTTGAAACTTTCTGTATGCAAAGTATGTGTTATCCGACTGAGCAAGAGCCCCTCCTCTAATTACAATTAGGACCACCAATTGCAGGGAGAGGAGGTTTAATTCTTCTTTCCCCAGCCACAATCCTGATACCTGGGTAACTCTTGTTTGGTATCAATGGGAGATTTTCAGCCTAAGGCCATTAACCTTCCTTCCCCATCCATGCACACAAGTGCCAGTGAAAATCAGGTGCTCTGTGCCTGACATGGTTGCTAACTATTCAATCAAAGTAACGTCTAGTTTGATCAATAGCATGGGTAGGCAAACTAAGGCCCAGGAGCTGGAACCAGCCCAAGCACCTTCTAAATCCAGCCCGCGGATGGTCCAGAAATCAACATGTTTTTACATGAGTAGAATGTGTGCTTTTATTTAAAATGCATCTCTGGGTTATCTGTGGGGCATTGGAATTCGTTCATAATTTTTTTTAAAAAAAAATATAGTCCGGCCCCCCACAAGGTCTGTGGGACAATGGACCAGCCTCCTGCTGAAAATGTTTGCTGACCCCTGATCAATAGGCTCTACTGTCTGTGATGCTATAGTAGAATACACACAGTGAGTGGTAGTTCTTCTTGGATTATGTATATCTGCCCATATTATTATTATTATTATTTATTAAATTTGTTAGTTGCTTTATCTTGCCCAAGGCAATCTAAAGTGACTCACAACCAGACATAATACATTCTGGCCAACTGGTGAAAAGTACACATGCAAATAATTTATTTAGGGTAATGTAATATGCTCCTAAGTACTAGTGTCCATGTTTGTTTGTGTGTGTTTAGACACTTAATGTGCTGTCTTGATCTGAGTCTTTTAAACAGATGCTTACAATTAAGCTATGTAGTCTTTAATAATCCTTTAATTTATAATAGCCATTATTCCTCATGATTATTTATATATTCTTCCTAACGTGCAATAATAAATTCTATTAAGCTGTGCACATGTATGATTAAGCTTCAGTGAATCATAAAGGTCTGGGGTTACATTTACCAGTTGTATTTTGCATTTCTAATGCATACTTAAGTTACTTTATATTTAGGTTAATTACAATTTTTAGCAAAGGAGATGACTCATAATAGTTGAGAGAAAAGGGACATCTGGTGTAGAACAATTGCATTAGATATGCAGTTTGGAATGTTGAGGGGGGAATCAGCATTTTAATTGTTAAATCTAATTATATATATATTTTTTCTAAAAATGCTATCATTTTAAAATAAATATGGATAATGCTCAGTGAATAATCTTTTTAAAAAAATTCGCTGAAGGGTATGGACATAAACTTTCAGGAATACCTACTGTACAATATTTATTTATTTATTTATTTATTTATTTATTTTCCAGTCAGTAACAAATGTTCTCTGGGCGGCTGACAGTACAATGGTACCTCAGGTTAAGTACTTAATTCGTTCCGGAGGTCCGTACTTAACCTGAAACTGTTCTTAACCTGAAGCACCACTTTAGCTAACGGGGCCTCCTGCTGCTGCCGCGCCGCCGGAGCACAATTTCTGTTCTCATCCTGAAGCAAAGTTCTTAACCTGAAGCAATATTTCTGGGTTAACAGAGTGTGTAACCTGAAGCGTATGTAACCTGAAGCGTATGTAACCCGAGGTACCACTGTATCAATAACTCTCTTCACATTTAAGGGAGCTACACAAGAGTTCAGCTATGAACATGGCTCTGTCAATTTTGAGAAGCAATAATAACAGTTATTGTTATTAATGTTGCTAATGAGTTTCCATATCAAATCAGTTTTCAAACTGACTTCGAACCCTGGTTTAAAAACCTAGTTATTATGGTATCCCTGCTCACGGAGCTGATTCACACAGCTTGCAGCAACTTTTCTCCGCCCTGATCCGTTGTTGTTGTTTTCTTTGCTGCTGCACTGTGCTGAGCTAAAATTAGGTTCAGGATGATGTCCAAACTGCGACTTGTGATGAAGCTCTCTCCTCACTAACCACAAGCTACAGGAAAGAACATACCACACCTAGAGGCCATGGTTGGTGAGGGAAGAGACCCAGTGATGGGAGAAACCCAAAGCGCCTGCAAACTCCTCACTGATAGCCGGCACATGCATGCTGTCTCACTAAACCAAGCTTTGGTTCAGTATGTCTTGCTCTAACTAGCGTTAGAGCAGATCTATTTTTAAACCATGGTTAAGGCCTACAAAGAAGGGAAAGGGGAATTTGTGATGGAGAGGAAAGCAAATGCCTGTTTGAACCAGCTGCTTTGAGTCAGGTTAAGGATGCAATCCTACGGTCTCCAGGAGAGAACAACAGGACCCATAGGATATTATGGAGCTCCCTTCTTGGTGGAAAAGCGGGATACAGATAAATATAAAGTTATATAATTGATCCATCCAGCTCAGTATTATCTGCACTATGGTTACATCAATGTTGTGCCTTCCAGTTGTTCTTGGACTACAGCTCCCATCTTCCTTGTTCATTGACCAACCTGTCTTGGACTGTTGAAAGTTGCAAGGGACCAGGTTGCTGGGAGAGTGATGTTTTGCACATGTCCTGCTTGTAGGTTGGCTACAGTGAGAACAGGGCTAGAAAGGCCTTTGGTTTGATCCAGTATAAAGGCTCTTACAATGTGCTTACACTGACTGTCATTGGCTCTCCAGGGTTTCAGCCCTGGAGATGCCAGGGAGTGAACTTGGAACCTTCTGCATAGAAAGTATGTGCTCTGCCACTGAGTTATGGCCTCTGCACATACAAAAAAGAAGAAGCTAGAGCAACTCTGCTCCACAGCAGGGTTTGTAATGGAGATAAATCTGTACCCTAAGCAGGACTCCACCTTCTCTTCCACAGAGTTTGTCTGGGCTATGAAGCTGGGACCTTTTGCAACGCACCCCTAGCAAGAGTGATATTTCCCAGCCAACAAACCAAGTATGGAAATTGTTCACAATATGACCTTTCTGACAAGGAACCTCCATGCCAGTGCTACCAGCCACCAGTTGAATGTTCACAGGACATCCATTTAATGATCGCCTTTCAGGTGTTGTGGCATCCACAGGAAAAATTGCTTCTCTGTGCCAGTACTTTCCATATTCTTATCACACAGTGGCTGGATTGCAGTAATTATACTGAATCCCTTTGCACTGAAACATCTTTGAAGTGGCCAGTATTGCTACAATATCTTTGCATTCATTAAGCACATTGTCAACAGGGCAGAATAAAAGTGCTGTAAATTGGGGAAACAAGGTGATGCCTTGACCCCAATGAAGTTGACAGAACTGGTTATAGCTGGGCTTTCTTTCATGGTAACAGTATGAGGGTACGAATGAAAGAAAGAACGAAAGCATCATCTCATTCCGCAGCTATTTCTAATTTAAAAAATGACTTTCTCCTCTGAAAGCTGAATTACCAGGGATAGTAGGGATATTATTGCAATCTAATGCAGGAAACTGATCATCCATCACATTTAAATTATAACTTGAGCCAAAATTATATTTTATATTGGAACGAGGATTTTCCCCCCTGCCTCTGCTGATGTTCAGCTCCAACTAAGTTTTTATGCACACAAGAATGGAGGGAAATGCTTGGAATTGAATTTCCATAATGAAAAGGAAGCTAAATGGATTTTCAGAGGGGGCTGGGAGAAAAGAATTTCATGTGAATTTCTGAGGTTAATTTTTTATAGAAAGAGAAGGATCAAAAGCGGATTTTATGCTGGATTAATACATTACCAGAGATAACGGAAACTGCTTCTGAATGGCAAGGTTCCACGTTACTCACAGTAATGTCTGCAGCGAGGAAATATGAGGCTCGGGTAAATTGGGTCATTTCATCTCGCATCAGCATTACACACCTGTTTTAGGGTAACAACCTTTTTATTATTTATTTCCCACTGCTTAATATTCAGAACTTCTAAGTGGTATACATAAAATGTTAAAAACAACAACAACACGAAGAGCAATTAAACTTAATAAAGATGCCTGAAGTATGAAAGTCTATTGTGCACCTGAAGTTCAGCAGAGAGGAGACCTGTCAGATTTCATTCAGAAGGGCTATCCACAGGATTGAGCCTGTACAATACTGAATGTACAGTGGTACCTCAGGTTAATTCATTCCGGAGGTCCGTACTTAACCTGAAACTGTTCTTAACCTGAAGCACCACTTTAACTAATGGGGCCTCCTGCTGCTGCCGCGCCGCCCGAGCCCGATTTCTGTTCTCATCCTGAAGCAAAGTTCTTAACCTGAAGCACTATTTCTGGGTTAGCGGAGTCTGTAACCTGAAGCGTATGTAACCTGAGGTACCACTGTACAGTGGTTGTTACAAGGTGTGCCTCTGATTCATAGGATGGGGCAGTAACAGCAGCTCTCCTGAACATCACATAGATCAGGCAAGAATATAAAGAATCAGCTGTCCCTTAAAGTATCCTGGACCCCAGTTGTAAAGGGCCTTGTAATTTAACACAAGAACTTTGAACCTGGCCCAGGAACATAATAGGGTGTGAAGTAACAATTGAATAGCTATCTCCTTTGAATGTTTCTTCAAAAAAACATCTGAAGCTTTTTAGGATGCAGACACATGCCTGCTGAGTTTATGCAAGAATGGCTTCGCTATGTTACAGTGATCCAAATGGGTGGTTTCCAGATACTGGATGACTGGAGCAGGGCTATCTCTATTCAGGTATGGTCATACAGTAGTTGGCATTTCCCATAAAGCTGATAAAAAATACACACTTACTGTTTTAGTTGTGAAGCATATACACTTCTGGCAATATGTGCTTGCTTTTGTGCTCCTTTAATTCCTATAATAGACTGTAGGCCACCATTTTTCTGTGCTCCTCTCCAAAGGAAAATGACTGCCTTGAACTTTGTGCTGTTTAGAGAAGAGGGAAGAATGCAAAAGGATACTATATTTGTTATAAAGTAATAATAATAATAATAATAATAATGAATAGCCAAATGTGGATGTGAACTCTTGTTGTATTAAGACTTCATTCTCTGTATATGTTTCAGTCTAGCAAAAGTAGTAGTGCGTTAGGAAGAGGCTTAGTGCCACTAAAACTCTGATTAAATTATGCAGGCTATTTCATATTCAATATGAGACTCTAGGTATTTCTGTATTAATCGAGCTGGACATGACCTAAAAATGTCTTTGTCCTAGATTCCCTTGTCTGGGAAACGTTGGTGACTTGTTTATGTGATCAAAGCTGGAAAAAGCAACCATATATATATATATATATATATATATATATATATATAGTTTTGTGTGTGTGTGTGTATGCATGCACTGTTTAAACATGTTTATATACTATGTTTAAAATTAAAACTGAATAGCTGTTGCTGTCCAAATGCCTGCAAGTTGGGAAGTGGAATTTCTGCATTCAGAATGTTGACTACATTAAATACACAGTGAACATGATTTGAGCAAAAATGCAAAGGACGCGTCCAGATGGGTGTTTTATTGTGGGATGGGTGCTCCTCAGGCAAGCAAATCTTTCACAGCATCCACATATCATTTGATATTAGGGCTGGGCGATGTCTGGTTTTCAGCGTCGTAATATATCACCAGCTAAACATTGCAATATACCAATATTTTTGATGTCTGAAATAAGGATGGACACAAACACACACGTTCACATACAGAGGGGGAGAAGGGAGACATAGGCACAAGGAACACACACACACTGTACACACAGAGAAGGGGAAAAGGGAGGAAAGAGGCTTAAACAATAGGGGAAGATTATTATTTTTTTATTAACTCAGAAGGAAATAACCCCAGTTTATTTTCCATGGGACTAGTGGCAGCTTCCAAGTGAGCCCCAGCTGAGGGTAGCAGCTATTCAAAAGGCAGGGCTGGGCAGTAACCGTGTGGGGGAACTTTTGGAAGGTGAGGCAGAAAGAGCTTCCTGATCTTGGGAGGGCCCTGGAGCAGTTTGGGTGTTATAACGTGTGCAGGCCCTGCTGATGGTTGGATTTAGGTTTGATGAGGCCCTAAGCTACTGAAGGTAACGGGGCCCTTTATATGTCCAGCTGTCCTTTGTCAACAACAAATTGTCACTGTTTTTTTGTGTTGAGTATATGCTATATGGTAATTTATGGACCTAAATGGTATCTTAAGGCAATTGGACATAACAAAATATGTATTTTATCATAGGCACCCTAAATATAGAAATAAGCAAACCAGTGATATTTTAGGGGGAAGTCTAGCAGGTGGGGCCCATCACTTACATCATAGGAGCCTGCACAACACAAAATACTGTTGCTGTATGTAGATTTTATTTTATTTGGTTTTTTTATCTTTTATTTTGGAAATTTACATCCAGTTTTGTTTTCCCTTTAAATTATTTGGGGGCCCCAAGAGAGTGGGCCCCTAAGCCATAGCTTGTTTAGCTTATAGGTAAATCCGGCACTGACCCTGCTGATGAAGAGAGCCCAAAGGAGGAGAAAGGAAGGGGGAAAGGAGCTCTCAGCTAGAAGACTGGAGCCTGCACATCAAAAAAGCTCATGGTGTCTCTATTACAGAGGAAAGTGGTTTAAAAATTGGTTATCTTACTTCCCACTTTTACTACAATATATTGTGCAAATATTGTCTTCCAGGTGACCTGTTTATTTCCAGTATGCAGTTGAATCTGGAGGCACCATTTAATGACATTTGGAGGCACAGGCCTTAAAACATGCTGTCTTTGAAATCTGCTTTAAAACTCAATCTCCAGCACTAGTCAGTGTAAGGTAGTTACGCCAAAAACCGAATTGTAAAAGGTGATCTGGGATAGAGTGAGTAGTGTACTGGAAAGCAACTGTGGTCACACTCAGTCACATGTGAAGCTCAGTGGGTGACCTAAGACCAATCACTTTCTCTCAGCCTAACCTATATCACAGAGTTATGATTGCTATAAAATGGGGAGAGAGGGAATATGCTGCCTTGAGCTCCTTTGTGGAAAGGTGGGATATAAATGAAATAATGAACAAAGCGCAACCATGCAGCATTTCAATTACAGACCTCTGTGTCACCACTGAGAATTTCACTGATGTAATCAAGTATAACTGTTTTCCTATGACCAATCACCAATCTCAGTCACTGTCCGTATTTCTGTGTGCTTGGGTTCACTTTTCCACACTTGAATAAACAGCTCTTACTCACAGTTCATTGTACAGATGCCCTGAAGGGGTGGGAGAAAGGATAACTGTATGCCAGAGGCATGCCAACTTTTCTCTAAGAGTAAATGATACAGCTGTGTTATGCATTATGCCTTTTAAACTAGGGCTTTCTGACACATGACATCACTTGCTAGGGAAAGCTGCTTGAAAGAGGTTGCCAAGGAGGAGTAAATATAGTCTTGCATCCACAAAACTAACTCCTCTGAAAAGAGCAACAGGAATACATATGCCCACTGATCTATGGCAGCATACCTTGTCAGACAGACATCACCTTACCAACAAAGGTCCGTATAGTTAAAGCCATGGTTTTCCCAGTAGTGATGTATGGAAGTGAAAGCTTGACCATAAAGAAGGCTGATCGCCGAAGAATTGATGCTTTTGAATTATGGTGCTGGAGGAGACTCTTGAGAGTCCCATGGACTGCAAGAAGATCAAACGTATCCATTCTTAAGGAAATCAGCCCTGAGTGCTCACTGGAAGGACAGATCGTGAAGCTGAGGCTCCAATACTTTGGCCACCTCATGAGAAGAGAAGACTCCCTGGAAAAGACTCTGATGTTGGGAAAGATGGAGGGCACAAGGAGAAGGGGACGACAGAGGACGAGATGGTTGGACAGTGTTCTCGAAGCTACAAACATGAGTCTGACCACACTGCGGGAGGCAGTGGAGGACAGGAGTGCCTGGCGTGCTCTGGTCCATGGGGTCACGAAGAGTCGGACACGACTAAACGACTAAACAACAACAACACCTTGTCAGACACTGCAATGTAGGAACATGCAATGTCAAGAGATAACATGGAGATACTTACCAAACTATTTGGATTATGCACAAAAACACATTTGATTAAGGGGAGGATACAGTAGCAAATGCACCAGTATGGAAGGGAAGTTCCATAACTTTAGAATAAAATAATGAGTGAGAGGGTTCCTTTGAAGTAAGTGCAGGGCTTTTTCAGCCGGAACTCACTGGTACTCAGTTCCAGCCCCTCTGAGCTGGATGCTATTGCCATTCTAAGACAACGAGGAAGGTGTTCATAGTGAGTTCTGACATTCCTTTTTTTCAGAAAAATAGCACTGTGTAAGTCCCATTGATTTCAAATACTTTCAAGTATTTACCTACTTGCTTGCTTCCTACATTTATATCCTGTCCTTTTTTTCCCAAGGAGCTCAATGAATCATACATGGTTCTCTTCCCTCAATTTTGAACTCCATAGCATCTCTGTGAGCAAGGTTAGCTTGAGAGACAGTGACTGGCCCAAGGTCACCCAGTGAGCTTCATTGTTGAGTAGGGATTTCAGTCCTGATCTCCCAGGTCCTAAGCACTATGCTGCTCTGACTCTCTCAGTCAGTGTGCTGAGGACTGTAGTTTCTGTTTCCTTTCTCAAGATGCAAATGGAAACAAGGGTTACCCCCAAAGGATTGCCACCATATTTCAACCCAGAAATTTGGTGATGGAATTTGCAGCAGAATCAGGAGACAAAGCAGCAAGTGGCTTTCTCCACCTCACCACAACCACTCTAGGTCTTTTGATCCCTTTTCCACACTTCACTTGGAATAGTTAGGAGGATGGCAAATATCCCACACTGCATGAATGGAATGGACAGAAGGAAAGGGCTGAGGAAAAGTAAGGATAGATGAGAGAAGCAGCCCTACTTCCTCTTCTGATTCAGCAGGTATATAAAGGAGAAAGAGTTCTGGATTGGATGCTGAAAATCCTAATCCTAACTGGAGGATGGGGAAGGCAAGATCTCTCCTTTCTATGGAGAATGTAAGCGTGCAACCAATGCCTTTGACAGGGTGGCCAGATATGAACAAGAACACAGCTTCTCTACCTTCCATTGTGTGAAAGAAATGTTGACATGAACAGCCTTTCTAAAGCATCCATGATAATTTCTCACCATTAAGAGAAATTTCTCAACACTGCACTGCTGGAGAACCATTAAGTCCAGGATTCTATTGTATTTGATCCCTTTCTCCTATAGTGTGCTGGCCCAACTTCTTTCCTTTACATTGCAACTTTGTTTGATGTGGCACTAAATCCAGTTTGTGGGGCTACAGCAGAACCAGATGTTGGTTTTGAACTGTTAGAAGCATCAGGATTAGGGTTCCATAGGGGAAGAGGTGCAAAGATAGCCAGTCACAGCTAAGGATTCTGTCCACATAGGTTAACAGTTCATATGGTGAAACCAGATTCTATTGGAGATTCAAGGGACTGGGGTTTGGGGAAGGGAGACAGAAATATGGCAGCATCAGATGACACTAGGTGGGAGGGAAAGAAATGGAACTTTAAATGCATAAGCATATACCGTATATACTCGAGTATAAGCTGACCCGAATATAAGCTGAGGCACCTAATTATACCACAAAAAACTGGGAAAACTTATTGACTTCAGTATAACCTGGTTCACCACACCACAAACCTGGTGGTGGCGGCAGCGGCGGAGGAAGAACAAGCAGCCTGAAAGGACCCTCACTCAAGTATAAGCCATGGGGGGGCTTTTTCAGCATAAAAAATGTGCTGAAAAAGTCAGCTTATACTCGCATATATACGGTTTATCTTTTGTCCACTTTCTAAGTGAAAGAATGATTTTATAATTTCCTGCCATCTGGTTAATACTGAAGAAACAAATGCTTTTCTTGAGAACAAATTATGCCATTATAGTTAATTGTTGATAAAGTCGGAGTAGGGTCAGCCCTTATTAATAGTATTGTATTAAAAAGCACATTCATATTTTTGTTGGTCTGAAAACCTGACCCAATTTGCCTGGCATTTTGAAACGCCACTTTCATAATTTAATTGTGCTGTGCCCTTTGTCAGTCACAATCAATCCATGCTGTCTTTTACACACACGTGAGTAATATATATAGACACACACACACACACACACACACACACGTACGTCTATATAAATACCATATTTTTCCATGTATAAGACTAAGGTTTTCCCCTAAAAAATAATGTCAAAAATTAGGGGGCGTCTTATACATGGGGGCATCTTATAGATGGGAAAAGACGGTATATAGACAATTGCAGGGCCTGGAGATGGTCAGGCCGTATGCCCATAGCAGTGACCAGAGAAGGAATGACTGCTGGGAGGAGAGCAGAGAGAAGAAACATCATGGTGCATCTGCAGCAGCATAGCTGGACACCTTCATCTGCCTCAGCTGCAACAAACCATGACTCTCCTGTATTGATCTTTACAGCCACAGCAGGCACCGTAACCTTCCAACAGTTTTATTTCACTCGGAAAGGCACATTCCTCCATTGTATCCCAAGAAAGACGGATGCCAACAACATATATTTAAATAAATCCCATGTGTCCATTATTATTTTTCTGACTTTGGCATTTAGGGAGTAGAATATTTGGGTGTCTGCTATTTTAGAAGCTGTTATTAAAATTATCTTTCCAGTTTTATCACTGCAGATGCTCTTGGCAGCTGCAGAAAATTGATTTTGTTTGCTGCCGACAAACAAATGAGGCAACTGGGCAAAGAGTGCATGGTTTGCAGAGAAAGACATCTGATGGGTCTGCACACTGAACATCATGGTTTCAGTGAGGTTTGGGGACCAATGATCACCTCCAAAGCAAATATATTTGCCTGATATTCCTTTTTGCATAACTTGTTTTCATGGCTAGCACTGACATATATACTCACTCTAGGCCAAAACATTTTCCGCTTGGCACATGGACTTCTTGGTTCACAGAATCATAGAATCTTAGAGTTGAAAAGGGCCCAACGCCTTGCAATGCAGTAATCTCAGCTAAAGCATCCATGACAGATGGCTATCCAACCATGGTTCGCTTAAACGTTAGGTACAGGTCAGGTTTGAACAGGCTTGGTGTGAACTGGACAGTTATTGTAGGCAAAGGCACTCGATATAAACTGGCCACCCAAATGGCCTCACAAAGGAAGCCAATTTTATAGTTAATATGAGCCCTCTTCACATATTATATACCCTGTCCCCAAATATATGAAGAGCATAGGCTTCCACATCATTTGGAATGGAGTTGGACAGATGAGTGAAAATATAATAATGCAATATAATACTGTATGATATGATACTATACGATTAAGCTCTGAGCAACGATTAAGCTTTTGGAAGCCGCCCAGAGTGGCCGGGGAAGCCCAGCCAGATGGGCGGGGTATAAATAATAAATTATTATTATTATTATTATTATTATTATTATTATTATTATTATTATTTTCTGTGGGCTTATTTTTCTGTCCGGCCTTCCTTCTTCATCAGTTGGCTCTGTAGGGATTACCTGGTGGCAGCAACATAGTGTGTAGAAGTACTATGAGAAGTGCTGGGAACCTGGGTTAAGCTGCCATTTTAATTTCCCACAATATCTCTGACATTGTATTGCTCCAGGGAATGAGAAGCCTATTGCACATGTCCATCCTTCTGATGGTGGGAGTATTTACAGATTAGGGCCTCAACTGTTGATCAACTAGTCCATCTAAAGTGTACAGTATGGAAGACAAGGGAGCTGAATCTGGGAGTGTGGGAGTGTGTGTTTGTATTTTGCAGGTGAATGCCTTGACCCTACAGATTTTTTATTTGCTCACCACTGGTACGTGGCCCTTGGCCATTTTCTGCTGAGGGAATGTGGCCCTTGGGTGAAGAAACATTCTGGACCCAGTATATAGAACATCTGAACAATGCATTTGGTTCACACATATATGGTGCATCACTGATGTGTATGAATGAGTTATCACAGATCTTTCACAGCCATGCTTCAGATATTACTCATATGAAGTTGGCTAGATCACCTGCCACCCACACATTAGGATGAACATCTTATATGGTTTCTGCATGTGAAGGCTCCTTTGGGTCTCTGAATCTGGGACTCAGAAAAGCCTTCATGCCTAGAGGTCTCTCCACCTTGGATATAAATGGAATTGTACAGATGAGTCTGGGAGGAGCCATAGGTCTTTGGTAGTCATTTCTACTCGCCCTTCTTAAGAGCATCACATGCAGGAAGTTACAGATGCAATGCTTTTCACTGGGGTCAATTCACACATTTTGATGAGAGGCATAAGGTGCACAGTATTAAAATAATGTACATGAATGTGGAACTCTGCCTAAATATGCTGGAGTTTGAGCATCCCAAATAAGCATTTGTTAAATTCTATGGAAATGTGTGGTGACCCTTTCAAATAATGGGATATGTGCCCATCCTACTCTAGAGCATGCCAGATAACTTTGCTTCACACTGGATATTGGGTGTTTTTTTCCATTTATGAATGATTTCTCATTGACTGGAACCTCAACATTTCATTTCACCGGTAAATCGCAAATTGCCTTGCAAACATATTGTTAACACGCACACTTGACACGGTGGGGCTAAACACATTATGCAGAACTAACCACAATAAAATACAAGGGAAGAAGAGCAAAACAAAACAAGAGACTTGACCCACTTTTCAGCAGAAAATACTGTCTCTGCTAATTATGAGAATTTGTAAAGGCCTTGAGATCCACGTACCTGAACTAAGCCCAAGTGTGTGATTCTCTGAGAAAAGATCTAGAAGCATGAAACTGGCTTTGGGAAGCTTAGCTATGTTCTCTGGAGTATTGTGTCCATTTTCAATTTCAGTGGGCTGTGTAATTATCCCACAGAACTAGGAAAATTACCACAGCACAGGGAGTACCTCAGTGCAGAAAAACAGCAGGAAACAGATACTTCCATTGCCCAGTTTATTTCCTTCTTCTTTTTCTTTTCACAACCAGGGTTGGCTGTACCATTAGGTAAAGCTTCTGTACTCAGAATGGGGGTGGAGGAGCCATGTTGTTCTTCACCTCAGGCAGCAAAATATTTAGGGGCCAGTCCTGTTCATGGGTAGGGATGCTGGGAAGCTTTCATATTAGAGAAGATCCTAGTTCTGTCTCCATGTCGCCAGAGGGACAACCCTCCACAAGCAACCAGCTACACAGTACACAAGAGGGGCAGGAAAATCTGATAGGCATCTCAGTTGCCACTGACTGGTACCTTCCATTCCAAATAGCAGCTGAGGGGGCCACCTGTGTGCAATGATTTCATTCCCGCAGGCGTTCTGCAACAGCGATGCATGCGTACAATGTGAAGTGGTTCTACAGCTGAATCTAAACGGGCCTCTTCTTTCTGCTCATTTGGGGGTGGCAAAATGGGTGGAATCGGAGTTGGAAGGGTCATCTAGTCCAACCCTCTGAAAATGGAAGAACAGCTGCTGCAGTGCAGGAATAAAAAGCAAAATGTCAAGGAAAGGCACTCTTACCACCATACATCTCTGTTTATGTGAGGGGAGAAATTTTCACAAAGGCAGTCAGGCTCCTTTAAAAAAAGGGGGGTGAGACTAAGTTAGTCTTTCTGCGTATGTTTGAAATGGAGTCAAATGGAGTCTGCTGAAAACTGAATGCTGTTTGTGTGAGGCGTACTTTCCTCACACAGTATTACTCACATTGCCCCCTGAAGCCACGCAAAAAACCTTCCCCTCAGCATCACCATCAGGCTGAAAGGTAGGAAAGGATATTTGATTTCTCAAGATAAATGTAAAAGAAACACCCGCGTTTTTGTTTCTTTGTAGATTCCTACTTGCTTTTTGACTGAGGTCTTTAAAGAGGCTGACAAAATTTATAAACGGTTGAAATTTTAATGTTGAAAACCTTGAAATCATTAGCTGTGTGGGCATGTGGTGGTTTTGAAGTATTCTTAAATGTTTTTAAATGTTCTGGATGTTTTTAGTTGTTTTAAATATATATTTTTCAAAGTTATTTTTACTCTTAATTGTGCAGTTTGGTTACCTGTTTGACACCCTGGGCTCATTTGGGAGGAACAGTGGCTTATACATTTAATAAATGGAATAAATAATAATTTAATGCCATACACTCTCTCTCCTTGATTCCTTCCCACAGTAGTTACCCACTCTATATGGGCAGCTTTTTTATAGGTTTTGTGACATCAAATATTACTTTTATGTGCTAAAATTAGTTGACTTTAATGTACAAAAATCTTGTGTGAAAGTGTTCCTTGTGCTGCAAAATTAAACATTTCAGCTGGTGCCTGTTAGCTCGATTCAACCATTTTACCTCACATTTTGTCACAGAAAGCTATATTTTTATAGAGCCAGTGTGGTGTAGTGGTTAGAGTGTCAGACCAAGACTTGGGAGACCAGGGTTCAATTCACCACTTAGCCATCAAGCTCACAGTGCGACCTTGCGCAAGTCATTGCCTCTCAGCCTAGCCCTACCTCACAGGGCTGTTGTGGGGATGACATGAGGAGAGGGAGAACCATGTTTGCCACCTTGAGCGCCTTGGAGATAAACGTGGGATAGAAATGCAGTAAATAGAAAACAAATATAATAATAGCTGAGATGGATGATCTGATGAGGTTTTTTTTATGGGTTGCCCAGATTCTCATCTTTTATTTTGTGGTGGTTTTTGCCAGGATCGGGGCTGGTTTTGTAAGGGAGTATTGATTAGAGGAAGACTCAAGAAAGACCCTCCCAGAAGAACCTTGTTGTAAAATAAATTAAGGTGGTCAAATGTTGCATTTCATTATATATAAACATCGGTTAGTACGTCTAACTGAAAGTCCTCTAGACTCCGTATGTACAGGTGTAATCTATCAGGGAATAACTGACCATGTGAAGTTATGTTCTGTTTAGGCAAATCTGCAGTACCCATCATGAATGGTGAGGGCATGGTACAAATAAATAATAATAATAATAATAATAATAATAATAATAATTCCAAAGCAGCCTTTCCACTGCAAAGCATGCTCAGGGCAGCACACCACTTTTAAAAGTTTATATAATTTGCTAACAGTTGCAAGGCATAACAAGTTTTAGTTATAAACAACAGGCTAATGAAAATACAACATTATTAATAAAAAGCAATAAAATTGAACCTTCTACTGATCATTTATAATAAGGTCTAACAGTAAAAACAGAAGAATACCCTAAACAGTAAAAATAATGCATCTCCAGAACTAAATCTTGACTCCAGCAACAATTCCTAATTGATGGTCTCTAGACTCTAAATATCCTCAACAGTGGCAGCCTTTGCAGTGGGAGTCAGTCAAGGCCCTGTCCTCCCAGGCCAGATGGAAAAAGGCCAGACCAAGCAAGGAGCAGGTTTTGCAGGGCTCACAGCAAGGTGGGTCAGCAGAAATCCCAGGCCATCGTACTGCATCTTATTCTGAAAGTCCTAGCTTCTCCCCAAAATCAAAGGGCCACTTTGCATGTACATTTGCCAGTGTCTTCCCAGCAGCCTGTGCTATATTGCTCACATTTCTCTACATATAAATATACCTGAAAACCAGACTGCATGGTTAAAAGGCCTTACATATACTAAGACCCTTGTGGGAGCAATGATGAAAACAGAAACAGTTACTTTCATTAAAAGGGTGTGTGTGTGTGTCTAATCTGGGAGGCACCAATGGGTTGCCCTCCAGATAGTGCTGGACTACAGCTCCCATCATCCCTGCTCATTAGCCAGGCTGGCTGGGGCTGATGGGAATTGGAGTCCAACAACAGCAGAGGGTTACCAGGTTGGCTACTACTTGGTCTAACCTTTGGCCTAACAATTTTATTTGAAAGTGTATTTCATGTAATCTTTTGTAAGTCTCTTTGACAGCTCCTCAGAGCTATAAACTGGGAAATAAGTATTTGGAATAAATAAATAAAGAAGAGTGCCCTCCACTTTTTATCCAATTCTCAGTGTTGCAAGTTATGAATAAAGGTAAGCATAATGTTCTAACCCAGTGGCAAATTCTATTCTTGTTAAAATAGTGCCATTCTCCTATATTCTCCAGCACTGGTTACCAAGTTCTGTAGACAGTCATTTGAGATTAACCAGGCTCTTTACTACACTGTTGCTCTGACATAAATAACATCATCGAGCTTTAGAAATTTATTTTTCCTATTAGATTTCCACAACTTCAAGCATTATACTTCATTACATTCCATTACTTCTGCCAGTCAGTGTGTCATTTGTTGAGGCACCGCGGGTGGGAAGAGAGAAGAAATATCTTTGAAATGCTATGTGCAAGCTTCATTATATATACCAAGGTCAGGTAAATAATAACAAAAATTGCTACATGGAAGATCCTTCATTTGTGCTCTCTGAAGAGCTTGTTATCTTTTTCTGTGCATATGAACCACATCATTTACATATTTCTGCACTGTTTGGTGGGGCATATTTTACTGCATTGTTACTGTGTCTAGTCACTGCTGGTATCCATCATTCATTTAATTTGCTGCATTAAATATGGAGGTTTGTAATGAAAGCATCGTGTTCTGCAATGTTATTACATTTTTAACCTAGAATGGGATCTACTGTTAACAGCACAAGCCTGGAGCTGCAGAGCAGGGACAACAAAATGCTCTCCCTTCCCTGAGTACTCATTTGACTCAAGGCCTTACATAGATTACTTCAAATTATTGTTGACCTGTTAATCTTCTGTCTGGAACTGGGATGAATTTGATGTTCCTTACGGGATGGAGCTTCTAAACTAGAAGAACTAGGCCTACATAGGCCAGAAATCAAATTCTCTAAAATACACCAGCCCCAAGTGCCTAGGGTACAAGTAGAAATCCAGAAAAAGTCTGGGGTTTCAGTCAGCAAAATAGTCCCCAACTTTTCCCCAAGGAGTTCAAGATGGCATACACACTCCTGCCCCCCTCTACTTTTCCTTATAACAATTATAAATACTGTAACCAAATAATAAATAAATTTACACATTGGAAGGCCCACATTTGGGTGGATATGTGAAATAAAGCTGGGTCCCTCTTCACACATGCTCACATACCCCACTCTCTTCAAGTATTACGTCTTGTGTGTCTGTGGAACACCATTCATTGTCATGTAGGTTCACCTCTGATCCCCTGCCTTTTGTATTATTTTTACTGCCTTTCCCATCCAGATTTGCTCAGATGTTCGTCACTGAAAGTAGTAATATTTGTCAACTTGAGCTTATTCTTATTTTGTTCTGTGAACTGCCCTGAGACCTCCGGGTATAGGGTGGTATATGAATTCAATAAAATACAATAAAATAAATAAAAATAGTCCAGTGATGCAGCTTCACATAGAAGGAGAATATGTACAGATGTATCTGAACTGTAAAGCAAGTTTCTTCCTTATTGTTTGAGTGAATTTCTCATTCAGAGTTAAGGAACAGAAGGTATTTTGGGAAAGTTGGCACTCAGGCATGCTTGCCATCTTTTTGAGGGAGGATGATACTAAGTGAATCTGGAACAGGATGGAGTGAACTTTCAGTGAGGTAGAGGACTCCAAGTGGCCATAACTTCTGGGATGATCATATAACACTGTG
The DNA here is from genome assembly GCF_964106645.2 of Podarcis pityusensis. Taxonomy (NCBI): domain Eukaryota; kingdom Metazoa; phylum Chordata; class Lepidosauria; order Squamata; family Lacertidae; genus Podarcis; species Podarcis pityusensis. Next base: position 60,381,935 of record NC_138034.1, on the reverse strand, counting down.
CTGCTGGAAAATGTAAGAAACTCTGGCAATGTGTTAGAATCAGGAAGGCAGAAAACGAATGATTTCCCAAGCAAACTGTAAGTTACCGTAAGGGTTTTAGTTCACAGTATTATTGTGTAACCCTTGCAGCCTACTCTAGCAGCTTAACTAGGCAGATTACTTCTTCAAAAAATTACCATAAACAGGCTTTTAGAAGATTAATCTGTCAAAGGGATACAAGGGCACTTGTATCCTTAACTGCTATCACAACCCTTGACACCAGAATCTTTCTCTCCCCTTCCCTCTAGTTTCACAACATTTTAACAAATATGTGCCCACAGAGAAACTTATGACATACACCAGGATGGTGTAGATAGCATGGTACTGTCCAGATGTTATTGGGTTCCAGCTCCCATTGGTCCTGGCCAGCATAACCAATAATCAGAGATAATGGGAGCTGCAATATAACAACATCTGTAGGACATCACATTCGAGATCCCTGCTTTATCCAGTTTCTAATAGGTCCTCACTTCAAGTTTCCTCTTCAAGTTTCTATTTTGTTACTTGCCCAAGATGTGTAATTATCAGGAAATTGCTCCACCTTTAGGTATATTTGTATTCTTACCAAAAGAGAGTCATAAAGAAATTGTGGTAAAACCATGAAATATCACCAAGTATGCATCTGGAGAATAATTGGCCTGGAGTTCCCTCACCTCCCCAATTTTACATAAAAGAAAATTTGAAAGTGTTCTCAGAAGGGCTGGCATTGTTTTTTGTGGAGGGGCTAAGGAAGTTTCTAAAATGGAAGCAACTTTTTCAGGGGAATGAGATATTAAATGCATGACTCACTCCTGAAAAATCCAGTCAGACTTTGCCTATGGTCATTAATGGTTAAGAACTTAATTCGTTCTGGAGGCCCGTTCTTAACCTGAAGCACCACTTTAGCTAATGGGGCCTCCTGCTGCTGTCGTGCCGCCAGAGCACGATTTCTGTTCTCATCCTGAAGCAAAGTTCTTAACCCGAGGTACTATTTCTGGGTTAGTGGAGTCTGTAACCTGAAGCGTATGTAACCTGAAGCATATGTAACCCGAGGTACCACTGTATCTCTATAGAAAAAAGGTGCATTATCAGATTTGGGGCATAAACTGAGGCTGTGTGTGAGAGGAAAAAAAAGAAACAGTGTATTTCTGGATCTTGGTTGTGTGTTGAATGGTTAAGTATTTGCTACACTGAACCATCACAAAAATATCACACTTTCGCTGTTTCAAAAGGCTTCTGACAGAGACTCTTTCTTTTTACATACACTTCAGAAGTCAAGTACAAGCCTTTGCTTAAGAGAACTTCCATGCTGTGCCGATGTCCTATCTGCAGGTCAGCATAACACAAGTGATAAAGGGATATAGGAGTACTTATATGGGTTCTTAAAGGATTGTGGCTTTAAATAGGTTCCCAACTCTGGAATTAATGCAGAATACTCAGATAAAAGGTTGTGTACAATAGCTTCACTTCAAAGTCCATATGAATAAACTGATAGTGTGTAGATAAATCGCCTTGCCAAGGAAAATTTGTGGTGCTGAGTAAGCAACAACAACAAGTCACTGGCAATAATCAACCGATGGGTGGGATTCCTTCTTCTCTTTAGACTTCCTTGTTTTACTATGGTTAATATTGTAGTTGTGCTTCGAGCCCCAAACCCATCCCCCATGGAAATAAAGACACAGTGGAGACAGAATTTAGTTGAAAGGTTAATGGGCAAATTTTGGCCACAGCTTTATTAAATACATAAGTGTGACTGGTATTGGCTTAGGCATTGGTATCAAAACTATAACTGGCTCCTGCCCACCCTGCAGGAAGACCAGAAGGGTAAACAACCAACAGGGGGAGCTCCATCAATGTATATTGACTAGTGTTCACCCCTGGGGTTCCCTGGGGTCCTGGCATGTCTCTAGCCCCTCCCTGGGCTTCAGACAACATCCAGACCCCCCAGATTCCTTTAACGGAATACCCTATTAATTGGAGGGGCAGGTGATGGCCGCACCTCCCTTCCCCACATTCCCCTAAACCAATGCCTAACTGCCAAACCTTACAAAGTTGTGACGATTGCTAAGAGGTAGGCAAAAACCAAGTGACCACAGCCAATCTGCCACATTGGAAAAATTCCTACCCGTTCCAAAACAGGCAACAAACCGAAGTCCAAAGCAAGGCCAGACACGACCTAACTAATGGGTGGGTGGGCGGGTGTTCGGCAGCGCGAAGCAAGAGAGGGTCCCCACATTGCGCTGCCGAATAAATACCCCCAACCTTGCCATGCTGCCGATTGGCTAAAAGCCAGTGGCATAACTGTGGCACCACTGGCTGGAGCAGGGCAAGCCCCACCCACAAGCTGATTGGGGAAGAGTTCCAGGGCCGTGCACAACATGGACCCTCTGTTAAGAGGATCCAACTTACATTATTCTGGAATTGCAGTTAAGAGTTCTGTGAACATGTAGGGAGCAGTGGGGATGAACATGGCAGCTTCTCCCTCCCTCTGACGTACCTCTCCCATCACACTTTAACTGATGGAGGGAAAAGGTAAAGTAGGGAATCTTCTGCACTGATTTTCTAGGGCTCTAAAACAGTTGAAGAGCCACCATGAGTACAGGAGCTTCCTTGCTTCAGAAGCTGGGTCCCATAATAGACTGGCTCAAAATTAGATAAAACAGTAGGTGGTTCACTGTACATCATATTGGTCATAGGATATTTTTTACACAATTTGTTTTGGATAGTCACCAGTATAACCACAGATGGTTTCATTATGCTAGCTCTGTTTTTATTAACACACTAGAGAGTACAAAGAGTATTGCAAGGGAACTGCCAGCCAGGATAATTAGAAATCTTAGTGGATAAGCCTGTTGAATATTATGTGCTGACTTTCACTGGTACACACTAAGCATATCTATTATCTTATTTAGTCCTCTTACTACCTGTAATTTTCTTTTATGTCCCCATCTCTATCACAAAGAGACTCTTCAAAACCACTGGCACATTGTCTTGCCCTATTGGCACATGTCAATAGTGCATTGGCACATGTCAAATGGTGCACATGGCGCATTTAGACAAGAAAGATACATTTAACTCACATATTTTTTTGTATGATAACTCAATAGCTAGGGGTGATTATAATTGTTTAGAGACCCTTTAGCTAATACCTTCATATATAAACATTGGACAACATTTCCGTTTTGTGGATATAAGTGGGACTTTATATAAAAACATAATTATCTCATGTGAACCACAAATATAAATTGTAGAAGGTATGTTTTAATAGGGTTAAGAAAAATGGCCACAAGCATAGTTCATAATGACATTTTGAACTCTTTAAATAGGACAGTCTGCATTAGCCTAATTGAATTCTAAGGGGAAAAAATAGTTAATTGATATTTGTGTGCTGTGCTGAAGCCATTCTACTTACATTTGACATGTCATTCTGGGTTGTCATGGTTGTAAATTATGTGTGAATAGAACAAATAATGAGTTTGGGTAATGCTAATCCAGAGGTCAACCCAATTTATTACTGGTTTGTCATAATGCAAGAGCTTTTAACATTTTTGCAAATGTGGTAATAAACCCCCTTCCACAGAAGAGCAAACTTCATTAGTTACTTACCAATCTTGTTGTGAAAAGCACAATCAAAGACACACATTGTGGAAAACAGCATTGTTATAAAGCTAAACAATAGCTTTTAGTACGATAATTACAAATTAGCAGTTAGTGTATTGTTTTCTGTTGTTTGTGTAGGAGCTTGCGACAAGGTGAGGTAATGAAAAATAAAACTTTATTTCCAGTGAGTCCTGGGAGCCTGCACAGGGTTAGTAACTAAGTCCTCTAGCTGGAGCACAACTCCCTGTCTGCTCTCCAGAAGCTGACCTCCTGGGTCATAGCTATTTCTCTTAACGGGGCCACTTTTCAGAAGTTTAGTTGATAATGCATAAGTTATAGTGGGTCATAAATATATTGCAGTCACTTTAAAAGCTCATGCCAAACAAATTTTTACAATGCCTCTACAATATTCTAGAGAAGTTGAGATACCATTTTACATAAGTAAGCACCTAAACTAAACCTACAGCAACATCATGCTGCGGTTCTACTGCATACTGTACTGTTTGTAAGCATCCAGCTTTACAGTGTACTCTTCAGGTCTCTCTATTCAGCCCTCTGAACTCTACTTAGGCCACAACTCACATTGGTCCTGCTCAGCACCCTCTGCAGGTGCTTTTGCCTGGCTGGGACATGTTCTTGTGATAATACTGCTTGCTTGGGTGGATGGATGGATGGATGGAGAGTTTTGTGTGTACAGAAAATATATGGTGTGTGGTGGAATGTAACCTACTGTACAGAGGTAAGAATCATGCTTATTTCTGTGCCTGATTTTGATTCTGGCCTTCGCCTGAGCAGTCTGGGGGTGGGTAGGAAAAAATACAGAGCTGTGGGGTTTTCTTTTTTACAACCATCAGTACAGACCAATTGAGTGTCATGCTCACTCTTTCAGTGTAGCACAAGATAGAGATTTACTGTGGAATGATGTTCATGATAAAATACAGCTTGCAAACTGAAGCTGACATGATATTCATGAGTAACAACTTAAGAAATAAAACGAGTAAGGCACTGAACCACACCAGGAAAAAAAATGCCTAGATTTTAGGGAGAGTTTTCTAGTTGTTTGGAATAGCCTGCATTGGCTGTCAAACACATCCCAAGGAACAGTTTAACATCACCTTCTCCATCTGCGAGAAAGGCTTATTTTGAAGAAGGACACCCCAGGTGGTAAATCGGGTAGCTGAAAAATTAAGTTTTCCCTGAGGGCAGTCTCAAAACTTGAATTTCATCCCAATGGAGTAACTGGCTAATATGTCAGTAAATGGCAGATTAGCCTTCTCTGCCCCCCCCCCCTTTTAATGTGATTACCAGGCATTCTCTATCAATTGATTTGAACCTGTCTGTTCTGTAAAATTATGCACAACTCATACAGAAAAAATATTATTACTGGTGTGCCTGTGCTTGAGAACAGATTCTGAATGGTGGTTCTGATGGTTGTCAGAGGCGAATGAATAAGAGCCATTAGGCAAAGTGCTATACAGGTCCTGAAAAAATATTATATAATTGATGCAGATTCTTTCATTTTAGAACCCAGATAGCAGGTCATCATTCTTTCCAATCTTCTCAAGACTTATTGTCATAATTCTGTAAGGCTCTACTATTAGGTGATGCTTGGTACTTTTTCATCCAAATATAGTACTCAGATCAGGGAGAGTGTGATCCAGTTGCCAAGGATGATGGGAATTCATAGAATCATAGAACTGTAGAGTTGGATGGGACCATGAGGGTCATGTAGTTCAAACCACTGCAGTGCAGGAACCTTTTGCCCGATGTGGGGCTTGAACCCATGACTGAAATTAAGAGTCTCATCTTCTGCTGACTGAGCTATGCTGGAGGGCTATCAACTTGTCAAGGGCCATTGTTCATTTTTTCTGGGTTAGAGTATTGGTGTAGGACTGAAAAGACGGTTCAAGTTCCCAACCTGTAAGGTAAAGGTAAAGGGACCCCTGACCGTTAGGTCCAGTCGTGGCTGACTCTGGGGTTGCGGCGCTCATCTCGCTTTATTGGCCGAGGGAGACAGCGTACAGCTTCCAGGTCATGTGGCCAGCATGACTAAGCCACTTCTGGCGAACCAGAGCAGCGCATGGAAACGCCGTTTACCTTCCCGCCGGAGCGGTACCTATTTATCTACTTGCACTTTGAGGTGCTTTCAAACTGCTAGGTTGGCAGGAGCAGGGACCGAGCAACGGGAGCTCACCCTGTTGCAGGGATTCGAACCACTGACCTATTGATCAGCAAGTCCTAGGCTCTGTGGTTTAACCTACAGTGCCACCCGCGTCCTGTAGTCAATCTTTTTCAGCCATACTTAACTCACAAAGTTGAGAAGTTAAATTGGTGGGAAGGGACAGAGTTATGTATTCTACTCTGAACTGCTTGGTGGAAGATTGGAATGCAAATATAATAGCAAGAAGAACCTGAAACCGATTATCCTGAAGAAGAAAAAAAGCACCCAAAATCCAAAGCATTGCTTTACTCTGGCTATATAGATGACATCTATTGTTTTAAAACATTCCATTTATTTGAAGGCTGAATATTGAACTACCAGTATCTAGTGGAAGTACTAGGAATCCAGTCTCCTTTGCCCAGATAATCATATGGGACAATACCTCCATGGATTTCAAAGTAGGCACTGAACATTTATTTCACCAACCCCAATTATCCAAATCCAATTGGCTGGAATACTGTTGGCTCCAGATTGCAGGAACTGGACATGTTTAGCCTGGAGGAAAGGAAAGGGTGGTGGTAGAGGAGAAAATTTGCTGACAGTTTTTAAATATTTAAAAGACAGGGAAAGAGATGGAACAGCTGCTCATTCTATCCACTGAGGACAGAGCATGAAAACAAAGGGTTTAAACTACTGGAACAGAAACTGTTGTTAAGTATTAGGGAACTCTTCTCTCTAAGAGCAATTCAGCAGTACAATAAGTTCCTTTGGGAAATGGCACCAACAATATCTGGAGAACTCTAAGCGAGACAAGTGGAGCCTGTGTACACTGTCCCATGTACACCATTCTGTATAGCTACCGCAGCATGTAGTGACCTAGAAGGTCTTGATTGAAATTCCCATGACTAGCACTATTCTTCCACTGGGGATGATGTGGTCTTAGTCCTTTTCTCATATAGGAAAAGGAAGCTCCGATGCTTATGTCATGGGTAAGATTTATGGGCTCTAATACAAGCAACAGGGTAACACAGGAAGCTTTACCAAGTCAGACTATTAGTATTGTGTACTTTACACTGACTGGCAGTAGTTCTTCTGGATTTCAGGCAGGGGTCTCTCCTAAACTTGTTTAGAGATACCAGGGGTTGAAGGTGGGATCTCCTACATGCCAAAAAAGATGCTTTAAAGAGATGTGGGTTAAGGGAGTTCAGTGATGGTGAGCACTCAAAGGTGATGTAATTCAGAAACCAAACATGAGCATTCATTTTTTAAATTTTGTTTTGCGGGAGCTCCAGAGTTATCTTGCACGATATTCCGAATGCTGCGAACATTTTTGCGGCACTGCAGTTTACAAAACACACCACTCTCTCATGCTAGAGACTGCCCATCTTGATCTTCTTCATCCTCACGGGGTGAACTTTGCACTTCAGTCATTTGGCATTCAATCTAGCTTGGCAATATGTTCTGTAGGACAGTAACTTGGTAGCATCCAAGCTGCTGCAGCAAGCTGTTGTTTTCAGGCTGCTGGTGAAAAATCATTTGTATTTCCTTTTCTACCCAAAATCTGCATTTCCTAACAAATGTGCATGCTTTGTTTGTTTGTTTGTTTGTTGCAAAAACATTGCTCAGTTCTAGGACAGTTCATCTGCCATTCTTCCTAGTTACTAATGATCTAAAATCCTGCCTGTGGAAAAAGCAGATTTACAGCACTGAAACTTTCAGTCATATTTTAAAAGAGTGAATTTTGTCTCTCATGGTAATTTTTAAATGTATAATTCATACAATTTAAGTCACATAATAGGTGCTGTACAGACAGTCTCCTCCTCAGTTGCATTGATGGCATGTGAAAGTCAAAGGAAATGAGACTAAAGGGAAGAAAATCTGTGAAAGGATCTCCTTACAGTCATCCCTTCAGAGCACAGGGAGAGAGTAAGCCCTCTTCTGCCCGTGTTAGGGTTGGGAGAAAAATTAGATTCACTTTGCATTTCAAAGTGAACCTGCTGACCAGTTCTTTTCCCCATTGCGCCTAGGAATCTGCACTGTTATCGTCATGTCCACACCACAATAGCAGAGACCTAGGAAATATAGTTTTGTCAAGAGACTAGGGATCTCTAACGAAGAATGCTCAGCATTGCACAGAACTTCTGGGGTTCTTGGTGAAAGCCTTTATCGCTTAAACTGTGCAGTGTACTGTACTACTGACAAGGTCCCTCCCAGACTATACACAGCTTGTATTAATTATGTTAGTGCTAATATGGCCTACAATACTGTAGTGGTTTCATAAACCCATAATTCCTACACACCTTTCCTTGCAGAAGTATAGGAGCAGATAAGGTCATAAATGGAGAATCTATTATGGTGGAACTGCCAGATCCTGTTCTGAGCTCTGGTGGTCTTGTGCTAGGCAACCTGGAAGGTGGTGTGTTTGTTTGGGTGTGTGCGTGCATTTGTGGCTTGAACAAAAAGAAGTAAGACAGTTCCAGTCATGGTACACTTTTCCTACCATGCAGCAGGCATGTCAAGACAATGGGAGTGTTTTGGATCTAGCAGATCCATAGTCTTCCCTGTTCCTCCATGACACCCTGCTAAAATGCCCTCCTTTTGTCCCCTGTGTTGTCTGAGCAGTAAGGAGCAACAGTGGTGGTGCTCTCAAAGGTATCTAGGAGGATGCCTCCATGAGGCACTTTCCACCTCCAGGCGGGAAGATCTGCAAAATGTGTCCACTGGGATGCCCTGACAGTGACCATAGGAGAGCACTCACAAAGAACAATTTCTAGGCAAATCCCCATTTATCTCTACTGTCCTGCAAAGAAGTCATGACACTAGCCCAACTTCATTAACCCTGGCTATTTTGCTTCATCTTACCCATCTACAAATACCACAGACCTTTGTCTTAGCTAGTCCCACCAGAATTAAACAGATCTGAATAACTACACCCTTTCACTCCTGATTAAGCACAAGCTAAATATACAGTGGTGCCCCGCAAGACGAATGCCTCGCAAGACGGAAAACCCGCTAGACGAAAGGGTTTTCCGTTTTGGAGGTGCTTCGCAAAACGAATTTCCTATGCGCTTGCTTCGCAAGACGAAAATGTCTTGCGAGTTCCTGCAGGTTTTTTTTTCCTTTTTCCCTTTTTCCCAAGCCGCTAAACCGCTTATCAGCTGATGGCTAAGCCGCTTATCAGCTGATCGTTAAGCCGCTTATCAGCTTATCGTTAAGCCGCTTATCAGCTGATCCACTATGCCTGCTAAGCCCTGTAGCACTAATCCGCTAAACTGCTAATGGGCTTGCTTCGCAAGACGAAAAAACCCACAAGACGAAGAGACTTGCGGAACGGATTCTTTTCGTCTTGCGAGGCACCACTGTATAATGTCGCCTTTCACCCACACCACTAATCTTTTAGATCTATGTGTGCAGTGAATTATTTCACTTTGACTTTTAATTTCCATTTTGGGCATGGGATGGTTGTTGGGGCTAGAGCCATCTCCCTGTTTGCATAGAGATTTTAATGTACGTAGCAATTTCTGTATCTCCACAGTGCAGTTTTTGAATTTTAAAATTCACACAGCTCCAATTTATTGAGATACAACTCGCCAAAGAATTTCTAGAAGAGTCCAGTAAAATTTAACCATCAGTGTGATTCTTGCTCTTCATCCAGTGTTGGGACTGTTCTCCTCAGCCTTTATATGTGTGAAGCTTTGGCAGAGAACATGTCGTCTGTGCAGCAGATGTGCTGAAGAATTAAATTACTGAATCCTGCTATTCATAATTAACTCTACAAAGATGTTTTAGGTCATACTGTGGGACTTGTCAGTTTAATCTGGAGACCTCCCAGATATGTTTGGTGTAATCATATTAATCTGTCACCAAATTTGGCACTGTCATATCTAGAAGATTTTAAAAACCACATGTCGTATGAAAATTTGGTTGTATTAGATGGGTTGATGTAGACGCAGCTGGCTCAGTCTCTTAACTACAGTTAAAAATTGGAAACAGCCTGGGGGGATTGTGTTCTCTTTCCCTGTGTGCCTTTTTGCTGAAAAAAAATGTTTATTTTTTATTATATATATTATTATAGCACTGCTCAATCATCTCCCAAGGGCAGTATACATGTGTGTGTGTGTGTGTGTGTGTGTGTGTGAATATTTTTAAAGAAAAGAAGATATAAATAAAATGATAAAACAAACTACAAGGGCAACAGGACCTAAATAATAATCAGGCAAGAATAAAACAGTAAAGGATGTAAAAAGCTTGGGGAAATTAAAAAAAGGGAGTAGGGAAGAACTGTGTTGCAGGAGCTGATCTGTCCTTGCAGCCTGGACACTCTCCAGTTCTGCTCCTGGATCTGAACCTGTGGGAAATAATAAATCTAGGGAGGGAAAGACAGCTAGACTGACACTGATGAGTGAGGAGGGTAACACCATCAAGCCCTCTCCTGTGAGGATTCTTTTAAAAATGCTGTAGATAAATAAATGGCGTACCATTACTTAGAAGAACTTCTGTTAGTCTTATACCTCACCTTAGATGGCAGGAAAAACTTGCAGAAGGGCCTACTTTGTAGAACTTAATGTATTGGCAGCTACTGTGGAGATAGGGCCAGAGTCTTATTAAGGACCACCTCCATAGCCAAGGGTAAGGGCTACATTGCACCTATAGGCTTATCAGTCCATGGCTTAACCAGGGTTTGAATCAGGTTAGCCAACCCTACTGAAATAGGAATCTGGTGATCCTTGTTGTTGTTGTTTAGTTGTGTCCAATTCTTCATGATCCCATGGACCAGAGCACGCCAGGCACTCCTGTCTTCCACTGTCTCCTGCAGTTTGGTCAAACTCATGTTAGTAGCTTCAAGAACACTGTCCAACCATCTAGTCCTTTGTCGTCCCCTTCTCCTTGTGCCCTCAATCTTTCCCAACTTCAGGGTCTTTTCCAGGGAGTCTTCTTTTCTCATGAGGTGGCCAAAGTATTGGAGCCTCAGCTTCAGAATCTGTCCTTCCAGTGAGCACAGGGCTGATTTCCTTAAGAATGGATAGGTTTGATCTTCTTGCAGTCCATAGGACTCTCAAGAGACTCCTCCAGCACCATAATTCAAAAGCATCAATTCTTCGGTGATCAGCTTTCTTTATGGTCAAGCTTTCACTTCTATACATTACTACTGGGAAAACCATAGCTTTAACTATACGGACCTTTGTCGGCAAGGTGATGTCTCTGCTTTTTAAGATGCAGTCTAGCCTTACTTGTAGTTAAAGTTAGTGCTGATACATGTATCTTTTAACTGCAGTTAAATTGGAGGCAAGAAGACCCCTAGCAGTAATTTTGCAGTTAGGAGACCTAATGCAGCACAGCATTATGGTAGAACAGTTGGAACTAAATAAAGGCAGCTTGATATGTTGAACTTTATGTATTTCTTTTAACGTTCTCATGCAAAACTTAGCTTTTTCTTTCAGTCTCTAAAGCTCCTGGCACCCTCAAAAAGGCTCTCTCAAGAGTTGGGGGAGGGCTCTTGAGCAGCTTGGGCCATGGTATATCAGTGTGGGAATCTTGCATTAGCAGAGCTCAATGTGCCAAAGATTCCTTTAACCAATTTGAGACAATTTCCTCCTCCCACCTCAACTCCATAGGAACCACATGCTTCCAGGAGGACCAAATCCTTATGGACAGACTTTTTCTGGTTACAAAGGGGGAGAGGGGGGAGGAAAAAGATTGGTTGTGTGAGCTGTCTTATCTTGCAAACCCCTGGGTACGACCCATACAATTTAAAAATAGGTGTCATTGGAATGTCCCTATTTTCATGTGGATTGTTGGAGGGTATCCATATACCATATTTTTCACCCTATAGGATGCACTTTTTCCCCTCCGAAAATGAAGGGGAAATCTGTGTGCGTCCTATGGGGCGAATGCAGGCTTTCGCTGAAGCTTGGAGAGCGAGAGGGGTCGGTGCGCACCGACCCCTCTCGCTCTCCAGGCTTCAGGAAGCTATCCGCAAGCCTGGGGAGCCCTGCGGGAGTTCCCGCAGGGCTCCCTAGGCTGCGGATAGCAGCCTGCTGCCCGGAGCGTGGGGCGCACTGAAGCAGAGCGCCCCGCGCTTCGGGCAGATATCCGCAGCCTTTTTACTTGTTTTTCTCCTCTAAAAACTACGGTAGGTGCGTTTTTAAAAGCTTGGGCTTCCCCCGCCCCAGCCCCGCGGCTGGGGGGGGGGAATATTTTTTTTTCTTTATTTCCCCCCAAAAAAACTAGGTGCGTCCTATGGGCCGGTGCGTCCTATAGGGTGGAAAATACGGTACTTTTTGGTTACCTTGATGCCTTTGCCAGGACTCTGACTGTCATAGAAAAGTTTACTGCTTAATCTGGACTCATTTTCTTAGACCTTCACAAGTAAATGGCTAGAGATTTTTCTTTTTTTTGGTAGAAGCTGAAACATTGGTGACTCCAAAACAGCTCTGAGAGAGCCAAGCCCCCACAAACTCACTGGGACACTGAAGTGGAGATTTTATTCCATGGAGCTACAGTAAAGGACTGTGACAGCTGTTTAAGGATCACATTCTCTTAAATGGCAATTAAAAGACCAGCCTCTTTGCATACTTTGTTGCAAAAGATAAAAGGGGAGGTGAGAAAGGCTTTTTCTCAGTTCTCTAAATGTATAAAGCATTTCAAGAAATCAAAAAGAGAAAAAGAAAAAGAAAAAAGTCCAGTCCAATTGCTTTCATTCCCCATAATTCTTTAAAACAAATTGCCTCTGAAACAAAGTTTCTGTGCTTGATGAGGCTGATATATTAAACTGCAAAGCCTAGGCTCGGAATAAATCTGCTAGAAATGCTGACACAAATTTAAACAGTCTTTGTCAGATTGAAATACAGCACTTTTGTTTCCACGAAGCTCCTTTTTAACTAGTGGTGGTGACTGCATTTATTTTTTATATCAAGTGTGTATGGTCAATTATAAAGACCCTTCTAATCTGTCTTGCTCTGTAAACGTCTGAAGACAGGAGAGGGGAAGGGACCATGAAAGAACTTTGAATAATATGCTGTTGGATATGAAAAGCTGGAGAGGGTTATTTGTTTAACGCTGAAGAGTTGATAAGACTAAACAAAGTCTACTTCCCCACATTGCTTTTCTGGCACAGAAATCAATCTACGCATTGGCAAAGTAGCTCCTGAAGCATATCTTAGGACCATTAAGATAATGTTGGGAATTATTAATTAATGTGGGTGGTGGTGGGGCTATAGAACTGAAGATGTGCTAGCACTTGGCTGATTGACCATTTGGTTTAATTACAACTGGGGTAGAATTTTCAAGAATATTTTGTTTTGTTTTGTTTTGTTTCACATTCGTAAATCTGCTATTTGTTCATTCCTATCCTGCCTTTTCCAACCATCCATGCACATTTTTTATTCTTACAACAACTCTGTAATGTAGGTTAGGGTAAAAATTAGTGACTGGTCCATGACCACTAAGTGAGTTGTATGGCTATGTGGAAATTTGAATGTAGGTCCCCACCATCATATAAGTCCCCCATGGGGACTATTTTGCACTTGCTCTCTTAAATATACAGTTGTATTTGCTGATATTCACAAGCCATTGTGTAAAGAAAGACTACAGTAATTGTTACGGGAGTCATTCGTTTTTAAAAAAATTCTGCGTGAGCTATAGTACAATTACCTGGGATAAAGATATAAGGTGGAAACCCTGTGAGACTCTTAGATCAAGTTTACTGTCATAATGTGAAGCATAATTCCTTCTATTGACTTTGTTTCATAACTATGTGAGCTGAAATATATAAAGGCATGTACTCAAGTGAAAGTGTTGCCGTGAACCATATTACAGTGGTACCTCGGATTAAGAACTTAATTCATTCCGGAGGTCCGTTCTTAACCTGAAACTGTTCTTAATTTGAAGCACCACTTTAGCTAATGGAGCCTCCTGCTGCTGCCGCACCAGCGGAGCATGATTTCTGTTCTCATCCTGAAGCAAAGTTCTTAACCTGAGGTACTATTTCTGGGTTAGCGGAGTCTGTAACCTGAAGCGTATGTAATCTGAAGCGTATGTAACCCGAGGTACCACTGTACCTAGGTTTACTACAAGATGCTAATTTTTCTTTTTAAATAACCCACAAAATCCAATATGGGCATTCTTACCTCCAAATGATTAACTTGGTATGGAAAGAGAGCAGGAACACACACAAAACCCTTGCCAACAGATCCCCTGCTGGTCCTGCTCCCATGTTGTCCCTGCATTGGGGGCACATCTGCAGAGGGCAAGCCTACTGAAGTGCATAGATTGATTGTTCATGGTTCCAGCTCATAGGCACAACCTATGCAGATTCAGTGGGGTTCGTTTCTGCAGATGTGCTTCAAACACATGGACAAACACATGGGGATGAGGCTTGCAGGGGACATGGCAGTGGAGGTGGGGCAACTATACCGTACCCCACTCTCTTTCCACATGATGTTTATCACCAAAGGGTGTTTGTGCAAGGATGTCTGGACAGGTCCACAAGCAGACTTGAATTCAAAGGGCAGTTGGCTAAAACATGTCCCCAATGCCTTTGACAAGTCCTGGGATTGCTGACATCAAATAATATTTATTTCCACTATTGTTGTTGTTTAGTCGTTTAGTCGTATCCGACTCTTTGTGACTCCATGGACCAGAGCACGCCAGGTACTCCTGTCTTCCACTGCCTCCTGCAGTTTGGTCAAACTCATGTTGATAGCTTCGAGAACACTCTCCAACCATCTCGTCCTCTGTCATCCCCTTCTCCTTGTGCCCTCAGTCTTTCCCAGCATCAGGGTCTTTTCCAGGGAGTCTTCCCTTCTCATGAGGTGGCCAAAATATTGGAGCCTCAGCTTCAGGATCTGTCCTTCCAGTAAGCACTCAGGGCTGATTTCCTTAAGAATGGATAGGTTTGATCTTCTTGCATTTCCACTATAGCCATTGCCATATTGAAGAGCATTCAGTGGCAATGGGCCTTTATGGTAGCTCCCAGAAGATAGTCACTGTGACTATCGTTATTATTACCACATACAGTAGTTGCTCAATTAGAAAAGCAGTTTAAGTTGATGTTGCAACCAAATATTAAGCATCCCTCCAATCTTTCCTAAAACAACAAACAAGCAAACAAAACACCCCTGAACAAATAATAATGGAAGAGTTTTCGCTCAGCTCTAGAAAGAAAAAAGATAAAAGCAACCCATCCCCCCCTTATCTGGTCCAATGGCAGCATAGGGAAGCAATTCCATAACATGACAGTGCAAAGCATTAAGGTTGGCTCTTGAATCATTTCCCAAGACAAATAAGTAATTAAAAATCTAACTACCAAGCCAACTAGAATATTCATTTGGCTTTTATCCCCTGTAGAGAATAAAGTCTTAAGATGCTTGTGGAAGCTTCTAAAGCATTTCATCCTACAAGGATATTGCTCACAGAGACATGCTATCTGATTCCTGCTCCCCTCTGAATGGTCCTGTGAACCAGTTTTGGCTGCATGGTTGTCTCGTTTTCTTCCTATACAGATGTGTTCGTACACAACAAAGATAGAGATTTTGTGGCCTTAAAGGTGGGGTGGAAAACATGACAAATTTTGAAATGTACATGCCTTTGCTCTGTAACCAGCTGTTCTGCACAAATTCACCAAATGCTTCCAATATGCCTCATAAGCCCTTTTCAGATGTTTGGTACCTGTGGGCATCAAACATGTGTACAGGCTTCTGAGAAAGTACCTGGTGAGACCCACCTGCTAGAGGCCAACACAGCTGCCCCCTCACCAAGATGTGATTTGAATTCATCTGAAAGGTGCCAATGTGCATGCAGATGTAAGCATTTTTTCTTTCTTCCCAGGGCCTGCAGAGAGAGGCTCCCATGCACATACTGCTATATGTCTGTAGGCCCCATTCAGATTGGTCCTGCTCACCCATAAGATGGGGGCATGGTGGGCATTGGCATCCAGGGAATGGGGCTAAGCCATCCATATTCTCATAAGTCCACATGAGACTTATCCCCAGGCAATTGTGTATAGGAATGCAGCCTTGGGTTTTAAGATTTGGACACTACTACTTATAATTTGGAATTGAATTGCTGGTGATTATACTCAAAGTTTACCCTGTAAATGGGAATTGTGTCATTGACATTCACACTTGATCACAGCAGCAACATTGTTAGTAGGCTAAACCTAGACCTGCAGCAATGTGATAAAGTATATTGGCCAAGTGTTTTCTTCTTCTTCTTCTTCTTCTTCTTCTTCTTCTTCTTCTTCTTCTTGTCATGAATTAGAGGAGGATGATCTACCTTGTTTCATGAAAATATAGACTATTAAATGCAATTTGTGGGGTGCTGTTTTAAAGAATGTAACTGTCTAAGTGATATCACTTCCATTGATCAACCTAATCACATGATGGGGATGTTTTCAGGGGTCCGTGTGAAACAACTAGGCTTAGCTTTCTCCTCCCTAAGCACTGTGGCTCTCCCATCAAAAATGCCCCATGACACAATTAGGTTTTTATTAGAGCTTTGTTAATGTCATGATCCCTGATGTCAGAGGCTGGAGAGGTATTAGCTAAGAAGTCAGACCAGATTCAGGACTCAGCATGCTGCTGGAGCATGCTGTTCCATAGAACAACCTCCCATTGAACCAGGCTTTTAGAGCTAGGGCCCTCAAAGGCATCTGAGGTTGAGAAACCGAGGGCTTCCCATGGTACCTCACCAGCACACACCAGGCAAGAGGCTACAGAGCATAGGAGAAGTGCCTGTATTCAGGCTCTTCAAGATCTAGTTTCTCCACAAGTAGGTTGAGTCCGGGGAAGGTAGTGAAGGCCAGAGACTTTAGAACAGTGTTTCCCAAACTTGGGTCTTCAGCTGTTTTTGAACTGCAACCCCCATCATTCCTAGCTAGCAAGACCAGTAGTCAGGGATGATGGGAATTGTAGTCCAAAAATAGCTGGAGACCCAAGTTTGGAAAACACTGCTTTCCAAGGTTTAGTTTGGATTCAACTTGTTTCAGCAAGTTGTTCACTTGGAGCTATCCATGGTGCTGCTACTTCTCACCTGCCTTGCTCCATGGAATCCTCTATCAGATCAGAATAGGACAGTTAAGCCTAAATGCAGGGATTTTGGGAGGTCAGTCTACTTTTACAGAGTACAGCTGAGGAGGAAATGATGAAGTTCTCAGGAAGATCAATACCCTCTAGGAATTAGCCTTCATTATTATTTTTTCAACCCCAATTGAAGTGGTGGAAGTGGGTGTGAGTGGTATGTGTAGTATGCATACTGTTTGTATGTTGGCAGCCACACCCTTTTTTGTCTTGGCTATGGGCACCATTGGCAGGTGTCCACCCTCTAGACCAAGAAGGAATGTAGTCCTTGGACTGAAAATAAAGTTATCTACCCTTGACTTAAAGCAGGCTCTGTGAGAAAGTCCCTACTAGTCTGAATTAGACAAAGCACATGATACACATGATACTTAGGTGCCTTCTATTGAATCAGAGCATTGATCTGATTCAATAGAAGGCAAATAAGTATTTTAGTTTGAATATCAGATTTTCACATGTTGTCCTCTTATTTAAATAAGACAAATTCCAGCATGAATTTCATAGAGAATTTTACATCTAAGTGTTAATTCTTCTAGTCCTTCTTCCCCACCCCCTCATTTTTAATCTGACTTCAGCTTGATATCAGATAGACTGTAAATTGTTCTGCAGTGGCCAGCACCTTTTTTATTAATAGATGCGGAACCGAGGAAAGTACACGAGAAGGGAGATAACAAAAGAAGGAGCATGTCAATCCTGTAGCAGTGACAGAGCTGGAGTGACCAGATCTTAATGAGAGGACTATTTTTAGACTATGATCTAGTCTTGAACTGATTAATCAAAAACATTATGCTGAATTGCCTTTTCAGCCAAGTACTACGTATATTAGGATACCTCTGAAATACAGCAGTGACCCGAGACAGCTCTGAATCTGTGGTATGCTAATTTATATAGCAGACCCTTCATTATGGTTTCTCTTTTCACTTATTTCATTTTGTTTGTCTTATACTCTCCATACAAGTGCACTGCTCTTCTAGCTTCTCTCTCTCTCTCTGTGTGTGGTTATAACAGTGTTTGTTCTTTCTTATCACTCTAATGGAAGGCTTCCGTCCCACAAAACAGGAAGTTTAAGTGCCCGATAAGTAGTACTAGCAAAAGGAGACTGGATAAAATCCAATTAAGCTATGTCTTGGAAGCACTTATAATGTATTACCATAAACACTTGGCTTAGGCTGCTAGTGTTTTAGAAAGTAGGCTCACTATTAGCCTACTTTCCTGCTAATATTTGCCATTGACTCTCTCATGTGTTTTCTTCACCCTTTGCCTCATGACTAGGGCCTTATTATAACCACCTGGGGACATAGTGGTCCCTTTAAAAGCCTGAAAATAATGATCTGAAGGCACTGACATGCATAGGTGTTTGATGTTCAGTACATGACAGAAAGTTCCAGGGAAGCATCACTTGCCAGTGCATGTTGGAAAGCCAAACCTTGCATAGTGGTAGACATACATGCCCATTTTGCCCTCAGGTTGAGGACTGCTGTGTGCATTCTTCTCAAGTAGCCACTACACAAACACATTATTGTCTGAAAAGTCCCTTCTTCTGCCCTGCTTTGCAATAGCAGTGCCTACTGAATTTGCACATGTATTCACAACACCATTTTGGAAAATGGCAGAGAAATGCATGTATATGGTATGGTTTTTAAAAACAGTTGTACAGTGGTGCCCCGCAAGACGAATGCCTCGCAAGACGGAAAACCCGCTAGACGAAAGGGTTTTCCGTTTTTGAGTTGCTTCGCAGGACGAATTCTCCTATGGGCTTGCTTCGCAAGACGAAAATGTCTTGCGAGTCTAGAGATTTTTTTTTCGCTCCCCCCCCCCTTTATCTAATCTGCTAAGCCTTTAATAGCCTTTAATAGCCTTTTAGCAGCTAATCCCCTAAGCCTTTAAGCCTTTAATAGCCGCTAAACCGCTAATAGCGCTAATCCGTTAAGCCGCTAATAGGGTTGCTTCGCAAGACGAAAAAACCGCTAGACGAAGACTCTCGCGGAACGGATTAATTTCGTCTTGCGAGGCACCACTGTATAAAAATGGATTTGGAGCCAGCACCAGTGCAAGAGAATAAATCAAAGTTTGCCTGGATGCATTTCTGCTTTCCTTTACAGAGGAGCATTGAGGTCACATGTGCACATAAACTGTGGCACAGTAGAGTAGGGGTGAGTGGTGGAAATAGGCTAGCCCAGGCATCCCCAACCTGTGGCCCTCCAGATGTTTTGGCCTACAACTCCCATGATCTCTAGCTAACAGGACCAGTGGTCAGGGATGATGGGAATTGTAGTCCAAAACATCTGGAGGGCCGAAGGTTGGGGATGCCTGGGTTATTTTTTTTTTAAAGCAATTTATTGGGTTTTACAATAGAAATAAACATAATAAACAATATAACATTTGTCTTAACATAGTTTCACATTTTCTTTGGACTTCCTCACATCTCCCGCTCCCACTTTCATCGTTATAACATTTTGTCAGCAATTTATCATCTTATTTAGATTCTTATATCCCTTCTATATTTCATAATCTTATAGTTCTCGTAAGGAGTTAAATTTTCACAGTCTTACTTATTTTCTTAAAAACTTCTAAATTTAGTGGTGCTCAGTTATTTTGGTCTAGCATCTTATTTAGCATTCACTCAAATTACAATGTTTTTGTAAATAATTCTTAAATTTCTTCCAATCCTCCTCAATCCTCTCTTCTCCCAGGTCACGAATTCTGCCGGTCATTTCAGCCAGTTCCATGTAGTCTATCAGTTGCATCTGCCATTCTTCCAGTGTGGGTAGATCTTGAGTTTTCCAGTGTTTTGCGAGAAGTATCCTTGCTGCTGTTGTTGCATACATAAAAAATGTCTGGTCCTTCTTTGCCACCCCTTGGCCGACAATACCCAAAAGGAAAGCCTCTGGTTTCTTAGTGAAGGTATATTTAAATACCTTTTTCAATTCATTATAAATCATTTCCCAGAACGCCTTCACTTTAGGGCAAGTCCACCAGAGGTGGAAGAACGTTCCCTCACACTCTTTACATTTCCAACACTTATTATCAGACAGGTGGTAAATTTTTGCAAGTTTGACTGGGGTCATATACCATCTATAAATCATTTTCATTACATTTTCTTTCAGAGCGTTACATGCAGTAAATTTCAATCCATTACTCCACAACCTTTCCCAGTCCTCAAACATGATATTATACCCAATGTCCTGTGCCCACCTTATCATAGCCGATTTAACCGTTTCATCTTGTGTATTCCATTTCAACAGCAAGTTATACATCCTTGAAAGTACCTTAATCTTTGGTTCTAACAGTTCTGTTTCTAGTTTCGATTTCTCCACCTGGAACCCTAGTTTCTTATCATTTTTAAAAACTTCTTTAATCTGAGCGTAATGTAACCAATCTCGCACTTTGGCTTTCATTTTCTCCAAACTCTGCAATTTCCAATTGTCTCCATCCTTTTCTAGTATTTCCCAATATTTTGGCCATTTAGCCTCCATATTGGGTCTTTTTCGGGCCTTAGCTTCCAGAGGTGAAAGCCACCTTGGTGTTTTATTTTCCAGCAAGTCTTTATATTTTGTCCAGACATTAAACAGTGATTTTCTGACAATATGGTTCTTAAAGGCCTTATTTGCTTTAACCTTGTCATACCATAAATATGCATGCCATCCAAAAGTATTGTTAAACCCTTCCAGATCTAACACATCAGTGTCTTCAAGAAGTAGCCAGTCTTTTAGCCAGCAGAACGCTGCGGCTTCATAATACAACTTTAGGTCTGGCAGGGCAAAGCCCCCTCTTTGTTTTGCGTCAGTTAGTATCTTAAACTTAATTCTGGGCTTTTTGCCCTGCCAGACAAACTTAGAAATATCTCTCTGCCACTTCTGAAAGCACTCCTTTTTGTCCAAAACCTGAAGTGTTTGAAATAAAAACAACATCCTTGGCAATACATTCATCTTGATAGCAGCAATTCGGCCTAACAAAGAAAGTTTCAATTTTGACCAACTATCTAAGTCTCTCTTAATTTCTGACCAGCATTTTTCATAGTTGTCCTTAAATAGACTTAGATTTTTTGCTGTTATGTTTACCCCTAGGTATTTTACTTTCTTAACCACATTAAGTTCCGTCTCATTCTGAAACCTTTCTGACTCTGTATCAGTCAAATTTTTTCCCAAGACCTTAGTTTTCTGTTTATTTAATTTAAACCCAGCCACCCGACCAAAGTCATTAATCAGTTGTAATACTCTTTTCGTGCTAGGCTCTGGCTTCTGCAGAGTCAAAACCAGGTCATCTGCAAAAGCTTTTAATTTGTATTGTTTCTGTCCGACCTGAATTCCTTCCACCAACTGATCCCCTCTAATCATATTCAGTAGCACTTCCAGAACCGAAATAAATAACAAAGGGGAGATAGGGCAACCTTGTCATGTCCCTTTTTCAATTTTGAACTCTTCTGTAACCACATTATTAACTATCAATTTAGCTTTCTGTTCTGAATATATCGCCTCAATCCCATTCTCAAAACCCCGTCCCACTCCCATCTCTTTTAAATTTCCCATCATAAATTTCCAGGAGATATTGTCAAAGGCCTTCTCCGCGTCTATAAAAATTAAAACTGCTTTTGTATTTATATCTGTTTGCAAAAGTTCCAAAATGTCAATAATGTTCCTTGTATTAGCAAACAGATGTCTACCTGGGAGAAAGCCGGCCTGGTCCTTATGAATTACTTCATTTAAAACTTTTTTAAATCTACTTGCCAAAATGTCTGCAAATATTTTGTAATCCACATTTAGAAGGGAGATGGGACGGTAGTTCTTAAGTTGTGTCTTTTCAGCTTCCGACTTTGGTATTAATGTGATGAACGCTTCCTTCCACGACTCCGGTGCCCTCTTCCCCTCCATAATTTCATTGCTGACCTCCATCAAAGGTTGTATAAAATAATCTTTTAATGTCTTATAGTACTTGGAGGTCAGCCCATCTGGCCCTGGAGATTTGCCGAGTTGCATGTTCTGAATGGCTTGTTCAATCTCCTGTCGTGTTATTTTAGAATTCAGGATTGTCCTATTTTCTTGTGACAATTTAGATAGTCCATTTTTTGCCAAAAATTGTTTAATCTCAACTTCGTCTTGCGGCCCTTGGGTGTATAGTTTTTTGAAATATCTCTGGAAACACTTTCTAATGTCCACTGGATTCTGAATGTTTTTTCCATCAACCTCTAAGTTTGTAACCGTATTTAATCTTTGTCTTCTCTTCAACTGCCAAGCTAGCAGTTTTCCACATTTATTCGCCGACTCAAACGTTTTTTGTTTCATTAATTTAACCTTCCATTCAATTTCCTGATTTATCAATTTAGAATATTGTGTTTGATAAAGTTTAATTTCTCTCAGAGTTGGCTGTGACTTCGGATTCACTCTTAATTTCTTCTCTAATTCTTTTATTTTATCCAAGATCTTATCTTTTTTCTCATTTTGTGTTCTTTTCTTTACTGCATTCTGTTGTATCAAGAATCCCCTCATTACAGCTTTGCTTGCGTCCCAGACGATTCTTTTTTCCACCGTAGTATTCATATTTATCTCAAAATAATCCTTCAAAACTTTTTGGGCCTTCTTGGTAATTTCCTGATCTCTGAACAAATTGTCATTCATCTTCCATCTAAAGGATCCAGTTGGTAGTAGTGTCATATCCATCTTTACTGCATTATGGTCGGAACAGGTCTTTGGGCAGATTTCCACTTTTCTGACCTTAGGTGCCAGGCCTCTAGAAATCCATATTTGGTCGATTCTTGTGCAGGTCAGTTGGGCTTCAGAAAAGAATGTTCCCTCTCTTCCTAGTGGGTTCTTTGTCCTCCAGATGTCAATCAAATCCATATTGTCAGTCATTTCAAAAAAGGTTTTAGGTAGTCTGCCGTCTTTTGTAACATTTTGACTTTGTGACTTGTCCATGTTAGTTGATACGACCCCATTCATATCTCCCATCATTATGATGTTGTTGTAGTCCAGATAGTCCAGCATTGTCTCCTGCAGCTTCTTGTAAAATTCCGATTTCCCTTCATTAGGTGCATAGATTCCTAATATCAACAGTTTCTCTCCTTGATATTGTATCTCAATAGCCAAAATTCTTCCATGTTCATCTTTAAATAAGAATTTAGGTGACAGGCTCTCTTTTGCATATATCACCACGCCTCTCTTCTTAACTTTATCCGACGATACAAATTCCTGGCCCAATCTTTTATTTATTAACACTTTTCTGTGGAGCCTCGTCACATGTGTTTCTTGTAAACAGATAATGTCCAATTGTTCTTTTTTTAATATGTGAAATATTTTCTTCCTTTTTTCCGGAATGTTACAACCATTAATATTCCAACTCAGCAATTGCAGAGACATCCTGGATCAATCTGGTTATTTCTCCAGGGGTGGTATCTTCTCTGAATCTTCAGGTTCCCCAGGTGCTGGTGTTGATGCTGGCGTTGCGCCAGGCCCAGAGGGTAATTCAATTCCTTTTTGAAGGTCCTCTCCGTATGTAGCCAAAAATTTGTCTCTCTCTTCCAATGTTCTAACTTTAACCTTTCTCCCTCTAAAGGTAAAAGATATTCCTTGGGGGAATTCCCACCTGAATGGAATTGCGTTGCTCCTTAGTAGTTTAGCAAGTTCAGAATAGGCGGCTCTAAGATCCAGCAGTTGTCTTGGAATATCTTTATAAATTTCAATTCTTCTATCCAAAACCTCCAGTGACTTTCCGTAATGTAGGCCCAAAATCTTATCCCTTTCCTCCAGTATACCTGAAGGAGCGTCTCCACCTCCATCGTTCTACCCGGACACTGAGGTCCAGCACCGAGGGCCTTCTGGCGGTTCCCTCACTACGAGAAGCCAAGTTACAGGGAACCAGGCAGAGGGCCTTCTCGGTAGTGGCGCCCTCCCTGTGGAACGCCCTCCCACCAGATGTCAAAGAGAACAACAACTACCAGACTTTTAGAAGACATCTGAAGGCAGCCCTGTTTAGGGAAGCTTTTAATGTTTGATGTATCATTGTATTTTAATATTCTTTTGGAAGCCGCCCAGAGTGGCTGGGGAAACCCAGCCAGATGGGCGGGGTATAAATAATAAATTATTATTATTATTATTATTATTTGATCTCAACGTTATCAAACAGTCTCTGGGCCTCTCCTTCTTTATGAATCTTCCAAGTCTGAAAGCTGACACAATTTTAAAGTCCTTTTCTTCCAAATTCCAGAACTTGGATAATTCTTTGGTCAAAAACTCAGTTAGATTTCCTTCTTCTGCCTCTTGTAATGATCTAATCCTCAAATTATTCTCACGATTTCGCAGTTCTATCATTGAAAGATAAATCTGATGTTCCCCAACTTGTTTAGTGAGTGGTCTTACCTCTTGCTCTAAATTTTCCAATTTTTGTCTGGTATCCTCAGCCAATTTCCGATTTTCTGCTGAGGCCTCCGTTAACTGTCCAATTGCTTGTGTATTCTGTACCACTTGTATGGTTAATTTATTTAGACATTCTGTATTTTTGTCAATCTTTGCTGATTGCACATCTACTTTCTTGTCCAAAGCTTCCAATTTTTCAAAGATTTTGTCTAGAACAGAAACAGATGCTCCTGAGGCCATATCTTCCAATTGTAACTGCTCTGCTTCACCCTCTCCCTCTTTTGCCTGTGACAAGGCAACTTCTTCAACTTCTACTTCTGAGGGCAAAGTAGGTACAGATGATCTACGTGTCTGCGAGGCTGAGGTTAGAGTTGTTAAAGTTGTTTGTCTAACTCTCCCTCTTTTTCTTGTGCCACTCATTCCAACGTTATCTATCAGTCAAGGTCACACTGAGTTATTCCCATGGGAATAGAAAGGCCCAGAGCAAGCAAACAACAAGGGAATCGAAAGTAAATGTACATGTAAAGTCACTGTTTTAATCCAATCCTCTAGAGGGAGCTTAAAATGTCTTTCAGAGTCTAATTTAATATCCAAGAACCTTCAGATACAAATGTTTAGCAGAGTTTATAAATGGTCACTTTGTTACAGACAGTGCTTATTTGTCTCCAAAAAGAATGTTTCAAATTTAAAAGGTCTCAATACCCTCAGATTGTTGCAAGTTCCAATATACAGTATCCAAATCTGCAGTACTGACAGCTCAATCTCTCAATGCTCAGGCAGCTCCGGACTCTGGGTTTCACCTTCTAATTTGTAATCCAATAAAAGGAGGAAAGTCAAGTGCAAGTAATAATTCCAAATCTTTATCTTAAAGTCTTTACTTTGAGTTGCAAGTTCAGTAGATGCTTAGATCCGTAAAGTTTAAAATCTCTTTCTTTCAGCCTCCACTCCTCCAGCTAGTTGCTTTTTTCAAGTTCAATGGCTGCGGAAGACGGACTTCCTGTTTCCACGTCTCTCCGCTTTCAGCCAAGTTCAAGCCAATTAAGATTTTCGTTTAAAGTCTCTAATTTCAAGTGATTCAGTCTTTACTCACGAATAAGTTGCTTTTCATCCGAATCCGAATTTTGACAGGAAAAGGGATCAGCGCTCACCGGCAGCAGCAGCGCGGCTTCGCTCCACAGACTGTGAAACAGCTCTCAGCGCCGCAACCCCCCTCCACGCTCCGGAGCCCCTTACAGGGTTCCTTTCGCGTTTGGAGGGTCGCTCAAGGCGCCCGCCGAGCCTCAAGACCCCAAGCTCTTGCTGCCTGGGGTTTTCCGAAGTGGGTCTCCGCTTCGCCGTAGCGGACGACCCGTTGTCTGCGGAACCTCCTCTCCCGTTCAGAAGAGGACCGCCACTGCCGTTCGCGCCGCCCCCGGAAGTCCTGGGGATGCCTGGGTTAGCACTATTCAACCTCTAGTGCAGGCTTCCTCAAACGTGGCCCTCCAGATGTTTGGAGACTACAATTCCCATCATCCCTGACCACTGGTCCTGCTAGCTAGGGATCATGGGAGTTGTAGGCCAAAACATCTGGAGGGCTCAGTTTGAGGGAGCCTGCTCTAGTGTTTGGATGGTGATTGGACAGTTGCTGCCCGTGTTTAAAATTTCAGACTTACGTTTTCCAATCATGCTTGACATTTGGATTAGGCTGACTGTTTCAATGGGGCACACTCACAGTGTGTATAGAATAGCAGTCTAAATCTTTAATGCTTTCTGCCATACCCTCAGTGAAACTGGAGCATTTGCACTTGAAGAGGGAGATGAAAAATGTGTTTGCTTTTATTTTCCAGGAAGAGTGTCAATTAATAACATACATCTTTGTCAAGTTGACAGTGGGAAGACGCAAGGAGAATGTGCTGAAAAAAATAAATCCCCTTTTCAGTTTAGGAAATTCATAATCAATCCGGTGCTTTAATGTAGTATATTTACTACCCATCTCCTTTATCCTATCATGAAGGGCCAAATGTTTTGGGATTCCATGCTGCACTAAAGGCCTATGGATGACGGGAATGATGATAATTATTATTAAAACAGAAGACTTTAAAAAATACTTTTTATTTTGCGGTCAAGTTTTCTTTACATGTGTCATAATTTAGGATTGCATTTAAAGATTCTAGTGTAGGACCACATGTGCCCTTATATGAAGCCAAAAACCTTTTTAACTACGTTTGTAGCTGTGTGTGAACCCAGAGGGCTCATAATGGCTATATTGGCAAGCAGTTCCCAAGGCACCTAGCCTGAAATCCAGAGGCTGCATACAACCTCTTCCTTCTCTAAGAGTTGTTTTTTTTATAAAACAGATTTCTCTCAACTGGTTGTACCAGACAAGGATGTTGTGATCCCAACAGGTTTTTTTATGGCTCCCCAACACACTACCCCTTCTCTTATTTGTCCTTTTTATTTTTTGTAATTGTTTTTTCATGTAGTTTTTAACTGTTCGCTTCCACAGGCCCCCAGATGTTATTTTATGATGGCAAAAGTTTCTTATGACCCTCCCAATCTCCAAGATGTGCCCTTTAAGAATATTTTAGAATTGGTGACATGTGACCCCAAGAGGCTTTATCATGGATCAGTGCAGCTTTTGGATCCGCCCCCCCAAGCTTACACAGCCATCACAACTAGTAGCCAGTTCTTCATGAGCTTGTCTAGACCCCTTTAAAAGTTGTCCAAGTTGACAGTCATTATATATTGAAATTATATATTAATTTATCATTTCATTATAACTTGAAATCCCATATCTTTACCGTACAAATTCAACCTGCAGCATCTCCAGATAAAGGTTGGGAAAGACTTCCATTTGAATCAGTGTAGAGACACTGTGAGTCAGTGTTGACAATGCTGTGCCAGATTTACCAATGATCTAGCTCCATATGGGATTGCTTCTTATATTTCACAGGGGGAAAAAGCTGTGTCTCCCAAGCTTCTAGTGATGAAACACCCTGGCAAGAAACAGTTGGAGAATTCCCTCTCCCCTACAAAATACTCAGCATACTTCACTCCTCTGGAGGGGGGGATGTTGCTGCAGATAGGGTGGAGAACCTGGAGAGGCTATTTTTGCTTACCCCTTGATCAAAAATCTTCAATCTCTTATCACAAGACTCTCAATGAATCCCAATTCTTTTGGTAGCTCCTTTCTTTTATTACTGACTTACTCATTTACTAACCATATTTGTTAGATACCCAATAGCTAGTGCTCCCTCAACATCATACAAAGTTTACTATTGGACAACTGTTTTTTTCTCTCCTTTTTGCACATAGCCACAGGCTGTATACAAATCTATACACCCTGTATAGGCAGTAGGCGCTAGTAGGGTTTGTAGACTAAAAGGCAGGAAGCTTTTAATAGTTTGAGAAATGTTGGATTAAACCAAAATGTAGCCTATCCAAGAATATACCATCTAGTTTGTAGCCCATTTGCCACTAAATAGCTTTGTGTACAAGAAAGCATCCCGTTTTTATTGGCTACATGACCACTTGCCATCTTAGCAGATTGACAGCTATAAAAAGGAAACCCATTGGAACATTACGGCACTATTTGTGCACCTGTGGCGTGTTCTTAGCATTACATGATTAACATCTAATGATAAGTACTACCCAGAGAGAACCGGCATTGTTTAAAAAAATGCAACAAAAAAGCCATAATATTTTATGATTGACCTAACCTCACGTCCAAATAGTTGAGGTCTTCCAAGAACTTGAGTAGTTGGTGTCAAAAGAGTAACTCTGATAATCATGTGAGGCTAGCTGAAGAGTGCAATAAATCTAAGGTTGGTTGGTCTGATCAATTGAAGAGCCAGCCAAAAGTTCAGCGGCTGTATCACCATCTGGTAGAATATTGCAGAATATGTTATGACTTTGAGCTTCCTGGCTGTGTGCTTTGGCTTTAGCTCCATTACATAATGGTGTAACATTAAGGTAATGTTGTGAACCAGTGGGCGGCGAAATCGTGCCACAATATTGTGCAGGCTTTTTATAGTCTACCTGCTGATTGCTCCACATTAATGCAGCACTTCTGCCAATAGGAGTACACACCAATTTCCCGTTCAGGTTGGAATGGAATAGTACATTCTGCCAGACTTGAAAGCAAGCAGTTCAAAGCTCCAGCTATTTTTTATTATTAAATAATGCAAAAAAGAAAGAATATAAGCTTCATAGTAGCTTTGGAGTCATGATAAGGATTCTGTGTTGTTCTGATGCATGACTGTGCACTTCTTATAGGGTTGGTAGAGGAAATTAGGTGACATTGTCAGTCCTTTTATTTGGTTCCCATCGTTGTCAGCATCAAGATACTGCATAGACATATGCTCCAGCTATCCCCACTTACCAGGGCAAGTCCATATTTATTTATTTAAGACTATTTCTGTACTGAAAAGACCTGGAAAAGACCCTGATGTTGGGAAAGATTGAGGGCACAAGGAGAAGGGGACGACAGAGGACGAGATGGTTGGACAGTGTTCTCAAAGCTACCAATATGAGTTTGACCAAACTGTGGGAGACAGTGGAAGACAGGAGTGCCTGGCGTGCTCTGGTCCATGGGGTCACGAAGAGTCGAACACAACTAAACGACTAAACAACAACATCAACATTTCTGTACTGCTTAATATATAAAATATATCTAAGCAGTGTACAGAAAATAAAAAAATACCATTACAAAAATAAACAATTAAACCATCAAACTACTAAAAACAGTAATAAAAAGTATATAAGTGAAATAAAGCATTATAATTTACAGGAGGCAGCATCCAGCTTTAACTATCTGGAAAAGCCTGGGTGGGAGAAGGTGTGTCTTCACTGTCAAATGCTGACTGAAGCAGGTTATTAAAGGTAATTATAAAGGCAGCATCGTATTATGATGTATAAACCACCAGTAGTTGCTCAGGTAAGCAGATACAGAAAAAGCAAAGAATCTTGAACCTTTTATAGCTGGGCATAAAATGAAGCAGAGATGGGCAAGAGACAACCTCCTGTGTACATCACCCAATTCCTTTTGGAATTCTGAATAAGTGTGCATGCACACGAAAGCTTATACCCAGAAGAAACTTAGTTGGTCTCTAAGGTGCTACTGGACATTTTTTAATTTTTTAAAATTTTTTTTGACTGTGTCAGACCAACACGGCTACCTACCTGAATCCCAATTCTGTTTGGGTCAAAGAGGCAAGGAGTATTAAATCAGAAGGTATAATCTCTGTATTGTCTCTCTCCTAAATTGGGTGTACATATATGAGCATTTGAAGCTCCCTTATCCCAAGTAGCTCCTTACTGTCTCTACTGACTGGCAGTAGCTCTCCAGGGTTTCAGCCAGGTGTCTTTCCTAGACTTGCCTAGATACTCTTGAAGAATTTGATTTCTGCGAATTCCAGTGCAAACTGATTTGATCCTTACTTCCCTTGCTAATGTGTGGATTGGAACATAATTATACTTCAGATTTCACACATCTGAATGTTGTGATGCAGTTCTCAGCTCAAACAAAGTAACAAAATGCCTCGAGAGATGCATATTTTAGGATGAAATACATTTAGAAATGTGAACTTGCAGTCAAATGCTCTTGAAGACTGAGAATAATGTGGAAAAATCCCTGCGTGATTATAGAAATAAGGAATGGTCAAATAAAATAAGATATAGAGAATTATACCAGCAACTGATTGATCGAGAGAGGAGATTGTCAATATCAGGATTGGAAAATTGTGTAGTAATAAAGAAGAAAGCAGAAAGATAAAGGATGGACATTTAGCGCTTGAAATCCAGAACATGGGAAGTCCCATTAAAATTAATTAATTCGGATCATATAATTGGCTGTATTGTTTTTTGTTTTTGAATGTGGAAAGATTTGGTTTGATTTGTCATTAATATGAATGGTTTTTTTTAAAATTGGAAAATGAATAAAAATTATTTACAAAAAAAGAGAAATGTGAACTTGAAGATAAAATTGTATTTAAATCCAATTTTTCTTGCAGTTGCTTCTTTTCTAAAAACTTGCAGATTAATGTGGAAATGGGATGGAATGGACTTATGAATGATGTGACCAACAATACGTTGATGTGTCCATTCCTACCTGAACATAGAAATCTGCTTCATACCAAGTCAGACAATTGGTCTACCCAGCTCAGTACTGTCTCCACTGACTGGCAGTGGTTTTCCAGGGTTTCAGAAAGGAGTCTTTTTCCAGCCCTACCCAGAGATCCTTATCTGCTGCCTTGGGGAGCATCTTTGGGAAAAGAAAAGGCTAAGGAGTAAATCCCACACAAATTCAGAGTAGAGTTCCTAAAACAGTTGGATAGTGTCTTGTACACTCCTCCCTCTTCCAGCTACTCCTGCAGCCAAACTGGTGCCAAATGTATTGCTCTGTTTTCCTGAGAGGAGGCTGAGAGTGGGGTCTTGTCATCTGGGTAGCCCAGAATCACCATACATCCTGCCTAGGCTTGCACCCTGAAGAGGTCACTTTGGTGCTGCTAACACACCAAAATAACGCAGGAGGCAGCAGTTATGAGTTACCAGTCTCTGCAGCCATAGTAGGTGCTGTAATTCTCCAGCAGTTTGATTTCACCCCGGGGGATGCATTCCATTGTCTATCAAGGCAAATGGATGTCAACAATCTGGAGATCCTGGGTATTGAACTGGGGACCATCTGCGTGCAAAGCATGCACTTTCCAGCTGAACTATGACTCTCTGTATTTCACTACTACTTCTTGGAAAGCCATTACCCCTAACTGGGGATTGGGGATGCCTCAATAAAATTCAGTTGGTGAGATGTCGTTCCTCAGAGTTCAGGGTTTATCTGCAGGGTTCCTCGGACCTGCAGGGTGTCCGAAAGCTAAATATTTGCCAGGGCTAGAAGATGGGCATGCATACACTATGTGTCTAGTGTGCATACATGTAAAGGCACACACATGAATACTGAGGCTTCATGCAGTACATAACTTGCCATTCACACCTGACTACGGCTAATTTTGTATAGAGGACAACTGTGCTTTTCTAGCATATCTTTAACTGAAAGTGCAAACATCATTTTGGGTTTTAAAACTGCAGGAAAGGCTGTTGAGGAGTAATGAATACAATCTAGAACAGATGGAGAAGAGTTTTAATGGGCGTCACCCAGACACTGATCCTTGGTATTATAATAGAGGTGCTAAAAGCTTGTAAATATTTTCATCTGAGACATGTTGGTTGTCATTAGAAAAGGTTGCAATATGGTGCATTGTAATGAAATTAACTCTCATAATAATTTTAAAGCTAATTCAAATGGATAACTGTTAGAATGGGTTCTATTTATATTGATTAAGAGAGATATCTTCTCCTTACTCAGAAGTAAGTCCCACTGGGTTTGCTGGAGCTTACTCTGAGACAGAGATGTAAGGATTAGGGGTGTGCATCAACTCTATTTGTACCCCAAATAAGGAAGTGACTCTCTAGTCAGTTCTCACTGTTAACAAGCTATGTCAAGGTGGATTCAAGTACCTCTTGCCCCATTCCCCTCCACCCATGAAGTTAAATGTATGGTGGCCCCTTTACTTTTTTGAGAAACAAAGTCAAGCTGACTGGGGAAACCCCAGAGTTTGGGATTGAGGGGTGGAGAGAAGAGGTGGGGTGATCTTTCATTTTGACGGACAGGTCTAGATTTTAACCACAGTGAATTATTTCCCCTGTGCACCTCAATGACAATGATTTACAGGAGGAATAAGCAGAGATTATTCACATGGGTTGTCATTCTCCTACAAGCTGTGAGAGCAGGGTGAAATGGCAGAATTAGACTATTAAGGGGACCTGCTTCTTCCCCGGTAATTATTTTTCCTAACAAATGATTAAAAACCATAGTTCTATTTCTTCATGGAAGCTAATTCCAAAAAAGGAGTGGGTTGGCAAGACAAACGTGACTTTTCCTGTTTTTTATAGCGAAGGTAAAATCACGCAGCACAGTAACCACTGGATGCAAAAAAGTGTTTTTTTCTATGTGTAAAGGTTCCCTGCGCCAAAACTCATGGATGTATCTGTCTGAAATACACTCTTGAGGAGTTTTGTTGCCTACACATTTCATCCACATGTGAAAATAGAAAAAAAACTATAGCCATTTTTAGATTTCCCCATTGCATTTAGTGGGGACAGATTTGGACCCAAATTACAAATCAATTTGCAACAACAGAGTGAATGCAAAACAGATGGGGCTGTTTCCATGTACTATAGATACAGAGCTAATTGTGTGGTCACTGCATATTCCTAGTGGGGACCAATTCAAGTATTTTCTTTCACCATATTTTCCCTCCCCTCAAATTCTGGAAACTGTTGTTTACTCCTCACGGAAATAAAGTTTCTATCACCCTTAACAAATTACAGTTCCCAGGATTCTTTGCGGGGGTAAGTGTGTTTTAAATGCATGATGAGTGCAGAACCCTAGCTACTGTTACACTACTGTCATGCTCTGAAATGCCCCTGCCCCAGATTGAGACTTGATTGCATTCTTGAGGCAACTGTATTTCAGTGACAGTTTCTGTCTATTACCTTGTGTCTGTGCAATGGCACTTGTAATTTTTTAGGAGACATTTTCCACTTGGAGATAATACCAAGAGAACACAATGGAAAGAGGTACTGAGAGTGGCCTTATAGCAAAGCCCGTGGTGCCACTCATGTGAATAATATCAAAGGAAAGGTTTGCATATCCTGGCATACATGGTTTTAACCTCAAGCAAATTTCTACATTCAATCCCAGGAATTTAGACTTGCTTAATTTAGAGATGTTAGCCGGCCCAGAAGGTAGATAGGTTTGTTACATGAAAAAGGAGTGAAAGGGTTAAACAGTCGAGCTGCTCCCTGAGAAAACAGAAAATATCAAAGTATAAAGAGCCAATTAGAGAGAATAAGAGAGACAGAGGGTGGCGCTGTGGGATAGAATAATAGAATCATAGAATCATAGAGTTGGAAGAGACCACAACGGCCATCGATTCCAACCCCCTGCCAAGCAGGAAACACCATCAGAGCACTCCTGACATATGGTTGTCAAGCCTCTGCTTAAAGACCTCCAAAGAAGGAGACTCCACCACACTCCTTGGCAGCAAATTCCACTGTTGAACAGCTCTTACTGTCAGGAAGTTCTTCCTAATGTTTAGGTGGAATCTTCTTTCTTGTAGTTTGGATCCATTGCTCCGTGTCCGCTTCTCTGGAGCAGCAGAAAACAACCTTTCTCCCTCCTCTATGTGACATCCTTTTATATATTTGAACATGGCTATCATATCACCCCTTAGCCTCCTCTTCTCCAGGCTAAACATGCCCAGCTCCCTTAGCCGTTCCTCATAAGGCATCGTTTCCAGGCCTTTGACCATTTTGGTTGCCCTCCTCTGGACACGTTCCAGTTTGTCAGTGTCCTTCTTGAACTGTGGTGCCCAGAACTGGACACAGTACTCCAGGTGAGGTCTGACCAGAGCAGAATACAGTGGCACTATTACTTCCCTTGATCTAGATGCTATACTCCTATTGATGCAGCCCAGAATTGCATTGGCTTTTTTAGCTGCTGCGTCACACTGTTGGCTCATGTCAAGTTTGTGGTCAACCAAGACTCCTAGATCCTTTTCACATGTACTGCTCTCAAGCCAGGTGTCCCCCATCTTGTATTTGTGCCTCTCATCCTGTCCTCTGGGGTGTTAGCCACCCCTCCCAGTTTGATGTCATCTGCAAATTTGATCAGGATGCCCTTGAGTCCATCATCCAAGTCGTTGATAAAGATGTTGAATAAGACCGGGCCCAAGACAGAACCCTGTGGCACCCCACTAGTCACTCTTCTCCAGGATGAAGAGGAACCATTCATGAGCACCCTTTGGGTTCGGTCAGTCAGCCAGTTACAAATCCACTGAGTGGTAGCATAGTCAAGACCGCATTTTACCAGTTTCTTTACAAGAATATCATGGGGCACCTTGTCAAATGCCTTGCTGAAATCAAGGTAGGCTACATCCACTGCGTTCCCTTCATCTACCAGGCTTGTAATTCTGTCAAAAAACGAGATCAGGTTAGTCTGACATGACTTATTTTTCAGAAATCCATGCTGACTATTGGTGATCACAGCATTCCTTTCTAGGTGCTCACAGACTGTTTGCTTAATGATCTGCTCCAGAATCTTCCCTGGTATTGAAGTCAGACTGACTGGGCGGTAATTATTTGGGTCCTCTCTTTTCCCCTTTTTGAAAATAGGGACAACATTTGCCCTCCTCCAGTCTGCCGGGACTTCGCCTGTTCTCCAGGAATTCTCAAAGATGACTGCCAGTGGTTCTGAGATCACCTCTGCCAGTTCTTTTAATACTCTTGGATGCAGTTCATCTGGCCCTGGAGACTTGAATACATCTAAACTAGCCAAGTATTCTTGTACTATCTCCTTAGTTATTCTGGGCTGTGTTTCCTCTGCTGAATCATTTGCTCCAAATTCTTCAGGTCGGGCATTGTTTTCTTTATCGGAGAAGACTGAGGCAAAGAAGGCATTGAGCAGTTCAGCCCTTTCTGTGTCCCCTGTTTGCATTTCACCATCTTCTCCTCTGAGTGACCCCACTGTTTCTTTGTTCTGTCTTTTGCTACGAACATACCCATAAAAGCCTTTTTTGTTGCTTTTAACCTCTCTAACAAGCCTGAGTTCATTCTGTGCTTAAGCTTTTCTGACTTTGTGTCTACACGTGCTGGCTATTTGTTTGAATTCCTCTTTGGTGGTTTCCCCCCTTTTCCATTTTTTGTACACATCCTTTTTTAATCTTAACTCAGTTAAAAGTTCTTTAGATAGCCACCCTGGCTTCTTTAGGCACCTTCCATGTTTCCGTCTCATTGGTATTGCCTGAAGTTGTGCTTTTACTATCTCCCTCTTAACAAACTCCCAGCCATCATGAACTCCCTTTCCTTTTAGTATTACTGTCCATGGGATCTCACCCAGCACTTCCCTAAGTTTTATGAAGTCGGCTTTCTTAAAGTCAAGAAATTGAGTCCTAGTATGCTTGGCTGCTCCTTTCCGCTGTATAGTAAACTTCAGAAGAGCATGATCACTCGTGCCTAATGAGCCTTCCACTCTATCCCACTAACCAGGTCATCAACATTGGTTAGGACCAGATCTAAAATGGCTGTTCCTCTTGTTGCTTCTCCCACTTTCTGGACAATGAAGTTGTCTGCAAGGCCAGTGAGGAATCTGTTTGACCTTATGCTCTTGGCTGAGTTTGACATCCAACAAATATCCGGGTAATTGAAGTCCCCCATTACTACTATCTCCCTTCCTTTTGCATGCTTGGCCATCTGTTCCAGGAAGGCATCATCTATGTCCTCCGTTTGGCTTGGGGATCTATAATAAACTCCCACAATGAGGTCGCTGTTATTCTTCTCTCCCTTGATTTTGACCCAAATGCTCTCACTTTGGCTTTGAGGTTCTAAATCTTGGATCTCTTCACAGGTATACACATCCCTGACATATAACGCCACTCCTCCTCCTTTCTTGTCTGGTCTGTTTCTCTGAAATAGATTGTATCCCTCCATTATTACATTCCAATCATGGGACTTATCCCACCAGGTTTCAGTGATGCCTATTATGTCATATTTAGTTTGCTGTACCAAGAGCTCAAGCTCATCTTGTTTATTTCCCATGCTTTGCGCATTAGTGTACAGACATTGAAGTCCATTAATCATTCCCCCGTGACTCTTATTTAAGGATTTTTTCCTCCCACCACTAGGTCTGTATGCTGTTTGCTCCATTTGGTTGATGACATTTGGATGATCATCTTCATGAATTGATAGACTCCTACCTTCAGGAGCACTGTCTCCCTCCCCCACATTAGTCAGTTTAAAGCCCTCCTGATGAGGTTTCTGAGATTTTTGGCAAAAACATTCCTCCCAACCATTGTGAGGTGCAGCCCATCGCTTGCCAGAAGTCCATCTTCAAGAAACTGCAGTCCGTGATCTAAGAATCCAAACCGTTCCTGTTTACACAATTTGCGAAGCCAGCTGTTCACTTCCACTATTTTTCCCTCTCTCCCTGGGCCACGTCGTTCAACTGGGAGGACAGATGAGATGACAATTTGTGCATTTAATTGCTTCAGTTTCCTGCCCAGAGCCTCGTAGTCTCTTTTGATCTTCTGGAGGCTATTGCTTGCAGTGTCATTGGTTCCCACATGAACCAAGAGGAGGGGGTATTTGTCAGTGGGTTTTATGATTCCTTGCAGTCGTTCAGTTACATCTTGGATCTTAGCCCCGGGGAGACAGCACACTTCCCGAGACATCTTGTCAGGCCCACAGATCACTGCTTCTGTTCCCCTCAGTAGGGAATCCCCTATCACCACTACACGCCTCCTCTTAGGTTTGGTCGGGGTTCTTCCGTGAGCTGTCCGTTCCAAGGTCGCCTGCACATTCCCTGAGGACTGACTTTGCTGCTCGTCTTCATATACCTGATCGACTGTAATGAGGGAGAGATCCTCAAATGGAGTCTGCTCTTCGTCTTCCATGCTAGGGGAGAGGACCTCAAAGCGATTGTGTATTTCTAAGCAATCAGAGTGAACCCTGGGCCTCCTACTTCTTTGAGTCACGTTTCTCCATATATCTGGCTCCTGTGTTGGTGAACTAGCCTCCTTCTCAGGGGAGTCCCCTGTCTCCTCCTTGGTGGAGACGGTGTGCTCTGTTGCTTCCAAGAAGAGCTCCAGCTCTCTAATTCTTTGGAGCGTAGCTACACGGTCCTCCAGTTGCTGGACTTTGTCTTCTAAGAGGGCAATCAACATGCAATTGCTGCAGGTAAAGCTGCCTGCAACCTTTGGCAAGATGGCAAACATTGCGCAGGAACCGCAGGCGACTGCAGCTGTTCCCTCCCCCTCCATCTTGAGAACGTGTCGTTGGGGGTGGCTACAGCGGTCCTCAATCATAAAAAGCGTGAAGACAGGACAAATAACTCCCCCCCCAAAAAAACCCCTAGGTCTCCCCCAACAAACGTTTGAGACTAGCTCCCCTAAATCTAAAAGATGGATCAAACTGTGTGCGCCGCTAGGCGCGCGCCACTGCCCTACAAGCTCTGATAAGCTCCTCCCACAGCTAATCACCTGCCTCAACAGAAACCCTGCCCCCTCTGACCTTTGCACAGGGAGAGCAGCTAATCAGCCACAAAGAAACACACACACACAAGAAAACCCTTTTTGCAACTTCTTCAGCCGCTGCCCTACAAGATAAACCACAGAGCCTAGGGCTTGCCAATCAGAAGGTCGGTGGTTCAAATCCCCGTGACGGGGTGAGCTCCCGTTGTTTGGTCCCTGCTCCTGCCAACCTAGCAGTTCGAAAGCATGTCAAAGTGCAAGTAGATAAATAGGTACTACTCTGGCGGGAAGGTAAATGGCATTTCCGTGCACTACTGTGGTTTACCAGAAGTGGCTTAGTCCTCGTGGCCACATGACCCGGAAGCTGTACACCGGCTCCCTCGGCCAGTAAAGCGAGATGAGCGCCGCAACCCCAGAGTCATCTGCGACTGGACCTAATGGTCAGGGGTCCCTTTACCCTTTACCTTTAAGAGAGACAGATGCCAAGATGTGAAATATCAAGGTGATAATTTTAAAAGAATCACTTAGAAGAGGAACAAGAAAGAGGTAACAATAATATGTGATTGAACAGGAGACTATATAGGGAGCTGGGTGGAAAATAAGGAGATCCAGACAAAAAAGAAATTAGGGGTCTGAAAATAAGCAAGTGTTTCCTCCAAGAATAGATATGGCTAGTAAATGAGATTGTGGTATTCCAATAGCAAACATGTTAACCAAGTGTGGACATATCAAAAGGCTTCAGGGAACCCCCAACATTTGCAAACATGCAAAAAAAAGAGCGGGGGGACTTGAAAAGGGGTGTGGAAGAGTAGAAACAAACAAACAAACAAAAAACCAGTAGGGCTGAGCATATTCAGTGGGAATGCTAACTGACTGTTGTTATGGTGCCTGGAGAGTAAAAAGGAGGGAGCAAATGGAATGGAATATCCTGAAGAGGAGCACTCTACATGGTAATGTCTTGTTGCAAGTGTCACTTACAGTACATTTTTATAAAAAATCTGTCGCCTGTGTCTAATATCTTCCTTCAATTGCCAGTTATTTTGACAAAGTTTCATTATTGCTAAAGTGTTTATACATTACCTGAGAAACAACTAACAGGAATGGGGGCATATTAGTTTATATTTATCTGCAAAACCCATTTAGCAGATCTTGTTACCTGTTCAACGCTTGTTCCCAAATGGCATGCAGCAGTTATCGAGACCGAATCATAGAATAATATAATTTCATCTGAATGGGACTAGAGAATGACATAGCAAACTTAATCAGAAATAAGGATGAATGGGACTGTATTCACAGTATTATATTTATATCCAGTTATACTGTGAATTCTAATAACAAAGAGTTTTGGATAATATGATCTGAGTGATGTGGATTTCTACAATACTTCAGTGGGTACAATAATAATATTGATAAAGATAAAAGGAATGAGTAAACTGTGGTGCCTCAATACAGCAAGGCATATTTGAAGGAAATATTAAACTTTGCTTGGTGCAGAAGCATTTGGTTGTATCTTGGCTAAAAGCAGCTCATAATTCAGATAAACATAACCTTTTCTCTGATTTCCCAAGGCAGTCAGCCTTTTAAGACCTAGTTCTATGCATTTTGCTCATAAAGTGGGCTAGGCTAATCTGCCAATTATGGGTTCTCAACATTTCCATATCAATTTGCTTTTTTATATATAAAAAAAGTAATCATGAAAATTCATCAGAATTTTTGTATGAATTTCTCCTAATATACACATTTTTGCAGAGCAATTTCCTCTATATGATGTATTTAGTGTGGTGTTTTTCCCCCCATATGCATTTTTTATGCTGACCTTACCACAGTATACACATTTTTGTACACATTGCTGGACTGGAGAACTTGTGCTTTTCTCTTGGATTTGTCTAATCCCTTAGGAAACTTCAACAGAAAGCAAAACAACAACAACCCACACACCCGTGACTCTCAAATCCCTAAAATAAAGTTTATTTTGCTATTCTGTATTATTTTCACTACAAGGGTCAGGAACAGAGAAGGGCTTCTTTATGGAATGTTTAGGTGCCACTCTGATCAGCTTCTAAGAAGATGGAATGTGATAAAATTAGAGTGAGGGAATTGGACCCTTTTGCTTCAGGGCATCAAATTGTTTTGGGCCAGCTCTGCGAAAGTGTCACCATGATGTCAATTGGACCATGTCGTAACCAAAAATTTATCAAAACTGAGTGGGATTTTGTAGGAGACGAACACAGTAACAAGCAGACTGGTTTGAAAGTTGAACATGGTGGGTTTTTAAAAGGCAACTTAAATATTGTCAGATTCATTTCACTTTTTCATTCAGCTGAACCACTTCTGGTGGATGGTAGTTGCAAGGAAGTTAACCACTTAGGGGTTTTGTAAATTAAGTGGTATATAAATATTAAGATGATAGTAATGTTCCTTTCCTTTTCTCTCCCCACTCCGTGGGGTGTGTTGGGCGTTTCCATTCCACCTTTAGTTGCAGACATGGGATTGTTACATGTCTGTTTACATTCCAGCACAGTTTGCTGGTGTAAGTGGAACTTCCACTGTATTGCTTTTTGTTTTGACTCTCTCTCTGAGAAAACGGCAAGGAGAGACAACATGTTTCTTTGTTCTGATTTAGGTAAAATAAATCCATAGTTTTAGTATGTAACCACAGCCTCAGCCTCTTTCGTTTGTGCAGCTTACACTGCTACGTATAGTGTGCTCAAGTCTGGGAGGCCTGAGTCACTGATTTATGCTGGAGCCAGAGGTCGATGGATCTTCGCAGTGGCATGGCATGTTGACCCAGGATGCCGACAGGTTGTTCATAGCCTTTGCAAATGCTTCATGTTGCCTAGAAAGAGCAAGGTGGTTTGTTTCTAACATTATTAAGTTCAGACCTAGAAAGTGCCCCTGTGTCTTTAAGACTGGTATAGAAGGATCTGTTCTAGCAGGTGTGGCAACTCCTTGCCTCTGTAGGGAGGTCTGTTAGGACCGAGACACACCTGGCAAACTTTACTTTTATTTCTGAAAGAGAAATTCTGAAAGAGATAGGAATTCATCCAGCTGCTATTTGCTTCTGCATCAACGCTGTAAAAAAAGGAAAGAAAAAAAGACAACTGGGTTTGTTTTGCTTCTATACCCTCAGAATCCTATTTTGTGGTGATGTGTTTCTCCTGGGTAAGTAACCTTTGACCCAAATGTTTCCAAAAGTCTATGAAAACCTTTTGAAAGGTATTATAATAACTGAAGCACTCTTTTTTTTCTTTTAATGTTTTCAGTGGACTAGTGGTGTGTGTAAGGGCTACACTTCCCTTATCTGGGCTCATCCAGCATGCTTTCTGTGCTGCTGTTTCTTCTAAGAAGCTGTGAGGAAAAAGGTACTTCTAGTACCCTCTAAATACCTCAATTCCACTTTCCTAGCCAACATTGCACAGTGTGGCACTGTAACTGTATCTCTTTTTTTGTTTTTGTTTTTTTAAATCGCCTCACATCAGTTTTGAAAAAAAAGATGAGAATACATTATTATTAAATTTCATTAGATTGGCAGCAGCACTGTCTCGATTTCCTTTTAAAATGGAGCAAGTCCAAAGGGTGACAGAGGGGGGAAAGCAATTGTGGAAGCAACATGGCTGCAGCTTTTCTTGGCATGGCGGAAAATGCTTAGAAATGTCTTTATCTGCTAAACTTCAATTTGTGTCAGGATGCTGTTTAAGCCAAAGGCACAGAACCAGTTAGAGTGAAGCTGATGACACTTTTGCTGAAATCAGTACAGTGGTACCTCTGTACGAACTTAATTCGTTCCGGAGGTCCATTCTTAACCTGAAACCCTTCTTAACCTGAGGTACCACTTTAGCTAATGGGGCCTCCTACTGCCGCTGCGCCACTGCTGCATGATTTCTGTTGTCATCCTGAGGTAAAGTTGTTAACCCAAGGTACTACTTCCGGGTTAGTGGAGTTTGTAACCCGAAGTGTTTGTAACCCGAGATGTTTGTAACCTGGGGTATCACTGTATATGGTCTTCATGACCTGAGAGGTGTAAAGTGTAAAATATTGAAGGGAAAAAAATATTAAGGTTTGGCATACTTCTCTTAAAGGCAAAGGAGTAGGGCTAGTAAAATGTAGGTGATATGGTTAATTCTCATGTGAAAAAATGGAAATGGCCCAGTTTGGACATAACACTAAGAAGAAGAAGAAGAAGAAGAGTTTGGATTTGATATCCCGCCTTTCACTCCCCTTCAGGAGTCTCAAAATGGCTAACATTCTCCTTTCCCTTCCTCCCCCACAACAAACACTCTGTGAGGTGAGTGGGGCTGAGAGACTTCAAAGAAGTGTGACTGGCCCAAGGTCACCCAGCAGCTGCATGTGGAAGAGCGGAGACGCGAACCCGGTTCCCCAGATTACGAGACTACCACTCTTAACCACTACACCACACTGGCTCTCTAATCCATAGTTTAGCATGAACAAGCAAATGTGTGGTTTCTCAGAGCAAATATCAAAGCCACAGTGCTCCTCAACCAGTCCTGCTGCTGCCATGGTTTGGCTTGGCATTATATACTAAACTGGTCTCCCGATTTCTTTGGCTGATGTCTATGAGGAGGTCAGTCTAATGATATGCTAGGCTAGGTTATTACATCTCTTTTGTTGTAGACATTACTGATTTGCAAGAAATGAAGGAATAGAATTCATAAAAGAGAGTGTCTTCTATTCTTCTACTGGCCCAGTATGCATAACCACAGATCTCCCTCTTCTTTGAGGCTTGCTGAAGCCTGAATAAATTGGCAGCCAGGAAAGAGTTAAACTGATTGTAATTTACAAATTTTCCTATTTACGTGCGTGAATTTAAGGACTAAACAAGCTAGAAATATGAAAATATACATGCTGGCAAAGGAAATATTTGGAGGCTTGTGACAGTTGTGCCTAAATGTATGTGAACTTGTACCAGGAAACCTTTTTGTTGGACTTGAATATACAAAATGAGAACTGCATGCAATTATATAACTTTTCGACACTTTGGAGAGGCTAATGACTTGGGTGGGAGTATGGCTTAAATGTATTTCGGAATGAGATTTTCATATGACTGCCTCAAATATTTATCCAGAGTTAATCCTGTAATTGGCAGTGGATCCCTGCTTCCAGTCCGCTGGTGGGTGGGAGAATCTTTAAGAACATAAGAGCCCTGCTGGATCAAAGCCTATCTGACCAGCATCCTGTTACCCACAGAATCAAACCATATGCCTATGGGAAGCCCACAAGCAGGACATGAATGCAATAGATCTCTTCT
This sequence comes from Podarcis pityusensis, assembly GCF_964106645.2. Classification (NCBI taxonomy): domain Eukaryota; kingdom Metazoa; phylum Chordata; class Lepidosauria; order Squamata; family Lacertidae; genus Podarcis; species Podarcis pityusensis. The sequence continues at coordinate 60,339,405 of NC_138034.1, read as the reverse complement.
GGTAGTTAATTTCATAATGCAGTGCTTGATAAATTCATTATTTTTGTTTGTCCCAAATTCTCTGCCAATTTGGTATTATTACATAACCCTGAAAAAATACCTAACAATCATCTTTCTCTGTTATGTGTGATTATATATATTTATGCTTCTAATATATAAAAAATGTTCAGATGTTGTAAACTTTCACTATAGGAGAGCTGTTCCATTTCCACAGTTGTTTTGGTTGCCCTTTCCTGCACCTTTCCCAGCTCAACAATATCCTTGTTGAGCCACAGCAACCAAACTAAACACACTAGTTCAAGTGTGGTCACACCATAGATTATTAAGTGTTATCACAGGTTAGTCATAATAAATGGTTCCAAATGTGGGCTTTGTTGTAATTTATTTAAATCAGTTTCTCAGAAGAGCCTTTTCAGCTTGCCCTAATTACCCATGAGCTTTCACTGGTCACCTAGCATGGGTTTTTAAGAGAACAAGAAATGTAGCCATTGTAACTTCTTGTTTTTCTTTCAAAAATAATAATAATTCTTTCTTTGTGGTTAGGAAGAGTATGAACTATTGGCCCTCATAGGATTTAAAAAAATAATGGTTCTCTTCCTAATTTAGCAGCTGCAAATCTTTCAGTATTCCACAGATGGAAATAGGGGCAAATGTACTTGGAATACCCCCTTTTCATGGAAAAGCATCATTACCCGAACATGCTATCACATAGGTCAATGGCGTTTTTGTGCACTCTGGCACTTGCTATGGTGTTGCACCAGAAGCAGTTTAGTCATGCTGGCCACATAATAATAATAATAATAATAATAATAATAATAATAAATTTTATTTATATCCCGCCCTCCCCAGCCAAAGCCGGGCTCAGGCCGGCTAACAACAATCAAATAATCAAACAATCAAATAATCCAACATTTTAAAAACATTTCATTATAAAAATTAATTAAAATCAAATTGATGGCAACCGTTAAGCAAAATTCTGTGACCTGGAAGGCTGTCTGTGGACAAGTGCTGGCTCCCTCATCCTGAAGCGAGATGAGCACCACATCACGTAGTCAAGTTTGACTGGACTTAACTATCCAGGGGTCCTTTACCTTTATTGTAGAAGCTTCTTGTCAGCTTGCTACATGCTATATTAATTTGCTCTGCCCTGTAACACATTTTCATGTTAAAAAGGAACCTTAACCAGCTTCAGTGTACAAAATGGCAGGCTCTGTTCTAAAGTATGCCTTGGTGGCCATGCATACATGTGTATATCTACAAATAGACCAGGGTCAAGACCAAGATGGATCCAGCTCTGCTGCTCAAAGAGCAGGAGGAAGGGTTTGAAACCTGAAGAATGACTTTTTCTCCTCCTCAAAGTAAACCCCTTGGGATGGGGAGATTGGAGACGATAAACTCCCTTGAGTTTCTTCAGGTGGAAGTACCACAAATTTAAGAATTATGCTGCTTATAGTCTTGTACTAATCCACTGCAGCAAGGAGGTTTAGGAGCAGTGTTTTCCTGCTTAGCAGACATAATTTGAGAGAAGGATTGCTGATGTTAACTGTTTATAAAAATAACTAACTCAATGTGTACAAGTTATTAGCTAGCCAAGGATGCATCAGAGTTGGCTTCTGAGATATAATCTTGCTTTTATTAAAATGTAACAGCTTGTAAAATAACCTCACCATCATTTCTATATGGCACCCCAGATTTTTCCTTCTGGAGAGGCCAAGGACACTGAAAGTTTTCTTCTAATTGCATTTTTCAATTTCTCAGCAGCCTTGCAAATCAACAAGTGCCAAATACGAGATAAATGATGTTGGACAAGCTATGGGAGACAATTACCCAAATGTTGTATCCCTCCAAAGCTCAGCTTAATTTCCATTTAGAATTGCCTCCAAATGCTCTCTCTCTCTTCTGGTTAGCACTGAAAAGGGTAGGGTGAAATATTTGGAGATGCAATCAAGTTAGCATTGAGAATCCATGAAGTAGCTGTTACGGTGTTTCTGCTGCTGTAACATATTTGTGGATGGATAATGTGAGACATCGCCAATCAAGTGTATGCCCGCCTGCCACCATAAAATGGGGGAACAAAAGATTAGCACAGAATTGTTAGGATATGTTGGCTTCATGTAGGTTGTTCTGTTGCATTATTCAGGTTTTGTGCTTTTATAGTGATGGGCTTTTGATCTAGCTATTAAATTTAATCTTCTGAAAAGTAATTTGGAGCAGGAAAGAACATTGCTCTAAGAAATTCTTGATTCTAAACATGCCCAGGAAATGCAGAAATTTGGTTTTGTAACTTTGTAAATCAGCATACCTGTGATAAGAAATGAAAACATTATTTGCATCTTGGGGTATGGCCAACATGTTTTAGTATTTTAACTATTTGTTTTAAACTATTATTGCAGATTTTTCTTAGTGTTAATGCTGTTGTTTTATCTTTTTTGTAAACCACTTTGTGGTTTTTTTTCTACAATCAAGTATTCTATAAATTTTATGAAATAAAATTTGCACACTTTGAATAGGAACAGTTGAAAAAGCATGGAGAACATTTGACAATTCTGGCTTTCATTTAAAACAAATAGACAAACAAAAACTATTTTCCAGTGAAGATAGGCTAGAGAAATCACATGTGAACAGTGTGTATTGAAAAGAGCATTAAAAAGTACATTAAAAAGAACATTAGTACAGATGGATAAATATGTCATTTTTTATTCTGTTTCTAATTTCTCCAGTTTTTAGTTCAGTTCACTTGATTTAGACATACATTTGTCCATAGAAATTTGTATACATTTTTTGTAAACTTTTTTTCTAATATACACATTTTTGCCTAGTACATGTATTTTTGCTAGGAATTGTTGCCTAATAGAATGTACTTTTGTGCACTATTTTTATATAATGCACAGTTTTGTGCAGATTCCTTTGCTGGAGATTTTGCAGAATTCAGAGTTGTTAGAATTTCAAAGGTGAGTTGTGTTTTGGTTTGTGAAGTGCAAATTTGGTGAGTTTGCATTGAAATGCAGACCAAGCAAATTCTTCCTATCCTTAATAAGTACCCTGCTGGATCAGCACAGAGGTCTTTCTAGCCTGCCATTTCAGTCCCACAGTGGCTAAGAGGAGGCCCCTCGGAAGCCAAGTTATGCAATATATAGAAATGTGTGCAGAGTTAGCTAACTAACCTCACAGAGTTGTTCAGAGGGGAAAGAAAGTATACATATCACTTTGAGCTCCTTTGAGGAGAGGGGAGAGATAAATGTAAAAATAAAATAAAACTAAATAATTGCTACTAGTGATTGAATTCAGCTTTTGCTTTTTGACCCGAATTTACACAATGTTGGTGCAAAATCTGATTTTCTTAGTTCAGCCCTGGAGAATTACCAGTAAGTGTTTTCAATGAGAAGGATAGCAACCACTGTTTAGATGTGATTTTGTCCACAGATTTTAAATAATAATGAGATCATAAGATAGGATGCTGTACTAATGGTTTCCTAACCAGTCACTCAACCTAAGATCCTAGTGTGTTAATCCATGAGATATAGTCTGTTGCTTAGAGACTTTCAGAGACATTAGAGACCAAAGTAAAACTCCCCCTGGAGAACAGCTAAAAGGTATGCTGTTGGTTCCTGAGCAAGTACTCCATCAATCAATGTCGCCTGCTTCAGCAGAGGGCAGATAAAGTGCCTTGTATCTGCAAAAGTGCCACAGATTATTGAGGGTAAAACCAGGGCTCAGTGCAATTTCATCTGTTTTTAAACATAGCACTTTCCAACTGGTTAGTTAAATGGAAGAAGCCAAATGAATAAAAGCTACAAAGCTGCTGGGAGTCCAGTACTAAGAAACACATCTAATCTGAGGATTTTGAAGCATTTGAGGTTAAGTAAAACTGACTTTCAGAACAGCCTTATCTATGCAAACCCCTTGCCATACCTTTCTACAGCATTTGAGTTTGCCGTTCTGTATGTGGCTCATTAGTGAACTTTGAAACCATCAGAATGTGAAAGCCGGATGCAATTATTTGTTCAGTCCTGGGGTTTTCTAGATAATGCTGCAAGTGTAAAGCAGACATTTCGTAACTGGAGGTCTGAGAAGATGGTAAGTAGAAGTCAAACTGCCTCTTGGTGAAGAGTCAGTATGGTGTTGTTGGAATCTGTCTTGGGAGACCATTGAAGAGTGCACCTTTGGGGCGTAAAGTCAAACTGTTGAGAATTACAATGGCTGCTGTGGCTATAGAGACTGATTTAGGAATCATAGAATGATAGAATTGTAGGGTTGAAAGGGACCCCAAGGGTCATCTAGTCCAAATCCCTGCAATGAAGGAATCTCCACTAAAGCACCCATGACAAATGTCCATGCAACCTCTGTTTAAAAATCTCCAGTGAAGGAGAGTCCACAACCTTCCAAGGGACTCCGTTCCATAGTCAAACAGCTCTTACTATCAGAAGGTTCTTCCTGACATTTAGTTGGAATCTCCTTTCTTGTAACTTGGATCCATTGGTTTGGGTCCTACCCTCCAGAGAAGAAAAGAAGCTTGCTCCATCCTCCATGTGACAGCCCTTTAGATATTTGAAGATGTCTATCATATCTCCTCTCAGACTCCTCTTTTCCAGGCTAAACATACCCAGCTCCTTCAAGCACTCCTCATAAGGCTTAGTTTCCAGACCCTTGATCATCTTGGTTGCCTTCCTCTGCACATGTTCCAGCATGGCAATATCCTTCTTAAATTGGTGCCTGGAACTGGACACAACGTTCCAGGTGTTGTCTGACCAAGGTGTTGTCTGCGCCAGAGTGAAGGCCCCCTCAGCAGCGCAAACACCCCCCTGGAGTCAGTGCGCCTCGTGCTGAGTCACTTCCTGGTAGCTGTTTCCTTAAACTTTGCCTTCCTTCTGTGACTCTTAAGTCTCTCTCCATGACCCTCTTAGTAGTTTCACAAAAATTGATAGAGGCGCCATATTGGCTGCCTGTGCTGTGGCTCCTCTCACTAGGAATATTCTGCTTTGTAGAAGTGCCTGGTTTTTACCTCCACATATCTGCTTCTACAGGCAAAGCTTGAATATATTGTGTTTCAGTTTCAGACCACTGCAATAAAGTGAATATTGCAGTAAAAAGAGAGTCACAATTTATTTATTTATTGGTTTCCCAGTGCATATAAAAGTTGTGTTTACACTATACTGTAGTCTATTAACCCCAGCTCCAATCCTAGCTAGCTCCACCATAATTGCTGAAAGAGGGGTGGTGGCAGCATCAGCCATGGTAGGGTGCTTCTTTCCCCTGGGAGCAACCGGCCTGCCTGCAGCTGCACACGTCTCATCTTAAGGAGCAATAGCTGTGAAGCGCAACAAAGCAAAGCACAATAAAGTGAGATGTGCCTGCATATTTGTAATTGTATCTGTTTGTATATGAGGTCCCTCCATACTATTTGCTTTTGAGTCTTTCCGTTATTTCATCCAAAGAATAGCAAACCCAGTTAGTACGGCTCTGGATTCTATCACTGCTTGGGGCAACTGGGGAGTTTACAACTGTATCTTTGAAATCTATTGTGTTGGAGCCCTTCAGCAACAGATACTAAAATATTTTTTAGGATCATTTCTAAGGATAAAGGGTGTTAAATACCAAGTATGCAGCAAATAAAGATAGAATTACCTAAGGCCAAAATAGAGCAGATTAATATGAAATATATAACACAATACTGTAGCAGTTGCCATTAGCAACCACCATAACACTGCAGTGCGCATTCACTTACAACTCTGATTTCTGGACCTTCATAGCATAGCAGAACATTCACATTTTCAGCTAGCTAGCTTTTCTTTTTCACAGCCTAATCAGTGCCTCAAGGTGATTGTGTCTTTTTCTTAGCCGAGCATTTCTTTGTTTTAGTTTTTATTGAATTATTGACTTGGTAGGTATGAAAGTTGGAAGCCAAAACAAGAGGCCATGGTTGCCTGTTCAAGAGCAAGAGGAAAAACATAGAACTGCCACCTGCAATTTAATCTCTCATTGTACAGGAGCAGGCTTATGAATCTTTTCTCTCTCTCCCCACCCCACACATTTACTACTGAAATCTGAAATGGTAGCCTTGGTTTCCCCTGCTTTTCTTTGAAGTTTTCCATGATGCACCCTGGAAAAATGAAACAAAATCCGGTTGGGTACACAGATTAGTTATGTGATTCTGTGGATTATCACTAAGTCCAAAGGTTGTCCTGTCATTTGTGATAGCATTTGGGATAGACCCATGGTTGTCACATTAGATAAATATAGATCAAAAATATCTTTTTCAATGGGCTGAGAGTGAAACTTTCAAGATTTGCTTTGGGGGGAAAAGCAGAACCGAAGGAATTTGTCTGGGTTTTGCAGTAAGGAATCCAGTTTCATGTGTTCTTGAATAGAGGCTTTCTTTTTTAAAAGCCTGGTAAACATTTTAAAAGGGTTGGGATGAAAAGAGCTCCATTTCTGATCATGTTACAAGTGTATCTTTTCCTTGTCCAACGTTCAACTCCCATTCTGGATAGGCCATTTGAGTCTCATAGGAGGAAGTCTGGATACCACAGGTGTATACCAAAGCATTAAACATGGCTTCTGCCAGCCTCCCCCAACCTGGTGTCTTCCAGATAGAGTCACGGAATCATAGAATTGTAAAGTTGGAAGGTACACCAAGGGTCATCTAGTCCAGCCTCCTGCAATGCAGGAATTTCAGCTAATGCATCAATGACTAGTGGATATCCAACCTCTGATTAAAAACCTCCCATGACGGAGATTCCACCACCTTCTGAGGGAGTCTGTTCTATACCCCCTAACATTCCTTGGATGAAAATAGAGACATTCTATTCTACATCAGTATCACTGCTTGAGAATTCCCTCCTGGTTGAGTATAAAAGTTATTAGAGGAAACACACAAAACTATAGTATTCCAAACACAGAAATCTTTGAATTTATATATTGCATTTAGGGAAACTGGAGGGAAAAAGAAAATCCCAAATCAATAAATACAACTAACTATATGTGTTTGTAATAAAAAAAATTCCTTCCTGTAGCACCTTAAAGACCAACTAAGTTAGTTCTTGGTATAAGCTTTCGTGTGCATGCACACTTCTTCAGATATATGTGTTTGTGTGTGTGGAGACTGTGTGATGTCATCATGCATTTATGAGTATTTTGGAAGCATGGTTGTTCCAACTGTGCAGGTGTATGATATGGGGTATCCCAGTGTTTATTTTGAGGTCCAGGGACATATAAACTTTTGAGTTCGGGGAAACACAAACTTCCCCTTTATGGATGGATCAGCTGCTGGTTTTAAATTCCAACTCCTCTGAGTCCCAACCAGCCAAAGCATCAGGGGGAGACTGGGTTGGGGAATGCTGGTTTCAGCAACAGCTGATAAATTCCAGTTTGATTAAAATGAAGGGCAGGACTATAGCACATGCCTTGCCTTTAACATATCTCTGATTCCAGAATGACAACTCCAAGTGGGTTTGAGAAAGAACCTTGTTTCTTACTCAGCTGGGCCCCTACTGCCAGCTAGTATGCAGCACAGAAATATATAGACGAATATTAAGCATAAAGAAGGTTTTAATTTCCTACGGAAAGCATTAATATAGACTTGTATATATAAAAACTGGATTGGTGGAAATCAGTAACTTCTTTTCCCTTCTGGACTGCGGAAGAAGGAGGTCAAGGAAGAAAGAAGTTACAGTGTTATGGATTATAGAAACTAACATAGTCATCCAAGATACTAAAACAGTTGAAGCATTAAATGAATATTTCCAGATATATTTACAGGAGAGAACATTTCTGACTATGTATCCTAAATCAGGATCACTGAGGTGAAGGCGAAAGAAAGAAAGAAGGAAAGTGGTAGAACAACTTCAAGCCAGGAAGCCTTCAGGATTAAGGAAATTTGGGGATGTGTTGGCAGGCAAAGAAAACTGAGTAGTTATGACAGCTTAGTTTGGGCAAGAGCCCAAAAGAGCAACAGTGCAGAGCTATTTTGGGGGGGGGGGAATATGAAAACACATGCATAAACCCAATCGAGAAAACTTAGTGCCTATCGAATTAATATTTGTGAAACACATAAGCCCAAATACATTTTAGGTTCTTGCGTAAATGCTCTTGACTTCTTTCAAACAGGTAAGGGCAAGGTTTATAATGCCAGGAGCTGTGTGGATGAGAGCCTGTTTGCAAAGCTTTGCAGAAGATTTATTAAGAGGAATAAAAAGCTCCCGATAGTATGTACGTGACTTAAAAGTCAATCCAGTAAATTATAAGGCCAAATACAGACACTGCAAAATGTATGAGAGGGATTGTGATCATCAGGGTGAAAAACCTTCCTGAGTTCCATTACTAAGCCAAGCAGGATCCACCAGGCATTAAACCACATCCAGGCCACACATCAGCTGCCTTGCAAATGAAGTCGTATCAGCTTGACTATAAGCAGAGGCAAGGACGAAATGAGATGTGCTATTGCAAGTGCCTGTTAGGTTACAAGGAACCATTTCATATAAACATACACAGAGTTACACAGTTTCTCAAAGTGGTTTGTAAGTGGGTTTGCTGTAAGTTCCTCCAACTTTGCTACTGGCAGCCAATGAAGTGGAACATAGTTGAAGAAACTTGCAATGTTGTGGTCAGGAATGATGGGAGCTGTAGTCCAACAGCTTCTGGAAGGTGTTTCACGAGTTCCCTCCAGATGTGCTCTTTATAGTATGGAAAACATTTAAATTATACTTTTATTTCTATGCCTCTGAGGATAAATGTTGCATCTGTAATTTTATTAATTTATAAATGTAGTAATTTCAGCAAAAAGGAAAAATATGCAAACTTGATAAATATAACTATAATGATAATCCACTGATGACAAGCCAAACTTCTGTAATAGGTTAATGTATATGTTACAGGCCAGTCTCAAAATGTGGACATATCTGGATGTGCCTGAACAAATCTAGGAAAATCCACATCTTTGAGCATGTGTACATGCAGTGACCGGAAAAAACTAAATTTTTGATTGGCCTGAGGTAAATTTCCACGTTCCCAAATAAGCAGTTCTAGAACTGCCTGGTCAAATCCCTAAATATGTTGTGACAGCCATATTCTTTTCCAATTTTTCTGTGATTTTTTGGGTTGCATCTATACTTGCCCAGGGGGTATCCAGATGTGCCCAAGGTTCAGGATTCATCTGTAACAGTGATATATGCAAAGATGGCCTTTGAATCTTGCCACAGTGCATCTGTGTATATCCACTTGCAGTTCTTATTTGGCTGAGATCCAAAGAGCTGCTTTGCTTCTATATATAGGATGTGTGTCAGCCCAGTAGAATTGGGATTTTTTTCCCCTTGAAGTGACTCTCCTTACCATATGAATAGCTGTTGACTATCTATGCTCCATGTCAAAAGCAGTTTGACATGTATACCTGAAGGAGTGTTTCCACACCCATTGTTCTGCTTGGACACTGAGGTCCAGCACCGAGGGCCTTCTACTGGTTCCCTCATTGTGAGAAGCAAAGTTACAGGGAACCAGGCAGAGGGCCTTCTTGGTAGTGGCACCCACCCTGTAGAACGCCTTCCAACAGATGTCCAAGAAATAAACAACTACAGTGGTACCTCGGGTTACAGATGCTTCATGTTACAGACGCTTCAGGTTACAGACTCCACTAACCCAGAAATAGTACCTCAGGTTAAGAACTTTGCTTCAGGATGAGAACAGAAATCGTGCGGCAGTGGCAGCTGGAGGCCCCCTTAGCTAAAGTGGTACCTCAGGTTAAGAACAGTTTCAGGTTAAGAACGGACCTCCAGAACGAATTGAGTTCTTAACCCAAGGTACCACTGTATCTGATTTTTAGAAGACATCTGAAGGCAGCCCTGTTTAGGGAAGTTTTTAATATTTGATAAATTATTGTATTTTAATCTTTTGTGGAAGCCGCCCAGAGTGCCTGGTGAAACCCAGTCAGATGGGTGGGGTATACATAAATTATTACTGTTGTTGTTTGTTTATGGCAGAATGGGGTGATGTTTTAGTGATGGTGGTATGGAGTCTGAAGCCCCTTTGGGCTCCTGGAACTAGTTTCACTGTTCTTTAGACCTTAGCCACACAATTAACAAACAGGTGCGTACCTATACTAGAGATAAATGACAGTATGCAATAAAGTGTTTCTGCTGCAAGGATTTTCACTTACACAACGTAACTTCTTCTTCCTTCTCCTCTCCCCCTTGCCACCCCCAAATCTGCCCTAGAGAGTTGCGGGGGGGGGGGGGGGGAGAGACAGAACAGATTTAGGGTGCATGTAGGGGTGTGCATGGAGATACAGAGAAGGAGGAGTTTTGTTGTGGACACAAAGTACTTGCACTAGCAGATGTTGTTGTTGTTTAGTCATTTAGTCGTGTCCAACTCTTCGTGACCCCATGGACTAGAGCACGCCCGGCACTTCTGTCTTCCACTGCCTCCCGCAGTTTGGTCAAACTCATACTGGTAGCTTCAAGAACACTATCCAGCCATCTCGTCCTCTGTTGTCCCCTTCTCCTTGTGCCTTCAATCTTTCCCAACATCAGGGTCTTTTCCAGGAAGTCCAGGGGGTTAGACTAGATGACCCTTGTGATCACTTCCAACTCAACCGTTCTATGATTCTGTGAAATGGCGTGGTCCTCATTTGAACTAAATATTGGTTTATAATCTGATTAGGTGTAAATCAGTTTCAGATGCTTATCCTGATAATTACGCCTTCCTACCGTGTCCATGACTAGACCTAATGGTCAGGGGTACCTTTACCTTTACCTTATTTAGCTTTCAGTTTTTTGAAATGTATTCATTGAGCACCTTTACAAAGCAAGCAGCTGTGCACGGAGAAGGATAGAGAGGCACAAGAATGTGAAGAGGGACGAAATATGCATGTGTAAACAAAAAATGTGTACAAAAAATGGAAAAGGGGGGAACCACCAAAGAGGAATTCAAACAAATAGCCAGCACGTGTAGACACAAAATCAGAAAAGCTAAAGCACAGAATGAACTCAGGCTTGCTAGAGAGGTTAAAAGCAACAAAAAAGGCTTTTACGGGTATGTTCGTAGCAAAAGGAAGAACAAAGAAACAGTGGGGTCACTCAGAGGAGAAGATGGTGAAATGCAAACAGGGGACACAGAAAGGGCTGAACTCCTCAATGCCTTCTTTGCCTCAGTCTTCTCCGATAAAGAAAACAATGCCCGACCTGAAGAATTTGGAGCAAATGATTCAGCAGAGGAAACACAGCCCAGAATAACTAAGGAGATAGTACAAGAATACTTGGCTAGTTTAGATGTATTCAAGTCTCCAGGGCCAGATGAACTGCATCCAAGAATATTAAAAGAACTGGCAGAGGTGATCTCAGAACCACTGGCAGTCATCTTTGAGAATTCCTGGAGAACAGGCGAAGTCCCGGCAGACTGGAGGAGGGCAAATGTTGTCCCTATTTTCAAAAAGGGGAAAAGAGAGGACCCAAATAATTACCGCCCAGTCAGTCTGACTTCAGTACCAGGAAGATTCTGGAGCAGATCATTAAGCAAACAGTCTGTGAGCACCTAGAAAGGAATGCTGTGATCACCAATAGTCAGCATGGATTTCTGAAAAATAAGTCATGTCAGACGAACCTGAACTCGTTTTTTGACAGAATTACAAGCCTGGTAGATGAAGGGAACGCAGTGGATGTAGCCTACCTTGATTTCAGCAAGGCATTTGACAAGGTGCCCCATGATATTCTTGTAAAGAAGCTGGTAAAATGCGGTCTTGACTATGCTACCACTCAGTGGATTTGTAACTGGCTGACTGACCGAACCCAAAGGGTGCTCATCAATGGTTCCTCTTCATCCTGGAGAAGAGTGACTAGTGGGGTGCCACAGGGTTCTGTCTTGGGCCCGGTCTTATTCAACATCTTTATCAACGACTTGGATGATGGACTCAAGGGCATCCTGATCAAATTTGCAGATGACACCAAACTGGGAGGGATGGCTAACACCCCAGAGGACAGGATCACACTTCAAAATTACCTTGACAGATTAGAGAACTGGGCCAAAACAAGATGAATTTTAACAGGGAGAAATATAAAATATTGCACTTGGGCAAAAAAAATGAGAGGCACAAATACAAGATGGGTGACACCTGGCTTGAGAGCAGTACATGTGAAAAGGATCTAGGAGTCTTGGTTGACCACAAACTTGACATGAGCCAACAGTGTGACGCGGCAGCTAAAAAAGCCAATGCAATTCTGGGCCTCATCAATAGGAGTATAGCATCTAGATCAAGGGAAGTAATAGTGCCACAGTATTCTGCTCTGGTCAGACCTCACCTGGAGTACTGTGTCCAGTTCTGGGCACCACAGTTCAAGAAGGACAATGACAAACTGGAACGTGTCCAGAGGAGGGCAACCAAAATGGTCAAAGGCCTGGAAACGATGCCTTATGAGGAACGGCTAAGGGAGCTGGGCATGTTTAGCCTGGAGAAGAGGAGGTTAAGTGGTGATATGATAGCCATGTTCAAATATATAAAAGGATGTCACATAGAGGAGGGAGAAAGGTTGTTTTCTGCTGCTCCAGAGAAGCGGACACGGAGCAATGGATCCAAACTACAAGAAAGAAGATTCCACCTAAACATTAGGAAGAACTTCCTGACAGTAAGAGCTGTTCGACAGTGGAATTTGCTGCCAAGGAGTGTGGTGGAGTCTCCTTCTTTGGAGGTCTTTAAGCAGAGGCTTGACAACCATATGTCAGGAGTGCTCTGATGGTGTTTCCTGCTTGGCAGGGGGTTGGACTCGATGGCCCTTGTGGTCTCTTCCAACTCTATGATTCTATGAGTCTATGATTCTATGAAATATGCATGTGTAAACACAGTAAGGTGTGGAGAAAAGAAGGTAGATAATAGCCTTTGGGATAGGATGGGGCAGAGAAGCCTCTTGCAAAATCAAAGCAAGACCTTCAGCCCTTGATTGCTTTATATGTCAAGGAATTGTCACCCAAATCCATTCATGTGCATTGGAAGTATTGCATCTAATATATGCAGTTGTTTCTTTTAGCAGCCAAGTGTAATATGCTCTGTGTATCTTTTTGTTTTTAGGTGTGACTAGTGGTAACTATAAATCTCGGTTTCCATCATAATAAAGTTGAACACTTTGTGCTATCGGACAGGGAGCAACAACCTTTTGTTCCTCTGCCTTGACATTTCCAGTGCACTTCAATGTCGCTGTGAGATACATTGCAATTATAATGTAATGACAGAATGTTAAGATGATGAAATATAGCAAAGCTTCATAAGTCAGCATAATATTTTGTTCACAGATGAACACATCTTATTCCCTTCTTGTATAATTACATAGAATGTGAGAAGCTTCTTCATTTAACGTTAAGTCCCTTTGAGCCAGGAAATATGGGCTTGATACAGTGTCTCGATCCTTCTGTTTTCTCTGGTTGTCCTCCAGGAGGTATATTTTAATGGTTGTGAGAAATTAGGCTTTGGAAAACATATGTTTTCTCTATAGTTAAATAAACTACAGAGTGGTGTTTGCAGAAGGATTTGCTGCAGGCAAAAAATCATTTTAAAATCCACAATGCCAGTTGCTGGCTGCAGCACATGAGGGCACTAGGCCCTAATCTGGCGTCACCAAACTTTTTGGGCCAGTGGATTCAGTTGCAATTTTGAAAAACTGTTGTGGTGCCAGACACAAAATGGCTGCCATATCTAAGTGAGCAGAAAGAGACAGGACCACTGAATGGTGCACCCACCTCCATAAAGGGAAAGTGGGGGCCTGTATCGACCCTGCTTTGCTTTGTCATAGAGTACACCTCTTTGCACATGTCCCCCATTGGCAGGGATAATAGGTGTCTAATTCTGCCATCCATTGAAACATGGGCATGCATGGGGGAGGGGGTTCCGTATAGGAGAGGCCGAGCCAGCGTAAAGAGGAATTGAGGACCTCCCCAGGCACTCTGGGCGGCTTCCAACAAAATATTAAAAATACATTAAAAGTAGTAAGATAAAGCAGTCTCTTGTGCATTGTTAATTACTGAGCGGACACTTACTGAGACCTTGTCACAGGCATCATTGGAGGTACTGGCAGGCATAGCAGTGCCCATGGGTACAAGCAGTGCTGGCAGCCTTTGGCCTAGTATGTCCTAGGTTGGGATTCAGTTTATTTAATGGATTTCCATGCAAGTCCAGTGTTTGAAACTCCCATTGTTTCAGGCACATTTTACACCTTCGACACCTCCCTTTCCATGGAGGCGCAGATTGCAGCTATAACAAAGGTGGCATTTTTCCATCTCCGCCAAGCTAAGCATTTGGCTCCTTACCTCTCTCACCCTGACCTAGCCACTGTGATCCACGCGACGGTCACCTCCAGACTGGATTATTGTAACTCGCTCTACGTGGGGCTGCCCTTGAGACTGACCCAGAAACTCCAGCGGGTGCAGAATGCTGCAGCGAGACTCCTTACGAGGTCTTCGCTGTGAGATCACATACACCCGGTGCTATACCAGCTGTACTGGCTCCCGGTGGAGTACAGGATCAGGTTTAAGGTGCTGGTTTTAACCTTTAAAGCCCTATACGGCCTAGGACCCTCGTACCTACGGGACCGCCTCTCCTGGTATGCCCCACAGAGAAACTTACGGTCTTCAAATAAAAACATCTTGAAGGTCCCAGGCCACAGAGAAGTTAGGCTGGCCTCAACTAGAGCCAGGGCTTTTTCGGCTGTGGCTCCGATCTGGTGGAACACTCTGTCACAAGAGACCAGGGCCCTGCGGGACTTGACATCTTTCCGCAGGGCCTGCAAGACAGAGCTGTTCCACCAGGCCTTTGGCCAGGGCACAGCCTGACTCCCTCCCTCGGCAATCTTCGCGGAGCTCTGGCCCAATGGTTGCCAGTGGCTTGAATTAATTAATTTTATAATGAACAATTTTAGAGTGTTGTTAATGTTGTACTTTTGTATTGTTTTATTGTTGTTAGCCGCCCTGAGCCCGGCTTCGGCTGGGGAGGGTGGGATATAAATAATTTTTTTATTATTATTTATTATTATTATTATTATTATTATTATTATTATTATTATTTCATTAGCGCGAGCAGTTTCAGATCTCTGGGTGCAGTACTGCACCTAAGATTTCAGATTAAAACTGCAGTGGAGGGGAGGTACTTTTCCTGGTTTTTTCACCGTACGAAATTAGCTCCAGTGCATGCATTGAACTGAAGAACCTGTTAGAATTTCCAAAATTATTTAAATTTCCCCCCACTCTTTTCTGAACATACAGGAGCACCATGTATTTATGTGCATGTTGGAAGGAAACAAAATCCAACAGGTATACATGCAGTGGTACCTTGGTTTAAGAACGCTGCAAACCCGGAAGTAGGTGTTTTGGTTTGTGAACTTTGCCTTGGAAGCAGAACATGTTCCGCTTCTCATTGAGCGTATTCCATTTGTAAATTGAGTCCCCCGCTGCTATGGGAAAACACGCCTTGGTTTAAGAACACTTTGGTTTAAGAATGGGCTTCCGGAACGGATTAAGTTGGTAAACCAAGGTACCACTGTACTCACTTTTAAGGTGTTTTAAAACTCACGTGGGGAGGAATGATTGTATTCAGAAAGAAGGGAAGGAAGAGATTGTAGGACTGTCATTGTAATTTACATGGTTCAATTTCTGATGCAGAGATCGTAGTTTCTCTGATGCAAAAATATCCCTGATCCAATTCTGTCCAATTTAATTTCTGTTTGGGGTGTGTGTGTGTGTGTGTGTGTGTGTGTGTGTGTGTAAGATTTATTGGCTTCTGGATTTGCAAATCCTTGAGTGTCTTTTTAACAAAATAGACGCAAGAAATTCAACCTCTAACACCTCCTGCAAAGAGCAGTGTTATGTACTGAGTTGAATAGGATCCAAACTGTAGCAGTCTGATTGGTCCTAGAACAATAGGATCCAAAAGGCAGCAGTCTGATTGGTCCTAGAACAATAGGATTCAGAATGCAGCAGTCTGATTGGTCCTAGAACAATGCAGCAGTATGATTGGTTGGCAGGAACCACCCAATCCTGCTCCAGATAGAAGTGAATCCACAACCTGATTGGCTTACAGTAGAATTCCAGAATTAGCCAATCATGTGCAGCCCATTGTGTAAATAATGTATATAAAGCAGATACTGTGAGGGGACATTTATTCATTCCTCCTCACCACTATGAGCTGAATAAAGAGCATGAAATCACTTTGCGACTCTGAGTATATTTCACTGGCGACGAAGGTGGGATCCCGCTGAGCTGACTGCCACACACAGCACCGCAGCACCGCCAACTGCCGCACCGCTGCCTCGCACCGTGTATCCAGGCTTCAGCTCCGGGGCACAAGGAACTCAGAATGGCAGCCAACAGCAGCTTCTCGCCATTCAACCCAGCATCTGGAGACTGGGAAGCGTACGCCTCCCGTTTCACCTTCCTCCTAGAAGCCAAAGGGGTCACCGACGAAGAAGACGCCAAGAAGAGGGCGATATTCTTCAGCGTCTGCGGAGAGGAGACGTTTGAAATCGCCCGGGCTCTCCTTGCGCCTGAAGACGTCGCTACTGTTCCATACAAAACAATAATGGAACAGCTGAAGGGGCACTTTTCGCCGCAGCCCTCAGTGGTGGCTCGTCGAAATGCCTTCTACGCAAAGCGGCAAGCCCCTGGGGAAACCATAACTGGGTTTGTGACCTCTCTCCGCCAAGCCGCCCGGTTCTGCAACTTCTCAGAGCTGGAGAACATGCTTCGTGACCGCCTCGTCGGTGGCCTGAAGGATGAGAAGCTGCAACGACGCCTCTACGCTAAGAAGGACCTAACGTTCCAGGTCGCTCTGGAGGAGGCCCTGGCAACAGAAGCTGCCGAGAGGTCGACCCAAGAGGCACGGCCGAGCCTGCCATCCCAACCGAGGGTCCACCATGAAGACCTCACCGACGACTCAGGATCCGACAGGGAGGAGGTGCACCGAGTACAGCAGCGCACTCAAGCAGCGCACAGACCACAGCTGCCTCGACGAGAAGGAGGGAACTGCGCAAGCTGCGGGGAGAGTCACGAGAGGAGGACCTGCCGTTTCCGCAACGCAGAGTGCAGGCAGTGCAGAAAATCGGGACACATCGCCCGGGTGTGTCGGGCTCGGCCCACCCGACACCAGGCATCAGATGACCAATCCAAGAGCCCCAGGTCCCGGGGCCCAACGCACCAAGGCAACTCGACGGAGCTCACGGACTTCCAGGTATACCAGTTGCCCCACCCCAACGTAGAGAAAATTTATGTAGAGGTACAGATAGAGGGGGCCCCATGCCGCATGGAGCTTGACACAGGTTCAACTCTATCCATAATCTCGGCAAGGACCTTAAGGAAACTGTGTCCCACTGGGGGTCCCAAACTCAGGCCGGCCCCATTCACCCTCCGGGACTTCCAGAAACGTAAGGTCCCCACAATGGGGGTGGGGACCTTCAGGGTGCAATACCGAGGGCGGACGCGGCAACTGGACTTGCTTGTGGTCAAGGGCCCCTACATTAGCTTACTGGGATTGGCATGGTTTGGACCACTGGGGCTAGCTGTCACCGGGGTGAACCACACTAGCTTACAAGTGGACGTGGACGCCATATGCAAGGAATTTCCAGGGGTTTTCGATGGGAAATTGGGACAGTATACGGGCCCCCCCATTGCGCTACAGCTTGACCCCGCAGTACGACCGGTCAGGCTCAAGGCCCGCCGGGTCCCGTTCGCCTTGAAACCCCGTATAGACGAGGAATTGGACCGACTCGTAGAGCAAGGAGTGCTGGAGCCGGTGCCTAATGCTCCCTGGGAAACCCCAATCGTCACACCCGTCAAGCCTAATGGTTCGGTCCGCATCTGCGCAGACTACAAATGTACCATAAACAAGGCCCTCACGGCCCACGCATACCCAGTGCCAGTGGTCAGCCATGTCCTTGCCACCCTGGCTGGGTCGAAAATTTTTGGCAAGCTGGACTTGGCCCAAGCATATCAACAGCTGCCAGTAGATGAGGCCACAGCAGAGGCACAGACGATTGTGACGCACAGAGGAGCGTTCAGGGTAAAGCGGCTGCAATTCGGTGTCAGCGTGGCACCAGGCATATTCCAGAATATAATGGACTCTCTCCTTAAAGGGATTCCTGGCGTCACCCCCTTCTTCGATGATGTGTTGATTGCCGGCCCCACACCAGAGGAGTTTGAGGACCGCCTCCGCACCGTTCTGCACCGTTTCCAGACGGCGGGTCTCAAGGTGAAGCGGGAAAAATGTCTACTAGGAGTGCCTCAGGTGGACTTTCTGGGATTTATGGTGGACGCAGAAGGGGTCCACCCGACTGGGGACAAGGTACGGGCCATTTGTGATGCCCCAGCGCCCAAGAGCAAGACTGAACTTCAGGCCTTCTTGGGACTATTGAACTTTTACCATTCCTTCCTTCCCCACAAGGCGGCGGTAGCGGAGCCCCTACACAGACTCCTGGACAAGCGGGCCCCTTGGGTGTGGGGCCAGCGCCAGGAGGCCGCATTCCAGGCAGTCAAGGACTTGCTTGTCTCAAACTCGGTCTTGGCACACTTCGACGAGAGGCTGCCGGTGGTGCTAGCATGCGACGCCTCACCCTATGGCATTGGAGCTGTCCTGGGGCACCAACTCCCGGATGGAAGAGAGGTACCGGTGGCGTACTTTTCCCAGACACTCAACACAACCGAGCGGAACTACTCGCAAATCGACAAGGAGGGTCTGGCAATCGTAAAGGGAGTAAAAAAATTCCATGATTTCTTGTACGGGCGGCCCTTCACCGTGGTGACTGACCACAAGCCGTTGCTTGGCTTGTTTGCCCCCGAAAAGCAGACCCCCCAAGTGCTGTCTCCTCGCGTCCTCAGGTGGTCAATTTTCCTTGCCAGCTACCAGTATGCACTGATTCACCGACCTGGGAAGGCGATGGGCCATGCGGACGCCCTCAGCAGGCTACCACTACCGGAAACAGGCCCTGACCCAGCACCTGCACAAGAGGTTATGAGCCTGGAGCTGCTTCCCGACCGCCCCATTCAGGCACAAGAAGTTGCACACCATTCCAAGAAAGATAGGGTCATCTCCCGGGTCCTGGACTGGGTGTGGAGGGGATGGCCCAGCAGCAGCCCCGGGCCAGAATTCGCCGGCTACACAACCCGCAAACATGAACTGTCGGCCCACAAGGGGTGCCTGTTATGGGGAAGCAGAGTCGTTGTTCCCCAGCCCCTCTGCAAAAGGGTCCTCACAGCCCTACACGAGACACATCCAGGGGTAGTAAGAATGAAGGCCCTTGCCAGGAGTTATGTGTGGTGGCCGGGGATCGATGGAGAGATAGAGGCCTGGGTCAAACACTGCCAGGCCTGCCAAGAATCCCGCCCAGACCCCCCAAGGGCCCCAGTCCAGTCCTGGGAGTCCGCCCGAGCACCATGGTCACGCCTGCATGTGGATTTCGCTGGCCCCTTTCAGGGGAAAACATTCTTCATAGTGGTGGACTCCTACACCAAATGGCTGGAAGTCGCACTGGTACCGTCCACTTCCACGTCCGCAGCCATCCGGGTACTACGCAGGCTGTTTGCAACCCACGGGCTCCCTGACACTCTCGTCTCAGACAACGGGACTGCATTTACGTCAGGAGAATTCCAAACCTTCACAGCGCAGAACGCCATCCGCCACATCCGTTCGGCGCCGTTCCACCCTGCCACCAATGGCCAAGCAGAACGCATGGTGCGGACCACCAAGGACACCCTTCGCCGCATGACGCAAGGGGACTGGGAGTACCGCCTTGCCACATTCCTTCTAGCACAGCACAGCACCCCCAGCTCAACGACTGGCCGGAGCCCCGCTGAACTACTAATGGGTCGGCGCCTTGCAATCAGATTGGACCGCCTTCACCCCGATAGAGCTCAGGATGAGGTAGTGGTGGGGGAAGGCAGGAACCCCCGGACCTTCGAGGCCCAGGACCCAGTGTACGCAAAGAATTTTGGGGCAGGCCCAGCATGGGTACCCGCCACAATCACCAGGGTCACTGGCCCCGTGTCGTACGAGGTGCTAACGGATGGGGGGCAATGCTGGCGCCGCCACTGCGACCAGATACGGCGACGATTCCCGGGAGAAAACCAGGAGGAGGACAGGTCAGAGGAGTCCCAAGGGAACAGCGGGGCAGTGAGGCCCATAGAGCAGGAGGGGCCAGCAGGAGAGGCAGAATCAGTAAATACAGAGAGGACCCGTGAGGCCGAAAGGACACCGGAACCAGAACCACGACTGAGCGAGCCGGTTGCACCAGACCAAACAGCCGCATCACAGCCAGCATCCTTGGAACACGAGCCAGAACCCGGAGCCCGGACCAGGGAACACCCCAGGCCACAACGCACACGTAGGCCGCCGGCATACCTTGAGGACTATGAATGCGACCTCCTGGGCAGGACTGGAACTTAGAGGGGAGGGGTGTTATGTACTGAGTTGAATAGGATCCAAACTGTAGCAGTCTGATTGGTCCTAGAACAATAGGATCCAAAAGGCAGCAGTCTGATTGGTCCTAGAACAATAGGATTCAGAATGCAGCAGTCTGATTGGTCCTAGAACAATGCAGCAGTATGATTGGTTGGCAGGAACCACCCAATCCTGCTCCAGATAGAAGTGAATCCACAACCTGATTGGCTTACAGTAGAATTCCAGAATTAGCCAATCATGTGCAGCCCATTGTGTAAATAATGTATATAAAGCAGATACTGTGAGGGGACATTTATTCATTCCTCCTCACCACTATGAGCTGAATAAAGAGCATGAAATCACTTTGCGACTCTGAGTATATTTCAAGCAGTGATGTAACCAACAAGTTATCCCTCATCTCTGCAGAAGGTGAAAATAAACTGCATTAATCTAGAGGTGAAGCTGACAGGATACTTTAAAAACCAATGTTAATTTCACCACTGCAGTAAGGGGGTAGGCTGCATTAGTGGGAAGAAACCTTAATGATTTCAACCTTGCCTGTTGCAGGCTTTCAACTGGGACTAGATAATGCACAGTTAGTGATGAACCAACAAATGTGACTTCCAATCCAAGACGTTTGAGTTACAGCATAGCGGAAAGAGGCATACAGCAGAGATTTCAGATGGGCAGTTGTTGCTCATAAGTATGAAGATTTATTGGGTGACATTCATAGTGCAAAGAGAAATGCAATTTATGGTTCCAAACTGGTTGTATGTCTACCTTGCTCATGGACTTTCATTCTGTTAGAGTTACAGCTTTGCCCTTTGCAGCATGTATCAAAGAGGAGGCATGGCCTCATGAGCTGGAGGATGGTGCTCATTGTAAGGAGACTCCATGTGCCAGATTGAAGTTTTCTGTGAGTTGCTCAGTATGTGGCACTAACTGAAAAGCTTGATCTCTGAAAAATGCTGAGAGCATTTTTTGCAGCAAGCTACGGTAATTCTGCTGAATCATGAGAACCATGTTGCTGGTGTCATGCTTTTTTCAGTCTTGTCATCTTAGGATTTACCGTAACTAATATGGGGGAATTAAATTTGATCATTGTGTGTGCCTAGTGTGAGGTACTAAAATGATTAATTCTGGTAGAACTGTGTGCATAGTAACCGTTTTCAATACTATCCGTTTTTCAGTGTGATCCATTTTAATGTGGTGCCACCAGATACATTTCTGTCAGTATTGCAAAGTTATGTCTACCTCTCATTTAAATCACAACCAGTGAAGACGGTAAATGTTCTGTGTGAGTGCCTGTAGGCGGTTGGAGGATGGATGGTGGATAACGGATTGAGGTTGAATCCCAGCAGGATAGAAGTATTGTTTCTGGGGGACAGAGGGTGGGCAGTTGTGGGGGACTCGCTGGTCCTGAATGGGGTAACTGTGCCACTGAAGGACCAGGTGTGCAGCCTAGGAGTTATTTTGGACTCACAGCTGTCCATGGAGTCACAGGTTAACTCTATGTCCAGGGCGGCTGTCTACTAGCTCCATCTGGTATGCTGGCTGAGACCCTACCTGCCTGTGCACTGTCTCACCAAAGTGGTACATGCACTGGTTATCTCCTGCTTGGACTACTGCAATGCGCTCCATGTGAGGCTACCTTTGAAGGTGACTCGGAAACTACAACTAATCCAGAATGCGGCAGCTAAATTGGTGTCTGGGAGCAGCTGCTGAGACAATATAACACTGGTCCTGAAAGACCTACATTGGCTCCTAGTATGTTTCTGAGCACAATTCAAAGTGTTGGTGTTGAGCTTTAAAGCTCTAAATGGCCTTGGCCCTGTATACCTGAAAGAGTGTCTCCATGCCTCATCATTCAGCCAGATCCCTTTGGGATCCTGCAAGTTGCACAATAGCACTCTGCCTCAGTAGTGTAGCTAAGTGGGGCGGGGAGTGGGTGTACTGGGCGGGACATTCATTGGGGGCAGCATGGCTGGTGGCAGAGGGTGATTGGAGCCAGAGGGCAGGGTTGAATGACATGAGTGCTCCCTTTCTGTCTCACTCAACAACTTTTGGAGATCTCCCTTAAAAAAGCACCCTTCCTGGGTGTTGCCAGGGCTCCCTACACCACTGCTCTGCCTACCTATGATTCCCAGCAGCTGGTCTTCAGAGGCATAATGAATCTGACAGTGGAAGTAGAACATAGTCCTCATGCTCAGCAGCCATTCACAGCCTTGCCATCCATGAATTGTTCTAGTCTTCTTTTAAGGTCATCCAAATGGGTGGCCATCTTTGCCTCCTGTAGGAGAGAGCTCCCTTGCTTAACTATGCACTATGTGAAAAAGTACTTTCTTTTATCTTTCCTGGGTCTTGCAGGATTCAGCTTAATTGGATAGCCAAAGTCCTATGTTATGAGGGAGGCAGAAAAACTTTTCCTGTATCTGCTTTCTCGATGCTGTGTATAGTTTTATCAACTTTTGTCACTGAGAGAGTCTGCTGTACAACAACCAGGGTTGGCTTCCAGTGTTCTGGAATCTGAATAGAAGTTAAACTTTTCTTTTTTAAACAGGTTAAAATAAGGGAAAGGTATGAGTTAGAAATTTACCTTAGTTTGCTCTTCATTTTTGGCACTGGCTCTTAATTATTCATAAGTCGTGGTAGCTTTTTCTCAGCCTTTTTCATGTTCCTGTTTTCTATTTTTGAAACCTGGCACGTTGCTTGGTAACTGTGTGAGACAGTGTAAATAAATTATGTAGCTTTTTATCTGTTTCCACTTCTCTTGTGAAGATTGCTTCTCCACCCTGCCCCCTATTAAATAGGTACAGTGATATTATAGAAGACAGGGACAAGGTCATTTGTTGGAAAGGCAAGATAGTGTATTAGTTTAATAACTGTGCAAGGAGGCATTCTCAGTATCACATATCCTCTGATTTCTTCCTCAGAACTTGTTTTAGGACTGCTTTTGTCCTCACAGTCAAGGACTTGGGAGTAGGATTTGATACCCCTCTGTTGCTGGCACTTCAGTAAAATAAATAAATAACTGGTCCTCCTTCTGAATCACATCTAATTCAGCTTACCCTCAATGCTACCTCATTGTGCCTCCCAAGGATGGAGAATCTGTGCCCATCCAGTTGTTCCCGCACTCCAACTGCCATTATTCCTGACTATTGGTTATGATAGCTGAGTCTGAGAAGAGCTGAAGTCCAGCAACATCTGGGGCAGGCATCCCCTAACTCGGTCCTCCAAATGTTTTGGGACTACAATTCCCATCATCCCTGACCACTGGTCCTGTTAGCTAGGGATGATGGGAGTTGTAGTCCCAAAACATCTGGAGGGCCAAGTTTGGGTACGCCTGATCTGGGGCATGGGAGCACAGTTTATTCATCCCTGAGATTGACGTTGGGTTCATCTTTATTTGCTTTTAAACAGGCCTTGAATGCCTCCTTTTTTCCAGTCTGCTTTTAGCTGAGAAGTTGGATGAAGTTTTCTTATTTAATTATTTAAACTGCAGCTGATTTCCTTTCTGTGCTGAGGGCTGTACAATGTTTTTAGGCTGCTGTTTTATTTTCTAGTTGGTAAGTGTAATTAAATGGCTTTGGACGCCTCTAAAAGAGGTTTGGACAAATTCACAGATGAGAAAGCTATCAGTGTGGCTCCTGGTCATGATGGCTGTGCTCTGCCTCCACAGCTGGAGGAAGTATGTTTCTGAATCCCAGTTGCTGGAAACCATGGAAGAGCAGAGGTTTCTTGTGCTCAGGTCCTGTTTAGAGGTTTCCCCAGGTTTCCTCAACCTCAGTCCTCCAGATGTTTTGAGACTACAATTCCCATCATCCCTGACCACTGGTCCTGCTAGCTAGGGATCATGGGAGTTGTAGGCCGAGGTTGAGGAAGCCTGGGTTTCCCATAGGCTTATTGGTGGCCACTGTGAGAACAGGATGCTGGACTAGATGGGCCATTGGTTTAATCCAGCAGGGTCTTCTTATGCTTTTATGCTTTATTCATATATGTGAGGTACTTTTGAAGGATTCTTTCTGAAAGGGCAACACAGAACTATTTGAAATAAATGGTTCCTCTCAGTGGACACATTTCCCATTTTAATTTTCTTAAATTGATTAAAAAATTAGAAAATTGTGCTTCATCAGTGCTTCATAGTGGTTTCCAACAAGAAATTGACAATAAAATAGTACAGTACAAAATTTTTCCATCCCCCCACTCCAAGCTTTTCCCAAATCACAAGAAAGGACCAAAGTAGGTTAAATGATTGACAGTTCAATTCTAACTGTGTTTACTCAGAATTAAGTCACACTGTTCAATGGGGCTTACTCCTAGGTAAGTAGGGTTAGGACTGCAGGCTGAGTCCATTTGCCTGGGATTTATTTTAGGATACGGGCAGTGCCACTCCTGTTGTTAGGCAGAGTAAGCCATTTTCATTTATTGGGTCCCCTGCCCCCACTTTGGAAACAGCCTAGGAGACTTCAATTCATGGGTGGGCTAGACATTCATTCATTCATTTAAAAGGTAAAGGTACCCCTGCCCGTACGGGCCAGTCGTGTCCGACTCTAGGGTTGTGTGCCCATCTCACTTAAGAGGCCGGGGGCCAGCGCTGTCCACAGACACTTCCGGGTCACGTGGCTAGCGTGACAAGCTGCATCTGGCGAGCCAGCGCAGCACACGGAAACGCCGTTTACCTTCCCGCTAGTAAGCTGTCCCTATTTATCTACTTGCACCCGGGGGTGCTTTCGAACTGCTAGGTTGGCAAGGTGTTCATTCATTTAGAAATAAATAAATAAATCTATTAATTTATTTATAGGATTTGTACCCTTCCTTTACAAGCAAATGCCCTCAAGGCAGCTTTCAACAATCGGTAAAGGAATTAATAACACACACTCAAACAGCAACAGCAAAACTTTAAGAATAAAAAGAGCAGAAGCATCAGACTAGTGTTCATGCAATACATGGCAGAATTGTGCTGTTGCCCACAGAGTCTGCTGAAGCACAATGTATTGTTTCTTGGTCTCTATTTTAGGTTTTTCAGCACATAAGGTTGGGAGGAAGTGTAAGCAAAGTCCCAATCAAAGTCAGATGACAGCTGCTAAGCTTTTCTCTTGTCATCAAGACCTAATAGGTATTTTTAGTCTCATTAGATATTCTTAGTGACTTTTAAAGTGCCACATCAGTCATGATGATTACAAATTGTCAGAATGAAATGCACTAATATACTGTTTTAAATTTCCAAATCATTTTTAGAACCTGAATGACCTTTACATGATCAAATATATGCTTTCTAGATTTTCATGTGCGAGCTAACATGTAGGTCAAACTCTGGGATTAATGAAAGAAACAAATATCCATCTTTTGGAGGCATGCAGCTGGCAACCTGACATTTCCTTGACCTCTTTTTGAATACAGATGATGGGGCTGTGAACTCTTGTCAATTCAGACCCATTCTTTCTGCAAAGCTCCTTGCAAATTTCTGTTAGGACAATAACACAGAAGCAAATGTTAAACGCATTCTCCCCAAATGCCTAGTTCCTAACCCAGAACACCTGCCCCATGCACTGGTATTTTTAAAAGTGCACAATAAGCTGAACTATGGGTTGGATAGTAAAGTCTAATAAGTGGGGTACTTTTTTATCTACCTGTATTTCATCATCATCATCATCAAACCTTTATTGGCATCACTTACAAACATTCAGAATAAATAGGCCAATGCGATCTTGTTGCCATTTCAACAGTACAGTCATTTGCCAAAGGGAAGAAGAGGCGAGCAATCAATTTCACCTCTGTGGGACTCCAGCAAGGGCAGGGTCCTGTAGCGTACTTCGGCAGCAGAAAATCAAATAGAGAAACTTGGCTAGTGTCTTGGTGAGCTCCTGGTCTCTCCCCTGTAATAAGCATATAACCTCCGTCTCTTGTTTCCATGTTGGGATATATAGGTGGTCTAAGAATTGTTGGCGGAGATCATCATATATTTTACAATTAAGGGCCATGTGAGCTAGAGTTTCCACCAGGTGGGCATCACATGGGCAGATCCTATCTCCTTCTGCCATACCCGTAAACCTAACCCAAAGGATGTTAGAAGGATTACAATTGAACCTAGCCAGCAAAAAAGCCCTTCTTTCTTGCGGGTTAAACAAAAATTGTAAATAATTATGGTTAAATTCCTGCACCCAGGAGATTCGAAAATAAAGAGGGGGACATGTTTTCCCCTGCAGCTGAGATTAGTTCCTGGTGGTCTATGTCCCACAGCCTGTTTTTAACGTGGCCTTGGTGACTGGAAAAGCCACAGCACCCAGGAGATCCTCTGAAAGCCCAAGTTGCTGCAACTTTGTGCAAAACAGTTGTAGCCCTGGGGAAGGGAAGGGGTCTGACAGAACTTTGCTAAGTAAGTAAAGTATCTTTGTCTGCTGAAAAACAAATGTTTAGCCAGTATAAAAGAAAATTCGACCAGGCAACTGTCTCTAGCTTATGTTGGTACACAGCGTGGGACAGCAAAAATCTTAAATAGAAAAGCTGCCTGCAGTTGTTCCACTGACTGGGTAAACCCTGACATCCAGATTGAAATTCCATAGAGCAGTTGGGCTTTAACTTTAGCATTAAAAACCTTGAGGGCAGAAGGGATGTGTTGGTTACCTCTTGTTGCAAAAAAGTGCAATATGGCCTACATAGAAAGCTTGCTGGTGTTTACCGCCACTGCGCAGTGTGAGGACCACCAGAACCCGTGGTGGAAAGTGATCCCCAAATAGTTGAATTCGAATACCTGCTGGATGTGTTTCCCACCAAAAACCCAACTATATATCTTATGAGAATTCCCGAAGACCATTATTTTGCTTTTATCGAAGTTCATGCTCATTTTCATTCTAGACAAATAGTCAATACAGGCATTTAGCAAACGCTTTAAGCCAATTCTAGAATCATATCATCTGCATATAGAAGAATGGAAATTTTTGATCCATTGAGTTTTGGGCTGTGAGCATCCACCAGTTTTAGTAATGGGGTGAGGTCATTTAAGAAGAGATTAAAAAGAGAGGGAGCAAGAACACAGCCCTATTTCACACCTCGATTTATAACAACAGGGTCTGACACCTCGTCCACTGGGTTTATTTTTATATGACAGGTATTATTTGAGTAAAGCTTTTTAATCAGGTAAAGTAAGCTAGGATCTAAGCCCAGTGACTCCAGTTTGGACCATAACAGCCCCCTGTCGACAGAGTCAAAAGCAGCCTTAAGATGTAAAAAGGCCACATATAGGCCTTCTTTGTGGCTCCTATATTTCTTCTAGATTCCTTCTAGATGGTAAAATAAGCTTGCATATTAAATGACCGCTGTTAAAAGAAATAAAAGGGAGGGGAGAACGATATTCAATAACAGCTCCAATAAAAAAAAAAAAGGAACTGCCATAATGTTCCATATGAGATGGTCAGCAAATCTGAGTGGGGGAGTGTTTTGGAGAAGAAGGAAAATAAGAATCACTGCATGCTTTGAACCATTAGAAAATTGTTAGGGGAACTATATAACATGAAGCTCCATCAGATTTAAGATGTAGCTGTGTCAGAGTGTACATCATTTCTAACACTAAGAGCTGTTTGAGGTCCCAAGGCACATTGGAATTTTCCATTGCAATAATTGTGGCATGTTTACAGCAGGAGAAGTTGGTGTGTTAATAGTAAAAGGAAGCATACCAAATTTAAAAAGCAAGCTCTGTAGAGAAATATGCTTTGTGTTGTGCTTCCTTACACATTTTGTGTATTATCCCTCACCCAAACCCTCAATTTCTGATTATCTGTCTTGAGGCTGTTGTGAACCATTTGCTTCTGAAACATAACCCACATTTCTTCAAGAGCATGACTGATACTTGTTTTGTACCTTTGCAGAGGGTGTGTGTAGGGGGCTCACCTCATATATTAAATAATGAGACTTTTGAAATAAGTTGTGTTATTAATGTTAATAAGCATTTCACTTCTGAGAAAAGAGTTGCCACCACTGAATTAAAGTATTCCTCCTCCAGCGAAACATTCTAGACATTTCAAGGGAAGCCAAAAGTCTACATAAGATCCAACCTCACAGGAGGGAAACAAGTTACAGAGAGTGATCTTTCCTTGCAGAAAGCTTACATGAGTATGGCAGGCTCCTTGCATCAAACAATTGCCCTCTGATGCATGGATGGTGGCAAAAATGTCCACAGGCAGGCAGAATCTGTCCCCATAACTCCCTCCTTATTTAGAAACTGCATGGGGTCAACTGTCTCTCCCAAAGTGGCTTTTGTTGTTGTTTGCACAGGCAGGGATGATGATCAGGGTATGGTTGTACTTGTATGCATTTTCATGTAACATTTAGTAAGCTCCAAACTTGTTTGTTTGTTTCATAAATTTTATATACTGCTCAAAGCTCTCAAAGCGGTTTACAAAAGACCTGTCTAAACACAATGCTAATGTGTATTCTTCCAGGAAACTACCGGTAAGCCATAAAGTTGTTTCTCAGTCCTCCTTTTGGTTTGTGACCTTTTCCTCTCCCCACTCCCATCTTGGGGTTTGGAACTTAGGGAGGAAGAATTGAGCAGGCAGCTTTTAGAGCAGCCCGTAAGTTCCTAATATGAGCCATCAAAACATTTTAAAGATGGTTTTGGTAGATAAAAGTACAGCTATGGGTGAAAAAAACACTGGTTAAGTGAAATTCCCTGCTGCTTCATTACCTCCATCTTGCAAATTTTTGCGCTAAATGCAAGCACCTAGGGATTAAATTAAACTTCAGATATTCACCCTAGTTTGCTAAGTGGATCTTGAGTTGGCTGTTGGGGAAGCTACATGCAAGCATCCAAATAGAGCTGGGTTGAAGAGTTCAGTCCTACATTTAAATACAGTGCATTTGACTGTTGACTCCTTTGAATCTAATTTCTGACAACCCTGTATGCCTTTCTGGAATGTAGACGTAAAAACAGAGTGACTGCTTGCTTTTCAAAGTTTCATTGTATGAGACATGAACCCCTTGAGTGATCCACATAGACATAAATATTCAAGGACCAAGCTGGTTTTGTTCCTTGCCATTCATGTGAATGTAAAGTGAAAGTGTGCTCCTCCAAACGTGGATCTCCCTGGGGGCTGCATGGTGCAATGATGTAACACAAGGCAGATGGAAATCCAGGCTAGCTATAAAAAAAGAAAAGAATTAGGTGGTGTTAAAAGGGGGCTGTTTAACCTAGAACCTATCACTGTGACAGTGTATCCAGTAACAAGGATGAATACGTGGAAATATAATGCATGATGATGATGATGATGATAATAATAATGTTGACCTATGAAACTGACTAGGTAACTTCTGCATTGTGATCCATTATGATCATCACAGTATGCTCAATAGGTGGACATTGGACCATTTGCTGTTTCCATCTAACCCATCTTTGCACCTTAAAGACTGCATTATAATCAGCTATGAATCAACACAACTGCCTGCTGAACAATATCCCTTGTGATTTTTCTTAAGGTGCAAGTGATGTATTTTCACTAATTGCTTCACAGATCTGGGCTGGGCACATCAAAGAAGCGATTCAGTTAATCGCATTGTAAACTTCATACAGGGAACTCCCGTTGGCGGAAAACGGGACTCCGCAGCACCATCTGGTGTCACAGTGTTACGATGCATATAAAGCGCTTTATCTTGGGAATGTAGCCGAGTCCCTGGTTTGTTTCATGCCTGATACTAAGTAGAATAGAAGTATATGTACAAGGTCACAAAATATCTGTAGAGGAGTCATGAGAGTCATTTTTATCCCAGGCATTTCCAGCAAGGATCAGGTAGCAAGTGACAGAAAAATACTTGTGCCTTTGACCTAGAGAACTGCCAGCTAGGGTAGTAAGTACAGGATGATGGTTGTAATTATGATTACCCACACTTTACCAGCAGGGTGGGTTACAATTTAAAATTCAGAATTAAAAACAGTTAAAATAAATGACAGACAGTCAGAGGGATACGGTGGGTCCGCCATGATGATGAGGGATTGGTTTCCTCACATTTAATGCACTAGGCTGAAAACCCAAATGACATACCTTCCCTGCCCCATCAATATGCTAGTAAAAGTATAATAATAAACTAAATAATGGACAAGTTTCTGCCATTTAATGGAGCCCCAAATTCTACTGCAAGCAGATTATTGCCTCTCCCTGACTAATAGAAGTGTAGGCAGCTTTGATGATTGCTTTATTGGAAACAGGCACTATGGGAAGGTTGGTGGTTCAGTGGTGGAGCTTGCAGAAATTTCCTATCATCTCCAGGTAGGGCTGGGAATGCCCCTTGTCTTGAAAAATTACAGGGCCACCACCAGTCAGTGTAGACAATACTGAGTTAGATGGATGAGTGATCTGACTCTGGGTTCCTTATGACTTGTCTCTCATGTGACCTGTTACATATGAGATTGATGAATGGGACTGGCAACTCACTTTACAGCTATTGATTGCATAGGTAAAAAATCTCAGAGTATATTTGTTTGCCCTATACTCTTGTCCTGATGTTTTTAATCATTTGTCATAGGTCAATCGCTATGTGATTGCAATGATATCTAAACTCATGGCAAGTACATTGCCATGACTGACAAGTTCTGTTATCCATTGGTCAAAGCAAAGCAAGGAAAGGCTGTCAAGAGTCTTCCTGTTTTTACTTTTATAGCTCTGATTCCAAGATAGCGTGTTCTCCTTCATGGAGAGCACATGTTGCGGTGGGGGCCGCCAGGACACTCCAAAGTTGGGGGTGGGCTAATTGATCGTTGGCCACTGATGTGATTGGGGCTTCCCTTGTTGTTGGGAAGAAGTTAATGTTGCCATTTATTGATTGACAGCCAGAAATGCTAAAACTCCTTGCACAAGGCTAGGGCTTCCTCTTTTCGCCCGTGCATCGGATTGCCCGCCCCTCCCTCCCTAGAATAGGGTTGTTCGCTTTGACCTTGCTATGCCTGTCATGGGGTTGTCTGCTTTGGAGCGGGGGCCTGGTAGGAATTTTGTCCATCTGGCTGATTGGCTGGGGCCATTTGGTTTTTGCCTACTGTGTAGCAAATCATCACAACTTGTAAGGTTCGCTTTAGGCATTGGTTTATGGTTTGGTTGGTTGAGGGGCATGGATTGGCTGTGCCTGCCCCTCTAATGCTGCTGCTGCAAGGGATTCCGTTAAAGGAATTGGGGGCTAACTATTGCTTGTCCACTCTGTCAAGGGGGCTCGGGCCATAGCAATGAGCTCCTGGTTGCATTTGGGGTGAGGGCAGGTTACCTGCTCTGTCGCTACCCCCAAGTGTATTCCCCTATTCTGACTTTCGCATCGTGCGGAATGTCAGTCTGTCCCCCATGGTGGGGGCAGATAGTCGCAACCAATGCCTAAGCAACCACTCACAAATTTGTATTTTAATAAAGTTGTGGCCAAAATTATGCCAAAAGTCTTAAACAAAAAATTCTGTGTGATGTGTGAGTTATTGGGGTGGCCCTGGGGACCTCGACACGCAACTCCTTTTATTATAAACCTCAGCTGCCGCCTCCTGAACAGAACCAATAGACGTCCTCATCTCTCTCACTCCAGATTGGTGTGAACAGCACCAGAAGCCTTGTCACATAAAAAAAATAATTAAAAACACATGTGTAAGGAAAGGCCTTTTCTCTGTTATTTGCATAGGGAGATGAGTTCAGGAGAGCTTTGCCTGTATTGTGGTTCGTGTGGAGGACAGTCAATGTGTCTAGGTGTGAATCAGATTGTAGGCATTTTGTCCTTTGTTTGATTCACAATGGGCTTTGAGGGGGCTCTCATGGAATTGTTTACTCAACTATCCACTCAACAGCTGAAACACATAGTACAGACAATTCATTTCTTGTGAAACTGAAGATTTACCCAACCTTTTCAGAGATCCCCATGACCAGCATGGCATTAGCATTCTTTTTCCTTAATTGTTTGCAGAAAAATGTATAGCATAAGTGCTCATTCAACAAACGGTATGTATGTGAGAATGAGTTTAGGGGAACGGCGTGTCTGCTTCCCTGTTCTCAACTAATGATTAATATTGCCAGAGCTGACAGTGAAGAGTTTTAATTTGGGTTCTGTGCATTCATCACACATAGCAGCATGTGCACAACCCACTGCTGTGTGTGAGTATTGGTGGATTATGGCTTGTAATTTCGAGAATATTTACAGCAATGTTTTCCAATAATTTTGACAGCCACCGACAGATTGGTGTTAGTTGAAACAGAATAATGGTAGCCTTGGGCAAAGCATCCATCTTCGCATCTAATGGGTTCTTTGTGATTTATGCGGCTATTGTAAATAATGGGTCAGGAATTAAGCACACTGAGGCTATCGTGTCTAATGTGTTACCTAATTATGTAGTAACATTCAAGAAAATTATTTGCACTAAAGATCATTTCCACCTCAATCCTCTTAATTTCCTTTTCCTTAAAATTTTAAACTTCATGGGTAAGCACTATTGAATTACCCCTGGTTTGTTGGTGGCTTTTCAGCTTTCGTGCTCTCTCCAAATTGATGCATGAGAACAAGCCTTTCAACATTTCCCTCCCCTGTGACCCACTGATCCCACCCAATCAAGACAGATAGATATTATCTATCATAGTGGAGGATTATTTCCTTGGATCGCTTATTGTGTCAATTATGACCCATTCCCCCTCTCCGTGCTAATGGTGTAAGGGAAGGAAAATGAGAGTTGGCTGTTGCTTGTATTGTTAAAGTGACTACTCTCTCCCCCGCCCTCTCTCCCTCCCCCTCCCTCTCTTTTTTATGGAAGCTTCCACCTTCAGATGTATGTCCTGGCTTTATTAGCAATTACAGAGGTAGCATGATGAGTAGTTACAAGCAAAACAACAACAACAAAAACCTTACCATGGCAGTTGGCTAAACTTTTTCTGTTAAATTTATGATGGCCCAGATGAAGATAGTTTTGAGAGGAAGTAATACACATGCACATTAGTTATTTGTTATTACAGTACTAGCTAATTGTGGCAGGTGCATTAAACAAAAATATTTTACAGTCCCACTAGGTATGTTGATAAAATATTACTTGAGCTCAACATAAGGCTATGCAAGACACTCTAGATTTGGTTTGGGGTCCAATTCAGCAGTTCTAATCAGGCCCTGATCCAACCCAAACTGTTTTGGTCCACAGACCTAATAGGGGGTCTTGCACAACCACTAAATAAAATTTAGGGTTTTATACTGTAATTAAACATGCAGTCAGTGGCACAGAGAGTGGGGGAAGGAGATGATGCCGATGAGAATCTCTGCCAGCACCATCCCTTTTCCCTCTCCTCACTGCCCCCCTTGCTCCATGTGCAACCAGCTCGATTAAGTTCAAGTTGTGCAGCCTTAGATCAATCAAGAGCCTCATCCCAGTTGTGCCCAGAAAGAACTGACACTGTTACATCAAATTGATCTATGGGACCAAAGTGGGACTCATGTACTCTGGATTTAACTCGAGGTCTCCTATAGCAGGAATAAATCAAGCATGGAAATTGTGCATAAAACCCATGAAATGTGCTACAAATGCAATATAGAAATGCAAATTGAGGTGGGTGCTGAAGATACACCTTGTCTAGGGTGCCATTTGGTTCTAGGGCCAGACTCCTATCATACATATTCTGTGACTTCTGCACAATGATCTCCAAAATTAGTTAACCTGTCAACAGTTTCTTACATTTGATTAAACATGTAAGCTCTGAGTGATGATTTTACCTAGTCCACCTGTCTTGAAGTGTGGATTTAATTGACTGGTGCAATTAATCACTTTAATTACAAATTTGCATTGTGATTAATAAGTAAAGTTGATAGCAATTATAGTTTTGAAATTTGGACAGCCCTAACAGTGCATGGTCTTCAAAGTGCTGGTTAGTCTGGTAAGTCCTGTCAGGGTCAGCCTGGTTAGACGCAGTACTACACCAGACATCTTTGGATTATGTTTTGGGCTCCAAGGTATTCCACACACAGAAGCTGTTCGCCTCCTTTAAAAAGGGAACTTTGATGAGGTTTTGCAGTTAATATGTTTATTTAAATGTAGGCTGCAGTCCTAAACACACATACTGGGCAGTAAGCCCTATTGAACACAGTGGGTCTTACATCTGAGTAAAGAGGCACAGGATTGCACTATTAGATCAGTTAGTAACTTCAAAGCCAAATAGATAATTAACAATCATTAGGTGGCTGGCAGCCCTTCTTAATCAAAAAGACTAGTTTTGTAGCTTAAATTCTTCAGCAGGATATGTGTTAGATTTCCCTGATTCATTGGACTGGTGGCCAGTGTTTCTTGCTCTTTACATTCTGTTTTTATTTGTAAAGATACGTGCCCGCAACAGCCCAGTTCACTGGAAAATAAGTGGTATTTTCTTCATTTATAAAGGATTGAAGGAGATGAGAAACAGAGATGGCATGAAGAAGCTGGTGTTATCTTAAGAGAGTATATGCTCGCTTTCATAGCAGAATGATTAGTGGAGTGGATAAAGCTACTTGTTCTGGATAAAGTTACACTCCCCTTGAAGGAGCAGTGGCTTAGCTTGGGAATACTCTTGGATCCAGCATTGTCAGTGGAGGCAGAAGTGACCTCAATGACATGAAATGCCTTCTACCAGCTTTGGCTAGGAGCCCAGCTGTGATCCTATTAGTGGGGTCAACTTTTTTCTCTCTCCACTAGTGATCAGATTTTTGCAAGCCTGGAATAATGATAAGCATCCAAGCATGCTGCACAACCAGTTTTATTTCTGAAACAAACATTGTGGTGGTGGTGGACAGAATATACACCCAATTAAAATAATTATGGGCAGTTCTGATAATGATGATTTTGCCATGTGCCCTTTTAAGAAGGATATATATCAGTGTTGGAAAGATTTGGCTAAAAAGAGACTAATTTGACAGTTTCTGTAAATGTTTTAATTTGATCTTCAGAGTTTACCTTGCAGTATTTATGTGACCAAAAAATTACACTGAGTGACCTATTCCTGTATGTGGTAATATGAAAAGGCATCAAGCATAATTGCTGAGTAGCAAGCCTGGTGTGTTGTAAATGCACTGTATTAGCTCCTCTGGTGCATTTGCACCACGTTGACTTCACCCTTCCTAAGTTAGCCATCCCTGGCAAGTAACACCATTCCCTTGCTTCTGCTGCTTCCTCCTTCCCCTCTGTGTCATTATTTTTGTTTCCTCCTATTGAAAGTATAGGAGTCCTGCCCTCTAATGGATTAGGTTGCGTCATAAACCCCCTTACCTGGGAGTAAGTGCCATTGAATTCTACACGACTCACTTCTAAGTTTAAAAAAGAACACACACAAGAATAGCCTAGGAGCAGTGATACGAATACTGTCATGTTGTGGAGCAGGGGTGGTAGAACTCAGGTGCAATGGCCAAATTCAGCTCTCCAGGCCACACACTCTCCCTAGGCTCTAAATAGCCTTCCCCTCTGCTGCCTTCAGGTGCTTTTGCCTGGCTGGAATGCAGACCAAGGGCTGAAAAAGTTCCCCCGCTTTTATTGTGCAGAAACCACAAAGGCTACCTAATAATATGCCAAAAACAAAACAACAACAAAAATAAATAAATGACAAATTGTGAAGAAGGGTTTGATGCAAACTCACCTTAACTGTCTGTGTAGTTGATCCTCAGTCTAAGTCTGTCCTTCACATATCAGTGCAGTGCTAAATAAACTTCACGGACTGCTCACTGTGCTACTTAATTTCAGCTGTGATACTAGCTGGCCCAGCCCAAGTGTATAGCTGTCTTGTTCATAGCATGTCATCCTCAGTAATAGATAGAGTTTGACAGATTTGTACAAAGAACATCAAGAAAACTGATGTTTAACAACCTGGTATACGCTCACTGTGTTGCTGGGAACAGCGCATAAAGAAACACGTTGAAGAAAAATAGCAATGTCAACAAAGTTCAGTTTTTACCTGGCTAGGAATAGGAATTTGCCCAGCTTCTACGGCTCAGCTATAGCCGCGTTGCGTGTCATGTCCTGAAAAGTTTTAATTGGTTAATACATTTATATCTCACCTGTCTTCCATCATGGAATTCAAAGCAGCTTACTCAGGGTTCCTAGAAGATTTCCCACACATGTGCTGACCAGACCTAGACACGCATAGGTCCTGCCATGTGGCTGTATGGCAGGCATCCCTCAAACTCTGCCCTCCAGAAGTTTTGGGACTACAACTCCCATCATCCCTAGCTAACAGGACCAGTGGTCAGGGATGATGGGAACTGTAGTTCTAAAACATCTGGAGGGCCAGGTTTGAGGATGTCTGCTGTATGGCATGCCTTCAGCCCATCCCCTGGGACAGAGGGATCCATCTAGTCCTGCATCTCGTTCTCAAATTCTGCCTGCCCTTTTCTGAACCTTTCCCAGTTAGATTATTCAGGACAGATAAAAGAAAGTACTTCTTTACCCAGTGCATAGTTAAGATATGGAACTCTCTTTCACCGGAGGCAGTGATGACTACCAACTTAGATGTCTTTTAAAGAGGATGAGACAAATTCCTGACCATGGTCCCTTCTTATGTTCTTTCATTCTCTACAATATCCTTCTTGAGCTTTGGCTGTATTCCAAGTGGTGTAACATCATAGATTTATGCAAGAACATTATTATAATGATATCTAGAATTTGCCTTTTTAACAGCAGTCCCACAATGGCATGATGTTTCATTGAGCTATCCACCATGACCTCAACATTTCTTTCTTGGTCAGTTATCACCAGTTCAGACCTCATATATGTGAAACTGGCATATTTATTGTTCCAGTGCACATCACTTTACATTTGCTTCGCTTGAATCAAATTTGCCATTTTAATGTCAGATTGGAAATGTCCCTTTTGAGCTCCTCACAGTATATTTTATTATTAATAATAATTTATTAGCCATTCTTCACTCCAAGGTTCTGGGGGTGAGGGCGATCACAACAATTTAAAATACAACATTGTTAAAATCAGACTACAATCATAATAACAAGGTAGGTCCCAAAATATAGATTAGACTCATGCAACTTTTTTGTCCAATTTGATAAAAGGAAACTTAATTGAGATGCAGGAAAACTCCAAGAAGAAAGGAAAAATTGATTTTCTTTGTGTTCTGTTTCTGCTCAAGATGCATATTGTAATGGTAATGGGGCCCCTGACCATAAGGTCCAGTCGTGGCCGACTCTGGGGTTGTGGCGCTCATCTCACTTTATTGGCCGAGGGAGCCGGCGTACAGCTCATGTGGCCAGCATGACTAAGCACTTCTGGTGAACCAGAGCAGCGCACGGAAACGCCGTTTACCTTCCCACCGGAGCGGTACCTATTTATCTACTTGCACTTTGATGTGCTTTTGAACTGCTAGGTTGGCAGGAGCAGGGACTGAACAATGGGAGCTCACCCCGTCGCGGGGATTCGAACCGCCGACCTTCTGATCGGCAAGTCCTAGGCTCTGTGGTTTAACCCACAGCGCCACCTGCAAGATGCGTATTACAAGTAGATTGTAGGGTGGGGACAGAATCCTTATGTATCTGGTGCAGGAAATTTGCAGGAAAATATATGCTTTATTAAATGAAGTTGAAAACAAAGCATGAATGGAGGAAGAATGGAAGAGAGAAGATAACAAGGGATATGTAAAATGGGACTCATCCATGGGGGTCCTTTTGGAACACACACACACCAGTGAAACATGTACTGCCAGAAATGAAAATCTAGGTGGATTTTTGGAAGTACCTGTGAGCAGGACTTTTCAAGGTGAAATTCAGTGACAGGTTTTGTAATAGCAAGTTGTAAGCTAGGCAATGCTAATTGGATTAGAAATGGTCTGTTGTTGCTGGAGGCGCCCAATCCGTGTCAACCAGTTGGAGACAAAGTTAGTAAAAAAAATAAAAAAAATAAATAGCAAGGACATACAATGAAAGTAGATTGAGAGGTATCTTTCTCACCTCTTGAGAGAAGAGCATAATGACATCTTAGCACCCACCTAGTGCTCCATTAGGCTTTTGACTTAGTGCATCATTGAAAGAAACAAAGAAAAATTAAAGGGGAAAGTCC
Source organism: Podarcis pityusensis (assembly GCF_964106645.2). Taxonomy (NCBI): domain Eukaryota; kingdom Metazoa; phylum Chordata; class Lepidosauria; order Squamata; family Lacertidae; genus Podarcis; species Podarcis pityusensis. The sequence continues at coordinate 60,301,003 of NC_138034.1, read as the reverse complement.
TAATTCTGTTCTGCAGGCATAAATAATGCAATCTTGCACTGATGTAGTGATAGGCAAAACTGTTGTGCAGTTTTGGTTTTCCTTGTAAAACAAACATGCTGCATATTAATATAAAAATCCTAGAGAAGAGTGACTAGTGGGGTGCCACAGGGTTCTGTCTTGGGTTCTGTCTTATTCAACATCTTTATCAACGACTTGGATGATGGACTCAAGGGCATCCTGATCAAATTTGCAGATGACACCAAACTGGGAGGGGTGGCTAACACCCCAGAGGACAGGATCACACTTCAAAACGACCTTGACAGATTAGAGAACTGGGCCAAAACAAACAAGATGAATTTTAACAGGGAGAAATGTAAAGTATTGCACTTGGGCAAAAAAAATGAGAGGCACAAATACAAGATGGGGGACACCTGGCTTGAGAGCAGTACATGTGAAAAGGATCTAGGAGTCTTGGTTGACCACAAACTTGACATGAGCCAACAGTGTGACGCGGCAGCTAAAAAAGCCAATGCAATTCTGGGCTGCATCAATAGGAGTATAGCATCTAGATCAAGGGAAGTAATAGTGCCACTGTATTCTGTTCTGGTCAGACCTCACCTGGAGTACTGTGTCCAGTTCTGGGCACCACAGTTCAAGAAGGACACTGACAAACTGGAACGTGTCCAGAGGAGGGCAACCAAAATGGTCAAAGGCCTGGAAACGATGCCTTATGAGGAACGGCTAAGGGAGCTGGGCATGTTTAGCCTGGAGAAGAGGAGGTTAAGGGGTGATATGATAGCCATGTTCAAATATATAAAAGGATGTCACATAGAGGAGGGAGAAAGGTTGTTTTCTGCTGCTCCAGAGAAGCGGACACGGAGCAATGGATCCAAACTACAAGAAAGAAGATTCCACCTAAACATTAGGAAGAACTTCCTGACAGTAAGAGCTGTTTGACAGTGGAATTTGCTGCCAAGGAGTGTGGTGGAGTCTCCTTCTTTGGAGGTCTTTAAGCAGAGGCTTGACAACCATATGTCAGGAGTGCTCTGATGGTGTTTCCTGCTTGGCAGGGGGTTGGACTCGATGGCCCTTGTGGTCTCTTCCAACTCTATGATTCTATGATTCTATGAAATATACAAATTGTGTTTATACACAATACAATGCTTGCAGTTGCAGGATTTTCTACTACTAAATTGCTCATTGCTCTGCATTTTAAAACTACCGTATTTTTTGCTCTATGAGACTCACTTTTTCCCTCCTAAAAAGTAAGGGGAAATGTGTGCGTGTCTTATGGAGCGAATGCAGGCTGCACAGCTATCCCAGAAGCCAGAACAGCAAAAGGGATTGCTGCTTTCACTGTGTAGCGATCCCTCTTGCTGTTCTGGCTTCTGAGATTCAGAATATTTTTTTTCCTTGTTTTCCTCCTCCAAAAACTAGGTGCGTCTTGTGGTCTGGTGCGTCTTATAGAGCGAAAAATATGGTACCTTCCATTGCCATTTGATTATTCCTTGAAACAGGTTTTGTTGTGCTACTTGCATTCTGACAAACAAAACGGGAAGTCATTTCAGAATGAAACATCTTTGAACTAGAGAAACTTCTCCCAATATATCTACCTAGATGTAAATCATGAATTATGTTCTCAAGATTTGTATGCTAGTTATTTAAAGATACTACATATACAGTAAATATTTTGAGAGCAGAAGCTTGGGAGAACATATGGAATTTAATCCAATACTGAGTGTTCATAGCGGATGAGCAGTGAATTGTGTAATTTTGTCCTAAACCTTCTGTCAGTGCAAAAGAATGAGTCATCCTCATTTCTCATGTCTCTTTGACTGAGGGAAATGGTATCATTCAGACTGCCATGAGGTCAAAGCCTATTCATTCAGGCAAATGGAACTCCACTTGTCAGCTTTCCAGGTGCTCTGGATTAGCATACAAGTTTGGTTTTTTTGGTTTTTTTAAGTTGGATTGCCTTCTGTGATTTTTAAAAAATCATTTATTTCTGTTTAAGCAGTATCCAGTTTTTAACCACTGACTCACAACAGTATGAAGGTCTGGCTGTGGAAGGCTGTGCTGTTGCTAGGACACTTGTTTAATTGTTTATTTTATTAATGCCCAACCCTCCTAGTATGAAGACACTGCTCAAGGACAGTTTACAACATACAGAACATTGGATATAAAGCCAGGAGTGGCTTGGCCACTGTAGAGGAGCCAAGTAGTAGGTTTCCGCCAGCAGTGTTGCTGTCACTTAACAGGAGCAGTGACAGCAAGGGCAGGGTTGTGTGGTTGCACCCTTGGAACCAGCCTCTGCCTACTTGACCTCTTCCTTTCCCATACGGGGCAGTAAAGCTGCTGTTGGGAACCTCTTGGTGGGACTTAGTCCCAGAAGGTGAGCCACTCCTGTATAAAACAATTGCAAAATCAAGATAGGTTCAACAATTTTAAAAACCTGTTTTTTAAAAAATAAAAATGTAATCACAATGTAGAAGCCTGCTGGAGTAAAAAGGTGTTCAGTAAAAAAATAGTGATGGTGGGTAGGCAACTGTCCCTCACAGGGTAATATCTTCCATAATCTGAGAGCAATCACTGAGATGGGACTCTCTCTTTCTCTCTTGCCCCACCTACCTGTGCTTCTACCCTAGAACTTTGAGCTGTTAGTTGGTCAGTTGGCAGAAAAGCAGATTGTCAACCTGATTTCCAATCCCTGCTGGATGAGGCTATCCCCCCCCCCAACACACCACACACATATGCAGATGTATGCACACACATCCATGATCCCACACTGCATGAGCTCCTTTCCATATGGTACCATTGCACACCTCTAAGGTGTATGTGTAAATTAAGCAATTGTATGGATGGGTCAAGTACATAGGTCATTTTCACCGGATTAGCAACATCTCTTAGTGGGGTGTTGACCATGGAGGAAAGATACCGGTAACACTATCAGTCTACTTAATTTTAATATAGGTACTCTCTACTTGTGACCATCACAGATATATGGTGAAAATGTGCCCTTAAATGAGCCCTTAAGTTTGCTTGTTTCATAGCTCTTTGCATGTTTATTTTTTCTGTAGGTAAACAAACTTTACAAGATGGATTGGCTTATCACCTTTTTTTTAAAAAAAGTGTAGTTCAACAAGCAATTGACTTCTCTATTGTTCTATATCATGTGTAGATGCCTGTCTTCTCTCATAAAGCCAAGGGATTAAAGAGTAGTGTGATAGCAGAATGGATCCTGTGGCCTTTCCTCTTCTTAGCAACTGCAGGACTTTGTCATCCCTTGCTTTGATAGTTGCTCCCTTTTGGGTTGTGCAATTTTGTCTTCCTTCAAGCTGGTATAAGCCAAAATGCTGGTAACTTATCTTTTGCTGCCATTTGATTCCAATAGCAGTGACCTAGGTGGAGATGAGAACTCTTTAGCTGTTTCTTTTACAGAGACACTCGGCAGCTATGAAGTGGCAAGTTACTTGGAAGATTAAACCTGTGGCTTTCCCTGCAGGCAAATGTGAAAAGAATCTGATCTCAGCCAGCTTGGATTTTCCCTGTGTGTTTAAGCTCAGGCCTGTTTGATTAAAAAAGGGGGTGGGAATGACGACAACAAAGTTCCCTGTGGTACATCACTGATTTAGTTTAACATTGTCTTTGCTTCATTGCATTGCTACATGAACTATGAAGGTCCTCCATGCTTTTGAAACCCATATGCATTTGCTCAGGCCTAAGATTAGGGGGAGAAAGGGAGGTTACAACACATACCATGTGCTTCCTACTGTGCACAATGCCAAGGCCAGATTAAGGCATGGGCTAACTGGGCTATAGCCCAAGGCCATATGTTTCAGGGGGCACCCCCATGTTCTAGGCCCACCTTCAAAATACACACATAAACATGTGCCAATTATTATAGCACAGTATTCTGTTACTGTCATCTCCTATTAGGAGATCTCTTTTCCATCATTACTCATGTGCACACGAAGCACAAGAGATTCCATACTTTCCACTGAGAGCCTGCTGGCAGGCATGCCAGATCCTTCTAAATTTGCCATCCCTTAAAACAATAATATTTCCTTCCTTCCTTCCTTCCTTCCTTCCTTCCTTCCTCCCTTCCTCCCTTCCTGTCCCATTTTTCAGTCATATAGGCTTCCCTTAAGCAATCATCCATGTGCTCATGGACATCAGGGGCAGGACCAGGGAAACCATGTGATGTCAAGAGTAATATCCACCTGCACTGTTGTTGTACATACCATAGTTTCCTTTGACTGTGCATGCAAAAATTGAAGTGTGTGAGAGGTTGGAAGTGCAATGGGAGCCTGCTAGAGGCCACCATGGGCTTAATATGGTTCTGGGTCCATCATGACATTGCTCTGCCTCTGGAGAAGGAATAGAGACCAGTGCTCTTCAGGTTTACCTTCAGTTGCCAAACAATTTCCACCATCACCACCTGTATGGAAGCTTCTCCTACCCCCTTCCCATCTAGTATTTTCTGTTTGTGTCTACCCCTTATAGCAGGTGATGCGGTTCCTTCTAGCCCCCACATCTTTCCTTCTCCCAATCCTGTGTTTGCTATCACAAGTTTAGATGCCACTCAATTAGATGGCTCTAAAGGGAGATTGGACAAATTTATGGTGAAAGCTGCTGCAAGCCCAGCACTCTTTACTCAACTCCTGCCTATAGCATGCTTTTGGGCACAGTAAGCACATTGGGTACTTCCACAGTTCCTGAATCAGATCAGTGGAATGGGGTATATATCTAGTAAGCCAGCTGCTGTAGTGGGATTTCTTTCTCCCTTCTTCTCTTCTGCTAACTACCATAATTTGTGAAGTTTAGCTGAAAAGGGAGCATGCTATGATGACTTAATGGTGGTGTTTGTATGGAATATAAGGTCATTTGCTGTTCTAGGTTATCTTATTAGGAATATTATTTTCAGGGGATAGTCAGCTGCTGCATTCAGCATAGGTAGGACTCATTTAGCTTTGGGCAGCACAATTCAGTGTGGTCAACTTGGAAAGTATTTAGAGAAATTGAAAGTATTTAGAGACGCCTATGACAATGAGTTTGTTCCATTGCTCTTTCTAGCCCACTGTTGCATTTTCTGACTTGTATTAGTTCTCCAGACTTTGGGCCAGAAGACTTTCCCAGCCCTGCTACTCAAAATCTTTTTAAATTGGAAATTCTGAGGATTGAAAGGGGGACTTTTATTGTGTGTGCTATAAAGCTGAGTTGTGGTCTCTAAGTTCTCCAGAAGTGACTGCTGTGGCAAAGCATACGCAGAAAGGCTGGAAAAAAACCCTATAGGCTTTATAGTGAGTCATATCCAGTGACAATTTGCCTTAATGAAATGCCTTAAAAGAATCCTGTACAAGCTGGGACACCGGATTTCTGTGAACCCCCCGCTTCCCACTGCAGTCCTTTTTACTTTATTACACTCTGTTCTGTAGAATTCCCCCAACCAAAACCAGGCATACTTGCATAAATGGAAATATTTCTGCTAAAGCAATGTAACCATTGAATACAGTATACACACATATATATCCAGTTTTACTGTGTTCTACCCTCTATGTGTACTTAATCAAATTAGAACACAATGTCATTTCAGAATTATTGATATGATTTAATGTTCAGATTGCACAGCATTGTGTTGCAGTTTGCCTGAAATAGGCTCAAAACAAGTGAAGCACAGTAATTCCATTAATAGCTGTAGAAGTGAAGAATTATTAAAACCTGTTACACAGAATGCAGCACCATACACTTAACCGGACAGTTGATTCATTCAGCTGTTTCTTTTTGAGTCATTTTAATGGTGTGTGTGTGTGTGTGTGTGTTCATTTTACATTTGTAAAGATAAAATGCAGTGGAATGGTGGTGGAATTTGTGTGGCCTGTTTTTTAGAGTGGGCCAATCAGATTTGCAATTCCCAAACTTGCTTGCTGGTTGGGCCACACAATTTGTAATCAGATTATGCTCTGGATTTTATAATGCACTTTTGATGAACAAAATATGCACAAACATGCATATTTTACAGATGAAAACATTGAGAAATGTATATTTTATTTTGATATTTTACATTAAAATGTGGATTTTTTTTAAATTAAAAAATCTGCATAAAACAAGGTGGAGCTGAAGTTGGAACAGATCTGTGACTGATATATGCCATATGCGGTTGTGAGGTTACCAAATAAGTCAAATTTGTGGAAAAAAATATTTCGGAAATTACAATTTTAAGAAGCCTCTTGATTTCAGCTCTGAAACGCAGCTAAGGATTTTATTTATAAGCTCACAAAATAGGGAGGTCTTTGTGTCTGAATCCAGGAAATTAGAATTATCGAAATCTTACAGCTGCACACTCTGTTGTGGCAATTTGGTTGAGTTCTCTGCTGTTAATCCATGGGGTCTGTATTAACAAGGGCTTTCAGCTACTTCAAAAGCAAGACCATTTTGAAATGACTGCTGTGCTTTCGGTCACATTGCAAGGAGTAGAATATGAAATGTATTGTTGTTATATTTCTAAAGTACTGTACGCAAGTCAAGGGATGAAATCCAAGCCAGCACTTTTCAGGGCACATTTCCAGTTCTGAATGTGAAATAGCACCTTTGGACTTTGAAATGGTTTCTTCTGTTCCTTTCTAAAACAGAATTCCTGCAAAGGGCAGCAGGACTTCCAGCTTAGTTACTGAATTCGGTTTGATAGGAAGACTTTGCCAATGGACCTGAATTTTTTAAAAAAGAGATGGAGGAAGGAACATTAAATTTGTTGACAGCGTGTCTGCCCATTGCAATCCAAGACAATAGGATGCATGTTAAGCATGACTGGGTCTATTCATTCACCCATCAGCAGTTGGCATGTTTACCCTGCAACAGCGTCAGAGCTACAGGAAACGGCTCTTATATGAGCACAATATACAGAGAAATTTTCCTTGACCCCAAATCCCCCTTGGCTGATCATCTGAAGGCCTTGAGGGGAGACTGTTTTCACAGAACTGCCAACTAATTAAGAAGAAGAGTCAAATCATCATCATCATCATTTATTTATTTATTTATTGGGGGGGAGGGAGATGCAATACTGATTCCCTGTTGCTGTAAACAAATGCTCCATGAGACACTAATGCATGTAGAACATTTGTGCAGCCCTGAATGTAGCTGCCTCCTTGCTGCATTGTACCAGTGCATATAGTACAACATTGTGTGCAGCTGTTTTGAATGCTGTGGTGTTGCTCCAGATCAGTTCTACCGTAATAGTCCTGCCAAATATGATGGCTGATCATCAGCTGCTATTTGGTCCCATGCACACTCTCTCTCCTGCTGAAATGCTGCCCAAGGCAGAGATTTGCTTTGTTAAGTATGACCTCAGACTTCTCATTTAATCACCTGCCAAGCCCTTTAATTTGGCGACTAATGTGCTTGAAAATGAAACATAAAATGAAAAGCGAAACCCCAATTACTTGACACTTGAGTCGGGCACTCGAGCCTCTCATTGGCATTGTCATGCGAAGTGAGAGCATGTTGACTTCTTAGCTTGTCTGGAGAATGCCTGCATTGCCACTGTAATGCTACTGGAAATTATAGAAAATCAGAGACATTTTGATATTTAAAAAAAATATAAAAATAAATAAAAATGTTGTTTTTTGTTTTGTTTTTTGGTAATGTGCCTGCCACATCTCCCTTCATCGCAGTCCCAGCTGCTTCTCCCAGCTGCTCAGTCCCACTCTGACCCCTCCTTGCAATGCTTGCCATTGAAAAGTAAATACATTCTATACAAATAGCTATTTACTGTTATGTTAATGGTCTAATTTAAAACTGATGAAAGCGCAGGGATTCCAAATGAGGGCTGCCAGTACCAGCCTTGCAATCATTAAGTCATTCCTTTGAAACCACAGCGCTGGCTCACTTTGAAGGCATTTCTCCAGTTTTCAGATCATGTCATTCTTTTAAGGTTCAGGTTTGGATATCTTCAGCAATTCACTGAAGCCCCCCTGATACTATATCAATTTGCTCTAAAGATGTGGATTGAGTGGAGTGGGGCAGTGGGGGCGGGGGGCAGGCATTAATTCAGACCAGATCAACTTGAAATTCTTCCACAAACTGAGCTATTAAAGATGCATATACCTGATCATTTTTACACGGATCTTACTACAAAAGTAAGCTATCCCTTTAAATGCACTGGCCGCTTGTTCATACAAACAATTCCTATTGTGTTGATGTAATGTTCTTTTAAATGGAAAAAAAAAATCAGCATTTTTGTACAGCACTCCTGGCTATTTGGTTTACTACTTGTGGGCACATCTCTATCACATACACTTGCATGCATGCATGCCTCCATGTCCACATGCACATACACATCAGATTATAGGAATTTTGTAGTTAATATACCATGCCTGTAGGCAAGTGTGCCAACTGGAATAAAATATTCGGGGTGGGGCAGGTAAGCCCCATCCTACATAACTGATCACAAGAAGTGCACACACACACTATTTGAATGACAATGCCTATCAACTCTGGAAGGCCTGCCCCCCTCAAATATTTTATTGGTGGGGCCAAGGTCCCTAGGAGTTGGCTCTTATGCCTGTAGGACAAAAGAGGATGTCTTTAGCAGCACAATCCTACGCTTAATTACTTGGAAAGTCTTCATGGGTTTAAAACTGCAACCTAAGACCTTTACATGCAGAAGGTCTCGGGTTCAATCCCTGGCAAGTCTTGAGAATGTTCCATGCCTAAAATTCCAGAGAGTCACTGGCATTCACTGTGCAAAATAGCGAGCTAGAAACACCCATGCTTCAGCTCTGTATGAGACAAGTTTCCTAGGTTCCTATGTTTGTTCAGGCATTCAAATAAAGGATGTGTGATGGCGTAAGTATGAAGTGGGTGTTGAGTGCAAGTGCCATCTTTGTCTCCAACATTCCTATTGGAGGCACATGCTTCCTGATCACAGGGAGGCCTCTGAGCACATTCACATAAAAGGTGTTTAGAAGCCCTATCCAGTCTCCATTAGTGGAATGCTCTCTTCTCACAGGTTTGTCAGGCGCCATCTTTTTTTGTCATTTTGGTGCCAAGTGAAGACATACATAGGTGTTTACTCAGGTTTTATAGGTGCTTAATGAATGGCTGTTTTAGCCTTCTTCTCTGTTTTTGCTGTTATTTATTTATTTAGTTGCATGCCACCCTCCATCTTGCACATACTGCATAAATTTACTAGGGCTGTGCACTGGATTTGGCCAAAGCCCGAATCCTAAACTGAATTGGGCCAATTCAGGGGATTTGAGCTTTGACCAAATTAGGTAGAGACAGTCTTGGGTTGGGAGCAGTCCAGGTCTGTCCAGGTGAGGCAGCAGTGGGAAAGGAGGAGAAAGACCAGTTTGCCTTACATCACCACCCTTCCAGCCTCTGCCACAGATGGGGTCTTATAGCAGGGCGCCCTTGTGTGCAAGCATGCCTCTTTTTATGGATGAACTGAGAATCCTTGGTAGCTGGTAGCTATTTCAAAGCAAGCAACAACAACAAAAATCAAAACCAAGCCAAATGACCTTAGATGTGTGAAAAAATATTTACAGCTGAGCAGGATTCTTTATCTCATTACTGTGGTTGTCACAAAGAAACAATGTCAGGCTCAGAAGCGGCAGCCGAAGCTTCAGATAAGAGAAATCTGTAAGGAAGATTGTTCTTATACTCACAGCCTAGCCACACTTCCTTGGGAATTAGCCCTAATAGTTCTGATGGTTGTGTGCTAACCTTTATTTCCTTAGTCTGCCCATATACAAATTTGACACCCCACCCACGTTTTGTTTTATTCTTCCCAGCTTTTGATGCAATTAGGCAGAAAAAGCCGCTGTCACCACTAATAATAATAATATTTTTTTATTTATACACCGCCCTCCCCAGCCACGACCGGGCTCAGGGCGGCTAACAGCCAATAATAAAACAAGTTGATTAAAAGACAATTTAAAAGTTTAAGATACAACATTAAAACATTAGGATGCAGCCTCTTCACAGGAGGAGAAAAGAAAAAGAAAGAGGGGAAGGGAATCAAACTGATTCTAAGCCAAAGGCCAGGTGGAACAACTCTGTCTTACAGGCCCTGCGGAAAGAAACCAGATCCTGCAGGGCCCTGGTCTCATGAGACAGAGCATTCCACCAGGCCAATGTTGAGAAGCCCCTGGCTCTGGTTGAGGCTAATCTAACTTCCTTAGGGCCCGGGACCTCTAGGGTGTTGCTATATATGGACCTTAAGGTCCTCTGTGGGGCATACCAGGAGAGGTGGTTGTTACGATATAGAAGCAATACAGCTGCAAACTGGTAGCTTGAAAACAAAACATGATGGGAATGTTGGGACTGTCCGTGGGAAACAGTGGGACAGTCAGTTCACAGGGCGATGCACCGGAATTTGCTCAGAGTGTAATTTGAGCTCTTCCTCTTGCGTATGTACAGGAAGTACAGGAAGTCTTTGTCACTTGACTCCTGGAGTTTGAAGAGTACAGACATGTTTTCTGTAATGCTGCAAAGAAAGAAATAAAGGCATGTAAATACATTTCTGTCTATCTCCTTTCCCTGCCGGGGGAGCAGGAGGGAGGGGGTGTGTTCTTCCCACGTTTGGGAAGAATCGCCTATCGAGACCTAGCCTGGATCTTGCTGGGGAATGCAGCCAGGGAGGTCAACAGGAGACCAAGCCGGGTGCCTGGGAGAGTTGCCAGTTTCTCCCCATAAAGGCTTGATTTCCGACAGTGGTCCCGTAGGTACAAGGGTCCTAGTGTGCTTTTCTTTCTTTCTAAACTTAAGATCACTTCAGAGGGAAAAAGCAAACAAGCATGGAAATAGAGTGCCTTCAACTTGCATCTGGCTGGCTACCGTAAGCGGAGGATGCAGGTCTAGACGGGACTTTGTTGTAAATCAACAGTGGGGCTTTTCGTTGTTCTTGCTTTCTCCTGATGTTCTTGTACGGACATGTATTATTAGGACAAAATTATACCTTATACAACACATGGGGTTGGCCTTAAAACAATGGCCCTTTGCAAGTTTCTCCACCCTGGTTACATGTAGTAATCAACCTCATTGGTTGTCCCAAGAGTGGATGAGATAATACACTGATCATGCATTTCATTGCCTATGATGTTTTAAATCCTAAGATGTTAACTTGAGGAGGTTCGTTGAAAGTTTTATCCCCCTACCCCCGGAAGGGAGGAAGGAATTTTTTTTATCCCCTTACCCCATCTCTCATGTTTCAACAGACTCTCCATAGAGACATTTTTGGGTGGCTGCAGAATTGGAAGAAGGTATAATAAACTGTGAAATACTGTAAAGTTATCATGGTAGAATCCAATCCACTATGTCTAGTTTTGCCCTTTGACTGCAATCTTAAGTGTACACATGTGGAGAAAAGAAACCTCACCAGTTTGCTTTATATGTGAATAAACACAGGGCTTGGAAGTCTGGTTTGGAATGGGAAGTATCTGTTTGTTTGGTGTTTTTTTACTACACTCTTCCTACCCACAAGCAGCACAAAGCATCCTTAAACTATGAAGTTAAGTGAGAGAATTTGCACTAGAAATGCAGAATTTAGTGGTCTAAACAACAGCAACAAAAATCATTATTCTAGGGCCAGGGTAGGGAACTTACAGCTTGCCATATGTTTGTGGACTATAACTCCTATGATCCCTTATTATTGGTCATGTTGACTGGGATGAAGGGAGTCCAACAGCATCTGGAGGGCTACAGGTTCCCAAGTCCTTTTTCTAGGGTAAGACTATTGGAAGTAATGCTGTGCTGAAAACAGACACAAGGCAGTAAGAATGCTAGTTATAATTATATAAGTCGCACAGCAACAACCCCACTGGTCCCAAATACCCTTGATCGAAACTTTCAGGAGTGTTTTTATTCAGCACTTTGTAAAGCTTTGTGTTGCAGAAGGATGTATTTATGGCCAGCTGATAGGCTGTCTGTCAATCCTTGTGACAGTGTATAAAACACACAAAGCATTCAATCTACCTGGTGGTGCGCACATGTAGCCCATATGATTTCAAAAGATCTACAATAGAAGCTTGACTCAGGTTGTGCCCCACAGATTCTGCCCTCTGTATTGTGCTGCACATTAAACTTGATGACCAACATGTTCCATATTTAGGGCAGGCGGGGGGCTGAATTAATTTTGTTCCCCCACCTGCCCTCTAGATGCATATGTATGAGAAGCAGACAAAATATCCTCATAATTAGTTATAGCAGATTTGGCAGGCACGTCGGTTTTTTCCACATCAGACAGTCAAACCGATGCAGTTTGGTTCTTGGATGTGACTAGTTATGTTTAATGAAGCAGGAAAGGGACATTACTCTCCTCCCTCCATAGGGAGAAGCCAGTGCTTCTATATGGTATGACAGGCAACATGTGATAGTGAAGGAAGTCTGCTAAATGCCCTAAGGTTGTTTGCAAGAAAACATTGGTTCCTGTTACTTTAAACCTGGTGCATTACCTAAAATTAATTTCTAGCCTTGCTGATATATTTCCAGCCTTGCTGCCATGTTTTCCCTTCTGCTCTTTATTGCATAGGGGACCCATATAATCTGAAAAGTGCTAGGGACAGAACTGAATTATTAACAACTCTGTCTATTTAGATTTCACCTCAATCTACTTTTTGTTGTACTAAGTCTGGTCTGACCTCCCCTTAGCACCACCCTCCCCATTCTATTTAAGGTTATTGTAAATGTAATACAGTTTTTGTTTGTTTTCTTACGGAAATTACAGGGGGGCGCACATCTTTAAAGTTGTTAAATGTTACAAATATTATGCCTGAATGTATCCTTTCAACTTGACAGCTCAGGGAAGATACCTATCTTTAAAAATAATATAAAATCAACTCCTTTGCCAGTTTCCTCTATTCCAATACTATTTTGCCCTTGAGAAAAGGACTCCAGGAAGTGCCCAGAGGTGACAATTGCTGAGCTGATTGTTGGCCAAGGAATGCCAAATCCCATCACCAGACTTGCCTAGGGGTCCAGACATGCAAAGGAAGGTCTATTGTACTTTGGGTGGTGGGACTTCAGAGGTGTTTTCCTATGCTAATCTTATACCTGGGTCTTGCCCTGACATGTCTGCTTATGCTAATCTTGTAACAAGGACTTTTTGTGGACATGTTTGCCAAGGTTGAACTAGTGTAACCCCTGTCTACCCCTCCCCTTTAGTGACATGTCACTGATGTATCAATGATGCTGTATGAACTGTATTCTGGGATATGGTGGGAAAGTTTTAAAAGTGAATGTCTCCCCATGCTCGGGGCTCTTACTGCTGTTTGAACCTGTTGTGCAACAATAAAGGATCTAAGTCTACTGACTGCTGTTTTGCCCCAGATTACTTGGCTGGAATTTCCTTCTTTTACTGACTGCATGGACCCACGGGGGACTTGTACCCCGACGAGCTGGACTGTTGAGGAGTCTCTCAACCCAGAATTTTCTTTAACGGTTTGTTTGTTTGTTTAAAAAATCTTGTCCAGAAACACCCTTTTCTGCCCCGCCCCTCCTCAGGGTCTCCACTGGGCCTATGGCATGATGCCATGGATGGGATCCCACCTGGCACCAACCTAGACCCCCTGCCCTTGTATTGCTCATAATCACCATCATGTATTCTTTATTTGTTTGCTTATCTACCACTTGTATGCCAAAATGCAAAATGACCACTGCAACCACTGCAGTCAGTCAGTCAGTCACTTATTTAATCTTGGGCAGGATGTATATTCTGGGCAGGTGGTACCAGCCTTTATGTGCAGTAAGTCCCCCCCCCCCCAAAAAAAACCCCAAGCAGCCTTGTACCCTGTATTGCTTGAGAATTTGAAGAAACCCAAAAAATCAGTGTAATTTTGAAATAAACTGTTAAAATCAGTGCAGTTCCGAAAGTTTCAGTCCACTATATTGAGTCACAGCTGCATCCAGTTCTTTCCAGAGATAGACAGAAATCTGCTCCTGGATCTCAGGAACCGTCACGCAAAATTTAGTTGTACTATCTTAAAGATGTCCCAATGCTTGGAAAGCAGTCAACTTTTCAAAATATATAGTAGATACAACATTGGTAGTTTGTTTCTTTAAAAATGCATTGCTTCAGAGCTCCTTATGTGTGAAGCAGTTCATAAACTGAATAAATATTATTATACACCACCCCTATCTCTACAGCAGTGTGAGATTCCAGGGGTCCAGGTGCTTACTGAGGCTCTGTGTTTCCTTTGGGAATGTGGCACAGTGGTGTCTTTACACCATATATTTATTATATTATACAACCTGATGGAGGTTGTATAATACAATATTGTATTATACATATATTATACAACCTGATGGAGAGAGTGCAGAGTATTCACATCCAATATGGTTCTGTTCCTCCTATTGCTGCAGCCTCAGATTCCAAGAGACCACAAACATCATGTCTGACCCTCTCTGCAGCAGAGAACAGACTGCCTTGCTTGATGGCTTTCACTGATGGGTTAATGACTGGCTATCATCTTCATTTGTCCTCCTAAAGACCCATTCTCAGTGAGCCCAGGGATTTCCATGTTTGGCACAGTTTAGTGAAACCTTGATTAAATCTAACTTTTACTGAACCCAATAATTATGAGTGACTTGCACCCACAAACTCTGGCACCCAGAACCTATAACAATGTAAACCCTGTAGTGGACTTGTTTCAGGGCCAAAGTAGACAGGACTTAAATGTGGATTTGCATTAGCATGCAGCTTTATTTTAATGTATGGGGTTTGTGTGATAATTATCAGGATTGTAGCAGATGTGGAGGGAGAATTCAACCCTTTCACCCCCTGCTGCATTCCTGAGGAAAATCACTACTCTTAAACTGTTGTTTACATTGTGAGGAAATCCCTTGCTGGTGCCAAACAAACTAGTCTGGCTCTCAGGGTTGATTCCAGTGGCACTCCAACTCAGCTTAAATTACTTGCAGTTTGTTTGTTTTTTACGGAAAGGGAGTTGCGTGTCACTTTACATGTACCTTTTCTTTCTTTTTTATATCTTTTTAAATTTTCTTCTTACAAAATTGTACATACATAAAGCATGGCATGATGTAATTAACAAAAATGGGTCATTAGACATGTACAGACTTCAGAAAAGCAAACTGGGGAGGTACTAAAACTATAAGAACACAACACTGCTATGCCACCAAATCAGGCTGTATTGGTGCAAGTTGGCAGTTGCATGCAGTCAAAACTGACCATTGTTTCTAGATAAAGTCTGGGCTGAAGACTTTGGGAATCCTTGACCTGGAAGTACAAATTATGAAGCAATAAAAGCAACATGTAGCTGTTACAGAAGACCAATGTAACTGTCAATAGGGATATATTGATAAACTTTAGAAACTGGCTAGAGCTTAAATCTTGCCTGTTATATGTTGCCATATTCAGAGACTCTGTCTCTACCCCCACCACACATGTGCGTGGAGCCAATCTGACACTTTTGCCATTTTACACCTGCACCTGCACAGCACCAAGCACTCTGCTCCTTGACCCTCTTCCTCTTGTAAGTGCCAGTGACACGTGGGCTCAGAAACTGGGAGGATAGCGGTGCCCCATCTATGCCACTGCATGGGCCACTGCTGTAGGTCAGTAGGTGTGAATTAAGCTGGTTTGCTTTGAAAATCGGAGCAAACCCATCTTCTCCATTGCCAGCCCAAAATCAATCAGTGAGATCCATTGCTGAGTTGGAAATTTGGACTTTTCCTCTTCCAGATGTAATATTCTTCCCTCTTTATTCTCTTAAAAGAATTTGGAAATTATTCTGTCTCTGTGCCTGACAGCAGGAGCTGTTCAGGATTGGTATTATTCACTTCATCGGTCCTGTGCCAGTTAACTATGTGCATTTTCTCTCTCTGTCACATTTGATTAAAACTGGAATTATGAGCACATATGGTAAGCAAGCCCTCATATTATTTATAGGTCTTTGAGGCTGTTATTTCTCCCTCAAATTATATTAGAAGCTAAATCCCTAGGCTTACTGCCCTCGGGCAATGTGTATTTTTCTGTATAAACCATTTATTGCATTATGAGAGAACTAAAGACAGTAATTAATCAAGATGGACAAGTATGGCCCAATCCCATGGCAGAGATTAGTGTGCACATCACTCTCTGGAATTGGGACCCATAAGTGTGACTGTAATGTTCCTAATTTTGTTATATGCTGTATTCAATAATAAAAAACACAAATAAAGAAACGCAATAATATGAAAAAAGTTTAAAATCATGAAAACCAATAGTCTGCAATAATAACAATCAAAATATCAAACAGTCAATAATTAATCAGATAGCAAAATAAAGTGGTGGTAAACACACTGCTGATGGAAGGTAGAAGGAAGGAGGGAGACAGATAGTTTTGACCAGTTCCTCCTTCCCTTGCATTCTCCACAGTCGGCTTCAGCATGTCTCCCAACCTTCCAGAACAAATTGTTTTAGGGGGCTAGAGGAGTGAAGAGGAACTGGCAACAACGGCTTCTCTCCACATTCCAAGCATTGGATACCACCCAACGAATGAAAAAAATGATATTTAGAAACCCTAATTATTATACGAAGTCCAAGAAAAATAAATAAATAGGATGCTGCTTCGTACTGAGTCAGACCAGGTTTCCAGCCACGCCTACAAGTCAATGGTGGTTGTTCTTCGTAGCACTTCAGCTGTTGTGAAGAAGTTCAAGCAGGGGAAAGGGAGGGAATGAGGCATAAATCCTTCTCATGCTTTCCAGTGGGGTCTGGGAAGTTCACTGCATCCCGCAGTGTCTCACAATCCCGTGTCTGCCAACTCAGAAGGCAGAATGGGAATGATCTGGGAATGTGCCCCTTCCATGAACGAGCTTCTGTTACCAGCATGATTTGTGCAGTGCCGGATTTACGTACAAGCTATAGTTTAGCGCCCCACTCTCTTGGGCCCCCCCCCAAAAAAAAATTAAAGGAAAAAAAACTGGATGTACATTTCCAGTTGTATTTCAGTTCAACAATTACTTTGATAAAATGCATATTTTGTTATGTGCAAATGGCTTTAGATACCTATTAGGTCCATAAATTACCATATAGCATATGTTCAACACAAAAAGCAGCAACGATTTGCTGTTGACAAAGGACAGCTGGACATATAAAGGGCCCCATTACCTGCAGTAGTTTAGGGCCTCATCAAACCTAAATGTGGCCCTGGATTTGTGGAAGGTTCCTCCTCAATCTGGATAATTGGCGTTAATCAAGAGGTGCTCCTGAAGCATCATATGCAAATGGGCTGCAATCAATCAGCTGCTGAAAGTACTAGGGCTGGTTTTCTGAAAGTATTCAGTTTTCTAAAGTTTGAGAATCCCTATAACAGCCATGAAAGGAAAGGGGGAGGAAATGCTTTGCATTTTCTTATGGTTTCCTAATGTTTTTTTTCTCTCCTGTCCTCCTCCTTCATAATGAAGAGACATGTGCAGCTGCTACTTTGAAAAAGGGGCGGGGCTTTTGATTTATGATCTATAAGGAATTTAACGATGTTTTGCTATGCCCCTCCCCCGGTAACCGAGGGTGAATGGATTTTATTAACAACCACTTTGTGATGGGGTGTTGTTAGAGGAATGCAGTGGGGAAAAGAAAGGACCCAGAGCTGGACAGTTGTTGAAGAGAGGCTGAATCTGAGAAAAGATTTTCCTGTGTGTTATATGCTGAGAAAGAATTGCAGAGGGGAATTTAATGGCGGAAGTCTGGAAAGTTCACTCTGCAAGTTTTTTATGGCTGCGGTTCGCATGTTATGTTGATAACAGCAGAATGGACTGGAATGTGACCTTGAACTCAGACAAACTATGCAAAGAACTGAACAACAAGAGAAAGAACTGAACTCTTTCAACACTCCAGGTCTGGAGTATAAATGTAGATTCCACACATGTGAAATGGAATATATATGTGTGTGTGTGTGTGTGTGTGTGTGTGTATGAAACCAAGGTTGTTGTTTGTAAGGTGAAGGTGTAACGGCAAGTGAAGGATGTCAACTGGAGACTAAATAAGAAATGAAGCAGCTATGGGGGAATATCTTGGACATATGATTGCAATGGGAGTGGGAAACCTGATTTTAAGAAATTGTATTAAATTAAAGTAATTTGGTTCAATTTGTAACAATTTGGAGGACACACACACACACACACACACACGAGTCAGACCACTGGTCTATCTTGCCCAGTATACACGAAAGCTTATACCAAGGACAAACTTAGTCTCTAAGGTGCTACTCAACAATTTTTTTATATATTTTGACTGCGTCAGACCAACACGGCTACCTACCTGAATCTAGAATCCAGGATTTCAGGCAGGGTTCTCTCCTACCCCAGGAAGATGCTGGGTACTGAACCAGGTAAAGCTTCCTGCAAGTGAAGCTGATGCTCTGCCACTGAGCTATGGACCCTTAAAAATCTTAATTATTGGTCATAAGCAAAAAAAATTCTGAATGTTCATTGGAGAATGTTCACTTAAATGAAAAGGAACCTTTGGATCTGGTCTTTTGTACCCCAAAGTGGTTCCTGTACAAAGTTAAGTGCGAGGAGACTTCCTTTCAAATTCATGGAAGGTATCAGAATCCAGTATCAGACACAGTGTGTCTCTGAATACCAGTTTCCAGGGTTCGTGAGTGAGAGAGTGCTATTGTACTCATGTCCTGCTTGCTGATCCAAGAGGGCCCATTTTACATACTTAGGTTGAAGGCTCACTTTTTACTCTTCTATTTATTAAAGTTCAAATCTAACTCTTATCCTATCCACCCTGCTATTTATAACATTCATTATTGTCAACATTTAAATTTCTCAAAAATAATGGAGTTTTTTATATATATATACTGGTTGCATTTTCATGACAGCATCCCCTATTATTTTCCTTTTGGGCTGGGGGTGTGGGTGCACTTTTTTGCTTGAGGTGGTTGCTAACAACTGTCTAATGAAATATGATTATGTATCAGCTTTCCCCTCAGTTATAAAGCATCTATAAGTAGGTTACTAATGACCATTATAAGGGCACTTTTTAGTGTGTTCCACTGCAGGGACATTAATAACACTCAGCAGATTTATTGCCATTGCAGTAACTTTCTTTCCGGGGCATTAATAATCATATGACAATAATACCTACCAAACCACCCATTTTTAACAACGAAGGTCCAATTGGGCTGTAATGGATACAGTGGGAAATTGAGGGGCTAGTAATAATCAACAGGTCACTGGCTATATAATGAACATGTTGCTATTATAGCTTCCCCAAAACTGTTATTTTGACAGCAAAATAACATTAAGAACCTTTATGTGGAATGGCAGGGTGCAGAAAATCTAACTTTATTCTTATGCTATAGAAAAGAGTGCTGTGTTCTTGAGGTTTATATTTATTGGTATTTTAACTCTATATCAAAGTCAGCAGGGACGGGGAGGGTACATATTAGTGTTGCTCCATGAAGTACTATGCAAGCTAACTGAATAATTCTCAAAGGGGTTGTGTTTAGTGTTGAGCTATAATTTTTTGCTGATTTGGAAAGTGACAAAAAGACTTGAGAAAAATATATTGGGTGATATTCAACACTAGTCCTACTCAGAGTAGGCCTGTTGAATCTAATGAACATGGCCAGAGATGCCAGGTTGCCTCCCAAAATTGAGGGGCCTGGTGTGCAGTGTGTGTGTATGACGTCATGTGTGTGATGTCGCATCCTCTGGAGGAGACCAAACATTTAGGCAGAGTCAGGCGCTGAAGCTGTGATGCACACTATGTATGCCAGGCCCTGTCAACAGAAATATCAAGGAGGCTGAAGACACATCAGCCCCTTATCGTTGGTGTGCCTGAACATAGCTAATATTAATCATTGTGGGCGTTATAGCATTGTAGTCCAAATCATGTTGTTGCTTTTTAATCTTTGCATCTGAAATGCATTGAATCTGTATCTGCAAAATTGTGTGTGTGTATGTAGGAGAGAGAGAGGTACGCATGTCTCAAACAGTTTGTGTATAAACAGAAGAATTTGGCATTAATCCAGCCTATGAAGGCTTTGGAGGTTCTGTTTCTTCTGCAAATATGAGCACAACTCTCACTGACAGTAATGTGTATCCTCAATGCAATAAGTGAATTAAGGGGAAAGCCTACTTGTCAGTAATACTACAGAAAAAAAGCAAGATTTCTTACTACTTTTTGAAATAATGCAGTCAGTTCAAATAGTGCTGTTCAATGTCATTGAAGATAGCAGCGTTCTGAAATCCCCTTCTACCTCCCTACATTTTAAGACTGTAATTTTTGTTGTCTTACAAATAATGAGTCTGACAGGCGGCAAGAGCTGATGCTGCAGGTACTGTATGCAAATCCATTCAGGTGAGCTTCTTCCATTGCAAGCTGAGTCTTTATTTTCTTTGTCAACATGTCAAGCCCCCTTAATACTGCTGAGGCAGGATAGCAGACTCGATAAAAAAGTGTAATAGAGTAAAACATTCTCTTGTAGTCAAATAATTTATAACAATGGGCTTTAGGAACTGACATGCTTGTGATTGGCTTGCAGTAAGATTGGGGAAAAATGAAATAATAAAAAAGCCATTTTGCTTCATCAGCAGAAGCAGAAGATTTGATATGCTTAGATGATAAGAGCATCCCTTTTTCCTTCTGCCATGTTTTAAATAGAATTGCCTACAAAATTCTGTCATAGAAAAAAAGCAAATACATTCATCTGCATTCAGACACGTTTTTGCTAATCCTCCAGATCTTGAGGACTGGGTATGGATATTGGATCAAATGTTCTTTATTCTCCTTTTCTTCCCTCTGTCACATGGTTTAATATAACACTTCCTGGATTAATCAAACCGTAGTTTGTTCTCATGTCTGAACAGGCAAGCAATGGTGTGAGTGAACCCTCCAAACCAGTATGTACTAGTAAATTCTTGTAGCAGTAAAAATTGAAGTTCAGTAGCTTCATTGTAATCTCCTCACATAGCCACACCCCCAGTGAAATTGGAAAAATGCAGGCAACTGTTTTGGCCTATTACTTTCAATACTATACAGTCGTACCTTGGAAGTCGAGCAGAATCCATTCCAGAAGTCTGTTTGACTTCCAAAATGTTCGAAAACCAGAGCCAATCGGAAGCCGCAGAAGGCCCCTCGGACGTTTGGCTTCCAAAAGAACATTTGAAAACCGGAACAGTCACTTCTGGGTTTCGATTGTTTGGGAGCCAAAACGTTTGAGAACTAGGCTGTTTGACTTCCAATGTATGACTGTATTTGTATTGTCATAATGATGATGGCCCTGAAATGCACATACTCAAGGAAGCAGGAACAGAAGGTGAGAGAAGGGAAGCAGAGGCAGATAGACAGGAGTGTGGACACAGTGTAGGACAACATGCGCAAGAGTGGCAGCAGGGGTAGGGTGGGCGAGAGCAGAGTGGTAGCAGTGTGGAGAGCAAGGACTGGGTGAGCTGTGCCACATTTATTTAAATATTTAATCCCCAAAACCGATCTGCATAGGGGGAGGAAGGCCTAACTAAACCATGTAGGAGCCTTGCCAAGGGCCAGGGGTCTCTCATTTTTCAGCTCCACCTTTCCAGGTGAATAGGGAGGTCTTCCTGCTCCACCACTTCCTGGGGCCCCACAACTGAAGACACCAGGAGAAAAGCAGGCTTTAATAGCCCATGCATTGGCCCCACCCTCTCCCCACTGTCATTGTCACATGTGTCTGGTTGTTTGCCAAGCCCCTCCATTGGGAAAATTGTGTAGTGGTAAATGTCATGGGCTATTACAAGCTGCATAAATGACCATATTGTAAAACTCCACCCCCAGGTCTCAGTCATGGGCAGGCATGATACAGACTCTTGTCAGCAAACAGAAGAGGAAGAAAGAATACCAATAAAGTTTGAATTAACCGGGTAGAAAGTTAATATATACTCAAGGTCCAAAATGGCGTTTATTCCAATGATCTAACCTTATTTTAGAAACATTAAACATTCAAGCTTCAGTTTAAATAAAATAGTTTAATTTCACAGATGGGTAAGATGATGCCTTGATGACATTTCTGTGGTCACAGAAACAGTTCGTGAATAACTAGGGAACTCTTGTGTTTGTTTTTCTGTCCTGTAACTGAGCCCGCCACGCAAGCATACCTTGTAGCAATATTGGGTCTCATGTATAGGATAATGATGCAATATCAGCAGTTTGGAAACGCAGTGTAATTGGATTCACACACTGGAACGAACTAACAATGTCACTGGGGACAAGGAGCAATCATATTAAGCAATGTTCATTAGAACATAAAATGACTGTGGTTTTTGTTTAAATTATCAAATACTTGTGATATAGTAGAAGAGCTGGTGCTTAGTTGAGATACTCAAGTCTATATTAATACACTTTGGATTACTCTTGTTTACATGTGCATACAAGAATATGTTCCCATGATATTTGCTTATACTTTTTTTTTTTTTTGCAATGCACTCCCTCAGTCTCTGTGATTCTTCCCAACAGAATTAGTTAGTTGTAGCTTATTTATTTACTTAAGAACATTTAAAACCCACTTAACATTAATGAAAAAAACTCCAAGTGGCATACAAAACTCAATAGATAAAAAAAAATATACAAATACATTTACAAATACAGGTCCCACCTTTGAGCAAATTCAGATGTCAGAGCATGGACCAGTTGAAATAAATAAAACAGCAAAATAAATTTCAGCAAAATGGAAATGTTTATACATTATAGAATAGAATTTTGTATTTCTGCAAACCATTTATTTACTTATGGAATTATTTATAAAAATGTTTATATACTGTTGTATCATAAAAATATATTACAGCAGTTTGCAACAATATAAAAACATAAAACCAAACATGCATGTGGCAGGTGCAATTTTGACTACACAGAACACATTCCCCACACTTGGGGAATAATTATATATACTTTTTATTCATAGAGCATGGTGCAGAACCTTTCGCACTCCCAGTATTAATTAACAAAGTTTGTAGACCACTTGACTGTAAGAAAACCTATACAGTTTACAAAAATATAAAATTGAACATTAAAATTCTTGTTAAAAACAGTTTAAACAGGTATTTAAAGGGATTCAAAAGATGATTAAAATCAACAGTAGCTAGAAAGATAATACAATTAACTCCTACATGTTCGGATAGGCTTGCCTGAACAAAAGCCCTTTAAGCAGGCACTGAAAAGAATACAGCAAAGATTCCTGCCTGATGTCCTTAGGCAGGAAGCTCTAAAGTGTAGGTGGTCCCACACTGAAAGTACTGTTTCTTACAAAAGCAAAATGAATATTGACACCTATAACAGTGTCAGTTTTGCAGATATAAATGGTTGAGAGGGCATATATGGGGTAAGGTGATCCTGCAAGTAAACTGGTTCCAAGCTGTTAGGGACTACGGTATATACTAATAGTAATAGTAATAGTAATAGTAATAGTAATAGTAATACCTTGAACTTGACCTGTTAGTTGTTAAACTCCAACTCAAATCAGCCCCAGACAGCATGGCCAATGACCAAGGATAATGGGTGTTGGAGCCCAACAACACCTGGAAAGCCACAGGTTGCCCACCCATCAACTTTTCTCTTTTTTGTCATCTGTCAGGTGGGATTTAAGCAGCAATACTCTATTTTTGCCCAGTGGAAACAACCTTTTTATCAGTGTATGTTGGTCTGTGTTGGTGTGATGAGCATCAGTTCTAAGCTCCAAAATACCACTTGGTTCACTGATCTGGAACTGAGTCCGTTTAGAAGTGTGAGACACCAAAACCATTTTACCAGGGCTAGGATTAAATGGCTCTCACCTCTAAATAGTGCTTACCAATTGTCTCCACTGGAGACCACTTTTCACAACAGCTGCTGCCAGGAGCCCACAATGCCTTCAAGAAGTTAAGTGAAGCTACTCTGTATGTAAATAACGCTCTGGCAAAATGACAGAGGAATTAAGAAGGAAGGGAGAAAAATGTTCGTGTTTCAGCTGAGATTTGCAAGGAAATGACAGGTCATTGAGATGGAGAGGTATGAAACAGCTGCTCCAGATGGCAAGAGATGCAGAGAAGAAAACTCCTGGGTCAAAGTGGACAAAGTTTTTGTGCAGGGAGCCTCCTGGCACTGAATGAATAGAGCTGGCAGGAAAATTGATGGTGGAGGATACGGAAAGGAGACCATGATAAATTAAGGCAATGAGGTTTTGTTCTTTTTCTAAAACACAGGATGTGTCTGAGAACACATTGCTCTAGGATGTCCTCATAACCTGTTTTGACTGGTGTGTGAAGGACTTACGTTATAATGCAATATATGTTATATTGCGAAGATTAATGCAAGGAAGTAGGAATGAAATAGTCTCTCAGCAATCTGCATTCTGATGTAGGACAGTAGTTTTCACATTTCCCCCACCTTCAGGGCATTGTCCGCTAAGAAAGCCACGGAACCCCTGCTCCTTTAAGAGCAGGGGTAGCTAACCCCTTTTCCAGATTTGGTTGGACATCAACCCCTGTATTCCTTGTCCATTGACTATGCTGGTAGTTGGAGCCCAACTATCTGTGTTGTGCATCAAAGTTGTGAACTGGGCTACAAATGCCATTAAATATGAGACATTCAAAAGGGTCTGCCTACACTCACATTGTATCTGTATGTTGCAGAATATTCAGAGAAGCGTGTCTTCTGTTCTTGGTCACCTCATTGAGGAAACCCCAATAAACTTCAAAAAAACCCTCCAACTTTCCCTAGATTACAGTAGGGATTTTTTAGTGGTGGCCAGATGCAACAGAATGAATCACTCCCTAATTTTTTTGTAGTTATGTAGAAGGGTTTTCTATAGGTTAAACTTTCCTTGGTCCTGTTCCTAACAAGGTTTCTGCTTCGGTACATGGGCTATGTTGTTCTCTGTATCTGGCCACACTATGGTTCATCATAAAGTGAAATATACTCTGTTGGTTTCTGTGAAATTTGGCAAAGAGTCTGAGTCAACCATTGTGATGACAGATTTAGGATCAAAAACATAATGCTGCAACTTTTAAGATGGATAACACTACTGTACATGGACCTCAGCATTGTACCAGCAGAGCAATGTAGTTCAAGGCTACTATGCCAGCTGCACTCATTGTAATTAAATGTGGTGTAATGGTGGATCGCATGTCCACCACCCCAAAAGCAAGGAATTCAGGATCATGATAGGCAGTTACAGTACAACTTACATGCAGCATAGCAGGTTGGACATGTAGGATGCTGCTGTAGCTATGCTGTCATTAACCACACTCCCACCTGTTGTTGATCTTGCCAGCTGCTGTATCTTTTATTGCAAATTTATGTTCCCTAATTGTCATTTGCAGGAGCCATCCTAGCTCGCCAATCTGTTATAGTTTGTAAGGTTATTACCTCTGTCTCCTGGCTGCATTCCATTTTGGATTACTTAGACCATGCCTACCATAATTTCTGCAAATCGTTTTTTGTTGTTGTATGGTCAGACATCCTCCTTATTTTGCCCTAAAGTATATTGAACCCATGCCAAGCATCGTTAACAAATTTCTTGGCTTGCTCATAAACAGGTGGCTGTGCTGAACTGCAAACTAAATTCATGCCTTTGAATTATCAGCAAAACGTGTCTTCATGCATTGCATCCTGAATCTCTGCACCGTTCATATGTAGTACTGCTCTTAATTATTCACATGCCTTCTTTCTAGGGGCAATATTTGATGAATCTGCAAAAAAGGATGAGGAGGTATTTCGCATGGCAGTTTCTGATCTCAACCAGAATGATGAAATCCTACAGACGGAGAAAATCACAATTTCTGTGAATTTTGTGGATGGCAACAACCCATTCCAGGCAGTTCAAGAAGGTAGGCTTTCTGAGGGTGGAATATTTTACAGCTTGTATTTTGGTATAGATACGTACTTCTGGATTGCGGTCTCCTTAATCATCTGCATTCAAGCCAAACATATACATTGTTGACTGATGAACATTTTTTATTTATAAAATAGCAGAGCATGGGAATTGGCTTTGGTTTTGCGGTGGCAAGTTGTGAACTGGCCACTGGTTGGATTCAATGCAGCAGGTCAAACTGATAAGGTGTTTCTTGTTGACTAGCGTCAAAATTATGATGACTGACCTGGAGTAGCAAATCTTGCTTTCATTCATGTTAATCAATTAGGGAATGTAGAGGAATATGACAGAATTAGTTCTCTTAGTCTATAGAAATTGGCTTGGTCTTATTGTGAGAAAAAATATTCCTTTCCCATGTTCTCTTAACATTTATATTGGTCAAATGCTAGCATATATTGATTACCTAAAATATGAATGTAGGACTTACTAAAATGAATGTTTATTTGTACATGTTTTTATATTTTTGTTAGAAGATGTGAAGTTTTAGCTAGTGCTTGAATTACAGAGGGAGAGGGGGCAAAGAAGGTTTGTCCCCTTATGTCTTATGATGGTTTTGCTAGCCATTGTTTTAGGAGGTGGTGGGTGTGCTAGTGGGATACAGGATTGGAATGTACTGCAGACACAGGGTCTCATTAATTCAGTATTTCAGTCACTGGTTTATAACGGATAGACTGATAACTATCCTTCACAAGGGGCAATAGCTAAGGGCTGTGATCCAGATGTTGCTCGAGAGTATCCACTTTTTATAGTTGGTGGAATGTGTTTCCATTAATACATTCAGTATAAGTGTGTGCTGATGTATTTCTGCTTTTGTATGGGCGTGCTCATAGGAAGCTTTGTAGATAACACTGGTGGATCGCTTGGAAAATCAATCTACCTGTTCTCAAGTAATTGTTATTAATGTTGTGCTTTGTAGCAATGATTGCTTTCTTATTTCAGCCAGTGGGTTGTATCCAATGCTAGTTGTGCTTGGAGTAGACCCATTGAAGTTAATGCACATTACTAATTTAGGGTAATTAATTTCAATGGGTCTACTCTGAGTAGGTTTTGGTGGGCTACAACCAACATGTTTTATTCACCAACTGATGTTTTGTGAGAAGAGCTCCTTCAAAAACAGCAGTACTGTATGTTTCAAGACTTATTTTCAACAAAATAGGCACATCAGGCAAATGCACTTAAACAGTTCTTCCTAGTAACATTTTTGTTGTTGAGCTTGTATCTTTGTACAGTTATCAGTGGCTGATTATGATTATCATTGCTTTCTTTTGACATCCATTGTTGGTAAGTGTGACAATTTGCCAATTATAGCAAGACTGAAATTGGTACTACATTTGGTTTTCTCAGAATATTGGATTTAGGTTCTTAGGGACCATTATTACATGCTTGAATTATTGTGTTTAAGCATGTATTTCTATGAAAAGGAAGTAGGGGTTAGCTTTGTGACTGGAAGCTGGATAGCTTGTACTTCTCTTTGGATGTTTCTTAGGATTTAAAATTGGAATTCAATAAGCTGTTAAGGAAAGGAAATGTTTGATGGGGTGAAGTCAAACATGCATGGGTGGGAAAACTCCAGTTATTATATTAAGATTGCATTTAAGAAAGTATTTCGTAATACTGAAGCTATTGGGTTCTCTCACTGAGGGGAGCTGATCCAATCTTCTGCTGAAAGCTTCCTAAATCTTACTAAGTTTCTTAAACTGTAATGCCTTTTAATGAGTATTTAGATATCCTTCTTAATCCCCATTGTAGTTGCCTTCTGAATTTCAAAAAGGTGGCACTCTTTCAGATTTGGTTTAGGAGAAGAGAGATTTCAGTAAATATTTCAAACAAGGATTTCACACAGCACAAGACAAACACCTGTTCTTGGGTGTAATCCAGATTAAATGGTGAAATGGGCATTTCCCCACACACCCAGGAGTGAGATCTCAAGAGACAAGAACCAATATTGGTAAACCAATATGAAACTCACCTGCTGCACGCATATTCAAGTTGCATAGACAAAAGGATAAAGACCCTCTGGATCTTTACCTGAGCAAGCCTACCCAGGTTAGATGCCCAGTACCCATCCTTAAACTGATGTGAACCTTTCATTGCTAGCTCATCATGGTGAGTTAAAGGGCACCTGTTTGTCCATCCCACCCAGCTGTTCAGTGTTTGGAAGCATGTGCCCCCAGATTCCAAGGGAATTATACCAATGCAATCCACTTGAACTGGTCAGCAATGTTACCAATGTTGGTTAAATATCTGAGAGTGCCTCAGGGGTGAATGTGGTGTTTTACACCACTGCTCACATTTACTGCCTAGTGCCACAGGCAAATATCAAATCACTCAGCTTTGCAGGGGCCGAACAAACTCAACACCAGGGGTTAAGCTCTGGCCATACAAGATTCTGAATGAAGTCACGTAGGTGCAGCCATCATTCTGTTTGTGGAGGTGGGGGGACATCTGGAATCTGAATACAAGATTTGGACAGCAGGGACTTTTGTCATGCAAGATCACAGCCCAATATTAGGCCACTTCAGATAAAGCCCTCACTCATTAAAAAGCATGTGTTGGGGGGAGGCATACAGGGTAGCCTCACTACTGAGACACATGCTGACCACGTGTTTGGGGTGTGACTACTGATGTACAGGCAAGCCTGCAATGAATAATGATTCCCTTTGCACGCATATTCTTTTGTGTTTCACACAGCAACTGAACAGATGGCAAGGGTGGTACTGGTGGGTCAGTCCCCTCCACCCAATGTATGAGGGACCTTTTTTTGTACACCTTTTGAAGAGCTTTTGTTGGGGCAAGGAGTTTCATGTTTTCATGACCTTACAGATGCTGAGTTCATACATGAAGCTCAACACATGTGCCTTAAACTAATAGCTGTGAAGTAGTGGAAATGCAGTGGGACTAAAAGCTTTTAACATACTGTGGGGTGTTTTAACCACATAAAGTGGTGCTGGCAGAACCCACTGCCTGTTGTGGTGTAGTGGTTAAGAGCGACAGTCTCGTAATCTGGTGAACCGGGTTTGCTTCTCCACTCCTCCACATGCAGCTGCTGGGTGACCTTGGGCTAGTCACACTTCTTTGAAGTCTCTCAGCCTCACTCACCTCACAGGGTGTTTGTTGTGTGGGAGGAAGGGAAAGGAGAACATTAGCCACTTTGAGACTCCGTAGGGTAGTGATAAAGCGGGATATCAAATCCAAACTCCTCCTCCTCCTCCTCTTCTTCTTCTCAGTACACATGGTTGCTGGTTGCCATAATAGTTGTTACCAAGCTCAACTGCTGCCAACAGCAGCAACAAAAAAAGGTTAATCGCATATGCTTCCATAAAAAAGTACTGCTGAAATTCTGTGCAATTCTAATTAATTCCAGTGGGATCTGCAAATGAGATATTGATAGCTTCTACAACATTTCTTACTTTGATAGCAGAAATAAGAACCTTATACCTAATTATAAACTAGTCCTAAGTCACTCTGTATGAAATTTTGTAGGTAAGTGTAATTGTATTTCTCAGACTCCTGTCTCTCTATTTTATCAAGTGGTCATCCTTTTCAATCTCCTTGTATAAATTATTATGGTACCCTGAGGCTTCGTCCATATAGATCTCAGGGTAACTGGCGAATACTTCTCATTTGATTTATGAAACTTCACTTACAAAGGTGAGTCATATTTTTTCCTCCCCAAGACTGGGGAAGAGATATCTTGTAAGTAAGACTAGATGTGGCCTCAGGAGACAACTGCATATATTATAGAGTGATGAAATATAAGATTCAATTGGATTTAATAATAAAAGAATTCCCCTCAGCATAAAATATTATAGAGAAGTCCTGAAGTTAACATGGGTCTGCAGAAGCTGACCCACATGTTCCAAAAATCCACTGAAAAAAATCTAAAGCTGTTACTTAGGTCTATTAGAAATAGGTGCTGCTGTGGCAGGAAGATAAAATGTGTTTCCATGCACTCTGGCTTCCATCACAGTGTTCCGTTGCACCAGAAGTGATTTAGTCATGCTGGACACATGATGTGGAAAACTGTCTATGGAAAAATGTTGGCTCCCTCAGCCTGAAAAGTGAGATGAGCGCCGCAGCCCATAGTTCCCCTGACTGGACTTAATTGTCCAGGGTCCTTTATCTTTTTACCTATTAGAATGTATTTCTCTGGTTATGATAGACATAACCATACAAATTCTGTCCCAATAGAAGAACCCAACTTGGAAACACATACAGAACCCACAATCAAACCTTAGGCATACATAATTTTATTTTATGTCACCTTTCCACAGTTCCACAGTTCAAACCATGCTCAAGGCAGCTTATGACATGGAAAAATGTATAGCTACAACCTAACAAAAGTAGTCATAAACAATAAATAAAGCATTGAAAAACATACAACCCAACAGAACAGTTTCCACGTAAATCACAACAAAATATAAAAGAAAGATACAAAAAACCAACATCATCAACAACTCCTCAAACAACCCCCCCCCCAAACAACCCCCCTGAGCCCAAGAGTGTGTTCCACAGTCTCACCTTTTGTATTTTGAATCAGCAAGGAGATGGGAAAAGGCCTGTAAAACAGGCAGCAGGTCTTCTAGGACTGACAGCCAAGGCATGTTTACTTGGAACTAAGCCACATTTCCCTTAATTACCAAATAAGTCATTTGCTATACCCATGGTTTCTGTTTATTCTGCAGAAATTGTCATTTAGGTTTTCCTAGGAGGAAAGGGGGAGACAGACAGAAACTGATAAATAATCAAATTTCACCTTTTCTGGAACATAGGGACCTTCCTCAGGTTACATCAGACTATTTGTTCATGTCGCCCAGTATTGTTTCTTGTAATTGGACACAGATCTCCAGGGTTTTCATATCATCAGTTATCTACAGAATGGAAACAATGTAAAACTTTAAAATAATGTAAAAAGTAATTAATTGTGTACCATTGTGGGCTTAAAGTCAACAACAATAATGTGAATTAATACCAATTCAGTTTACTTAATTAATTTCCATTCCTGACAACAGAGGAACAGAAATTTCTACTTCCTTTTTCCATTTCCATTGGAAGTCGACCACACAAAATTGAAGGCAACCCAACAAATTTTCAGGGACCAGATTCCAGCAAACCAAGGATATGGAACAAAGAAAAAGCAGCATACTTTCTCTTTCCACCTTTCTGAATGTCAGAGGTGATTTGAAGAAGATCTTAAGCCACCCAAGTGGATGCCAGCCTCTTCACAACAGTGTTATTGGTTGTCCCTTTGGTGACAGCACTCCCCCTTCCCCCCGAATCTGGGCTGTCATATATCATTGTCCGTCTTGTTTCTTGCTTCACAGCATCAGTCATGGAGTATCTCTGCAAGGCTTAGTACTGCCTGAGGCATTGCTTACACCTGGATAGCTGTTTGTTCCATTCAGTGGGTTCAGCAAAGAGGCACCCTCTTCGACAGCCTCTGCAAACCTCTGGCTTTCAAATCCTTCAGAGTTTCAGCTCTGTCAGCTTGAAGCTCTGATCTCATAAATTGGACTTGCCACACTTGCCTTCTTTGAGCCTTTCAAGGATGCGTCCTGACAGTAAATTTCAGTGCGAGAGTTTTCTGTCATTTATATTGTTGACTTTGAAAAAGTCCTTTTATTTCTGTCTTTATGATGTGCTCCTAAAGAGTTTGGCAAACAAGTATCAGCTTTTTTGATAAATGCATTCAAATACTTGCATAAATAGTTTCCTAAATCTTGGAGAGGTCTTGCAAACACATTTGTATAGGGGCCTTGTTCTTCTCCTTCTCACTCCTTAGCAGGCCTGATCCACACCTCTAAAGGGGGATGGTGAGTAATCACAGGTGGCAGCAGGCCCTTGCCACTGCCATTCATTTGCTTGTCCACTTGAATGTCTGAGCAAGCGGTGATGGTGACAAGGAACAATCCCTCTCTTTAGCAGAAGGGGGACCTGTGACCCGCCAGATATTCTTAGACTTCAACTCCCATCATCTCTCAGCACTGACCAGACTAGTTGCTGTTGGGAGTTGGAGTCCAACAATATCTGTAGGACCACAGGTTCCTCCATCCCTTCTGTTGATGGTATAACCCCCTCTCAGATTAGAACAAAATGGCAGGTGAGCAATTTTGGTTGGCTGCTCTCCCCATTCTGCACTTGCCTGTTTGCTTAGGCGTGCAAGCAAATGGTAACTGTGCCACCTGCCACCTGAATCTCAGTCTCTGTCAATCAGGTTCTTAACCCCCCCCCCCCCGCAAAAAAGCATTTCCTCCTCTAAAGTCCTATTAAAGAAACACATAAATAAGACACATAATAGAATTCATAACTGTATTATCTATTCATTAAGATGGACTACATATCAGATCACAGCTGGCTTAGGGTGAAACTGGAGCTGAGTGACACTGGGCTATGGGCTCATGCCCCTAAGGGGCTATCAAGAACTGCTGACCTGAGTCCTCTGTGGTGAGCTGTGTCATGACAGCTTTTTAGTGAAGAACCTTCTGACCTGATTCAGTCCAGGCTGACAGTTGCCTCCTTCTGGTCAAGAAGGAATATAAAAGGGCACTTGGTCTCCGTGAAAATTTGCTTGAGCAACAAGGTCGATCTGAACCCTAGCAAGTCTTGCATTTCTGGTCTTGCTATTCGGTACTGAGTCCTGGCTTGTTCTCCTTCTGGTTTGCCCTCTGATCCTGATAGCTTTTCAATCTGGACTCCTAATTCCTTGGTCGTATTTTACAGCCCAGCCCTGATGGTTGTCACACTGACACCATACATTTAATGCACATAAGAGTGCTGGGAATTGCTGCAGTTCTCAGGATTGCTTGGGGGTGTGGATGTGACAGTGACACTGTATTTGGATTCATCTGGAAATCCATGATGTGCTTCTGTTGGAATGCTTTGGATATAGTCAGTTTAATCAAAGTATTTCACAACAAACCAATATGCCAAAACCAATGACCAAGGCCCCTCATACTCATTCTGCAATTTCCTCTGTGTCTCACCTTGCTATAAATAATTGCAAATGTCTTATGCTTGGCAAGTGTGAAGAATAGTGCTGGCCCTATTATAGTTTGAGCAGATACTGACTGCATCCTCTGTCAAGTTGGTGTTAAAAAAAACACACACAAACAAAAAAGTTGCCCTGGCTAGGGAAGAATAGAAGGCAGTGAGCCATAGCAAAAATATTTTATTTTGGGCACAGAGTAGCAGAGGTTTGATGGGAAGAGGGATATGTGAAGGTTACAGCCAGGATTTCATTGAAGGAAAGTTTTATGTAAAGAAATTATGGCCTGGTGGATACAGCTCCTCTAGTTGTTTGGGCACTTGAAGTGATGTAATAAGGTTGTCCTTTCCAGTTTTTCTGATTGCCACAGAATCCAGTTCAAAATCCACACAATTCAAAGGCTTGGATTCCATGCCCCCCCCCCAATGCTTTTTGAAGCACTGTTTATTAACTGGGGCATGTTCAGGTTGATATTAAACCTTTAAGAGCCAGTGTGGTGTAGTGGTTAAGAGCGGTAGATTCGTAATTTGGTGAACCGGGTTCACGTCTCCGCTCCCCCACATGCAGCTGCTGGGTGACCTTGGGCTAGTCACACTTCTCTGAAGTCTCTCAGCCTCACTCACCTCACAGAGTGTTTGTTGTGGGGGAGGAAGGGAAAGATTGTTAGCCGCTTTGAGACTCCTTCGGGTAGTGATAAAGTGGGATATGAAATCCAAACTCTTCTTCTTCTTCTTCTTATAGCAGGCATGTCCAACAGGTAGATCACAATCTACTGGTAGATCACGAGGTGTTTCTGGTAGATCCTGGTAGATCTTTGGCCCCTCAGTGATCTCCTCCCCCCCCCAAAAAAAGAAAAAGGCTCAACAACTCTGACTCCCCCCAAAAAGCTCCACAACTTTGGCTTTCCCAAAAAAGGTCAACTACTGTGTTTCATCCAACGACAATGGGTAGATCACTGCCACTGTGAGTAGATCACCGTCTATTGGGAGTTGGACGTCCCTGCGTTATAGTATCACAGTTCTTCACTGCCTTTCAGTTTCCTTTCAAGTCCACTTTCTCATTCCATAATAAAATGATCTGATGTAAAGTGTTATGTTCATATTTAAACTCAAAGGTGAGGGAATGAAATCAGTTTTGCATTTTGAAACATAAAGCGGCCAGGGTAGGTGAGGATGCAAGAAAGAAATACAGACACATTGTATATTGGCTGATATTTCCTCTGTAGCATGATAACTGGTTATTTTGTTTTATGTCTTAAGTGAATTCTGAGCCAGATAGACCCTCTTTTCACCTACTTATTATTCACACATAATTGCCTCAAACTACAATTTGTGATCTGGAAAGAAAAAAAGTTTCTATGTTTCAGTCTACTATGGGTGCAAAATGGATATCAAACAGAAAATGGCATATTCTGAAACTTACTTAGATAGCTTCGAGCGGTTATTCAGAATAATGTCCCCTGTGAGGCCATTGCTGCACCTGTAGGCTCCCTGTTGCATCTGTACCCCATGGTGGATTTACGTAGTGGTTGCAGCCGTGCTCCATCAATCAGTGTTGTGCTGCTGCCATTTAAAAATTCTCAGAACACCCATTCCTCTAGAGCATTGTGGGAAATGAAAATGGTGGCCCATGATTTTCCACATTGCCCCACAGCAATGCTGTGTTGGGTGTTTTAAGATACTGTGAAAAAAATTTTAATGGTGGCTTGTGATGGGTTGCCATCCTGCTGGAGCATTGGAACTTCAACAACCAGGTTCCCACCTCCCCCAGATTTTCTGGGTTTGTCTTCTTGGATCTACTTCAGGCATGTTCTGATAATCTCACCCACCATATGAAGGACTTTTGGCACTATATATAAAAGGTAGATGTTGGCTTTTGTCGGTGAAAAACATTTTAAAACATTCTTGTTTACTTTTGATGGCTGTTCCAGGCAACCCTGAAATCCTTGTTTGAAAGAATGTTGTTAACTGTTTTTTGAATGCTTAAAAAAAAAAAACCATCTCTTTTTTTTTTTTTAAGCGTTTTATTATTATTATTATTGATGTGTTTGTTGCCTTTGAGTCCTTTGGGAGGGAGGGAGGAATATAAATTGAAATAATAATAATATACTTAAAATATTTCTCTTATGAGTCATATTTGGTGTCTTTGGTAGAATCTCAGGAACACAAAAAGGTGAAGCAAATAAATACTACTCATAATGGACCCGTTTTTCTTTCTTGCTCTCTTCTCATTCCTTCCTTGCCTTCCTCTAACCCCTTAGTTATTTGACTTGTACCCAGTCATGTAAGGTCCCAAAGCTTCCATCTCTCCCTAAAGGAAGATCTAACTGTAGAACTTTACAATATGCTTAAGTCTCATGCCATCACTGGGCTTAAATTGCTTAACTGTGTATTCGATTGAGCCAAGAATCTATTTTCTTTCTGGACTAAAGATATCATGCTTATAGGCAGTTGAAGAGAAGACAAAGATTAAATACGGTTACAAATTTAGAGATTGAAGGAAAAAACATTCAGAATCCAGTGGACATCAGAAAGTGTTTCCAGAGATACTTCAAAAAACTATACACCCAAGGGCCGCAAGACGAAGTTGAGATTAAACAATTTTTGGCAAAAAATGGACTATCCAAATTGTCACAAGAAAATAGGACAATCCTGAATTCTAAAATAACACGACAGGAGATTGAACAAGCCATTCAGAACATGCAGCTTGGCAAATCTCCAGGGCCAGATGGGCTGACCTCCAAGTACTATAAGACATTAAAAGACTATTTGATACAACCTTTGATGGAGGTCAGCAATGAAATTATGGAGGGGAAGAGGGCACCGGAGTCGTGGAAGGAAGCGTTTATCACATTAATACCAAAGTCGGAAGCTGAAAAGACACAACTTAAGAACTACCGTCCCATCTCCCTTCTAAATGTGGATTACAAAATATTTGCAGACATTTTGGGAAGTAGATTTAAAAAAGTTTTAAATGAAGTAATCCATAAGGACCAGGCTGGCTTTCTCCCAGGTAGACATTTGTTTGCTAATACAAGGAACATTATTGACATTTTGGAACTTTTGCAAACAGATATAAATACAAAAGCAGTTTTAATTTTTATAGATGCGGAGAAGGCCTTTGACAATATCTCCTGGAAATTTATGATGGGAAATTTAAAAGAGATGGGAGTGGGACGGGGTTTTGAGAATGGGATTGAGGCGATATATTCAGAACAGAAAGCTAAATTGATAGTTAATAATGTGGTTACAGAAGAGTTCAAAATTGAAAAAGGGACACGACAAGGTTGCCCTATCTCCCCTTTGTTATTCATTTCGGTTCTGGAAGTGCTATTGAACATGATTAGAGGGGATCGGTTGGTGGAAGGAATTCAGGTCGGACAGAAACAATACAAATTAAAAGCTTTTGCAGATGACCTGGTTTTGACCCTGCAGAAGCCAGAGCCTAGTACGAAAAGAGTATTACAACTGATTAATGACTTTGGTCGGGTGGCTGGATTTAAATTAAATAAACAGAAAACTAAGGTTTTGGGAAAAAATTTGACTGATACAGAGTCAGAACGGTTTCAGAATGAGACGGAACTTAATGTGGTTAAAAAAGTAAAATACCTAGGGGTAAACATAACAGCAAAAAACCTAAGTCTATTTAAGGATAATTATGAAAAATGCTGGGTAGAAATTAAGAGAGACTTAGATAGTTGGTCAAAATTGAAACTTTCTTTGTTAGGCCGAATTGCTGCTATCAAGATGAATGTATTGCCAAGGATGTTGTTTTTATTTCAAACACTTCAGGTTTTGGACAAGACGGAGTGCTTTCAGAAGTGGCAGAGAGATATTTCTAAGTTTGTCTGGCAGGGCAAAAAGCCCAGAATTAAGTTTAAGATATTAACTGATGCAAAACAAAGAGGGGGCTTTGCCCTGCCAGATTTAAAGTTGTATTATGAAGCCGCAGCGTTCTGCTGGCTAAGAGACTGGCTACTTCTTGAAGACACTGATGTGTTGGATTTGGAAGGGTTTAACAATGCTTTTGGATGGCATGCATATTTGTGGTATGACAAGGTTAAAGCAAATAAGGCCTTTAAGAACCATATTGTCAGAAAATCACTGTTTAATGTCTGGACAAAATATAAAGACTTGCTGGAAAATAAAACCCCAAGGTGGCTTTCACCTTTGGAAGCTAAGGCCCGAAAAAGACCCAATATGGAGGCCAAATGGCCAAAATATTGGGAAATTCTAGAAAAAGATGGAGACAATTGGAAACTGCAGAGTTTGGAGAAAATGAAGGATAAAGTGCGAGACTGGTTACATTACGCTCAGATTAAAGAAGTTTTTAAAAATGACAAGAAATTAGGGTTCCAGGTGGAGAAATCGAAAATAGAAACAGAATTGTTAGAACCTAAGAGTAAGGTACTTTCAAGGATGTATAACTTGCTGTTAAAATGGAACACACAAGACGAAATGGTTAAATCGGCTATGATAAGGTGGGCGCAGGACATTGGGCATAACATTATGTTTGAGGACTGGGAAAGGTTGTGGAGTACTGGATTGAAATTTACTGCATGTAACGCTTTGAAAGAAAATGTAATGAAAATGATATATAGATGGTATATGACCCCAGTCAAACTTGCAAAAATTTACCACCTGACTGACAATAAGTGTTGGAAATGTAAAGAGTGTGAAGGAACATTCTTCCACCTCTGGTGGACTTGCCCTAAAGTGAAGGCGTTCTGGGAAATGATTTATAATGAACTGAAAAAGGTATTTAAATATACCTTTACTAAGAAACCAGAGGCCTTTCTTTTGGGTATTGTCGGCCAAGGGGTGGTAAAGAAGGACCAGACATTTTTTATGTATGCAACAACAGCAGCAAGGATACTACTCGCAAAGCATTGGAAAGCTCAAGATCTACCCACACTGGAAGAATGGCAGATGCAACTGATAGACTACATGGAACTGGCCGAGATGACCGGCAGAATTCGAGACCTGGGAGAAGAGAGGACTGAGGAGGATTGGAAGAAATTTAAGAACTATTTACAAAAACATTGCAATTTGAGTGAATGCTAAACAGGATGCTAGATCAATATAACTGAGCACCACTAAACTTAGATGACTTTAAGAAAATAAGTGAGATTGAGAAAATATAACTCTTTTTGAGAAGTAGAAGATTATGAAGCATAGAAGGGATATAAGATTGCAAATAAGATAATAAATTGCTGACAAAATGCTATAACGATGAAAGTGGGAGCGGGAGATGTGAGGAAGTCCAAAGAAAATGTGAAATTATGTCAAGATATATGTTACATTGTTTATTATGTGTATTGCTATTGTAAAACCCAATAAATTTCTATAAAAAAAAAAAAGATATCATGCTTATTAAAAACTTATGCAAGTGCAAATGCTTGCGACGTGTTCAAAATCCTAATTAGTCAAATTAAAAATATAAACTGATCAGTAGGTTTAGATAACTGTTTTCTCCCATCCTGTCCCAATGCAGTTCCATAGGGCACTTCATACTTTGCCCTGTCTAAAATTCTTGGTGGACTGCAGTTGCAACCCATTGTTTTGTTTTCAGTGCTGTTTGGTGAGCAGCTGATACTGTTGAAGTCCTAGGACATGGCCATTGTGTGACTAGCACCTCATAAACATTACTCCAGTCGGATCAGTCAGTTGGGTGAACTGTGAAGCAGGTTATTAGCTTTTGAAATGGACTTGAGTTAGAACTGATTGAAGATGATTCAATCTTGGTATGGGATTACAATGTTCTGTTTCTAATGAATGTGATTCTTGCTGCCCTTCTATGTGAACAGCTATAGATTCTGGTTAATTGCCTTTTCTATTGTTTTGAAAAAAAATCTAATCCAGGTTGTTTCATCTTTAACTTTTTTTTAACAATTCATCATCTGACATAGCCAACAATTTCCTTTGATAAATTCAAAGCAGTATTATTTTAATTTTCTTTTAAGAGAGCTACATGAATTCAGACCCATCTAAATCATTTCTGTAGTGTGCTGATGGCCACAGACTTTTGCACAGATCTAGAAAAGAAATATTTAAGTGAATGAGTAATGTGGGTTCCCTTATCTCCAAAATTAGTCACCTTGCACTAACACTTTAGTCACCTTGCACTAACTGGTAAGCAGTTAAGCTTTGCACAGATTATACACATTGAAATTAATAGACCTAATTTAACCATGTTAATTTCAGTTACAGGTAGGTAGCTGTGTTGGTCTGCCATAGTTGAAACAAAATAAAAAAAAATTCCTTCCATTAGCACCTTAGAGACCAACTAAGTTTGTTATTGGTATGAGCTTTCGTGTATCTGAAGAAGTGTGCATATCTGAAGTGTGGTATCTGAAGAGATGCTCATGCACATGAAAGCTCATACCAATAACAAACTTAGTTGGTCTCTAAGGTGCTACTGGAAGGAATGTTAATTTCAGTGGGTCTGCTCTGAGTAAAACTTAATTGAATACCACCCATAGCCCAAGATCCCTACCTCCCCTCCCCTCGCCCAAAAGAAAAATTGTCTCTGGTAGTCAGAGTGAAGTATTATGTGGGGGGCAAAGAGCAAGCTCATTGGTACGAGCTGTGTAATAAGTCTGTTTCCTTGCAATCCACATAGTTTCTGGCAGGCTGATCATTTAGCTTTAATAAATGAACTTTATCTACATCTTTCGCTTATCCAGTTTCATTTCATTTACTCCTGGTAACCCCATATCAAGGTGATGATTAAACTGATATTCCCTGTTATTAATCATTCTGATGGTCCACATTGTGTATTTCAACATTCATTTAGTTAAATGAATTAATATTACAAACAATAAATGAAGACTATGAATCCTTTGCTGTAAATAAGCAGTGCCATTGTATTCATAAACATGAATCGGATTGATTACACTACATAAACAGGAAGACCTTTCATTGGGAAGACCGTTCATTGCCTACAGACAGCCACCCAATCTTAAACAACTCCTCACCCACAATAATACAACAATCAGACTTAACATGGACACTGGTACCAGAGCCTGCAATAAACCCAGATGCCAACTTTGCTGCTGCATACACCCGGACAACACCATTACTGGCCCAACAACATCAAACATACCATCTCAGGACTATTTAATTGCTCATCTTCTAACATTCTGTATTCCATCAAATGCCAACAGTACCCTTCAGCCCTCTAAATAGGACAAACAGGCCAAACCCTACACCAAAGGATAAATGGACATAAATCTGATATCAGTCATCACAAGACAGAGAAACCAGTAGGAGAACTGGTTTCTCCAAGGACATTCTATACAAGATCTCAAAGTAGCTGTCTTATTGCAAAAGAATTTAAGGAATAGACTGGGAAGAGAAGTTGCTGAATTGCAACTTATTACCAAACTTAAAACCATGGAGAGACCTGGTCTGAATGGAGACATTGGATTCTTATCTCATTATACATGATAAAGCTATTTTTAGCCATCTCACCCCTTGCTTTTTCCTGTCAGACCAATTGCAGTCATTAACAGTCATCAACAGGTTTACCACACCTATAAGCCAGTCACCCATTCTCACCACACTTCTGAGTAATACCCCTCCCCACCCTCTCACTATATACAGTGGTGACTCGCAAGACGAAATTAATCCGTTCCGCGAGTCTCTTCGTCTTGCGGTTTTTTCGTCTTGCGAAGCATGGCTATTAGCAGCTTAGCGGCTTAGCGGCTATTAACGGCTATTAACGGCTTAGCGGCTTTAAGAAAAAGGAAACAAACTCGCAAGAACTCGCAAGACGTTTCGTCTTGCGAAGCAAGCCCATAGGGAAATTCGTCTTGCGGAACGACTCAAAAAACGGAAAACTCTTTCGTCTAGCGAGGCATTCGTCTTGCGGGGCACCACTGTATAAGGGTCTGGTGACTTCTGTTTCAGTGTATCTGAAGAATTGTGCATGCACACAAAAGCTCATACCAAGAACAAACTTGTTATTGCTGTTTAGTCGTGTCCGACTCTTCGTGACCCCATGGACCAGAGCACGCCAGGCACTTCTGTCTTCCACTGCCTCCCGCAGCTTGGTCAAACTCATGCTGGTAGCTTCGAGAACACTGTCCAACCATCTCGTCCTCTGTCACCCCCTTCTCCTTGTGCCCTCAATCTTTCTCAACATCAGGGTCTTTTCCAGGGAGTCTTCTCTTCTCATGAGGTGGCCAAAGCATTGGAGCCTCAGCTTCACGATCTGTCCTTCCAGTGAGCACTCAGAGCTGATTTCCTTAAGAATGGATACGTTTGATCTTCTTGCAGTCCATGGGACTCTCAAGAGTCTCCTCCAGCATCATAATTCTAAAAGAACAAACTTAGTTGGTCTCTAAGGTGCTACTGGAAGGAATTTTATTTTACTTTGTTTCAACTACAGCAGACCAACATGGCCACCTACCTGCAATAAGAGCATGAGAAGATCCTGCTGGATCAGACCTATGGCCCATCCAGATGCCTTTGGGAAGTCCCCCTAGCAGGAACCAAGCAGAAGAGCACTATCCCCTCCTGTGCTTTTCAGCAACTGGTATTGAGCATTGCTGCCTCCAACCACATGCCTAGGATCAGATTGCTTATATCTATTTCAGTATGACACCTTCATGGATGTATACATAAGGTATCTTTCATACTTACTATTTTGCAATTCATTCACCTTTCCTGTTCTGTTTCTTTGTGATATGGAATATCTTCGACAACCAATATTTTGCCAGCCTTTTGCAATAGTATTGTCCCAAGCCAAAATTCCACTAAAAGTACCAGTGGTCTAATGAAAATTAGAGCCTTTTTGTAATTTTGATCACGAGAAATACTATTACTAATGCCGCCTACCTATGTGGTCAGATGTGAAGTGCATGTTGCAGACAACAGCAGTGTGATGTGGCTTAATTCTGTGAATGAGGGGTTAATAAACCATAACTCTTCAGAGACAAAGCCCAGAGTGAATTATGAAGGTCATTTCCTTAGGTGTTGAAATTAATTGCATTTTAGCCAGGCTTTCTTTATACAGCACCTTACCAAGAAATTTTTATTAAATATCAATTTATGAAAGACTTCTCTGAATAAAAGGGAGTAGTTAACAAGGACAAATTTGCAAGACAGGCAAGTGCCTTATTAGAAGACTAATCATATCTTAAAGAAGATAACCTGTTGCATTTTAAGGAAACTCCTGCTATTGAATTGCCATTTTAATTGTATAGCTAAACGTCAGTGTGATCTCAGCCCAGGTGATTATTCATCCCTCTGAAGCAATCTTTGATGATTATTATCATATTAAACTAAATGCAGTGGCTTTAAATCCTAATTCTTATAAGATGAACAGGGGGCCTGGACCTTAAGTGTCCATGAAAACACTCAAGATCCACAAGAAATTTCTGCCAGAAAAAAAGGGGGGGATTTTTAATCTCATGCCATCTCCCATACTGCTCCAGAGATTTATCTTAAAACAGATTGTGGGAGTGGGGGAGACAGGTTGCTGCAGATGAAAGGGAGATAGGCTAAAGTTACTCCCCTGAAATATACTCAGAGTCGCAAAGTGATTTCATGCTCTTTATTCAGCTCATAGTGGTGAGGAGGAATGAATAAATGTCCCCTCACAGTATCTGCTTTATATACATTATTTACACAATGGGCTGCACATGATTGGCTAATTCTGGAATTCTACTGTAAGCCAATCAGGTTGTGGATTCACTTCTATCTGGAGCAGGATTGGGTGGTTCCTGCCAACCAATCATACTGCTGCATTGTTCTAGGACCAATCAGACTGCTGCATTCTGAATCCTATTGTTCTAGGACCAATCAGACTGCTGCCTTTTGGATCCTATTGTTCTAGGACCAATCAGACTGCTACAGTTTGGATCCTATTCAACTCAGTACATAACACCCCTCCCCTCTAAGTTCCAGTCCTGCCCGGGAGGTCGCATTCATAGTCCTCAAGGTATGCCGGCGGCCTACGTGTGCGTTGTGGCCTGGGGTGTTCCCTGGTCCGGGCTCCGGGTTCTGGCTCGTGTTCCAAGGATGCTGGCTGTGATGCGGCTGTTTGGTCTG
The DNA here is from genome assembly GCF_964106645.2 of Podarcis pityusensis. Taxonomy (NCBI): domain Eukaryota; kingdom Metazoa; phylum Chordata; class Lepidosauria; order Squamata; family Lacertidae; genus Podarcis; species Podarcis pityusensis. The sequence goes on along the minus strand of NC_138034.1, from coordinate 60,258,155 downwards.
GTGCAACCGGCTCGCTCAGTCGTGGTTCTGGTTCCGGTGTCCTTTCGGCCTCACGGGTCCTCTCTGTATTTACTGATTCTGCCTCTCCTGCTGGCCCCTCCTGCTCTATGGGCCTCACTGCCCCGCTGTTCCCTTGGGACTCCTCTGACCTGTCCTCCTCCTGGTTTTCTCCCGGGAATCGTCGCCGTATCTGGTCGCAGTGGCGGCGCCAGCATTGCCCCCCATCCGTTAGCACCTCGTACGACACGGGGCCAGTGACCCTGGTGATTGTGGCGGGTACCCATGCTGGGCCTGCCCCAAAATTCTTTGCGTACACTGGGTCCTGGGCCTCGAAGGTCCGGGGGTTCCTGCCTTCCCCCACCACTACCTCATCCTGAGCTCTATCGGGGTGAAGGCGGTCCAATCTGATTGCAAGGCGCCGACCCATTAGTAGTTCAGCGGGGCTCCGGCCAGTCGTTGAGCTGGGGGTGCTGTGCTGTGCTAGAAGGAATGTGGCAAGGCGGTACTCCCAGTCCCCTTGCGTCATGCGGCGAAGGGTGTCCTTGGTGGTCCGCACCATGCGTTCTGCTTGGCCATTGGTGGCAGGGTGGAACGGCGCCGAACGGATGTGGCGAATGGCGTTCTGCGCTGTGAAGGTTTGGAATTCTCCTGACGTAAATGCAGTCCCGTTGTCTGAGACGAGAGTGTCAGGGAGCCCGTGGGTTGCAAACAGCCTGCGTAGTACCCGGATGGCTGCGGACGTGGAAGTGGACGGTACCAGTGCGACTTCCAGCCATTTGGTGTAGGAGTCCACCACTATGAAGAATGTTTTCCCCTGAAAGGGGCCAGCGAAATCCACATGCAGGCGTGACCATGGTGCTCGGGCGGACTCCCAGGACTGGACTGGGGCCCTTGGGGGGTCTGGGCGGGATTCTTGGCAGGCCTGGCAGTGTTTGACCCAGGCCTCTATCTCTCCATCGATCCCCGGCCACCACACATAACTCCTGGCAAGGGCCTTCATTCTTACTACCCCTGGATGTGTCTCGTGTAGGGCTGTGAGGACCCTTTTGCAGAGGGGCTGGGGAACAACGACTCTGCTTCCCCATAACAGGCACCCCTTGTGGGCCGACAGTTCATGTTTGCGGGTTGTGTAGCCGGCGAATTCTGGCCCGGGGCTGCTGCTGGGCCATCCCCTCCACACCCAGTCCAGGACCCGGGAGATGACCCTATCTTTCTTGGAATGGTGTGCAACTTCTTGTGCCTGAATGGGGCGGTCGGGAAGCAGCTCCAGGCTCATAACCTCTTGTGCAGGTGCTGGGTCAGGGCCTGTTTCCGGTAGTGGTAGCCTGCTGAGGGCGTCCGCATGGCCCATCGCCTTCCCAGGTCGGTGAATCAGTGCATACTGGTAGCTGGCAAGGAAAATTGACCACCTGAGGACGCGAGGAGACAGCACTTGGGGGGTCTGCTTTTCGGGGGCAAACAAGCCAAGCAACGGCTTGTGGTCAGTCACCACGGTGAAGGGCCGCCCGTACAAGAAATCATGGAATTTTTTTACTCCCTTTACGATTGCCAGACCCTCCTTGTCGATTTGCGAGTAGTTCCGCTCGGTTGTGTTGAGTGTCTGGGAAAAGTACGCCACCGGTACCTCTCTTCCATCCGGGAGTTGGTGCCCCAGGACAGCTCCAATGCCATAGGGTGAGGCGTCGCATGCTAGCACCACCGGCAGCCTCTCGTCGAAGTGTGCCAAGACCGAGTTTGAGACAAGCAAGTCCTTGACTGCCTGGAATGCGGCCTCCTGGCGCTGGCCCCACACCCAAGGGGCCCGCTTGTCCAGGAGTCTGTGTAGGGGCTCCGCTACCGCCGCCTTGTGGGGAAGGAAGGAATGGTAAAAGTTCAATAGTCCCAAGAAGGCCTGAAGTTCAGTCTTGCTCTTGGGCGCTGGGGCATCACAAATGGCCCGTACCTTGTCCCCAGTCGGGTGGACCCCTTCTGCGTCCACCATAAATCCCAGAAAGTCCACCTGAGGCACTCCTAGTAGACATTTTTCCCGCTTCACCTTGAGACCCGCCGTCTGGAAACGGTGCAGAACGGTGCGGAGGCGGTCCTCAAACTCCTCTGGTGTGGGGCCGGCAATCAACACATCATCGAAGAAGGGGGTGACGCCAGGAATCCCTTTAAGGAGAGAGTCCATTATATTCTGGAATATGCCTGGTGCCACGCTGACACCGAATTGCAGCCGCTTTACCCTGAACGCTCCTCTGTGCGTCACAATCGTCTGTGCCTCTGCTGTGGCCTCATCTACTGGCAGCTGTTGATATGCTTGGGCCAAGTCCAGCTTGCCAAAAATTTTCGACCCAGCCAGGGTGGCAAGGACATGGCTGACCACTGGCACTGGGTATGCGTGGGCCGTGAGGGCCTTGTTTATGGTACATTTGTAGTCTGCGCAGATGCGGACCGAACCATTAGGCTTGACGGGTGTGACGATTGGGGTTTCCCAGGGAGCATTAGGCACCGGCTCCAGCACTCCTTGCTCTACGAGTCGGTCCAATTCCTCGTCTATACGGGGTTTCAAGGCGAACGGGACCCGGCGGGCCTTGAGCCTGACCGGTCGTACTGCGGGGTCAAGCTGTAGCGCAATGGGGGGCCCCGTATACTGTCCCAATTTCCCATCGAAAACCCCTGGAAATTCCTTGCATATGGCGTCCACGTCCACTTGTAAGCTAGTGTGGTTCACCCCGGTGACAGCTAGCCCCAGTGGTCCAAACCATGCCAATCCCAGTAAGCTAATGTAGGGGCCCTTGACCACAAGCAAGTCCAGTTGCCGCGTCCGCCCTCGGTATTGCACCCTGAAGGTCCCCACCCCCATTGTGGGGACCTTACGTTTCTGGAAGTCCCGGAGGGTGAATGGGGCCGGCCTGAGTTTGGGACCCCCAGTGGGACACAGTTTCCTTAAGGTCCTTGCCGAGATTATGGATAGAGTTGAACCCGTGTCAAGCTCCATGCGGCATGGGGCCCCCTCTATCTGTACCTCTACATAAATTTTCTCTACGTTGGGGTGGGGCAACTGGTATACCTGGAAGTCCGTGAGCTCCGTCGAGTTGCCTTGGTGCGTTGGGCCCCGGGACCTGGGGCTCTTGGATTGGTCATCTGATGCCTGGTGTCGGGTGGGCCGAGCCCGACACACCCGGGCGATGTGTCCCGATTTTCTGCACTGCCTGCACTCTGCGTTGCGGAAACGGCAGGTCCTCCTCTCGTGACTCTCCCCGCAGCTTGCGCAGTTCCCTCCTTCTCGTCGAGGCAGCTGTGGTCTGTGCGCTGCTTGAGTGCGCTGCTGTACTCGGTGCACCTCCTCCCTGTCGGATCCTGAGTCGTCGGTGAGGTCTTCATGGTGGACCCTCGGTTGGGATGGCAGGCTCGGCCGTGCCTCTTGGGTCGACCTCTCGGCAGCTTCTGTTGCCAGGGCCTCCTCCAGAGCGACCTGGAACGTTAGGTCCTTCTTAGCGTAGAGGCGTCGTTGCAGCTTCTCATCCTTCAGGCCACCGACGAGGCGGTCACGAAGCATGTTCTCCAGCTCTGAGAAGTTGCAGAACCGGGCGGCTTGGCGGAGAGAGGTCACAAACCCAGTTATGGTTTCCCCAGGGGCTTGCCGCTTTGCGTAGAAGGCATTTCGACGAGCCACCACTGAGGGCTGCGGCGAAAAGTGCCCCTTCAGCTGTTCCATTATTGTTTTGTATGGAACAGTAGCGACGTCTTCAGGCGCAAGGAGAGCCCGGGCGATTTCAAACGTCTCCTCTCCGCAGACGCTGAAGAATATCGCCCTCTTCTTGGCGTCTTCTTCGTCGGTGACCCCTTTGGCTTCTAGGAGGAAGGTGAAACGGGAGGCGTACGCTTCCCAGTCTCCAGATGCTGGGTTGAATGGCGAGAAGCTGCTGTTGGCTGCCATTCTGAGTTCCTTGTGCCCCGGAGCTGAAGCCTGGATACACGGTGCGAGGCAGCGGTGCGGCAGTTGGCGGTGCTGCGGTGCTGTGTGTGGCAGTCAGCTCAGCGGTATCCCATCCTCGTCGCCAGTGAAATATACTCAGAGTCGCAAAGTGATTTCATGCTCTTTATTCAGCTCATAGTGGTGAGGAGGAATGAATAAATGTCCCCTCACAGTATCTGCTTTATATACATTATTTACACAATGGGCTGCACATGATTGGCTAATTCTGGAATTCTACTGTAAGCCAATCAGGTTGTGGATTCACTTCTATCTGGAGCAGGATTGGGTGGTTCCTGCCAACCAATCATACTGCTGCATTGTTCTAGGACCAATCAGACTGCTGCATTCTGAATCCTATTGTTCTAGGACCAATCAGACTGCTGCCTTTTGGATCCTATTGTTCTAGGACCAATCAGACTGCTACAGTTTGGATCCTATTCAACTCAGTACATAACATCCCCCCTGCTTTTTATGGGAATATCCTATGAACAGAACTCAACTCAGCTCCTAGCAAAAGCCTAGTTAGCACCTAAGCTGTGGCATCTGTGGAGACCCAATCAGTTTGTATGGTTATCCATCTTCAGCAACATTTCCATGTTCTGTGTGATGCACTATTAGTGAAAAGTTTCAGCTTCATGCCTTGGCATCATATAAAGCCAAATCAGAGTGGAGGCAATTCTTCTTGCCCTCACTCTGGAGCTTTGTACAGAAAAAAAAAGAGAGGGATCATCGTTCAGTTTCCAGTCCATATCACTTTTGTATGTATTTGTTCGCTTATAAGTCAATTCTAATCTGTTTCTGCATTAATATGTGCTGCTTCTTTAAACAGCAGTACACATTTAAATATGTATTTTTAACACATTTCTAAATGAATTGTAATACTTTTTAAAAGCTGAGAACAGTGTAACAACATTTCTAGAAGTTTGAAACCTAATGCATGAGTTCTGATATGCACATTAGTCTGGGAGCTGCAGATCAGGTCAGTTCATATTGAAGTTTGTAAAGAATAAGTGTTTCAAGTTCCGTACGAAAGACACGGGTGCCTGCCAGCAATTGGGAGCATGAACTTGACCTCTTCTACCTGAATCATGAAACAAACAGTGTTGGCAATTGACAGTTTTGTGGAACTTGACACACACCTAACAAGAACCTCCACTTTCTGCTTGGAACTTTCAGTTCAGCTCTAATAATGATACAAAGTTCTTAATTAGCTATTTCTTGCCTCATATACATTATCTCAGTAATCTTTTCTTATAGCTATGTAAGGTACCGGTAGATCAGTATTACAGTCCACACTTTATAACTTGGTGGGTGGAGGCCTGATGGCTTAAAACCACCTATTGGTTTTAGATGTCATTATAAACCATGCTTTACCATGATGTAAGTGAGCCTCTGTGAACCTTCGGCTTGTATTGCTCTCTCGTTCCTGCTCCTCGTTTGGTGCAACCGCAGGGAGGAGTTCAGAAGCTTCTATAGTTTTTAATTAATTGCAGGTTGTTTCATCTGAATCTATCATACTGTGGTTAATCTTAACTACGTATGCTTTTAAACAAGCCAAATTAAAACTAAAATTGGCTTGTTTCCAAAAATCAGTTAAGATAAACCACAGGTTCTGTGGTTGAACAAGCAACAGAAACATCTCCCATTTTCAGGTGTGTCAGGGAAAAGTGTGTGAACATGAAAACCTGGTGATCACTGCAGTTCATTCCCATCATGCTATACCAGGCTTCCTCAACCTCGGCCCTCCAGATGTTTTTAGACTACAATTCCCAGCATCCATGATCACTGGTCCTGCTAGCTAGGGATCATGGGAGTTGTAGGCCAAAAACATCTGGAGGGCCAAGGTTGAGGAAGCCTGCACTATACCATGTTTTATTGTGATGTTTAACCACAATTAGCAAGTTCATGGATTGGATAAAAATTAAATCAGTAACTTCTTGGACAGTTGCGCAGTATCTGTTTTGCTGTTATGGTGCTTACTTGGTTATAGGTAAGTTGGCTTTGTTATAATTAAACAAAGGTACAGGTGTTGAGTTTACTGCAAGTGTAAGAATTCTTCTGTCAAAGTATTTTGCATGAATTTAGTTTAAAGATGGCTAACTTTGAACTTTGTCTATGGAGAAATCAAAAGTGTTTTATTTCTCTGGGTTACCCAGAATTTATAACTCCAGAAGGTTCGGAAATGCTTATGGAGTGAAAAATCCAAGAAGTGTCCCATAGGGAAAGGAAGGGAAATATTTTTATCTAAATCAGAAGTTAACACCTTCTGTGAGCTGACCTTTTAAGCACCTCTTCTAAGCATATGTCAAACCATTCACAGTCTAGAACATTTTGTGTAATGACAGGAGGTCAACCACATGCTACTTCTGTGGAAGGCAAAGTTATCGTAGGGCACTCATTTTAACTTGCCCTTGCCTGCCATGGCAAGATTTAAATCTTCATTAATCACCATCTAAAGGCTAATTACCACAGCGAACACAGCAGCCCATTAAACACTCTTACTGTAGCATGCAGTTCAGCAACGCAGTCTGAGAGCACAGCATTTAAGCATGCAAAATGTATAATTTAGTTTTCAGTTTGGTAAATTTTACCAATTCAATCACATTGATAATGACTTTTTAAAAACAGCAGCGGCAGCAAACATTTCATTTCTGAAAGCAGTAGGAATAGTCCCTTGGTGAGAATGAAATCCTTGTGGTCATTGCCACATAAGATTTGTATGCATATTTTCAGATATTGTACCGTTAAGGCATTCTTAGACAACCCTCCTTCTTTCACTTAATGTGGTTTACAGCCAGATCCAATGCAGGATATGAGGAAAGTAGTGGTTAAGAGCAGTAGACTCGTAATCTGGTGAACCAGGTTCGCGTCTCTGCTCCTCCACATGCAGCTGCTGGGTGACCTTGGGCTAGTCACACTTCTTTGAAGTCTCTCAGCCCCACTCACCTCACAGAGTGTTTGTTGTGGGGGAGGAAGGGAAAGGAGAATGTTAGCCGCTATGAGACTCCTTTGGGTAGTGATAAAGCGGGATATCAAATCCAAACTACTCCTCCTCCTCCTCCTCCTCCTCCTCCTCCTCTTCTTCTTCTTCTTCTTCTTCTTCTTCTTCTTCTTCTTCTTCATTGAGTTACATGAAGCTGCAATCCTATGCACGCATAGCTAGTATTAAGTTCTATTGAACATTTTTTATTTACTGTATATGCCACCTTTCAGCCTGAAAAGCCCACAAGATGGCTCACAAAAAATAAACATGCAAATGCAAACAGTACAGATGATAAAAATTCAAAACAAAACCTTAACATTTTAAAACAAAATGCATCATTTTTTCCTGCCACAAAGGCAAAGACCATTCCTCACAATAAAGGTTAGGAGAGAGCAAGAATAAATACTTAAGAAGCTCTTCCTCCTTACAAGGGTTTGAGGCATAGGCAATATATGATCTTTTAAAAATATAGATATTTTTGTAGCAACCGGCCAATGTTTATGTTTTATAATTTCTTATTGTAAATTTGAAGTGAATATATCAATAAAAGGTATTCATGTTTGTATATTTAATTTTAGCAACAATCAGTTCCTTTACTTGCAATCTCTAGTCTTAATATAGTAAAGTGAGTTCCAATTACTTAACAATAAAGGATTCTTACAAAAAGAAAAGTCTTTTGTCCATCAAGACTGCTAAATCACATTTAGTTCTCCTTGCCCTCTGCAACATCTGTTCAGGCTTAACACCTAAGACCAGCCAAAAATCTGTTTGGATAGGGTGGGGGAGGGGAAGGTGAGGGAACTCGATAAAACATCTAGTGGCTATCACAATATAAAGGAATTTACTTCTTTATGGATGTGATCTTAAGTATTTTTTTCTAAGAAATGAGTCCTGTTGTACTCAGCACAACTTATTTCTGTATGGAGATGCTTAGAATCAGGCTGTAGCATGCTACTGTGGTTTCAGAGTCAGATCTGAATTTGGGGAAAAATTGGAAACTTTGTTCCATTGGTTTTCATAATTCCTCCTCTGCGTGCAGGACCTTGTGCACCTCCAACTAATCTAGAGAGTTGGGAGAAATTTCCAGAATAGCATGGACAGTTGTGAGTCTTCACTGGATCTCAGTCCTTTCCGTGAATGGAAAGACCCCTTCTGTTATCGGGAAGATAAGAGAAACTGAATAATGATTCCATATAAATGCCCCCCCCATCTTATTCCACACTGAACTTGTTTTTAAGAAACAAGGTTATGCTCATATGAGCTTGACTGCGGTTAAAGCTAACAGGGTAAGGTCAGGTGAAGTTTTCATCTGAGAAGGAAAAGTTTGGCGGAGGTACAAGATAGTCTCAGTCTGCTCCCAATCTCTTAATCGTGGTTTATATCTGCATATGCTGGACCGCTATTTTAGCAATTGGTGGAGCTTTCACATGACCATATTCACAGCTGGTAAACTACACGTCACCACAACGAAAATAATCTCAAATATTATAGTGACAGTTTGCTTTCAGATGATACAAGTAGCTGCCATATTTGCTTTTGGATTATTTTCACTGTTACCAACATTTCCCCTCCTCTGTTTTTTATGACTTCATACCATAAGAGGCCTTGAGCTATGCCTTCCCATTTCTTTCTGTAGATATGATTCCTTGACCCACAGCAATCTGAAGACTGCAAATACATTTTTAAGGATTTATTGGGCAGCCTTGTCTGTGTCACAAAGGAAAAGTAGTACTCATATTTCAAGCAACAAAACACCTTTACCTCCCACCAGATGATCTTTGGGTCAATAAGACATTCTTTAGATAGGTTTCTGGACCTTCAGTGTAGACAGAACACTATCAAGAGCCTCTCATGACAAATGTGATGTATTGGACTGCGGCAGAGTAGTGTGAGATAAGATAATAAAATACTTTATTTTGCCAAAGCTATTTGTGAAATAAGACAATAGAGCATTGCAAATATGGATCTGCTTTCTTAAAAAGCAGGGGTGTAAAACCTGGGCCCCTTCAGAGGTTACTGGACTTTAATTCCCATCAGCCCCAACCAGCAGGGCCAATTCGGGTCAGTGGGGCCATGCTCTGAGCATACACACCCTTATCACAACACAGCATGCAAAACAATGCCACTGTTGTTACCATTCCATAAGTGCCAGTGGCACAGGCAGCAAGGCTCTTTCTACTGCCATCCCTGAGCATCCTCCTATGGGGAACTGGGGCTCATTATGCTGCTCACAATCACTGATTTGCTGCATGGCCATCACAAAGGAAAGGGGGAGACATCTCCTGGGCAAGAGGCCTGCACAGAGCACAGTTTTCCTAAGACAAGTGCTAAAGATCCACCCACGAGAGCAATGATAGGGAGAGCCAACAAAGAGAACAATGGTCACACGCTGGTAGTGGTAACCTTCTGTGGCTCACGGCAGAGGCAGATTTAGGAGAGCATGGCCAGTTGGGTTGCACTGAGTGTGGAGCTTCAGAGGCGCTGCAACCATGGGGTAGAATAGAAGATGAGAGAGGTGTGTGTGCGCGTGTGTGCATCAAATTTTGACATCGCACAGGGCACTGCTGAAATTTGAGACCCCAAGGTCCACCACTGCTCAGTGGCAGGGGAAGTGGGGGAAATAGCTCATCTTTTGCATCCCTGCCAAAACAGTAAACGAAGGGGCCAGAAGACCTTCGTGACATGATTGCACATTGCAAGCTTTCTAAAAACCCATGCACGGTGGCTGATATGAAGCAGGCACAACATGGGGCGTTTGTCCTCCTGCCCTAGGTACAACACCCAGTTGAAGCTTTTAATGTTTAATAGACTATTGTATTTTAATATTATGTTGAAAGCCACCCAGAATGGCTGGGGAAACCCAACCAGATAGGCGGGGTATAAATAATAAATTATTATTATTATTATAGATGGCAGGAACACAGGAACTGCAGAAGAAAGTCTCATTCACTGGAAGGGATCTTGTTTTACATGCAGGGGAGAATCCAGGGTACAATTCGAAGCTTTAGGTGAGAGGGGGTCCCACTCTCAGCCCCAGATGAGCAGAAATTTTCAAAATGACCTTAACAGATTGGAGAACTGGGCCAAAACAAAACAAAACAAAACAAAACAAAAGGATTAGAATAGGGACAATTGTAGGGTTCTATAGTTATCAGGAATAACCAGTTGCATACTGGGGGGGACACTTGGATTATGAATAGTATATGTGTAAAGGATCTAGGGGTCTTAGTTGACCACATGCTTAACATGAGTCAACAGTGTGATGCAGAAGTAAAAAGAAGAAGAAGCCAAAAGCCAATGCTATTCTAGGTTGCATCAACAGAAGTCCTGATCAAGGGAAGTAATAGTTCTGCTTTATTCTGCTTTGGTCAGACAACCAGACCTTGCCCAGTTCTGGCACCACAATTTAAGAAGGATATTGACAAGGACTCTCCTTCCTTGGAGGTTTTTAAGCAGACCACCTGTCTGGCCACCTATCATGTATGATCTAGCTGAGATTCTTTCATTGCAAGGGGTTGCACTAGATGACCCGGGTCCCTTCCAACAGTACAATTCTATTATTCTGTGGCCAACTCATTTACTTTGGCAGCCCATGTGACAAACTCCTCTTGCTATTTGCTCAATAGGCCGGTCCTGCTGGATAGCCTCCTATCGGATCTCATCAGACTGCTCCCTCTTACCATTCCCCCCTCACCTGTATGTGGAGTTTGTTCTGTTAGTGGTTTGCTGTGATTGGGTGCTGATTTACACTATATCTAGTGCTCTAGGCATGGAGAGGAGGCTTTTAGTGTAGAAGCCAGTAAGAGAATTGAAGCTCATATGCAGTTTGGATAGTGTTATATGCAGTTAGTTCTCATTAACTCTGAGCCGAATAAAGTAACTGTATTTCACTGCACTTTGAGTAGAGCAAAATTGAAAGTAAAGAGAGCTTGATTCCTTTTTAACTGGGAGCCTTTGACTGTGGATGAGCTTCAAAAATTGCTTTCTTGCTTTAGAAGCTGTTCAGCAGATATTGTTCATTGCCTGGCAGCTTGCTAAGGCAAATGTGGTATGGCAAATATTTTAAGCTATTAAGCCTAAGGATGTTCCAACACTTCTTAAGCTAAATAAATATACAAGTAGCAGGTGCTTTTAAGCCTAGGGGTATTCCAGGTCATCTTAACCCCAATAAACCTAAAAGTTGGAATGTTCCACCTCACTCCAAGTTATGTACTAGTCCATTTATCCTACATACTACTGTGATACCTCAGGTTACATACGCTTCAGGTTACAGACACTGCTAACCCAGAAATAGTGCTTCAGGTTAAGAACTTTGCTTCAGGATGAGAACAGAAATCGTGCTCTGGCAGCGCGGCAGCAGCAGGAGTCTCCATTAGCTAAAGTGGTGCTTCAGGTTAAGAACAGTTTCAGGTTAAGTACGGACCTCCAGAACAAATTAAGTACTTAACCTGAGGTACCACTGTAATAGCAAACTCATTATCCAAATGTGGTTCCTTTTGTAGCCACAACTTTATCATTCAGATACAAGAGAGGTTTTGGGCAATCTCAAGGTTTCCAGAAGTACATAAAGGGAAAGTTGGGGGGGGGGGCCCTCACAAACAGCCCCTCTCCATGGGCATGAAATCTGACATGGGTGAGAATGGAAAATTGAGGTGAGGGATGGAATGGAGTTTTCTGAAAGAGGGCATGGCTGGCTGGCTGCAACTCTGATACAGCACTCCAATCTATAACATTTTGTTGTAGGGTTCTACTTGTTTATTTATTTACTAATTTTATATACTTCTTTTGCCTTTTTTTTTTTAAAAAAAAATCAGAACTGTTGGCAATCAAATGAAAACACTGATGCTGTTTGGTAACTTTTCAAAGAATGTCTCAAGTGCTGAACATAAAGCAACCCACCTATGAAAATGGATTCTCCGCTTCCTTAAATGGAGAAACCAGCCTTGCAACTGAGAGAATATAACATTGTAAAGAAGGCTGATTAGAAAAAAAAGGTTAGTTAAAGTTATGGGGCTGTCTTTCCATACACATTTAAAGCTGTAACTGTTAGAGTTTGGTGTCCCTTTTGTTGACAACCATTGTGGAATAGCAGAAGGGCAAACGTAAAAAGTTCAAGGCGGGTTTATGTTTTTACCCACTGGAATATATTGAGGTGGAGTAAACAAGAGTGTAGACGTTTATTGACTGTAGTACAATAAAAGTGCTTATAAGTCATTCTTCACTGCAGTGTCTTCAGACGCTGAATATTAATGCAGGCAGCTTATCGCTTGGGAAGGAATTTAGGATGTAATTCAGATACACTGTTATCCCTACTCAATAGTTCTGTAAGTTTTGTGAAAGCTTCCTCTTTCTCCTGCTGGGAAGGTTTCTCCTGGCTATATTTTGATATTTGCTGGGCTCATGTTCTAAGTCTTGTACAACAGCAAAACATTATGGCTCCTGGAGATCAGATGAACAACTGTGTGATATCAAAGGAGGTTAATGGCATTTCCGTTTAGTGCCTGGAATAAAAGAAAGTGTTGTTTCCTTCTTTCATTCCTCCTTGTGGCCTGTGAATCTCTGGGGAAATATCCACAGAAGTTTACAACGTGGCTAAGAGAAAGAAATATCCACTGCCTTAGTTACAACCTTTGGCCAGAAGATCGCTCCTGCAATTTTTCACTTCCTTGACTTCACATGCATGCTGCAAAGTGGGAAGGAGTGATGTCTTTAATTCAGGGGCATTTCACACACATTATTTTCTGCACAAAGATACAAAAAGAAAAATCCTTAACCCAAAGCACAACAGACATGGGCCTTAAGGAAACAATTATTCAATCACAAATGTAGCATTTAATACAGATAAACTATAAACTGAACCTAAATGCCTAGCAATGGTCCACAAGCAATATATAACAATAATGCACATAATAATACAATGATATAATATGTGCATATAATTTTCCGCCCTAAAAACCAGGTTTCAGCCAATGCTTTTCTTCTAGAATATATAGCCTGTGCAACCAATCCACATTTGGAAACACAGGGAGAAAATAAGTTGCTGTATACCAAGTCAGACCATTGGTCCATCTAGCTCATTATTGTATGTATATTAACTGGCAGTGGTTCTCCAGAGTTTCAGATAGGGCCTCTCCCAGTCCTACCTGGAGATGCTTAGGATTGAACTTGGGGTTTTAATGCATGCAAAACAGATGCATGCATTTCCCATTTGCAGAACCATGCTAGTATAAATACAATGCCTGAGCCTGGTTACAAGTTACCACAGAAGAGGATCACACCCCTACAAATACCGCTGAAAGGCATTTGAAACCATATGTTGACAATACTAACAGAGGGGGATGCTAACCCCATTTTGAATAGATATCACTGAAGCCAAACTTGTGGATAAACATTAAATATCCTAGTGTGGGAGCTTCAATAACCTAGCAAAATATCTGCCCACACATTGACAGGAGGGTTCCAAAAGGCTTCACCATAGGATGAGTTGATTCTAGTTTCTACAGTGGTTTATATATTTTTTACATTTATATCCCAATTTCCTCCAAAGAACTCAAGGTTGTGTACATGGTTCAAGCCTTCCAATGAAATTTTCTCATATTCCAGCTTCTATATGTTTCTAACTGGGTTTTTAAAACCCAGATTATTTGCTCCTATATCTGTTCTGGATAGATTTATTTTTATTAGGAAGGCTATATTTTTAAGTTAGATTTCATACATACCTAAAGGTTTCCATGGAGAAAATGTTTTAGATACAAAATCACAGAAGCTTGCATTTTCTTCTACCACCCAACTCCCCACTTTCACACAAAATTACATGGGAGGTGATCAAGGAATTGAAAGGTGAAAACATTTTTTAAAAACCTTACAGAATTAGGCCACACCATTTTTAACTGCATCAAAGCATCAAGTATGTAAGGCTCCTTAATTCTGTATGAATTATTGTTTAGTTAAAGGTTATGAATCGTAGCCTGCCATCCAGCTAATGGCAAGTAGCCAGTAAACCACTTAGAGAAAATTCCTGCTCGGCTGTGCAGAGTGTAATAGAGTGTAAGTACTTGAATGAAAGGCTTAGCCAGCCATGTATATAGTCTGTGCTTGTGTACTGACTGTGGGAAGGCAGAGGGTTGCAAACCTGATTTGTCACCTCCAGATTGCCGGTATTTTGCTGGAGGGATTCAAGTGCATACCAGAAATTTAGGTTTGTAGAATTAAAGTGGATTAAAGTGCTCTATCACCCTTGTGCAGCAATTTTGTTAAAAAATCAGTACTTTTGAGGTTAGAAAAATGATGAGAAAATGCACCAAAAGGTGTGGGATGGAGGAATGATTTATAAGAAGATGTATAATCACTGCAGAAGCAAATCAGGATGAATGCTTATTGTCATATAAGCCCTCCAAAAAAAACAAACCCAGAACAAATGCTTAATGAAGCCCAGACATAGTCTAACCTCCACATACGTTTTGTGCAGCAAGACCTGCTGTGTTTACTAACATGTCATCTGGGGCCCTAAGTACTGGACACAGTCCCTGCTTTTTCTTGGTGTTTATGAAGTTTCAATGCAATATTAGCATAGGAGCAATGCATCAATAATGATACATAAAAGAGTGACATACTAGTTGCAGAAGTGTTAATGATGTTTCCAGTGAAACATTGCCTGTCTCTTATTATTTGGTTCCAGGTTAAGTGGGTGAGGGACACTTACACATTGTCAAAAGGAAAACAAAACAAAACTTAGAACCAGGCAGAGAGCCTTCTCTGTAGTAGCACTCACCCTGTGGAACACCCTCCCATCAGATGTTAAGGAGATGAGTAACTATATAACCTTTGGAAGACATCTGAAGGCAGCCCTGCATAGGGAAGCTTTTTAATGTGTAATATTTTACTGTGCTTTTATATATGTTGGAAGCTGCTCAGAGTGGCTGGGGCAACCAATCAGATGGGTGGGGTATAACAACAACAACAACAAATTATTTAATTGACTAGTTACCAAAAAAGAGAGGCAAACAGGAGGGAGATAGAGACAGATAAAAACACACACAGAGAGAGACAGAGATAGAGAGAAACAGTACATCTCGACATAGTGGGAAAGACTGTGACCAGGTGGCCTGTATGCCAACTCAGTCTGCTGTTCAGGTGCTAACATTTGATGGCCAGCTTCAAAGCCATCTTTAGATTTTACTTGGACAAAACAGCCCTTCAGATGAAGGACTATTCTTTGGAAAACAGGACACATGGCCCCCTCAAAGACAGAAAAAAAGGGAGGGGGCAGACATCCAAAGCTTCCCAATGAACTTCTTGGTGGTGGTGCCAAGACTTTGGAACCCACTCCTCATAGAGATTTTCCAGTCCCTTTCTCCCAGCTTTAAATTAAAGCTAACTTTTTTTTAATAAATATTTTTATTGATTTTCCAATATTAAATTATTAAAAGAAAGACATCCACTTTATCACCAACATCATCTTTTTGGACTTCCATAAACTCATCTGATAATTCTCCGTCTTAATTACTTCTTTCACATTCCCCAATTAATATTCAATATAATCATAGCTTGATCTACCTTATTTTTTATACAATATTTCTACTATTAATTTTTCACAGAACTTCCTGAAAGCTTACAAACGTTGTCTGATCATTACATATACTTTTCATATAATCTGTAAATTTAGTCCAGTCTTCAGTGAATTTCTGGTCTCGCCGGTTCCGGATCCTTCCTGTTAATTTATCAAGTTCTGCGTAGTCCATTAATTTCATTCTCCACTCTTCAATCGTAGGTAATTCTTCTTGTTTCCATTTTTGGGCCAATAATATTCTTGCTGCTGTTACTGCGTACAAAAACAACTTCCATTTTTTCTTATTAATTTCATTTCCTATTATTCCTAATAGAAATACTTCTGGTTTTTTTACAAATGTATATTTCAACATTTTTTTTTAACTCATTATATATCATTTCCTAGAAGCATTTCACTTTTTTACACTCCCACCATATATGGTAAAATGTTCCCTCTTTTTCTTTACACTTCCAACATTTATTACTTACTTTATACATTTTTGCTAATTTTACTGGTGTTACATACCATCTATATATCATTTTCATCACATTTTCTAAATTAAAGCTAACTTTTAATTGGTGCCTGCAGTTTTGGATAAGGTCTCACAGAAGGTTTAGTGCTACTTCTTCTTATAGATAATTTTTGATGTTGTTGTTTTACTTTTAATTGAATATAATCTTACTGTTCTGTCTTACTACGTTGATCCATTTTCTATTGTAATACGTCTTGGTTTATAATTGTATTAATACGGTAAATGAAATGAAACAAGGAATATGCACAAAAGCACTTCGGCATAGCAGCTCTTCATTCGGTGGGCATAATTCCTTGCCACATATGTTGGCTTCATATGTTGGCTTGTTTACATGTAACACTGAGACACCAGTGCCAGCCAACACCCCTATGTTATCTAAAGAGGGTTTTTTTTTGGAGGTCTCCATTGTGGGGTTGCAATGCTTGAAAACCATTTGGCATAGCAAGGAGGGCATCAGAGGCTGCTGGTTTGGGATGTAATGAAAGGGCAGCAGATTGCTGGCCCTGCTTAAACACTTTCTGAAAAATTTCCCTAACAGGCACAAACCACCTATTTCTCAGTCAGTACTTTCCTCCCCACAATGCAAACAGATGGAAAGGGCAAGATGTGGGAAAACAGACTGAGTAGGAGAGTGCAGGGTAGCTGAAGCTGGGTGCAGATGATGATGATGATGATGATGATGATGATAATAATAATAATAATAATAAATTTTATTTATATCCCGCCCTCCCCAGCCAAAGCTGGGCTCAGGGCGGCAACAACAATCAAATAATCAAACAATCAAATAATCCAACATTCTAAAACATTTCATTATAAAAATTAATTAAAATCAAATTAATGGCAACCGTTAAGCAAAGTTCTGTGCAGGTTGCCAGAGGAGGGAGTCAGGCTGGGCCCTGACCAAAGGCCTGGTGGAACAACTCTGTCTTGCAGGCCTTGCGGAAAGATGTCAGGTCCCGCAGGGCCCTAGTCTCTTGTGACAGAGCATTCCACCAGATTGGAGCCGCAGCCGAGAAAGCCCTGGCTCTAGTTGAGGCCAGCCTAACCTCTCTGAGGCCTGGGACCTTCAGGATGTTTTTATTTGCAGACCGTAGGTTTCTCTGTGGGGCATACCAGGAGAGGCGGTCCTGTAGGTACGAGGGTCCTAGGCCATATAGGTCTTTAAAGGTTAAAACCAGCACCTTAAACCTGATCCTGTACTCCACCGGGAGCCAGTGCAGCTGGTATAGTACCGGATGAATGTGATCTCGCAGCGAAGACCCCATAAGGAGTCTCGCCGCGGCATTCTGCACCCGCTGGAGTTTCTGGGTCAGTCTCAAGGGCAGCCCCACGTAGAGCGAGTTACAATAATACAGTCTGGAGGTGACCGTCGTGTGGATCACAGTGGCTAGGTTAGGGCAAGAGAGATAAGGGGCCAACTGCTTAGCTTGGCGGAGATGAAAAAATGCCGCCTTTGTTATAGCTGTCATCTGCGCCTCCATAGAGAGGGAGGTATCGAAGATTACACCCAAACTCTTAACGGACGGTGCTGGCACTAATTGCACCCCCGCAAGAGATGGGAGTTGCCCCCCCAATCCCATATCGTCCCGTCCCAGCCAGAGGACCTCTGTCTTCGAAGGATTTAACTTCAACCGGCTTCCACGTAACCATCCAGCCACAGCTTCCAAACATCTGGTCAGTGTGTCTGGGGCCGAGTCAGGATGGCCATCCATCAACAGATAGAGTTGGGTGTCATCGGCATACTGATGGCAACCCAGCCCAAAACTCCGGACAAGCTGGGCGAGGGGGCGCATAAAGATGTTAAAAAGCATCGGGGAGAGTATCGCACCCTGAGGCACTCCACACACCAAGGAGTGGCGCGATGACAATTTCCCCCCAAGCGCCACCCTCTGTCCCCAACCAGAGAGAAACGAGCGCAGCCATTGAAGGACTGTGCCCTGGATCCCCACGTCGCCAAGGCGGTGGTCCAGGAGTTTGTGATCGACCATGTCGAAGGCTGCTGACAGGTCTAGAAGAATCAGCAGCCCCGACCCGCCTCGATCCAGCTGCCTGCGGAGATCATCTGTTAGGGCGACCAGAGCCGTCTCGGTCCCATGACCAGCGCGGAAGCCGGACTGGAATGGATCCAGAGCCGATGTTTCATCCAGAAACCTACCAAGCTGTTCAGCAACCGCTCTCTCAATCACCTTACCCAGGAATGGAAGATTCGAAACCGGGCGGTAATTGGATAGATCTAAGGGATCTAATGATGTTTTCTTTAAGAGCGGGCGCACCACTGCCTCCTTCAATTCCCCTGGAAATATCCCGGTGCCAAGGGACAAATTGATGATATCCCCCAGGGGGGCCTGCACCTCGTCTGGACACGCTCTAATCAGCCAAGACGGGCACGGGTCAAGAGGACAGGTGGTGGGCTTTCCAGCTCGGAGGAGTCTGTCCACATCGGCTGGGGATATCCGATCAAAGTGGTCCAATACTGGACCTGAGGACAGTCAAGGGGCCTCCAGTTCCTTTATTGTATCCAAATTGGCAGGGAGGTCATGGCGGAGCAACAGGACCTTCTCTGCAAAAAAGCTCACAAATGCCTCACAGCTGTGTGTCAGATTGTTATTTAAATTTGGCTGTCCTTCAAGGGACGTTAAAGACCTAATTATACTAAATAATTGCACCGGGCGAGAGCTAGCGGATGCAATGTAGGCCGAGAAGTAAGACTTCTTAGCAGCCTTCACTGCCATCTCATAGGTTTTCATAAAAACCCTATAAGATGTTCTTGAGGCTCCGTCACGGGCACCCCGCCATACTCGCTCTAGCCGTCTGAGGTCCAGCTTCATTTTCCGAAGCTCCTCGGTAAACCAGGGAGCCCGGTTTCTGCGGAGTTGCAGAGGGCGCTTAGGTGCGATCTCATCTATGGCTGCCAGGAGCTGGATATTCCAGCCCTCAACAAGCTCAGTCAATGAGTCGCCAGGGGGAGCAAGATCCCGCAAGGCTTGATGAAATCTATCAGGGTCCATCAGCCTCTGTGGGCGAGCCCAAATCGGCTTGCCACCTAAGCAGGGTGGGGGTGGAAAGTCAATCCTGGCTTTCAGAGCGTAGTGATCAGACCATGGCACCTTAATTGAAGGAGACATGATCACATCTATACCTACGCCAAAGATCAAATCCAGCGTGTGGCCTGCTTGATGTGTGGGGCCTGAAACAAACTGGGAGAGCCCTAGTGTCGCCATGGAAGACACCAGGTCCAGAGCCTGTGAGGAGGGAGTGGCATCAGCATGGATGTTGAAGTCCCCCAATACCAATAGGTTAGGGAACTCCAAGGCCCAGCCGGCCACCGCCTCCAGCAGGCCTGACAGGGTGGCTGCTGGTGCGCTAGGTGGCCGGTACACCAGCCAGACAGCCAAGCTCACCTCAGAGCCCCACACTAGGCCAACACATTCAATGCCGGGGATCGATGGCGATGGTAGAGCCCTGAAAGAACAATCTTCCCGGATTAATAATGCCACCCCTCCCCCCCCGGCCCACAGTCCGCGACTGGTGGAGGACGGAGAAACCCGGGGGCACCATCTCTCGTAAGGTAACTGTTGCCCCTTCGCGCACCCAGGTCTCCGTCACACAAGCCAGGTCGACCCCCTGCGAGGTAAAGAAATCTTGCAGAGTGGCGGTTTTGTTGCCTATAGACCTGACATTGCACAACACCAGTGACGGAGGTGAGTAATCCTTGCTCACCCTACCCTCGTCCCTCGGGATGGGGCGCAGATTGGAAGGGGTACGAGCATATCCGTATCTCGATCCCCTTCGCCTATAACATCTGCCCCCACCACCATACCTCCCTCGCCCCTCCACGGTAGGAATCCCAAGCCTCATACAAGCCTCCATTTACAAAATAGAAAAACAAAACAAACCAAAAACAATTATACCTAAACAAAACCAATCCCCACCCCAAACCACAATAAAACGGAACAAAATAAAAATACATAGATAAAAACCACTGTTCACGGTGGTACAACAAAGTAAAAAGTAAAAACACATTTAAAACACTTTAAAATATATAAAAACATTTTTAACATTTGCTGCAGCAGCACCAGTGTCCTTAAAACTGTAGCGGAGGTGAGTCTGGGCCCCGCCCCCTAGGCCTGGTGGAATTAGCCTGAACAGGGAGCGGGCTTCCCCAACACTCACGGTGCATGATGATGATTAATACCCCACCCATCTGGCTGGGTTTTCCCCAGCCACTCTGGGCAGCTCCCAACAGAATATTTAAAACACGATAAAACATCAAACATTAAAAACCTGCCTAAACAGGGCTGCCTTGTTTATTTCCTTGACATCTGATCGCTTAGTCTGGTCTGTCTTGGGTGAAAATGACAGAGACTTGATTTAGATAAGGCATTCCAGGCTCCAAAGATCCGCTTTAATGTGCAGAGAGTGTTAGTTGTAAGGAGCTCTTAGTCCCGGACGTGCTCACTTGTAGGTTGCAGTCACACTGTCCAGAAACAGGTTCATCTGTTTCCTCATTCTGCTGTTTGTGAGAACTAGGCACTTTGTCATATTGCGGTTCCAACAGCAGGTCTCTGATGACCTGCCAGATTTGGCACAGCAGCCAGCTTTGGGGGAAAATCTCAGCTGCTGAATATACATCTCTTCCCAGGGGTGTGTGATACAAAGCTCTTGCAGGGGGGAAAAATTTGTCTGAAGGTTCAGCTCTAGCCTTTGGCCCTACTGAGCCTCCTTGTAGCTTGTGAAGGTATGAGAAGGGAAAAGAAATACCTGACAGAATGCATGCATACATGTATGAGTGTGCTGAAGTAATTTCTGATATAGGAATATTTTGAAAAGACCTAGGAAAGATGAGGGAGTTGAATGTAGGGAATGGAAACAAATCAAATTCAGTTTGCATTTGAAGGGAAACTTAATTCATTTGCAGTTCCTGAAAGAATAGAAGAACCAATAACACAGCCATCCTTCAAAATCCACACTTCTCCAGATTTTGCAGTGCAGCTTTCCAGCCAAGTAATGTGTACAAGAATGCGTGTAAATGCATGCATTACTGAAAATAACATGGAAAAATATATTAAGGGAACCACTTTGCAAAACTGCATGCAAAAATATTTATACTACTGTAGTAGAGATTTGAACTACAAGGCTGATAAACTCTCATTCTAAAATTGCATGAAAGGTTTTGCCATATGGTACAATGCAACTGTGTTTACACTGGAAGAATTCTTTATTAACAAGCAAGAGTTTATCTCAACTGGGGGGAGGGACTCAAAATGCCATTAAAGCAGAATGTATTTAATTTAACCATTGTTCCATGTGCCACTCAAAGCACATCATGGAATAAACTTAAACTTTCAGAGTGAAGGGCAAACCCTCTGGAGCATTTGTTCATTTTTTTTAACCAGAGCAACCTGCAAAGCAGCAGGAGGACTTTAGAGTTCATATCGACCATAGCAAAATAGGCAGACGGTGTGATGTGTTTTGTAAGTAGTTGGTTTAGCACTGACGCGAACCTGTTAAGAAAGACTTACCTGCCGTGAATCTTTTGAAAGAATCTTTGGAATTGCTGATATGCTTGATAAAAGGATAAGCAGAATCTATTTTATTGGTATAATTGCCCACAGGCCCATTTCACACCTTTCACAGGGCAGCCCCAGGCCTGCTGCTGAGCAGGACCAATCCCAGCTCCCTAATGATCTGTATGCTATAGAATGAGCCAAAGTTACTCCCTATGAAAGGGAGAGGGAAATTCTGCTATTGGGAGGTGAGAGGATTTTTTTTTAGGAGGGGTGTGTGAAAAGATTTGGACTTACTGAAATGTGGTAGTGTGCACCCCACCACCACCACTGTGATTAAATTTTGCTAAAAATAAAAAATGCCTAATCAAGCTATCTGCTGAAGATGGACCAGAATGCCCTTTGAAACATTCCTATGGGAATTTGGGCAAATACCCAGCATTAACTGTGCCAGGGTCAGGAGATTCCAGTGTGCCTTGTGCCCACTCCAAGCAGGCACATGCAAAACCTTTATATGCTAGGTTTGAGAGCAGGAGAATTAAAGCCCCTTCATTTAAGTAACTTTACCCAAACCTTCCCTCAATCATTGAAAACCTCATGGAATTTCTCCTGCCCTCTTTCGATTTTCAAGGCTGGTTTCTCTTGCCACCCTGTTGCCTAAAAAAACATCACCCTGACTGCTTAAATCATCTTAGGAGTACGGCTGAAAATGTAGTGTGCGAATACCTCCAAAAGCGGCTTTAAAGCATAAAAGGGTACAGCATCTGCACTATTTTCCAGCACACTCACCTCTGTGTGCATGCTGTGGAGAAAGAGAACAGAGATCAGGTTTTCAATCGGTCTCATCATACTAGTACTTGAGGTCAGTCTAATAAAATTGATCAGTAGAAGCTTCAGGACAGGCAAGAGAAAGTCTGATTTCATACAACACAGATGGCTTGGCTTAAAAGCGATTGTAGAGGATGTCAGATATTAGCCATGATAATAAAATGGAACCTCCAGCTTCATAATCCATTTGAATATTAGTTGCTGGGGAGGAAAAATGAGAGGGGATTATTGCCTTCTAAACCTACTTTTTAGCTTTCCAGTGGCGTGCTGTTACCTACTGTGAGTGGCAGGATGCTGCGCTTGATTGGACTTTGGTCTGATCCAGCAGAACTTTTTTTTATGTGCTTGAGCAACTTGGCCTCAAAATGCAGCTAGCAACCATACATAAGCACAAGTTGGTATTTCCCCAGTAAAGGAAGGTGGGAGACAGAAATCATTCACTGATGAGTGTTATTAGTGCTGTGATATCTCTGATATATTTAAGAAGCTCAATGAAATGGCAGTTTCTTCAGAGTGATCCAGATACCAGTCTCACAGCTTGGGCATGTTAATTTGGACCACCAGTGGAAAAATGTGTTGTCTAAAGAAGAAAATCAACAGACTGTGAAGACCAACACTGCCCCCCCCCCATGACATCCACTCTGCTTTTGTGGGGGGATTTTGCCTTGCCTTCTCCTTGATAGAAATTCCCAACTTCCCATCATATCAGTAAATGTTCCAGATCTCAGTTCAGAATCTATACATACTGGATGTGATCCTTAGGGCATGCAAGTTGACTGTGATGAGTATGATGAATACTGTACCTGATCATCTCTGATATAGAACAGCCCTCTTCAACACCTTTCCTCATATTCAGTGAAGTTATCATTGTACCACGATGGGAAGGAGGGTCAGAAGAGAAAGAGCAGAGGAAGACCCATGTTGGGCTAGTTGACCTTGCTCCTTGATTCTGCTGCCAAAAGTCCAGGAGTCAGCAAAGCAAAAAGGAGTGCCGGCGTACCAGAGCTCTCTTCCTAGGGATCAAGACTCCTTTGTGTGGGCAGCTCTACATAGACAGGAGCACATTGAAAGGGTAGTTCCTGTCACAAAGGCCTTGCTTTATAAAGAGTTCTCACTTGTATAGATTTTCAGTGAGTGACAGATTGTCCCGTAATATTTGACCTAGCCTTGTCACTTTTGAAGCCGTTTTCTTTTCCCTGGAGCCTCTCTTACTTAACCCAAAGGAAAGGGCAGTGTTGGCTGAATCTGATAGGCAAGCACAGACCCATGCAGTTTATTTCCAGTTGCAATAAAGTCCTAGAGTGCAATTTTGGCAAAAGCATTTGACAAAACAGCCTGTTCCAGGCACTGTCAGCCACCAGCTCCCAGTATCATGGACTGTCATGACTGTGCAATGTTGTTGTGTTGTATTTTTTATTTTATTTTTTAAAAAACTGTTTAAGGCCCCATACTATGCACCATGATCTGTTATGCAGAGTTTGTCCCTGACATTTATAGTTACTTGTATTTCCCCCCCCCCCCCCGCCTGGTAGGTAAGGAGGGGAATGGTAGCTTGGGGATAGTTAACAAAGAGTTAACTATTGTGCTTCTAAAACAGAATGATCCATCACTCACTCCACATATTAATCAATAGTGCTTAATTGCATGGCATCACATTTGCAGTAGAAAGCTCAGGGGTACCTTTTTTTTCTTTGAGGGGTTTATATTCCTCCATATTGGTATTCTACAAGGCGAGAGGTTTCATTTTTATTCAACTCTTACACTTGGCAGCTTTTACCGTTATGCCTATTAACTTTTATAGATGTCATACATTTTTATGTTAATCCTTCCACACTGTGTATGGTGAGAAGTCTGATCTCTGTTCATCAAACTGGTGTACAATAAAAAAAGTATTGCACGCCTTCAAAATAGTTAAAAGGGCTCCTTTTTTCTTGTTTGACAATAATTTATTTGCTTGGTTCCTTAAATAATAAAAATAAATTTACTAATGAATTACAGCTGGCATAACATTCAAAAAGGAGAGGTATAGTAGTCATGGAAGACTTCAGCTATCCCAATATCTGTTGGAACTCAAATTCTGCCAAGTATGTAAAGTCCAACAAATTCCTCAGTTGCATCATTGACAATTTAATTTCCCAGAAGGTGGAAGAAGCAACAAGGGGATCATCTATCTTGGACCTGATCCTCACTAACAGAGAGGAAATGATAAATGAAGTGGAAGGCTGGGAGCCTTGGAAGAAAGTGATCATGTCCTTGGATTTCATGATACAAAGGCAAGGACAAGCTGAGTGTAGTCAGACATGCTCTTTGGACTTTAAGAAGGCTGATTTCAAAAAGCTTAAGGAACTACTGGATGTGAGAAACCATGGCGAGAAATACTCAAAGAGAAGTGGGTGAAAGATGGATGGGAGTTTCTTAAAGGTGAAATATTGAAGGCACAAATGCAGGCAGTTCCAACGAAAAAGAGAAGTGGGAGGCAGTGTGGTGGTGTAAGGTGCTTGTGGATGTGCTGACTTTTACGAAGAGCTTGTATAAGAAATGGAAGAAAGGGGAAATCACAAAAGAAAAGTATATATGATGGAGAAGTGGGCCAAAGCTCAGAATGAGTTCAGGTTTACAAGAGAGGTTAAAAATAATAATAAAGGGGACTGAAGGAGCTTCCTTAGATCTAGGTGGAAAAGAGAATTAGAGCTGGGTGTCTTCAACATACTGATGACACCAAACCTTCCCAGCACCACCTTCTGTGTCCACTCCTCCAGAAATGAAAAGAGCAGCTGTAAAACATTCTAAGGAAATGTTAATTGCAAAACGATAATAAAAGAAAACAGCAACAGAAGTAGCAAAATAAAACATGGTGTATGCAAAACCTAAAGCAACAGTGGGTCAAAATCGAATAGCAGTTCTGTTTGACCATGGCCACAATCATCAGTTGTGTGTGTGCATACGTGGATATATACACACAAACACACACACACACACACACACACACACACACACACGGCAGGACAGGTATTTCTTTTCTTGCACTGTATTAGTGGCTTCCTTTGTGTTCCTATAATGTCCAGCTGAGAATTTCTCAGAGAACCAGCTGAAGCCCCATTACATCTGGCAGAGTAAGATGCTTGATTACAGGCAATGAGTCCATAGCACTAATTAATGTTCACAACCTCTAGTTAGAGAGGGAAGGTGGTGGAGCGTAGCCGGCTATTTCCAGGTTTGTTTCTATTGTACGTTCTCAGCCAGAGTTCTGGCTTACTGACAGAAGGAAATGAAGTGAAATGGATCAAAAAGAGGGCTGGCTGCTTTAGTCTTCTGTAAACAGCTTACAGTGAGATTTTTTTTTAAAAAAGTAGTTGTTTGTTAATGATCAAATAGAAATGGAGGCTGAAATGTGGTTTGAAAAGAAGA
This sequence comes from Podarcis pityusensis, assembly GCF_964106645.2. NCBI lineage: Eukaryota > Metazoa > Chordata > Lepidosauria > Squamata > Lacertidae > Podarcis > Podarcis pityusensis. The sequence continues at coordinate 60,232,388 of NC_138034.1, read as the reverse complement.
CGTGTACCTCAGGGAGCAAGAAGGACAGGGGAGGATTATTTTCCCTGGGAAACTTTGCCTCCAACTTCAGTAATAAAACATGGTCTGTACACGACGCTCTTCTGTCTGATTCTATTTTTCCCCAGAAGAGATGTAAGACGGTGTTTCTGAATCTTTAAATTGTGCTTGCATTTATATATTTATTGGATAAAATGTGCACAACTGAACATTGTCATTTGGGTTGCCATTTGTCCTACTTTACAAAAGACAATCCTCTAGAATTTGAAGCGCTGTCAGATTACAGTCCCCTGTTGACTGAGTCCTCTATTTGATATCCCAATGAAGTCAGGTTTAAAGATAAGGAGTCATAAGAAGGGAGATTGGAAAAGGGCTTGAAGTTGCCCGACACCAGTAGAAGCTGGACAGTAGGAGAAGCAGGTATACAGATCACCTCACCAGAGTCATCCCCACTATTGTGAAATATTCTGTATTTTTTAGCTAAATCACAGTAATGATCTCTGAATTTGCATCTAAATAAATCAGCAGGTGTAAAATTTATGCAAATATGTGTCATCCTTTATCCTTTAGGGGTAACACTGAATGAATGGGCATTTCAAGAGGCCATGGGCACTTAGGAATTACAAAGATCCGTAAGAGAATAAGTGATTGGCAAAGCAAAAGAAGCCAAAATCAGCTCCCACATATGCAGGTGAATGCAATCCCTTCCAGGTGCTTGTGGCCTCCCTGTTACCTCCTGCTACCAGTAACACCCTTTGGTACCACCACCTACTTGACTAAAATATAATAGAGGTGTGGGAGGAAGGGTACCCTGCTGCCCATAAGGACACAGAAAGAGGATGTACCATCAACATTTTGGAGTGGAAGGATCTGTTAACCTCCTTCCAGATTTATCACCTCATTCTGTTGCATGTGTAGACTAGACCAGAGTGGCAAATCCCTAGGAATTACTAAGACTGTTGTCTCTTGTGCTTTAGTGGTAATGAACATTTTCTTTTTCTTCTTTCAGTTATAGCTAAAGCATTTAATGATTTGGATACTTTATTTTTCTAAATGTCTTGCTTAATTGAATTAAGAATAATTTTCTGTATGTGTACTTCTGTTGATTCATTGTACTTTTGCTATTGGCCATAGCATGACCAAAGAACTGCAACTGAGTACAACTCTGATACCTTTTAAGACATAAATTGATATGCAGTTCATCCAGCTGCTCAAAATATAGTAGAATTTCAGAGGCACCGGCTACAGAAAAACCAAACAATCTACTAAAAGCCCCTTATAATCTCATTCACTTATTACAGAGCTGCTGTGCACAAATGCAGGAGGTTATGTGATGGTGTTATTCATGAGGTCATCTTGCTTTTGGCAGGGCAAGAGCTCTCTCCCTTTGTAGCTTTGGAGCTGATGGGAAAAGAGGAAGGGATGCTGGGAAACTTGTAAGAGGTGGTTTGAGGTCAGCTGCTTATAGCAGCAGAAGAGGGAGTGCAGGAGAAGTAAATTAAAAACATCCCCATTCCTGAGAGGTTCATATCTAATGGGATTTACTGCAATGTAACCTAACACCATAAGCAGCAAATGAAGCCATTGACAAAGAAACAGGAATCCAAACTGGCTATGAGGCAGTTGAAATGGACATTTTGGAGGGTCTGGCTTAATACAGTGAGAAGGAATTGGAGTTTGCTTGATTTGTCACCCTTACACAAACAACCATCACATTAGGAGAGGTGGTCCTAGCCCCACAATTGCCCACATCCTCACAGGTGTACCCATATTGGAGGGGACCCTACATGCCTAGAACAGGCTCCCATTTACAGATATGCCCCCAACCAAGGCATGGGCATTGTAGTTTGGGCCAGGAGGCATGGCTCTGTTCTCTCCCTCATATGATATGAACCTTAGATGCAGGTGAAGCTAGAGATGCTTGAGGAATTTGCTGATTCCTATATGTCACAGCTCCTGAGTCCAGCAGCAGTCAAGACTCTCAAGTTTAGGAGATAGGTCAGGTGCAGTTCTCTGAGCTTGCTATGGCTTATCAGGAAATTACTGATGGACATTAGTACTCCCCCTCCAAGAACCTCCCTTGCCTGTAGAGCAAGAGCTCAGACTCTCACAGGTATCTTCCACTGAACCTGAGGAACCAAATGCTTCCCATAGAACATTACCAGTCCACCAGTGCAGGAGGCTATGGAATAGAGCAGGAGTGCTCACTTTCATGAGTGAAGCTTAGTCCTTTCAAAATCTAAAGTTAGCCACAAGGGAGCAGAGCCTAGGAGAGGACATCTGGGGGCAGAGGCGTAAAAAAAGCTCAGCCTGTGTTGACCTTTCTCAGGGCAAGTTGCTCATTTGCACTATCTTGATCCTGAAGCCTCTTACTTGCCTCACTGCTAGCATGACACTATGGGAATTATTATTTTGCACCCCTCAGACTAATTGCAGATTAGATATTAGCTGTCTACCTGATTCCACATTCTCAAAAATGTTATGATACAGATCTCCACAGTTTAGGCTACTGCTGACTCAACAATTGTCCTGCTCATTTGCAGGACCATTCTGTCTGTCTCTCCCCCACCCCAAAAATGTTGGGCAGATTCTACTGTTTCAAAGCTTTTGGTGTGGTGATGTCTTGCCTTATTTTATTTTGAAATGGTAGCCAAGGATAATATTTTTAGTTGAAAATATCAGCACAGCTTTAATATCAAAATATGCATTCATGTATGTATTTTGAGAGAATATATGCATTTAAATATACCGTATTTTTCCATGTATAAGACTAGGGTTTTCTTACAAAAAAATAAGGTTAAAAATTGGGGCTCGTCTTATACACGGGTAGTGCTGAGGGGTGTTTTCTTACTTTTGAGTCTCCCAAAATAGGGGGCGTCTTATATATGGGGGCATCTTATACACAGAAAAATACGGTATATTTTTGAGGGTACTTTTTTCAAAAAGATTAGTGCAGAAACAGAACGAAGAGGAATGATGGGTCAAAACTTGTGAAAGTAGCGCAGACTGGAAACTGACATATTCTTTCATCACTATGTGCATATTTAGTTAGCTCAGGAATGCTTCTTTCCTCTTAGGTAAAACAACACAAAAATCTTAACCTGTACAGCAGTGATATTCAGTAGGTTAAGGAAAAGACTTTGCAATTGTTCTAGCTAGCTGGTGTTTTTGCTTCACCTGCCCATGGGGAATGATTTACCTTCCAGAGTCAGCTTAGGTAGCAGTGGGAAATGACACGCAGGCAGTATTATGGAAAAATCTGTGTGCGCAGAACTTTAGAAATTTCAAAAGATTCCATTTAATAGAAGTAGCATTTCTGGCAGGCTGAAACTGACTTGCCTGAATACATTTCTAAAGCAACTTGCTTGCCTTTCTAACAGCAACAGCGACAACAAAAACTCATTTCCTTTCTTCTTAGGCCAAGCAGTTGTTGCTAATGTAGTTGGCAAACAGGTCCGTTATCTCAAAGTGCTGACTCCTGTGCTGTTACTTGCTGGGCTGCGAAGTAATTTCCGTCAACAACTCGTCTGTGGGAAATAGTATGGGCTGTTTCATATAATCTTTGGGAGTGATGGGGCCTGCCTACTTAGGATTTAGTCTTTCATTTTATTCTATTTTTTGGCAGACTGGAAGAAATCAGGTGACTGGCAGATGGTATGGCTTACAAGAGCCAAGTAAATTTGTTAGCTCTCCTTTTCCTCAAATCAAGGCCAATTGATTAGCATGGCAGCTTTGCAGCCTTTTTATTGGGCAAGCGTCAGCAAATCGGGCTATGGGGCTTGTCCTCTTTCCCATCCTCTAACTGGGTAATAACTCCCAAGAGTCTTGACTCCAAACAGCTTTTCAAGCCCATGTCTGAATTACTGCTGCAATTTTAACCTGTGTGTGCAACTAAATCATTCTAAAAAACGAAAAGTAAGAAGATATTGAGCAGCTTAAGTATTTATGGCCCCCAGTTAAACCGATGCTGGACACTGGGCAAAATAACCTATTTCTACAGGTAGTTGGATTCATACATCACTAGTCAAGTATGCGAACACGTTGTAAACTAATGGCACCAAGCTACGCATGGCTGCAGCCATATTGGCAGTATGTATTCCCCACCTTTTTTATTTATTCTGAAGAACATATGGCTCAAGGGAACATAGGTGACTGTCTTATAACAGATTGGGCTGGTTGTCTGTCTAGGCCAGTGTTCTTTGCTCTGACTGGCAGCAGCTCTCCTGGGTCTCTTGTAGATATCTAATCTTTTTTTCTTGCCTGTGAACCTGGGACATTCAATAAGTATATACTCTATGGCTAGCAGTAGTTCCTACCTTTGACACAATCGATCCTAAGTGCCCTTTCAATCCCTATTCTTCAAGGCTAGTAAAACCCAGTAGAAGGGGATTGACTGGATATTTTCTGGGACTGTTTAATGCCCACCACCTTGAAAGAGAGAGTGGTGGGCCCTTCTTGAAAAAACCTTCCCTGGCTCACCATGGGTCACTTCTTGGTTAGAACATGGTGCTGATAACACCAAGGTCGCAGGTTCAATCCCCGTATGGGACAGCTGCATATTCCTGCATTGCAGGAGGTTGGACTAGATGATCCAACTCTACAATTCTATGATTCTATGGATCTAGAGGGTTTAGAGAACTTAGAACCCAGTCTCTAATATGTGTCTCCTGTGTAAGGTGATTGAGAGGGTGATGACCAGACAGCTGCAGATATACCTGAAGGAAGCAGATTATCTAGATCTATTCCAATCTGGCTTCAAGCCCAATTTGGAAACGGAAAAGCTTCAGTCACCTTGATTTAGGATATCTATCTGGAGAGACACAGGGGCATGCAACCCTGTTGGTTCTCCTTAACCTCTCAGCAGCTTTTGACACCGTTGCTTCTCATACCTATGCCGCATTGAGTGTCATGGCATATTTTACAGTGCAATCATGTATATGTCAGCTCAGCAATAAGTTACAAGGTTTTCAATGAAGCTTACTCCTAGGTTAGTGTGCATATCTTCAGAACCTTTATCTTATCCTTATAGCAGCCACGTAAGCTGATTGTATCAGTAGACTCATCCTGACTATTAGAATTCAGGTTCAGGAGGCATGACTCACCAATGGTCTACACACAGTTTTTAGATTTGGATCTTCAATCATTTTGTTTGCTCTGACTTCTGTTGTCCTCTTCCTTATTATTGCTTTTTCATTCAGCTTTCACAGTATTTTGTCCACATAAAGAATAACAGTTAGAGTAGCACAGAAACAGAAGACAGAAGGTTGTTGTTATTTACATGAACATGGATTTAATTTCCATGTTTAGGTGTACATGAATCTAACTGCCTTAACATTTACCTGTGGCAATTAAAAAGTCATTATTTGCTTGCTAAGAACAGTTGTGACTAGATTACTGTTCTTTACCCATTCTCCTAAAACCATCTTTATTAAGTTTTCAGGGCAAGAAGATGAACTTTAGTCAGTGGGAAAAGCTTATTCAAAACCTTTAGACGGAGTCATTAAAAATATCTCTATGGAGATTTTTCTTTATTGAGCAGTAAGCAAGAATTTTAAAGAAAGTCAAAATAAGGGAAGGGCTGATTATTCATCCTTTGATTGAGGTGGATTATTGCAGTGTCCCAGTTCTCCTAAAGCACCTAGGAAAAATAAAGCAATAATTTAATCATTAGGACAGGGACTCAAAGTTCATTATGATGATAATTCATTTCTGACAGGCATGCTGTGAGTTATTGAACTAGAGAAGTTTTAAGTCCATGGATGCAATTGCAAGAATCACCTCCTGGGCAAGTCCTACTGCAAGATGTAGGAGTTACACTTATGTCCAAAGTCTGTTTTTCTGTGCAAGCAAACAAGCACTTATTTGTAGCGGCTGGACTGGTAAGTGAGACAGAGCCATAATAACACCCTGCAAGCTGATAATCAAACCATTTCATCATGTTGTAATTGACTCCATGCAGACTTATAACTGCATTCGTCAGTGTTCATTTGTATATATATATATTAAACATGAGGATTCATTTTGAGTGCAATTCTGTAACTTTACAAATAAGGGTCATCATGGTCATCTTCACTGACCCCCCCCCCTGAGGTCAAGCTGCTATTTGAAAAAGAAAAGTAGCAGCTGCTGCCAGTTTGATCCTGGAATGCCTTAGAGCAAGGGCAGCCATAGGGGTGAGTGCAAAGCTTGGTTCAGTTTGCATTTTAATGCAAAACTTTTTATTTTTTTATTTTTTTATTACTTATTGTTTGTATACCACTCTTCATCCAAAGATCACAGGGCAGTTCACAACATCAAAATACAAAATTAGGACACAAAATACATAATAAAAACAAGAACAATCTAACAACCTCCCTCCCACTAACACATTTAAAAGAACATAGAATGTTAATCATCCAAAGGCCTGGTTAAAGAGGAACGTTTTTTCCTGGCGCCTAAAGATATGAAATCGATACTTAATGCATCCTTCCCGAAACAATATGGGAACTGAAATGCAGCTATTTTAAATTCCTGCTTCTCTGAATTTTGTGATGTTCTCCATCCAGATAATGTGTACAGAAATGTGTATATTAAGTGAAGTACATAAAAACAACATAGAAAAATGCATTATATTAGGGGAAATTACTTGAAAAATGTGTATGTTAGGCAAAATTGCATCTATGTGTATAGTCTGGAAAATGCAGAGTAAAATGCTGATAAATACTGGGAAGAAGATTAATTGTTAAACCACTCTGGGAATTGTAGGTCATTGAGGAGAATAGGGGTCTCCTAACAACTCTCAGCACCCTTAACAAACTATAGTTTCCTAGATTCTTTGGGGGGAAGCCATGACTCTTAAACTGGTATTAAAGCACTTTAAATGTATGGTGTGGATGTGCCCTAGGAAAGATTTTGCAGTAGCTCCTTCTAGTCATTCATGTTTGATGAAATGAATGCACAACATTGGGAACATGATGTTGGCAGGCACTGTCTCTTACCTACACGCATTCATTTGAATCTGTAGACAGCCCTCACTATGCAGTTAGCATGAGTAAAAATTTGGGTGCCAATCCCATGGAAATTTTAATTTAATTTAACCTAAAGGTCTTTGGTGCCATCTTGTAGCTGAACGTGGTGGCCCTCCCATCAACCTCGTTTGCTGAATACACACAGCTTAGATTCTTAAAAGCTCTTTGGGGGTTTCCATGTTCATAGTTCAAACGGGTAAGCAGATCACTTTCTGGACTGTGAAGAAAATTCCTGTCACTGTGTAAAATTGTATCATTATGATATTATGGAGTTAAGGTCACTGAGGGAGAAAAGCATTGCCACACTCCATTTATTGAAATAGCCCTCACTGGTACAGAAGTCACAAAATGAGAACCACAAGGGTATGCTCTTTAGCACCATGACTGCATGAATTCTAAGTCAGTAACACTTTGGCTCTTGCATGCTAATTCTAAGTTGCTGTGGGCCAAACTGATCATGATATGAAATATATGTATGCGGGGTTTTGGGGAGGAGGGAATGGGGCAGAGTTTTAAAGTGCAAATTGCATCAGTAGAGAAGGGTTGCGTCTGACAGCAGGCAGAGAGGGGAAAATGTAATCCTTTCATTTCTGAAGGAAATATGTCTTCTGCTATTGGCTTTTGGAAGGAAATCTTTCACGGGCATCACTATAGGACTTTCTCCCAATGCAAATAATAGCACTTTGCAAGTAAGGATTTTCTCTCTTGCAAGAGAGGAAAGAAGAGTTAGACTCCCTTCCTCTCCCTCTTATGCTCTTATTAATTATCAGTGCTTTTCTTCTAGAAAAAAAGGTGCCAGAACTCATTATGAAATTGTTAGAGTAAGGGCCACACTTTTAACCAGTGCTTTTCTTCTAGAAAAAGGGTGCTGCCACTGTGTACCTTTGAGTACCCTCAGAAAAAAAGCACTGCTGGTTGTTATTATCATTATCATTACCGGGGCAGAGGAAGGGGGTGCGGTGGGTGCAGGCCTCCCCAGGTGTTACCACTGAGGGGGGGTGACAAAATGCCGGGCGGCACTCACCGCAGGGCCTGCAGAGCACCCGAGTCCTGGGAGAGACATGGTGGCTTGGGCACATGCAGGCTCCACGTTGCCCAAATGGTCCACCCGCTGCCCCATGGCTGTAGGGTGGCTGAGTGGGAGGAGGCAGGCAGGCTCTGGAGGCCCCGCAGTGCACCCCGCCCCTATGGGCTCCCAAGCGGCTTCCTCTGCTGCTGATCATTACCATTTAACCATTTTGAAATAAATTCTTAAATGTTGAATTTCCCTTGCCATACTTGAAACTATGTCATTACAGCATTTAGCAAGCATTTAGCGATCCCTTCTGATTTGTTCTTCTAGTAAATCACTCCAGAGGTTCATGGGAGGACAAACTTTTTTTTCCTGTTGAGGTTCACATTTCCTTGCTCCATAATCTCTTCAGGCCCACATATGGCAGGAAGAGTGAAAGCCAGTGGTGGGTGGAGGCAGAACTAAAATGGTCAGGATCTCTCTTTCCCCCTCTCTCCCACCACCTAAAAATACAAATCCTGCCGTTTCCAGCAACTAGTTCTGGAGTTATGAGAGAGAGAGAATTTTTTTCTTTTCTTTATCCGCTTTCTTCATACCATGCATAATTTTATACATACACCGCCTCTTGCTTGCCTTTTCTCTAAAGTCCCAAATGTTTTATCTCTTTCTGAATACCTCCTTCTAGTATGGTTCAGTTTAGTGCACTGTCCGAGCCTTGAACCGCTTCTTCATCTCTTTCTTCTGTGTATGGAGGCCAAAGCTTTTGGCACAATAAAAAGTAAAAATTCACCCTTTATATCCTTTCCAGTTCATTAACAGAGGAAATAATGGCATTTAAGTGAAGTACTTCTCATTATGTTAAAAGTCACTGTTTTGTTACTAGATCATAACATATAATAGAAGGTCAATATCCACAGTGTTGAGCAGAATCTGTGCTAATGGAGTAACATAATTAAAATTAATTGAGTATGATTCCACCTATTAAATGCATTAAGATTGATGTGAGTTATTTTCCCTGGCTGCTTTTTGTTAAGGTCCTGCAATGCTCAGAATGCCACCTCCTCTTGCTCTGTTATTGATAGAGAAAAACCAGATTAGGATAGAATTGTTCAAAGGATTAAGAGAGTAAATGGATTTAACCACATCATCAAAGTCCCTTGTTGAACACAAGCTGGTTTTTACAAATGCCCTCCTTTCTTCCATATACTGATGATGGGTAATTCATGATAAGTTCTCTTGTAGATGTTCCCCACACTGGCACACCTGGAGAACCCCAGGGTCCCCATTCCTGCTGTATGAGTTGGGTTCGCAACAGGTCTATAATAAAGCTGTGATGAAGCCACTGAAAATACTTTTTAACATCTTCTCCCCATGCTAGTCAAGTAGCTGGAGATCTTGCTGAGTTTTCTACTGAAAGGCCAATGAATCATTAGTGCCACAGGAGAGAGTTTTAATAGCCTTTGATTAATCTGTAATCTTACCACCGCTGCAATATCTTTGGTAATGGAATTTTCAATTAGATTGTTATTTGAAACACAATTCATTTTACCTTTCTTTTAAAACAAAAAAGTGCTCTGTGCACAGTTATTTTGTCATTAGGTAATGTTTGGTTCAGAGATAGCAGAAGCCTCAGAATTAACACCTCTTTTCAGTGTTGGCAAAATGCAACTTTTCCCTTTACCCACCACTTATGTCTTGCTAGGCAAATAGAAATATCACCACTGTTGCTAAGATTAGCCTTTCCCTTACTCAGCTACACATTCTCAGTCCCTCCCTTAAGCAGCCTCAGGCAGAACGAAGTCAATGCCTTTCAATGGTAGGTTTGCATCCTTATAGCTGTTTACTCCATTTATCCCAAAGCCTAGCTGGAGGGCTTAGCCACACAGCTGAACATGTATATAATGAACAGATATAATGCATTACCAGTAACAATAATATAGTCTTAGTGTGTTTTGAAACAGGGCAAGTGTTAAGGAAGTTCTAGGTGTCAAGATAGTGTGCCATGTCTTGCACAGAAATCTAAAAAAATGTGGAGTTGTAATATTTTATTACTATTAATGATAATAATACTCCAGCCATCTGGCTGGGTTTAAATTTCTAGGCTGCCTTTCTGCTACACACCACTCAAGTCCTTTTTTTTTGCAAAGAAGTTGGTTTGGCACCAGCTTGGCTATAGGAGTTGCCGGAAGGAGGTGTATAAGGCACTATCCAACCATCTTAGGAACTCCATTCCAGATTTATGTAGTATTTACTCTTTAGCCTTTTCTTCTCCTGAAGATAACTCTCCCCCAAAGGTAGCAGAGGTTTAGGATCACAGTTTTCCTTCTCTTAGATGGGCCGCCTTCCCAGGTTTACGAGCCCCATCTGCCCATATATTAATACTGCATACAGTGGTACCTCAGGTTAAGTACTTAATTCGTTCCGGAGGTCCATACTTAACCTGAAACTGTTCTTAACCTGAAGCACCAGTTTAGCTAATGGGGCCTCCTGCTGCTACCACGCCACCAGAGCACGATTTCTGTTCTCATCCTGAAGCAAAGTTCTTAACCTGAAGCACTATTTCTGGGTTAGCGGAGTCTGTAACCTGAAGCATATGTAACCTGAAGCGTATGTAACCTGAGGTACCACTGTATTGATATAAACAATAACAAACAGAATTCATCAAATATGTGTATTAAGATCAGCCTTGCTTTTGAGAAATGTTTGTGAATGGCTTTCGAGTAGGAAAAATTATTAGGATATCACTTTCTTAAAGAGGCTCTGATCTCTCTCTACATAATTATATGCGATTTTCAGCTACTATATACAGAAACTGGCAGTTGCCCTTAATGCACATGGTTTTCACTGTGATTTTCACCACCATATTAACCAGTTGTGCATGGTTATTCTTTCCATGCCTTCCTTAGTTTGGTTATATTAATACTTGAAGAATGCTCAGAGTGTGGATCAGTTAAGAACTTAGCTCAGCAAGGTATTTAAAATCATGTCAAAAGTCCTTACATAGATTTACAGATTACAGTGGTACCTCGGGTTAAGAACTTAATTCATTCTGGAGGTCCGTTCTTAACCTGAAACCGTTCTTAACCTGAGGTACCACTTTAGCTAATGGGGCCTCCTGCTGCTGCTGTGCCACCACCGTATGATTTCTGTTCTCATCCTGAAGCAAAGTTCTTAACCCGAGGTACTATTTCTGGGTTAATGGAATCTGTAACCTGAAGCATCTGTAATCCGAGGTACCACTGTATTAAATAACATCCAGTCATGGAAATAAGGCCAAATAATCAGGCTCCTGAAGTCAGTGGCAAATTTTCTATTAATAGTTCTGAGCTGGTTTTTGCTGGAATATTATTTAAACAAGGAGGGGAAAGAGGGGAAAGTGAGAAAAAACAATAAAAAGTACAACAAAAACAACACAGTTGTGATCAATATGATCCAAATTGACATCGACCAAGAAATTATCATCTGTGCTTTTTCTTTAAGTGTCTGTCTAACTTTACCAGGGTGGAATCGCAATATGGATGAGGGAAATCAAGTTAATACAGAGAGAAGAGTTCTGCCTCATGGGGAAGAGTTCAAAAGTTAAATATTTAGCTGCTGGGGGAGAGAGACTGAGAGATGGCCTAATTATTTTTTCATGTATATATAATGGTATGTTTAGTGCAAAGATATAAAGCATGACCTGTTCTTTCTTCTATTTATATGGTACAGACAAATAATTTGTGGTCATAACTGGAAGCAACAGAATGAAAAGACATAGGGCATGTTCAGCTGCTTACCCAAGCAGTGAGATTCTTGATATCATGGGAAAATGTGCACCCACTATTTCCTGTACCAAGCAAACACTATAGATATGCTTTGCTGCACATATAATACAATAAACTTAAAGGAGGAGAAAGTGCTGATTTATAGGAAACATGTAAAGATTCATGTTGGGATACTGATAGACAAAAGTGAACTAAATTGCAATGGCAGCACTGGTTTGATTGTACCCTGCTAGCATATTTGCCCTATGTAGGAACAGACTGGCAAAAGTATGTACCTATATATTAGGGGTGTGCAGCAACCACAAGATTTGCCTTGAGTATGAATCTGTACCATATGGAAGCAGCCTGATCTATTTCAGATCCGCTCTGTGTCATTCTGATTTGAGTCATTATTCACGTCCAAATCTAATTCAAAGCACCGTTTCACCCTCATTGACTATTAATGGGTAATCTAAAAACAGCTACAATTTATTTTATTTTCTCAAACCTGCTAAATTTGGGGCAGATCCATCCTAGGGTTTTCATGAAGGGAACCTTTGAATTTTTGTAGTTGTTTTCTTAAGAACAAGTATATTTAAACAAATTTATTGTGTCCAAATTTGAAACAAATTGAACAAATGGTAGTAACTTATCAGGAGATGAAGCCTGCCAAATATTCCTTCAAAGGCAGACTTTATCATGTTGGGGTGGAAGAATTGAATGTGCCATCATTTTAAAAACTGGGGATATGATGGAAAAGAAAGCTGCTAAAGTTTTCTTTCAAAAAAAAAAAAAAAAAAAAAGGTCCAAGAGCTATTGTAGTAGAAGATGTTACCATATTTATAAAAACAAACAAATTGCAAGTCTTTTTTAACTTTTTCTGGCTGTCCTCTCCCATTGTGGAAATACTCTCCCATAAAGGAAAATATTATTTTTAATTGTTTATTAAGGGAAAAGACAGTTAGGAATGAAGCAGGCCAACCCAATGACTACTTATGTCCTGCACTTATAGCCAAAACTTGGATATGACAGCCCAGCCAAAGAATAACTCTGTTTATTAATTTATTTACTTGTTAATGGCATGCTCCATTAACATTAGATCATGACCCAAAGTACCATGATTCGCTTTATTATTTGGTTTACACACAGAGCCCATTCTGTTTACTCTCCTTGCCACACAGGGCATTCCCATTGCCATGCAGTTTTATTGAAGTGAATGGAAAGCCTGTGCTCACAGTGGAGCCTAATGAATGGAATGGAGCTTTAGACTAGGCTGTGTGTGCACCACGAACACATTGTTGGAATCACAATACAGCAAAGTCGATGTGGCTACATAGAATCATAGAATTCTAGAATTGGAAGGGGCATCAAGGGTCATCTAGTCCAACCCCGTGCAATGCAGAAATATTTCTCCCAATGCGGGGGGGCTCAAACCCACAACCCTGAGATTAAGAGTTTCATGTACATAGATACATAATCTTATTTGTACGCCACCTTTCCACAGTTCAAAACATGTTCAATGTGGCTTACAACATGAAAAAATACATAACTACAACATAATAAAAGTAGTCACAAACAATAAATAAAACATTTGAAAATACACAACTAAATAGAACAATTTCCCCATACATCACAATATATAAAATAAAGATACAAAAGAACAACAGCAGCAGGAACAACCGCTCTCCAACAAAACATCCCAAACACCCTAGCCCCTCTCATCATCTTTCATCATCCCCATTTGGCATGGCCAACAGATAGGGATTATGGGATTTTTAGTCTGACAGTATATGGAGGGCATCATGTGGACTAGCTTTGCATGATGGTATTTTATAAGGCTAGGCCCCTCCCTTTCCAAAAATGTTATTGCCCTTTGGTGACAGTTAAAAAAGTAAGGAGTAAATCTGCAAAGCCTTGGCCACTTCATAAATATTATTTTGGGAGGAGTTAATTTGTACAGCTCTAGTATTGACTAGCTTTAAATAAATACATTGTGCGTTAGACTAATTCTTTTTCACAGACTGTAGCAATACTTAATTTGAATTCTTACAAATTTACACACTCTTTACCCTCTGTTTCACAGGAAGTTTATTTTGATCCTTTAATGGCCTCTCAGTTGCATGTGAAAGGCCATTTGTCTCTACTCTTCTTTTTAAAAAAGGAGGGGGGGGGAGAAAACCGACTAAATAATGAAGCTACTTACATGAATGGCAATGGGGATCAGATCAAAAAAGGGAAGCACCAAGAGAGCTAACAGCAGAGGCTAGGAATATAAATTGATTCTTTCCTCTGGACTTTTAATTAGAAATGTGTAACTTTGAGGAGGTTAAATTTACTTCTCAGAAATGATTCATCTGTCGAAAGTACACTTTCATGTTTTTTCTCTAATGGTTTGTAACAGCTAAATGCCATCTCCAGTTTAGTTTTCAATAATTCCTGTCTCTCCCCTCCCAATAGCTGAAGTTCTCCAAAGCCTTATCTTATTTGTTTGTCAGCAGAATTGATTTTGTTCCTTCTTGGGCTTTGTTAATCCTAGCAGACTTGGATCTGTTCTTGGGGAAGGGGTGCAGATGGGAAATGTAGATCTAGATGGTGACAGGCTATGGTCCTGAGGTGTGTGCATACATTTGATTTCCTCCGTAGCTGACCTTGGCAACAGCTGCAATATTTGTACAGATCCATAAGTCTTTGAGCAGTTTACACATTTAGGAACTTGGACAATATGAATAATTGGCCTATGGGATGCCAGTTACAATCACAAGGGTTTCATCATACTTTAATGCTGCACAGTGGCCCTCTGTATGCTTTTGGTCATGGTTATCCGTGACCATGGACCATGCTAGCTGTGGATGGATGAGTGTTAGAATACACCAACTTCTCAAGAGCCACAGGTTGCCATCTCTTGTTTTGTTGACAAAGCAAATGGTCTGTAATGCTGTTGAGGAGGGCTAAAAACATGCTTGCTATGGACCTGTAGTGTACTTCCCCAATGATCCCTGATGTAGATCAACAAACACACAACATCCGTAATAATACAGTGGTACCTCGGGTTAAGAACTTAATTCGTTCTGGAGGGCTGTTCTTAACCTGAAACTGTTCTTAACCTGAAGCACCACTTTAGCTAATGGGGCCTCCTGGTGCTGCTGCGCCGCCGCTGCACGATTTCTGTTCTCATCTTGAAGCAAAGTTCTTAACCCAAGGTAATATTTCTGGGTTAGCGGAGTTTGTAACCTGAAGCGTATGTAACCCAACGGACCAGTGTAGTGGATTTCCCCCCTAGTTCTATGTAGTTGTTTGTGCATAATGCATGTGTTTGAATTGCATGGATTGTGTTTTGTCTTTTACTAGGGAATTTGTTTTTTGTTTTTTGTGAAAAGAGATGAGCTTTATACTTTATTGACTTAAGATCATCCTGTTGGTGATACTTCTCATATCAACCAAGTTACATCTTTTTGATCTCAGCAATTGCCCCAGACACACTGGGAACTGTTGCCATGTTATATTTAGGATACAGAACCTTTGATCATGTTCTGCTTACTGTCCATCGATGGGATCCAGAGTTTCTGTTGATAGAACTTTGTTCACAGAAAGCTTCCACTCGAGGAAAGGGGCTGATTTTTAGTCAGCTTCTCATTCCTTCATGCAAACTCCTAAAAAACTGTTCCGTGGAGTAGGTGGGCCATCTGCAACAGTGTGGGAGGTGATGGATGGGGTGAAAAGAGCAAATGAGTGAGAATCGTCCAGCCACCTCCATCAGTGAGAACATCTTCTGGATCCCCATTGCTTTCATTAGCTATACAGAAGGGAAACTCTGAATCCAATCCTGTATCTGGGACCCTTTGGACCCATTTTTACTGTGTATCACTCAATCCATGATTTAGTAGTGCCTGAACTAAATAACATTTCATGTTATAATTACTGTCCTCCAGTCTTTAAAAACTAGACTGAAAATGTGAACACATTGATGTGTGTTTGAGGCAAATTTCTGCATTTTAATTTCTTAATTACAATACAGAGATGAGTTATTAGTATAATAGCAAACTATCCATCTTAGCTAGCTGGGGGGAATTTCATTTCTGTTTAACTTCTAACATTTGTCAAGTTTCAAGTGGCTAAGAATTAAATTGGGCCCTTGGAGATAACACTTCCCTACCAGTGTTACACTGAGCATGACACTAGCATCCAGGGGTTGCATTTGGAACTACATGATTGGCATGAGTAAAAATCAAGCTAAAAAATATTTCACATTTTCAAAACATGAGGGTTTCTCTTTGCTTATAGGCATTCCTTTTGCTTCTCATTAGAAATTAAAATTGCAACTCAATGCATCAGTATGCTGTACTGATACTGCCTAATATTATCAAGTGTCAGGTCTTGCAGAAATCAAAAGAATATTTTGGCCTATGTTGCCTTGACAACACATCTTGGTTTTGGCCTCTATTGCCAACTTGACTTCTTTGGTTCATGAAATTTAATTAAGCTATTTTTATGTCTTGAGTTGCATTTGTTGGGGGCTGCCTTGTAGCTAGAACTGTATGTAAATTAAATAATTGATTTCTAGATGCCTTTGTCTAATGATCTGAACTAGATGTTGAGAGACAAAAGGTTGTTACCTTCTAATGGGTTGGCCTTCCACTGTTTCCTGCGAGCGTAGCTCTTCTCCAGTTGAGATGTTCTTGCTATTTATTTGGCTTCTCAGGCAAACTGATGCTATAGATTGGATACTTGGGCATAAAGATGTAAACTGTTTAAAGAGGGTATGCTGTGGGCACTCTTGTGAAAATAACAATTGTTGCCCTCCAACTTACCAAAATAAGTTGTTAAAAAAGAATTGCCCAAAACTAAGATGTGAAAACCACACTGGAGAAATGTCACAACTTCGTTAAGCTTCTCTTGCAATTCCTCAGACATGTTGCCTCAGCAGGAACTTTAATAATTGCCTCAATATTTAAGGTTGTGTGTTTTTTTAAAAAAGTGGAAATTGTTGGCAATCTAAGTGTGAACGAACTGTCCCCGCTTTAAAAAGCCTCCTTTATACTCTTTTATCATTATTATTTTATAATTTCCAAGTACTCAATTTTTTCTATCTAAAAGACAGTATTTAAAGTAGCTTGTGTTTTATTTTAAAAAACCAGCCCGGGACGTATATAAAACATCAACAGTAAAATAGCAATGATAAAGAAACATATGGTTACAAAATGACAATATCAGTCAGCTCTAAAGGTATCCAAAAATAGCTTCCCACAACATGCCCTTAAAAAAACACAACCATACATAAAATCTTCAATAATGCAGCAATTTAACAAAAACACTTGTATCAAAAGTAACAAAGAAAGTTCAAACATGCCAATTACAGGTGTGCATCCTATTCAAATTTCTACAAATTAAGATTGATTTGAATCTTTTGAACCTATTATGTGCTCTCTCTCTAGCTCCAAGAAAATTAACAAAAGAGAGCCATTTTTTAAAAGTCTCCAAAAACCAAGAGGTTCAAAATTATTTAATCTGTGATTATATTTTGTACATTACCAGTAACTCCCATTTTTTTTTAACCATTTTTGTATAGCTCAGATTTTGACAGATTTGCAATTCATTATGAGAAATATTTTGGCAACCATTATTAGATGCACAGTCAAATCTTTCCAAATTTGTAGGATAATGCTGATCTTGGGACTTCTCCATGAAATGTGTTTCCCTTGATGTCCGCTTGACAGAGCTGAAACTTAGGGTATTGACTTCAGAATTTGCAGCAGAGTTGGAATAGGGTTAGAAAGAGAAATAGGAAACAACTCCAAGGGGCTGTGGGAGCTTCGCCCCCCACAATAGAATATTTGAGGGGGCTGGGCCCCCACAAAGTGGATGGGCATTCCCATTTAACTGGTGTTTACACACTGTGTCATGTGATTATGCGGTATGGGGCTTACCTGGGCCCCCACAATATTTTATTCAAGTTGGCACCCCTGGAAAAAGGGAAATAACATGGATTTGGTTAGGTATCCAAGATGATAAATGACAGAGGATGGTTAGCTGTGTTGTTTTAACTGCTAAGTGAGGAACAGTCAGAGCTGAGAATGATCTTAAATTGTCACTGTTGCATCTTATTTGACTAGGCACATATCAGAAGCAGGATGAGGAACTGAAGCTGCTGTGACTATTTTATTTTTAAGCTTCCTGCCTTTTGCATGAAGTTCCAAAGGAGTCATGGCTCACAAACAATCAGCAACTCCCCAAACCTATAGGTGGGATTTTCAGACAACAACTGGACCAGTGTATACACAATCAACTTGCAGATGGCAATAATGGCCATGATTTCAATGTGGATTCACCTTTTTGCTCTCATCAGTGCACCAAATATTAATATTCATCAATGATAAACATGCTAACTTGATTGGCCAAGGAATTTCTCCTCCTCTAGTACATTCCTGTTACTTGTAAATGACACATATTGTTTGCCAATTGTCCACTTATTTTCTAGTTTCCATTTTGTTGACCACAAATCCAGCTCAAAGCAGTTGAAAGGTGAAATATTTATTTTACTCATAACGTTTCATTATAAGTGTTAATCTGCTTCACTTCATAGAATTTGGTATATTTGTTTTGACTTCAGCCTGCCCAGCACTGCCATCTTCCTGTTTTACATGTGGAAATTATTAGATGTAAGCAAGATCAAGTAACACTTCATATATGGAATATTGTTCTTTAGTGTAAGAAAAAGGCATAAGCTTTGAATGTGGTGGTGCTCTGGACATCACTGTGTGTGCTTTACATTTTTTAAATATTGACTTGCATGTGCAAAATAACAAATATAAATGAATATCAAGTTAATATTGCAATGTTTAAAGAGTCTCAAAATGCACATGCAAAGTTCTCTCCTGTGGATTGCTGTACCTTTGTAGTAGATGCCTGTCATCACTCAGAAAACTGACGTTGCACTGATGAATTCTGGCAGGCCTACAGGTGTGCACAGCTTAGAGGTATTTCCAGGTCACAGCTGGTATCCAGTCTGTTTCCAAGATAAAATTAAATCAGAGGAAAATCTGAGTGCTCACAGGTATTTTTCTGCTGATATTCAGACCAAGTGTCCATTAAGTAGTAAAATAAATTCGGGGTGGGGGGGGGGTCCCTGTAAAAACATAAGCAAGGGAAGTCTTGTTTTCTGTCACATGGCGGAACTGGGAATCCTGGTTAATTCTTGTCCACGTTTCCATGTAACTATAGCTGTCTACCCTACAAACTCATTGAGGTGATGCTTTTGTTGCTGGGATCTAAAAGACATTATTAGGGCTTGCCAGTTGCATTATAGGAACAAGTTGGATGTAGTTGCTAGGGGAAAGGACTTTTGCAACAAAAACCATTGATTTCTTTCTTTTAGTGGAAAAAGCCATTAGGCATATTAGAACAGAATCATAAGTTGTGGGCTACCCAAGAGTACTTTAAATGGAAAACTCTGTCAGTCATGTGGTGTACAACTGGAAGCTGCCTTATACTATGTCACACTGTTATTCTGTCTAGCTCAGTATTGCCTACTCTGACTGACTGATAGAGGTTTCCCCAAGATGCCTCCTTGTGCTACCTGGATATGCCAAGGCTTGAACCTGGGATTTTCTGCTTGCAATGCAGATGCTCTATGGTTCTTCCCATAAATCTTATTCACACTTACTTTGTGGTAAGTTCTGTTCAATTTAATTGGGAGCGAGTCCCATTGTACGTAGTGCAACATATTTTCAGTACTAATCCTCTTAATTCAAGTTAGTATTTCCCCTTAGTCCTCATCCTCTATTTCAGCTATGACTAAATATGTGTGCCTAACTTGAATATGGATTCTAGATTCAGGTAGGTAGCCATGTTGTTCTGACGCAGTCAAAATAAATTAAAAAATTGTCCAGTAGCACCTTAGAGACCAACTAAGTTTGTTCTGGGTATAAGCTATCATGTGCATGTGTATCTGAAGAAGTATGCATGTACACGAAAGCTTATACCCAGAACAAACTTAGTTGGTCTCTAAGGTGCTACTGGACATTTTTTTTATTTTTATTTTTTTGAATATGGATTGTTCCTGTTTATTCTCACCTTCACTTCCCTCCCTTTTGTTCCCTTCCTTGTATCCCCTTATAAAAAGATAAAGGGACCCCTGACCATTAGGTCCAGTTGCGGATGACTCTGGGGTTGTGGCGCTCATCTTGCTTTATTGGCCAAGGGAGCCGGCGTACAGCTTCCGGGTCATGTAGCCAGCATGACTAAGCCGCTTCTGGCGAACCAGCGCAGCGCACGGAAATGCCATTTACCTTCCCGCCAGAGCGGTACCTATTTATCTACTTGCACTTTGATGTGCTTTCGAACTGCTAGGTTGGCAGGAGCAGGGACCAAGCAACGGGAGCTCACCCCATCGTGGGGATTCAAATCACCGACCTTCTGATCAGCATACCCTAGGCTCTGCGTCTCCCCTTATACAAGATGGTAAACTCCTTGGGGACAAGGGCTTTTCCTCTTTTGTCTAGCGTGCCATGGTGATGCTATATTAAAAATCAAGAAAGAAACCAAATAAATTAATACTTTCGTCCAAGGACCTCAGGGCACCTTAATTATTTCTCACCACACAATCTTGTGAGGCGGGGCAGGCTGACAGATCAGCGACTCTTCAAGGGCATCTAGTGAGCACCATGTAAACCTTCAAAAAATAATTTTCTGCTTCCTTGAAATTCCTCTGGTGTTTTTAGTGGCACAAACCTCCACATTCCCTTGAAATGTTGTTTTAGACCAAATTCTGTGTCGACTTTGCTGCTTGGTATTTGGCTTAGCTGCACTATTAATTCAGTGCTTAACATTCAAGACTGGCTCATTAGTGCAAGATGCTGTACTGGCAATGTGGGTATCAGCTTCCCACACTCTGGTGTGTTTGTATAGAAGCATATGGCACAATGGGACTCACAGTAATCACTATATTCTTCCCCTTTAAAACAAGGGCACTGTTACATGCCAGTGTATTTGATGTAAATGGTGATAATTTTTGACTAATTGAGTTGCGTGAGAAAAATACAAACTGGACCCCTGGTGTCCCATCTGGTCCTGTAAGGAATAAAAATGGATGTCCCACCATGCTGCTGGATTATTCCGTGAATTGTTCTGCATATCGTATGCTGCCAAAGCAATATAATTTAGCAACCTGTCATTAAAATCTACATATCTAACTGTGATATTCAGTGTATTTAAACCTCCATTTAAAAAGTCTTGCAATTTATTTTTCATTTAGTCCATTAAATAAAATAGTAATAATGTGCTTTCAGATGAAGGTTATAGAAGGAAAATTGCTGGTACTTTTAAAATATATTCCTCAGTTTGCTGTACCATCTATTGCATTTCAAAAGCCATTTACCCTCTGGAATGTACACTTAAAAGTAAAATTATTGCTTAATTTATTTTTTCCCCCTTAATTTTTTTCTGTACAAACCTTTTTGAATGTTCAGGTTCTTTACAGCTAAATAAAAAAGTTATACACATTACTAATGCCATAGTGGTGTGTAAATTCTATGCTCAGCACATTCTTATTGATAGCTGCCCTTAACTGTGGACTGTGGAAAGCTTGTTTATATCTGCAGCCTTTGGGGAGACCTTAGCAAGTGACAAAAAAGGATTACGAGAGAGATGAGTTATCTTCTAAGCACTGCTTGATCCTTTGAGTGCAGTGTCGGTTCTTCAGTTCTTATGATAGCATGTCCTGAGGTGTTATGCACCTAAGTGAATTCTCCCATTCCCTCTGCACCTGCCTTATCCAATGTGCTACTATGAATGTGGCAGAATGTGCCGATGTGGTACTTTTTCCAGTAAAGTATGTGTTGCTGGCCTTTTGCATGAACTTTAAAAGACTAGATCACACAAGGAACAATTCCACCATTTGTAATTTCCCAGGAATTGGCAGGGAATTATTCCAATGGAACAATTTCCAAAGGGGAAATTCAGATGATAAATTCTTACCCAAGCAAGGTGAGAACTTAGCAATCAGTGAGGCCAATATATTTCACTTCCGGCTACCGGTTGCATATTGCAAGCAGAAAGTGCATGCATGTGGAAACTTGCAAATCACCAACTATCACACACACACACACACACACACACACACATATGCTTCCAACAAAAAAGGCTAGGCAGCTCCCATCACTGAGGACATTATTTTCTTATACATTGCATGTGGCACTGGGGACATGCCTTTCCAATGTAAGCACAATTTTTCAGCCAGCTTTACCCAAACAAAGATCTCAAATGAATACAAGAAGTTGTACTTTCAGGCTGGATTTGTTCATGTCTCTGAGTTCAGCTTCTACATGGAGGGAGAGAACAAGAAAAAAACAGTGTGTTCTTCAAACCTTACCAATGCACCCCTTTAGGTTAGGCATTTTGCTTTTAACAACTATGAGAAGAAAATGCTCACCTTCCTGCCTTTGTATTTCTGATGACTATTCATTTATTATTGGTATTTATTTTCCTAAATTTGCATCCTTCATGTTTTTTTGCAGCATGGAATCCAAGGTAGGTTGCATACATGTGGTTCCTAGGCAGTCCCCCATCCAAATACATATCTGCTTAGCTTCAGGAAGGTGGTGGCCTCATGTGTCTTCAGACCACACACTCTGGGACTACATATGTAAAGGAGGATGTGGCCCATGTGCTCCTAATAGTTTAAAGAAAGAGAATTTTGGTAGATGCACCTTTTCATGCAAGGCTAAGAAAAGAGTGTGTGCTGAATTCTCCCTTCTCCATAGCCATTAAAGTCTCAAGGGAAGCATTATTCCTTGTATTGGGTCACCCTATTGCTGTCAACATCTTTCTCTTAAAAGTAACATGAAAGGGCAATAGCAAAAATGTCAGTGACATGGCCGTTGTGAGTTCATCAAGGAGTATGCCATCAGTGAAATGAAAGGCAACCATGCAGCCCTTCCTAATTATGGTAAATCTGTCTAGGATCAAATGCTTTGTGGAACGTGTTGCTCAGACACACATGATTCATTTAAGGGAATGCAGCATTATTTTTTAAAATTCTTAACAAGTGCACTTAGCAGCAAAATATCACAAATCCATTGAAGTAATTTCTATCAAATATTCTCAGTATCAAGCAAAAAGAGGAGGAAAAAACCCATCTGCCAGACTAGCACACTCCCCCTGGGATGTATAAGTCATGCTGTGCTTACTGCATCATCCCCCATTAATAATGTTTCTGAATGTGCAGTCATGCCCCTGTTGCCCTCACACAACCCCTCAGCTTTCTTTGAGTTATCACAGGTGTAAACTCAGGGCAGCCTAGGCTCAAAGTATGCAAGCAAGAATCGAATCTCTTCTGCTGTCTTAGCTCTGCAGGGCTTGGGATGGGGTAGAAAACATTAAAAGGTACTTTTCACCGCAAAGTGAACAGCTATGAGTCAATGTACACAGGGAGCAGCTCTCCTGAGTAAAATTTCACCAGTTTCATTCTTTTCAGGGTGATCCAGGGCTTTAAACACACCATAAACCAGCACACTCTCCGTCTTCCCCCTCCCTTTGTGTTTGAAAATGGTACAGTTTCCTTTTGATTTTATTTTTAAAGATACAGCAGCAGGAGAAAGGAACAGGAAACTGACTGGTACAGAATCACAGACAGGGTCTGGGGAGAGAAGCATCAGTCAGAATATTGGAAATCTTGCTGGAGTTGAGAAAGTTGCAGATTTGATTCTGAGATTTTGGGATTTGTGACATGTCTAGATTCTGGAAAGGTAATTACCCCACCAGTGATTTCATTGTTTTTTTATGAACACCAGGAAACTTTAGCAGCAAGTTCTATGCAAACTGACAATGCTAAAAATGATACTTTGCAGACTCTGAAGTTTTACATGAATGTATTTGATAAAGGGACACGGGAAGCTCCCTTATACACAATCAGGTCATTGGTCCATCTACCTCAGTATTGCCTATAGTGATTGACTGCAGCTCTCCAGGATTTCAGATGGGTCTTTCTTAGTCCTACTTGGAAATGCCAGGAATTGAACCTGCAACATGCTCTACTGCTGAGCTGCAGACCTGGCTTGGATGGGCACTATGCACTGTGGCTGCTGTGCAGAGTAGTAGTAATATGGAGTCTATTTTAAGTAGCATCCAAGTGGGTTGTTGTAATATGCAGGGTGGCTTTCCATGTGGGTAAGAGATCCCAGAGGGAAGCATTTTAACAAACAATTTAAAGGTGGGACAATTCAGTTGTTTGATGCAACGTGCAATATTACAGTGAGGCCTCAACTTACACAGGGGTTAGGTTCCTGGGGGTTGTGCGGAAAGCCAAAATCGTGCACCAGAACTGCCCCCTATCATCTGAGATCTTGTGAAATTGGGGCTCTTCTCTTGTGAGAAGATCTCGCTGAAGCTTCTCAGAGCCTTCACATGATCTTCCCAGAGCCTGGAAAGCAAGGTAGAAAGATGTGAGTGGTGGGAAAATCCTTCATAGAAGGATAAATAGATTTTAAGTCCTCTGCCTTGCTTTTTGGGCTCTAAAGGCTCTTGTGAGCCTTCTCTTCTCCTTGACCACTTTCTACTTAATTATTTATTTATTGGTGATCTGCATGAAGCTGCAATAGTATAAGTAAAATCTGCGTAAGTTTCAGTCCTACTGTATTGAGGTGACTGATATTTTGCTGCATCATCTACTGTAGAATCCTTCATTTAAATACTTTACCAGAGATCCCTAGCCCCAGCCCCCAGCAACGAAAAGAACATAAAACTGGAGACGTATCCACACTACCTCACCTTTTGATTTCCCTGTGCTTGATTACTAGCACAAATAAAAATCACGGTGTTTGAGTTGATATGATGGGATGTGAAAGTTTTATATGCATGGTTAAAGAGGTCTTGCTTGCCATCTGGTTTTGTATTTACTGATGCTGCAATCCTATGCGTGCCTGGGAATAAGCTCCATTGAACACAGTGGGACTTACTTCAGACTAAATATATGGAGAATTATCCTATAAAGTGTGGGTGGAGAACCAGATGTTGATACATTACAACTCCCATCATTCCTACCCATTGGTCATGTTGGCTGGGGTTGATGGGAGTAGGAGTCCAGAAACATTTTTAATTTTTTTGAGTCCACTTAGAAGCATACTTGGGCATTATATAAATAAATAAGTAACAAAAACGGCAACTGGAGGGCCACAGGTTCCCCAACCCTGCTATAACACCAGATTCAGCCACGCTATGATTTCTCACTTGGTTTTTGAGATACAGTAGTAAAGTCATCACAATGTGATGAGTTTATCATTTGGGCATGGCCAACTTTTTTTTTGAAAAAAATAGTGTACACATGGTCCAGTCTGGCATTGTATAGACAGATGTTCAGTGGAAACTCTCCTGCTGCAAAGGAACCTTCCATCCAGGTTTCATCTTCAGTAAGTAGAACATGGCTCAGTAAGCTTACTGGATATATGCAAATCTTCTCTAAGCCCTCATCCCAATTATTCTAAAAATTACTAAGTGTTAGATGGTTGAGCAACTGTCACTGGCACCTATTGGATAGTTCTCATGAAGTCATTGATGACAGGGAACATGTTTCTCCTAACCTTTCATTTCACTTGGCACATTGTGGGTGCACTGTCAGAAACTGGGTAGTGGAACCACTATGCAGTGAGGAAGAAGAAATAAGGGAGGCCTTAACTCAGTGGAAGAAAATATGTTTTGCATGCAGATGTTTCCAAGTTCAGTCCCTGGCACCCCCAGAATAGGACTAGGAAGGAGTTTCTTCTCAAACAGTGGAGTAATGGTCTGACTTGGTACAAGACAATTTTCTAGGTTTCTAGGGAAGAAAGACATAGGCAAATGCCATACTCCCTCTTCAGGCATTTTGGACACAAGCTCCTAAGGAAGGCACAAAAATAGAGTGGGGCTGTGGGGAAGCACTTTTGTTGAACCACCCCAGGATCATAGAACACCTCTGGAACTTCTGTGCATTTAATTCTTCAGTGCAGAGGTTTTTTGTATCCATGTAGGCTCCTGCTAATGAGAACTCTGGAAGATCAGGGTTCCCTTTTGTGTGGGGATACACAAGGCTCTCTGCTACACTATGTCATTCTAAACACATGAGGGAGCCAGATGATCTTGGTTTTTTTTTTTTTTTTTTTAAGAATATTTATTCCAATTTTAAAATTACAGAAAAAGAAAAAAGTAGAAAAAGAAAAACAAATCACACACATCTTATACAAAAAATGAACAGTACAAAAGAAAAATACAAAAGACAAAGAATCACCATAAAAAAGTAACAAAAAATCAAATTAAACCTTTAAAACCGTTTTCCCATTTACTTATTTCCATGACTTCCTCTCACCTCTCTGCTTTGTATTCTAATTTGAATCGTATCTCCAGCAAATCCTTCTAACCTTCTTTTCATTTACTTATTTTAACATTCGAAAGTATTTAATTCTACTCTATCTTTATTTTACACTTCATATTTACTTATTCCATTATGCTCTGTCTGCCAATACGGTCTAATATTCTTCTCCAACCTTTTCTAACATTCTTTTATATTACAGTATTTCTGAAGATATATTTTAAATTTTTTCCAATCTTCTTCCATCGACCCTTCTTCCAGATCTGGGAGCCAGATGATCTTGTGACTTGGGCTATCCCAGTCTCTTCCCTTTCCAGGTGATAATACTTGACAAGGCCAACATTGTGTTGACTAGGTGATACTGAAAAGGAGAAACTGACCAGTCCAGCAACAGTCTGTAATGAGTCTTATACCATAGAGAAGTCGGAAGATTTACTTGATGATGACACAGCATAAAAGGATACAGGCCTCAAGGAAATCTTTAGAGAAGATGAACTGGAAAGTAGGGTCATGTAGGTGCTGAGAAATGTTGAGGAAATGCTGAGCTCACTGTTACAGCATAGTCAAGCTTTCTATATAACTGTGTGGCAGAGTGGAGATAAGAGAGTCTGAGACCACCCAGAATTCCAACTGCAGAATTACAATGTGACTTGCCATCAATTACTGAGAACACAGTGTGTTCATTGTTTTGTCTAATTACAACAAGACAATGTTATTGCATTTTGGCAGGACCCAAAGTAGTTCATTCTGTTGTTCGTGAATTATACATGGCCTCCACATAAATGTTTCCACTCTGGTGATGGTGCTATTGCAAACTCAGCAAGTGGAAGCATTTTATTTATTTTAATGAGAACTTCTTGCATGAAGAGCACATGGTTGCTTTTACACACATACACACACACACACACAGAGAGAGAGAGAGAGAGAGAGAGAGAGAGAGAGAGAGAGAGAATATTCATTTACTGGAGTGAGGCTGATGAAGTTGGTGCAAATGTGTGAACATCTTCCTAGTTCTAATTATACCTCATGTTGGCTTGTAGAGATGGTGACATTTCCAAGAGACTTCAGCAACAAGCGGAAATGGTCATCAGTAGTGCAAAGGTCTGTGCGGTGAGATATAGATTAGTTTACATAGTCAATAGTCAGAATAATACACTCTCTGTTCTCCCTTTATAAGCACACCATTCACGCCCTGTCAGGCACATACATAATAAACCTATTCCTTGCTCCGAGGACTTCCTTGCCTATAAATATTCTTATTGCTCTCTTTCATAAATCTATCTCTCTCAGAGAGATTTGGTTAGGCTAATATTTATTTTACTGAGTTAGTAGGTATCATAGGAATTGTTTTATTTTATTTTCTCTTTTTTGCTTTCTCCTTTCACAGTGCTTTGTATAAATGAAACATAAGTAGTGGCAAGAGTGAAAGGGAAATAATCTGTAGAGGATGCCAGCTGTTTAATTTATCCAGCTCATAGAAATGGATATCTTAATTGCCTCAGGCCCTCCATTTTTTTTTAACAGAGTCTTTAAAAACAGTTTGCCAGACAAAACTGAATTTATGGTGGTGGGTTTCTTTCAAAGTATACAGTACACAGTACAACCTTTTATTTGAATCTATAGCATGTTTTATTTTGGCATATCTATATCTATCTATCTATCTATCTATCTATCTATCTATCTATCTATTTATCTATCTATCTATCATCTATCTATCTATCATCATGAGTGCCTTTTATTGTTTTTGATGTAAGCCACTTTGGGTGCCTCCATGTTAGATGGGGGAAGCAGGGCATGCATAAATAAATAATAATATTTAGATTTGCAGCTGTGGAAATGCTGTTTACTCAGAGCTTTGCTGGAACTAGGCTAGATTTAGAAAACAGGCAGCTCCTAGCCTCTGTAATGGTCCGCTCCCACAGTGGCTTCTGTGCTACTGTTGTGTCTTCACAATGTCATATGGTGGAGTTTTCCATGGATGGTGAGATGCTTACTACATTTTGGTTAATATGATAGGGTATAGCCCTTTGGAGATCTATCAACTAGGTTCAAGACACTTTCTGAACAAAATTGCACATGTTTGCTCTGACCTGGATGCTATTGTTGTTTCAGAACCAGTTTCAGTTTTCATTAGGATTTAAATGGGATAGTAAAGCACATAATAACTTCTTCAAGTCTTTGAAAAGTGAATGCAGAAAAATGAAATAAGTCAATCAGGAGTGCTATCAATGGCCACTAGTTATAGTGATTATATATATGCTGCTTCCATGATAAGAGTCAATATATCACTAAATTCTAGTTGCTGGGAGACAACAGTGGAAGAGAGCTGTTGCTTTCATGTCTAGCTTGTCAACTTCTCAAGCAGGGATCAGCAAACCTTTTCAGCAGGGGGCCAGTCCACTGTCCCTCAGACCTTGTGGGGGGCCGGACTATATTTTGAAGAAGAAAAATGAACGAATTCCTATGCCCCACAAATAACCCAGAGATGCATTTTAAATAAAAGCACACATTCTACTCATGTATAAACACCAGGCAGGCCCCACAAATAACCCAGAGATGCATTTTAAATAAAAGGATACATTCTACTCATGTAAAAATACGCTGATTCCTGGACTGCCTGCGGGCCGGATTTAGAAGGCGATTGGGCCGGATCCGGCCCCCGGGCCTTATTTTGCCTATCCATGTTCTCAAGAGAGCTTGGGAAACAAGATGCTGAGCTATGTTGGCCTTTGGTCTGATTCAACAGGGCTTTTGTTATGTTCTAATGTTGCTGAGTATATGCAAATTTTTGAGCTTCACAGGGGCCAGGAATCATCACCATCTTGTTCTTCACCGTAACATCCCAGGGCAAGTTACAATAATTAAAATACAATTCAAAAAAACAGTTTAAAACAACTTATGATCACAGAAATAAGGTGGGTCCTAAATATAAACATCTCAGGTGCCAAAACCCAGCGTAAATAGGTGTGTCTTTAGCATTCACTGGAAACTGTATAATGAAGATACTGGACACACCTCTGTGGGAATGGAGTTCCACAACTTTGGGGCTGCCACAAAGAAAACCCTCTCCCAGGCTACCCCGTACACAATCCTTTGAAGGTGGTGGAACAACCAAGAGGCCCCCCTCTGCCATTCTTAACACCCAATAGGGTCTGTAGAGAAGGAAATGATATTTCAGGTAAGCTAGCAAGGGAACAAACCCAATGTGATGACAATTTGTGTGGTATTTTAAGGTGCTTTGTTATAAACTCCTAATTTAAATATTAATCATTTCTAAAATTCCAGAGGAAGATCTAGCTGTGATTAGCGATTTATTACCTTTTATTAAAATTGTTATGCTGCTGCAGTGGTATTATTATCATGAAGTTGCATTTTTATTGCTGTCTTAGTTTCAGAAGCAGATAGTTGCGAAATCCAACTGTGATATTGATTACCATTCTATTAAAGTGTTATGGTTTCATAATTATAGCCAAGTACAATTGCTATTATGTTTCCACAGATGCCTTGCAAACAAAATGATTCTACATGAACATTACTGTTTGAAATACTATTGGGAATGACCTGGTGGGTGGACGGGTGGGATTTTGAAGGGAAATTGCAAAGAGTTGCCTTCCCTACCCTTCCATCATGTTTTTTAATATATAAATGAAAACTTAAGAGCACTCATTTACGCTAATTGCTGGTTTTTACTATATGACATAATACAGAAATGCCTGGTTTTCACTGCAAACTTACAGGTTCTCAATAGGAATAATTTATTTTTTAAAAACGTTCAGCCAAAGGGGGTGGGGAACAATGGGCAAACCTGCAGTCTTCCTTCCTTTGTTGCCTCACTTCTTATTTTGCTGTGTTCCCTTGTTATGTTGCCTCATCCATTGAATCACCAAGTTTGGAGCAGAGTAGCCTACCATTTCCTTGGTATGGAATTCCAGACCTACTAAGTGTCCCTATTTTCTAGGGACGTCCCTGATTTAGAGAAGCTGTTCTGGTTTCTGATTTGATCCTGGAATGTCTCACTTTTCCTTAGGATGTCCCTATTTTCACTGGAGAAATGTTGGAGTTTATGGGGTTATCCAACCCCCAAACCATCTGAAGGCATAGGGAAGGTTTTTTTAAAAAAAATGTTTAATGTTTTGTTATGCTTTTATATATGTTGGAAGCTGCCCAGAGAGGCTGGGACAACCCAGTAAGATGTGTGGGGTATAAATGGTAAAATTATCATTATGGAATGGTGCGTCCCTATTTTCATAGGAGAAATGTTGGAGGGTGTGGAGTTCTTTGAAAACATGTTCAGGTGAAAGGATAAATAAACTTGCTCCCAATGCCACCCTGCCTGCCCTTTCTGGCTGATCACTACTGGGAGGACGGTCTCTCTGAAACACTGATGGTTTTCATGTGAAAGAGTTAGTAAGAAGCGAATAGGCCATTACTTCTCTCTCCCTCTCTCTCTCTCTCTTTCTCTCTCCCCTTATCCCTGTACTAGGACTTTGATGGAAGAGCCAAATCTTACCCTATTGTTTATTTAAGAAATCCTTCTCTTGTCTAGGAGTTCTCTACATCTCTAAAGAAGTCACATTCCCCCCTAAAGACCCAAGATGCTGCTTCTCCTTAGTTATTCCCACCTAATAGGAAAACACCTGTTTGACCATTTGGTTGGATTACTGTCAAGTGTTGATAAGCATTTCCTTTCTGTGTACATGATGAACCTCGGGTGTCTCAAAGAGAGCTGGCTTCTTTTCTCTGGTTGTTTCTCTTCTTCCCCTTTGATACCCTCTGCTGAATCTCCTTTTACAGAACTCCGTGGTGACACATGTTGTTTGCATGTCAACTGGAGATACACTTTTAAGATACTGGACCCAACTTAGTCAGGTCAGCTAAAGAATACGGTGGTTGGGTCCAGAAAAATGTGTGCATCATCGGACTGGTGTGAACTGCTATAAGGGTCAGGGCACTCTGCTGAATGATGTGAACTGTGGCAAGATAGTTGAGGAGTATGGGGTGAGGCTGGACAACCAGGCAGAGGCAACCTTCTGAAGTTCCATGGTCTTGCAGACAGCTATTCCTTTTCCAAACACAGAAAAGTCTCCCCACAGTGTGTAATTTACACTTGAATGCAGGAAAACTGGCATGAGCCACACAATGGTGGGGGAGGGACTAAAGATGCTGCCCTTTTTAAATATCTGTGCCCTGTAGCACTTGAAGATAGGGTATGCTTCCACACAGTGGAGTCCCCACCCAAGTTTCTAGTGCACTAGTAGTTTATAACACGCCTGCCTGATGAAACAATCTAATAACTATATTAGTAAGAAACCAGATAAATATCTTCATATGCATTTATTCACCCCACTTTGCTACAGATGTTCTTCTAAAAGGTAATGGGTTTTTTGTTTGTTTTTTAACGACCACATTAGAATACACATAAGGCTGCAGATTTATACACACTTTCTTACACTTATTTCCAAATAAAGATGTGTAGGATTACTACACGAGCCCCTAATTGCTACAATTTCTGAAAGCTTTTTCTGGAATCACGTAAAACTTCCTTGTCGCCTTTGGTGGACTATTTCACTCCTCAAGTTACCAGGGCAACTAGCTCACTTACCATTTGTAGACCCTTTTATAGAATGTTTCTGAAAACCACAGAAGTCATGATTTGGCTTAAATTGCAGGGAGCCAGGTGGTGGACTTGGTGGATTTCATTGAGGGCCTGTCAATCTCCCTGTCACCCGCCCCATTTTTAGCACTGAATGGTTTTCTGGAAAGCCATAAGAAATACATTGGCCTTCTTTCTTTTTTTGGTTTCACTGCTAAAGGGCACAGAGGATCAGCTTATTTGAGTACAAATTTGTTATTCCAGACCCTTACAGGAGAGCCTAAATTATTCAGAAGCTTACATTCTCCATTTATCAAAAGTTGCAAAGAGAAAAGTGAGAGTGAATAATGCATCATGCAAAAAACCAAGTAAAGGAATTATCCACATTTTCCATTGCATTGAATTTTGGTGCAACTGTGTCATGCTGGTGGACAAAATGCAACAGTTCAGCTTTGAGTGTACTTCATGTTCTAGCTTAATTGCTAAGAAATTTGCATTATTTTGCAAATATTTTTTATGCTTTATTCCCTACAAAAATAGGTAATATGTTTTAGTGCTGTTAGAGAAGGCTTTTAAGTAAAAGAATGAGTGAACCTGATATGGCAGCATATTTTGGGGGGATGCTGATTTAAACCATCATGCTTCATAATCTCCTCATACAAATTACTGTAATTATAATGGTTCACAATGCAAAATACTTTCCACTCTAAAAATGTAATGTCTTTTTGCTGATACTAATCATATGGTGTGTGTACATAAATTATGAATCTATTAATTAGTTTGTCAATATCTATGTAGTAAATTTGCTATTTCTTTTCCCCTGTAAATTATTACTTTTCAACTAGGAGATTCTGTTTTACACACAGTTTTCCCACACTATGTTTTTTGAAAATGGGGAGGCCAGAGTCTAATTGGAAAGTAGGGGCACTAGGGATGTGTAGACAGAAGTAAACAAGCTGTGTTTCTTTCTTACTATCCTGCTCCCTGACCACTTCCCATAGCCCTTGCCATTCCCTGATATCTTGAATTACCAGACATGGTAATTTGTGATACATAGGATGAGACTTGGTGACAGTTGATTGAAGTTGTTGGCTTGCTTATACATTCATTAGGGTATCAATCCTCTTACACGGTGGAATGGGTGCTTGCAGTAACAAGCAACAAAAAGGCATTGGGTGTGGATTACCTTGTGTGGCCCCTGCCTTTGTGATTGGAAATAATTATGCAGATTGGATCATATCTGTACACAGGTATGTGTAAAACCTTCAAGTCTGATGTTAATATCTGTGCGTGTTATGAGGGACTCATAATTTATTTAGACACACTACAGGCAGCTCCCTGTTTATGCGGGGGTTGCACTCTGATGCACCACATGTGTCGGTGAGGTGTGAATAGGTATGCATGTGTTGGCGGTTGTGTGCATGCACAAAAGAGGAGTTATCTGCATATAATTATTACCCGTGAAAATGCATTAAACCATTGCATTTTTAGAGAGCTAGTTTATTGGTGACACTCCTGATAAGATCCCCCCCCCCCCACATTACAGATTTGGGTAGACTTTGGTGGTACACACTGAAACAGCTTTTCCTGCCCATGATAGAGGCACAGTTGTTGTTGTTAAATTTGTATGCCACCCTCCATCCATAGTTCTCAGACAGATGGGTGGGGTATAAATAAATTATTATTATTATTATTATTAGGTGGTTCACAACGTAAAATTTTAATATAAAAACCACAAGATACATAATAAAAATAAGAAGAATAGCAAAGTTATAATGATCAACAACACTGGATGATAGAAAGTCAAACCTGCTTTGTCTTCTTAATAACACACCTTTTCAAGTATTTGATTATGCACTGATGCTACTAAAGGAATCAGTTGTTACTGGGGCGTGGGTTGAATAACAAGGTAAAAGCCACACTACTTCCTTTGCAGTTCAAGAGTAAAACTCAGCATTTCAAACACTGTGCTATTGTCTATTAACCGGATGATTCTGTTAAAGCATCTCCTGCATATATGAAAAGACACCTGTTAGAAACATTCTTTTGAAGAATAAAATATAAGAAGCTGAAGGCTTCCATTCCATTCCTGGCAGGGCAGGACTATGTGATGGGAGTCCAGGGCTCCATTCAGCAGAATGTGCAGGAGGATTTCCCCCAAAACAGCAGGGCTTGCTGGTAATAATATACAGAGCCCCTCTCCTGGTAAGATCATTAAGTCCAAATTACCTAACTTCATTATTTCTTCCATTCTCAGAGATAAACGGTACTTCGTGGGAACTTCCTGTGCATGCAGATTCTGTTCTCTTGCATTGCCATTCGTTTGCAATAGGGCTAGCCCGATCCGCAATATTTGCTTCAACTTTGTTAATTTATTCATTTATTACATTTGTTTATTTTGCTGGCTCTTATCTCTCATGACTCCTGCCATCTACTGTTACAGGGGAAACTTCATTAATGTGTTCAGTTTCACACAGAGAAGAACTTCATCAAGTGAAACACAGGGGACCTGTAAACTCTTCCTGTATGCAACTGTATGAGTATTATTTAGTAACATAGCTGCTCAATACATTCCTAAGTTTGGTTCCCTGTTGTGGAGGATGCATGATAGATCCGAGCACCTCCCTTTTATCACTTTCCTGTAAACTTTCCAGATTTTGGCAGAAGTAGACTCATGACAGGGAGGACTCCTTTGGGGTTTTCCATTCTGCCTAAGTATAATACTGCAACAACAGCATGCCATTCACACGCAAAACCACCCATAAATGTTGTTTCCTGGTAGGAATAGGGAAAGAATTTTGCTTCAGTTCATATTTAAAGTTGAAGCTAATTAATTCACGTTTCCTGATACAGTACACAAACTGAAACAAAGCCACCCTTCAGAATTTGCACTTCTCTGAATTTTGCAAGGCGGTTCTCCAGCTAAGTAATCTGTACAAAAATGCACACACTAGGGTAAAGTGTGCAAAAAATGTATATATTAGTAAAAATAAAGTGCAATAATGCTTTCTGTTAGGGAAAGCTGCTTTGCAAAAAATAATATATTAAGCAAACTTGTATACAAAAAAAATGTACATTAGGAGAAATCCACAGTAAAATGCTGTTAATGTTCATGAGGCCTTTTTTTTTTTGTTAAATTGCAAACTAGTATGGAAATGTGGAGAACTGAGCATACCAGTGGAAAAATGAGAAACTAAAATTGACAGATTACCCTTCCCTTCCTAGGTATTAGTCTTCCCCCACTGCTTCTGCTTCCAGATGGACAAGTGGAGTTGGATGGTTCCTTGGTATCAAGCCCATTCTGAGCTGGGCACAATCTGTATTTGGCTCAAGAATTCTGAATTGAGGTAGTTTGTTTCCCTGCCCATCAAATTAGGCCCTTAAAAAAATCTTCAAATGTCCAGCCTTCTTAGCAACTGAAAAGCCATGGTTGTATAGTTTGATCACTGATTGCAAAATCCTGTGTGTATGTTTCATTTTTTTTTTTAAGCATATTATTGAAAGAACTTAAAGCCTGTCTCTGGGAAACAGAAGATGGACTATATGCTGTTGTACCTCAAACTTATTTGATAACCAGCTTATATTTGAAATAAACTGTATTATGTGCATGCACAAAAATGCACAAGATGCACAAGAATATGTAATGGTAAATTAATTGAGCTTAGTAAATGTATAGCTCTAAACATGATCAATCTAAAACATAATTAAAATAGTGTTGGTGGTGGTCTGAGCTAAGCTTTCTGGGAATGACAGATTATGTTAGTAAATTTTGCAGTAATCCTTGTTTTAATGAGTGCAGGACTGATTAAATCCTTCTTTCCTCATTTGGATAGCAACTGGGGAATCTTTCAGCTGAAGCTCATGTACAGTGTGTTGGCAGAAAACCATTCACCAGCAAGTAGGGTAAATAAATGACTTCAGTTCTGTAACTAAACTAAATCAGGAGGCGTTGGCTTATATGGTGTTCTTATTTTTTAGAGTGCAGTTGCAGAAATAGAATACAACTGCACTTCATTTGTTTTAGCAGAAAGAAACAATGAAGCAATTGCATTCTTGAGCCATATTTTCTCATCTGAGCCTATGTCCCATTTCCATGAAATGTTGCTGCTGAGAATTTGTGTTGTCATGTAGCTTCAGATTTGTTCCAGCATATATCATTTGGGCTTGTGATAAATATGAAGTACTTAGCAAAATGAAAGAAACCAGACAAGAAAGTGCCAGCTGAACAGTAAGGCAGAAAAGGTTGTGATATACATTTTGAATTTGCATTGGCAGCTTTAAGTAGTATGATCTGCCTTAGGTCCAGTGGCGGAAGAAGCCACTTGGGCGCCTGTGGCGGCGCGCCCAGGGGTGGCGTGAGCTGCCCATAAGGGCAGGATGCCCCGCAGGGCCTCTGGAGTCTGCCTGCCTCCTCCCACTCAGCCGCCCTACAGTTGGGGGGGAGGCAGTGGGTGGACCGTTTGGGCAGCATGGAGCCTGTGCGCGCCCAAGCTACTGCGGCTCTTCCAGGAGAGACACGTGGTTCAGGCGCGCTGCAGGCCCCGTGGTGAGTGCCGCCCGGCATTTTGTCACCCCCCAGTGGTGACACCCGGGGCAGCCTGCACGCACTGCACCCTCCTTCCTCCGCCCCTGCTTAGGTCACACCCACACCATACATTTAAAGCATTCTTCTTCTACTTTAGCAGTAATGACTTCCTCCAGGGAATCCAGGGAACTATAGTTTATCCCCTATAGAATTATCTGGCTTTCTTGCTTGCTTCGGCTGCATCCTTGCCCCAGATTCGGAGGCGGTGGCAGCGGCAGAATAGAATGTCCCTATTTCCATCTGAGGAATGTTGGAGGGTATGGACAGTGAGGGTGAACTGCATAGAAATTGGGTGTGGGTGTGGTTTGGCTTGCCTTATTGCCTTATTACTTAACTGGGGGTTCTTTCTCCTCCCCAGCCCCCACACGGCCTTTTGTTACAGTTTTCCCAAAACCTTGTAGCAAACGCAATGAGATTTCTGCTCAAGAAGACCTTGTTGCTGAAGCAAGGCTTTGGATGGAACAGGAAGCTCTCTCATAATGTGGAATAGCCCCAAACTGGTTTTTAAAAGCACAGATTATGATAACAAATATATACTTGAGATCATTTTTATCTGACCACCTGACAATTTAGCTACACTTTGTAACTCTCTGCCTGTTGGCATCCGCCAGGTGCCTTTACTGTGCTCTTTTCGGCACCTGCTAAAAACATTTTTGTTTAGAGAAAAATGTAGAATGGTGATGTGTGTTTTAATCTTTTTTTGTTTGTTTTTTGCTGCTTTTATTTTATTTTTAATATTTTAAATAGTTCCTTTTAACTGTTGTTTTTTTACGGACAATATTATTGTTTCGTTGTAAATCATTTCAAGTTTTTTTTAAAAAAATAATCAAGCTGTGTATAAATTTTAGGAGATAAATAAAATAAGGGCTTTCAGTTCCTCACCAACACCCCATGTTATTTTGCTATTTTTAGAAGCCTGTTTGTGTAAACTCGCTGCGTGATTATCAGCAGTCTGTAGAATACCAATCACTCCTGTCTTCAGTGAGAATGCTTAAC
The DNA here is from genome assembly GCF_964106645.2 of Podarcis pityusensis. Classification (NCBI taxonomy): domain Eukaryota; kingdom Metazoa; phylum Chordata; class Lepidosauria; order Squamata; family Lacertidae; genus Podarcis; species Podarcis pityusensis. The sequence continues at coordinate 60,195,120 of NC_138034.1, read as the reverse complement.
GCAGGGATGCAAACATAGTGACAAACAGGAATTGTTCGGGCATTAGTGGAACTGACTATGTGCACACAGTCTTTAGAATGTCTAACATGCCTTCGGCTTCTCATTGGCAAAGGGAAGTCAAAAGGAACAACAGCAGGCATTCTGAGTTTGCTTTAGCAATTCAAAGTACTTCAGAAATCAGGGAGGAGGATGTACCGCTTGGATTTTAGAGATTCTGCACAGCTCCAAAAGGATCACAGCGCAAGTGGATTTTTAACTCCTAAATTGAGGGTAGCCGGGCAGCCTTGTTCTATATACCTTCGTCACAATTCACAACATACTATGTATCATTTCTCTGTGGGATGGCTGATGCCTTTTTTTCCCCCTTGGCCGATGCTGAAACTACTTCTTTTCTGCTCACTTTTGCAATGAGAGCAGATAACATGTTGGCTGTGTCAAGGTCAGTTGTAAAATAAATTGCTGAGATGCAATTGCGGTTGATAGTTTTATCACTGGGACCTGTTAGCGTCAAAAGTGAGCTGAACCAACCTTTTGTCTTCTTTCCTTTATGGTACAAGTTGAAAGGATGTTAAAGGGGTGTGTGTGTGTGTGTGTTTTTCTTTTCTTTTTTTCCAAAAAGCTGAAATACTGACTGGGTATCCTGGATCTTCTTTAGCCTTCTAGTACATATGTATTTAAAATACAGAACTAGAAATGCAACCTATGCAAGCTGTTCTCAATGGAATTAAATATTTAAAAACCCTGAAGCTACTTATAATGTTGCAGAGTAAGAAAATAGAGATAAGAAAGGGGGAGAAATTTACAGGCCCACATAATAGGAGTTAGCTGGGAACTAGATTTCTCTCTCTCTCTTCATATTGTGTTTAATCTGGTAAAACAGTACCAGAAATGTTGGATTGTAAGAGTGCACAATAGACAAGCAATAGAGGTGCATAGAGCAGCTGCTTATGAGAATACATTATCAGAGAAAATAAATCCCTTCCCCCAAATAAATATTTTTTTCATTAGGGTTCATTTAGTGTTGATATTTATATTTTTGCTTTCCTCCAAATTGGTCAGGGCAGTATGCCTGGTTCTTCACTCCCCTCCCCCTCCCCCTCAAATTTGTCCTCATAACAGCCCTATGAGGTAGTTTCAGTTGAGAGAGAGTGACTGACCAAGGTTACCCAGTGAGAGCTTCATGACTGAGTAGTGTTTTGAACTTGTACCTGAGTCTCTCTTAGTTTGCTGTGCTGAACAAAGTCAGGAGCAGCAGAATTAACAGGCATATATGCAGAGTATTTTTTCACCTAGTCCAATGGCTGAGTCAGTGCTGAGGGTTTTAATTGTTTGTGGGCCAGCCTGCTATGAAGAAATTGGAAGAATATTGCTGCCCATCTATCACAATCTCATTGCATGATTTCCTTCCTTATTTCTGGTATAGTTTTGATGACTAAATCAACATTTTCTTTTTGGGGAAAAGGTCATCATTTTGATATAACAGCCCCCTAAACCAGGTTTCTGTCTGTTACCAAATCCATCATAACTTTTTTTGTTCTTAATTTCAAACCCTACATGACCCCCTTACATATTTCCATAACCACCTTCTCCAATGCACCCCATTCCCTGTCTTTCACCTTTGCTTCTTCAGCTATGCTATCCTGTTCAATTCCTCCAGGCCTTCTGCACCCTTTAACATCTCCATATTTTCTACTTAACTCCCTATGCTCCTGGAACTGCCTCTTATGACAACCACATGGTGCCACCTTTCTCCCTCTCAAGCCCATCATCTTCTGTGAATTCTTCAGCTCAACCTCTTTTCCTTTTAATCTCCTACGGAAATTAAGCTTAAGGATGTGTAAGTAGAGCCATTTCTATTGTGAGGCAGCTGCCTCAAGTGGCAAAAGATGAGGAGTATGGAGCGGGCAGATCTGTAATTGTGAAATGGCTTCCCTTAAGTTCACTAATCTTGCCTGCTAGGTGAACTAAGAGTCAGCTGCCAATGTGGTCTTATATGGAATGGAGGGGAGGTGCCAACTCATCATCCAGCCCATGAAGCAAAAATGTCTTGAGCCAGCTCTGTGTGAAACTGAGCTAAAGGCATATTGCCTCCCCGTGTTGCCTCCTACTTTCATAATAATTCACTGTGTGAAGAGATAAGTAGTCTCTTCCTGTGTGTGTTTGTGAGAAAGTAAATCCCATTGTGCTCATTATGTCTTATTGCAAAAGAACTATGTTTGAGATTTCAACCTGCATAAATTTAAAGTAAATAATTAGTGCAGTGGATGAAAATGGATTGCTAACCAGAAAGTATTTGATTCAGATCTCATGTATTCTACAGACTCAGTAGCCCAGTTCAAACATCATGATCCTGACCTGTTAAACTATAGCTTATCCAACTGGAAATGAGTCACATGCCTGTGTACTCTCTCCTCACTCCTTTCCCCTTGCATGCCCAACTTCAGCAAAACTATATTGGTTTCTTAAATTATGGTTTCCATGATGTCTGAATAAGAAACTATGGTTTAAGTTGTGCCCTCCAAAGCAGAATATGATGCCAGAATCAGATCCTGGTTTCACATTATGGTTTGTAGTAGGGGCTTTAAGCAACAGCTTCCTGCTTTAGAGATCTCTAGCAGGAGCAATCAGAGGAGAGAGATCATGGACAAATGACTCACTCACAGGTCAGAGTCATCACATCTGAAATGGATCACTCTCTCATCTTCTACTCTACATCTGCAGTATGGAAATAATAATACTGACAGGATTGTTGTAAACATTTCTTAAGTGATGATGCAATTTGTTAAATTTACTCCTTCTATTGCCAAAGGAGCTCAGGGTAATATATATATGAAGGCCTTTGCAGACTCCAAATTATAATGTAAAGCTTAAGTGTTCTTGTTTATTGCTTCACATACCACTGTGACTATCTAACCCATGCTGTTTTCCCATTTTCTGTTATCAGTAGTAATGAAAAGAAATCCATCCTGCCTGTACAGTATTTACCAACATAGGGTGTGGCATTGTCCTCCCACTTCTCTTGGACCATTTCTGAAAAACTTTGTACTTTCTTCTGTGGAGAATGACTTTTCTGCAATAAAAGAATAGTGACCAGATTCTTAAGCATACAGAGATTTATTACTATCATTTGAATGCATTAGGAATATAAAGTATTTATTTTCTGTAATCTAGTCAACAAATATCAGATTTAAATATTATTATCTCCCTTCAACATTATTGCAATTCAGGTTTAGGTGGGAAGTTCTGCTTTTAATGCAGACTGCACCCTCCCCTTCCACCATTCCTGCAGCTATAGTGATAGTGGGTTAAAACAATGTGTCTGATAGCTGGCTTTGTGGGGTGGGAGGGCCATAGCTCAGTGGTAGAGCATCTGCTTTGCATGCAGAAGGGTCCATGTTCAATCATCAGCATCATCACATAGGGCTGGGAGAAACCCATCTGAAATCTTGGACAGTTGCTACCAGGGTACTGAGCTAGATGAACTAATGGTAAGACTCAGCATTAGGCAACTTTCTAGATAATGAGAATCCATGCTATTAGGCAACCCTCATTTTGGACATGACTGATATGTGCACAATTGCTTACAGGTGTACAGCACAAAATCCAGAAGTGACCCAGAAATGTCAATGACAAAAGATGTCACTGAAAGGGCGGAGCAGGGGTGGAAAGGGGTGTTTCAATTTCACGTGATTTCACGCAAGCGTGCAATGACCTGGAATGCAACCCCCATTCAAATTGGGGGTTGCCTGTATACTGTTGTTCTTGTTTGGTGAATTGTTGCATTTAAAACAAAGAAGAAAGCCTTTTTATCTTTATTTTTGGAAAGGGAAGGGGGGAAGGAAACTTCAAAACCTTCAAGTAATAAGCCAGAGCTTCTGGCTGTTTATTGTTCCCCAGGGTACCCTTGCCGCTGTTCTGCAAAGATTCATTGTTTTAGTTGGACAGAGAACATCTAATGAGGCTGAAAGGTGGTGATGCTCAGGACCTCAGCTGCTTACATCTTACCCTCAATTGGAGGTTTTCTATGTGCCCTGTTGCCATTAAATCCTGCCCTCCTCAAAGTTGTGTTGACCTTACCTTAGAGAAGCAAAGTAACATTTCGCTTAACATCACTCTTAATTTTGTGGTTCCAAAGTCATGAAAGATAACACAATATTTTTTGACTTTTGGAAATAATTTTATATCTCAGATGACCCAATTGTAGAGATGGGAGATTCAATTAAGGGGGAAAGAAATTGATAGTCTCCCCCTTCAGGGCATTTCTGCTTCTCTTGTCCTGAACTTTCAGGCTGACTTTTTAGTACGTCTTAAAAATCATCTGTTAGTGATATAGAGTTAGTCCTTGTGATAAAAATGCAAAACCATCCATTTACGTTTCCTCTTATGACTGAATTCTAATAGTTCTTTTATATCTCTTATTTCCAAAATGGTCAGATTATACATGGGGAAGAATTGGACAAAAAGATTGTGGTTGCTTAACTAGGCTTCAACTGCACTAACATACTTCAGAAATACCATAGCAATCAGTAGAAACTGTGCACTATATATAATGCACTAAATCATCAGGCTTTTTAGCATTACATTTAATTTGCACTAATCAGTATGAGGCAGGTGGGGTGTTAATTTCACATGGTATTTTGCAATAATTATGAGTTTAGAGTAGGTAGATGACAGTAACGTGTATTGAATCACCGTATATCTTCCCATCTGCTTATTTAAAATGAACACTGTGTGTCTTCAACTAACTGTGCTGATTGTACACCAAAAGACAAGCACTCCAAAGTTTAAGCCCCCCTTTCACACAGCCGTAGTTATTCTCCACTTCAGTGCAGAGATTCCTAGATCTCACACTCCATTCAGCTGCATATTAAAGTCTGAATAGACATGATAGACCAGCCTGTGTAGAAAGTGGGAGTATCATTTCTTTTCCTTTTCCTGATAAGGGACATGCAACTGAGGGGAGTGAAATCATCCGTACTCTCCATTCTTACCTCATTGGGCCCCCTCACTTATAGTGGCCATGCATCCTAATTTATAGAAGATAGTCTTCTGTTTGAAGGTTTGCCACAGGAGAGTTCTCTATTTGAGGGTTTGCCATCCTATCAGCTGCTGATATCTCTCACACCAGGGATGATCTTCGTGAGAAAGTCATGTCCAAGCATACAATATTATGTTTTCTATGGGAATTTCACCAGTGACCCCGGCACCTGAATTTCTCACATGGTTGATTCAGAGGTGCTCTTGCACATGTAGAAGATTGGAGGTCCCCCCCCCCCCCCGCTGACAATTAAAATTTTCTATTCCCTTTTACTAACATAGCCTTCAGAGGACTCCCCAACCTTCAGCAGAGGATTTTCAAACAGAATATCCTACTGTGTGAAGAGAGTTCCACTCTTACATCTTCAGTGTCAAATCTATGAAATTCAGTGTACATCTATTATAAATCGATAACACCATTGATATACAATAGATGTTTACACGAGCTAAGGGCCTGAATAAAAATATTGTAAATATGTTGGGCAGAAGCCAACCATAATTAACAGCACATCTACATTGTACTATGTTGTAGTGTAAGACATCTCAAATGAGGGGATATAAAACTGTGGTTACAGAGCAGTGCAGAAATGGGACACCGGTGTAAATGAAAACAAGACCAATCAATAGAAAGTGAACTTGGAAAGATGCACATGTAGCAAAAAGAAAGAAAGAAAAGAAAGAAAGAAAAAAGTACACTTATTATCTTTGATGGTTGCAGTCCTAGTTTCTTTCCCATCTTATGCTATCTATTATTTAAGACTATCCATTTCCCTAGCGTAGGGGAATTAGTAGAGAAAAAAATAATGCATGTGGTATAGTAAAAGTAAATAAATAATAAGAATTGTTGTGGCTCTGATATTTAGTCTGCTGAGAAGTCCAGTCCTCTTCCCCCTGCCCCCTGGAGGGTGGGTAAAGTGGGCAGGGTACATCTTAGGAATTACTACTCACTGCTAATGAGTGCCCAAGGCACTGGTGGAGGAACGGGGGTGCGGAGGGAGCGGATCGCCCCGGCATCACTATTCCAGTAGGGTGCCATTGCGGTGGCCCACCACAGACACACGTTGTGTACCCCCCGCTGCTGGGTGCCATGACCCCACAGGCGGCGCATCATGCTCCCAGAACGCGCGTCACACCCCTGCGGATGGCGCGTCATGCCCCTAGGATGCGCATCACGCCTTTGCAGGTGGCATGCCATGCCCCTGGGATGCGTGCCACACCCCCACCTGCTCTCCACCCCCAGTAGCAGAGCATGCAGCTTCGCCACTGGCCAAAGGAATGATTTTTTAAAAAGCTGATGTAAAATAAAACACCTGCCTATGTTTGTTGCATTCTCTAGGCTGGCAATGTCCAGTGAAACTCACCCCCAACCTCATAAATTATCCCCTCACCAATGATTGCATGCTATAATTGCCACTATGTAGAGCTTGATTTGCTTTATTGTATTTCTATGTTGCTTTTTAGCCAAATGAAACACGAAGCGGCTTATAAACAACAAATAACAATAACATAATAAAACATCACAGATAAAGCATATAAAATAATTAAGAAGTAATCAGTGCCGCTATACATCTGCCGGTACACTACAAAGAGGTCCAAAATGCACCAAAAAGGTGGCAAAACTCCGTTTCGGTGAGTTCTTGCTGAAAAAAGCCCTGGCTACAACACTCAAAAATCAGAGTGAAGCTGCATGAAGGTATAGCAGAATATATTTCATGCACAGGGGTCCTTTGGCGGGCATAGCCCCTGACCATAGAGACTAGATTGCTGCTACCGAAGTGCTGCCTTATAAACATCTGGTGCAGGTGCCTCCTCTGATGCCCAAGGTGGGCTGGTGGAAGCCTCACGGTTTTACAATATATCATCTAAAGCTCCTACTTATAACCAAGACATTTGCCAGTACGGTATTATTACATACTCCTCTTGGTAACAGCCATTGGGGCAGCTCAGCTAGCCCCACCCCTTTTCTGTATTACATCAGCAGTGCGCATATATAACAGGCACAGGGTGGGACGAACGGACGTGGATATAGAATAGAATGTCCCTATTTTTATCTGAGGAATGTTGATGGGTATGACATTGTCATTAAGAAAAATACGCCCTAAGAAAAGTTGTTTGGCACAATGGATCAGAAATATCTTTTTGAACTGGAATAAGAAAGGCTAGTCATCTTAAAGAGAGCCTAGCAAACAGCAGCAAAGTATTGTTTTCTGATAATTTTTGCTCTTTTCGAGCTTTTATTCTCTCATTTACATAAGTTGACCTAACTTTTTGGCACTAGGCAAGTAACATAAACATAAACATAAACATGATGGTTTGCCCGACAAGCTGTTGATAAGTAATAAACAGTAATAAACAGAAGGTAGAGAAGGTGCTAGTGTAAGGATGGAGGAGACATGTGCTTGGTCCACATTTTGAAGTAAACTAGCTTAATTTGCCAGTTTCATGTGGCTCAAAACCAACTATCAGGTGGAGTTCATGCTTCCCTGAATTTTGGTGCAGTTATTATTTTAACAATCCACATAAAATGTGAATTTTACTGAGGGAAATGTGTACAAAAAATGTGTATTTTATGGAAAGAGAAATTCTATATAAAACATGTACAATTTAAGCATGGAACAAATTTAGGAGCCACTGCAAAACTGACATGGAATTGAAATAGGCTGATCTGCCCATCTCTAATAAAAGGTTACCCTGTGAATTTTTATTTTAAGCATTAAAATGGAAATCCAAATGCATTTGTGGGTATAATGGTATATCTCAAGAATCTTGAGTGCTTTTGAGGTAGCATTGTATATCACAGTGAAAATTGGTTTCGTATAGATTCAGCCAAATGGTCCTAAGAGCTTCAGTGGCTTTTCCAGAAGTACAGTGTGTGTTTTTTTCTTTCTTTCCCAGTGACTCATTTTTCAGATTTGTTGAAGACCCATCCTATAATTTATAGAATTTATTTAATTGCTGAAATAAAAGTGTCTCTGCTAATGCATATTTTCCATTTCCTTCAAAGCGCATTTCCCCTCACACTTAATAGTTACTGTTATCTCAGCAGGCAAACCACTTTGTCTTCCAAAGGAAGCATTCCCCCTAATAAAAGCCTAAAAGAATTTTGAAGACACCAAGCTGGCAGGGCTAGAAGTTAGTCGCACAACCAACTGTTCATGGGAGAGTTGCAGTGCAGGATGCACCTCTGAGGAAACCTTCTTGGATAAGGTGCCATGGCTAATCACCAACTTAGGGGTGTGCGAGGGGTGTGCAAATGACTGCAGAGTTTGCTAATCAGTACCAGTCCTACCATTAGGCAGAGTGAAGCTTCCACCTCAGGTGGCAGATGCTGGGCCTTAGGATAGAAGGGGTGGCAGCCAAGGAGAGCACTGAGTGAACAGTGGCAAGGTGTTGGAGCAGGGTGTTTGTCACATGTCTTGCCCAGTGGTCCCTGATCTGCTGCTATCAGGTATTGTAGAGGAGCTACATTGAGGACCTTCTTGACTTGGAGTTGGAGTGTGAGGCTGTAGGCATTCCTTGTCTTTCCCTTCAGGCAGCAAAATCTCTTGAGCTAACCTGGTTGCTAGTAAGCAGGACTGCAACCATTTTAAAGTGAATTTTTTTTTTCCATTGACTAAAAAGAATCCCCAATTAATTGGTCACCAACTTAAACATACAGTGCCCTCTTACCACTGGGACCTCCATTCTTAAAGCCCATGAACAATAGAGCCTTGTAGGTCTCATTTGGAAGTTCATGTCATAACTATGACATTGCAATTAAGTTCCAAACTAGAACATTATACGGTACAACACACCAAGAGTGTTTTGTTCTTGTTGTTTAACAGAAGGAATATTGGGGTTGGTGGGTTAAGGTATGGCATTTTCTTATAAAAGTGTGTTCTTTTAACATCCATCAAGTAGCAAGAATGCTGGGATTTCTACAGTTCTAAAACTAAAGCCATTATCTATAGTTGCATTTGATAATTCTTACTCTAATCCTTTTTTGCTTTCTGCTCCCTGAGTGGACTGGTGGTAAAACAGGCTGAAGTGTTAAGTGTATATGAAAATAGCAGGTTTCCATACAGGTTTTCCACAAAATAAAGTTATCCAAATATTCCCTGCAGGCAAAAGGAAAAAAAATGCTTCTATCACTGATGTGAGTTTATTACCACCCTCACCCTTTCTGGCATTAACTTTATTTCAGCCTGAATCCTCCATATAAAGATGTTGTAAGCTACCAATGCTATATGACAACAGCCTTTCTTGGCAAGAAAATGGAGAGCATGGAGATACATTTTTGCAACTCCAGAAAGTCATTTCAAAGAACAAGGTCAGAGTCATCAACACAAATGATCTGAGGAAGTTCAGGCATTCTTTTATTAATGGACATGCTGTGCTTGTGCATTATTGTTATTACAAATGTATGCTATTAAAACAATACAAAACACAGGTGGAAATAGCCATTGATCTCAAATAAGAGTAATGCCTGGAACTGAAGGATTTCAGCTGCAGTTTGCAGGAGGAGCACTCAGTTTACAATTTATCCACTTTTCATTTGTAAATCTTCATGGCAGCAAGGTGAACTGTGACCTCAGTGCATGATTCTATTATAGTTCTGTCACAGGGCCAAACGGGACACATATTTCCTCTGGGTGCAAATACCAAGCAAAGTCAGGGGGGATTCATACTGGGAAAGAAGTAGGGGCAAATGGTAAAGCCCTTCTCCATGCCATGGGCACAATCGTGCTTGCCCTCACCCTCATGCCTCATGTTTGGCTGACAGATTCACTAATGGTGATGCTGATGATTGTGTCCACTGTTGCAATGGTGCTATAACTATATGTGACTTCTTGTTTTTTCTTATTTAAGGGTGGGTCAGGTCCCTGCCCAAAGGAGTGTTCAATCAAAATGCTGTCATGTGTGGAATTGGAAGGAGAGGAAATGAAGTGGTAAAAGTAACAGTGAGCAACGAAAGTGGGCAAATGCAATTAGAAGGCTCATATTATCCCACATCATGTTATCACATGGACACACAAGCACTGTCCCCACTTGTGCTCCCCAGCATACTGCCTCCGATACGGAACTTATTAAATAGCCAATGCTTCATTAATTTGTCTAATCTTCTTTTAAAGCCATCCAACTTGGTGGCTACCATTACATCTTGTTGCAGTGACTTCCATTGTTTAACTATGTGATGAACTGCATAAGAAGAGGACTAAATAAGAACATCAGGCTAATGGCCCATCTAGTCCATATGCCCATGGAAAGCAGTTCCTGAGCACAACAGCACTATCCCCACATGATTCCCAGAGGCATACTGTCCCTGAAATGGAGGTAGAACACAGCCATTGTAACTAGTAGCCACTGGCAGCTTTATTTTACACCTGGTCCAGGGAAGAGAAGGTGTGGTAAAATCCTTATCGCAAATTGACAATGTGATACACGTTTGCTTCCCAAACACATTAAAACCAAAGGCTCATCTTACTCAGTGTGTTGTTTTCCACAGTGGTCACTCAGAACTCACAAGCAGGTCATTTCATGAAGGCAAAAGTAGCCCTCACCTACTGTTGCTCCCAAGCAACTGGTCCTCAGTGGCATGCTGCTTTTGAACATGATGGTCCCATAAAGCTATGGTTACCAATAACCATTGATGCACTTGCCCTTCATTAAACATAGGGAGGGCACCATGTTGACAAACTTGAGACTACCCCGAGTGGCAGGAACACCCCACAGTCTAAGAAAATAGATCTGAAAACTAGTTGCTTAGGATCAGAAGTGGGAGAGTGCTATCGCACTCAGGTCCTGCATGTGGGCTTCGTAGAGGCACAGTTTCCCACTGTGACTAATGCAGGACTAATCGGGTATTTGGTTTGAGCCACCAAGGCTCTTCTTGGGCTCTTAGCTTGCCCTCATTTCTTCTAATGAGATGCTAGTTATTTAGCATGGGGTTCTTCTCTCTGCAAAGCATTTGCCTAGCATTTGAATGTGTGCCACAGAGCTACAACCACAACAGGTAGTTATGGACCCTCCTTGGCAAGCTGAATGGCCACCTTTCCAGCCATTGTGTTTCCTTGTTTCCTTGTCAGTATGTAACAGTGAGGACAGGATCTCCCCACCTAGTCTCTTTGCAAGAAAGTTAAAACCATGTTTTAAGTGCCACTTTTCACCAGCTGAGAAAATAACCCTATTTATTAGTTGAACATGAAAAAGGTTAATGTGATCTGTGAGTACCATTTTCTTACAGTATTATGCACTTTTGCATTGCTCTGCACTTGCCAAACCGATCAATTCTACATGACACAATCTAATTAAATGAGATGTCGGCCAGAGCTGCAGTAAATATGTTTTGAACTAGACTGGCACTGATATCTAATGCATTGCAGTTCTGTAGTAGTTTGGATCTCTTGGGAGGGGATTACCTTTATTGCCTCTGTATAGCTCAATGCAGAATACAGATGACCAGCAAATAATGAGCTGTCCTCACGTTAGCTACTAAGTTCAGTTAATATCCTGCAAGACGAGCTGCTGATTTCAGCACAATTGCTTAAAGAGGCAAAATTGCTTGACAAACAGTGGTAGAACTGAGCTCATAATCCTTAATTATTCTAATTAGGTTAGGGGTTCTCAAATACTGATGGAATAAGTCTTCCTAAGTAATGAGGGCGGGGAGAGAAGTATGTGAACCACACTTAACAAAGGACAGACAACCTGGCCTAACCACGAGGATACTCGTCCTGCATTCAGGGGAAGGCAGAGGAAAGGAAAAGTAAGGAAGTGAGAATATGGAAATGACTGGCCTCTTTCATGATGGCCATTTACACATCACTAAAAAAGAGGAGAGAGAAAAGCACACATATAAAATGTGTACGTGCTAATGTATAGGTACAGATGCAAATTCAAATTATATCAATTATTTATGAAGAGAAATGCATATCACCATATTTAGGCAAACACCGACCAGATTATTTGTCTGCTTTCCAGGCTCTAACCCTCGACAGGCAATTTTTCTCCCTTCCTAAGTCTTCTTTCTCTTTGCTGGACATGGTCAAACAGCCCTTCAAGCAGAGGACTCTCATCTGAGAGCCCTCCAAATACATAGTAGGACACATGGCTGCTATGCGTGTATTTATCTTAGCTAAAGTATATGGCAAAAAACACTCAAACCCGTAAGCTGTTTGGTTTGGAGGCATGTGAGGCAGTCAGTTTGTTGAAGCTAAGCAGGTCTGGGTCTCATGGATGGGTAACCTCCCAGAAACCACATGTATACTGCCTTGGATTCCATGATGTAAGAAAAGTGAGATACAAATATTAGGAAATACATCAATACAAAATTTCTCTCTAGATGTCCCTGAGTAAATTTCAGGGGGAACAGGGGAAGCAGAAGGAGGAAAACCCTGTTACACAAACAGAAGCTTCAGCTGATGGCATTCATTAGGTGAATCCCACCTAAAATAAACAACCTGTTCCTTTTATGTTTAAATCAAAACAAAAGGGTCATTCAACTGAGCAGTTCAACACAGTTTTGCCAAAGAATATAGATACTGCTAAAAAACTTGGATAGGAAAGGCTTTTGGGAAAGCCAATCTTCTGGTTTCTATATCAACCATTTATTCCTACTTGGTCCACCGTTCACTTTTGAAAACAATGTAATTACATATATAAAAGTCATAGAAATGTTTAACTCCAGAAACTGTAAATGGAAATTTCTGTTCTTAAGTATAATTAATAATATAAAATGGGGTAACATATCACATGTTTCTCTTGGCTGTTATTGAAATCTCTTGTTGCAGAGATTATACTGGGCACGAGAAAAGGAGTGTATGTGTCACGAGAGATCTAAAAATCCTGCACTCTTGTTGCACCTACATGGGAGGAAAGTAGCTTATGAAGCAGTGTGTCCATCTTCTGAAGGGACATGGTCACAGTATTTATTGTTCTCAGGATAGCCCCATGGGACCACTTCATATTTTTCTTTAGTGAAAAATATAATTCCACCAAAGATGAAATGCCTTTTATGTGTTGCTATGTCACCACAAATATCTCTTCTGAACTATACAGGATGTAAGTATAGGGTCTAAAAATGCAAGGCTCTTGCATTATTCAAATAATATTTCTTTCAGTTTGTTCCAGGGCCATGGAGTAGGGACATGATGTCCTGGTGTCCCAACCCTCCCGTGGCCTTGCACGGTGCCAAGATCTCACTCACAGACATTAAAGGCTTTCTCGGTCATGAAAATTTGTTACATTCCTTGGAGAAATGAGGGAGTAGGGATAGGGCTGCCAAGTGATTAGAGTTCTTTGAATCAATTAACTGTATTGCTTTTAATCAATGGATGAATTTAATCAATGGATAAAAAAAAACCACAGTGCCTCAATACAGGTGCTCAGTGGAGGCCGTTTGATTGTGGTTAGTGGTTCTCAGTCTTATCTAAGTAGCATAGATGCCTAATTTGCTGTTGGGGACAAACACTTTAACAGCATTGTCTGCATAAAGAGGTACACATTGATTGTTTACAAAGGCTGCCACTGATACTGAATACCCTTTTGCAGGGTGCAACCCTGATTAAATTATTAATCAAAGATTCAGAGTGCAGATGTTAATCAGTTCATCACACTGATTAATGCTTTCTGCCGAGAGAGTAAGAAACAACGTGGTTTTTAAAGTGCCTTCTTGTCCTGCCAGCCAATTGAGATGAAGGCATGGAAATTTGTGCAAAGGGTTCACTTATATAATGGGGAGTGTGAAGGAGATTCTGACCTCGAAACTTTCATTCCCTCACATCTGACACTGTTATCACCTCAGCGGCCTCCATTCTTTTTCATTGACTGAAAGGCACAGCGACTCATGCACAACTTTCCTTCCAAAATGTGGTAAAATCTTGTCACTTCTCTGTGAGCCGTATCTGCCCATTGTACAAAGTGTCATCTGCTTATGGCAGTAGCTGACAGAAAACATAAACACTTTGCTGATTGTGGTCTGGATTTCATCTCTGTGTGATCCGAGTCATATACTTCTGCAGGAAATCTCCTTTGACTAAGGATGAATGAAAGCTGAACTGCTTAAAGAAAACACACCTTTATTTGAAGGGTTGTCTGGAACATGTAGGATTTAAAGATTTTTTAAAATAATAATAAAAAAACATAATAAGGCGCACCAGCAACCTTGAAGTCTTCCCCACTATGCATTGCATTTCTATTTAAATTATAGCAATTATTTGTCCCTGTGTGTATGCAAATCTACATCCCCTTTTTGCTGATATCTTTCTTCTCTTTTGACAATGTATAGGTGGCCACTCTATCAGATAGGCAGGTTGACCAGAAATTGTTGAAGCACAATGAACAAGCAATCTGAGTTTCTTCAAATTACATTTTGATTGACATTGAGAAACTGCATCCAGGCAACAACCTAAAATAGGCAGGGCTTGCACACGGGAAACTGTTGGCAAGATTATACCCAGAGACGTGTAACAATCAATCCCTCTTCCCATTGTAGCTCAGGCATGGGGATAGGGCTCTACTAACAACTCTTGGCACCCTTAACTACTTACAGCTCCCAGAATTCTTTGGTGGGCAATCATGCCTGTTTAAAGTGGTACCATAGTGCTTTAAATGAATGGTGTCAATATGGCCATGGTTGAACTGTACCACCTATCTCTGCTGACAAGTGTCATCAACCATGTGAAGGGAAAGTGTGTAGAATTAAATTTCCCTGTGTTGGAGGTGTGCATTAGTCCTCTATGTGATTGGTTATTTGACCAAAAACCTGTATTTAATTCTAAGCAGAACTGTGCCCCCCTAGGATATGGATAAAAAGGTTATTGTAGCTGTTGCATTAGGATAATTAATTTTTTAAAAGAAGAAAATAAATGTTCAATTCCCTTGAATATTAAATGAAAATCTAGTAATCTGTGCTGAATTGATGAAACTGTTGTGGTTGGTTAATTGAACCAGTCATGTGTTTCTTGTAAAATCAATATTGATGTACCTTTATACTGTTATTTCCCAAGTTACTTTGATTTGACTCATTTGTGCATAGGAGTAAAATGAATATTAATTTTTAAGCAATGTTCAGTTAATGAGGTAATTGATATGGCTGAAACTGTTTGCTTCTTTTCACATGTTCAGAAAGGAAGGGTGTGAGAGATCCCTAAATTAGTGCACAGTAAAATCAACAGCTGTTTTATATTATTTATGAGGGCACCTATATGACACCTATTGGCCCCTAAACAGTCACAAAGTAATGTCTACTTGCTTGGGTTTTTAACCAGGAAGGGAGAATTTGAGGATGTAAGTCACATCAGACTCCTTATTCCTTTGCCCTTTCTGCAATTCTATAAGCTCCTTCTGTTACCCAATCAGTTCAAACCAGTTGGGGTGATTTTTCTTAGGAACATAAGCAAAACTTAGCATGAATGGGATTCCCTGAGGAAGAACACAGTGGAAGAAAGTGTCCTGTCATGGAATCAGAACCAGAAGCTGCTGGACTGCAGTTCTTCTTTTCTAGTCACCTAAAGAAATATTATATAGGATGACAATGATAGCAAAAATAAATAATAATGATACAGGTTCATTTGGCAAGAATGTGCCTTCTTCATGTATTCACAAACACACATTCCTGATATCCCTGTCCTCCTCTTCCATGAGGGTGAACTTTGGAAGAAGGGAGCTGTCTGTGTTCCTACACAATTTAGAATCCTGATCAACCAGGATTCTAAATTGTGCAGGGTGCCTCCATGCATATCGGAAGCTCCCTCCTTCAGAGGTTTGAGCTCCAACTTATGGAGGGCAACAAGGATAACAAAGGGTACATAGCTTAGTTTGCATATGTTCACTTTCCCCACTCATGTGCTGGCTTTGCACATCAGTGAAGCACATGAAGGGGGCTCTTATTTATTGTAAATTGCAACTGAGATATGAGACGGCAAACAAATTGGCTGTGTGTGAATAAGTGTAGAGTGGGTTGCATGGAATGTTACGTACAGTATGTCATTCATTCCTTACATGTTTTTTTTCACCAGCCTTCAACCTGGTACAAAACAGTCCAATCAAAAGTACATTCTGCATGGCTTCAAAAACAAACAAGCAAACAGACAAACCATAAAATCACGAAAAATGCTTTTAACAAAACACAAAATCCTGCAGCAGATTCATAAGGTCGCATCCCCAAATGCCTGTCAGAGAATATGAATCTTCAGTAGATGCCTGAAAGCTGTCAGTGAGGTGGAGGCGCATATCTCCAGTGGTATGTAGTTCCACAATGGAGGCGCTGTGACTGAGAAGGGCATGTGTTGCATGCTTGTACCAGAAGCCACAATTGTAGGCTTGACTCTGAGCAAAGCCTTTGCTGCATATTTCAAAGCTCAGGCTAGCAGATATTCTGAAGGGCAATTACTCCAATTGTTGTCAGTGAGGCAATTTAATCCATTTATCTGTGATCTACTAAGCATGCTTGAGGAATTATATCTCTGCACATTCTAATATAAATTGACCCAATATTGACTCCAAGACTAATATGCAAGTGGGAATTTACATTATCTGCCAGGTTTCACACTTCGTGAATGCAGTGGCACAGTTAATATCTCACAATGCATTTTAAAATGTGTACTTGGAAAAATGTATGTAGGAATGTTGTTTGAAAATGCATATTGAATATGAATTTAAATCCAAATTCTAATACAGAGGTTTGCAGATTAAAGTGGAAATAGTAAATACTGAACTATATTACATGCAAAAGTGATATGAGAAGAAATAGGCTGATGGGGGCACTTTTGTATAGAGCTGAACAGTATACTGAAAAAGTTCCAAAAAACTCTTTCAAAGGGTACGAATCCCTGAGGTTTAGTCAGCTGCTGGTGGTTGTGTGATAAGGATAAGATAGATAAGATTTGTGCCACTCTTAAATATAGACCAGAAGCCATTTTAGTTCAGGTTCTTTGGGAGACAAAAAAGCAATTGAGGTGAAAAGCAGCAGCATTTTTATCTCATGAAAAACAGAACAGGAAATGTCAACTCAGATAGTGTCTGTGGAATCAAGCAAGTTATATGTAGTTAAAGTCAATCAATCCAGTTTATTTCCACAGCTATCTTGCTTCTTGGATGTGGGATGGCTGTGGTTCTTTCTGTAGTGGGTTACTTTCGTGCGTGCGGGTTCTTCTTGGGGTAGAGTAGTGGACCAACCTTATCAGACACTTGTGAACTTGTGGATCAAAATCCAGCTCCCAGTTGTATTACACACTTTGAAGTCTGCAATGCACTTTCATTGTGCAAAAATTGTGTAGATAGAAAAATAAATTATGTATTATGTTGAAAATGAATTTCAGCTGTGCTGAAAATGTCTACAAAGTGCCTAAAATTTAAATGCTGACTTTTTGTACATTCTTTTAAAAAACCTACACAAGATGGGACAGAATGGTTGAGCACCAGTGAAACTGAAACAGGACAGAATTAAGCTACTAGGACCATTCTTAGTTCCAAAGAGGTTCCTGTTTCTTCACTCTTTGAGAAGAACATAAAAAATTTCCCAGGCTTTCCTTGAATTTTAATACCCAAAGGTCATTTATAAATGTGCATGCCAGTCTTTTTCCGGGTACATTGCTGTGGAATTTTTGAATGCATGAAGTACTGAGTGTGAATGTTCACAGCTGGATTGTTTAGCCTTCCAGCATCTCAATCCTTAAATCACATACATCATTTGTGCTAGCCTTTGCTTTATCTGTGTTCCCCATAGGCACAGAAGTGCCTCAAGTATAAAGAGCCTAAGCTGAATTATTAGTGGGCTATTGGAAACAGAACGCAGGCATCTTTTGGAATACTGAATCTGAGTGAAGAGCTTATTTGGCAACGATATGACATGTTTTCTGAAAAAGGCTTGTACACATTTGTAACAAAATTTGGCATCCATAAGAAAGGGTATGGCAGGAAACATTTCAACTCCCTGCATAGGCACAATTTGGATGCTGTACAAAAAAAAAAGTACCAAAGAGAAAGAAAGAGAAAGGGAGAGAGAGATGAAAGACTTCATGAAAAAAAACAGATGGATTTATGAGCTCAAATTGCTAATTATCATATCACTTCATTTCTAACAACAAGCTGCCAGGGTAGGTATCAGTGGGGAACCACATTTGTATTATGACAAATAAATAATACAGTAGAACTCAGGGTGACTTCCAAAATAAATAGGTAGAACCCCAATGGCTTTCATTAGTGGTGTAAGAATAGAAAGCACTTCCTTCCGTGCTTGCAAGATCATTCCAAGGCCATCCTCTGAAACTTGTAACCAACACTGGCAACTACATTTGATTGTTACTAAGGACTTCCCTCAGTACAACCATTTGGGCTCATCTCAGCAATACGGCTCTTTCAAATACATATCCAGCCCCTTGGCCTAATGCATTGAATAGTTTAAAAGAGGAGTAGAAAAATTCATGAATGATAAGTTATCAGTTGCTACTAACTCTCCAGTTTCAGGTTGTTCCTGGCATAATGTAATTTAGATAGATAGATGATAGATAGAGTCCTGTTATCAGGTTCTGTGGCAGAGTTGTCTGCAACATCCTAGCTAGGCTAGAAAACAGCATAACGGGGAAAATTCATATGAGGACAACTTGGGGTGGGGTGGGGATAGGAAATTTTAAGCTGCTGCTCATACAAGTTAGATTTGAAACTTGAAGAGCAACACACTACTAAATGTTCCAATTTCCTAACAGTAAGCATCATTTTTTTTATTAATAATAAGTGTTCACATTTTGTGCCCTTCAGTATGACAAATATGAGAAACTGAATGCATTAGTATTTCCTGGACCAGAGCACTACAATAACATATAAATTCAACACCAGGCCCTGGAAAGAGAATGAGCCCGTCATTGTTGAGCATGAGCAATGACATCATTGGCATGGCCCAGAATCATACATTTTACTGACCTTACACTTTCCAAGTTGATTAGATGTTAGAGATGCATCAGTGGAATTTTAATACAGACAGCCTTTCCATTGAGTCTCGGCTTAAATATACTTACTACATTTTGATGAAGTGAATATTACTAGCTTTGCCTCTGCCTCTGCCTCTGCCTCTGCCTCTGCCTCTGCCTCTGCCGTGTGTGTGTGTGTGTGTGTGTGTGTGTGTGTGTTTGTGTGTGTGCAGTCATTGGAACACCCAAGGACTATTGCTATAGGTCATATTAGCCACTGTTATCTTTCTTTAATTTATGAGAGGGAATTATGTTTCCTTTCCTCTGTTTTTAGGTGTAAGAAGTGTGCACAAAGATATATATATATATATATATATATATATATATATATATAACTAAGGTTGAAATCTTATTCCTACTTCCTGTTGTGCTTTGGTTGGGTCAGTGTGTCAATTGAAAAGAGCGCTTTAGTTGGCAGTTGGCACTGGGCTCTGAGGCATGCTCACTGTCATCAACCATTTGCCTGTGTCATGAGCCCTGTAGAGACATCATTTCAGGTCTGGTCAGAGCGGGAGGAGAAATGGGATAAAGGTGTTGAGTTGGTTGATGGGGAGGGACCAAGCAATACTGAGACTGATGTTCTCAATAGAGGGGCTGAGTAGTTTGCTTGGATGGATTCCAACCTTGCTTGGTCCAGACATTCTAGCAGAGGAGGGAGAGCCATCTAAAACAGCCCCCACCCTGCCTTCTACTGGAAAGGTGCCTGCACCTGGATCAGATAGCGAGCTGACTAGGCAGACCCCGCCTCCCTCTTCAAGGACATGCTGTTGCATGCACTGGCATTAGCAGACCCAGACTACTTGAAGGAGTGCCCACTTCCTTGCCCAATCCCACCATTCAGGACCTGAAATGCACAAATGATTGTGCCTGCCCCATCATTCAAAAGGAGGGCAAAGGAGTGTGTTGATACAACATATTAGTGTGTACCTAGCCATGTAACTTTAGAGGTTATTAAGACACGTCATAAAGGCCCACCAAATGACCACATAATTCCCAGGCTCTGCAGTTCTCCTCATCGCACACAGATGTTGAGTAAGTTTTTCCATGTCTGCAATATGTACAACTTTTTGAGCCATTATTGATTGTGAAATTTGAACCATCTTTCCATCCCCAGGCTATAACAAGGCAGACGGCCAGTAGAAGATAACAGAAGTAGTTTTAATGTTACTGAGGAGTTGTTCCATTTAAATATAGAGGGGAGGCACAAAGCCAGATCTGGCTGGACTAAGGTACCAATATGTTCCTAATTCCCCCCATAACTCAATTTATTCACACTTTGACTTGTGTCTTCATTCTGGAGTGTGAAGAGGCAACTTAATGTCAAGTTATGATATTCTACAATTGTGACACTCATTCTTTGGGAACTGGCTTGCATGGCATCAGTAATTTATACTGGTTTATATGTTCAGAGCATACCTTCCTGTTGATATTGGATCTGCTATTTCCTACCCATGGATGTTGAGACCAAAACAAGTTACCAATGCATTAATGCTGGGGAGAAATATGGAGGTTGTAGAGGGTTTCCCTTTTTCAAATATTCTACAGCTAGTTCTTTCAAGGCAATATGATCAGTTACAAAAGGAAGAAACCCCATTTATTGTTGGGACAGGAATCAAAGTACTCTTGAAACTAAAGGAAAACGTAGAAGAGATTGAGTTTTTGGTTCACATTTGTTTTATTGGATTTGGATTTGATATCCCTCCTTTCACTCCCTTTAAGGAGTCTCAAAGCGGCTAACATTCTCCTTTCCCTTCCTCCCCCACAACAAACACTCTGTGAGGTGAGTGGGGCTGAGAGACTTCAAAGAAGTGTGACTGGCCCAAGGTCACCCAGCAGCTGCATGTGGAGGAGCGGAGACGCGAACCCGGTTCCCCAGATTACGAGACTACCACTCTTAACCACTACACCACACTGGCTCTCTTATTGTACTGGATAGGAAACCTGGCATGCCAACAACAATTTAAGTAGATGCCCTGCAGATGCAGAGAGATCCTTGAGAGAAGCAAAGAGATCTAGGCATTTATCTCTTTATATTAGAGCAACCTGTCAGTCTCAATTATAGCTGTGAAGATTTTCATTGATATTGAGCAAACAAGCACAGAGATCAACCAAAGCATAAATACATTTTTATGAAAATGACACCAATTAATGCCACATCCAGCCTGCACTTATGACAGCACACAACTGAGAAGGCTTTATGAGATTCATCTGGTATTAAACATTTAATTTTATCACAAACTATTTATAAGTCTTATGCTAACACGATTTATAACTATTATTTAAAGGAATATAGTTGATTTATGAATTTCAGGCAAAAACTTTACATGCCAGAATCCAGCCGATGGACTTCCCTCATAACTGAGTGATAATTTGATTCCCCAATCATGAAATTTAGTGACACTATTCACTATTCAATCAGACAAGGAGTATATCATAAACAGTACCTGTGTGGTCAGTGATCTATAATCTATCTGTCTATCATCTATCTATCTATCTATCTATCTGTCTATATCATCTATCTATCTATCATCTATCGATATCTAAATAGACACTGTCTTGGGTTTCTCTACACTCAACATTGAAACGTGGGAATTACCATGAATTTTAGCTTTGCAGGCGTTAGCACTGTATAGTGCCAGGCTTTAGGAAGTCCTAGACTGCCAATATCTGATTATAGACTACTTGTAGCTGATTCATCCACTTCAATACCTGGCATTGATGCAGGTTTTGTACAATGGTAATTGTAGTACAGTACAGGAGAATCCGAACGAAGCTTTTGTCAGTTACCCAAAACTCATTATTCAGTCTCTCTCCTTCATATTATTGCTTATACTTATTTACTGCTTCAGCTTCTTAATTATTTCTCATTAACTATTCCTATTTCGCTATGGCCTGGTTTTGTTAACATATAATATATTCCTTTCCTTATCTGGGGATGAATTAATCCTATTGTCGGTAGTAATTCTTAGCAGTTCGTAAAATAAAATAAAACAGCTTTACCGTCACAAGATCAAATAATAACAAAATAATAAAATATGAACTATGTATAGATAAAAAGTGTGTATTGATAAACTTATTCAGTTTATCAGTCAGTATAAATCAGGGGTAGGAAACCTGCAGCACTCCATATGTTTCTTGACCACGAGAGCTTGATCACAGTAGTTCAGGCATTGCCTTGTTTGAGCATTTAACCTATCACAGGAGGGTTCTAAGAGGGGCTACAAAATGAGACTATTTTGATGTTGCATGGCTTCTGTGCTTTATAAATAAAAATAGTGTGCTGCATAGCACATAACTCTATCTTATCACCATCCCCTTCATAGAATCTATATTATTATGATGTCTGCAAAAGTGTACTGAACTGTCAGGGTTTCTTTATATTTAGTCCCCAGGCTGAAAAAGCTTCCCCACCCCTGAGCCTTGACTACTAATTGGTCCATCGGTTCCAGGTTCTCATCTTCCGGCTCACCTCAGACTGCCGTCCATGCCCATGCCCTGGTGAGATGCAAATAAACTGAAGAACCTGAAAGCTGTGATGCAAGCAAACTGCAGGTTCCAGTTCCAGAGTTTATTTCAGAAATTATTATTCTCCTCATTAGCTCAATATTCAAGAGGGAGTGGGATCTAGGTCATGAATTGGAGGAAATTTGCTTATCCCTAGAATTTATCCTATGCAGGTCAGTATCTTTTAGAATATTTATTAAGGAAGTGTATCAATTCCTATCTTTTAGCTGTCTTCCCTGCTCTTCTTTCCCACATAAACCTCATTATCTTGAATAGCAATTCCAGTCCCTTTATCAGCTATCTTAATCAAAACGCATCCCCTGCAAAGCTAAATACTGGGAAAACAATAGAAAGATGGAATTTATTGATACAGTTTGGGGCTTTTAAAGAAGAGCTTTAACATTTAATTTCACTTTTATAATCCTAATACAGCAATAAGGAGAGAAAATAATGTCTTTTGCCATATCAAGGATTGTTTTCCTCTCCTTTCTGCTGTTTGTTCCTCACCACAGTTCTCTCATGTCCTTTGTTCTCTGTCTCTATTGTTATTTTCAGCCAACAGCATGTCACATTTGTTCCCTTTGCATTTCATACTTGTAATTCGCTGTGCAAAGCCTGCTCCTTGACATCTGTGGAGCTTTCCCCCTTCTTCTGTTGCATTTTATCCCATTCTTAGAAGATGCCATGATATTGATACTATTCTTATTTATGTGGCACATCAAAATATATTGTTTGGGAATATAGCCCCCTCCAAAGATCTCTTGGGGTTGTTACTCCATGTTAATTGCACAAAATGTCCTGCAGCATGGCACCCACATGTGTTTTGATAAAGCATTGTGGACTTTACAACTGAGATAGGAATGCCTGCCCACACTCCCGTAGCTCACCTCTGCCATTAAGAACCTAAGGCCTATCTTGTCTGATATTCTGTTCTCATGAACATTAGAATAGGTGCCAGAAAATTACTTTTGCAGGCCAGCCAATAGTTCTGTGCTGGTCTGTTGTTTTTTTTTTTTTTTTTAGTGAGCTTGGGAATTGTTTCAATCTACTTTTCCATGCCGAATGGGAAGGAAGGCTCACAGTGGCTTACAGTATTGAAAATCAGTACAAAATGTACAATGAAATCATTTTAAGGGAGTAAGAGCTAAGCAAAGGGGAAAGTTGCATTACCATACTACAATACGTGTGTGTGTGTGTGTGTGTGTGTGTGTGTGTGTGTGTGTTGAGGCGGGGTGGGGAATGGCACAGAAGGGATGCTTGCATTTATTTATTTTAGAAGTTGCTGAATCAGTTCTCTATCAAAATCCGCCATCCAATTTCTTGAAACTTTTCTTTCCCTGAGAAAGAGATTTCCATATTCTGCCTTATTCTTCAGGGCACTTCAGATTTTTTAAATTCTAAAATTAATAATTTAGAACTATCATTTTGTTTGGTGCAAAGCTGTGAGGTGGCTGTCGGTTGGATGGGTGGGCATTTTTCTTTCCATGACACAATTCTGCAGTGCTCTGCAGTCCCTCTAGCTGCCTGCACTTCCTGATCTGAAAAAGGCCAATGGGAGGATTTATATCCTGGTATCTTCCCTTGAGCTTTAACTGAAGCATGGAAGCTTGAGAGGCTGGCTACTGAGCACCTGAGATCTGAACATATGAACAATGAAGGAAAGAACACTCATAAATAACCTTTGGCCAACAGGGAAGTAAGGTAAATTCCACAAAACCCCTGTACCCTATTCATCAGATTTTCACCAAGTTTTTCTTTTCCCTTTGATAGTTTTCAAATGCGATTTCTTATCTCATTAATTACTGGAGAACACTTGCAAAAAAAATGTAAAGGGTGATAGAAAACCATCAGAAATAAGACAAGGAGAATTTCTCAAGGGTTAAGGAATTCCACATTCTGGATGGTGCTTCAAAAGTAGCATATGGAAATCCCTGCCACAAGAAAGTATCTTTACCGCAACTTTGATTGTTTTCTGCCATGTAAAAACAGGGTTTTTTGTTTAATAGGCATTCAGCTTGCCTTCTGCTTGATTTCTCCGTCACCACCATATTGCAGTGTGTTCAATAAGTTGTTTTTTTTCTCATTGTCTTTCTGTTCTTTCTATGCCAGCCATGATTTCCCGTGACAATGTATTTATCAGACGCAAGCACATGAACAAAATCAGGAAGGATGCCAGTATAGCACCTGCATATCCTCTTTCTCATTAATTTCACAAAGTGGGCAAGTGGTTTGCAGTTAGCACATGAAGATAACTAATGTCTATTTACTGTGGGTAAAAATCATATTGGAAATTTCATAGAAAGGCTAGATTTTAATAGTGTGGCTTTGTAGGTTATTCTGTGAACAAATGAAACTGGAGACACTATGTTCTTTACTAGGGAGCTTTGATAGTTGTTGTTTCCCTATCTCATTTTCATCCACAATAAGTAATTGCCTGGCCTTCAGACACCTCACTAGAATGAATATCTGTTTAAAGAAAACAACAACAAACTTTGAGCTTTTGACAGAGCTCAAAAGAATCAAAAGACAAATGCATAAAAAACCCTTGCTTTCCCCTACTCGTTGGACAGTAATGGGAATTGTGAATAGGGTCATTTGATAGATAGCCTACAAAAACAAGTGTTTGATCAAGCACATATAATATATGGTTCCCATTTGCTAAGGCAATGCTATGCCTACATTCAGCCATCTTGGTTGGGCTGTGACAGATTCCACTGGAGATGCTTTGGTGGGTTCCACTTCTGGTGTCTTCTACCTACCTAGATTCATTTATCATGTCCACTACTTTACTGCATTAATGAATTGGCCTGAGCAATTCAAACACACACACACACACACACACACACACTGTATTTCAAATAACAAAGAAATCTCATTCAATCATCTACTGCCTTTCCCTTGCGAAAGTAGGATCCACTAACTGGGCTAATGTAATTCCATTGTTGTGCTCCTTAGCATTTGAGACATAGGAAACTAATGAGTGCTTCCCTTACCACAGCCAGAGGGATAGATTCCATCAGATTTATCTACTGGCAGGGTTGGGCTGATTTTCACATAAGTGTGATAGCTTGTTGTTGTGGTTGTTTTAAAAAAGAATGTCTGTACTACATACAACATTTTGATCCCATCTTTCCAGTGCTGCATGATTTGTACTGCCTAACTATTAGTTTCTGGGGTAAATTCAAGTTGCTGGTATTAAACTTTTATAGTCTGTTGTTACTTAGGATATTGGTAACTCAATGACTGCCTTCTTCTGCATTTTCCACCCTGCATGCTCCAATCACCACCTGTTGTTCTTCTTGTTGTCTTTTTGTTTGTTTTTTTATAAGATATTTATTAAGATTTTTTAAAATATTACAATAAAAGTGAAAAAATAACAAAAATACAAAATAAAAATGGTTAAAAACACCCAGATTTTCCATTACTTATTTTCCTTTAGCTTGTTTCCCGGACCTCCTCGTACCTCCCTTTTTTGTATTCCACTTCAATCTGTTGGTTCAGCAAATCCTTACCCTCTTTAATTATCCTAATCCTTGATCTTAAAAATAATAGCATTAGATTTTTACCTATTTATAACCCTTTTTTCATATTCCCTTAAAGCATTACAGCTGGAAACCACTTAATTTCTATCCAACATCATTCTAACATTCATTAATTTTACAATATTTCTGTAGATAATCTTTGAATTTCTTCCACTCTTCTTCCACCGACTCTTTTCCCTGGTCTCGGATTCTGCCAGTCATTTCTGCCAGTTCCATATAGTCCATCAGCTTCATCTGCCATTCTTCCAAAGTGGGTAGATCTTGTGTCTTCCAATACTTTGCAATGAGTATTCTTGCTGCTGTTGTGGCATACATAAAAAAGGTTCTATCCTTCTTTGGCGCCAATTGGCCGACTATGCCCAGGAGAAAGGCCTCTGGTTTCTTCAAGAAGGTATATTTAAATACCTTTTTCAGTT
This sequence comes from Podarcis pityusensis, assembly GCF_964106645.2. Classification (NCBI taxonomy): domain Eukaryota; kingdom Metazoa; phylum Chordata; class Lepidosauria; order Squamata; family Lacertidae; genus Podarcis; species Podarcis pityusensis. The sequence goes on along the minus strand of NC_138034.1, from coordinate 60,168,675 downwards.
CATTATATATCATTTCCCAGAAAGCCTTAATCCTTGGGCACGTCCACCAAAGTTTCTTTACATTTCCAACATTTGTTATCGGGCAAGTGATAAATTTTTGCAAGCTTGACTGGGGTCATGTACCACCTGTATATCATTTTCATAATATTCTCTCTTAAAGCATTACATGCCGTAAACTTCATACCTGTGGTCCACAACTGTTCCCAGTCAGCAAACATAATGTTATGTCCAAAATCTTGTGCCCATTTAATCATAACAGATTTCACCGTTTCATCCTGAGTATTCCATTTCAACAGCAAGTTATACATCTTTGACAAAATCTTAGTTTTGGGTTCTAACAGTTCTGTTTCTAATTTTGATTTTTCCACCTGGAAGCCAATTTTCTTGTCCAAATTATATGCCTCCATTATCTGATAATAATGAAGCCAGTCTCGCACTTTATTTTTTAGTTTCTCAAAACTCTGCAGTTTCAGTCTATCTCCATCTTGTTCCAAAATTTCCCAATATTTCGACCAATTGGCCTCCATATTGAGCCTTTTCAGAGCTTTCGCTTCCATCGGTGACAGCCACCTTGGGGCTTTGTTTTCCAATAAATCCTTGTATCTTATCCAAACATTAAACAATGCTTTCCTGACAATATGGTTTTTACATGCTTTATGCGCTTTGACCTTGTCATACCACAGATATGCATGCCATCCAAATACATTGTTAAAACCTTCTAGGTCCAGAATGTCTGTGTTTTCAAGAAGCAACCATTCTTTCAACCAGCAAAAAGCTGCTGATTCATAGTAAAGTTTAAAGTCTGGCAGGGCAAATCCACCCCTTTCCTTTGCATCAGTTAATATCTTAAATTTTATTCTGGGCTTCTTGCCCTGCGAGACAAATCTAGAAATATCTCTCTGCCACTTCTTGAAACAATCCATCTTGTCCACAATTTGCAATGTTTGAAACAAAAACAGCATTCTAGGCAATACATTCATTTTTATCACAGCAATACGACCCAACAGTGAAAGCTTCAAATTTGACCAAGTTTCTAAATCTTTTTTCACTTCCGTCCAACATTTTTCATAATTATCTTTAAATAAGTTCCCATTTTTGGCTGTCATATTAATCCCCAGGTATTTCACTTTCTTAACCACAGTCAAACCTGTCTCATTCTGAAACCTCTCTCTTTCAATCGGTGTAAATTTTTTTTCTCTAAAACCTTAGTTTTTAACTTGTTCAGTTTAAATCCTGCCACTTGACCAAATTCTTGAATTAGTTCTAAAACCCTTTTAGTACTAGATTCTGGCTCCTGTAGCGTCAATACTAAGTCATCTGCAAATGCTCTCAATTTGTACTGTTTGGCTCCGACCTTTGTCTTTTTGGACTGTGTATGTGATTAAGGGGAGCCATACTGAGGTGAAGGTGTCCTCTTCTATTTGCCCCGTGTCAGTTTCAGTTTTTAGGCCTACACCGTCTAAAAGACTTCTACAAAAACTTCAAACCCATACCAACACAATAAATACAATACAAACTAGGGGACACCCAAATACCCTGGCTAAGCCAGTGTGGTGTAGTGGTTAAGAGCGGTAGTCTCGTAATCTGGGGAACCGGGTTCGCGTCTCCGCTCCTCCACATTCAGCTGCTGGGTTACCTTGGGCCAGTCACACTTCTTTGATGTCTCTCAGCCCCACTCACCTCACAGAGTGTTTGTTGTGGGGGAGGAAGGGAAAAGAGATTGTTAGCCGCTTTGAGACTCCTTAAAGGGAGTGAAAGGCGGGATATCAAATCCAAACTCTTCTTCTTCTTCTTCTAACACACCACCAATTACATGCCTTCTTAAACAACCCAGCAGTAAAATCAGCAGCCACTTGGCCCCTAACTACCTTCAAAAACCTTGAACTCTCTTTCTGAAGTCTCCATTGATTGTATCTCCTGGGGCTTGAAGGGGGTTAGTTTAACCTCTAGTTTGCTAGTAAAACTGAATGACTGTGTCACGAAATGCTGTATGTCTTTAAAGTGTGTCACCAACATGAAAAGTTTGGAAAGCTCTGATCTAGTCCAACCCCCTGCAATGCAGAATATCCAGGTGTCCCATATGGGGATCAAACCTGCAACTTTGGTATTAACAGCACCACACTATAACCAACTAAGCTATTCTATCAGTGGCTTTGAGATAAAGTATCTGTACTTTGAGATAAATTAGAAACATTTATGATAAAAAAACACATTCTAAAACAATAGCTTTAAATGGAAACCTTTTTGTGCTAGTTACACTTTTAATGTGGAAGCAGACAAAATGCATTTATGAATGAAATTGACATACATGTGAAATTGACAAGAACTAGAAATAGAATGATCTGTCTATTCCTTCATTCATACCTTTGCCAAACAGTCTGGCAGGCATAAGAATGGAAGGACAGTTGGCTTTTAGATCTGCCCTGCTGGGATGTTGTGAGAGGATGTTGTAATCCAGTATGAACTGCTGTTGGCTCCCCAGTCTTTCCTGCAGAACATGAAGGATGAATAAGAAGAAGCTGGAACAATATTCTGAAGTGGGGCAGAGGCGTGTGATTGGCTCATTTATCCATAAGAATTTGGATTACCTGAAACCTGTAGTGATAAAAAGGCTCCCAAGGGCATAGATATCTCTCAAGAGTTATAAGCAGCTTGGATTCTTCCTTTCCTTTGTACAGTAAAGTGTTCTATATAAAAAGGGAAAATAGTTGATAACCAATCCTCATATGGGCAACACAAGACTAATACACTAGTAATGATATCTCTTTATTCTTTCTGCATCTTTGCTTCATTTCACTGATGCAATAGCTTTGTTGGTGTTAAACTGGAGACAAGGGCAAATTTTCACATTGGCATTTTCCTGATTTAAGGACATTTAGGAGAGGCATAAAAGAGATGTAAATTAGGCTAATGCTGTTAACACACTGTACTAACAAAATGGGCCGAAAGCCTAGAAAGTCAGGACAGTTTTGAGAAGCAATGGCTTATAAAACAAAAGGATGTTAACAGCTCTTTAAGGATGTGTTCATAATTTGGTTGGAGTGATGCTTTCCATTTCTTACTCCAGACACAGGATTTAAGAACTGTCAAAACACACTATGACTACAAGGTATATGAGAGAAATGTTTAATTTCCACCTACTTTATCATGGCCAGAAGCAATAGCTGAAAATGTTTTCACTGGAACACTATTCTGGTTACAGAAATAGCACACATTTAGATTGAGATTGCATCTCCTCACTCCCACACTGCTCTGACTCTGAGGGCACAGGATAAATATTTTCCATCTAATAAGTGGCACACATTATTTCTTTCTTTGGACATGTAATTTACCGCATTCAGCCTTTTCATCTGAGATGCAAACCCAACATGCAGACAAAGACGAGGGTTGGGGTATTGAATACATTCCTTCAGTGATATCTGGAACAGAGCTCTCTTCTTTCTCCCTTTTATTTGTACCAGAGTTAACATGGCTATGTGCACTTTTGAGGGTTTGTTTACACCGCAACAAGCCAGCACACACACACACTCCTCTACATGGAGGGGGGGGCGGTTCTTACTGCTTTTGTATCTGATGACCTACACCTAAAATCTCCTGCTGGATTATGAGCACAGCTTCTACATAGCTATGAGCTATTTTCTGTCTAAAGATAAACTGGTCCAGGATTGAATTGCTACTTTCTACTATATTGTTGACAAAGATTTTATTGTTTAGGGTTTGTAATCCTCATTCATATAATGAGAGCTGTGTGATTTGCCATGAAATATGTGGCAAATTCCTTTGAAGACAAGGAAAGCAAAAGGGAACTGTGTAGAAAATACAGTTGCATAGTTCTCTATTTTAGGGACAGGCAACTGGCACCAAACATAATCCCATAGACACCCTCTCCACAATGCATCTCAGGTTTTCTACCTTGAAGAAGAGAAATAAGCAAACTTCTTTTTTTATCTCCCACATCTGTGTTGGGAACAGCAACAAAAGGTATATCAGAATTCTCCCCTTCAGTGTCTCAGCATTCCCTCTTATATTGATTCACATTTGGCTGTGAGCATCTAAAATCCTGTTATGAGTTTGTGGGTACAAAATGTCCCTAATCCTGGATCCAACAAGTGTTAGAATTTAATCAATGCTTGGGGTGTGGTGTTAAATTGGGTGCCAGACCTCTCTAATCCAGAGATCCAGCAAATGTTAAAATCTAATCAAAGCTAATTAAGACAGGGTGGCTGATTCCCTGTCAAGGGGGGTTGTATATGTGGGGGGGGGGCCCTCCCTCAACAGATAGCCAGAGTTTAGGAAGTATGATGTGACAGAGAAGCAAAGCAGCAAGCTGAAAAGCCAGAGAGGCAGAACAACGGTTGATTTCTGTTTGAATCCAAGGCTGCAGCCATGGGAGAAACAAGACCCTTTTGGGGTGTCAATGCTGTGAACCCATCTATTGCTGGCTCAGGTTGCATATATATGTAAATAAACCATATGCCATAAAGACACTGGAGTCTACACCAGTGTTTCTCAAACTTGGATCCCCAGTTGTTGTTGGACTACAACTTTCATCAACCCTGACCACTGGTTCTGCTAGCCAGGGATGATGAGAGTTGTACTTCAACAACAGCTGGGGACCCAAGTTTGAGAAACACTGGTCTACACTGTGTCTCATTTCCAAAAGGAAACATGAACTCTGGGTGAGTGCACAGCTCTCAGACATTGGAGCAGTGTGCAACAATGCATAAGGAGAGCTCTGGCAATGCCAGAGCTGTTGTTTACACTGGGGTAGGATAGACTGAAAATCCCAGTGCTAACTCCAAATATATCTGGGGATCCTTGAGTAATACGATTTCAGTGCATATCTGCAACCCACTGCTCCTGGTCAGTAGAGTAAATGGGCAAGCAAGTGATCAGATGCATTATTGTTAACTGGGAGCAGTCTTTATTATCACATTACCCCAGCTGCACTGCACTGGCTCCCAGTTTGTTTGTGGTTTCAGTTTAATAGTTTTGGTTTTGATCTTTAAAAACCTTCATGGTTTAGTACTAGGATACCAAAAGGATAGCTTGTCTACACATGTACCTACCTATATACTGATATCTTCAACAGAGCTGTGACTATAGGGAAAAGATCTGGCTCAGTAATGGCACCCTAAGTGTTGAATGCTTTTCATAGAGGTGAAACGTAAAGGTAAGGACCCCAGGACGGTTAAGTCCAGTCAAAGGCGACTATGGGGTTGCAGCGCTCATCTCACTTTCAGGCTGAGGGAGCTGGTGTTTGTCCACAGAAAGCTTTCCAGGTCATGTGGCCAGCATGACTAATCCGCTTCTTGTGCAATGGAACACCATGACAGAAACCAGAGTCCACGGAAACACCTTTTACCTTCCTGCCACAGCAGTACCTATTTATCTACTTGCACTGGCGTGCTTTCGAACTGCTATGTTGGCAGGAGTTGGGACAGAGCAACAGGAGCTCACCCCATTGCGGGGATTCGAACCACCAACTTTCTGATCGGCAAGCCCAAGAGGCTCAGTGGTTTAGACCACAGCGCCACCCACGTCCACAAGGAGGCTTGCCCACATTGATATCTTTGCAGTGCCGGGCAAAGACATTTTTATTTTATCCCAGGGTTTTTAATCCTCTGTGTTGCATTCATATGTTTTTCATTTCCGTTTCTTCCTTGAAAAGCCCAAGAACTCAAAGTAGCCAGTTATGTTTTATAAATGTAAAATACTGAAGTATATCAAGAGCTGAGAGCATGCACGCACTGATCTCTTAATTAGGAAAGATGACTGCTCACTTAATTTCCACCATTTTACTCACAGAGGGGGAAAATACATAAGTTTGTGGAGAGGCTGGGAAGAACACTGGGGCATATTAAACTGGAAACTCCTTGGATTAATGAACAGGCCTGTCAGTGTCAGGCATGTAATTACTGTGCATGTCCCATGTGCATAACGAAATGTTAAAGCTATCAATAGCAGCCACAGTACAGGTTCCCACCCTCTATTTAGTAATGCCTGGTGAAGTGTAATGGGTGTGTGTGTTTCCAAATATTATGTGATCACCATAAAAAATTGGCTAAAGTGTATTTACAATCAGAAGGGTAGGGGAGGGACATAAGGAATGAAGAGGCAGAGCAACCACACTTTATTTCCTGCAGCAGTGCCTCTTCTCTTGGGAAGTGGAATATGTGATGCAAGAGAGCATGTAAGGAAACTGCATCTGGTCAGGGCTGACCCAATACATTTTGTTTCCTGAGGACAAGAAGGTGCTTTCATCTCTTCAGTGTACAAAAGGCAACCAGACAGGCGAATGTGTCTTAGTGACAGCACATTATCCTCCACTGAGATCAACGGGTTACTTTAGGAAGGCTAGCATGGCAGGTTGCATGGTATCCACAGTTCTGCCTTCCAGTGTCTCAGCACTGCTGCCTGCCTCCTAGCATCTGGCACCTGAGGTGGATGGCTCACTCTGTCTAATAGAACGCTGGGCTATGGAAATATCCGTGGTCTAGCAGAGGCTTTATACCCTGCCCAGAAAAGGCAACTTTTCTGCTAACTCCTAAAATACAGTCAATCAGAGCTTCAAACCTGCATCAAGGCAATGAAGGAAACTAGCTCATAGCTGTTCCCATCTCTGTAGGCTGTAATGGCTGGCCACAATAGGAATATAGAGGAATGAAGAATAAGCTTTGCACTTGCTAGAAAAGGGAGAGAGATAACAGAGAGTCTCGGGAATAGGGAACAACATCAGAGGAAAGTTGTTCTACAGCTAAAACAAGAATGGGTCTTGTAATAACTTGAAGTATACCCCAAAATTAAAATGGCATAAACTTTCATGGACTAGAGTCTGCCTTTCCAGATGCAAGACTCTTTGTCAGCAAAAGCTTATGCCAGGGATCGGTTTCCAATGGTTGTCCAGATGTTGCTGGACTAATGCTTCCATCATCCCTAACTATTGACCATGCTGCCTAGGGTTGACAGGAGTTAGGACTCTGACAACATATGGGCAGCCACAGATTCCCTGAAACCTCTTGCTCTACAGTAATGGATTCCTGCATAACTGATTTCTGCATTGATTCTAGTTGGACTAGATGACCCTTGAGGTCCCTGCTAGCTCTATGATTTTGTTGTTGTTTAGTCATTTAGTCGTGTCCGACTCTTTGTGACCCCATGGACCAGAGCACGCCAGGCACTCCTGTCTTCCACTTCCTCCTGCAGTTTGGTCAAACTCATGCTGGTAGCTTCGAGAACACTGTCTAACCATCTCGTCCTCTGTCGTCCCCTTCTCCTTGTGCCTTCCATCTTTCCCAACATCAGGGTCTTTTCCAGGGAGTCTTCTCTTCTCATGAGGTGGCCAAAGAATTTGAGCCTCAGCTTCATGATCTGGCCTTCCAGTGAGCACTCAGGGCTGATTTCCTTAGGAATGGAATACTATAAATAAATTTGATAGTCTTTAATAAAACAATATAATAAAGGGAACCCAATAAATAAAATGTAACATTTTAAAATGCTTTCTTAAAATAAGACAAGTAGATCTAAGGGATCTAGAATGCAATGTTTTGGGAACAGCAAGAGAAAGGAATAAGATATCCAAGGAACAAAAAGAACAAAGTGGAGAACACAGATCCCTCCCAAGCAGGTGTATGCTATATGTACATGGGGAATAAGTACATGTGCTGACCTTATCCACGACAAGCTACATGCAAAATTCACACAACTTCTTGCACGTAACTTGTTTCCATGTATTATTATTTCATAAAGCAGTCTTTATGCATAAATAGAAGTGGAGGAACCCAGCATACATTTTGATGAGAAGAGCATCTGTGGCATAAGACATGAATGGTTTCCCTAGAGCTTTCACTTGTAATGATACATAGGATTTATTGGGCAGAAAGGCAATTGAACATTAAAGATTTAAAGTAAAGATTAAATCAAGAAAGAAGAGAAATATGATTTTGAACTAATCCAGCCAGATGCTGGAAGGATTTAGTCAATTTTTACCAGAAGCTGAGGTCACAGAGGTGGTGGAAAGTACAGCACTGTACTCTTGATATTTAACAATTTACGTGTCAGATTGTGGATGTTTTATGTAAACATTTCAGATACACGATTTAAAGCAATAAGTGCAAGTTTCAATTCTGGAAGTAGATCTCGGGAGAAAATTAGAACACATTGTTTCCAGTAAATTATTTGGAACTTTCACTCAGCAACAGGAGAGGTTGTATTTTCACTGAAGTATTTCATAGTAGCTAAAGCCAAGAGATGGATTATCAGTGGCCCTCTAGATGTTACTGGATTGCAGCACTCTCAATTTCAGCCAACATGGTCAATGAAGAGTGATGGTGGGAGGTGAAGTCCAACAACATTTGAAGTGCCACAGGTTTCTCATCGCTTAACCAAGGCATTAACCCATAAACTAGAAAGTCTTTCATTCAACTCTTAACTTCTGTCATGAACTCAGTAAATGACCTTAAGTCTCTATTCTCATCTGCGATATGGGCACAAAATTGACTTACCTTACAATGTTATCATAAGCGTTGATGAAAAAAAATCCACCAACTGCTTTAAACAATTTACAGCAGAAATGCCAAATCTTATCTTGGTTGTATTCATGGGATGCACATCACATTGCCATATCTTATTTACATATTCCTTAATTTCTAGCCTGCCTTTCAAAGCTTATTGTCCTCACAAGGCAGTTTATAGAAAAGAAAAGAAATTCAAACAGCTATATTGAACATTGGCAAATAAATAACAGCAGTTTACCATTTCAGTCTGCTTGAGAACCAGCAACAGCTGAAACCTTTTTTAAAGCATAGCAACCATTACCAGAACACGGATGGAAATAAAAAGTCTTCGTTCAAAAACCAACAGTGACAAGGAAGTACATAGTTCTGCAGAGAGTGGTTCCAAAGGTTTGGGACAACCACTGAGAGATCTGACGCTAGTATCCACCAATTTATGCATTCTTACGTAGGGGCCATCTATGCTGATCTTAGCACACATGCAGGCTCATGGAGGTGCAGACAGTTCCTCAGATAACATGGTCCCAAAGTGTTCAGAGTTTTAAAGGGCAAAACCAGCTCCTTCATTTGGGGACTATGCACTCTGTGCTTCCAAACATCCATTATATTTGGTGCAATTTCTCCTATTATAATACAGTGGATGTGGGAGAAGGCTATACTTTCCTGTACTCCCCTACACAATCCTTGGAGGATCAGATTCATGTTAGCTAAAGAGCATCTTGCCCAGTTGTGCTGGAGCTTCCCAAGCTAGTCTGCTGCCTTCATGAGTGGTGGAGGATGTTGCATCATCCCCAATGCGATTCCAAGTGCTAGCCCAGTCTGATACTGTATGTGAAATGGGGTGGGCATTTATTTTCTTGTCCCTTTCCTCAAATAGCTGGCTCTGAAGATAAAATTACTTTTATTTGCCCTGGCTTTCAAAAAGATGCCTATATAGCTAGTTTCTCTCTGAACCATCCTGGGAGTGCTTCTGAACTGAGGGTGGTTTCATAAATTGCTTGAATAAATAATAAATAACTGATTATACACCAGCAACCGTACCTATATCTCTATGGCTATTCAGCAGTAATGAAATTTTTTTTTGCTCTTGAAGGCTTGCAAAAGCCTAGCTCTCATCATTCTGTGAAATAGTTATAAAAACTTTATTTAGTTGCGGCTGAATTTGAGTAGACAAAAATTGGGTTACTATTCTAGGCAGGCTATGTGGTTTCAGGGTTTTCAATTTGGCTGGGATTTTGTGGGATTAGATTTAGACACTTTATAATGTATACTAATTGTTCTTTTTAAAATGTCTGAGCTCCTGTCCTTAGATTAGGCGTATTAAGAATTCTAAATAATTTGAGTATTTGGCCCCTCTTTACTCATCACCCTTGGTCACACAGACCAGGTTTGAAATTGCAGCATGGACAGGTCACATGGAGAGATGCATCAGTGATGTTCTCTTCAATTAGGGAACCTGTCAATTTTGGTTTCTCTTAGTTTCTCAGTTTCCCAATCTAAAATTCAGTTTTGTGTATTTCCACATCAAATTGCACTTTCTTAAAAGTCCTCGTGAAAATTCATAGCATTTGTGTGTATTTCTCATAATATACATATTGTGCATGCAATTTTGACTAATATACGGATATTTGCAAAACAATTTCTGTTAATACAATGCACTTTTTAATGTTATTTCAGTAATATATGCATATTTGTACACACTTTAATTTGGCTAGAATTATGCAACATTCAGAGAATTGCAAGTTTCGAAGAATGGCTGTGTTTCAGTTTGCATATTGCTTTGGAAAGTGCAAATTAGGTAAATTCATGTTTAAAGGCAAATGGAATAACATTTCTCCCCAATCCTTACCTTTAACCAAGACTCAGGCTGGTTGTTAGGAAGACTGCAAATGAAGTTCTCTCTCAGGTTTCGGAGACTAGCCTTAGGAGCTGTATGTCAGGAGGACAGTTCTCTCCCTCTCTTCCTTACTACAGCCTAGGAGGAAGAGGGAGGAGAACACAGCCTTCACTAGCATTTAGACTCTGTGGCAGTTTCCTCAGGCAGTTAGATCTCTCAATGAAAGACAATCAGAAGGAGCCATCTAATCTTGCATAAACTCTTCCTGGGCCCTATCATTATTGCTGTTTTGCCCTTCCAGTGACATTTACTGAAACAAACCACAAGACTAACAGTATTAGCAGCCTTGGGTTCCCATACATAGTTGAACCACAACTCCCATCAACCCTGATCATCAAGCCCATGCCAGCTGGGATTGATGGGAGTTTGTAGTCCAAACTTCTGCAGGAAACCAATTTGGGGAAAGGCTGCTTTAGATGGTATAAGGGGTGATATCATTGGCTATATGAGTGATATCTCACACTTCCAGGAAAAGAAAAGTGTATGGTGTATTCTACAAAGTCTGTACCATCCTAGATTTTGCATGTTATGAAATGCTGCTTGTTTAGTTAATGGCCAGAGAACAGGGGTAGTCTTGTTTGCAACTGACAATGCTGGATGTAGGGTGGTGCAGGCAATTCCCCCAGAGTGCCGAGGTGAGGGGGCACAAAATTGAGAAGATCCATTTTTGAGAAGATCCAATTGGGGTGCCAAATTTTGGCATCACACAAGGCTCCATATTCCACAATATTACTAAAGTCTGCCCCTGCTATTGATCTTGTGTATGATGCCATTGGAGCCTTTTCAGGAGGATCAAAATCCTTTAAATAAATGTTACAAGTGAACACAGAAGGGTTAAAGTTTATTATTTTTATTTAATTATTTGTCAGCCACTTTACCTTGCAACCCAAAGCAACTTACAACCAAACAAATAAAGATTACCAAGATGCACACTGTTTGTCAATAAAGAAATATATTAAAACCATTGTGGGTGTTCCACGTATGAATTCTGGATTTTTCCTTTAAAAAAAAAAAAATGTTTGGTCCTTGGTGGCCTGCTTTTTTATGATTAAAAATGGGCTGCTTTCAAAATGAGCATTTCATATCTGTCTTTGCAGTTATTTCCATCTCCTCCTTATTTTTGAATTGTTTGCTTTGATTTGTTTCATTTTTAATGTCCCATCAGCAGAGGACAGCTAAAGAAAGAGGCCTCATAAAATATGCACTGTAAGAAGCCAATGCATATTGCTTCTTGATTCATATTTTGAATATATGTCTGCAGTTCACCCTCATTATGTCTGTCTACAGCTCGTACATCCTCTGTCATTCTACACAGCCCCTTTTCTCAACTTTTTAATGGCACGCCTTAAAACAATGTCTGGAGCTCAAGTTGCTATACATAGTTATATATAGATAAGCCCTACTTAACAAGGTTGGCCCTACTGTTAGGCATAGTGAACCAGCTGCCTCAGGTTACAGATACTCAGGTGCAGTGAGCCTTGGTGAGGTTCTTGGAGGACAGAGACACATGTGTCAAGTGGTCTGCCCTGCACTCCCCTAATCTAGCCTGCTGTCCTCAGTAGCAATGCAGGGCAGTGCCAGCTTCTGTACATGGAATTTGGAAGTAGGAATGAGGACACCATATTGTCCTTTACTTTAGTCAGCAGAATGTCCTGGGCTGGCCCTGCTATTCAGTAAGAAATGGCAGAGTTAGAGCCAGGTCCACAATAGTCCTGTGCTGTGCTGATGTCAGTTGTACCCTTACCTGCTTCAATACAAGCAGCTGAGGCATGGGCAGACTTGTACAAATGCAAGCAAAACACTCTCCCGATCTGCTGTGGCAAAGCGATGCGCCTCTGTTCTCATGAAGCCCTCCCTGTCTATCATAGCCAGGAACAGGAGCCTGTATGTATGCAAGGTTCTGTCTCACAGCTCATTTGTCTTGGTCAGTAAAGAGTGATAAGTGATGCTCAGCCTGTTGCCAGGTCTGCTAAGTCAATGCTATATAATTATATTGGGTGGAACTGATACACTTTTGTGGTGCTGATAAGCTCCAGGCCTCTTCTCTCTGGACATGGCGTGCCAGAGATGAAATTAGAAGGAAACTAAGAAGGAAGGGGTGAGAATTCAGAATGAAGCTAATCAATAGTATCAAATATATTTCTCCCCTCAAAAAAGCCTTACAACACCTGCATGTTGCAGATAAAGAGGTTAAAGAAGATAAAAATGCAAAGCTAATGGTAAAGTTGTTGCCCAAGGTTATACTACCTGAGGTGAGCGGAACCGCAAAGAGGATTCTAGCAGGCCTTGTTTTAAACATCTTCCTCCGATAAAATTCTTCTCTTGGCTTTTTGAAATCCTCTTCCACCCTCCTTGTTATCCCAGGAAGCCTTCCATGGGTTTCTTTTGATGAGCCTTTAAGTAAGCAGGAGTGCCTTGTTTCTTAAGCACAACAAGATAACTTACCACCCACTGGTGTTTCTGTGTAAGATGCTGTACCTCATGATAAAGCTCTTTCAAGACTGTACCACTTGAGACTGCATGTGGGGGTGACTAATGTCTGAATGCGTCAAAAACTTCCTGCGTATAAGATGCTATGTGTCTTTAAAAGAGGTTCTCTGCAGTTGTGTGGTGCTGATCTACTTCTTATGCCACCAGAGATCTGTTTCTATGCCAAGCCTGGTAGAATGAATGCTGCCGAGATTGTAATGTGCAGATGTTGTCTGTCCACAGTGATCTCTGCTCTAGACTCCTTCTGGATAGATGACTGTAATTCATTATCCAGGCAATACTTGAAGACAACTCAGATGCTTCAAATAACGGAGAATTCAGCTGCCAGAATTTTGACTAGTGTAGCCAGATTTGTTCACATTACACAAATCTGGAAAGAACTGCATTGCTTGCCTGTTTGTCTCCAGTCCAAATTCATGGAGCTGGCGATTAACTTTAAAGCTCTAAAAATCTTGAGGCCCAAATATATACAGTAAAAGCTCTTCCCAAACTAGCCCACACATGTTTTAAGATCTTCCACTGAGGCTCTAAACCAAAGGGTTTTCATATTGGAAGTGTGTTATATATAGTCACACAGGAAAATATTTTTGCAAGCGTGGTCTTGGATTTTGAATGGTCTCCCAGAAAAGGTATACCTGGCACCAGCTTTACACTTTTTGGTGCCGGATGAAAACTTTTTTTGTTTTTGTTTACTTAGGCATTCTAAATTATATAAATTCCTCAGACTGTTTTGTAATTTTTATTTGCTCCATTTTATTTTACTTGCTAATTGTATGTACACTCGAAGACCATTTTCTGCTGGGCTTCCATCACCAGACTCCACATATGTTGGCAGAGTGCATATAAGTGTGCCCCATCCCATTCTGCCCCATTCTGCCTGGCCCCTATTCCACCCTTCTCATGGCATTTTGGTGACATTTTTGGTCACTTCTGAGTTCAGCGCTGTACGCACATGTGCAATCACACAGCTTTCAGACATAGGTTAATCAGTCATTGCCTGTATTGTTTTAGTGTACTTTATTTATAATGGCCTGGATTGAACTGACCCAGTAGTACTATTGGAGGCCAGCAGAAGGCTCCTGCTAGCACAATGGGGTCTCTCTCCTCCCCACTATGTGCCTCTTCCTAATCCACTCTGGAGGTTCAGGAGAATCCCCCTCCCACCGAACAGCTAGAGTGGGGAGGAGCGGGGGCATCATTCCATCTGGTAAGCAGAAATGCTTGCACTGACAGAATGATCAAAAGAGTGTGATGTTGAATTCCTCCCAATATTTAATTGTTTTTATATTAGGTTTTAATTAATGTATTATTTATACTGCTACGCCGAAATCTGCCTGGACAGACGGTGGTATAGAATGCTTTGAGTTAATAAATAGCAATACATCGCTTTAACATTTAAACATTCACAGAACCCATGGAGTACATATACCTCAACAACTGTAAAACACACTACAAGTAAAATGAATAAATGGTCATTTACAATTTCTTAGTCCTGCACTGCATTGCTTCTGCCTAGACAGATGATTAAATGGGAAAGTTAAGTAAAAGAGCTGCAAAGTATGCATTTACAAAAGCTGTAGACAGAATTGTCTTCTCACTTTCCTGCCCTTGAACAATAGGTTTCCATGGACAATTGTTGAGCTTCTCTGCCTGCTTGCAATAAGGATGGAACTGGGTGTTCTGTTACTCCTTTAAAGCGACCAGTTGCTCATTGTTATTAAAGATCTTTTTACGTTCTGATTCATGAAGCAAAGGAGAATACGGTACCCATCACCCATTCCATGCAAAGAAGCTAGTTCAGGAGTGGCTGTTTGGTGCACTTAACAATGTCCTTCAACATCTCACCATGGTTTTCTCCCCCTCCCAGCATCTGTTGTCCAAGGTGCGTGCTTCACTGCCTTATTGTAGAGCTAGTTGTGCCTGGTTGTGTATGTTTTAATCTGTATTGCACTGCATCATGCCTTTTGTAGTACTGAAACTGCGTAAATGATTTTGTTCTTGGCATGCATTTCTCCCTCAACATGAGTGAAGATGGCATGGTATGAAAAAGGTTAAAATATAGCAAAAATACAGATGGTTTGGCACAAAATGTTGTACTATCACAAGGATACACAGTACTCATTCATGTCAGCATGACTTATAAGCAGATTGGTTTGAAACATGACAGATTTTGGAATGGTTGCCAGAATGTTTGTTTCAGGATGTGGAAGTTCTAGCAAGGCTAGGAAAGTCTTCTTGTCTGCACCATAAAAAGCTTAGTGGAAAGGAGAAGAAACAGCACGACTCCTTTCTATTATCCAGTAGAGCAAGGGATTAAAAATACCTATTTGGACATGCATGCTATCTTTGGCTAGGTAAGACTAAATGGAACGTAGAAAATCTTCTACAGTGGTACCTCGGGTTACAGACACTTCAGGTTACAGTCACTTCAGGTTACAGACTCCGCTAACCCGGAAATAGTACCTCGGGTTAAGAACTTTGCTTCAGGATAAGAACAGAAATCGCGCGGCGGCGGCATGACGGCAGTGGGAGACCCCATTAGCTAAAGTGGTGCTTCAGGTTAAGAACAGTTTCAGGTTAAGAATGGACCTCCGGAACGAATTAAGTTCTTAACCAGAGGTACCACTGTAGTTGACTGTGGGGTGCATGATGCAAACTGTGGTAGCCAACATGGTGCTACCCAGTTGTTTTGGACAGCAATTCCCATCAATCCTAGCCAGCATAGACAGTGGTCAGGGATGATGGGTGTTACTGTATAGTACACAACAATTGGCTAGCCCCCCAAGCGTACTGTGACAATGGGTTGGATCCAGAGTTCATTCATACCACTTGGAGCATCTGCTGAGGGGTGTTCCACTAAGAGAATATCTTCTTTGAGAACATCTCCTCTGATGGAGTAGAGAGGTGGGGAGAGAGATTACTTTTGGCATTTCCTCTTTCCCTGCAGCTCCAACACCACCTTCCACACTATTCCGGAGAGCCCTCTATCCCTCCAGAACAATGTGAGAGGTGGGGCTGCTGGGGGAATCAGGGAACTGGCAACAGTCACCTTTAATCTTCCTCAGCCAGCAGGATCCCTCCACTAGATCAAAACCTTCTGGGGGCGGAATGAAACTTCCGATACGTGGAAGGTGAAGTCTGGATCAACCGCATTTGTTGTGCTGTGCAGATCTCTCATTTTCCCTAAGGCTGCTACCAACCTGAGTAAAGCAAGTGCCTCTGTGTCAGTCTTCAAGGATTCAAGAGCAAGTGCCTTCTACAGCAGCTTATTTAGGATATGCAAAAGCATTTGTGCCAATGGCATGCACAACCCATATTTCCTTTCTTTTTAAACAACACATATCAGATACTGAGATAATGAGCTGTACTGTTTTGAAAATCTGTAGTTTTCCTTGCCTTTGAAGAAACTCATTGGCTTCTGCAACCTTTTAAACATAACTATGATCCATCACCATATGGACCTTCATTTCAGAGCAATGGATCTGCTTTTCATTGATTACTTAGAGAGGAAAACATAATTGGCATTCTGCTCCAGCAAACAGTACAACAATCTGCTTGGAGCCTTTTGTTCTTATTATTCAATTGTAGGACAGAGATAGTTATTTCCCCCTCTGCTTAATAGAGCTGGAGCAACAAAAGCATTGCCATATTGTGCATGGTTACGTTTATCGATGCTCAGATGATGTGGGTTCCTCCTCATGCTAGTTCCCATCCACTTTGGCAAGGAACACCAAGGAAACAAACTTGCTCATGTTGCAGACAGCTGAGAGGGACATTAACGATTTCCCATAATTTCTTTTGTTCCTTTTTATTTTGTATCTTCCCAGGCACTTTTGTAGTTGGCCCCTAATCACAGCTATGATCAAAGTCATCACAGTTTAATGACTCAAGATCAATTTAACTAAATAGATACCTTCTGGTGAGAGAGTCTCTATGTCTGTGAGGATTGTGGTGTGTGCGTGTGTGTTTTGTTTGTTACTTAATTGGGACCCGTTCAATAGAATGTTGTCTCACACAAGTCTGATTGCAGAGGCTTGATTTTTAGCAGTGTTGTTCCTTTTACACTGAGCCAGGAAAAATATGATGTGTTGCCTGGCCTTTTTATTTAGCATATAAGCAGTGCCACTGATTGCAAGCTGTTAATTTAATCAAATAGGACTCAGTTAGGAACATAGGGAGCTGCTTTATAATGAGTCAGACCAGTGGTCCATATAGCTCAGTATTGTCTGCACTGATTGGCAGCACCTAGCCCTACCTGGCCATGCCTTCTGCAGGCAAAATAGATGCTCTACCATTGGGCTAGCTCCTCTAACTCTTTACAAAATTCAAACAATATGTAGCCCTAATCCAGTTTTAAATGTTTTTGCATATTTTTAATTGTTCCACCATCCATCCTTGAGGCAATTTGGGTAATATTAAGAAAGCTGCTTTCATTTGTCTTACTGCATCCCCTTTATGTTTGCCCTTTAACTTCCTCTTTGGGGCACTTAGCAAAGGACGTGGAAGGAAATTAAACCTGTCAGTCCCTGTGTGTTTTCTCTAACGGTGGATTTCTGTACTATCGCAGGTGCTAAAGGGACTCCAAACAGCTAAGCAATTTGCTTCTATTTATTTAGGAGAGAAATATTTGTTTAATATGTGATAAAGTATTAAAATGAAGGAGAGCATGCAACAGCTCTGTCCCTGGACAAAATAATAATAATAAAAATCTCTAGCTCCATTTGATCTTCTTGGCTCTTCTTGGTGAATATTTATGAGGAAAATTAAGGCTGACTAGCCTTTGTATAGAATGCTTGCAAGAAAGTACACAATGACAGTAGGTCAAACTTCAAGACGGTGGAATTAAATATAATAGTTGTGGTATGGCACTTGTGATGTGGTGTTTCTAGTTTGTACAGGGTGAGAAAAAGAGGTCCAAATGTGTTCTACTGAAAAGCGCACAGCAGGGCCTAGTATCCCCCACCCCGGACACTCTTTTGGTGGACTGCACATTAGAAAATCAATACATGGCACTAAACAGGATGGGTTGTTCCTGGGGCAGGGCAGAAGTAAAATGCGGCATTTTTGTATTACATTTAGTGGGAAGTCAGAGAAAGGGAGGGGGTTAAAATATGCAAATAGCACACAGTAGACAGAATAAGGATTTGTTTGTTTTAAACTAACTCAAAGAATGAAGCCTTTCTGCATGAACATGCTTGACAACCCATAATTAATGTCTGTGAAGTGCTGAAAGTAGGGTTGAAGAAAATTCATTAATATTTTTAGGTTCACCAGCAGCAATAACAGGCTTTTGCCTCTTCCAGTGTTCCCTGCAACTAAGTATTGTCGTGTTAGAATAAAGGGGAGACAAAACCACCATTGATGGGGCGGGGTCACCCTTTCACCTACCCAGAATAATTCTCCATTTTTTTCCTAATAGAAAAAGAAATCCACGGGACGGACAATCAAGAAAGTAATGATCATTTCCTGTAATTGCATTGTTTAGCATGGAGTTAGAAGTTCAGGTTACCCTTTGAAGACACATGTACTTATAATTTGCAAACTATTCCATGGAGCAAAACAGAGTTGTTAAAACATGTTATATTGATTAAGGATCTGTCCTGATTTCATGATGCCATCTTTCCTAGATCTGAAACAGATCCAAGACAGTCAGATCCATATTCCAAACTACTGCAATTTTAAATGTCCTTTTAAATTTATCTGAAGTCATCTGTCTGTGGAAAATGTTGCTTCAATGAGACCGTTCCCTGCTTCCCGAGATGGATATGGAGAGGGCCTGCCAGTTCCCACAGCACATAAAGTTGTCATGTGATGAGCACCCTGCACAGTATCCTTTGCTATCATCAGCCAGTGGAAGTCCATAATCAAGTGATTGTGGGCAGAATGCAGTTGCACTGATGAAGAGCTTGCCATCTTCCCACAGGCATGTGGGCAGCCACTGTGAAAATAGCAGGCTGGACTAAATGGGCTAGTGGCCTGATCTTATGTTCTGAACTGCAAAACATTAAATTATCAAATGGGGTGGGAGTGTTTTCTAGGGATCCAAGGCAAATGATTAAAGGAGAAGCAGATACAGTGGTACCTCTGGTTATGAACTTGATTCATTCCAGTGGTCTGTTATTAACCTGAAACTGTTCTTAACCTGAAGCACCACTTTAGCTAATGAGGCCTCCTGCTGCCGCCGCACCGCCGGAGCATGATTTCTGTTCTCATCCTGGGGCAAAGTTCTTAACCCGAGGTTAATCCAGCTTCTGGGTTAGCGGAGTTTGTAATCCAAAGTGTTTGTAACCCGAGGTGTTTGTAACCTGTGGTACCACTGTATAGCATCCAGCTTACCTTCCTCTCTTTGGAGACCAAAGTAGCTTCCTCTTCTCTATCAAAGTCCACTTAAGGTGTAATGATTAGAGTGGCAGACTATGACCTGGGATGCCAGGGTTCTAATCTCCACTCTGCTTTCTAATAAAAAACATTCATGTCAAGAATCTATAGCTATTTCCCCCCTCTGAAAACAAACAAACCAACAAACCACCCTCCTGGTAATAATCTTGTACAGACAAATGAGCATTTTGTGGAGCAACTAGGCAGTGCAGGGCAGACATTATAGAATTATTGTATCTTGTCACAAACTTACTTCAAGTACTGTGAAGATCACAGGCACAACTTTAGCCAGCTAATAGCTTGCAAAGAAGACCAGGTCAACTGTTGCATGCACAATGATCTTGTGTACTCCTCCCTGGCTGTCAGTCAGATCTTGATTCAAGCAGTTGCTTATATGTACTTTCCTTTCCTCCTGCGTAGTCCCATGAGAAGTAGCACCATGTCGCTAGCTGAGCCCTACCTGGTGGCTCTGAAATTATCATGTTGGTTGTGATCATGTTGCTTGTACTTTTGTAGCCAGAGAGTGTCTGGGATCCAGCTGGAAACCCTGGGAACTGTCATGGACTCCTTTGGTACTGTGTCTCAAATGATGGACTTGGCTCAGCAGGAAGAGGGAGTTGCTCTTGATGATGACTTTCACTGGGACTTCCTGTTCCTCGTGCTTCATCTCTCCCTCCAAAGAGATTTCAGGTTCAAACTTTGGACATGGCTGGATCCTGACACTTCGATATGCATCTATTAAACAATATAGCTGGCTATGTCTTAGTGAACTCTTACTTTAGACAAGATCCTATACAGAGCAACACATATAAACCCAGCATATTCCTCATTCATTCATCACTGTTTTAATCTGGATGACTTGATTGCGTTTTTGTTTTCATTGTTGCTACTGCTTGATTTGTCATGCCGAGCTGTGAAACTTCTAATATCCCCAACTAAATTGTTTGCAAGTGTGTTGATCAAACAACAGAGCAGAGTAAATATCTTTGTTCTTCAGCAGCATGAAACATTTTCTGAATAATACCTGAAGTCCTGTCAAAAACACACCAACTTGTGTTACTGCACTCGTAAATCAAACCAAGGAACCTCATTAGAATGAGTGAAAGAACATAAGAACAGCTCTTCAAAGGAGCATCAGGAAAGTCTAAATATACACATGCTTGCTTCAAAGGCTCCCAGTTTAACAGCTATTGGATGTCCAGAAATACCACTAGATCTAAGTGATGTCAGGAAAATATTTGAAAGCACAAACTATGAGAACTGAGAGCTTTCTGTCAAGTGGATCACAGCCCAAGTATGCCCTGCATATTTATGAATAATCTATGCACTGGAGGGGTGGATATGAAAGAGAAAGAAATAAGACAATGACCCCTGAAATTTTGAAGGTGAACTGATTTGTTGCAACTTGAGCTTTCACAAGCAAGAGGGTGAAGCACATTTTAGAAATATAAATACATGCAAGATGCAGTATGTATAATTACATGCATCTAGACTGTGGGCTGGTTTCCACACGACCCTGTTATGGCTTGCATGCAATGGAACAAAAGTGAGAGTTTGGAGATGGTACTCTGATATTCACATTGGCTATTTAATGATAGCTAAGGTCTATATTCACAGGCTTTGTTCTAAATCTGCCTCTGGCAAATTATTTGTGAGATGTTTACCACTTGCAGGGCCATGAGTTTACCTGGTGAGATGTACATATGACAAAAAAATCTAACACTGATTTTATGTGCACTTTATCCTCTCCTACTGAGTTTGTGGCACCCTTTCTTTCTTTTTTTAGTAAGTCTGGATATTTTTATGGGGGCTGTTTCTGCTACCACCTCATCTTCTTCCATTCATATGTGAATCAATCTGCAAAAAGTGGTGTAAAGAAAATAAGCAGCAAGTCAGTAAACACCAGACTCAAGCTGATAAATACAGCTCCCGGTCCCTTAACACTTTGCAAGATGTATGCAAATACAATATTATTCATTACTCTTCCACAGGCCCCCATCTTCCTATGGTGTCAGTGATTAATTTGCTTCCATTCACTTCCTTGCTGTGATAGTTCAGTCCCACAGCTAAGTTTAAATATTAGGCAAACTTTGCAGGTAAAAAAAAATCAGGGCAAGAGCTATGCATTTCCAGCGTGGGTTTCCAAATGACGGACTGCATGACTTTGTGTACATTTCCTCAGCTTGCTACTGTAGCAGCTGCATAACTCACCTTATGGGCTAGAGACATTCTCTCCAAGTTCTGAGTAATTATGCAGATGTTGCTGTCAGGAGCTTGTCTTGCATGCCTGTTTTTTTGTTTTTGTTTTTTAATGTCTGAAGACACGCAGTAAACATCATTATGCTCCTTCACAAGCTGCCTATGCAACCCCTGGAATGATGGAGTCTGTATAGCTGTATTCATTTTTGTGTGCACGGGATGTTGGGAACATACATCTAAACCTTTGATTCTGAATGAAATATATCGTATGTTGAAGTATGCCTGTTGTTTATACCACCACCTTATATATCAGTTATATTCAGTCCTGGGGGTATTTGTTTTGTTTTTATTCCTATTTTCTCACTCCACTGACTGAAAGTGTCTTTTGTACAAGAGACAGCAAGCAATGCATACAACAAGTTCATATTGTTGTTCTCTGGCTCTAGGCACAGTAAGAAAATAATGAAAGTCATGGTAAGAATCATTCCTCAGGTTTGTGGGGAAGGCTGTAGGTCAGAGGTACAGATTTGCATGCAGAAGACATTAGGGTCAACCCACAGCATCCCCAGGTAGGGATGGAAGTAAAAACAGTCTGAAATCCTGGAAAGCTGCTGCCAGTCAGCATGGCCAAATATATGCTATATGGACCAATAATCTGACTCAATATAAGGCAACTCCCCATGTTCTTATGGTTTATTAAGTTATTATTATTAACCCGTACATTGTGGTTGCTCCCAGACTTCGGAACCCCCTTCCTGGAGAAGTTAGACTTTTCTCTCATTGCTGTGTGCCATTTTGAACTTTTTCTATGGCTTATTTCATGGCATTAGTAAAGTTGTCGTGTGTGTGTGTGTGTGTGTGTGTATACTTCACATACCTGTTCAATATAAACATCACAGCACCAGTCCTTTCCTTAAAAGCAAGCAGCCCTAATAGAGAAGGAAGTTCCAAAAGGCTGATTGCGGCAAGCTGCTGATTCTGTAATAGTTGGCATAGCTTGATATAAAAAGAGACCTTCATTATAACCTGTTTTATGTTGCCATACATCTTTATCTTAAACATGTCCTGGAATTTTGAATTGGCACACACCATTACACTAGGATAGTCAGAATCAATTTGCATATGTGTGGAACAGGCCCACTGAAACTGTGATGCTTTCAGCAATGAAAACAGTTATTCCTCCATCTAAACACCTGTTTGTCATAACTATCAAGTTGGATCAGGAAGAAGATAACCCCACTTTTAGATTCTTATGTCTTTGTAAATATATGCAGCTATTCTGAGCTTCATTTAGAAATGAATGGGATTATGCTGTTAAGTCAAAGCACATCACACACCTTTGGGGGGCACTTAACCTTGTTCTAAAAGAGGTGGGCGAATTAATGTCTGTTTCCTTGGAGATGTCATGTGAGGGCCATTCATTAAGTTCTACAACACGAGGTTAGAATCCTGCCATAGCACAATGCAAAGGCAGCCTTGGAACTTGCCACTTAAAAAACAACCCAAAGAAAAGCTGAAACATAGCTTGTTATTAATATTGCCCCCAGGAGGCTGCTTACATCAGAAAACTTGCTTAAAAGGTCATCACTCAGGAGCCTGTGCTTTTTCTTCAATTTAGAGCTGCACCTGCTGTTCGCATAATAATTTCCCTTCTATGTATGGAGTGCTGTTTTGTTTTGTTTTTCTATAAGGAGAGGCAGATGGAAGACAAAAACCTATTACTCGTTTAAATCTTTAAGAATATTCTGTTGTGGTGTTTATAGACTCAGGCAGAATTGTAACGTTCAAGATACTCATCTTAAGCAAACACATAATTATTAAGTCTTGTTGGAATCAGCAACTAGATCCAGGTAGCTAGAATGCATTTTGGGGGATTAATAATTGCTCTATTGTGTTTTTCTTTTTCTTTTTATGCAATACTTAAAATCCATCTCAATCCAGAGGATTCACCAAGGTGCAGATCACTGCTCTCAAGTATAGCAATGCATTTTAAGAGCACCTGTGTTTATTGCTTTAGAAAATGGTATTCATCGTAACCATCATCAACAACAGTGCTGGCAACAAGGACAATTACCTACCCCTTCCACCTTTCGAAACAAAGGGGCATCTTGGGTGTAGAGAAGGTCAATGGAGCACAATTGTTGAGTATGTCCTCCGCCTGTAGAAGGTGGGGCTGAAATAAATTTACCTGCTCAGAATGCTCAATTTCAAATGAGGGAGGGAGGAAATAGGCAAAAGTTGGCAAGCCCCTTCAGTTTTCAAGGTGGGGAGGGGCAAAATTTGGATTGGGGAAATGAAACTCGTCAACCATGAAATGCTGCTAGTTTGTTGAATGCCATTATTGTTGTTAGTCCAATAACCCTCATACATGACCAGCACTGTGGCCCTATCTGCAGCATACATGTAAAGCAGTATTATACCACAACAACTTTGCACATACACTATGTAAAGAATGAGAGTTTACTACCCCCTTTAAACCATCCCATGCTCTCTCTCCCCACCTCTCTCCTTTCCCAACCTTATGCTGTCTATACCATTGGTGTCTCTCATAGAATATAACTGATCTGTAGAAGGGATTCTGTGAACAGAAAACAGAGACACTGTATGTACTTTTGCAACCCAAGAACATCTTTAATAAAAACATTCTTTTTAACAGTGATGTCTTCTGGGGAACACTAATTTTTAAGGGTGCTGAGAGTTGGTCGGAGCTACAATCCTCTGAGTTCACAGGGAAGAGGGATTGATTCTGAAACCACTCTGGGAGTTGTATGTTTGCGAGAGGAATAGGGTTCTCCTGTGTGTCCTTCACGAACTACAGTTCTCAGGAGTCTGTGGGGGAAGCTATAATATTGCTTTAAATGTATGGGGCAGATGGGGCCTATGTGATAATGTAGGGTTGCTCTGATGGGGACTTCTGGACTTTTGAAAAAATGGTGATGGAGCCAGTGCTTGGTTCGCCACATTATTATGTAGCATCATTCTACCAGATTTCTAGGGGCAAATGATGGCTACTAGGAGAATTGACCCATGGGATGTGCACCTCCTCATACATAGTTTTTTCCATTCATCTGAAAATCCTCCAAATGGCTCACTTTGACCACCTGAAAATGGGGTGATGATTTCAACCCAGTCTTACCAGCTTTAGTTTCCAGAATCTCCAAGTAAAACTATTTAAAGTTACCACAGCCAAAGAACCAATGGCCGCAGCAGAATTTTTCTTTTTTTTTTTAAAGCAATTTATTAGGTTTTACAATAAAAATAAACATAATAAACAATATAACATTGATCTTAACATATTTTCACATTTTCTTTGGACTTCCTCACATCTCCCGCTCCCACTTTCATCGTTGTAACGTTTTGTCAGCAATTTATCATCTTATTTAAATTCTTATATCCCTTCTATATTTCATACTCTTATAATTCTCAGAAGAAGCTAAATTTCACAGTCTTACTTATTTTCTTAAAAACTTCTAAATTTAGTGGTGCTCAGTTATTTTGATCTAGCATCTTGTTTAGCATTCACTCAAATTACAATACTTTTGTAAATAATTCTTAAATTTCTTCCAGTCCTCCTCAATCCTCTCTTCTCCCAGGTCACGGATTCTGCCGGTCATTTCAGCCAGTTCCATGTAGTCTATCAGTTGTATCTGCCATTCTTCCAGTGTGGGTAGATCTTGAGTTTTCCAATGTTTTGCGAGAAGTATCCTTGCTGCTGTTGTTGCATACATAAAAAATGTCTGGTCCTTCTTTGCCACCCCTTGGCCGACAATACCCAAAAGGAAAGCCTCTGGTTTCTTAGTGAAGGTATATTTAAATACCTTTTTCAGTTCATTATAAATCATTTCCCAGAACGCCTTCACTTTAGGGCAAGTCCACCAGAGGTGGAAGAACGTTCCCTCACACTCTTTGCATTTCCAACACTTATTATCAGACAGGTGGTAAATTTTGGCAAGTTTGACTGGGGTCATATACCATCTATAAATCATTTTCATTACATTTTCTTTCAGAGCGTTACATGCAGTAAATTTCAATCCATTACTCCACAACCTCTCCCAGTCCTCAAACATGATATTATGCCCAATGTCCTGTGCCCACCTTATCATAGCCGATTTAACCGTTTCATCTTGTGTATTCCATTTCAACAGCAAGTTATACATCCTTGAAAGTACCTTAATCTTTGGTTCTAACAATTCTGTTTCTAATTTCGATTTCTCCACCTGGAACCCTAGTTTCTTATCATTTTTAAAAACTTCTTTAATCTGAGCGTAATGTAACCAATCTCGCACTTTGTCTTTCATTTTCTCCAAACTCTGCAATTTCCAATTGTCTCCATCCTTTTCTAGTATTTCCCAATATTTTGGCCATTTAGCCTCCATATTGGGTCTTTTTCGGGCCTTGGCTTCCAAAGGTGAAAGCCACCTTGGTGTTTTATTTTCCAGCAAGTCTTTATATTTTGTCCAGACATTAAACAATGATTTTCTGACAATATGGTTCTTAAAGGCCTTGTTTGCTTTAACCTTGTCATACCATAAATATGCATGCCATCCAAAGGCATTGTTAAACCCTTCCAAATCTAACACATCAGTGTCTTCAAGAAGTAGCCAGTCTTTTAGCCAGCAGAACGCTGCGGCTTCATAATACAACTTTAAGTCTGGCAGGGCAAAGCCCCCTCTTTGTTTTGCATCGGTTAATATCTTAAACTTAATTCTGGGCTTTTTGCCCTGCCAGACAAACTTAGAAATGTCTCTCTGCCACTTCTGAAAGCACTCCTTTTTGTCCAAGACCTGAAGTGTTTGAAATAAATTTTGTTCTAGACAAAATTTTTGAAAAATTGGAAGCTTTGGACAAGAAAGTAGATGCGCAATCAGCAAAGATTGACAAAAACACAGAATGTCTAAATAAATTAACTACACAAGTGGTACAGAATGCACAAGCAATTGGACAGTTAACGGAGGCCTCAGCAGAAAATCGGAAATTGGCTGAGGATACCAGACAAAAATTAGAAAATTTAGAGCAAGAGGTAAGACCACTCACTAAACAAGTTGGGGAACATCAGATTTATCTCTCCATGATAGAACTGCGAAATCGTGAGAACAACTTAAGGATTAGATCACTACAAGAGGCAGAAGAAGGACATCTAACTGAGTTTTTGACCAAAGAATTCTCCAAGTTCTGGAATTTGGAAGAAAAGGACTTTAAAATCGTGTCAGCTTTCAGACTTGGAAGATTTATAAAGAAGGAGAGGCCCAGAGACTGTTTGATAACATTGAGATCAAAGGAGGAAAGGGATAAGATCTTGGGACTACATTTTGTAAAATCACTGGAGGTTTTGGATAAAAGAATTGAAATTTATAAAGATATCCCAAGACTACTGCTGGATCTTAGAGCCGCCTATTCTGAACTTGTTAAACTACTAAGGAGCAACGCAATTCCATTCAGGTGGGAATTTCCCCAAGGAATATCTTTTACCTTTAGAGGGAGAAAGGTTAAAGTAAGAACACTGGAAGAGAGAGACAAATTCCTGTCTACATACGGAGAGGACCTTCAAAAAGGAATTGAACTACCTTCTGGGCCTGAGGCAACGCCAGTACCAACATCAGCACCTGTGGAACCTGAAGATCCTGAGAACAAGATACCACCCCTTGAAAAATAACCAGATAATTCAGGATGTCTCTGCAACTGTTGAGCTGGAATATTAATGGTTGTAACATTCCGGAAAAAAGGAAGAAAATATTTCATATATTAAAAAAAGAACAATTGGACATTATCTGTTTACAAGAAACACATGTGACGAGGCTCCACAGAAAAGTGTTAATAAATAAAAGATTGGGCCAGGAATTTGTATCGTCGGACAAAGTTAAGAAGAGAGGCGTGGTGATATATGCAAAAGAGAGCCTGTCACCTAAATTCCTATTTAAAGATGAACATGGAAGAATTTTGGCTATTGAGATACAATATCAAGGAGAGAAATTGCTGATATTAGGAATCTATGCACCTAATGAAGGGAAATCGGAATTTTACAAGAAGTTGCAGGAGACAATGCTGGACTATCTAGACTACAACAACATCATAATGATGGGAGATATGAATGGGGTCGTATCAACTAACATGGACAAGTCACAAAGTCAAAATGTTACAAAAGACGGCAGACTACCTAAAACCTTTTTTGAAATGACTGACAATATGGATTTGATTGACATTTGGAGGACAAAGAACCCACTAGGAAGAGAGGGAACATTCTTTTCTGAAGCCCAACTGACCTGGACAAGAATCGACCAAATATGGATTTCTAGAGGCCTGGCACCTAAGGTCAGAAAAGTGGAAATCTGCCCAAAGACCTGCTCCGACCATAATGCAGTAAAGATGGATATGACACTATTACCAACTGGATCCTTTAGATGGAAGATGAATGACAATTTGTTTAGAGATCAGGAAATTACCAAGAAGGCCCAAAAAGTTTTGAAGGACTATTTTGAGATAAACATGAATAATATGGTGGAAAAAAGAATAATCTGGGACGCAAGCAAAGCTGTAATGAGGGGATTCTTGATACAACAGAATGCAGTAAAGAAAAGAACACAAAATGAGAAAAAAGATAAGATCTTGGATAAAATAAAAGAATTAGAGAAGAAATTAAGAGTGAATCCGAAGTCACAGCCAACTTTGAGAGAAATTAAACTTTATCAAACACAATATTCTAAATTGATAAATCAGGAAATTGAATGGAAGGTTAAATTAATGAAACAAAAAACGTTTGAGTCGGCGAATAAATGTGGAAAACTGCTAGCTTGGCAGTTGAAGAGAAGACAAAGATTAAATACTGTTACAAACTTAGAGGTTGATGGAAAAAACATCCAGAATCCAGTGGACATCAGAAAGTGTTTCCAGAGATACTTCAAAAAATTATATACCCAAGGGCCGCAAGATGATGTTGAGATTAAACAATTTTTGGCAAAAAACGGACTATCTAAATTGTCACAAGAAAATAGGACAATCCTGAATTCTAAAATAACACGACAGGAGATCGAACAAGCCATCCAGAACATGCAACTTGGCAAATCTCCAGGACCAGATGGGCTGACCTCCAAGTACTATAAGACATTAAAAGACTATTTGATACAACCTTTGATGGAGGTCAGCAATGAAATTATGGAGGGGAAGAGGGCACCGGAGTCGTGGAAGGAAGCGTTCATCACATTAATACCAAAGTCGGAAGCTGAAAAGACACAACTTAAGAACTACCGTCCCATCTCTCTTTTAAATGTGGATTACAAAATATTTGCAGACATTTTGGCAAATAGATTTAAAAAAGTTTTAAATGAAGTAATTCATAAGGACCAGGCCGGCTTTCTCCCAGGAAGACATCTGTTTGCTAATACAAGGAACATTATTGACATTTTGGAACTTTTGCAAACAGACATAAATACAAAAGCAGTTTTAATTTTTATAGACGCGGAGAAGGCCTTTGACAATATCTCCTGGAAATTTATGATGGGAAATTTAAAAGAGATGGGAGTGGGACGGGGTTTTGAGAATGGGATTGAGGCGATATATTCAGAACAGAAAGCTAAACTGATAGTTAATAATGTGGTTACAGAAGAGTTTAAAATTGAAAAAGGGACACGACAAGGTTGCCCTATTTCCCCTTTGTTATTTATTTCGGTTCTGGAAGTGCTATTGAACATGATTAGAGGGGATCGGTTGGTGGAAGGAATTCAGGTCGGTCAGAAACAATATAAATTAAAAGCTTTCGCAGATGACCTGGTTTTGACCTTGCAGAAGCCAGAGCCCAGTACGAAAAGAGTATTACAACTGATTAATGACTTTGGTCGGGTGGCTGGATTTAAACTAAATAAACAGAAAACTAAGGTTTTGGGGAAAAATTTGACTGATACAGAGTCAGAACGGTTTCAGAATGAGACGGAACTTAATGTGGTTAAAAAAGTAAAATACCTAGGGGTAAACATAACAGCAAAAAATCTAAGTCTATTTAAGGACAATTATGAAAAATGCTGGACAGAAATTAAGAGAGACTTAGATAATTGGTCAAAATTGAAACTTTCTTTGTTAGGCCGAATTGCTGCTATCAAGATGAATGTATTGCCAAGGATGCTGTTTTTACCGCAGCAGAATTTTTCTTCACCACACATCAGCACTTGGCATGGAAAATAAACACCCCATCAGATAGTTACATAGTACTCTTAATCTCCCCAAGAAGAAAACCTTCAGGTACACTGCAGCCATATGCATCCTATGACAGGACCGCAAATGAAACAGGGCCTCTATTCATCTGGCAGGAGGTCACTTTCAAGTTCTCAGGTTGTTTGGAAAACCGTTAATCTCAGGTTATGATATTTAATGAATAAGTTAATTGTAGTACAGAATATTTAATGATTAACACACACTATATGTTGAACTAGTTTTAAGATGCGTTATTTAATTCTTTGATTTCACATTTATACACTTTCTTCATAATTTTATTCATCTAATATTTAATAATTCTATCCCATGCCCAATAGTACCAAACAGCAAACATTCCCTGCTAATTATCAATTTAGCATTCTACAATTTTTAATACTGTTCCAGTTGAGTTTATAGCGGTGCAAAAACTTGATTATACTTCTTTGGATTGACATAAATGTAAGCTTTGATATATGCATATTTCATGATTAATAACTGATTGATATCATTCATATAATTTCAATTATTATAAGCCCAAAGGGAATTTTTTGATTTAGGAATACCATCTCCGAAGAAGATGAAAAGGATGCTAATAGGGCAAATATTTAATATGACAGATTTTGATGGCATTTACTTTGCTGGCAAAAAAAGAGAGTGTTAGATTAGTTTTGCAGAATGCTACAAAATCTGAATTGAGGTTAATACACAGTGTACACTTTTCTTATGTAAGGCACAATTGTTCTGATCCATGCATGGAAGCAGGTACCTTCAGCTTCATAAATAAGGCTACACATGTATGAAATTGTTTTGCCTGACATTAAATATCTTGGCAGGGGGGTGGGGGGGACACACACCTGTTTTGCCAACAGTACATGTGAAAAGGATCTAGGAGCCTTAGTAGAACACAAGCTTAACATGACATAACTGTGTGATGCAACAGCAGCAAAAAAAGCTAATGTTGTGCATCAACTGAAGTATTGTACTCAATGGAAGTACTAGTACTGGTCTTTTCTGCCTCGGTAAGACCACACCTAAAGTATTTTGTTCAGTTCTGGGCACCACAATTTAAGAAAGATATTGACAAGCTGGAATGTGCACAAAGGACGGCAACCAAGATGATCAAGGGTCAGGAAACCAAGCCTTATGAGGAACAGTTGAGGGAGTTGGGTATGTTTAGCCTAGAAAAGAGGAGACTGAGAGGAGACATGATAGCCATTTTCAAATGGGCAAAAGATTCCTGCATTGCAGGGGGTTGGACTAGATGACCCTTATGGTCCCTTCCAACTCTATGATTCAATGAAATACCAAGTTCCGGTGAGTTCTGGCTGAAAATAAAAAGCCCTGACTAGAACTATGGGACATCCAATGAAACTGAATGTTCAAACATGCTTTCTGTGAAAAAGTACTTTCTTTTGTCTGTCCTGAATGTTCCAAATTCATGGAGGATAAGGTTTGAATTGAAGTTTGGCCAAATTCATGGAGAATAAACCTATATCAATGGCTTCTAGCTGCAATGGCTGTGTATTACTTCTGTTGATGGAGCAGTATGCCTTTGAAAAACTGCAGGTGAGGAAACAGTTGTGTTAAGGTCCCCCTTTCAGTTATTGGCATCTAGTCTACTATATGAACAGGATGCTGAAGTAGATTACCCTTTGGCCTGGTACTGCAGGGCTCTTCTTATGTCATATTTGGTTTCATCACAATGGTATGTGATGATGTCAGAGTGAAGGCAGTGCTCCCTTCCTCATTCTAGAGATTTCTGGAGGTAAATGATACACACCAATTACCAGGACTCCAGGACATTCACAAACATCCAGCCCCCACTCATTTTGAAGCATAAAGTTCTTAGGATGCTTTTCAACTTAGTCTTAGTTAGTGAAACTTTTTATTCCATTTTAATTAACTTTTTGTAGTATTCTGCACCACACAGATGGAATGAATTGCATGTGCCCTATAAATTGTATATTCCCCTTACATTTCACAGAATGTTACAAAATTGGAATTGGAATTAAAATCTAGTGCACAGTTTTATTGTGTATTTATCTTATTCTAAAGTTAATTGTCAGGTAATTTTAAAAACCTTCCTGGTAAACAAAGTATCAATAGCAATCCATCTGAGTGACAACTGATCTGAGAAAAAATATTGCACTTTGGCTGCGATTACTTATATTGTGGAAATTGATGCCATTTGGGTTTTTTGATATAGCATTGACATGCTTTGCAGACAACTTGATTCACAGGCTCAGCCATCGCTTTTCATCTCTGCTTTGCTTACTGTCCTTGGTTATATACCTGTTCTGACCTTGATTGTAAACATGAACTTTGTGTAACTTTTACCCATCCCCCTCCAAAAAGAGGCCTTGTCAGTACTTTAAACCATGGCTTGTCTTTCACTTCTTCACAAAATGTCCCTTGAAACATTCTAGTGGGGATGACATGGCTACCCCCATTGTGGCCTTTTTTCTCTATCGTTTCAGCAAAAACATTTGAGAAGACATAAAGGACATCACAACAACATATACCTTAGTTTTAAGGGAATATAGTCAAACCTTAATCAGATTTCATTTGCCTGCTATGCCCCTCTACCCATCTTTCAGATTTAATTTCTTTTATCTTTGAGACCTTTGAAGATTTTTCTTCTTCTTTAGGTGAAGAAAATAATTTCCACATTAAAGTATTGATAAATTACTTCCCATCATGCAAACTGTGCCATAGCTTATTCAGATCCTCATTACTTTGAGAAATCACTGCTGCACCAGATGCTCTGTCCAGTGTGTTGAAGTGACCACCTATAGAATAGTGAAGGATTACGCAGCAAAGCAGTCCCCGTATGTTTGTTATTAGTTCTAGAATAAATACTTGCCTGTGCATTATATATGCTTCATCACAAATGTGGAGGGGAGAAATCATTTTAATTGCTATAACTGTGGCAGATGTGAAATCTAGTGCATCCTTCAGGAACTAGATTCGTCCCGGAATTGTGTCCTTCAACTGAGTGAGAAGCGTATCTTAAATCAGGTTATCATTTGCCATTCAGATAATTAGGCTTTGAGTAAGAAGCTCTATGGCCACCTGACTATTAGACTTCATATCCAACTTTTCAGAAGCTGACACCATATAAAAGATACTAATTAAGGGCTTTTTTTTTTTAGCAAAAAGGGGGGAAATGAAACTTGTGATCAGTTTATTACATTGACAGCTGAATATCTGTAAGGAGAAGTGGTGTGTGGAGGAAGGAGACCTTATCAATTACCCCTACCCTTAGATGATCCTGTGAGAGTACAATCCACATTGTGCAATATACTCAGTGTCAGTGGCACAACTGCCACTCAGACATCTAGCTGATTCCAAGCAGAGGGAGCAAGAAGGGCCTGCCATTTCATCTGTTAAATCCAAAGGGGGAAGCTTCTGCTAAATGATTGAAACTGTGCTTGCTATTCCCAAGGATGCTGATTTCAGTGAGTGAAAGAAGTAGACCCAACACCAGGTTTGATTGGCTCTTCTCCCCCCCCCCCCCGTACCTTTCTTGTGGCACCCCCATTACTCTCCCCAGGATATATATGAGGTGATTCAATTCCACCCCTATGAGGTTCTGTGGATGTCTTGTCCCATTTCCCCTGTGGTGGTCTGGTTCCCCTAACCCTCCTCCATGCCATAGCTGTCTGATTGCCCATATTCTGCCACAAGCCTTATGGCATTTCCCTCCCCAGCAAGCTTATCAGGTTGTATGAAGGGAAGGCAACAGCAGGGAGATGACACTGCAGGGCCACCCAGCCTGGCACATCTCATTTCATTTCTGAATGAATGACTCACATCCCACTCATACTTCCAAGGCATTTAAAGGACATTTATTTAAAAGCAGCAAGAACAGTGCAAGAACAACAGAGTGTATGTTTAAGAAAAAACACAGAATGAACACCTAAGGCAGAGACTTTTTCATCTGGTTAGAAAAGCTTGTTGAAACAAACAAAGAGACAAAAAAGTCTTCAGTTGTTTCTGGATAGACTAGATAGTGGTATGCGCTGTATATTGGCAGGAATACAATTCCATAGAACAGAAGCAGACACACCGAAAGCCCTGCTCCAAGTTACTGTGGAGCAAGTTTCTGATATTATGGGGACTTTAAAGAGACAGTCTCCTTCAGAACACAGTGACCTACTGGGTATATAAGAGATAAGGTGGCCTCTCAAATAAACTGTTCCAAAGCTGTACAAGGTATTATATTGTAGTAGCAAAACTTGGTAGCAGATTGGCAACCAGCACAAATCCTGCAAACAAGGTGTTATAGGCTGGTGGAAACTTGCCCCCGCAAGCAAGCAAGCAAGCCATTCTTGTTCTGCACCAGCTACAGCCTCTGGACCAACCTCAAGGGTACTGGCATGTAGTGCCCATTGCAGTAACTCAACCCTGAGGTTACCTGTGCATGAACAACAGTGGTCAAGCTATCCCAGCCAAGGAATGGCCTGACTGGCAAAAGGTACTCTGTTTTGGCCAGCATTACTTTTCTCCCTACCTTTAAGGATATGGCATCACTGAAAAGTGATGTTCCAGATCAGGAGATTTGCAATGACTTTTACCCAAATGTCTCTGAGCTTCACTCTAGTGACCAGGGACATTGGGAGGAGATGGTGACTGCTGCAATTGCTTGGGCCATCATTTACACTTCAGTGCTAGTCTGAGACCTGTAGGCCTCAGCATAAGGGGTTCTGAATCTAGGTTGGGGTAGAGGATTCATGTTCATGTAGCCACTGCAAAGTAAAACATAGCTAAGCAAGCTGTCCATTTTCCTCAGATCAGGAAGGCAGTGATTGAATGAGAATTATTGTTTCACCAATGAAACAGCTCAGATTAGGAGCATATCTAGAAGCCGGAAGATCCATCGCTTCCTGGCTGACAGTCAGACTCTGATCCAAGCAGGCATTTTCATGCCCTTACCTTTCTCCCATATAGCTTTATCAGCAGCTAGCTTGGCACTTGGTGGTGGCTTTGGCATTCCTGCCGAACACATAGAATCACTGCATCATAGACTTGGAAGGTACCCCAAGGATCATCTAGTCCAATGCAGAAATCTCAACTAAAGCATCCATGACAAGTGGCCATCTAATTGCTGCTTTTAAGAAACCCAGTGAAGAAAAGTCTGTCACCTTCTGAGATGTTCCACTCTTACAATCAGAAATTTCTTCCTGAGGTTTAGTTGGGATCTCCTTTCTTGTAACTTGTATCCATTGGTTTGGACCCTACCCTCCAGAGCAGGAAAAAACAAGCTTGATCCATCTTCCATGTTGACAACCCTTTAGATATTTGAAGATGGCTAACAAAACTCCTCTCAGTGTCCTCTTTCCCAGGCTATCTAACGGCCTCAACCATTCCAGTAACAAATATCATTTCTGAATGTTGCTCTAAAGCAATGGTGAATAACCTATGACCCTCCCAATATTGTTTCATGTATCAGCTCCAGACAGCATGGTCAACAGCCAGGGTGATGGGAGTTCCAGTTCATCAATTTCTAGAGGATAAGCCACCCCTGCTCTAAAGGGAAAGACTTCAGCAAAAACATTTTCAAGAATGGAGTTGTAACTTGTGATGATGTTTCCATGGCTGTCTATGAAATAACAGCTTGGTGAGGTATTTGGATTTGGAACCAAGTGAGTCCAACTTTCTAAAATATAGATATCAACAAGACTTGCATTTCCTTGATTAATATGGGGAATCGTATGCTGGAGAAGGATGCTTCCTGCTGTGCGTGACTTTAGCTAAACATAGCTCTATTCTAAATCTGGCACGTAAAGTCTAGTTTTGTAATAGATCCAGATGATAGCAGGGCTAGCAATATTCCATACAGTGGAGAGGATTGAGGAAGCATTTTTTTACACTAGAAGTGTATCTGAAACCAGCATGGAGTAGAGGTTAATTGAAAAAAAATATTAAAAAAAAGTTATTTAGGATGCAGGTAGCTATTTTATTTGGCATTTCTTTATTTTCCTTTTTTGGGCAGTGAGACTAAGCTTGCCTAGTTCTTCTGCATTAATTGTGTCACAATTTGTTAACTCCAGTAAATGGAACTTTGACTAATGTAACAGTAGCATTTGCAGATTAAACCTGAAGTTTGCTGCGATGCATTCTTGGTGGTTCATTAATATTCTGAGCATGGTTCCCTAATCCAAACCCCAAATGAAAACTGACAGGTCTTCACATGGTGTTTCTCAAGAAACTGTCGTTTACCGAACACGGTTGGCCACAAAAAAATCAGGTTATTTAGTTCTTGTTTCTTTTCTTTCATACTGGAACTGAGGTCTGCTGATACAATGCTGGAGAACTGGAAAACGTAATTTTCAAAATTAAAATTTAGACACAAGTGGAGAAGGAATAACTTTATGAACCAGCAGCTTAGGA
This sequence comes from Podarcis pityusensis, assembly GCF_964106645.2. Classification (NCBI taxonomy): domain Eukaryota; kingdom Metazoa; phylum Chordata; class Lepidosauria; order Squamata; family Lacertidae; genus Podarcis; species Podarcis pityusensis. The sequence goes on along the minus strand of NC_138034.1, from coordinate 60,132,624 downwards.
ACTTAAGCGAGGGAGAAAATGTACTTACTATTTATTATGATTTTTATAAAGCCATCTGTCTGTGTCAGAGTACAAGGTACAATCTAAAATTTGACAGAGGGGACACAACAGAGAAAGTAGGAAAAGCTGAAGTAGAGCAAATATTGAGAAGGTTGTAGCTCAGTAGTAGAGCATCTGTTTGCATGCAGAAGGTCCCTGGTTCAGCCCTCAGCAATTCCAAGTAAAGCTGAAGTAGACTGCTAACTGAAGTCCTGGAGAGCTGTTTCCAGACAGTGTAGAAAATACTGACCTAGATAGACCAATGGTTTGAATCAGTATAAGTTAGCTTCCTGTGTTCCTAGGAAGGTGGCATCATGCAGCTCTTCTAGGAAGCAGTTCTAGGAAGCAGCAAGGAAGGAATGGCAGAGAAGCAGGAGATCTTGGGTTGCTCGAGAGTGATGAAACTGAAGTGAAGGTCACAGGGTGTGAGGTAGCAGGGTATATAAGAGCAGTAAAAAAGTGGGGTAGTTGTTGAGAGGCTTTGGAAATAAGAACAATGAGCTTGTGCTCATATAAAATCTTTGCATGTATTTTAAAGAGAGGCATCTCTTGATCAGAGTGGCAAAAGGGATGGGTGGAGGCTCGCAGCAGAGCGTTGCATAGATGTGAGAGGATGAAGGTGAGATAACAGAAGAAGACTAGTGATTCATTAATTCATTCATCCTAAAGAAAAGAAAAGAAATTTAAAGTGGTTTGAAGCAATGAAATATACAGTGGTACCTTGGTCTACGAACTTAATCCATTCCGGAAGTCTGTTCTTAAACCAAAACCATTCTTAAACCAAGGCGCACTTTCCCCAATGAGGTATCCCACCGCCGGTGCACTTCCAGCATTTGGATTCCGTTCTTAGACCGAGGTAAAGTTCTCAAACCAAGACACTGTTTTCAGTTTTGCGGAGTTTGTAAACCAAATTGTTCTTAAACTGGACTGTTCTTAAACCAAGGTACCACTGTAAATACAATAAGACAAAATCCACAAAATCCAGTGAACCATTAAGCACAACAAGAAAATATCAACATCATAACAACCAAAATCATGTGGTGATCGAGACAAGATGTGACAAAAGCACCAGTAATTATAATTGTTTATGCAAATATGCATAGCCTGCAGCTTATTCATTAGGGGGCTATGATTGGGCTACAGCTTCTTCTGGAGTGTATGCTCTGAAGCAAGTCCAGCTTTGCCTATGCATAGGGTGTGAAGTGGTTCTTAGAGCAGTGGTGATAATGTTCAGTGCATCCACCATCATTCTGACAGCTGTCCAATTAGATTTTTAAAAGGGGGCAATCCGTTCACTCAGAATAATGACAGATCATAATCTTATTATATGACCCCCCAAGGCTGACCTGTCACATGCAAACAAGAAATCTTCCCAGACCATATATGGAATTATCAAAGTGATGAATCACTTCTTGCTTGCAAGGAAATGTTTTCAACAGGGCTTTAAAAAATCCTTTTGAAAGCATACCAAGCACCACATCCTTTCCTCCCTTTCCAGCTGTGTTGTGCTTTACCTATGGAGCAAGGCAGCAGGAAATCAAGCATAGTTGGCTACTGAGGGAGTAGGAAGAAGAATCCCTGTTAATTGATTTTCATATAAAATGACAACTGTGAGGATTGTGTTAAAAAGTTGGTGAACTACCACACTGCACTTATTACCATCAATGAAGTGAGAGAGATGGTACTATTATTTCCAATGGAGCGGCCTTCATCTGTCCTCTTCATTCATTTCCTGTTGCTGTTGTGCTTTATTTTTTAAAAGGGCATGAATGGGTCCAACCACAAATGCAATGGGGAAGTATCTCACTGAAATTAATGAGCCTTAAACATGTCCAACAATGTTATCTCTTTGGAGCGGGGAGCCTGTTCAACAAGGAGTCCTACAAAATGAACACCTCTTTTTACCCCAGATATAATCAATTTTTTCCAAACTTTGTTTAGGGAGGATAAAGTATTTCAGAGGTAAAGTGGGCTAATGCGTGGGCTACAGAATGATGTAAGTAATTGGAAATAACGGGGTGGGGATGAAAAAGTTCATTCTGCTTATTTTAATGCAAAGCAGCATGCAAGTGATAGATCTGAAGTGAACAGGAGTGCGTGTCCTGATCATTGGCATCATGAAAAAATACAACCCTGCATCATACAGCAGTAACCCTTGAGCTTATAAGGGCACAGCTGCCATAGAATGGAGGATGCTACTATTTTCATTATCAAGCTAGCAGATTGAAAAGGTGAAAATCGATGTATCTTTATCTGTAGAGGTTTGATTTGACCGATCTTTTAGCTAGTTTAGTTGCCTAGGAAACATCTACAAATTGTGCTGTGGTATCAGTGTATATACAGTATGGGTTTGGGGGAAGAGAGGAAGGCATGGACAAGCTCTGTTGTGTGTTTTAAAATTGCCCGAGGCTGCAAGAAACAAATGAACTTGTTGCTCTGGAAGCAATTTTAGAATTACAAAATTCCACACGTTTCAAAAATCGGATATGCCAATGTCCACTTTCAAAAACATTCCGCTTATTTCTGAAAACTCAGTGCACAGAGATGCATCTTACCAGTGCAGTGGCCATCAGTTGAGGTGAAGGAGCAAGCTTGAATTTTTATTAACCTGAAGCTTATTGTGTGCCAGAAAGAAGAAAACATCAGGTAAAGTGAATCCATATGTTCTGAAGCATGAGTTACCATTCCATTTAATGGAATAGTGAATATTTAACTCAAATAGCTTAGCCCTTTGTCTTGTAAGTCTTGAGAATAATAACCATCTCAAGTGGCAGAAGCACAATTTATCAGTGTAAAGTCACTCAGGGTGAAAAGGCTATTGATTCTTTCTTATCTACAATTAATGGAATGCTTGTTCAGAGGGTTAAATGAAGACGGACGGAATTACATATGCGCTAGACCGAGCCATTCATTGTGATCTCATTCACATGCCCAGAAGTGAATGTGAATAAGGAAATTCTGGTTGGTGAATAATGATTGATTATAGAACTGCAATGGGCTTGAAAATGAGAAGGCAGAGGCTGGGTAATGTTGGCAATTAAATACACTAATGAGAGAGCCCATCCGCCATATGGTGAGATGTGGCAGTTGCCTCAGGGTGGCAGGCTCTGGAAAGCTGGGAGGGGTGCCAGATCCAGCCTCCATGAGCCCAATGTTCTCTATCCATGCTCTAACCCTTAACAAATTGCAATTCCGGGGGAAGGGGATACCGTTTTCTGATTTGCCTCAAGCAGCAGAGTGTCTTGGGCCAGCCCTAAGGAAGTCCAATTATGTATTATTGGGAGATGAGCAGTTCAGTCTAAATTTGGAATCTTCTAGGTGGCAGGGACCTGTCTATGCTGTCATGTAACTTGGTGAGGTGCTACATGAAACTGCCTTGCACGGAATCAGACCAGTACAGTATTGCCTAATCTGGAGTCACATCCACACTAACATTTAAAGCACTCTTATACCACCCTAACAGGCATGGAGAATCCTGGGAACTATAATTTCTTTAGTGTGGATGAGATGGTAGGTCTATGAGGTTAGTTGCACCCTTAACAAGCTACAGTTCCCAGGATTCTTTGGGATACACCACAACTGTTAAAGTGGTATAGGAGTGTTGTATAAATAATAAAAATATTAGTTATTATTAATAAATTATTATTATTATTATTATTATTATTATTATTATTATTATTATTATGTCATGAACTGAATGGCAGTAACTTCCCAGGCTCAGACAGAGTCGTCTCCCCATTACTTACTAGTTGAACTTTTAACCTGAGAAGCTGGAGATTTTATCTGGGACCTTCTGTATGTAAAGTTACAGGCAAGATCCCATATACACAGTGTTAGGTTCCGAGGCACCACACGCGTCAATGAAATGTCGTGAATTAAAAACATCATTGGAAAAGCCTGCAAACACCTTGTCCCATCCCCTGCCCTAATTCACTCCGCTCCTTTCTGTGACTTTTTGGGTTGGGCACGAAGCACATGTGCACAATCGCACACATATTGCATATGCATAAATGGGGGCGGGGGTTGCCTGTGTATACTCTAGCTCTGAGCTATTGTCCTAAGAAACAATGTACATTGATATTGTGTAGAAGTAGTAGTTGTGGTAAATTATTATTGCTGTTGCTATTTAAATTATAAACTGCTTACTTGCCCAAACACCATCTAAGCAGTAAATCACTGATAATAATAATTGCTTGCAACGTAAATTCATTAACGTGCATGCCAATTAATTTCCTAAATGTTTGGATACTCAAAAGCTGTAAATGAATAGTAAATGAATGAACTGGAATGCAAATAGTAAATGAATTTTCATAACTAGATGTTTTACATATCCCAGATCCTGGTTATGAATTTTGTATTTTTCTGATGTATATAGTATATGTTGAACTTAATTTACTGTATATTATCATAGATAATTCCCCCCCATCCCCCCTCCATTGGGGAAACTTAGATCACCGCAAACAATAGTTCAACTGGAAATATTGATGTGGTACACAGCTGATCTTTCTTCCTTTTTTAAAAAAAAAACAACCCCTGATCTTTTGGGACCATCTAATTGCCCAGGGAGCTACACAATATGGAAAATCTTGTACAGTCTTTCTGCCAGCATAGGGAGCAACTCATCATGGTTACACTGCATTAAATATCCATAACCATTCATTCAGGAACATTTCTGAGACTAAACTGTTGGCCTTTGACCAAATCCATTGTAAAGTTATTGTTTAGGTAGTAGAAGCATAAGATGGCTATTACCATTGTCATTTTTCTCTAAGGAGCACATATTTTCTCTTTAGAGCTTTTGCTCTGTTTTGTGGACACTGAAATTATGATTTCATTGCTATCTTTCACAGAAGTAAGCATTGATCTGCTTTTCAACATCTCAGAAAGCTATATACTTACTACATTTCAGTTTCTCTAGAATTACAAAATACTGATTTATTGATTTGAAAAAGTGGTTTCCATTCCCCACCCCCCAAAAGGAAACTGTTCAGTGGAATGTGATTCATATTCAGATCTATTTCATAGCATCCCTCCCCACTTTTAAAATGAGTGCTGTCCTTGCAGTTTAAAAATTATGGTATTTTATTTTTATAGTGACTGTTGCACTGCTTTTCAGCGTCAAAGATCTTCCCAAAGCAGTTTACATTAAAAAAACCACATGAAACAATAATATAACTTTATTAATTTAAATTAAATCCTAACCCCTCTTACTCAGGAGTAAGCCCTATTGGACTAAGTAGACATGACTGGGATTGCACTTTTAGAGAGCAATCCTAACGGGGGGGGGGGGGGAATGAATTAGGATCTAACTTAATGGCAGAATGATCAAATTCACACTTTTGGAATCAATTTCAGAACTGAAACACAGCCATCCTTTGAAACTGGGGCTTATCTGAATGCTGCAATGCAATTCTCCAATCAATATTTAGAAATATATCTATCTATCTATCTATCTATCTATCTATCAGGGGGTAGTGTGCATAAAATTAATACATTTTATGAATACAAAACCTTGAAATGTGGTATATCATCTGGGGAATTCTTTACCTTTGAACATTTGGCACAATGTGTAATCAATAGCTGCCACCACAACTACTTATTTATTTATTTAATTAAACCTGCCTTTTCGCCTCAGACCCCAAGGTGGCATACATGGTTACCTTTCCTCTCGCCTTTATGGATTTGATATTCCGTTTTATCACAACCCGAAGGAGTCTCAAAGTGGCTAACATTCTCCTTTCCCTTCCTCCCCCACAACAAACACTCTGTGAGGTGAATGGGGCTGAGAGACTTCAGAGAAGTGTGACTGGCCCAAGGTCACCCAGCAGCTGCATGTGGAGGAGTGGAGACGCGAACCCTGTTCCCCAGATTACAAATCTACCGCTCTTAACCACTACACCACACTGGCTCTCCTTGCAATGGCCTAGCCCTAGTGAGGTAGGTTAGGATGGCAGGTAGTGACTGGCTCAAAGTCATATGGAGAGTCTGAGAGTTGAAGCAGGGATCTAAAATTGGGGCTCACCGATCCCAGTCTGATACTTTAGTCACTGCACCACATGATGGTGACAATAACTTTTTGTTTAATGAATGGGAGGGGGGATTCCATTTACAAAAAGATGGTTCTTCTTCAAGTCAAAATTAAACTTTTGGACCAAGCATATTTTATTGGTTATTATGATTAATTCTGAAATAATAGAACATAGTCTGCATCCTGCCCCTAAAGCCACACACTGTTTAAAATTTAACATCTATAATGAATTGAAAAAGGTATTTAAATATACCTTCTTGAAGAAACCAGAGGCCTTTCTCCTAGGCATAGTCGGCCAATTGGTGCCAAAGAAGGATAGAACTTTTTTTATGTATGCCACAACAGCAGCAAGAATACTCATTGCAAAGTACTGGAAGACACAAGATCTACCCACCTTGGAAGAATGGCAGATGAAGGTGATGGACTATATGGAACTGGCAGAAATGACTGGCAGAATCCGAGACCAGGGAGAAGAGTCGATGGAAGAAGACTGGGAAAAGTTTAAAGACTATTTACAGAAATATTGCAAAATTAATGAATGCTAGAATGATGTTGGATAGAAACTAAGTGGTCTTTAGCTGAAATGTTATAAGGGAAAATGGATTATTAATAGGTAAAAATTTAAAATTACAATACTTTATGATTAACGACTAGGATATACAAAGAGGGGAGGGATTTGCTGAACTAACAAACTGAACTGGAATACAAAAAAGGGAGGCGTGAGGAGGTCTGGGAAATAAGCAAATGAAGGATAAGTAATGGAAAGAATGAATTGTTTTTAACCATTTTTATTTTGCATTTTTCTTTTTTCTTTCTTTATCTTGTAATATTCTGAAAATCTTAATAAATATCTTATAAAAAAATGTAACATTTGATTTTAATCCTTGTGCACTTCATATATTCTTTATAAATTAAAAAAAAACATAATAGCTAAATATAAATATATAATTAAGCATCTTGACATTGCTGCCGCTTAATCACTCCTGAGGAGTTAGGAATCAGATTCTAATTATACTCCGCCCCCAGTTTTTAGTTAGCTTTTGAATGCCTAAAATTGCATGTTATTTACAAGCCAATCTTTTGAAATTTCATAAATAACGTGAATAAATACATAATGTATTTTTTGTTACCTTCTGATACTGAAAGTCTTCAATGCGTTTAAGCTTCTGGGGCATGTCAGAAAGTGTTTTGAGGGTGGGTCTCTTTTTTCTGCACTTTTTAGAACACTAAATACCACAATCTTGTTCAGATAATTTATAATCAGTGCTCATGTATGAGTTTCTTTCTTGGTACTCACTTTCTGCAATTCCTAATTCAAATTACTGCATTTAAAATGTGGGTAGTAAATGGCTCAGAATGAGATGTTTTATGATTTTTTCTTTCCCTTCATTTCATTTTAAATTCTTGTGAAATCATCTACTAATGTTATGAATAATTTCCTAAAAGAATTGTCATAAATAGGGTTGTCAAAAACATCTTAGTATGCACCCTGAGAAAAGTGTCTGGCACGCTATTCTATTCATTTTACTTAGGCTATTTATATATAGAGAGAGAGGAATGTAAAAAATCCAGGTCAGGTAATGTAATTCACAGACCCTTCGTTAATTATGCTTTCTTTAAAGATCAATGTCTGTGTCACTTTAAATGAAACATTTGGGTAATAAAGTGAGCTACTCCAAGACATGGAAAAATAATTACTTTTTTATTTTGTTAAAGTGTTACAACAATGCATTCTAAATTTCTTAATCTGGCAGATTAACAGTATTAGATTAATACCTGGTTACAGTAATTGGATATCAGTAACAGCACCATTAGCAGATAGATCCCATTAACTTGCTTACGGAGCTGTCTTGCATGGCTAATCCAATTTGGAGCTTAGCATTAATTGTAGTCATGCCAAGATGAATGGGTATTGGGAGCAGGACCTTTCCAGACGGAAGGAAGGTACGGTTCAATGGTGCTGTAGCCATTTAGTTCTTCTTGTAAATTTTGCCATTTATGACCTGATCCTGGCGATATAGAGAAAGAAGGAGATGAATGGAGGGCACTGAGTTCCAGTGATATTTCCAACTAACTACTAATCTTCCCCAGGGTGTAATAAAAGTTGGAGTCAGGGATCATAAATAAGTATGGGTGAGAAGGAAGCCTACTGCCTACAGACATAACTAGGGGACACTTATACTTCCCCTTGTAAGTTTATGAACTTTGCCTAAAGAACCAAAGCATTTGAAAATGGGATTGATTTGTCTTGAGGGTGGGGGTAGGGATTGGGAACTGTTCACTGTCTGCTTAGGTAGCGTTGAGAGGATTTTCCCCATTCTGTTTCTTCCTTTTTATGCAGCTTTGTTCTGAACTACATGTCTGAATTTCAGTTTAACCAGGATAATTAATTCCAGAATTGAAGCATGCCCAGTTTGATGCTTTTGTATCTTTGCCCTACCACTATGTTACTGGTGGGTATAGCACCCATTGATTGAACCACAGCAAAAGGAAAAGGAAAACCTTTATGTCTGATTTTTATGAGGTCTTTTACTTATGTACATATGTACTCCTGAGCACTGAGGAGACATTATCCTCCTGCAGCCCCTGCCACCACTGTTTTTTTGATGTCATTGCCTTGACATCTGCTGGGAGGGCATTCCATAGGGCAGGTGCCACTACTGAGAAGGCACTCTGCCTGGTTCTCTGTAACCTCACTTCTCGCAGTGAGGGAACTGCCAGAAGGCACTCAGCGCTGGACCTCAGTGAATGGTAGAATGATGGGAGTGGAGACGCTCCTTCAGGTATACAGGACCGAGGCCATTTAGGGCTTTAAAGGTCAGCACCAACACTTTGAATTGTGCTCAGAAACGTACTGGGAGCCAATGAAGATCTTTCAGGACTGGTGTTATATGATCTCGGCGGCCATTCCCAGTCACCAATCTAGCTGCCGCATTCTGGATTAATTGCAGTTTCCGAGTCACCTTCAAAGGTAGCCCCACATAGAGCGCATTGTCCAAGTGGGAGATAACTAGAGCATGCACCACTCTGGCCAGACAGTCTGCTGGCAGATAGTCTCAGCCTGCGTACCAGATGGAGCTGGTAGACAGCTGCCCTGGACACAGAATTAACCTGTGCCTCCATGGACAGCTGTGAGTCCAAAATGATTCCCAGGCTGCGCACCTGGTCCTTCAGGGGCACAGTTCAGGACCAGTGAGTCCTCCACACCAGCCCGCCCCCTGTCCCCCAAGAACAGTACTTCTGTCTTGTCAGGATTCAACCTCAATCCGTTACCTGCCATCCATCCTCCAACTGCCTCCAAACACTCACATAGGACCTTCACCACCTTCACTGGTTCTGATTTAAAAGAGGGGTAGAGCCACGTATCATCCGCATATTTATATATGCAGTTTGGGGGCATGCTGACACACGGTGGTGTCTTTCCACCTGCCCAACCTCGATGCTGCTGCTACCTGCCCTGGAGACAAGGCTCCTGTGGGGCTCTCTGGTGTGCATGTCCCATCCTGAAGTGCTTGATCTGGACAAGGGGTGAAGCATTCTAGGCAAGGTGGCTGTAAATATTTAACGAATTTCAAGCAGAATTTCTAGCTGCTGCAGCAAAGCAGTGGCAGAGGCACTCTCCCGGGCCACTTCACCAGAGTGCCTTGCTCTGCAGAAGGACCGCTTTCCTCATAGTAAGGCATAGACTGGTAGTGCTGCCACTGCTAAGGCTGAGGCAAAACATTTTGTCCAGGCTTCTGCTATGGGATTTGTTAATTAACAAGAGTGTGTGAGGAAGAGCTAACCATCAGTTTCAGTCCCTGGGTCCCTAGTACTATAAGAGAAGAGAGCAAAACAGTTCCCTATCCACTTTCCCCACACAACAAATAAATAAAAGAAGTTGAGTAGATTTATTTTCTTGGAACAGCATATGATAATAGTTTTCAGGTTTCATGCTGCCCATAGGTCTTTTCGAAAAATAAATAATAAATAAATAAATTCTCAAAATGCCAAGTTAGGTCTTATATAAGCTTATCTTTTCCACACTGCATTGGTCAACATTATCTATTTTTCCAAGGGCTCACATGTGTCTTCTCCTCGCACGTGCCTGTTGCCTCCCAGCCACTGATCACATTATCTGAGTGAAATAGAAGTGGAATTTAGATGCTTAAAATATGTAACTACTAAATATCTCCATTCATCTTCTCAAGCAATCAGGCTTTATCTCTTTTGCAGCAGACACTACGATATTCTTGGAATTGTATAGCAAACTGGAATGCCACAGATAAGCTTTAATAAAAGATGAACAGTTGAAAAATGGTTTTATTATACAAAGTTTATTTGTGAACTGTAGTCTTTCTTACTTGCAACAGGAAGAGAATTTAGAAAAAAGTGGCACTGAATTATATACAACTCCAGTTGCCACTGAACAATTCTATTAATTCTCCTGTACTAAAAAGAAATATTAATTTTACAAAAGTGGGTATTTCATCCTTTGTAACACACTATAAGGTAGATAAGGCTTTTGCTATGAGAGCAAAAATACCATATTTACTGCCATCGGATCTAATGCGCACCTCAATTTTCAGAACCTTGAAACCAAAAAATGGAGAATGTAAATGTGCCATCAAATCTAATGCACACCTTAATTTTCATAACGCAATTTGGACGAAAAAGGTAAGCGTTTGATTCGAGTGAATACAGTAGTTTACAAACATGCAAAAGTAACTCCTGGAGCCGATTCAAATGTTTGGGATCCATGCAGTACAATCCCTACTTGTTCAGGCCAGAAAGATACTATGTTCAATGGTACTGAAAGCCCCTGAGATTTCCAGGAGAACAAACAGAGTTGTGTTTCCAATATATATTTCCCAGAGTATGTCATGAGAGACACCAAGGCTGTATCCTTTCCAAAACCAAGCAGGATTCCAGATTAAAATAGGTCCACATGATCATTCATCTAAGACTGCTTTTAGGGAGGCACTTTCTCAAGCTTTTTGAAAGTCCAGCACAGAATGTCTGCAGGATCACCCCAAGCCACATACATGTTAGCACACTCAAAGAACTCTAAAAATTTTAATAAAGCAGGATTTACCTTTGCAGAAGCCATGCAGATCCTTCTTCAGCAAGACTTGTCCTTCCGTATACTTTTCTTTTATATTGCTATCCATGACCAAGCATTCAAGGCACAGCTGTTTGGGACTTCTACACAGTTGTACTTTTCTACAATGCGCAGAATACATACTTCCTATGAGAGAGTGATTGAAGTCACATATTACTACACGTTCTCCTTTGGAAGTGACCTGATTTAATTACCCATCTCAAGATCACCATGAACATTTTAACCATCAGGGGGTGATATAGCAAGTCATTGGTATGAAATTACTATTGGGGCCAGGTATTGCCACCCACAATGATTCAGGGACGGGGTTTGCCCTACACAGTTGTACACATAAGCACATCAGACAGAAGGCTGGGATAAAACCCTTTTCTAATTTTCTGTCTTCAGTGCATGTCTTTATATTTCTTTTTTTAGTACGAAGTCATGTGACCTGTTCAGTTACAGTTGGAAGTAGTTTGGTTCAGGCACAGGTTTTTCTACTAATTTACTATTTGTGTGAGAACAACCCTTCAGTCTTGGAGTGGAGGGGGAAAAGCTTAATAAATGTGTGCCATAGGTCCAGTTCATGCTTAACTCCTTTTAAAGTTTCTAGCATGTAGGGCTCAGGATGTTCTCTCTACACCATCTAATTGAGCAAATCCAGAGGAAGAAATTATTTGGGGGTTGATTATACTGTGAGGTTGCTTTGTGCTCCTTGATTTCTTGCTGAGGAAGAAGACAACATTTTAATGGAACTCCTAAATGTCAGTAAAATTGAACGCCACCTGCAATAGAGAATTCCCTGCCAGACTTTCTGAATGTAAGATGACAGATCGTATCAAAACTAACCTTTTTCTAAAGAGGGTGTATGTGTGTGAAGTGTATGTTCTGTAACCTGCTAAAATGAGCTGCATCAAAATGGAACGGAACAAAACTGGCACTCAGTTGAAACACATTAGCAGCCTTTCCCACCTGTCCATTTTCATTATCCACGCCAAATTTCCTGAAATATATCTAGTCTGACAGTAAACAAACTGACTTATCTGTCTATGGGGGGGGGGGGAAATATGGGTACTGTAATTCCATCCCAGCAATGAAAGTTTTGCAGCATTCAATAGGGAATAACTATATATTGTTTGAAATGGTACTGGGCTGATGACCCCTGGGGGCAGCCATCCCCCCCCTTCAGAATGCCCCTGAGATGATGCTATGTGGTCATAAAATAGAGCCATCCCCATGGACATTCTGTCCCCAGGAATGTGCAAGGTGACTCAGAGCAGCTAATCTGCTGCTTGAAGCAATGGCCAAAGGTCCCCCCCCCCCTTGTAAAAGAAGGAAAATGCCATTTTGAAAGCCATTGAGCACCTCCTTTTAAGGTAAGGCAGCTTCCTGAAAGGTCTTAGAATTTTACCTCCTCCCCCAAAAAATTTTACCCCCCCCCTCCTGTATACCTCTCCATTTTCACCAGTGATGGATGCTCCTACAAAAGTGGAAAGGTGATATTCAACACCTGTTTAGTTAAAGACATGTATTAAACCTAATATTGTAATTTTTATATAAGAACATAAAAAGAGCCCTGTTGGATCAGGCACATCTAGTCCTGCATTCTCTTCGCACAGTGGTCACCAGATGCACATGGGAGGCCTACAAGCAGGACCTCAATGCAATTGTGATTTACAAGTGTAGTTTTTATCAATTCTATTCATTCAGATTATAAAGAGTTGGTCCCCCTTCCATTATGTCAGGTGCTTGACGTCCCTGTGGACAAAATTACAGAATAAAGAACTTGAAGATGGACATCATTCCATGGAAATATTGTGCAATTTCCAAATCACGTATGGGGCATTATCTCCTTTACCGTTATAGAATATTTGCCATTTTACATTTTAAATGGCTTACAATGTTTTACATATTATATTATTTAAGTTGTTCTTTCCTTGGGCACCTGATGATGCCAGCATGGGGAGGAGCAATGTCATTTGACACAGACATGTGGTTTTTTCCATACAAGTCTTGCTGAAGTAGCATGGGATCTAGCCACATTAAAACCACCTATTATGATTGACTTTAATCAAGTAGCACCTTAATCCTCAGAGGTAAGTCCCATCTGTTCAAAGGCACTTACTCCCTGAGTGAGTGTAAGATGCAAACCATAACAGTACATACACAATGCTAGTTGGGGGAAAAACAAAAACCAATAAGGATATACCTTGCTTTTTCTCAGTCTCAAAACTCTGCATGCCAGTGTTTTAATCTGATAAATTTATAGAGTTTTTGAATTACATTGGGCAAAATTCTATTGATTGGTTGAACTCACTTCTATTGACCCAGGAACATCTCTTGACAAGTGAATGTTATAGCTGGAAAAAACTCTTAGTAAATGTAATTAAACTTTCACACACTATTATAATGTGGTCCCTGCCATGTTTGACCCTAATAACAACCTTCTACTGTAGCAAGCATTATCCCACAAATATGTCAGAGTCAGAAATAAGTCTTTTAAAATTATTATTATTATTATTATTATTATTATTATTAATAGTGCCCTTCATCACAATATCCCAGGGCAGTTCACAAAATAAAATACAAGGTAAAAACACAAGTACAGTCATATCTCATGTTATGGACACTTCAGGTTATGTGTTTTCGGGTTGCGGACCGCAGGAAACCTGGAAGTACCGGAACGGGTTACTTCCAGGTTTCATAGCTTGTGCATGCACAGAAGTGCTAAATCATGCTTTGCGCATGTGCAGAAACACCGAATCGCGCCAGCGCAGGAGCAGACACGGCGCTTCAGGATGCGAACGCTGTGGGTTGCGGACGTGCCGCCGTCACGAATTACATCCGCAACCCAAGGTTCCACTGTAAACAATTAAAACAAAAACAGCAAAACAATAACCCCCTTCCCACAGATACATTTAAAAGGCTGTACAGTATTAATCCACCAAAGGCCTAGTTGAAGAGGAACGTTTTCACCTGGCACCTGCAAATATATAATGAAGGCACCAGACAAGCCTCCCTGGGGAGAGCATTCCACAAATGGGGATCCAAGTCAAAACAGCCAAATCAAATGTGCTGTTTTGCCTCATCCAGGGTAGTAGTTTGAAAACCATGTCCCATCTGTCATGGACACTCAACCCAAGGGTGGAGTCCAAGACCAGGAGATACTTGGTTAAATGAGCCAACTTTTAATTCAAAGAGTTCTGAATTGCTGCAAACAATTAACATCAGTTACCAAGACATATTCCAAGCTGCTACCCTGGATTGATCCATTCAGTTCCTCCATTATAGTTGTTGCCTTCAAGCTTTTAGAAGGATCCCTGCTGTATCAGCTGTTGGTCTTTTGGGAGAAGATGCTTTCAATAGTCACATACTGAAGCTTTTTACTGGAGGAGCAACCAAGTGTAGCCTATTATGATTTTACGATTATGAGTTGTGTGATATATTTATATGGCCAGAGAATTTGAAACTAATCCAAAAAAGAACCGTTTTATTCTAAATATCCTATCGTGAAAGTACATGTCTCTGTATTTTGTAGAAGTTCCTGATCACTGTTAAGAATAATATATAAGTGGTATTGTTCCTTCCTATGCTTCCACTTGATGGATGACAGATTGAAGACCATTCTGTTCCTTTGAAGGTTTTATCCAGGCAATACTTACAGTCTATAATAGACTGTGTCTCTAAGGGACTATGAGTTGTTAAGAATCAACATCTAGCAACAGCTGCCTCAGAAATATGGAAATCATGAGGTGTAATAGATAATATTTGTTTTTTCCTGTATTAATTCATCATTTGTGTCTTTTTCTTTTCTATGTGTAATGTAATGTCTTTGGAAATCCTGTAGGGTGGGGGTGTTATTCATAAAAAGTAAGATTCATGCAAAACAGAACGTTGGTGGTCTATTTTGTGGTTCACACAACATAAAGGCAGATCCAAAGCAACAGTGCACAATTTCCCAAAATGCTGCTGTTTACTTATTTGCAAGTAAGCTCCATTGTGTATCTATTTGCATATATAATTATTCCGTTTATGAATGCAGTTCGGCAATATGTCATAAAATCAAGGCCTCTCTCTGTTTTTTTACATCAGCCCAAGGGTTTCTAGGGAACATAAAAAGCCATCTGGCGACCATTGATTGGTAAAAGGTCAAATCAAGTGTCTAGCACTTAAATGGGCTTTGGCTAAAACATTTGCAGTGTTGCAAGTGTAATATCTATATTCTTGGTGGCAGAGGAGAATTCAATTCTTTTATGCCTTTCCCCAGGTAGCCCTTTAGACTGATGGAGGCTCATTTGCAGCTCATCAATATTTCTGCTCAGTCTGCAGTAAGCTTTGATTACTTAGATAAGTAGCAAACATGATGCAGACAGAAATGTCATTTTCTAAGCCAAGCCAGGTGTGTTTCATGCAAATTTTAACTGAAAACTATTACTTTCCAATCCATACGGTAGTCTACATTAATCTTAAAGGCTAGCATTAAAACTGTGCTTCAAGGGGACAATTAGGAACAGTCCCAAATAAGTGAACTTAAAGAGAGATACCAAACTTGGAAGTTGAGGAAGATGGTACACCAGCAAGCAACAAAATAAAAAGTTACCCCCCCCCCTTTTACACTATATCTTCACTAGACCTGGACAACTAATATTAATGTAAGCTCCTCACCCCCTAAACCAATGCAGTTCTATGAATGGAACAAAATACAAAATTTTCCAATAATGAAAAGAAAATGAGATTTTGATATTGCTGTTTCTTACATTTTGGCTGCAGTCTGGGTAAGAGGTTTTGTGAGGAGGTGCTCAAGCTCTGAAAATGATGAGTTGGATCCAGCCTTAGTCATGCTTAAAGAAGAGGCTTAGTCATGCTTAGATATGGCCTTTTTGATTTCAGTGGGTCTGGAGCCGACCTTGTGCTTCATACAAGACATCGCATGGGCAGGTGATGGGGCTTCCTCTTAGCTCCAGTCAGCTGAGGGTTGCTGAAAGCAATCTGCTTTGAAGGTATGCTGTCAGCACCAAGCAGGAAGAACTGATTACTGGTTGAACTGAGCCAGATGTATAGAACTTGCACTCAAGAGCCACGGTTGCAAAAACTGGTTTGAAATAAAGGGTAATTTGTCCTAAGTTATCCAGCATGAATATATTCTACTGTGCCTGCTGAAGTGCCTAGACCCCAACCTGTGGCCCTCCAGATGTTTTGGCCTACAACTCCCATGATCCCTAGCTAAAAGGACCAGTGGTCAGGGATGATGGGAATTGTAGTCCAAAACATCTGGAGGGCCGTAGGTTGGGGATGCCTGGCCTAGACTGTATATAGAAAAACAATATAAGATAACAAATGGCCCCACACTGTGGGAGAACAGAAAGGGGCCATAACTCAGTACTAGGTAGGACATGTTTTTAATGCAGAAGATCACAGGCTCAGTCTCTGGCACAATGAATTAAAAGGATCTAAGGCAGCAGATCCCTATCACAAATCATGGAGAGCTGCTGACAGTCTGAGAAGGTGGCAATGGGGGGGGGGTTTCCCCAACTTTGTGCCCTCCAACTGCTTTGGACTACAGCTGCCATGCTACCTGACCATTGGTAATGCCAGCTGTGGCTGATGTGAGTTTGAGTCCAAAAACACTTGGAGGATACCAGGCTGGGGGAGGCTAGGGCTGACTTAGCATAGGTAACTTCATAAAATGTCCTCCGTGTGACCAACACTGGCCAAGGGAGTCTTGGCATTGCCAATGAACCAGTAAAGTGTTTCATCACAGAAGAATCATGAAGGCTTTACATGAAGCAAAATAATTAATGTTGCAGGGTTTCTTCTTCTGAATACAGGGTTGAGTGAAGTGCCTGAAGAATCCACAGGGGCTATTTCTTCAGAAATAAAATCCACTTTTCCACCAAACCACTGCAGCTGCCTTTGGAATTCTCTGCAGGCCTTTGGGGTTTTGCAGGCTCACTAGGCCTGCAGTGAGCATGAAAGTTTCACAGCTTATATGTACATAAAACACACACACACAATCTGTTTTGAAATGATTTACTGGGGGCACTGATGCTTCAATGGCAACACCTTATCAAAAGCTGCACAGTGGTCACATTGCAGTCGGTTGTGGAAAATCTCATTCTCTTAACAGGCAATATTGTATGCCCTCTCTGAACGGGCTTTTCACTGATTTCACTAGGAATGTGCTTTTCAGGGCTTCTGTAGTGCTAACTCTTATTGTCCATCACCACCACCACACCTTACAAGATGGGACTGAATTTGCTCTGTTGCCTGATGAGAATTCCCCCCCTCTTCTCTGTAGGTGAATAAAGGAATGGTTGATCGTCTCTGTGATGCAATGCAGGTCTTTATAAAACATGGAAACAGGACAGACATAGTCTTTCTGCATATAGAATTGAATTGGGCTGGACCATAATGGCTCCATCCACCCCTAAGGACACCCAGGGTGGTTCACAACAGGGGGGGAAATGCACAATATGAATATGGAATACATATTCTTCCTATCCCCTTGAAAGTCTTGAAAGCCCAGCGCAAGAGAGCACACCCATCCAGCACTAAGCACCACTAGCCAGTGGACCAATTTCTGTGGAGAACACACAAAGAAACACTTGCCAGTTGATTTAGCTAAACCAAGTGATTTGGCACCATGGTATCTGGAGGACCATGTGTCTTGTGCCAGCTCATAGCAGTGCTGTGCCAAAAACAAAACAAAAAACCCCCATGCAGTGGTACCTCGGGTTACAGATGCTTCAGGTTACAGACGCTTCAGGTTATAGACTCCGCTAACCCAAAAATAGTACCTTAGGTTAAGAACTTTGCTTCAGGATGAGAACAGAAATTGGGTGGTGGCTGTGCAGTGGCAGTGGGAGGCCCCATTAGCTAAAGTGGTACCTCAGGTTAAGAACAGTTTCAGGTTAACAACGGACCTCCAGAACGAGTTAAGTTCTTAACCAGAGGTACCACTGTATTTTTAAAACATTTCTCTAGCAATTAATTAGCACATAGGAAAAAAAGGATGACTTTCTCATGGGAGGGCTGCAGGGTGGGGGACATACTTATCTTAGGCTGAGGGGGTTCGTGAATGCCTTTTCTTCCATTCTGCAAATGATCTCACACTCCTCAGCCATCCCAGCTGCCCATGCCTCAATTAAACCCTCTGGGGAAGTCATCTTGAAGTCATGCTTGCCATGGCGCTTTTTCAAGTCAGAGAGCACAGGCAGTCAGGGAGGTTGCAGCATGCTGAACCACTGGCAGAGGAAGAGGAGTGCGGGGGAGCGCACTGCCCCTGGCAGAGCAATCCTGGTGGGCTGCCATCGCAGCTGCCCCCCCCTGCACTGGGTGCCCCGCCCCTGCCTGCTCTCCGCCACTGTGCTGAACAAATGTGTGCTAACAAGAGAAGCACACACACCATCCCTCACCACAGTTCATGGAAGAAGAAATATCAAAACCCTGCGCTTACCAAAACCCTAAAGAAATTTTCAAGTCCCTGAGAATGAAGCAGAAAAAAGGAAGCCTCTCTCACGGAAGAAGAAAAGCTTCGAGAAACTAGATGACAATTTTTGTTGCAGCATTAGTTCACAAAGTGATACCTTTAGTACAGACGGTTCTCTGGGGAACTTTATCACTGATTCTCAGCAGGTGGCTACCAGGAAAAGGGCCTTGCCAGTTATGGTGCCCTGACCATGGAATGCCATCCGTCAGGAGGCTTGCCTGGCACTCAGATGTAATTTTGGTGTCAGATGGTTCCTTCGCCCGCCCCTGGCTTTTTAATCTAATCTGTTTTATATCTGTTGCTGCTTTTATGCTACTCACTTAGATTAATATTTTAAATTGATTTAGGGTACTTATATACCACTTACTATTCAGAATTATTTTTATTCCATTCCTGCTGTGTTTTTTTTGGAGTTTTTTTTTGCTAGTTGCCTTGGAAACCTTACTGAAGACAACAGTAGGAATCCCCAAAATGAAAACATAAATATGAAACTGAGCGCTCTTTGTCCCTTCAGACTATTTCTAGAAACACACCACAAAGCCTTGTTTTTCTCTAGGCCCATTTTTGCTAGAATTTACTCCTAAGCAGGCTGTTGTCAAAGATTCCATGGCAGCCTCTGTCAAAACTGTTGCTGCATACCTCATCCTTGTGTTAAATTGTTTTGAGGTAAACCTGTCACCCTGGAGTCATTTTGGATAATCATTACCATATTGTATTTTCTGAGAGCACTTGGCTACATGGGTGTACTCCTAGAAGGCAATACAGCTGTAATGGAATTATTAGCCAGGTTCCCATTGTTAAACAATTATCAATTCTCTGCATGCTGTACAAAACAAGAATGAAATCCAGCTGGGTGAAGCCCACACACTCTCTCATCAAACCCTGCAGTCATCACCTGCCTGACTCTTACTACCTGATCCTCTCTTTTACATAATTATGCCATTGCCAAACTGACGATGTTTCACTTGCAGGCAATTAGAAAATTAATTCAACATGAATTCAGTATTCTTTCTGTGTGTGCATGCATGTTTCATTTTCATTAAAAAGACAACCCATCAATGGATGGCATAATATTAGATGAAGGAAAGAATTTCACCACTAAAAAGAAGACGACAGTTGAAATACCACTTTTTGTGTACTTTTTTGGTGGATTGTTTATAGGCTAAAGAATATCATAGGCACAAAAGACAGAAATGTAGCTCAGGATCATAGGTTGTATTCAACTATGTTATACTCAGAGTATATCCATTGAAATTAATCAACCTAAGCTAGTCATGTCCGTTCATTTAAATTGGTCTACTCTTAGTAGACGTTTTGGACTCACAGCTGTCCATTGAGATGCAGGTCAATTCTGTGTCCATGGCAGCTGTCTACCAGCTAAATCTGGTATGCCGTCTGAGACCCTACCTGCCCACAGACTGTCAAGCCAGGTTGGTACATGCTCTGGTTATTTCCCGCTTTGACTACTGCAATGTGCTCTATATGCTCTAGTCACCTTTGAGGGTGACTCAGAAACTACAACTAATACAGAATGCGGCAGCTAGACTGGTGACTGGGAGCAGCCACCTGGACCATATAACACCACTCTTAAAGGATCTTCACTGGATCCTTGGAAAACCATAGCTTTAATTATACGGACCTTTGTCGGCAAGGTGATGCCTCTGCTTATTAAGATGCTGTCTACGTTTGTCATTGCTTTTCTCCCAAGAAGCAGGCGTCTTTTAATTTCGTGATTGCTGTGACCGTCTGCAGTGATCATGGAACCCAAGAAAGTAAAGTCTCTCACTGCCTCCATTTCTTCCCCTTCTATTTGCCAGGAGGTGATGGGACCAGTGGCCATGATCTTAGTTTTTTTGATGTTGAGCTTCAGACCATATTTTGCGCTCTCCTCTTTTACCCTCATTAAAAGGTTCTTTAATTCCTCCTCACTTTCTGCCATCAAGGTTGTATCATCAGCATGAGGTTGTTGATATTTATTCTGGCAATCTTAATTCCGGCTTGGGATTCATCCAGTCCAGCCTTTTGCATGATGAATTCTGCATATAAGTTAAATAAGCAGGGAGACAGCCTCATCATACTCCTCGTCATACTCCTTTCCCAATTTTGAACCAATCAGTTGTTCCATATCCAGTTTTAACTGTAGCTTTGCGGCGAAGGGGCTTGAATAACTCAGAGAAGCTATGAGCTATGCCGTGCAGGGCCACCCAAGATGGACAGGTCATAGTGGACAGTTTTGACTAAACGTGATCCACCTAGAGCAGGAACTGGCAAGCCACTCCAGTATCCCTGCCAAGAAAACTCCATGTTTCTTATATCCAAAAGCAAATATGAAAGAAGTTTTCTGATTTTTAGAGTTCATTTTAACTGTTTCTATCCTTATTGTACACTGTTTAGACACTATGGTGTTAAGCTATATATAAGTTGTCAAAATAAGAATAAAATAAAACTGCAATCCTCAAAAAAGGCACTGTGAAAACAGAATGCTGGACTACATAGGCCTTTGGTCTTATCCAGCAGGATTTTATGTCAGCTGTGATTGGAATTCTGTCTGATTGTTTTGTTAACCCAAAGAGACAATAACATTGTGGACTTGTTAAGACAGTGTATTTTGAATTTAGACTTTCATGTATTGTAGGCAGAGATCAATATTCCAAAATTGTATCAATTCTACCTGTCACTGGATGTTGGCCACCATAAGGTAAACGTTAAGGTAAAGGGACCCCTGACAGTTAAGTCCAGTTGCGGGCGACTCTGGGGTTGCGGCACTCATCTCGCTTTATTGGCCGAGGGAGCCAACGTACAGCTTCCGGGTCATGTGGCCAGCATGACTAAGCCGCTTCTGGCAAACCAGAGCAGCGCACGGAAACGCCGTTTACCTTCTCACTGGAGTGGTACCGATTTATCTTCTTGCACTTTGATGTGCTTTTGAACTGCTAGGTGGGCAGGAGCTGGGACCAAGCAACGGGAGCTCACCCCATCGTGGGGATTCGAACTGCCGACCTCCTGATCGGCAAGCCCAAGAGGCTCAGTGGTTTAGACCACAGCGCCAGCTGTGTCCCTGTTGGCCACCATAGATAACAAAATTTGCATGTACAAAGTAAAGAGCACTGTACATAATCATTTTTATAAGACTGAATTTTGCTGTGCTGCCTCTGTGGTTACATTAGGGTGGTTCAGAAGAATTTCTCTGGAGAAGCAGTATTGTTTGTGGACAGCCTATGTTGGAAAACCTGAAATATATGGTATTTCAGTGTAATCTGTATCATTGCCCTAGGCAGAAATTCATAGCAAAGTGGATAGGAGAGGATGTAGTGGCATTTTTGCTGACAAATCTACTAGCTACCAGGTCTCTAGTTGTGGTTTTCTCTCTTTAGAAGGAACAAGCTGATTCCAATGATTGACTGCCAGCATGATTTAGAGTAATGAAGGAATATGAAGAGCACAAGATAGTAGTCGTGAGTTAAATTATAAATGGGAAAGATCCTGTTATAGCCATTTCTGTAATGGTTATTAACATTTTTTAAAATTATTATTGTTAAAGATATTGGATACATTTTAAATAGTGTAATGGATTATGCTGTTAGTTTAGATATGTTTCAATAATATTTTCAGCAGTCGCACTTTTATTGAACTGTTGACTGGCAATTACTTTTGGCTGAGGGGAAATGACTCACCTGGTGGGTAGGAGTCACAGTGCTAGCTTCCTGGCAGTGGGGTCGCTGGTTCTTGCCAGGAGATAGGGAGGTAAGGTAATGTGATGCGGCTGGAGTGGTATGGGCAAGATTGCTGCTGCTTATCAGGAGAAAGACAGGCAGTGCAGAGGTCAGCATAGCAGAAATCTTTTTCCCAACTAATGCCAAATCTACATCTACTTTCCTCTATTTCTGTGGCCCTTCAGCCAACATGATCAGAGTTGTGGTCCAAAACAGCTAGAAGGCCACATGTTCCCCATTCCATATGTAGTTCAAGCTTATTACAGCAAGCACTTGCTATGTTCTCCTGAAGAATCTTTAAATCTTCTTTAACCTGCAATAAACACATTTTGTTATTTCCAGTTTTTTTCCATAGGATTTAGCTGGTAAACCATGCAGTGTGTGTGTGTGTGTGTGTGTGTGTGTGTGTGTGTGTTTGCTAAATCCTTTCCTGACTTCTTAAATGCCATATTGAATTTTGGGAACTTTCTATGGCCCCTGTCTCAGCATCCTTATAATACTTCCATCCATTTTTTTTCTGCCAAAGTAAATTTACACTAATACAAAGCTGTTGTTAAAAGAGAGCTCAAATAGAAGTTTTGAACCGAACATAGCTGCACAGTTGTCCAGTTCTGCTACCTTACTTTCCCTTAGAATGAATGGGTGCTTAGTTCTAGTGAACCAGCTAAAGCCTTGGGATAGCATAGGCTTACAGATCAAAAGCATTCTAGGATATGATAATGTCATGTTACAGATATACAGCATGTCTTAATACAATGTTCCTGTCTAACATCCATCATTATGTCACTGCTTCCAAAATGAGTTTCTGACAAGCAGAATACATAGGAGCTTTGGCTGATAATGGCATTGCTAATTTATAGCTATCTAGGATGTTTGTAATAACAGCAACACAATTTCATCCCAGTGCCTTTCTGGATATTTTGCCAGTGATATTTTGCACCTTGAAGCAGCGTAAGATATATAAATCATTATCCATAATACCCCTGTTATGTGAATGTATTGCATTCTACTAGATGGAAGAGACTAGTGCCTGGACTTCAGACATTTCTGATAAGACAGATATACAGATTCGTATTTGGATGAACTTTGCAAAATCTGGTTTGAAAACAGATCCATTTTAGGAAACCCTACAATATAACCAGTGTATTAAAACTGAAATGGTCTGGACAACTGGGAACACTTTTGTTTTTATAGTTCACAAGTAACAGTTTTTATAGTCGTGACATTTGTGACAAGGGAATTAATTCTGTAAAGTTCTTGAATTCAGTGCATGATAGATAGGGTTCACAGTAGTTTCCTATTATACCCCCAATGAATGAATGAATGAATGAACATATTTTGTATTTCAATTCGAAAACCTGCATGACTGCAGCAGTGCTCTTACAGTGTGTGCATTAATATAGAGCAGGTGTAACCAATGTAGATATTGTTGGACTCCTATTCCCATCATTCCTCGCCAGCATAGTCAATGGTCAAGGCTGATGATCCAACAACATTTGGAGGCCACCAGAATGGGGCACTTATATAATAGCTTGCCAGCACATTTAAAGTGCTATTTGGGCATTCACATGTTTCCATTAGTATGAAGGGAAGGTAATGCTGAACTTATAGGTCTCTTTCACTTTCTTATATGCATATGATAAATCCTATAAAATTGTGAAATATAGAAGAATGCAATGTCTACCTCCAGGTGGGTGATGCTGACAAGAACATGGTCTGGCTTGAATCATTTCTAGAGAGGCTGTTATAGCCCAATTCATTTCTACTGTATAATTTGATGAAGGCAGCCATATATCTGAATCTGCTTTGCTGGTCCACAGATGCCCATATGATTAGCTAATGCCAAACTTAAAAGGACATTTCCTAGAATTAATTATGGTTAATTCTTCAACTGTAACTAGAAGCATATGATACACGTGGTGGCATAATATACACAGGTTAAAGGCAAATGGTTTACTTCTCTATCTTCCGTTTTACAGCCCGGAGATCAAAAATAGTTAAATTAAAAAAAGAAAGCTATGTTCATTGTCTAAAATTTCAGCTGTAAAATAGGAGATGGGTATCCAAATGTTCATTCTATTTACATGTTTGTTTGGTTTCTTTTAAGTGAGGAAGGGATAGCATGCAACCCCAAGGCTAGGCAATTAAAAGAATTCTTGCCACAGACCAGCCTTTGCTACAGTCATATGGAATTTTGTGGTTAGCACCAGACAGAAGAAAATGATCTGAAAATTGTGCAGGCAAAGCCATCTTAACTTGCGGCATTGACGCTGGCTGCCCCATAGCTAACCCTTGATTTGAATCCTTCCTCTCTGTAAGCTCCTGTGGTTCACCCTGTTTCTCCTTTGCATGAAATTCCTTTCAGTGCTTTTTAAATCTTGTATTTTACTCCTGAGTTGGATCAATATGTTTTCCTTTGAGACCCTTTCCTGTTGCAGGCTGTTAACCAACGATGAACTAAACAGCAGTTCTGTGGTTGTTGGAGATAAAGTATTTCTAGAAAGCTGTCTGGTGCACAGCAGAAAACTGGAGACTGGGTTAGCTAAATGTAATCCTTGAAGAACGGAGGTGAAACTCATACTAATGGGGAAGGTCAACTCTAGTTCTTCATGTAAGGCCTTGTTAACAAGATGAATGACAGCCAAGGTTGCTTCAGAGGCTGTTGATTAAGGATGGTTATAGTTAATCAATAGCACTTGTACTTATATGTAGGGAATCTTATGCCATCAGTCAGCCTTGGAGTCTTGTTTCAAAGTCCCTTCAGCTCATCATGGTCTTCACCCAGCCCCACATCACCACAAAAAATAACCATTCTGGTTTGGAGCCTAAGATAATTTATTGTAAGGAAGTTAAAAATTAAACTTTCTCTTCCCATCCCTGCCAGTCTCTGGGCTCATTGAAAGATTCTCTAATGTAGATGGTTAGAACCCCCCTCCCCTAAACAATACCAGGTGGTTTGTTGTGAAGTAGCCAGGGGTGGTATGTGTATTTCTCCTTCCTTTAAGTATTTCTCCATCACTCTGCAGCCTCCCTGGCTGCCTTTACTTCCCAGTCCAAAGAAGCCCCTTAGGAGGTGTTACCTCATGATATCTTCCTCTAGGCTTTAACTGAAGCTTGGGCACATGGGAAGACTGCAGAGCGCAGACCATTGATGAGATGATTTGTTGAATGAAAGAAGGATATACAGCAACATCCCTCAGTCACCACCAAAGTGAGTTAAGCACAATTAAAAATCCTGCACCCCACCCATAATAATTCCACCAAGATTTTCTTTTCTCTTCGATAATTTTTGAATGCATTTTCTTTCCCTATTAATTGATGGAGAATGGTGATGCGGGTGGGAAAATCTGGGGGGGGGGGAATCATTATAACACTATTTGAAATTGTGGCAAGGTTTTGTTTTGTTTGTTGGGAGAAGCAGGGGCAGAGAAAACAACAACACTTTGTCACCTTTCCTTTAACGGCAAGATGGACATTGTTAAAATGTCCCTGAAGATATGGGAGATGTTTCTTCCCTGCTGGAGCGGGGTGGGGGGGTGGGGTTGGTCTGATTAAAGGATAGTGACATGCCCAAAGCAGTTCAGTAAAGTTCATGGCTGAACAGGGACAGGATCAGCCCTGCCATTAGGTAGAGTGAGGTGTCTGCCTCAGGCCACTGTTTGGGATGTCATGAAAGGGCAGAAAATGGTTACCGGTAGTTACTTAATTTATTATTATTGTATTTTTATTACCAGTAGGATGGGGAGATGCTCTTGTAGGACTTTCTGCCTCAGGTGCCAAAATATATTGATCAGGCCTGGGTATTATTATACACCTTCACTGGGGTGGTGAGTAGTATTTGCTGATCGGCCTCAGACAGCAAAATGTGTTGGGCCAAGCCATGAACAGGGATTTGCAAATCCATTCCTGTCCTTCTACAAAATTGCATGTAGATCATCTGATTTTGGCTTTTTTCTAGCCTCTGATTAATTCCTTTATTATGATAACAAAACAGAAATTGAAACAATACATGGAATGGTGGTCCCATAGATGATCTTTTTATTTGCTTTGTTTCGGTTCCTGAGTTGGTTATTTTGTTTTTCTATAATTGTGCCTTGAATTTCACCATTACAACATCACTGCTAATGCTTTTTATAATAATAATAAGAATAAGAATAAGAATAAGAATATTTGAAGTCAGTACAAATGAAATGGGGGGTATTCAGTCACATAAAACATCTCTCATTTACATTAAAAAAAGTTTTTAGCTCACATGATCTCAGGAGTACAAGACAATTCAGAATTAGGGATGTTGCTAGGACTTGTTTTCACAAAATGGTGACCTGTAAATCACAATGGACAAATTACAAAATGACTGTCATGAACTAAAAAGTAAACAACGAATAAAATGTATGAGAAACCATGGAGGGAGAATAAAAACACATGTTTTTTTTAAAAGAAAAAAAATAGAACTAAGTGAAAACAATACAAGATGGGTGACACCTGGCTTGAGAGCAGTACATGTGAAAAGGATCTAGGAGTCTTGGTTGACCACAAACTTGACATGAGCCAACAGTGTGACGCGGCAGCTAAAAAAGCCAATGCAATTCTGGGCTGCATCAATAGGAGTATAGCATGTAGATCAAGGGAAGTAATAGTGCCACTGTATTCTGCTCTGGTCAGACCTCACCTGGAGTACTGTGTCCAGTTCTGGGCACCACAGTTCAAGAAGGACACTGACAAACTGGAACGTGTCCAGAGGAGGGCAACCAAAATGGTCAAAGGCCTGGAAACGATGCCTTATGAGGAACGGCTAAGGGAGCTGGGCATGTTTAGGCTGGAGAAGAGGAGGTTAAGGGGTGATATGATAGCCATGTTCAAATATATAAAAGGATGTCACATAGAGGAGGGAGAAAGGTTGTTTTCTGCTGCTCCAGAGAAGCGGACACGGAGCAATGGATCCAAACTACAAGAAAGAAGATTCCACCTAAACATTAGGAAGAACTTCCTGACAGTAAGAGCTGTTCGACAGTGGAATTTGGTGCCAAGGAGTGTGGTGGAGTCTCCTTCTTTGGAGGTCTTTAAGCAGAGGCTTGACAACCATATGTCAGGAGTGCTCTGATGGTGTTTCCTGCTTGGCAGGGGGTTGGACTCGATGGCCCTTGTGGTCTCTTCCAACTCTATGATTCTATGATTCTATGAAAATGTCACCTTATAATTCTAAATGCTATATTTGGTTGGAAAGGGGTGATGATGAAGGTTGCTAAACATGCTTTGGAAAACTCTTATCTAAGAAATTTCAGCTCACGTAATGTTGACTGAAACTCTTTGTTGTTAGTTCATATTGGTGGACAAAGGAATTAGTGGGCTAAGAGAGGAGGACATGAAGGGGAAGGACCAAACCCATTGCTTCCTTCATCCACCAATATGAGCTAACAATAATATTTGACTGTTGAAACTGTATCCACAGTTGCTTCCCAATTTTTTGCCCTATTCTTAAGTGGCAAAAGTGTGCAAATAGTATGCCAGATACGTTCCCAGGGAGGACTGAAATTCTCCAACAATTCAGGAGAACAAAAGAAAGAGTCTTCTTCTTCATCATCAGAAATCCCTTTTTCTGGAAAACTTTGGCTTAGCTCTAAAATAAATTCTTCCTACAGATACAAACAGAAGGCAGCCTCAACATGACTGTGGGTTTATGTGTCAACACAGATGCTCTTCTAAACTTCCTTTGTAACCTACTTTTCGAACAACTGAGAGTGTGATTAGGGTACTATAAACTAGTATATATAAACTAGTAAATTAGAGATATAATTAAAAATAATTAAACATTACTATACGTGTGCAATCCTGCATCCACCACTATCTGAAAGAAATTCAGGAGGGCAAATTTGCAATGTTTATTTCCATTCCCATTTCTGTTGCTTTTTTCTGTTTGATCATTGCTATGCATAACAGAACTGGCAGTATGAAATCTGTAAGCTAAATACATCTGATTTATGCTGTGCAATCATCTAAAAAGTTTATTCTTGGTTAAGCAAAGATCCATGTTTACTTAGCAATGTCAATATAGCTCATTTCACGCCGAGAGGAAATCAATCATCTGACACCATATATTAGAGAAATGCTGAATATCCATTGTCACCTGGTTTCATAAAAAGTTCGGGGAAGGACTGCAGCTCAGTTGTAGAGCATCTGCTTTGAATTCAGAAGGTCCAGGGTTCAATCCCCAGCATCTCCAGGTACACCAGACTGCATTTTATTGGCTCTTACCTTAAATTATCATAAGCTAAGGAGAAGGATCAGAGGGGGGGGGGGTGTGCTTTGTTAAAAAAAGAAAAACAGCTCATGAAGGAGTGAGAGATAGATATGGCAGGCTGCATTGAGAGGGAAAGAGAAGAATATTTAATTGCTTAATCAATTGTAGTCTGATGCAATTCTAACTGTGTAGGTTGAAATCCAATGCAGCACGTGGTGTCCACTTGCTCAATGGAACCTCTTCTTCCTCTCCTACCCTATGTAACTCTATAAAGCTCCAAAATCTCTCCAAAGAGCTGGTGGATATTCTGCAGCAGATTTGAGGGGTGTGGGATTGCTGAAAGTGGGGAGGGGATCAGAAGTCCAATTATGCAAGCAGATTTCCATTGCACTTGCAGGGGTTCCAGTTTGTTCTCAGGTAACATTTAAGCGGACGCGGGTGGCGCTGTGGATAAAACCTCAGTGCCTAGGACTTGCTGATCGTAAGGTCGGCAGTTCGAATCCCCGCGGCGGGGTGAGCTCCTGTCGTTCGGTCCTAGCTCCTGCCCACCTAGCAGTTCGAAAGCACCCCTAAGTGCAAGTAGATAAATAGGTACCGCTTTATAGCGGGAAGGTAAACGGCATTTCCGTGTGCTGTGCTGGTGCTGGCTTGCCAGATGCAGCTTAGTCACGCTGGCCACGTGACCCGGAAGTGTCTTCGGACAGCGCTGGCTCCCGGCCTCTTGAGCGAGATGAGCACACAACCCTAGAGTCGGACACAACTGGCCCATACGGGCAGGGGTACCTTTAACATTTAAGCTTAGTACATTGGATGTATTGGACACCACATGTCCTCTGGTTTTTGTATATTCAATAGGTATTGAGGCAAGTCTGTATTGTGGTTTTCAATGAGGTAGCAGCCTGGCTACTCCACTGCCATTTGCATGATGGCACATTTGTTCCATGCCCTAAGCCTAGAGGAAGACTCAAGTGGGCTTCATCCATTGGGGAGACGGTCAAGTAAGGGCATCATACCACATTTGTGGCCATGGGAAGGTGGGCAGATGCTCCTGTGATGGACAGCAGAGCCAGACCACGCCAGAGCGGGGAAGAACAGCATTTTGGGAGGAAGAATAAAAGGAGCAGTTTCTGAGGGAAAGAGTTAGATATGCTGGATTTAAGATGAGAGGTGGGCCTGGATTTGAAAAGAGGGGTAGGATTTGATTTGAGATATATTAGACATGTTTCAGGTTGGGAGGTAGGGAGAACTGGTCCTGAGTTCAGTTAAACATCTACACTGAGGAAACTATCCATAGCAAGAGGACAGAGCCTCGCAGCTTGGATAGGGAGACCGTGTTGAGGGTCTGGGGAAGGTATTCAGACAGAAGTGTCCTGGGAGAGCTGTGACTGAACTGGGAGAGGTTGATCTTGTGGGAGTACAGGCTACCTGGGTGTCAGTATAGCCAGGAAGGGAGAGTTCTTCTAGGTAGTGAAGACCAGTAAAACCCAGTAAAAAGTCTGTTATACCATTTATAATACAACACGTTGGATTGTTAAGAGAGTGGGTAACTGAGGAGAAGTGTCCCTCATTCATGAACCAAAGTATTAAGCTGTGAAGGAAGTGGTATGGTATTGAAAGTATTTAATTGTAATATCTAAGTGAGAAACTAAGTTGAGCATTTTACCATCTATTCTGGAAACCTGAATATTTATCTACCTGAAGTGTACCAAGTGATTTTTAGTAGCTGAAGTTTAAGAAGAGTTGTGCCTATAGTATTGTCTTTAAGCCTGAGAAATCTTATACTTAGTTAAAGTAAATAAGTTAGCTTCTACCTGAAAGAACTCATTTCCTTATCCGCTTAGTTTCATAAACTTATTTTTGTTTAATAAAACTTTTGTTCGTTTGATCAGCTCCTGCCTCAGACTCACACAAGTCCCCCACTAGATAATCTGTGGTAAATTGTAGAAATTTGTGTAATTGGTGTACCGTGAGGTGGGTGCACTATATTTAATTGGGGGCAGTTCGTAGAAGTGGATCTACCGCATTATTAATGGGTGGTATTAATCGGGCGGATTCGCTACATTGCTCTCTTTATAAGGGAAGCACTATGAGTCCTCTTCCCCAATTACTTGGCAGCAACCTATGCTGTGAGCACTGCAGGAGTAGCCAATTGCCTTTGGGCTATGGGTTATGATTGGGGGGTGACCCTTATTAGTCTTACACAGTTATTCACTTTACTCTGCATCATTCATATTTGTGGTATGTGTGAATGATTTGGCCTTATCTTACTTTCACAATTTGGTATTTAGGGCAGGCTGGGAATTATTATGGATATCGGGTAAGCATCTTGAGGCACACTTGGGTGAAGGATATCTGACCAATCACCTCAGTATGTTTGATTAGAGATTATTGGGACCTGAAGCAACAGTCTTGCTGAATGCTGAACAGTGGGGAAAGGGTGAGGAAGCAGGGGTACCTTCAGCTCATCTTCATGGTTAGTGGGCAAACAGAATGCCACTTAAATTGTGCTGAGGGTTGAGAAAGGTGATATTGTCTGTGATAAGATATAATGACATTTGCATAAGCTTTATCCTCTGTGCAGTGCTTTTTTTCCTTTAAAAAAATGTTTAGGGGTACTCACATTTTGACTCAAGAAAATTACCATTTTATAGTTCAAATCAGGAAAAATAAATAAAGTAAATGGACAAAAGTACAAAGATTCACAAAATGTTTTGGGGTATGTGTCCCCTTGTATCCCCCCCCCCGAAAAAGCACTGCCTCTATGCAAATTACAAGCCCACAGATATTTGTTATTTACAGATCTTTAATAAAAATTGTGATCTTTACATTTCTCATGAATCTTCACTTGAGGGCGTGTGTGAACAATAGGTGGCCATCGCCATTTCTCCATCATAGTGTAAACATTGTAATACATCATTAGAATGTTATGTAAAATTGAATTGAATTTAGGTGCACATACTGTGTACTAGATGACAGTCATAATGCAAATAGAAAAACACATCCGGAAAAATAAAGAAACCAAAACCTCTGTTAGTTTGGATTTGGGAAATAAATAGGTTTTCCTGACAGGAAGAGGCCTAGAATTTAACCAAAATATTTGATTATTTCATTTACTTTATTCATATAAAAAACAAGTCAGTTAAGCTAATGCTCTACTGTTGACACACTGGAGCACTTAGCCATCTAGTATGTTTGGTTAATTCCTTAATAGTTATCTTTTGTGTTCAGTACTCTTTGATTCACAGCTTAGGAAAAAGTATCTTTCATTTTTTATCTCCCTCATGTGTAAGGTTATTTGTTTTGATTTCCATGTCATCTCTTCTCTAGAGATCAGAGCTTGGGGAAAACAATTTTAAAATCTCATCACAATAAAACAACAAACCAATTAAAGTTGTACAATATTAAAAAAACAAAAGCTCATTAAGAATGCATTAATCCTGACTGATAAAGGTGAACTTAAACAAGAAGAAAACCATGATTCTAGAAAATGTTTAGGGTTAAGAACATAAGAAGAGCCTGTTGGATCAGACTAATGGCCCATCTACTCCAATAACCTGTTCTCACAGCGGCCAACTGGATGGCTGTAGGAAATCTGCAAGCAGGAACAGCACTCTCCTCTCCTGTGGCGTCCAGCAACTGCAGAGGCAGAGAATAGCCATCATGGCTGGTAGCCACTGATAGCCTCTACCTCTGTAAATTTGTCGTATCCTCTTTTAAAACCATCAAAGCTGATGGACATCACTTCCTCCTGTGGGAGCAAATGTCATAAGAGTTGGGTTCTTACAAATGCCAAAAGCTCCCTTGACACTATTTTAGCATCTACATCTCCACACTCATTGTGAATGAAGGGGTGTGTGTGCTCCAATAAGAGACATGGCAGCTTCAATAAAGGTAAAGGGACCCCTGACCATTAGGTGCAGTCGTGGCTGACTCTGGGGTTGCGGCACTCATCTCGCTTTATTGGCCAAGGGAGCCAGCGTACAGCTTCTGGGTCATGTGGCCAGCATGACTAAGCCACTTCTGGTGAACCAGAGCAGCGCACGGAAACGCCGTTTACCTTCCCGCCGGAGCGGTACCTATTAATCTACTTGCACTTTGACGTGCTTTCGAACTGCTAGATTGGCAGGAGCAGGGACTGAACAATGGGAGCTCACCCCGTTGCGGGGATTCGAACCGCTGACCTTCTGATCAGCAAGTCCTGGGCTCTGTGGTTTAACCCACAGCGCCACCCGCATCCCTCACACAATTTCCCCACTCATTACAACCTCCCAGTTTGCCTTCCCTATTTGTTAATAGGAAGATGTGATTTGGGATAATTGGAAAAACTTTTTTTTATTGACTCAAACTTTTCTTGTTGGTTTCCCTTTAAAATGTGCTCACCCTGAAGTTCATTGAGTTGTATCAAACAAGTTCTACACAGAGTAGACCCATTGAAATTATTGGACCGAAGATCATCCTGTGGTTCTATGCTGGGTAGAACTTAGTTGGGTACAACTCATTCAGACTGAGTCTGTGATTTTATTGAAATCCACATGGGATATTCACACTTGAATTTCAAATACACATTCTTAAAGGTTTTTCCCTCCTCAAGACACACAGTTTTAATGTATTTTGATACAAATAAATTGCTGAAAATCATGTCACAACATTCTGAGAAATGTGAAATCCTTTAGGTAGGTCTGCACCACACTTTAGCGGATCAGGTGTGGATCAGGTGGGTGTGGAGGTATGGATTAGGTCAGTTTTTCTCAGACCTCACAAGGATCAAGCCTTTCAAGCATCCTAAACTGAAAACCCATTTTTCCTTGTGAGTGTTGTATTGCATCGACACAATCTGCACATTTCATATTTCTTTTAGAGGAAGAAAAGTTGAAATTTAAAATTACTTCCATATTTATGTGATTGACGCAAAGTAGCATAAAGGAAGATGGAAATATGGATGTTGTTATGTCAAAGAGCAACATATGGGAAGGGAGGCGTGGGTGAACTACAGGTGCTGTGCTGATGGACAGTAATTACTGCTTATTGAATACCTAGCACTGAAAGAGTGAATGAGAAAAGCAGAGTGTTCTGCAGGACTAATAGAGAGGCTACATAGCAAAACCAATGTAATTTTTGCCTATTTCTCACTGAGGTGATAAACCTGTGCCAGGGCTGTGCCACTTCAGACTGGAGGCACCGCCATAGAAGTCTTCTCCCTGACTTCTAGTTTTCTGTCCATAGTGCATTAAAAAAAAAGGAGGGGTGCATTCAGTTATGAGAGTCTTCACCTACAGCAGAGATGGAGAGCCAAGACTGATGGGAGTTGGATTGTAGCAACATCTGGAGAGCTAAAGGTTTGCCACCTGT
The DNA here is from genome assembly GCF_964106645.2 of Podarcis pityusensis. NCBI lineage: Eukaryota > Metazoa > Chordata > Lepidosauria > Squamata > Lacertidae > Podarcis > Podarcis pityusensis. Next base: position 60,098,688 of record NC_138034.1, on the reverse strand, counting down.
GCACTAGGACAAATCCTATGCAAGCCTGTCTCAGGAACCCTGCTAGCGAGATATATAAACTTGTACATAAATCAAGTAGTTGCCAGGACCTTGATGCAATAGTCAGGGTTTCTTGAGAACGTTGCCTCTGCTAACAGGACTTTCTGGCAGACAACCCATTTTTTCTGTCCTTTCTCAAAGTTACTTTCCCAAAGGAGTAATTTTTGGCAAGGGATGGACAGATCAACCTATTTATGTCCCATTTCAGCCCTGTATGTGTTATGTCATAAGTTTCCCACCACCACCCCATTTTTGTTGTTGTTTTTAACACACACACACACACACACACACTCATCTAAACTAAACTGTACACACTTTCCCCCCACACTTTCCCCTGAAATAGACATTTTATACCATAGCTCCCATCACCTGCGATTCTTGACCATGCTGGCTGAGGCTGGTGATAGTTGTGTTTCAACACAGGATGCTGCCTTATACTGAGTCAGACTGTTGGGTCTGTCTAGCTCAGAGCTCAGCTGCATCTACAGTGACTGGCAATGGCTCTCCAAGGTTTCAGGCAGGGAGTCTCTCCCAGGCCTACTTGGAGATACCAGGGATTGAACCTTCTACAAGTAAGGCAGATGCTCTTCCGCTGAGTGGCATCCCTTCCCCAACAACATTTGATGGGTCACAGATTCCCCATCACTTCCCAAAGTAGCTCAGTGAGAATGAGGTCTTACATTCAGTGCAATATATGTACTGTAGTTTATAGTTTCTGTGTGGCTGGGACATTTATAGGAAGAGGAATCTTTCTTTTCCCTAATCTTTTTAACCTTAGATCCTTGTTGGGAAAACACATTGTCTTGGGAATCTGTGGCATGTGGGCCAGGAAAAGACAAAGCAAGCTTCTTTTTTAAAAGGAAGAGAGATGCAACCGTGTCCTACTCCAGCATGAAGTCACGCTTCCCTCAGTTGCACTCATTTCATTTTTGCCTGGAGAAAGGAAAAGTGGCATGACAGAACCTTGGCGCCTTTCTGAACAGCTACTGCAGCAGACGCCCCCTGCAGAATTTAAAGTCATTCATCATCTCTTCCTACCCAAATCCTCCACCTCTCAGGGTGAAGAAAATACACTGCATGCCTTATTAAAACACATTTTCCTCATATTAGCCTGGCCTTACAGCCATGGGGTGTTCAGTGCTTCCTTGTGTGACGACAGAAATGGTACTAATTTCTAATGTAATGTGTTTTGTTGGGAATCTGCTTTTGGCCATCAGTTTACTTTTTCGGTGTGCTGGAAATTTGCAAGTTAAAATAAGGTGGAGTACATTATTTGCATATACAGAGAGTGAAGTGTTTTGCTATAAGGGATTTGTTGTTGTTTAAGTTTTGGTTTTTATAAACCCTCACAGTGCATACTCAGAGTGAATAGTAATGGGCTGAGTGTCAACTTGATGGTATGTATTGCTCTTTGCTTTTCAGAACACGTCAGACCAGCTCGTTGCTATATTCATTTGCACGTTTATTGGAAGGATTCAGGATGTAATTTACAATTCTTCTCCAAAATTGAGATAGACGTACTCATTTCCTTCACTGAGTATTATTTGGTTTCTCTAAAGTTCCACTATGTGTACAGACATAAGACTATCAAATGTGTGATGCATTGCAACATACCCATATACAATAATTACTGCTTAAACAATTTAAAACTTCAAAACCATGCTGCAATGAAGATGCAAAATCTTCCAGGGCTTGTTGTAAGCAAACAATTGTTAAGTAGCAATGGTAGCAGAAGAGCCTACAATTGTAAGGTCAGATGGGAAGTAGTTAAACATGCTGTATAGTAAGATTTACCTGGGGAGATTGTACACCCGCTGTGTGGTGGTGTCAAAAAAAATGTTTTAGATGAGGTGGAAGACAGTATAGCTTTGAGAGCACAACAGTGCACACATACCTTCCAAGTAGATATATATTCAACATGATTACATCTCTCTGAAGTAATATTATCATTATAATCATCATTATTACTGTTGTTGTTATTGTTTCTATTTATATAAAGGGACTCCAAGGCAGTTTGCAACTGTATACAAATATTTGAACGCCATTTAAAAAATTGAGAGAGAAACAGTTACGTAAGCGGGGTATCAATACTGGATTAGCACTCTTAAAATACTGGTGGAATACATATGCTTTGGCTGCCTACCTGAAAACAATCAAAGTTGATTTTCTCTCAAGAGAGAGTTCCACTACTAGGGTGATAGCACCAAAAAGCCCCTGTATCTCCCTTGGCAGTGGAACAGAGAGCCCACACTTCAGATGATGTATATATTCAGCAGATACTGCTGCTACTGCTACTACTACACCATCAATGTACAAAGTCCTTTACAGATTAATTTAGCACAGCACAGGGAGAGGAAGAAGCCAATGTAGTTACGCACATTTATGATTTATTTTGGTTTTAGATGAATATACTAAGGTTTTGTACAATTCATTTCTGTGGAAGTGGCTTTTGAGGAGTGTTTATAAAAAAGAGAAAGATGACACTGCACAGATGTTCCAGGAAATAAAAAGAAGCATAATAATATTAATAATAGTAATAATAATAATAATAATAATAATAATAATAATACAGGCAGAGTTATTTTAGGGACTGCTGGATAGACACAAGACAGATGTGTGTTCAGTCCATTGATCTCCCAACATTTTCTGTTAATATAGACTTTATTGACTAACTGGCAGGAAATGGAGAATTTATTTTCAATCAAAGCACAAAACTGGGGTTCATGTTAAAGTCATCTGCATGTCTTTTTTGAAGATCCACCTTATGTTTTGGGAGCTGCAGCACCAGCACAGAAACAGTATTTGAAATGAGACTGTACAGGGTCACCCTGGTCTTCTTGAGCCTTTTAACATTGAGTTGGTGCTAGGATGTGGCTGTCTGTCTACAAGCAGGAAGAAAATAAGTAATGGCATTAGTAGTGTTGCTTTGAACCTCCAGCTGAGTAGGAGGCCTCAGAGGCCAGAAGGTGACATAATAGTTTCAGATATGTGCGAATGAACTGAAAGAGGGCGAGAGAAAGCAGCCCTCCAGCAAACCAGTCCAGTATTGCCTTGTAGAATGAATTCTTATTTAGAAGAATAGATTCCTTTATCTGAAAACTCAGAATGAAATGTAGACATATCTAAGGGGCAAACGGACTGATGGGTGGATTGTGGCTTTGTTTCTTTTTGAAAAGACTAACTATAGAAACCACCACTATTGCTTGAGTGGACATCACAGAGGCAGTGACTTATTTGTTATTTACATCTTACAATTAATAGGTACCAAAGCCAACAGCAATAATAGTATATTAGTAGAAGTATATTAGTAGAAGGGCTGTAGTTCTGTGGAAAGGCATCTGCTTTGCATGCAGGAAGTCCCAGGTCCAATCCCAAGTATCCCCAGGTAGGGCTGGGAAATACTCCCTGTTTGAAACTCTGGGTGGTCTCTGCCAGATACTATAGGCTACACAGAGCTAGATAGATCAATGGTCTAATTCAGTATAAGGCAACTTCCTGTGTTCCAAGGGTATTCATAGAATCATAGAATCATAGAGTTGGAAGAGACCACAAGGGCCATCGAGTCCAACCCCCTGCCAAGCAGGAAACACCATCAGAGCACTCCTGACATATGGTTGTCAAGCCTCTGCTTAAAGACCTCCAAAGAAGGAGACTCCACCACACTCCTTGGCAGCAAATTCCACTGTCGAACAGCTCTTACTGTCAGGAAGTTCTTCCTAATGTTTAGGTGGAATCTTCTTTCTTGTAGTTTGGATCCATTGCTCCGTGTCCGCTTCTCTGGAGCAGCAGAAAACAACCTTTCTCCCTCCTCTATGTGACATCCTTTTATATATTACTATGTATTACTATGTGCTTCCCACTTTCTCAAGTACTAAGACTATGGCACCTACCACCAGTTTGGGGAAGGCTTTCTATATCAATAACAAAACATGTTTCAAGGCAACACAGGGAGTGCTACCCATGTTAGAAGCAAAATCAAAAGGATTCCGATCCAGCCAGGCTATGACAAGACAAGCCTATGTGTTTGTCAAGCCATTCCCATGTTCTGATGACACTCAGGAATTGGACCTTGAGGTATTGCTGTCCTGAGCCATATAGGACTTTAAACATCAAAACTAGCACTTTGAATTGAGCCCAGCAACTAATCGGTAGTTAGAGCAGTCGAGCAAGTATTTGTGTAGTACGACCAGGTCTTCTGATACCCATGAATAATCTGGTCACACAATTCTGCACTAGCTGTAGTTTCCAAATTGTCTTCAAAGGCAGCCCCACATAAAATGCACCACAATGATCTAACCTAGAAGTTACCTGAGCATAGGCAACTTGGAGCTATGATATTTCCGTCCACATAGGGTTGTGGCTGGGCCACCAGCTGAAGCTGATGGAAAGCATTCTGTGCCACCAGTGACAAAAGTGGTTCCAGAAGTATTCCAAACCTGTGTACCTGTGCCTGAGTGCAACACCTTTCAGAAAAGGCTGAACTGGACTTAGGAACTGCCCACTAATGATGCTTCAGTTTGAGTATCAGTTTATTGGATCTCATTCAGTTGATTACCAAAGCTAGACACTGATCTAGCACATCCACTGCCATACCTAAAAATGTAAAAGATAAATATAGCTGTGTGTCATCTGTATATTGATGACATCATACTCCTAGTCTCTGGATAACCTCACTTAACATTTTCCTATAGTTAAACATTCATGGGGATAATATAAGCCCCTGTGAAACCCCATACTGCAGATTCCATGGGGCTGATTAGCATCCTCTAGCACCACCCTTTGGAGACAGACATCCAAATAAGACTGGAACTATCTCAACACAGTACTACCTGGTCCTATTGCAGACAGCTGTTCCTAGATGGTATCAAAAGCTGCTGAGAAATCAAGGAGAATCAACAGCATCGCACTTCCCTTGTTTCTCTCTGGACAGAGGTCATCGTTTGGGATGACCAAGGCCAGGGGTCAGCAACCTTTTTCAGCCATGGGATGGTCCACTGTCCCTCAGACCATGTGGTGGGCCAGACCGAATTTTTTTTGGGGGGAAATGAACGAATTCCTATGCCCCACAAATAACCCAGAGATGCATTTTAAATAAAAGCACATATTCTATTCATGTAAAAACACCAGGCAGGCCCCACAAATAACCCAGAGATGCATTTTAAATAAAAGGACACATTCTACTCATGTAAAAACACGCTGATTCCCGGACTGTCCATGGCCAGATTGAGAAGGCGATTGGGCCGTATCCGGCCCAAAGGCCTTAGGTTGCCTACCCCTGACCAAAGCAGTTTCTGTGCCAAAACCAGGCCAAAACCACAATTCAGATATACTGTATCTAGAAAATCAGTCTCATCTGATTTTGTTGCATGTCATGGGAGTGCCACTTCAAGGGCCAGATCCCCCACTCTTCTGCTTGTGATGCAGAGTCCATACAGAACAGATGCACATCTGTAATAGTCAGAACATGCAACAATTATAATGTAACAATCATTACTTCATTTGAGTGTATTGCAAATGTTTCTGTATTGGCCCTAGCCTTAGAAAATTTGCAGATATAGGCATGCCAAAGGTCTCCCCTGCTACCTCCTTAGAGTCCCTGCCCCAAGTCATCAGGTTAAATGTTCCAAAGAGAATCATGCACCCTCTAGTACATTCACATACAATCGTACCTTGGAAGTCGAACGCCTTGGCTCCCGAACAAATTGGCTCCCGAATGATCAAAACCCGGAAGTGAGTGTTCCTGTTTTTGAACATTATTTTGGAAGCCGAACGTCCGACGGGGCTTCTGAGTCTTCTGTGCTTTGGTTTCTGAATGTTTTGGAAGTCGAACGGACTTCCGGAACGGATTCCGTTTGACTTCCAAGGTACGACTACTTGTTTGATTAAATGATTTTGTTCTTCCTTCCTTTGCAATGTGAAATGTCTAATTTATCATATCGGATCCATGCTTTAGTTAAATACTTAAACAGTAAACTTAATGCTATAAATGCAAGTGTGAAAGTATTGTTCCTTTTTCAGTTGTTTCTTTGCTATGACTATGCAGTTATATGGAGTATGTATACTGGTATATTCATCTCCTGAATAAAGGGACCCAGGGGAAGGTCTGAGCCCGACTCATAAATCTTTTGCACTTTCCCTTTCACCAGGATAGCATTTTCCTTGAACTGATCAATATCTTTGTGATTTTCTGTAGGAGATTCAAGTTAGCTTTAAAAGATACCTCATTGTCAGGGTCATAAAATATAGACTTCATTCCCTTCTCTCACCCACCGTGCAGGAGCAAAGTGAATTGAGATCTTGCTTTAAATGATTTTCAGATCATCGCTCAAAGATTATCACATCAACGATTTCTTCGAATTTACAGAGATAAACATTTTATAACTCTTGGCTGTAAAGCTACTACCTTTTCCCCCTTCCCCCTAGTTTCCTTTAGGCTGTGATAAGGAAACAGAGCCAGTGTTTGTTTTAATTTTATCATACAGTCAGATTTACAGAAAAATAACAGTGTTCTATGTGTGGTAGTTTTCTGCCTAAGGAGTCACATTTATATGCTTTTTATGACAGTGTTGTGATGTTGCGGTTTTGCTTCTCATCCATTTTTAATACATTCTGAGTCAGATCTCTGTTTTCCTCTCTCATTGATATGATAACCTATGGCAGATGTCTGACTCAAGCCGTAAATAGTATGTTTGAGTGGTTAACCCTTAAATTTTCAGCCACTGGGCTTGGGATTCAGTCGTAAATTACCGTATACTGGAATGCAGATATTGTAGGAACACTTCTTGTGGGAAAATAAGGAAGAGACGCTAAGATCATTTTTGTACGCTGTAAGTACAAGTGCAAGGGTAGCCAATGCAGTCCCCTACAAACGTTGTAGGCTTAGTCATGGTGTCTACATGACCCGGAAGCTGTACACCGGCTCCCTCGGCCAATAAAGCAAGATGAGCGCCGCAACCCCAGAGTCGTCTGCAACTGGACCTAATGGTCAGAGGTCCCTTTATCTTTATAGATGTTGTAGAATTCTAACTCCCAATCTTCACTGCACATTGACCATACATTGACCAACAGTGTGATGCGGCAGCTAAAAAAGCCAATGCAATTCTGAGCTGCATCAATAGGAGTATAGCATCTAGATCAAGGGAAGTAATAGTGCCACTGTATTCTGCTCTGGTCAGACCTCACCTGGAGTACTGTGTCCAGTTCTGGGCACCACAGTTCAAGAAGGACACTGACAAACTGGAACGTGTCCAGAGGAGGGCAACCAAAATGGTCAAAGGCCTGGAAATGATGCCTTATGAGGAACGGCTAAGGGAGCTGGGCATGTTTAGCCTGGAGAAGAGGAGGTTAAGGGGTGATATGATAGCCATGTTCAAATATATAAAAGGATGTCACATAGAGGAGGGAGAAAGGTTGTTTTCTGCTGCTCCAGAGAAGCGGACACGGAGCAATGGATCCAAACTACAAGAAAGAAGATTCCACCTAAACATTAGGAAGAACTTCCTGACAGTAAGAGCTGTTCGACAGTGGAATTTGCTGCCAAGGAGTGTGGTGGAGTCTCCTTCTTTGGAGGTCTTTAAGCAGAGGCTTGACAACCATATGTCAGGAGTGCTCTGATGGTGTTTCCTGCTTGGCAAGGGGTTGGACTCGATGGCCCTTGCGGTCTCTTCCAACTCTATGATTCTGTGATTCTATGATTCTAAGTAATATAATTATTCCAACAAATGTAAGCTTATTAACAAGTCATTATAATTTGTATAAATACATTCCAAATATCATTTTATTTATCCATACACAATCAGCGTCTATAAGCTGTGTCTATTCATATGCTGCAAGAGTTGTCATATATTCTATTCATTGATCAAGGGAGGGCATGATATTATATTTCCAATGAATCAGTATCAGTCTTTTGGCAGAAGTTAGGGCATGGAGAGCCTACCTACACTGTCCCACTGTCAAACCCCACATAGTTGGTATATAGTTTAAAAAAATATTATCATCTGAGAATTTTATTTTTTCTCCCAAAGTAGTATTTATACACTAGATGTATTACTGGACACTTGATGTGACCATGTGGAGTCATATGGCATGCTCTTTTCAATGCAGCCACAGTTTTTCTGTGATTTGTGGAAGCATCATAGCAATTTCCACTACTACGGTAAATGGAGGTGTGTGCTTGTCACATGGAACTGACACAGCACATTGTTGAATATACAGGCAGCCAGTGCATATCTGTAAATTAGCATTAGTTCCCCGCCCCCGAGCAAGCAGCATGCAGAAGCGGACAGCAACAAAAAGATGTGTGTCCCTTTACTGGCTGCTGTTCAACTCCAGATGTATTCTGCCTTTGCACTCTCTCTACCTCTCTCACATACACACACAAGCAGAACACTGCTCTCAGTCTATTTACTACAGACAGACAAGGGCAATATCATAGTGCTTTCATTCCAGTCTATAGTATGGCCACACCTGGAATACTGTATATTGTTATGATCATCACACCTGAAAAAGGATGTTCTAGAACTGGAGAAGGTGAAGAATATGGTAAGTAGTGTTAGTGGTAATAGTTTATGTGATTCTATGATTCTACTAGTGTCAGAAAGGCAGTGTTAATTCATGCACCAGGCATGTGACTTACCCAAATATTTAACGCCCACAGGCCTGCAATATAATTGGAGTTAGAATACACAAAAGCATGGCAGCTGATTTCACAACATATCCAGATCCTGGTTTGTGTGTAAATCTATTTTCACAGCATGACAATTATGCTTTAGTCATTTTTGAAACCAGCATGTTTAATGGACAGAAAATGCCTAACTGCATATTTGTTTGTAGAAGTTTTGTTCCCCAATGCATTTTCTTGTTGCTACCATTAAGTTGCCACTACTGTTGTTAACATCTTATTGCTGCAATTACACTTATTTTTAAAAGCAGATGCATTAACCTTTCCTTATTGCGAACAGCCTTCAAAGAACAACCTAAGCTGATCCCTACCACAAAATGTTTACTGACTTTTAAAAATAGAATATATGAAGGAAAGGAGCCCTTAAAAATGTTTCTGTCTTTATTTTTCTCCTGTTTGAATTCATTTTCATTATTTTATATTTGTACCTGTCCTTTCTTCAAGTGTCAGGTTGGTGTATAGAGCACCAGCCTGGTTGTTAAAGATGTTTTGCATGCCAAGGTCCCGTGACCCACAGTTCCCTAGTGATTCATAAATACACGGACACAAGTATTTAGTTTTATGGGTTCAAATAGATCACAACTTTATTCGTTACAGATGTGAGTGGTTTGGCTTAGGCATTGAGTGAACCCAGGCTATATTTTGAGTCCTGCCCATCTTCAGGGAGTCCATCTAAGGGGTAAACCACCAATAGGGGGAGCCCTATGACTAACATCAAATAGGGGCACCCCGAGGGATCTCTGTTGGTGTCATGTCATGGCCCTAGCCTACGTCCGAACAGGATCCACACACCCCAGATCCCTTTAACAGGATATCCTTAATGAGGAGAGGCAGATGGAGGCTGCAGCCTCCCCTCTATCCAGACAAAGGCTTACCCAATGCCTAACCTCACAAAGTTGTGATGATTGCTGCAAGGTAGGTGAAAACCAAATGGCTGGTGCCAGTTTGCCAAGTGGGGAAAAACCCTACCTGGCCCCAGCAACATGGTGGCTGACATTTGTCCATAGCAAGGTCGTGTCATAGCAAAGCATAAAAAGAGGGTGGGTGGGTTGGAAGATCTGGCAAAAGGGCGAGAGAGGAGAGCCCCCTGCAGCCACCGGCGCTGATTGGCAGCAGGGTCACATTGGGTGTGGCCCCGCCCAGCGCCAGGGACACGACCGGAACGGTACGAGGGGTTGTCAACTCCCCACCCCCAGACCAGATAACCGCAGGGACCCAGATGCCTGGCTGCAACACCGCCCACCGAAAAAGGTGAGCAGACATACAACTCCCCTGGCAATATGAAATAAATGGCCTGTGGGTGATATCCAGTGTTGAACGCTGTTCTTGCTATGACCCCCAGATTTGGAGCAGATTTGGGAGGTGTAGTGGGAGTAGCACAGGAGGAGAGGAAGAGGAAATCCTGTTGCATAAATGAAAATTTGTTCCACTTACAGATGGACACAATCAGCCTACAGGTTGGTCTCAAATGTTTGCTTTTGATAGGGTGAAAACTCAGCTGGGTGGGGAAAAGAGAGACTTCGAGCCTTCTCAGCGGCTGTAGCCAGCTGAAGGATCACCTTACTTTGCAAAGTGTGGTTTTCAGCCCCAGTAAAGATTCCATTATGAAAATATTTTAATTCTGGCAGGATCTTATGCAACAAAGCAGGCAATATATCTAATTTGTTTTTTAACCAGTTGACCCTGTCTCTTTTTTTGTAATTGCTTTATGGACTGTAGTGCTCTATAAGTTGTAAACTATCGTGGAGGTCTTCACCCTAGAAGGGCAGGACATAAATGTTTTAATTAGCAGAAGATAAAGCCAAATTTGGACTTGGAGATTGTTCCACAGGCGTAAGAGTTGAACAAGACAGTTTTGATGATACCAATGGCATTTTCTGAGAGAGATCCAGAATGATTAAAATTACAAATGTAAACGAATGGGACTTCTGCAGAACTTCCTGCCTCATATATTCTTTTATTTTGATATTTTACATTAGTCTTTCACACAAGAGCAGTTAGGTCTGGATGTGCCAGCAAATAAGAAGCTGTACTAACTGATACAGTAGAACATCACAGGTCTGGTGATGGTGGCACAGGGGATCCTTTGATGAAACTGGGTGCGCATTTCAGAACTTTATAAAGGTACAGCAGTTTCCAAGAAGATACTAACTTCTAAATCACGTGGGTTCTCATGTCAATGAAAGCCGTGGGCAGGAATGGGGTTGGCATTTTGGTTTGTTCCTGATAAGCAGTAAGAAGCTAAGCTTGTGATAAACACTCTGAAGAAAGCTTCCTCGGATTAGCACTCATTCTTATCTGATTTATAAATGAAACCTTTTGATTCCTTGAAACTGACTCTCCTGAAAATATCCATGGCATATATTACCATTTATAATTTCTGGCAGGACTTTCCTCCCCTTTGTATGCAGAAAGAATAAATTACAAGAAGAAGTTTTTAAAAATAAATACAAAAATAAATAAATAAATATAAAAAACCCTTAAAAACAACAACAACATACCACACCCTGGATTAACTAGGGTAACTTCAAAAAATTACATTTCCACCCACGCCCTTTGATGAGAAAAAAGGCACGAAGTGTTGGGGATATAATTGCAACTACTTTATTAAAATGTCATTAAAGGATCTGCAAACGGGTAAAACTGCTGTTGTTACAGGGTCAGATCCTAGACATAGTAACCTATAACCAAATCATTGAAGTTTGGGACAAGTTCTCTTGACTCTGGGCCTAGAGCAGTTAGTTCCCTACTCCTAGCCCTTCCTTGCTAGCACATGCTAAGGGAATTTTGGCCTCCCCAGCCATGAAGCCTTGAGTGGTTCAGTAGGCTAGTCCTCAAGCACAGCTCTTGTCTCTGCCCTCCAGCCACAAGGCATTGATGGGCAGGTATGAGGAACCACTATGTTTATTCCTAAAGTCCCAGGGTTAAGGCCCTTTCGTGAGCCTTGAAATGATGTAAATGATTACATCAAAGGAGAAAAATGAAATGTTCTTGACATTTGTTTCTTTTTTTATTTGCTCTTCTCTTGTTACATATTTTTCTTTCCTATTATCTGTATCTCTAACATTCTTTCCATGCTGGGCCATTGCTTTAAAGAAATTACATCTTTCTTTTTAAAAAACAACAACTCTTTTTTCTCTGAGGCTATTAACTGCATTCCTGAATTTAAGAATAGCTCATGAGTTATACAGAAAAAGTAATTGCTTCACGATTCTAGCAGCTTTTTCCGATTTACTAAGCATACAAAAAATGATTTCATTGTGTAGTTCACCCACTCCATCAATACCAAAAATACTAGTAACATTTAACAAAGAATGAATCCAGTTGTACACATTCTCAATACAATGGAGCAGCCAGTTTTGTTTTGTTTTGTTTTGTGGTATGTGTGTGTGTGTTTCAGAGACATATCTATCCATGCATACCAAACTGGTCCAAGTTTGAGGCTTAGAAGAGTAACTTGAACTGATGATAGACAGCTAGTTATTTTCTAGCAATGGTATGATATTCATTTCCTTATTTAAAAGCATTTCTAACCCCCTTAATAAAAAAGTAAAGGACCCCTGGACAGTTAAGTCCAGCCAAAATCAACTTTGGTGTGCGGTGCTCCCCTTCACTTTCAGGCCGAGGGAGCTGGGCGATTGAAGTCCTGGCTGAGGACGTCGGGACCGGGGGCAAGATGGCGGAGTGGGAGAAGGAACAAGAGTCCAGCAGCCAGGGGTCCAAGGGTCAGGAAGCAGGGAGTCACGAAGTCAAGGGTCCGAGGGTCGAGAAGCAAGGAACCGAGGTCCGAGGATCAGGAAGCAAGGAGCCAAACACAGCAAGGCAGGAAACCTGTTGCTGTGGCAAAAAGCCAAAGGGAAATGCTGACCTTATATCCCTTCCCGGCTCTTGCCACCAGGTGCAGTGAGTTACCAAGCGGCCTCACCTGTGAGGCAGCACCTTGCCTCTCCAGAACAAACTTAGGAAGGCCCCAGTCCTGCGAAGCCCTACTGGTCGCAGGGCCTGGCTCCTGCATGCACTCCTGACAGTCTGTCTCTAATCTTGTCCTTTTCTATATATATATATATATATATATATATATATATAATTTGTGTTTTCGTTTGCATATTAGAGTAGTGCTAATTAGGTAGCTTTCCATAAACACAAAACAAAATCAAAATTTTCCCTTATCCCTAAGTTCAGCTCATTACTCTGCTTCCATTTCTATCACTAACTGGGTGCAGAGTACAGAGTAAAGGCCATCCAGTTTTTCACTGTCCCATTTTCCAAAATGATTAAATACATCCCCCTTGAAAGAAAAAAAGGGGGGGGGACAATGTGTACAGAATTGAATAATAAAATCCAAAACAGTGAGTCTGCCAGGACTAAACACATTTATCACCATAGCTAAAGACTTGCTAAACACAGTGCGAGCCTTGGGATAGATTTAATAAGATTACATGACCTCTTCGAAACTGCAGCATTATGGGTAATTTTATGCAAAATGACAAATGCCTTGGATACAGAGTGTTATAATTATGATCACTCCCTCTCCCTCTTTCTGAAGCAATTTAAATCTTTGGTAGGTCAACCTGGGTTAATTTGCAAAGACCAAAAGTAACAGTTCTGGACATGCAGTGGTCAGTATAAAAGAGAAGATAAAAGCCGTTAAACTGCAGATTTCCGTGATCAGTACAGATGGTGCTGAAAGGTCCTCTCTGCTTCCCAAAGGTCAAAGAATGCTGGTGTTAGAATTAAGTATGTTCCAGCATGGTGAGCACTTAGAGCTAATGTGCCTCTGCTGTGATGGGAGAGGTTTTTTGTTTTGTTTTGTTTCGTTTTAAAAAACCAAACACAAAACCTTAAAAATAATTGCTGAAGTGATGATACAGTTCAGCTCTGACAAATTCTTTCATGATAAGCTCATTGACCTTTCATTCATAAGCCCAATGCCCTCTGGTACAGGCCTTGTGCACACACTTCATTTCCAGGCCCTCTAGCTTCCTGGCTCTATAGGTAGAGGATCGATAGCCCAATCTGAAACATGTCTGCTAGGAGGTTTCTTGGTTTTTAGTGGGATTTATTTCTTAGGTCACTTCCAGATGACCTGTTTACAGGGCGCAAGTCTTACTTAGTTAGCACAAAGTTCATGGGGGGAGTTTATACGATGTCTGCTGTTTATTGAGAAGTAATTCAATTTGTTTGTGGGGAGTTTATACCACATCACATTGTTATCCTGCATTTTCCAGTATATATTCCCATCACTTTCCTTACCTCAAAAAATTTGGGTTTTGTTGGGCGAGGGTGGGGGTGGTGTTGCACAAGAATATCAAATACACTTCAATTGTACGGTCTGAATTTGCCAATATATGACTGAATCCCACCTGCAAAACAATGACAGTTTGAAGGAGTCTTAGTCTGTAAGCTTGGGTGGTTGCTTCAATAATATATGCTGGTTTTCTAGAAATAAGGGGTGCCTTTCCTGCTCCATGTAGTCACAGTTCAGCTATTATGCTGTACACCTCTCTGGGAGTTTTTTGTTTGTTTGTTTTGTGTTTTTAGTAAATCATGATATAAATAAATAAACTCAAACCCAGTTCCCCAAAATCAACCTTTCTGTTTCTTCCAATATACATAAAAATGTAAGGCTGTTGTCATGCTGCAGTTTGTGTGGCGATCAGTAGGTGGCCATGCCAACTCCAGCATGATAAATGGCAGGCAGGTGAGTGTGCTAGCAGTGCTGGTGGCAGGTAGCTTAGACAAGCTATTTACTAGAGGCACATCATAGAGTGGTCTAGTAATCTGTTCTCTGAAGTGCATAGCTGCTTAACAGAGGGGTGGGGGAGAGACACTTCACAAAGCAAGCCACTTTGTAAAGCACCTCCCCTCCCCCTCCCTTAAAAGGGATTGGGGATTTAGGCAAGCTGAATCACATGTGGGGGAAGGGCGGTTGGCAAAGGGGTTGGTGAGTAGGCAGGTTTGGAAACCAGAGCAAGAAGGGGCAGCAGCCTCTAGCATTTAATAAATTTTGCTAGCCACATTTTAAAACAAAATACTTTCCCAAGGCAGTCTACAATAACTGATAAAATCACTAAAATTATCATGGTAATATACTGCAGAATCATCTGTAAACAAAATTAAAACATCTATTTCATTAAGTCGTAATAGGCATAGATGAAAACAGGTCACTAAGGTGAAAACAGCACCTAATTCACCTCTTGAGTAAAAGCAACTTGAAAGATAAATGTTTTAAGGCCTGCCAAAATGACAATGAGGGTGCCAACTACATTCCCAAAAAGAGCTCATTTCACAATTGTGGGGCCACCATTAGAAAGGCCCTGACTCTTGGTGCCTGCCAACATAACTTCCTGCCCTATAAGTCACATGGGAAGATTTTCTGCCTTCATTATGCAAATCAGGGATAGTCAATGTGGTACCCTCCAGTTGGTCTCCAACTAATTAAAACGTAATTTGTGTTACATGCTCTCAATATATTTTTTCCTGTACTTTAAATTATTCATGCTTTGCTTTCGAATCTGATTCTAAATGAACTTACCTTTTAAAAAAGTGAATTTCTCCCTCGCCGTCCCTAGTGTATAACAGAGAATGACTAGAACTTTGAGTCAAATCCCTTGACCTTCAAGCTTCGTAACTGATGAATCAACTGGCACAAACCATAATTGCTAGATATATATTTTTTGAATTATCTTACAAGAAAGGGACACTATGAAGCTCAATGCTCCATTAACTATGTATGTGTGTTATGATTTAGTGCAAACCCCTATCCCGAAGTCTCAGTGCACATATTCACACACTTACATTTTGAAATTTGAGTCATGCAGGTGATGCGACAAACCTTTCTGAAAAGGTTGGATGGTCACTGCCAGTCAGAGTTCAGAGAATACTGGACCCAACTGAATATAGTGTGACCCAAGAATGGTGAATCTATGACTCTCCAGATGTTTTTGGGATTCCAACTCCCATTAGCCCCAGCCAGAATACCTAGTGGTTATGGATGATGGAAGTTGGTGTCCTGACAACATGTGGAGGGCCACAAGTTCATCATCTCTGGTCCACACACTGTTAGAAGATGATGAACACATGAATTAGGATCTGTGCATTGGTAACTGGAGGTTCTGCTTTCTGGCAGCTTTTAGGAGTGCTCAGGAGGACACTAGAGGACAAACTCTGGCCCAAGCTTGATCGTTATTGTAAGGGTTATTGGCTACCCACTCAGGAGTGTGGGTCAAGGATGTAGCAATAGCAATTCTAACCATCCAGGTGTCTGAAACAAGTGTCACCACAGGTGCACAAATCACCTCCAGCTGTGTGTCCATGTGCAGCCAGCTTACACTTCAGTTCCTCCACATAATTGCTGGCATGCAACTGACTGAGGAGGACAGGTCATGGTTCCCTGCATGGAAGGGGAAATGACTGCAGGAACTGGCCCTGAGGCACAAAGTGATGAAATGTCAGGAGACAAGAAAGATGGCCCAGCAGCAGAGTGCCAGCTATCTGGCAGCAGGCATGAATAAAGATAACCAAAGCTTAAACTTTCAAGTTTTCAGACCGTACTTCTGTGCTTTGGAAAACTAATCATGTACTTTGTCAGACTCATCCGATGTAACATCTGAGAGATTTAAAATGAGACTTCTGCCAGCTAGGAAGCGTGCAGTTCCTTAGCTCTGTCTCGCCAGGTGGTCTGGGCCTCCCCCCTCCCAACAACTTCACTTTCCGCTGGATCGCCGCAGGTGTTTGGAGTCTTTCTACCTTGCTTGAGCTGATTATCGGAGCAGTGAAACATCAGGAGTGAATGAAATAAATCATAGGCAACAGAAAGAAGTCTTTCTGCTTGCAAGAACAATATGAATAGTGGCGGAGTTCTATTTGCAAATGATAGATTAGTGGATAATGATAGAATTACTTTGTTTTATGGCTGCTTTTGAAGAGGAGAACAATCAGAACACCAAAGGTTAGAATGACAAACAGCATTAACTTGTTTTAGTTATTATGTGCAAAAAGAGGTTATGAAAAATAGAGCTAATCAAATCTGCAGCTTTTGTGCATGTGCAGCTTTTGACTTCATTACCACACCTGCCTATACATAGTACATCTTTTCCTCCATCAAAAAACTGATGGTTATATGTTTTTTTTTTAAAAAAATCATTGCAGTCTTATTATGCATTGGTGGTTATTTATGCCTGCTTATCTGCGTTAACCGTCCTGTATATAGCCTTGCGACCGAGCATTAGACCTTCCTTTGTGATTTCATTATACATGAATTGATTGTAGAACTACTGGATTCTGTTGGGGTTTTTTAAGTGCTAATGATTCATTCCCCACCACCCAAATGATTAACAAGCTGGAAAATCCTATCCTTTATTAAACCTTGATTATCCAAAATTCTTGACTTAATTCTTAGTTGTGAATAATGTATGTAAGTAACAGGGCAACAATCCCAGTAGCTCCATTAATTCTGCATGTGGGTGAGAACTCATCCAGTACCCTGTTCTGAATGCATTGTTTTACTCTGCATGATGGGATGCTGTCAAGGGCTTCCCAGTTTGGAATAGTAGTATTGGGGCAAGCGTAGGGACCCCACTAAATGTATGCAAGACTGAAGGTGCAAGCACTGCTCTGTTTTTTGTTTTAATTCAAGTATGTATACAGATATTTTAGTACTGTGCTAAAAAATTAGTGTATATCTGTTTGTGTGTGATCATGGGAAGAGAAAATTGCACTGAAATTTTCATGGATAGGTTTTTTTTTGTCTGTCAAGCTCACTCTACTTTGGAAGTGGCTGGGTGTGTTTGTGTGTGTCCTTTCTTTCATTCTACAAGTCATTTCATCAGTGAGCAACACTCTGCAGCCTTCCAACACTTCCATTAAAACCCAGTGGAAGATATCATTGACTCTTCCAGTGGGGCTTTTATGAAATCAGGAAGTTCAGGCCAATGGGGAGAGAGCAGAGTGCTGGAGAAATGTTTACTAGAAGGAAAAATACACACACACCATTCTTTGTCACCTCCCAGTGAAAAACTAAGCTCAAAACTCCTGGACGGGTGCCTGGACTTTGTAGTGGGCTGGATGAGGGCCAATAAATTGATTCTGAACCTGGGTAAGATAGAGACACTGTGGGTGGGCAGTTTCCAAATCTGGATATTTAGTCAACTGCCTGCTTTGGATGGGGTTGTCCTCCCCCTGAAAGAGCAGGTTTGTAGTCCAAGTATGCTTTTCTATGTTTAGAATTTTGTTTAAACTGTGTGTGTGTGTGTGTGTGCGCGCGCGTGTGTGCACACACGTGCAATATTGTAAATCACTTTGGGATGCTTTATGGGCATGATTCATAAATGAAACAAATAGTAGTAGTAAATAAACCACACTTTGCTTATTCGGTTTTTTTATTCCTTTTTCAATCAGTGCTAGGTCTTATATAAAATATTGACAGCATAATTGGTGATTAGAATGTTTAAAATGTAACATTTTGTGCTTATGAGAAGGTGAGTTATGTATTACTTTGTTTTAAAATGTCTTTACATGGCATTGGCCCTGGAAGCTGTTGCCATATTTCACTCCATTGCTCAACCCACTTGAGGAAATGGTATATTACCAATTATACAACAAGCAGCTGAACAACCTCACCCAAGATTTTAGCCTTTAGTAGTAGGATTCTAATCTGGGTTTAGATGCTAAGGTCTAGATCAAGTGGTGGAACATACAGCTATTTTTTGTCACCTCTTGACTGTATTGATTGTGTTTTTAAGATTGTGTTTTTAAAAGGCACTGCTATTAAATTAACTAGCTGCAATATAAAGGCATGAAACACTAGCATTAATGTTTGATTGCACTTTGTAACCTTGCCAATTATGGTTAATTTGCAATGAATGGTCGGAACAATCATTATATTAAACTGCTCCCCTCTGTTTTGTTTTCCAGCTTAGAAATATGGCATACAAAAGACCAAATGATTTTGTATCATCTAATCCCATCTCATCCCTGCACTAAGGATCTTGGGATAATGTGCATCCTCTGCCCCCTTTATCCTTCCCCAAATCTGTGAAATAGGTTAGGCTGCAAGATAGTGACTACATGTTGGAAGCTGCCAGGAGTAGAAGAGAGAACCCACAGTACCATGCACAGGTGTTGCAGGTTGAACCATCTCTTTCAGCCAAGAATGGGAAACTCATGGTCCTTCTGGTATTGCTGGACATCCAACTACCATCCGACTTAGCCAGCACAGCCAGTGTTTAGTCAGGATGTTAGGTGGAGTACCACAGGTTTCCCCTTTTTGCCCATAGAAAATGATTTCTTCCCCTGCATTGAAATATTTCCATCTACCCAAGCTGCCAATTGGTGCTTCTCAACAGGAGATATCATGATAAAGACTCCCTATTCAGGTGGTCTGGGATTTCTCCTGAACAATTTAAATATTTATTGGCTCTCAGCTTCCTTTCTCATTCTGATCCTCAACTTGTTCTCTGACTTTGACTTGAGCCCCTTGCTTTCTCTTATCCTCCACCTCTGACTCTGCCTTGACTCTTTGCTCTGATTTCCTGGCTCCCAGCTCTCACTCACTGACTGCCTAGATTTCTGACACTAGTCCACACCTTAACCTTGTAGGAACTATGGCAGTGATCAAAAGAACTGCTTGAGTCTTACCCTTACACCCATCCACCATGAACAGTAGACCTCCCTCAAGGCATATTAGAAGTGGCTTTTGAAATTTCTCCTTCATTCCAAAAAATGGGAGTTGGTTGCCATGCAGTATGTGATGGAGGAGGGGATTGCTCCTCTTTGAGAAACACGATCCAAAGGGTGTGGAAACAGCTGGGCAACTCTTCAGCTCTAATGTTCTCCAAGACTCAGACCCTACATGCTTGGACTACATAGTTAGGATTTAAATGAGCCTAACTGAGCTGTAATCCTGCACCCAAGTCTGTACTCAGTTAGGTAGCCGTGTTGGTCTGATGCAGCTGAAATAAATAAAAACATTGTCCAGTAACACCTTAGAGACCAACTAAGTTTGTTCTGGGTATAAGCTTTCGTGTGCATGCACACTGGTATCTGAAGAAGTGTACATGCACACAAAGGCTTATACCCAGAACAAACTTAGGTGGTCTATAAGGTGCTACTGGACAATTTTATTTATTTATTTCCAAGTCTGTACTGTAGAGATGCTAGGTGAAAGCTATCTTCATTTGCTTCCCAGATTTCATTGCCCAACCCCTGTTCCCTCTCACTCCTGTCTTTTATTTTATGTCTTTGTGAAGCAAGCTTTTGGAATGCTGCATTTTATCTCTCTGCTGCTGCATCAGTTATGCAATGTCAGTACCTTCTAGCTCCCAGTGGAGTTCTCCTATCCCTGCCCCCAACAGCCCTACACTGCTAAGAAAAGCAAGTGAGTAGCCCCCTTTTGATACTGCAGTCTGTTATATCTTACTTTCCTTCCATCCTCCCTAGAGGTTTAAAAGCATTATATCTTTACCTTTTTCACCATGACTTGTCACCAGCTCCTGCTGCTGCACACCAGCCTCCTGTAGACAGAAATTGTGGAGCCCATGTGGCTGGCCTGCCTTGGCTTTTCTGAAAAGCTTGTTTAACAATGGCATGACTTTAATACAATTTCTAGCAGTGATAGATGTTTTGAAAAATGCATCTATGGCTTGCTCAGGTGTCTGGCTATTTGTCTAGGTACATAAGCATCACCTCTCTTTTCCTTCTTTGTACTAGGAAGATAAATCTTGACCTTTTCCATTTCCTTGGGAAGATGGGCATTTTACATTTCAGTTATGAATTCATATATGAATTCTTTTTTCTTTTTCTAAGATCTCCACTTTTTATTGCTTATACTTCTAGTCCTCCATTCAATGAATGGTCCTAGGGTGGCTTACCAAAATATGTAATGAATATAAATGTAGTTTGCATTGAAATAATAAAAGGAAACCATAGGACAGCCAGTAACAAGGTAGCAAAACAGGAGGAGAGAACAAAAGTGTGCAGCAATGCAAGGGTTGTACCCAACATAGTTGGCCCCTTAGTGCAAGGATGTCTCCCTGCACAATAGGGTGCCCTGTGGGCACCCTTCAATCTGCTCAGGAGGGTTGGGAGAACTCCCAGAACAGATTGGGGGAGAGGGGGAGAGGAAGTCCCATTGCACAGACAGATGCCCTTGCACTAATGGGACTTCACTGGATATAATATAAAGAAACACATTTTACCATAATATGTACAATGAATATTTATTCAAGAAAATGGGTTCAAAATCTTGTAAGGGGAAAAAAATGTTCCGTATTTATCTTTAGGTTTTATTTAAAGCCATACAGGATGCAAAGTGGTACAGTGGTACCTTGGGTTACATACGCTTCAGGTTACATACGCTTCAGGTTACAGACTTCGCTAACCCAGAAATATTATCTTGGGTTAAGAACTTTGCTTCAGGATGAGAACAGAAATTGTGCTCCAGCGGTGCGGCAGCAGTCAGCCCGCTGTGACAGGCCAAATGTCCTTCTAGAAATTAAAAACAGACAAACAAAGCATGGTCTTTGGCAAGTTCAGCAAAATAAGCAGTACCCAGAAATCTCCTGGACATTAAAGCCGTGCCCCATGTGTAAGGCAGTCTAGTTGGCAAAAGTAGTTCCTGTGTGTCAGTGGCAGCTGCTGACATTCAATAAATCAGCCCATTAAAATTATTGTTCTGATTTATTGCCCTGCCAAAAGGCAGTCAGTCTGCTGCTGCAGAGATGGGCTGAAGTCCTCCTTCACTGACCGGCTGTTCCAGACTGAGGGAGTGGAACAGAAATGGGTGCTTGGAATATTGCAGTGCTATAGGATTGACTGCTATACATGGCAGAGTAACTAGGGTGTGCTTTACATTCTCTGCCCTCTATTTGAAGGTGTTCTCTTTTTAAGGGACGTCCTGTCCACATCTGGTTTCAAGTTATTGAACCATCAGAAGGGAGAGGAAGCAGGGCCTTGAAGTTGCCCGTCAACAGTACGCGCCTTGACCAGCAGACTGAGCAGGCAGCACATGTAGGTCACCTGCTCACAGTCTATAATACAATGTATTATATTTCTGTTTAAATAATTTCAGTCATTTCCAAATTTGCATCTACAGTGGTACTTCGGGTTAAGAACTTAATTCATTCTGGAGGTCCATTCTTAACCTGAAACTGTTCTTAACCTGAGGTACCACTTTAGCTAATGGGGCCTCCTGCTGCTGCTGCTGCCGCCCCGCGATTTCTGTTCTCATCCTGAAGCACTGAGGTACTATTTCTGGGTTAGCGGAGTCTGTAACCTGAAGCATCTGTAACCCGAGGTACCACTGTATAAATATAAATCAACACAGGGAAACGTTGTGCAAATCTATGTCCTTTCCTCCCCTTTCTTTTGGTAACATGTAAGTGGCCACCATAAGAGTAACACAAAACTGCACTGGGAAGGATGTCTGGCAACATGTAGACCTCCAGTTTTCTGCAAGCTGCAGAAATTCTAGAAGGCTTCCCTCCTTTCTCTGGCCAAGGACAGAGGGGAGGAAGGAAGTACTCATGTTACACTCAGCTTTAGAAAAGGTACAAGTCCTGCTGCCTGCTGCACATCCCAGTGGCCTCCTTAGGCAGCTAATTTGGGGTGTCATGAAAGGGCAGAATATTTTTACTGCCAGGAATGAGGAGAGGCACTTGTGGAATATTACTCTGCAAGTACTGAAATAATTTGCCTGGCTTTGTATATTATGTGCCTTGACATTATGCATACCCACACACACCCCGCCAGAGTGGCTGTGGCAACCTCGTCAGATGGGCAGCATATAAATAATAAAATAACTGTCGTTGTCGTTGTCGTTGTTGTTGTCGTTGTTGTTGTCAGGGGGTGGGGGATGGCCAAAAATCAATATTGTGGATTTCAGTATCTATGAATTTAACCTGTTCCATATTACATTCTGTAATTACTTGGCATAGTCTCAAGCCTAAAGCTTTCCTCCAGTATGAACTTTCATCTTCTTTAGCCTTATTGATAGATTATAACTATGCAGTGGTATAGTGGTAAATGTTGACGCATGAGAGCTCATAGCCACACCTTCAGAGTCCATAGCCATTTCCCTAAGGGGAGCCCCAAAATGCAGGCAGCTGTATTAATCCATATATTTCCAGCCTATGTTGCCGTTCTTCACACCCCTCTCTTGGTACCCTCAGACCCTCAGAGCCCCAATGCTCTCTGGCATTAACTGAGGGGCTCCTGATGAGTCTCTTATTCCTGAATAAGAAGTTTAGGGCTCAATCGTAGGGTTTGTTTGCACGTTTATATGACACAAATCCTTGGTATTCACCATAAAGATGTTACAGTTGTTACACTTTTAGCATTTGGAGTGAAAAGGTGCCGGTACTGCGTAGCCTTGCGTACCCCCAGAAAAAGAACCCTGACTTTATACTCGCTTCAAATCCT
Organism: Podarcis pityusensis; assembly: GCF_964106645.2. NCBI lineage: Eukaryota > Metazoa > Chordata > Lepidosauria > Squamata > Lacertidae > Podarcis > Podarcis pityusensis. Next base: position 60,075,551 of record NC_138034.1, on the reverse strand, counting down.
ATTCCCCAAGGTAGGGACTTAGCTCAAATTCCAGGTTTTCAAGTCCCTCTTTCTGTTATACTACAAGCCACGCTTGAGTTCTGAATGCTCTTTGAAGTTGCTGTTTGCCTCTACTGGGCTGAGCTAGCCTTCTCCTGTCTGGTCTCCCTCTATGTGCTACCAAAAAGGAAAGCCTGTGTACCAGTCTGCTGTCAGTGTTCGGTTGCCGACCCTGAACAGCCTGTATTTACTTCTGGTCCACTTAATATCAATGCAAAATGAAAGCCAGCAGCTCCTACCTAATATGATCTCTCAGAGAGCAAGTGGTACATAGTATAATTCCCATTTTATTAGTGTTAGCGGGCTTGCAAAGGGGTTTGCATGTTGGGGTTTGGCTGGGAGGATCTGGAATTGCATCCCTGATCAGCCATCATCATTATTTATTTAATAAAACTATTTACGTGTAGCATAACATTTTTAAAACATGGAAGCAGTGTGCAATAAAAGGCATACAATGCAGACAACCAAAATAAAACTGCATAAAATATTGCTCAAATGTCACAGTGAGCGGTAGGGTACAACAAAAATGCATGATCAACTGCTCTAGGAAGACAGTGCCAGAGTAATGTCTATTTTGATAGGGAAAACAATGTTTTGGAGTAAGAAATTTGTCATATAAACATAAGAGGGTGTATTTAACTAAAGGAATACTGTACAATGGAATGTTCAGGTAGGAAACACCCACTAGTTGATAAATTGGTTTGAGATGCCTGTTCTATGCTTACGCATTCTGCCATATTCGAACAGGATATCGATGTACAAGAATGCCAAGAGCAATTTAACTCTAGAATTAAGGACAGAAGGTTGACCAGTGCAAGCCACCTTTTGAATGAAAAGAGACTGCACAGCAGAATTAATTTAATTAATAATACCTTTATTGTCATTGTACAACCTGTGCACAATGAAATTAAACGAGCCCCTCTCTTCCCCCCATCCAAACACTCAGTTTCGTTGCATTCTGTGTGCTTATTGAACAACACACTACCTCGCAAGTCAATTTTGCAGTGTTATTTTCCGTTCAACAGCATAACAGTCCATGCTTTGGAGATGGAATCCAATGCTTTTGGCATCGATTGAGATATCTAAATAGACCCATGACACTGCGGTTATGTAAACATGTACACAGTCATTTAATTCATTTAATGATACCAACTCCCCAGCTACATTTTTTTTTTTAGTGAACTAAGTACTTGATTATCAACTTGGGAGTTGGTATCATTAACGGGATTAAGTGTTTGTGAGCATGTTTGTATAACTATACTGCCATGAGTTTGTTCAGAACTCTTCCTGTGCAGTGCAAAGCCATTGGACACAATCTGCTAAGCACTGCTGGTGTTCATCCTCTATTCATTTCAAAGAGGGTGCTGCGTTGGGTTTCTGCTTTTTCAGCTCTGGACTGTAATTTGCTCCCAGCTATCTTGCACATCAGCCTCCTGTCTGGCATTAGTTCTGTGCATTTTTGCTCATACCAGAAGTCCTGGGATACAGCATACAATTGAAAAATGGTCCCCTGTTAAGTTATCCAATAAAGGTTTTTTCAAGAAATGACACATATCAATAAAGGGCAAAGATCACCTGAATTCTGTGCCAGATCCTTCTATCATGTTATATTTACTGTCAGAGATTTAGTTCCCCAAGACAGCAGCTCTTTCAAAACACTCCTAATAAAAATAAATAGCACTCAAAATTAGCATTGGCTTGGATTTCATATTCTACCGCAGTCCACCATGGGACAATGGATTAGCTCAGAATTTGTCGCCATAGTCTTCAGTAGATAGAGAAAGCAAGAAGCCTAACTTGCCAGGCAATTCTTGAGACTCAAAAGCCTCATGAGAGGCTGAGTTGCTGTTGCTTGTTGATAGGCTGGGGCAAGAGACACCCCCCCCCTTCCTCATCTATTGAACTCTGCTTTATTTTATGCATATTAATAGAAATTTACATTTTTGTTGTTTTAAATATAGATAGATGATAGATGATAGATGATAGATGATAGATGATAGATAGATAGATAGATAGATAGATGATAGATAGATAGATAGATGATAGATAGATACCACTTCATATTTACAATAAGAAAAATGACTTCTTCCATGTTGACCAATATTCAGCTTTTCTTCCTACTTGCCTCCAATGAGGTGCTGACTCTGCCTGCCATTTGCCCTGGTTCCACCTACTATTGTCCTCCCTTGTCTTCCGTTCTACCATTCCCAATGGGCCACTACTGGGCTACTACCAGCCACTACTTCAGGGCATGGTGAGGTTGCTAGGAATAAACAGTAGGCTCACTGGTGGAATGTGTGGCAAACCATTCAGTAGTAATTCTCTCCAATCACTCTAGGATTCATGTTCCTTCTTCCTCTTGATTAAGAGCCATGCTGCTTAAAATGTTCAGCAATTATGAATTGGAACATACAAGCACTGAGTAATTTATGTGGAAGTAATGACTTAAATAGCTCTTCATTACATTGCAATCAGATCTGTGATGCCTCTGTTGATTCAGCATATCTGTTCTCAGCATGCTAGGCTAATGCCCCCTGGAGGTGTGCATTGATGTCAGTGCAGTGGTGCAACTCAGCTGATGGTTGGTGAACTGAAAACATGTTTACTCAGAATGAAGATCCACCCTCCTGGTATATACCCACTGAAGAAAAAAAGAGAGCGTTTGAAACCAACTCTATGTACAATTTTGAAGAGGAATCCCATGATGACTTGTGTCATCATTGGCCAACCACATTGGCAACCTGTCAGAATCCTGATGGCTGCATATAATTAGCATAGAAGAAACACATCTCTAATCCAGCTGGACAGAAATCCAGAACCCGAAGTTGAGAGCTCACTGCTGTGAAATATTTTTGGAGTACCCTCTTCCACAACAAGCACAACATTGCACAATGTATTTGTACACCTCCCTGGGTCATATAGGTGACTTTACCATTTTGTTTTCTCAAAGTATGTCCAGTTGCAGTCCTGAAAAAGTGATAGTTTTTCCTAATTCACTGAAGTTCATTAAAAACCAAGACTACGGAGGTATCATTAAAAAGGGGGGGGGATTCATAACCCACTCTTCACTGTTAAGTCTCAGAGAAGAAATCACATATTGCAAGATTCCCAAATAGTAGATCAGAGGCAATTAATTTCATTCAGCAGAGTTGTACTGCTACTGAAGGCAAATTAGCATAATGATCACAAATCCAATACATTCAGGATTGGCACTGTCCATAGGAAATCCAGCTACAGCAGACTTAAACTTACAATAACTTACAATAAGACTAAAACCTCTAAGCAGACTATGTACAGAACACCACACCAGAAGGAAGAGAGATAGAAAGTGAAACTTGGGCTCCTTTGGGCCTTTTATTTTAGTCAGCATGACCCTGAGTGAAATAGATAACAGAACCAGTTCAAACCAGCTATTCAGCTTCTCTGAAGGAATAGCCGAAACATCAAGAACCTTCTACCTGTTTCTAGGCAGAATAGAAGCTTACTCATCAGCTAGAAACTTCCAGCTTGCACCAGCTTGTAGCACACAGAGAAGCTTCCAGAATCCTCTTGAATCAGTTAGAATAGGAAAGATCAATACTTTCTGTACCAAGAAATGCAAACTGCCAGTAGCTTCACCAAAGTCACAGAGTTAACAACTCATCCAGCCAAAAGATCCTTTCTGTTCTTTATTTAGACATCAGATTCCCAGCTTATCCCAGCTGGAACTGCTCTCTGACCTTCTTGCTTGTCTGATGGATGTTTCCATCCTTGGCCTGGGAATAGTGTTTCCTGCTTCACTTTTCACCATTCAGTAGATCAGTTTAGAAGCTGCTGGCTTCTTGCCTAAACCTTGCAGGTCTCACTCCTTGAGGCAATTTTCATGCATTGTTTGGATCATAGCATAACCATTGCCCAAAGAACATACATTGTGGGCTTGGAGCATAACAGCACTGTGGTCATTTAGATATCCCTTAGTGACGACTATCTGCTGATTTACTTGCTGCATTTGGGAAACTGTTTGGGGAATACATAGTGCAATCATATTTTTGAGATTTACTCCTTAATGATAGGTGTTAGGAAGCCGATATTAGCTTCAGAGTACCATTCTAATCAAATATTGCTGTAAGCTTTCCGTTAGCTGCAGGTGACCAGCCAGCTGGTTTTACTCTGGGCTTCATAAGACTAGGCCACACACCTCTTTTACTTGTTTTACTGCTGATTCGGTAATTTTATTGCTGACTGCTGTTTTACTGATGGTTTTATTGTTTTAAATGTTTATTTGTTTTAGGCCTACCTGCATTTTAGTGGTCTTATATTGCAAGACACCACAGGGGACTGGCATTGGCCATAAAATCAGGATAAAAATAAAGTAATTGGTCCATCTAGTCCATCACTTTGTCTCCAGCAGAGAAGAGGCAGATGCCCATGAGAAATTCACAAGCTTTTGTGATCCTGATAGGTATGGCTCCCAATGCAGATAATCAGAGCTCTATAGCCCATGAATGTGATTGCTCCATTTTTAGGTACTGTGGCTAGTAGTTACCAATGTACCTATCCTCCATGAAGAGACCTAATTCTTTTACCTGAAGATATCAAAGCTAATCTTACAGCATTGAATCACACAACAGGGAGTTGTCAGAAGCTTCTAAACACCACCCCACAGAACTGCAGACTTGCAATGAAGTGTCAGGGAACTGCAAGCAGATACCTCTTGTCTCAAATCAGTGAACTGTTGGTTGCAGCTTTTGTAACTGAGCCTTGGCTGAGCAACACGGTCTAATGGAGCTCCAATGCATTTCTGCTTTTGCTCTTCTGACCCTGGCTTGTTTGTTGGCCCAACCATTTCTGGTTGCTCTTTGATCTGGGCTCCTGGTAGCTGAACTGACTCACTGCAGGCTGCTGCCCACCATGCAGCTCTAAAAGAAGCATAGGTACCAGGGGCCTGGAGCCCAGATCAAGGGGGCCAGGTCCCTTCGTCCCTGTGCCCCCGGCTCCTCCTGTCATTGTTAATCTGGAGGCAATAGAAGTATGTCGTCAATTGGGGGAATGTCCTGTATAGGCGAGTCCCCAGGATTCCGCATTCCTCTCTTCCCTTATATCAGAAGAATAATGGCTAAGCTTTTACATATCCCTCACAGTACACATTTTATATGCATTCTCCTCCCCCCCCCCAAATTATGCAGCTTTGTGTGTTTTCCATGTATTTCTTCTAAAATAGGCATTTTGTATATATTTCTTCATAAAATACAGATTGTGCACATTTTATGATGCAGTTTTGATTCAACAATCAAATATTTTGCTGAATTCCAGTCTGTGTATTACTCTAGGATCTGTCAGTTACTTTGGTTTGCTTCAAATGTTGATAGAATAAACTTCTTCATCCCTATTGCTGACTAGGGCTCCAGAATATTTAACGGGTCTGCTACAAATTTGACACAAGCAGAGATGTGAAGCCTGTGCCTGAATGTAAGCAACTACATATTTTTGTTGGAGGCAGAATACCAGAGTCAAACAAGTAAATCTCAAGGAGACTTATTTTTTTTGCCTTCAGGTTTCCTTGCTAAATTTACATTCTTGGATTTTGCTGTTCTATTTTGTTCTCTTCCGTATCATCCACCCCACCCCCACTTCCCACTTTTGAAAGTGAAAGGAAGTTTCATACTTAAAAACTTCTAAGTGAAAAATTGTGGTAAGAATTTATTCAGGTTATTTTTAAACCTGTAACTGAATTATAAATGCATGACAATATTAAAATTAATATGGTATGAGCTTTGAAATTTCTGCCTAGGGTCAGGCTTCAGGGTATAGAAAAAAGTACATCGTCAGTTCTAATTGAGCCCCAGCAGAGCCAAATTGGGAAGAAAAAAAATAAAATGTGTGTTTCTAAAAGATCCTAAAGTATAATTTAAATTAATTGGAGACCATATTTGAACATTTATGCTGGCTTTTTTTATAAGCCTTTTATGGTTGATTTCTCCCCTCCCCAGTTCATTTGGAAATTACCCGTAATTTCTCTTTGATCAGGATTTAGTGAAAATACCTCCTCACTGTATAGATTACCGTATATGAAAGATGTAGCTACCTTTCAAACTTGCAAATTGTTTGCAAATGGCCACCTTAAAATCCAAAATCTGCTTCCAGAAATGTAGTTTTATTTATTTGAAATCAGGAGTCTATTACATGGGAGGAAGGGAGAGAGAATCACATTTTATATGACAGATTTAGCAAAAGGGGTAGTTTTTCAGCTCAGTCCTATGCATGTTTACTCAGAAGTAAGTTTTGCTGTGTTCAGTGGAGCTTATTGCCAGATGAATGTGCATAAGATGGCAGCCCTATCAATCAAAATATTGATTTTTCTTCTTAAATATTGATTTAATATTGGTTTTTCTTAAAAACACCAAAGCTTTGATCCAGCATTAGCCCCTAGCAACTAATCACATGCAGGAACTAAGATGCCCTCAGGTAATACCATCTGTATCAAAAGACACATTCATGAATGTAACTTGATTTGCCATGTAGATGCAGAGGTGTGTGGCTCTCCCAAGGCTTTATAAGGGCATAGATATTCTCTGCCAATCAACACTGCTGTTATACGACACTTCCAGTTGGATGTTCGTTGTGTAAATGGTGCTGCTTATGTATATATTTTTTTCAGAGTGTCCACACAACGTTGTTGTCCGTAAAACACCAGCCTGTACTTTTTTTCATATTTAATCAGGATTGCCTCTCAATGCAGAAAACAACAAAATGTAAAAACTATATGTTACCACTGGTGTGTACACTTGTTAGGACATTTTTGGAGGGATTACCTGTGTAGTGATATATGGTGGATGGCCTCAAACAAAATAAAAGGAGCATGCCCATCTTCCCTACAGGCTGAAGGCACATCAAAATTTCAGCAACCCAGTTCAAAGGAACTATTCTCTCTCAAGATCTCTACCCAGTACCTGTGAGGGATTATCTTGGAGCCTATAGTTTCAGTATAATTAATACAGAGGTCTAGCACAAGACCTCTTTATCACTCTTGGGAAAGTCTTTTAATTAAAATAATGGGAAAAGCTATCCCTCCCCAACCCCAACCCCCAACTCCATGATACATAATAACTAAAGCTTTGAGGGGCGGTGGGAATAGTAGTACAAAATATCTGGAAGCACTAGGTTACATAACTGAATAGTACAGGTGATTAGTCTTGTCTTGGTTGGTTCTCTCTGCAGTGATATTTACGTCATTTGGTGACCTGCACCACAATTCGGAAGTCACAGATATCGTAGATGAAGTGGTAGAGAGTAAGAGAGTGTAATATCGCAGGCTTAGTCTGGATCGAACCCATAGTGTCCACAAAGGAGGAACAAATAATACTAATAATCCTGATTTTACTATGCACTGTTGTGGTTTGAATTAGCTTTGACTACCTCAGAAAGTACCTCAGAATGAGTAGCTTTGACTACTCTTTAATTGTAAAACTATGGATAAAAATGCAAGACCATCCACTGGCCTGCTGCAGACAGAAACAACAAGCAAGCCTAATGATCAAGAAAGTTGCTGTATAAAATCTACAAAAAAGAAAACTTCAAAATGAGACATAGTTGCTTTCTTCCATATATCCAGGCACAATCTGCTGAGCCTATCCCCCTTCCCGTCTATTTGCTCTCTGAAAGCTTATACATAATGATGGCGATAGAATATCAGGCTTAGATCTGGCTTCAAATCTCTGGTAATGAAACTCATTGTTAGTATCCTTTGGCATTGCCCACCTTATGTTTGCTTTTGGTGCATGCCAGGTCAGTTCAGATCAAAATTCACAAAGTTCAAATTTCCTAAGCATCTCTACCCCAAAGGTAGGGAGGGGCATGTTTTCCAGCCTTGAACTTCAGAAAGGATAGTATCAGATAGGATTTAAGAAGAATATTCCATTTACCAAAATGCAAGCAACTGTTCTTATCTGCTGCACAAGCGACCTTGATGCTGTAATTTTGAGAGCTCATGTTGTTCAGTAGCTGGAGTGGGTTTGTCTAGGACTCAGGAGACCCAGGTTAAAATCTTAAATCAGCCGCAAACTTTACTATGTAAGCCTGGGCCTCTCATTGTCAGCCTAACCTACTTGGTAGAGTTGTGGTGAAAGAGGGAAAGTACCATTGCCCCACCTTGATCTCTAGAGGAAAAGATGTTTTAGAAGTGTAAGAATTAAAAAAAAAAAAATCTTTACAGGGAAGTATAAGGCTGTAATTGCAATGTATGCTTAGAAACTAACAATGTTGGTTTCTGTAAATAGAGTGCATCAATGCAAACTAATTTAAATTGATTTGGATAAATTATAGGCTTAGAGAGTCATAAGTGTAAGACGATGAACATAAGCTGAAACAATCATTATGCATGCTAAGACCAGAGGAGGTGGGGTGGGAAGGGGCTGAACGAGGCAAGATAACAATATGCTGAAAGGCTGATAGTAGATAATAATAATAATAAAATAGTCTGCACAGTTCATTGCCTGACAGCAGAAAAAAAAGCAATTTTTAGTGTTGGATTGTGACTAAAGAAGTCAAAATGTAATTAATTTTTTTTAAAAAAAAATTATTCTGTCAGATATGAAAGAAATAATAATATCACATTTTGGATGCAAACGTGCCATTCTGGTGACCTTGTTAAAAGAAGGACATTGCTGGGATTAAATTGCAGCAGAGACAGCTAATTCACAGTCTGAACGATATGAAAGATTAGCTAAATTTGAACAATCAAGCCTGAGGGGGATATAGAATAAAAAGGATGTCATTAAGGTGTATGAGAGGAATAGCTTGATGTAACTATGCTATTATTAGAGATAAGGAAGTTAAACAAGACACTCCTCAGTATCTGTGGGAGTGGAGGTGGGAGGAAACTTCCCCAAGGTGCTCTTGTATATTTGGTGAAGTTGGTGGTGGAAGGAAACACATCCCATCATTTTCAGTCAGTGGTAAGCAAACAGGGTAAATCGATTAGGTTTTGCAAAAGCTTAAGCTACACAGAAACAGAGTTTCCATAATAATAGTTAAAGTACTAATGATGTCCTGGGAGTTTCAGCAAACACTGCATACTTAAAGGCGTACTTAAAGGAGCCTGGCTGCAAACAATCAGGGCATGCATTCAGTCCAACCTTCTTTAATTCCCTCTTTGTCTGGAACAAATTGTAGCGCAACAAATGGCTCCTGTTAGAGCTGCCACCAAATAATATCCAAAAGACAATTTTGAGATATGGTTGTGTGTGTTTTTGGGGTGGGGGTGGGGGGGTCAATTAATCAGGAACATCCAAGAAATGCTGTGAGAAGTACAAAGAGTTTCACTGAGACTAGCAAACACTGTCAGTGTGTACTGCCTATCGAAAATCATAAGAGTTTTAGGGTTGCCATACGCCCAGGAAATCCGAGACATGTCGTCTTTGGGGGGACCAACAGGCTCATCTGGGGGGATTTTCGCATTCTAAAGGAAATATCCGGAGGTGTTGGTGGTTGGTTTTATTTATTGGTTTTTGGGGGGCTTGGCCACAGGTAGCTCGGGCGCAGACGACTTCCCCCCAGCTTGGGCTGGCAGCAGCTCGGTCTGTCCTCTTTTTTGCTTTTCAAGATATGGCAACCCTAGTTCAATGGGACCTTGTAAGTGATGTAGTCCAATCTCCTGCTTGATGCAGGAAATCCAAGCCCCAGCATCTCCAACATTGGGCTATACAAACTGTACTTGAAGACCTCCAGCAAAGGGGAGCCCATTAGCTCTATAGGAACCACAAAGAACGTTAGTGCAATTTGTGGATCCTGCTCTATTTCGAGTGTCCTCTATCTCTTACCTGCACTTGTTATCTTGTCGTTGGGAGTCTGTAGTTGGTGAACATCACACACTGGTCAAACATGATACTAGAGTTGCTGTGGAATTTCCCATCACTGCAGCCATTTTAGTATACCTGCTCTCCTTGTCTGTGTTGACTCAAACTGCTTCAGTTCATGGTAAACCAGAAGTGAACAACCAAGATCCAGCATTTGGTGGAACACATCGAAAGCTCAGCTTGGTGTGCTGTGCCAATAACTGAATCTGTTGTAAAGCAAGGAAATCACACGATGCATTCCCCATTGCTAAAGCTGCTGGAGGACAAAACAGTAAAGACTCTTCCTGTGGTAAAAATGGGCTGAGGTTGTTTATCATTTAAATGTGCCCATAGGTCTTATGATTTGGAAACATCAGGTATGTACAGTGCTACTGTGTGAGCTCTTTGTGCTGCTGGGTCAGTCCCCATGAAAAGCAGCATATGGATGCCATTTTATGCCTGTATTATGTGAGGACTTTTTCCAGCTGCCTCAACATAGAGGGCACAGGGTAACTGGCCCATAGTATTTCATGCCATTAAATCAACATTGGGAAAGTCACCCTATATATCTGGTGTTTGTTGTCCTAATTGATTTTCCTATTTCAGTAAATATGCTGCATGTCTGCCAGGTGACTCAGCCCCTGTATTATGATCGGAGAAACTGGAATTGAAAAGGCTTGAGTAAAAGCCTCCTTGGGACACTGAAGTCTCGGCTATGGCAACCAGCAGCAGGCTTAATCCCACTGAATTCTGAAAACAAGTCATTTAATTAATCAGTGGGAAGTGATGTTTGCATTGCATATTTGACCATGTATGAAATAATAGCTGGCTTGTAAATCTTTCTGACTAGCATGTGATGGAACCTAACAGAGTATGTCCATATGGGATAATCCTGATTTCTATGTTCAACGTTTTAAGGCTAATTTAGACAAATTCATCAAAGATACAACCAGTGCTTTTGTTGTTGTGATTTTCTAATGTCATAATGGTCTATAATAAACAATGAATGTTATACCAGTGTAATTTTTGAAGGACCTGCAGTAGCATACTAAGCCATGAGCCAATATGGTAGTCCCTTTACACAGTCACTCCCCCATGGATATTCTCCATCTGTGGTGACTACGTACAGTGTGTCACTGTAGGGTGAAAAGAAGGCTCCAAAAGGCATTGTGTAATTGGCTGTTTCCTTAGCACCAACCTTGAAATGCTGGAAATGATAAACATTCCTCCAGTGCTCTGCAGCCTCCCAGGCTGGCCCTACTGGAGGAGTTACTTCAAGGAGTTACTCCCCTTGAATTTTAATTGAAGCGCAGTCACCTGGAAATGCTACAGAGTACAGACCACTGGTAAGATGATTTGAAGAATGAAAGGAGACTCACAGACACCAGAGCTGGCCTACCCGTGAGGTGGGGCGAAATAACTGGTTCAGGCGGCAGAAACACAAGAGGCAGCACCTTGCCTGCCCCATTGCTTCTGCTGCACAGTATTGCTGCTTGATTTCCCCCTCCCCTTGGGCAGAGAAGATGAGCACCAAGGCCTTGCAGAACACTCCCCCCTTTGTTGAGTTCAGTGAGAGGGGAATGTTGTGCCAGCAGCAGAAGTGTGGGGAGGCAGGGCGGCCACGGTGGGGGGAGGTGGCACATTTCTTTTTGCCTCAGGTGTTAAAACAGGATGGGCTGCCCCTGACAAACACCCACTGGTCTCCTCAAAAGTAAAGTATGCATGACTTAATCCCCTGCATGCATGAGAATTTCACCGACATATTTCCCCAGTGATAATTCTCAAATGCAGTTCATTTTTTCATAAACTAACGGAGGATGGTTGCTGGGGGAGGGCAAAAACATTTTTTGGCACAACATTAGCTGGGCTTCCTCTCAGCTGTCAACTCACTAAGATGTCAACTTGCTTAAACACAGTGTTATGAGTCTGTGGGTGTTACACCTTTCTAACCTCTGGACCCAGGAAATGTTAAAATATAAGCCAGGCTACCTTCCTGATGAGGTAATTGCCTGGGTGATGGGTCATTAATGGAACAAACGATTAAGGAGCTTATGCAAGACAGCCCCCTCCCTCAACAGATAAAGCCAGCATTTGGGGAGTTTTGGGGTGTGATGTGAACTAGAAGGAAAGCAGCAAGCAGGGGAGAGATCCATGATGGATCTCTGCTTGAAGCCAACACTGTGACTATGGGAGAAACAAGATCCTTTGGGGTGTTGATACTGTGAACCCATCCCTCTTAGCCTCAGGTTTTATATATGTGTAAATGAACCATATATCATAAAGACACCACAGTCTCTGCTGTGCCTCATCCTCAAAAGGAAACACGAACCTTGGATAAGCACCTGGAACCCCTAGAAACTTTCATCGGTCAGAGATTGGGGTGTTATGCAACAATACTTAAATCCACTAACTTAAATCCACAAATAGGGTTCTCAACATTTTTTTGCTGCATGTGTGTCTGTATAGTGTGCTGGATTTGTACAACTTCTCCTCGGGGGAAATCTGTGTGTGTGCCTTCCCCCTTTTCAGAAAGTGTGGCTGTGCATCTTCTAGGAGTAATAAAACTCCTGTCTACTTCAATTGAAGATTGCTTTCTATACAGAGCCCACTAGCTTGGTGTGTGGCACATTAGATAAAATAATCAGTGCACTCAGATCTGAGAATTAAATGTTGCATTTGTTTTAGCTAGAGTGGCCTCGTATATGTATATATCCTCCTAGTGATTGTTCTGTTTAGTAGATTAGTAAAGATTTCTCTTTTGCATATTAATTTTATCGTTGAGTACCAAGTAGCATTGAATTGCATTTATGGACCAAAATGACTTGAGAGAAGCAGTTTGTTCACTTAATAAATAAAAGACTATGTGTGAGTAATAGAGAGTAAGCATGACATTTAGGAGAGTGCTGGTTGGAATAAATTATGCTCTACACTGCTGAATAGGTTTCTGTCCTTTCTCTCATTTTATATTAGAAAAATACACAGCTTCTTTGGTCTTTGTGGCTATGAACATGCACCTCGTCAGTCTTTGTAATTTCTATACAAAGACTGAAGTGCTCAAAGCAGCAGCGGGAATAACAGTGCTGGGAACAAATATATATGCCTTTGATGACCAACTCAACCCACAGACGGTTGTCTAGGAGCCCTTAGTCTTAAATGGGGCAGTCTTTGAGGGGAAATCAAAACATTTTTCACCTCTAAATCTTTGGAACAGTGGGGCTAGATTTTGGGGCCAATGTTCTCACTCCCTTTCTCATTCATTACTAGGTTCCACTCAAGTTTAGCATATTATTTGTGAGCATATTTTTCCTGGAAGTAAGTAACACAAAAAATAGTGCTACACTTGCATTATTTTTTTATTGAAGTGGCTTTTACGTTATGGGAAAGCTCAAATATGATGTGGAAATTAATGGTTAGGGACACTTTGAGGAAATGGAATAAACTGCTGTGAGATTGCAGCCAGCGTTACCATGTGAGGAGGAGTTATGGGAGCAAACATTCTCACTCTGCCTCCTTCCATTGTTGTTTTGCTACCTTTCTGGAAAGCAATGAAGCTTTTCTGTCCATGGAAGCTTCCTGTGTAATTTTGAATACTTGGCGACCCTCTAGGGAACAGACAAATTTGGGATGCATCAAAAATGAAGGAAGCTGGGATGGCTGGCTAAAAGAGAGTGGGGAAACCAGAAAGGAGCCACTTATTTATTTCTGTTTCTGGCATTTAAGTGATGCAGACTGAAAGAGGGTCGCTCTACTGCTTTGTCTCCTAGGATAAGAAAGGCCTCTTGTGCCCAAGTAAAGACACAGGGCAACAACAGCTGCCACTTTGCGAAAATATTGGAATACACCTATGAGAGATGAAGTGTGAAAGAAATCTGCAACAGTTCTATTTGTATTTCCTACTATTTATTTATTCATGATTCAGCGTAGGCTGGTATATGAGGGCAAATTAGGAACTGTCCCACCAATCTCAGTCTCCCCTCAGCCAGCCCCAACCTGCCTGTCTTCTTATTTACAACCATCTGAGTGGGTGGCACTGCCAGTCAGCTTCTTCTCCCTTAGCCTCAACATTGGCCTTGCGTGTCAAGACTTCGCAGCCACCCCCTCGTTGGAAATAACTCACACAAGGACACAGATACTAGGTTTATGCTATTGGGCAAATTTTGGCCACAACTTTATTGAATTACAGAATGTGAGCAGTATTGGCTTAGGCATTGATTGGACCTAACTATATATGACTCCTGCCCATTGTGCAGGAAGTCCAGTAAGGGTAAGCCACCGGTAGGGAGAGCCCTGTAGATGCGAACCAACTCAAGCTCCCCCTGGTGTTCCCGTCGGGGTCGTGTCAAGGCCCTAGCCCCCAGCCGGGCTTCGGACTAGATCAACACCCCCAGATTCCTTTAACAGAATACCCTTAAGCTTGGAGGGGCAGGTGATGGCCACACCTCCCCTCCCCCACACAAGGTCAAACAGTGCCTAACAAAACTAGAATTGGATGACTCTGTCTGTCATTGGCTCTGGCTCAGCCTATCTACTATTGGTGGCCCTGCCTTCCGTCCCTACTAATTTTAGTTGCTTTTATAGAAAGCTTATTATAATTTATGTAGATTGAGTTGAGTTTATATTTTACAGCACTATATAAACTCTTGCACAGCTCTTGTGTGAGCATTTGCAGAAGACCGCACTATTTATTCCACTATAGCTATTTAATTCCAATCCATTATCGAGCTATGATCCTCACCAACCATTCATCTAGCACGAACATGGAATACTTCGTTCATTGTCAATAGCAGGCCGTGTGTCTGTGTGTGAGAGACAACTGCCAACAGCAGATGTTTAGAATAATCCGAACTTCATTAAGGCTTCTAGTCTCAATAGGACCTAACCAGAGGCTTTTATGATAATAATAAAAATTCATTTCAAAAATGCACCTTCACTGCTCCATTGCCTCAAACCTTTCTAGCAAAAGGGCAGCAAAATACCTTTGCTAGCAGTTGGATTATCTAAGTGAAGCAAAACTAAGTACAATGGGAAAAGGAGTATGTAACTGTCCTTCTTCACATTGTCATCATGGAAGTGCTTTTTTTATTTTAATTAGCTAGTGGCAGGTATTGAAGCCTGTATGCAGACAGGATATGTTCCAAAGAAGGGGCAAACATGTTTTTGCTTTTGCTGCAGCAGTCCCCACTATTTGCGACTGAATAACTAGCATTTCCTGCCCTTTCATGACATTAAAAATCTGTTGCCTGTGTCAGCCTCCTCACTGTGGCTAATGGTGGGGTAGCCCCTATCAGTTTGTATAACTGCTTTTTTAGAGCAAAGTTTAAAGCAAGTTCGGTAACCCTTTTGTAAAAAATAAATCAATCAATCAAAACTGAAACTGAAACCACAGTTGTAGCTAATGCTGGATTACACCATCATGAAACCTGTGTGCTCTGTACAGCTTTGCTGGCTTCTAGACCTCTTCGGAAAGTAGGTTAAGCCCCCAGATCCTATCTTCAAAACAAATTAATTGCCCAAGCTACAGATGGCTGAATTATAGTCTATAATGAAAGTTGCCGTCATTTGTGTTCCCCTGGGATAATACAGATGACAAAAGGACACATAAAAACCAGGCAGCTGAATGAATTTCCAAAGAATAGAAAATTGAGTCCAGGGTCTATGCTTAAAAGGTACTTCAAAAAACCGTAAGAGGAACCCTTTTCCTTTTCCTTTGACAAAGCTGTGTCAGATTAAACAATGTTTTCCCCATCTAAAGCTAGTTTGCTTTCTTGATTTAGGGAGAGGAGTTCTGCAAACTAGCAAATGAGCGTATAGTTCCCAACCAACAATTTAATCAACCAACAGTTTAACCAATCAGTAAGCTAAAGCCGTCTAGCAGTTGCGGTATATTGTGGAAGAGGAGTCAGGGACTCTGAGTGTATTTAATTATTGCTTTATATGGAAAGTATTTGGATGCAATGGTAATGTGCAATTATGTTCAAAATAAACAAAAAGACCTCTCTTGCTTCTATGTTTCTCCTTGGGAATGGATGGAGTTCTAATAAGATGGAAGGCATGTCTGTGTTGTAGTTTACTTTGCCTGGAAAGGGGCATGTGGTTGGTTCAGTACTCAAAATCTGGGAGAAAACAGGAAGCCTTAATGAAATACAGAAGCCACACCCCCATGACTACCTTCAGTTATAGCAATATTATGCCCCTTCCAAAAACAATAGGCTATCTTAACAATAGTCTCCTCTTGTTTCTGTAATAGGTTGGTTTTCACTTGTTCTGCATTGTTAGCTGTTCCTGTTAATTTTGCACAATGCAAAAATAGCAAAATAAAACATAACAAACACCAGTAAGAATAATATGCTGGCCAGATGAGGAGGGTCACAATGACCCAATCATTTTGACCTACACTATGGACTACACACAACGATGAATTTGTTTTTTAGTTTTGTTCTTTGAATCGTTGACCTGGGTTTTGGCCCCCAGATTGAAGGACCCCAGGATGCTTACATAATTTCACACATAATAATACAGTGACAGTTACAGGAAACATAATACCTTAAGGAGATATCCTAAATGCTCTCCATCCTCACCCTCTATCTTTCATTCCCTAGCATTATTATTATTATTATTATTATTATTATTATTATTGAATATAAACTGTAGTGGGGACTGCAAATTCTGGAAGGGGCGGGAAGGAGAGAGAGATTAATGATCATACAGGCAGTAGGGAAGGAACTATTTCTTTTTTAGGTTTTATTTTCCTGTTTCTTTTTGTGTTTTAATTTACTGTTTTCTTTTCATTCTTAGCTTCCTTTCTTTGTTTATAGTGAAAGAGAGCTATTTCCCTGTTCCTCCCAGCTGTACAAACAGGGATCACTAGCAAGGTAAAAGTACAAAGTGAAAGCTTTTAATTAAAAGCACAGTAGCTCTTAAAAGCCTCAGTAGAAGTTTGCCTGCCCAAACTGAACATGGTAGCACATCAGCCCCAAAATAAATTCCTTAAAAAACAGTGGCAAATTGTTGTCTTTACACAGAATAAAATCTTTCTCTGAATCTAATAACTGAACTTGATTGACTAATCCTTTCCAATCGGTCACAGTCTTTACACCTGCTGTCCTAGAACATCGCTGGGTGGGGAAGCAAAGGTGGAGACCGAGATTTAATGAATCTAGTTGAAGGTTTGGATAGAATGGTATCCCTTAGAGTGGTGAATGGCATGGTTTAGTGGGAAGACACTCTGAACAAAGAAATTCCAATGAAAATTTCTGTTACCATATATCTTATATGGCTGCTTTTTTGTGTATATTTTGATTTTTTTGTATATGGATGTTTTAAGATGGTCTGTATCTGTATTGCCTAATAAAGATTTGGAGAAAGAAAGAAAAAAGGAAGGAAGGACATTTCATAATGTATTGTTGTGGGTCTTTGGGGAAATAAAGCTTACTTACTTCGCCAAAACCTCACGAGGATTTTCATTGGAGTTTCTTCCTGATAAATAGTGCCATTCATCACTCCAAGAGATACTATTGACCAAACTCAGCCACCCTTGCAGTTACTTCCGGGTTAATGTCAGACAGATAGAATCTGATATTTTCATTGTGCTATGAGGTTAGACTACCCCAAAAAGAGGATAGTGTGTGTTTGCATAGCTGGTTGTACAATGGACAGTAGAAAAGGATATATTCTACAGAGTCCTGCACATTCAAAGAACATCCGCAATGTCTATCATTTCTGGAGATGTTTAAATATCTGCCCTTGACAAAAGCTGAGGGGGAAATGTTCAGTCGGGCTAACATAAAGGCCCTGCATTGGACTGGGGGGGAAAGCAAAAAGAAGAAGAAAAGAAGGGAGAGTGTTGATTCCTGATGTGAGGTTCTCTCAGCCACATATACCAGTGTGAATTTGGTTAGTTTCAGTGCTCTGCTGTGCAGAGAAAGCACTAAAGATAAATTGATGAATTCAGATTGTTGTGTGCCACATTTCAAAGATTTGTGTTCAGCTTGGCTTGATGCTAAAAGAGCACCTTTGAGGATGGCTGCAGGAGTAAATAATTAAAATTATGAAATTGGCTTAAAACTCTCTTAATTGTGGTTTGGGTAATTTGGTTGCAGTTGACTAATTGGAGCACCTACTCATTTGGGAGCTTCTCTCCTCTTCCTCTTGGCCATATCTCTGAATTCTCATTCAGCGGGAGCAACTATATCATGCTTGGGAAAAGCATATCAAATACAAATCTCAATTTATTTCCTTTTGGCATTCCATAATATAATGTAGACCAATGCCTACATGATCCATGAGAGAGAGAGAGAGAGAGAGAGAGAGAGAGAGAGAGAGATGGCAAGAGAATCAGAGAGCATTAATTACACATTTTGAAAATGCCTAGCATGCTGAAGGCCGTTATTCTCTAGAGGTATAATTATGCTAGCTATGGGCATTTCATAAAATACATTCATTAAAATTGACTGGAGATCTGGTATTCACACCCATTTTCAAGACTGTGAAAGAATTCAAGTAAAATCATTTGTCTGCTCTTACACTCCTAGTGATAAATACAGAACACTGTGAGTACTTCTGAAATCCCTCAAAGTATATTAAAATGTAGGGGAGAAATATTTAATGTGTAAAATTACCAGAGGAATTTCTGTTGCTATTTCTCTTTCCATAGTGCACATGAAACCAGCCAAATTTCAATTTGGCCAGGAAATTCTCACTAGCAATCTATTATTCAGGATGCATATTGCTAGGCGGGAAATGATTATTTAGATCTGAAACCAATTTTTATATCTTAAATACTGGATTTCCATTGAAAATTGCCTGCCTGGAGTTACCTGATTCAAATTGCGCTTCCATAGTTGACCACTTTATTCACCTAGGCAGCAGTGCATGCTTTGTTTTTTATTCCAATTTGTTTTTATTGTATCATATCTAACAGTGCACTTACTAGCAATTACTAGGTTTGTGTGTAAGCTGGGAAAGCCAGTTATAGCCCTCATTCTAAGCATATAGGTAGCATAGGTACCTAGGAGATTAATATAATGTGGTTGCAAATGCTAACATAACATTGGGTGTTTGCACTTTGAGTGCCTAGGAAAAGCATTGCTGCACAGACTTAAAACAAGATTTTCAATGCAAGGTATGAAACATCAAGTTGATTAGAGCCTAGCCATCACCGGCTTGATTGTCTGCATTGCTAGACAGGGATTGCAAATATAGGGGACTCTGATGATCAAGCATGTATTTCAACCTGCTTGACTAGCAACCGTGGAGCATGTTAACAGCTGCTATATCAATGCAATGTATCAACAGTCCCATTGTCATAGGCCTGCACAGCTTGTAATCCACCATGCTGGACATACGGGCCAGCCATGTGCTGTGGTTTGATACAAGCTCGATAAATTTCCTGGAAACAAAACCAAAGGGATTGCAATTGTCACAGTACTTGGGTGGTGGGATGTGTGTTTTTTATAGGAAGTTTGAATTGGGCAGGGGATGGACCAGATGAGCATGCCTGTTATTATGTGGCAATGCTGTGGTTGTTGATGTTTCCCACCCATGTTATTTAGGATAAACTTGAACCAGGTTGGTTGGTTGGTTTTGGTTTTTTAAAGACACTAAAATAACTCTCCTGGTCTGCGCAAGAGGCATTTTGTGCTTGTTGAACATCCAAGTGATTTTTCTCTAGATTAACTAATCACCCATCTTGGGCCTTTCATTACAATCAGCTGCACTGAGCTTCGTTCAGCTCGTTTCCTTCTCAGTCTCATAATTAACTGTTTTATAAATTATGTATGGTAGAAGGAGAGCTAGGAGGGTTTTGGGTTTTTTTTTAGTTTGAGCTCTCAGAGAGTTACAAATTAGTGGATAGAGGCAAGAGAGGGGAGAAAGCCTATTCACACACTTAGTGTTATTGATGTTAGAATCATATGGGAATTGAGGTCATGACACTCTCTGCTGGAGCTTAGCTTGTATAGTAACACTGATAGGTCTAAAGACTTTACATCCTTGCTGTGTATGTGATAACAATCCCAACCTTCAAGTATGATGAACACTGACTGTACTTAAACCCATTCTTCCCCCCCCCTCACCTTTTGAAAACCTACTTTTTCCTTTTCTTTGAACCAGTGACCCAAAGAATGGTATTTATAAAAAGGAACAAAATAAGGCAATCAGAAAATCAGCAGCGTTGGGATACCTTTCCATGTAATCTTCCCCTACCTGATCTCCATGGCAGTCCAAGTTCAGTAAGTGTCAGGAATTAATTATTGTTCTGCAAAATGAATTATCCATTGGTATCTTAAATCATGGCATTTTTTATGACAGCTACTGTCCCATTCTCTCCCTGGTTCTGTGCTACTGCAGTCACACTAGTAGGATGGATGAGAAGTCCAGAGAAGGAGTGAATGGGCGAGCTGCAACTGCTTCATCTCTGCTGCACTGGGGGATCTAATGGTGCCTTGTGTTGTAAAAGGAGAACCCTATCCTTATGTTCTTTGCCGATAGCTTAGTAGCAGAATATGTGCTTTATATGGGAAATGCCCCATGCTGCCCCCAGCGTCTCCACCAGAAAACTTGTAGAGATGTTAGAAAGCTTCTACAGTGCAGGATACATGGTCCAATGGTCTGCTTTGGCTTAATAGATAGTGTGTTGGGCTGGGCTTCCCTAAATTTCCATGGAACAGCTGACACATTTATTTATTCTAGGTTGTGTGTATCCTGGCACACTCACAGTTGCATCAATAACCCTTTTCTAGCATTCTGAAACTATAGCAGGTGCATTCCAGTCCCTGGAGCCTTCCCACGTTGACTAGGAAACTGTGAAGGAACATTGCAAGCCTGTTCAGCTGAACACTCAGTACTCTGTGATCAGAAATCCTAAATAATCAGAATCCCCAGTCCTAGGGAGGATTGTAAGCACTTCAGACCTTTCTACTCAAGCACAGGAAATTCAGAAGTGGAGGGGGTGGGTTGGCATGAACACGGTTTTAACAGTGAGTCTGTAAGTGACTGTGGAGGCCAATTCTGGATCCACATGTCCTTCCACAGTAGGGATATAGGCTTCTGGGTGGGAGTTTCTCTTTCTCATCATGAGTTCAAGCGTTGTATCCAAGTGTGAAAAAATAATGTTTTCTATGTCAACTTTTGCCAAACTGATGGCTTCCAGATGTTTTGTACTACAGTTTCCCATCATCTGCAATCAAGACAGCCATTCTGGCTGTGACTGATGGGAGTTGTAGTCTGAAATGTCCAAATGACGTCAGGTTAGTGCAGGCTGATTTAGAATGGTAATGAAGTTTTCCAGAATACCAGCTGCTGTTTGAATTGATTGCATTCTCTTCCACCAACATAAAAAACATAAAACAACTTGGACAAAATTCCTCTAATAAAATGTAGTGTGTTTCACAAGGGTCCTGGAAACTTTGCCACCTTATCCTCTTGATTTGACAGTTTTGTCTGCCCAAATAAGGCTTGCATAACCATACAGTGGTGCCTCGCAAGACGAAATTAATCCGTTCCGCGAGTCTCTTCGTCTTGCGGTTTTTTCGTCTTGCGAAGCACGGCTATTAGCGGCTTAGCGGCTATTAACGGCTTAGCGGCTTAGCGGCTATTAACGGCTTAGCGGCTTTAAGAAAAAGGAAACAAACTCACAAGAACTCGCAAGACGTTTCGTCTTGCGAAGCAAGCCCATAGGGAAATTCGTCTTGCAGAACGACTCAAAAAACGGAAAACTCTTTCGTCTAGCGAGTTTTTCGTCTTGCGAGGCATTCGTCTTGCGGGGCACCACTGTATGCTTTTCCAGGGCTTCCAAATGGTTATTGTAGCACATAACTGAGACCTTGCAAAATGTCCCAGGGAAAGCAGAAACTGTGTGGCAAGCAAAGCTTTTGCTAGTCCCTTGGGTCTTTATTTCCTTGATGGTTCTTTCTTTCTTTCTTTCTTTCTTTCTTTTTCTTTCTTCCTTTCCTTTCCTTTCCTTACTCAACCATTGGGATGCACACCTTGGTCTATGTGACTTGGATTTGTTCATCACCAAGTCCTTTACATGTGGTTTCCACAATAATGCACAGTTCTTTTTAAAATCTGCATAAAACTGTGTATTTCCTAAAGTATTCTTGAACATATTTTGTCAAAAAATACATATTTCTATATGTATTTTCTCTCATAGTACATGGTAGTAGCCAGCTAATGCATCCCATCAATTCAAGGGTTTATACTTATGCTATGGGGTTTGGCTCTTAAATCTCCCACAAGAGGGACTCAGGTGGTTTGCCAGACCTGATTGAACCATGTGCCTTGCAATTCAACAGTACTCCCAATCCCTCACATTGGAATCATTTGTATGTGCCTATAATTACAAACAACAAAAAAGCTTTAACATGGAGTGATTTCCCCCATGAGAAGTGAACATAAGGCCACTTATCTGTTCGGGGGGGGGGACTGTAACCCAGGTGAAAGCTTTGAATTCAGTCATATCTAATCATGTTCTTCATCTGAAGTGCATGTTTATGTACTTTACTAAATCTTGCCCTTGTTCAGCTGAATAGAGCCAAAGACTGATTTAGGAACACTTGAAATTCATATAGAATATTAAAAGTTCTGGATATGCTAAAATTATTCACAGGTGTTTTTGCTTAAAAGGAAATGTGACTGGAATTCAACATGTAGTTTAGCTTACTATATTTTGGTTTCTAAAATGTGTGACAGCTTGTGTGAACTATGTTTAATGGGGTGTATTAATCTTTTCCCAAATTCCTGGTTTTCCTCCATTCTGTGGGGTAAGAACTGCCAATTTTGGGAGGAGCCAAGCCACCCACCCACCCCCACTAATCTTCCATTTGCAATTGCCCTTGCACCTGGAATCACCCTTACTTCCATCCTTATTCAAAGCACTTGAAGTTCAACCCATGGACCCTTTAGAATAAGATATAGACCCTTTCTGCCCAAGCAGGTTTCTGCTGAGAAGATGAACTTAAGAAATAGACCTCAGCACAGGGCTATATAAGCCAGCAGCTGGGTCCAAACTCTGTATTTTTCAGTTGCCACTATGGTGCTAAAGGTAAAGGGACACGGGTGGTGCAGTGGTCTAAACCATTGAACTTCTTGGGCTTACCGATCGGAAGGTCTGTGGTTTGAATCCCGCAGCGGGGTGAGCTCCTGTTGCTCTGTTCCAGCTTCTGCCAACCTAGCAGTTTGAGAGCACACCAGTGCAAGTAGATAAATAGGTACTGCTGCAACGGGAAGGTAAACGGTGTTTCCGTGCGCTCTTGTTTCCATCACGGTGTTCTGTTACACCACAAGTGGTTTGGTCATGCTGACCACATGACCTAGAAAGCTGTCTGTGGACAAACGCTGGCTCCCTCAGCCTGAAGCGAGATGAGCGCCGCACCCCATAGTCACCTTTGACTGGACTTAATCATCCAGGGGTCCTTTACTATGGGGCTGAACAAACTAGGCCTCCCAGATTTGTTGCTATGTGTGCAAGTGGTGGATTCAGGTGGGAGCATTCTAGAAATTTGTGGGAGGGAATTTTCTTAAAGGGTTTGTGAGGGTGGCGCGACAGTGATAGATTTAAAAAACACAAAATTGATGCTTAATTGCTGCATCTTGAGAAGTACAAATGCCTGGCAATCAAAGAGGGAGTTATAGTAAAGGTAAAGCAATGCTTTGCCTTTGAGGAATAACTTAAAAACCAGCTGACAAATCTGGTGGCATGGGAAGGAGGATAATGGAATAACCACAAGATAATTCTGGTACAATGTCTTCAGAGCGTTGGGGAGAAAAATCACTGCTTAGCGGTGGAGAAAATGTCGAAAGTCCCAGGTTCAATCCTTGTTATTTCAAATAAAAAGGAACAGGTAATAGGTGATATGGAAAGCCTTCTCTGCCTGAGGCCCTGGATAGCTAACTGCCACTCCAGGTAAACAATACTGAGCTAGACGGATGAACTGTATGACCTGGAATAAGGCAACTTCTGAGGTTCCTAGTGGAAATACAACTGTCAAGTATGCTTCATGTATTGGAAGAACCTAAGTCATTATCTTGGTTCCCCAGAGTCATGATTTGCAATGAAGTTAGCACTCTGATACTCCCCTGCAGTAGCCCAGGCAGAGGCCTATCTGTATGCTGGAATAAATTCAACAGGCCAGTTACAGGTGATGTACTATTGCATCTCAATTGCTGATTGACCCATTATGTATTTGATTGCATTCCCAATCTGACTTTGAATAGGTTACCTGTGTGAAACATTTTCTTTTCTGCATTACCATTCTCCTGAGGATCTTTCGGGTCGGTATCGGTTCTATGCTAAATGGTAAATCAGCTACTGCTGCTATCAAAAAATTGAATCTATTTTAGTCAAGTGGGTCTCTGTTAAACTGTAAGATAATATTTATAAGTCTTGGGATTCTTATACGTTGTGCCTATTCAAAGGTTTTCCCCAAGGATTAGCCAAGTGTAAATGGAAATTCAAATTGCAGAAATTAATCTTTCCACCAAGGCACCCATATTACAACAGAAACATTTGTGTGATGGGGTGAATGTTGTAATGCCACTTTTTATTTCGGGTGATATTTCAAGAGTAGAAATTATCTTTTTTTGAATTATAACTTTTAGATGTTCACATTCTCAAATGATGCCATTTATGTACTAAAAAGTATTAAAATTAAGGAAAATAGCTGTATCCTACTGTAGCCAAGAACTATGGGCCACATCATTAAGTACTTTTTCATTTACAGATTATCTTTCAAGGCCAAAGCTTAGGTAGTGATTGGGGAGAAATTTGATTCAGTTCACATTTAAAAGTTAGCCTGCACAATTTGCATTTTCTGAAACAGTACAAAAACTGAAACATAGTCATCTTTCACACTTCTCAGAATTTTGCAATGCAGCTTTCCAGTAAAGTAGAATGTACCGGTATCTACAAGGGTAAAGTCTGCATAAAAATGCATGTATTCATGAAAAGTAATATACAAAACACATTATAATATTGGGGAACAATGGTTTGCAATGATGTGTATGTTATTTATTTCATTTCATAAAATTTATACACCTCTCAATTGCCAAAAAACAAAACAAAACTCCATCAGTTTACAAAAGATATATTAGACAAAACTGCACACAGAAATGTGTATGCTATTTGAAGATGGCTATCATATCTCTTCTCAGTTTTATCTTTTTTAGGCTAAACATGCCCAGCTCACCATTCCTCATAAGGCTTGGGTCTGTCTTGTCTGTGTGAAAACATACCCAGTGATGGTTCTGGGTGCTTTCTATGATGATGATGCATTTATTGAGTGCTTTAGAGTACTTAAACCACTTCAAGAAAGCTAAGGGTCAAAAGCAGCCCGGGGGAGAAATTAGACCCTGCCTCTCATGCTGCCTTCACTAATCACACAAAAAAGATAGCTGCAGCAGAAATTAGGATACTTGATTATAAAAATCACATGCTCAAAAAACAACTTGATAAACTGTAATAAATCTGTATCTAATGGATTCTGCAGTACATAACCAATCATTACAATGTTAAAACCCTAAATATTAGTTCCCACATATTTGAAAGATCTCTTCCTTCCATAATAATAATTATACATTGTATATGGGGTTCTGAAGTGGAGAGAAAATAGCTTGCCTGGGGACCTAACAAAACTGATGTTTGAACTATTGACTTCCTAATTCACAGTTCAGGTTCATAGCCACTGGCTCATGTTTTCAATCCAGGCTTATGCCTGTTTTCTGTACCTGAGATAGCACCTTGTTATTGTGCAGCAAATCTGAAGTCAAAAGAATAAGGGAAAACATAACCAGATATAAAAAAAGAATAATAATGAAAGCAAAGAGAAGAAATGCCACAACCCAGAAAAATCTAGCTGCAGTAAAACAAAACCAGCAGGTGGACACACGCAAGAGAAAATCCATAAATGAAATGCAGTACTCAGATAGGGGGAGATTAATAAGAAGCTGTGACTACTTAAGCAGGCAAAGAAAAACAGCAAAGGTAGCAGGAGTGCAAATTGTCTATTTTCATCTTGAAGTGGGCGAGGATTGTTGTTTTAGGTGCAGGAGAAGTGGGTGTGAAAGCACACAGAAAAGAATGGGGAATTTATTTTGAATTTGAATCTTGGTGCTTCTTTGACCTTTGGGTGTGGGTGGAGATGCACTGAGAGATCAGAAACGCAGAAACAGAGAAAGTGTGCAACTGCATTACCTAAGAGGTGATGGCTTTGTCTACATTTGCACTGGGCAGGGACGTGAAGTATCTATGAGATTCTCAACCTATTATACTGACTTCTGGTGATGAGGGGCCTATTTTATACAGCCAATTGTTTCCTTGTGTGTCTTTTTTGTGTGTGTGCATGGCTTTTGAAGAGTTCTTTCCCTTCGTCATATTTGTGTATGCCTATAGTGGAAATGTTATGGAGCAAGGAAGGAAGGAAGGAAACCTACAGTAAGGCAAAAACATCAAAGGTACTTTTCTCCATTATATGTTATGCAAAAGTGTTTTGTTGGGGGGGGGGAATAGAGCTTTTGACTTATTCCAGTTCTGTAATTCCACTGAATATGGTGCACGCATTCGGGGCACAATCATGTTCAACCTCCTTTTTATACCCATTTTACAAAGTATATGGAATGTGCAGCGCTTGTAAGACCTTTCACAGACTGCTTATGTACGAAAATTGTTCTAAAGACTTTTTAAATTGTTGCTTGTTGTTAACCGCCCTAGACTCCTTTGTGAGGAAAGTTGGGATATTAAGTAAGTAAGTAAGTAAGTAAGTAAGACAGACAGACAGACAGACAGACAGACAGACAGACAGACATTTCATTATCATGGATATATCCCAAGCATCCACAACAGTGACTACAAGAGGAATGACCACTGGGAGGAGTGCAGAGAGAAGAAATGCCATCGTGCACCTTTAGCATGTCTCTCCCATATCAGTCTCTACAGCCACAGTAGGTGCTTTCACTCTACAACAGTTTGACTTTACCCCTGAAGGCGCACTCTTCTATTGTCTCTCAAGACAGACTGATGACAACAACAACAGAAACTTGGATAGCTCTCAAAATCTCTTTTCAAAGGGAGCAAAACTAAGATTTTCTAAGAGTAGACTTACTGAAAGTGATGGACCTAACTTAGTCATGTTCATTAAGTTTAATGGGTCTACTCTGATTAAAACTTAGATGCAAACTGTTTCCAGCCCCCTTTTTAGTTCTGCTGCTGTTCTAAAACTCATAACAGTTGAATGTTTCCTGCAGGAGATTTGAAGCCAGGGCAGTGAAGGCTGCTCATCCATTCATTCTTTAAAAGCAGATGGATGTATATATGAGCTCAAGAATACTGCAGAACAATTCCTTGAAAAATATAATAACAATAAAAATAAATGTTATGTACCCCAGGCTTTCCATGGCATAATTGCTACCTTAATTCAGAGAAATAATCTTCCAATTAAAATGTTAGTACAGGTTAGTTAATCCACAGCAGGGTAATAGCTGTCATGCCTGAGGGCTTTTACCTCCTTGCTTCAGATTCTTTGCTGAAAGGAGAAAGCAATCAAGCTTTACAATTTTTGGTATCTGAAAATGAGGCATAGAAATGGATGCACTTTCTCCATCATTAATCAACAGCCAAGCACACAAAAAATGAAACCATCTTAACAGGAGGCCTTGCTTAACTTGAAGGATGACATTTCATGTGGGAGTCTGGAGTTTACAGAGTACTGCCATGGAACACCTCCCCAAATGTACATCCATAATGAGGACTTCTGAGATCAAGTAATCAGAGCAACCTGCTCACCCAGAGCCTTAGGCTAGCCTACGGAACATTTAATGTGGAAGCCAACGCATACCTAATAGAAGGGAAGATTTTACTGGAAATGTATGATTAATGTTCCTGAGGCATGTATGTCTTACTGCAATAAGAAATGTCGAATGCCAAACAACTCTGAAATGAATGGCGCTGCCATCCTCTAGAGGCTATACTGGGGGATGTTGTTTACATGTGAATATTTATATATCATCTCTTGCTTCTGGTAAGCTAGTCTTCCCCCTCCTTGCATTCATTCTGCCTCAATTTCACATTGTATAGTTTACCAGAGGGTGGTGGTGGTGGAATCTGGCTCTTAGATAAACAAGCTGCTGTTTATGTAGGTTCTCAAGTACGGCTTTCAATAAATCTAACAGCCACTAATAGGTCATTATGATCCAAATCAGAATGTGTCCTGGAAATAAAATAGCAGTTTGGAAATTAGCAATATGACAAAGGCAAAACTAATGTAACATTTCCCAGATGATGCAAAGCCCGAAAAGGGACTCATAGGGGTATCAAGAGTGTCGCACAGCGGTAAATTAATCAAGCAGTGTCTTCTTCATAAACAGAATGAAACTTTACTGAAGAAAATAAACTTGTTCAGAAACAGCATAGTTAAAGAGCATACACAGAGTGCTCATAACAGCTTTCTTAGTCTTCACAGAGGCACAGATCTTAGTTACTGATTAACTGGAGTCTTGGAGCCCCTCTGTCTGCAACAACACACAAACATACTGAGCTGAGACTGACTCGGACTCTGAAGACAGACTGAGGCCCAGAGAGATGGCTGGTTACATTTATAGGGAACCCAAGATGAGTCACGAGTCACAATGATGTGGCAGTTTACTGCTAACAGTTATAGCTAGCAGGCTTGAAATGATTTGTAGGCCTTGCCTTACTGCTTCCGCTCTTAAGAACTTTTGTCTCATGACAAAGAGTTGGTCACTGGCCACCAGGACTTGCTCCAGGGATGGGAAATCTATGGTCTTTTAGTTGCTGCTGGACTACAACTCACATCATCCCTGTTCATTGGTGATGCTGGCTGGGGCTGATGGTAACTGAAGACCAGTGCAGGTTCCCTCCTGTTCTGTTGCATCTGTATAGGTAGACCCATCATGCTGTATAGGGCCAGGTACTCTGGCTGCCTGATTCTAGTCTCTCAGCAGACTTATGGGTAATCCTAACTGCAACTGGGCAGCAGCAGGGGGCCACAGTAAGATGTAGGTACCACCACATAATATAGAATTGTAGAGTTGGAAGGGACCCCAAGAGTCATCTAGTCCAGTCCGCTGCAATACAGAAATCTCAACCAAAACATCCATGACAGATGACTATCCAACCTCCAATGAAGGAGAGAAATCACCTTCCAAGGGAGTCCGTTCCACAGTTGAATAGCTCGTACTTTCAGAAAGTTGTTCCTGATGTTTACTCAGAAACTCCTTTCTTGTAACTTGAAGTTATTGGTTTGGGTTCTACCTTCCAGAGCTGGAGAAAACAAGCTTGTTCCATATGACAACCCTTAACATACAGTATTTAAAGATGGATATCAGATCGGATCTCAGTCTCCTCTTTTCCAGGCTAAACTCCCTCAACTGTCCCTCATAAGGCTTGCTTTCCAGACCCTTGATCATAAGGTGGTTTGAAATAGAGGGGTGTCCAAGGTATGTCCCTTTGTCCAACATCTGTTGCGTATTGAATACTTTTAAAGTTTGAGAATCACAATCTTGGGTGCAACCTGTATGTGCCTGCTTCATATTGTTACAGATTTGGGGTACTAAGAGTCTTTTAGTGAATAGTAGAAATAGTAGAAGAAACCAGAACTTCTGTCGCTTTCAGATGCTCCTTGTCCTTGGAAACAGTAAGGGAAGAGACAAAGACCTCCCTCTAGGATGCTCTTTTCCATCTCTGTGCATTTCTGCAACTCTTTCCCCATCTCCTCCTGACAATGACTGCCTGGACCCTTCCTCTTCCCCTGGCTTCTGCCTCACAGAACCCCACAAACTGCTGCCCCCTTCCCTGAGTCATCCTCCTACCCCCCACCTCCTCTTGGAGTACACCCCTTCGACTCTTGCCTGCCCCTGACATGGACTAGATGGGCCATTGGCCTGATTCAACAGGGTTTTCCTTCTGTTCTTATGCATTAGATTGACAGTATCCTTTCACTTTGTGAAGCCAGCCACATTTGCCTGCTTCTTCCCTTCCCTTCTTCCTCCCTTTCACATAACTCATGAAGGCAGTGATATTTTAGTGATGTGTATGTTTCCAATGATCTTGGTTACATGTATAGACAGAGCCAAAGACTGATGGCACTGTTTATTCCTAAAGTACTATCTTGCTTGTCATAGAGATTATTCTTAATGTAGCATAAAGCAAATGTTTGTATGGAGAAAATTCACTGTGAATTTGAAACCCAGCTGCACTGGCTGAAATAAATCCTTGCAGATTTATTCTCTAACAGGATTATTGGACACCATGGTAGGATCTATCAATGAAAATCTGTCCATGTGATAAGGTAAAAAATCCAGCTTTCCATGAAATGTTCTAAGTGATTTGTAAATAATTGTATTTGCTTTTTATGCTTTCATTCTCCCTTCAGTATCTTGCTGAGCACACACACAATATTGTGGTTCAAATGTGTTTATGCACAGAGGAACTTTATCATAGGATTGTAGTCAACTAAGTTTTGCACACAGTACACCCATTGAATTGAATGAACATGACTAAGTTAGCCCCATTAATTTCAATAGGTCTGCTCTGGATCTTGTGGTGCAGAAATTCTAATTTCTGCAGTGCATTGCTGGGAATTACAGTGGCAGCTCCATTGGAGTTCCCCTACCCAAAGCTGGTGCCACCGCCAAGTAAGTCCACAGTGGTTGGGAGTCCGCTTGTTTAAGACTGGAGTCCTCCAGAGGCAATTTTGTTGAGGAACCTCTCAACAAAACCTGGAGCCAACTCCAATAACCACTGTTTATCAAAGAACAAGGTGAGGCTACTAAGGACAGCATTTTCTCATTAGCCTTGTCAGTTGACCAAGATTTTGCAACCCAGGGTTCTCCTCATCTTCACTTAGTCTTGATCTCTTTTCACATCAATTTGTTTTTCCACATTTAGTTGTACCAGAGGAGCGGCTGCATGGATTTCACTTCTGATTGATTTTTTGCTTTGGGCTACCTATTTGGAGTGAGCCTTTATTGTTTGGCTATTCAGCTGGCCAAGAGCAGCATCGCCTACCCTATAATAATAATAATAATAATAATAATAATAATTTATTATTTATACCCCGCCCATCTGGCTGGGTTTCCCCAGCCACTCTGGGCGGCTTCCAAAAGAATATTAAAATACAATGATACATCAAACATTAAAAGCTTCCCTAAACAGGGCTGCCTTCAGATGTCTTCTAAAAGTCTGGTAGTTGTTGTTCTCTTTGACATCTGGTGGGAGGGCGTTCCACAGGGAGGGCGCCACTACCGAGAAGGCCCTCTGCCTGGTTCCCTGTAACTTGGCTTCTCGTAGTGAGGGAACTGCCAGAAGGCCCTCGGTGCTGGACCTCAGTGTCCGGGTAGAACGATGGAGGTGGAGACGCTCCTTCAGGTATACTGGACCGAGGCCGTTTAGGGCTTTAAAGGTCAACACCAACACTTTGAATTGTGCTCGGAAACGTACTGGGAGCCAATGTAGATCTTTCAAGACCGGTGTTATATGGTCTCGGCGGCCGTTCCCAGTCACCAGTCTGGCTGCTGCATTCTGGATTAGTTGTAGTTTCCGGGTCACCTTCAAAGGTAGCCCCACGTAGAGCGCATTGCAGTAGTCCAAGCGGGAGATAACCAGAGCATGCACCACTCTGGCAAGGCAGTCCGCGGGCAGATAGGGTCTCAGCCTACGCACCAGATGGAGCTGGTACACAGCTGCCCTGGACACGGATTTAACCTGTGCCTCCATGGACAGCTGTGAGTCCAAAATGACTCCCAGGCTGCGCACTTTTTCATGCAGCTTCCGTAAGTATTTTAAATATCACTCTTAGCAACATTCTTTTGTATAAGCCGGCTGCTTGTGAGTCCCTATTTGGATCCATGTTTCCATTAGAGGAGAAAATTCTGACAAATGCCACAGTGGTATTGCCAGAGGGAGAAGTCTGCTTAGTGCCTTGATATATGAGATGGGCTAATATTGAGGAAAAGAAATGAATTAGAGAAACTGATTTAGAAAGAAAATAAAAGTATACCTCCCTGCTCAGAAGTAAATCAGGCAGGATAGGGCAAAGAAGAAGCATGTTTTATTCATGGAGCAAGCTGCTATTTCACACCAATGCAAATAAAAAAAAGCAGATGTGAACTAACAGCTGCTCTCAGACATATTGCTGCATATTGCAGCCAGCTAAGGAAGTGCAGCTGGAGGAATGTGCACAACATTTTCAGCTGTAAATCAAATACCCAACGAGTAAAGCATTTAGCCCTGTATGTGCAGCAACATTAGTGTTTATGACAGGGGAACTATTGTTGCGTGTCACGAAAGGAAATTATGTCAGTTCCTTAAATGAGATATAGTGATTTCAGGTGCCATGAAGTTGGAACTCAGTCCTGCAATTGCAACTCTATATGGAAAATAGATCTATGTACACTCTGTGGGATCGCTTTTTGTGTGTGTGGAGAGGAAGGAAGCTGAATCACCCCCCACATAGCCAACATAATGTAAAGAATCAGGAAAGAGAGTTTCAAAACAACAACAACTTTGATTTAGAGTCAGGAATGATAGGAGTTGTACTCCAAAACATCTGCAGGGCACTATATTGCCTGCCTCCGGTTTACAGCTATTTCCTAAGTATATGATGTTGTTTTCTTTCAGCTGTTTTTTTAATGGAGTTTTGATATTTTATTGTTACTGTTTCAACTGGTCTTATCACTTGGTCTGCTGTTTGATCACTGTGATTTTTGATCCTATTGTATTTTATTATTTCTGTTTGTGAGCTGCCTTTCTGTTACATTATATACAAATGTTTGTGTTGTGTCTTCCTTAAAGTTAGCAAGTAATAGACAGGCCATTGAGTGCATTCCTGCTAGGTTCACATATATTTGCATAGAGAATGAGTCATCCCAGTGAATGAATGGTTAGTACAGTAGCCAGCAAGTGTAGCTAGATGTGAAGCTATTAGTCTAGCAAGTGCTAGCAGATAAAATTTAATCAGTGTAATTCTGAAATGTACACTGGGGATTTAATGAATAAATTATTGTGCTGTTTTGCTGTTAGCAACCTTGCAAGGTACATGAGCATGGCCGCGATCTCATAAATATGGAGCAATGTCTTTGAATGGTGATCTGCTTCATGTTAGGCCATAGTAGCATTTACATCTGGGATGATGACATATAAAAGAGATGCAAATGAGCGTATTGGCACTCTTGTAAAATATAGCAAGGTTCACCAGTGAGAATGCCATTACAAGTATTTATCATGCATAACTACACATATTTTATAGCATTTGTCCAGACATTTTCATAGTGAGAGAAAAAATTCAAAAAGCTTTTAATGTAGTTCTCCATTGTTGAAATCCCCCCCCCCCCTTATGTAAAATAATGGGAATCACAATTGCAATTTTCTCTGCTGTTTCTCTTCAGGGATATAAATGACAAGCATATAGCTAAATTTTGTGAAAAAAACAGTAACATTCTGCAGCTTTACTACAGTAAAGGTGTTGTTTTCTGATTTCATACTGCAGAGGTGGAGAGTTTTAACTGGCAGCCTCCAATAAAGACATGCCTTGTGAATCTACAAATTCTGGGTGGTATCCAGCTCAGCTTTACTCAGAGTAGGCATATTTAAATGAATGGACCTAACTTAGAATAACTGAGTAAAACTGAGTTGAATACCAACTTCCATTTATTCCTGATATACACATATTTGTTAGTATTCTGATATTTTTGTTTCTTAGATTATTGTAGACTTCCATCTTGATTCTCAAGTTGATCATGGATTCTTATCAGGAAGATAAGCATTTCTGTGACATCATTGATAACACAACCATAGCAGGGGTGGACCACTTGTGGCCTTCCAGATGGTGCTGGAATACAACTCACATCATCCCTGACCATTGACCATGCCAGCTGATGCTGATGGGAGTTGGAGTCCAACAACATCTGGAGAATCAAATGTTTCCCACCCCAATCTAAAGGGAATCAAAATAAATGTGTATTGTAACTCTTTGTTTTATCACTGACTCCTAAAGATGAATGCTAAATTGTTTTAGCTTTTAAATATGCTACAGTTGCATTATCTATGCCTATAGTCTATTTGTATTCAGTTTTTATTTCTGCATGGAGTTTCTAATATTTTCGCCAAAGGTTTGCCCCAGGTTACCAACAATAGCAATCAAATCAACCTAAAACCAGTCAACACAACAGTTAAAGAAAATGTAATAGAACTTCTTAGGCAGGAAACTGTAGCCCACTTACCTGGAAGTATGTCCCATTCAATTTAATGTGATCTGCTTTTGGGTAGACATGGTTAGGGATGCACTGGAACCCACCATAAATTTTATTTATCATACAGAATGTGACAGGATTGTGACAGGAACATTTTTAAAACATCAAAAGTTCAGAATTAAAAATAAAAACAGAAAGAGCAGTAATACTATTACTCCAAGCCTGTAGTCCCAATTAAAACATAAAACCCTTGTTTACACTCCTCTTGGTTAGTGGCTGCCATTTTGTTTTCCCAGAATGCCCTGGATTTATGCAATATAATGTAATAACATTCTAGGAGATTCCAGGAAAGCTAAAATGTTAGCACTGAGCTAGTAACAACACCAGCAAATTTCAAAATTCGCCCTACCTCAGCTGGAAGCTACAGCAGCTGCCATAATATTGGTTGTATATGTTTCTGCATCCCCACTTTCCATTACCTGTTAATAGAGGTCAATTTGACTAACTTCTGGGCTGCCCTGTGGATTGCACCATTTTGCCTTATTATTTGCACATTGTCCCTTGTAGAATAAGGAATTGGTCTTTTCAACAACAGCAACAACAAATTGTTACTTGCAGTAAAAATAGTATCTTGTGAAAATAATGCAGATAGTGTTATTATCTGAAAATAAGGCTGCAGTGTGCAAATGCTTTTTATATTAGACACTATTATTTCCTATATATACAAACTTTAAATAAAGAAGCTGACTGTGATGGTATTTAAGATAGCTATAAAATTGGGCCCTTTGGCAAAAAAGATCATGAAAAAAGGTTGAGTCCTTATAAAGAACAAGTCTGTCTTTGAATTAGTCTTGTAAAAAGTTGGAGGAGTGCATTTTTCATGTCCATTTAACTATATAAAGAGGGATCCCCCCTCCCCCGCTTCTATTTTTGCTCACTTCCACACTGCACTGTAGTTTCCCCTGGAAGTTTAAATCAGGTCAATTGTGTTTTTAGGATACTCAAGGACACTACAGTCATTCCCACTGATTTAAGTGAGCTTGTTAATAATCTAATAAAGATATTATTTAATTGACCTGGAAAAAGATTTGCACTTTAAACAGTTGCTTCAAGAAAAGAACATGAATCAAGATAATCTATATAATTACATTTGGGTCCCACGGCCCCATCAAACGGGAAACATGGGGAACTGCCTTATTCCAAATCAGACCACTCGCCCATCTACTCGCCAGCATTAACCACCAGCAGTTCTTTGTTTCAGAATTTCAGACATGAATTTTCCCCAGTCCTGCTGGGAGGTGCCAGAAACTGAACCTGTGATCTTCTGAATGCAGGTGATATGCTGCATCACTGAACTACATATCTTCGTCATCCCAGCATTTGTAATCTCAGGAACTGATTACTAAGATTGCCACCTGCCTATAAGTGTTACCAAATACTCAGAACTTAGAAAGCTGCCTCTTACCATAGCAGACCATTGGTCCAGCTAGCACAATCACAGGCTGGCAGCAGCTCTCCAGGTTTTTTTCCAGACAGGGTGCCTTTCCCAGCCCTATCTGGTAAGGTCAAGGATTGAACCTGAGACCTTCTGCATTCAAAGCATATGCTCTACCATTAAGTTTTGACCCCCATCCCTGGAATAAAACACATTTCCTAATCACTGTAATAATATGCCACTAATATGAAATGCGGCTAGGAATATAGCAAGATGGTTTACACTGAGTTTGACCATGGGTTCATCAAAGGATCTCAGGGTGGTTCAAGTTCAGTGCTCTTCCACCTTGAATCCAAAGATGCTGTTGAACTACAATTCCCATCATCCTCAGCTTGCTTAGCCCATGGTCAGGGATGATTGGAGTTGTAGTCCAAGAACATTTGGGGACTGAAGTTTTAAGAACATTGATCTAGCTCAGCATTGTCAACACTTACTGATAATGACTCTCTGGGTTTTCAGGCAGAAATCCTTCAGAGTCCTACATAGATATTTCAAGGATCAGCCCTGGAACTTTTTGTATGCAAGGCATATGTTCTGCAATTGAGCTTAGTCCTTCCCCCTAAATCTAGCCATTCACCTTGCCCACCTGGAAAGCAGGCAATTTAGTGTGTGAGTGTGTGTGTTTGGGGGAACTATATGGGGAAATCTACTGTATATGATGGGTTACTGTCATTCTCCAACTGAGGGTGCTTTGTTGCAGCAAAGCTAGCTATTTTAAACTGACCTACAGATGAGGCAGCTTGCATTGACATTTTGGAAGCAGCAGTAACAGTACATTCCTATGCACATCTGTTCAGAAGCAAGTCGCACTGAGTGGAATGGGAGTTACTGTCAATTTTGTGCGTGTGTGTGAGAGTGAGAGAGTGAGAGTGAGAGAGAGAGAGAGAGAGAGAGAGAGAGATTTCAGCCTAAAAGAGTTGTACACTGTTCTTCTGAGTCCTTTAGCACATGTATAGGAGCTGACTGGCTTGGAACAACAACTAGACCCAACTGTGGTCAGGGTAGTGTTTGTGGTCTGATGAGGCATGTGTTTATTTGTTCCCCACTGTAGTTTTATATCTTTTTCAGAGATCTGTACATGTCTGTTGTATGGAATTGATATTTGCAATTATTATGATAGTTATGATTAGTGTTTTTACAAATTGACCTTAGTCTAGGGGTTCCCAAACTTTGGTCTGTGAGTTTCATTCAGGTGGTCCATGATTTGTCTATGGATTTGTGGTTGAAAGCAGGTTCTGGCACACCCATCACATTGGATAATCTTAATGATTTTAATTATACGTTTATTGCTTCTTTTATTATGTTGTATTTTACTCTATATCAATTTGGATTCTGTAGAATACAATTTAAAAAGAAATCAAAGAAGCAATAAGAATATAAGAAAAATTATACAACAACTAGCATGGTTGTTTCTTCTGCAACAGGCAGAAAAATCATTAGGTGGTCCACCAAGACCCCCAGCAATTTTCAAGTGATCTGTGGCAGGAAAATTTGGGAACTATTGTCTTAGACCAGGGGTCTGCAACCCGCGACTCCGGAGCCGCATGTGGCTCTTTTACACCTTTGCCGCGGGTCCGGGGCGGATACTAGCGAGGGGAGGAGGCGCATTGTGCGCCCTGACACTCCCCACTGTGGCGGGCGCTGTACTGGCTGTGACGTCGCATGGGGGCGGTGCGTGCGTTAGTCAAGCACCGTCCCGACGTCACCTTCCCACCCGCCCGCTACATTGTAAGGGGCATGTACGCTGGTCACTGCATTGAAAGGGGGCATGTACGCTGGTCACTGTTTTGAAGGGGAGTGAAGAACACACACACACAAAAAGGTAACTTGTTAATTTAATGTTTATTTCTATGAGGAGGAGTAATTCTGAGGGGCAAACAAAGAAATAATAAAAAAGTGACAAAAAAGTTATTTTTATAATGACGAGTTTTGCGGCTCCCAGTTTTTTTTTCTTCGGAAACGGGTCCAAGTGGCTCTTTTTGTCTTAAAGGTTGCAGACCCCTGTCTTAGACCAACTCCCAAGAGACTGCGATCTACTCACAGTATAAAAAGGCCAGCTGTGATCTACCTATTGTCATTGCCAGGAGTTGTTGAGCTTTTTTTAGGGGAGGATTGACCAAAGTTGTTGAGCTTTATTTGGAGAAAGTTGGCCAAAGTTCTTCAGCCTTTTTTGGGGGATCTATAAGGAACACTAAGACGATCATTAAACGTGATCAACCTGTTGAACATGCCTGTCTTAGACCAATGATTAAGTTCGAGCACTTGGACCCCTTACTTATTATAGATACCTATTGTAAAGGTAAAGGGACCCCCTGACCATTAGGTCCAGTCGTGGCCGACTCTGGGGTTGTGGCGTTCATCTCGCTTTATTGGCCGAGGGAGCTGGCATACAGCTTCCAGGTCATGTGGCCAGTATGACTAAGCTGCTTCTGGCGAACCAGAGCAGTGCACGGAAACGCCGTTTACCTTCCCGCTGGAGCGGTACCTATTTATCTACTTGCACTATGTTGCTTTCGAACTGCTAGGTTGGCAGGAGCAGGGACCAAGCAATGGGAGCTCACCCAATCATGGGGATTCGAACCGCCGACCTTCTGATCAGCAAGTCCTAGGCTCTGTGGTTTAACCTACAGTGCCACCCACGTCCCTGGATACCTATTGTAACTGTGGGTAAATTGGACAACACTTTAGATAGCATAAAATATACTTTGTTACATGACATCGTTCTTTTTAGTTTAAAAAACAGACAAATTCCTACATTTCACCTTACTGCCAGTGAAGGTGAAGGTGATGGTAAAGGTGCTGTTACTGCAAGAGCACTTCTATATAGGGAAGACTTGGCTTCACTGTATACTGAGTAAGTTAGAGCTGTTTATCCCCGCTTCCTTTACGCAGAGGAACCCATTGGGAGCTGCTGCATATCAATTGCCTGTCAATTGCCTCCACCATGGATTAAACAAGGTCCAGCTGTTCAGCCCCCTTCGCCTCAAAGAACCTCAATGGGCCAGCTACCTTGTGACCCCAAGGGAAACAAAAAATGAGGGCAAATAATGATCCTGCATAATCCTGGCATTGTGTTATTTCTGAAGTATTTTTGGATGTGGTTGCATTATTCAAATCTCTTGTAAGGTACTTTGAGAGTCTCTTGGGTCTAGAAAAGCATGATTCAAGTGCTTATAAATTCAAAATTGAATATATGATTCAAACAATGGCTTGACGAGTATGGAAATTACAGCTGAAAGTATTTAAACTTGGAATGCCATCATTTAAACAAATGATATTCAGTTTAATTTAAACATTTATACTGCTTATTTCTCATCTTAGAAGAATTTCCTATAGTTCCATATAGTCCAGAAATGGCTACCAAAAAAACTGCAAGCTTTCTGTATGTCGTTACTTTTAAGAAGCTGTTCCAAGTAGAAGATTGTTGCTGCTAATGTCCATTTTTTGAAGCAATTATGCTTTGAATCTATTTTACTGAGTTGCATTCCTATTAGAAAGTTCATAAAATGTCATTATGCAAATGCTGGTGCAGTATAATAATGGAAACGCAGAGAAGTACTTTAGCAGAAGCTTTATTCAGACATCGCCTGAGTAAAGAGGCAATACAAGCACAAATCAGCTGCTTAGCTGTGCCTTCAGCCACACACACCATCATCACAGAACTCATGACCACTTCCTATGACCTTCTGCAGTGGCAAGCCTTTTAAGCTTGTGAGATCCTGCAGTCCTTTCAACATGCTTTCCTTTTTTAGATGAGAAATACCTTCAAGAGAGGTGTTTTACTTCTGACTTTCTGCCGATTGTGCTCTGGTGTTTCCATACCTAGTGATGTGAGGTGGAAAACTTTATGAAGAATTTAATGGCAGTGAATAGGGATTGAGGGTAGGATGACATGGATTGAGGCCCCTGAGCCAAATCTGATAGCCTCTGACTTTTAGGCCTAAGCCATTTCAGACTTTGGAACTCCCTCCTTGTGCTGGCAGGTGAAGACTTTTGTGTTCTAACGTTCTACGAAAATTTGGGAACTGGCTGGTTTGAGTGAAAGGGCTGGTGCCATGCTCTTTATATTGTAATTATTGGTATGGTTTTAACAGATGTTATATATGTATGTAGTTTTAATTCTATCAGTATTTAATGGTTTTCTATTTATTGTTTTTTCTATGTTTTTAGCATCTCTTTTTTATCAGTAAACCACATTGATGCCTGCCAGAGAAAAAGGCAGGGTATAAATAAATATAACAATAATAGATTGTTTTATAAGGTGCAAATTGGAGTCTGAAGCAAATCTTGTGACTGCTGTGCATCTCTAATAATGATAGTGCTTTAATAGCAAGAACAATCAATACATAGAATGGAATGACATCCATGAAATAATGATCAATAGGTTTGGGATAATTGTTTATACTTTGATTTTTGAACAAACTGATTACTTTTTGTATTGATCAGCTTTTTTATTTTGATATTGCCTTAGTAGTGAATAATAATCATATAATTTTAAAAAATTAAAATTTAGAAGAGGAAAAAGAGCCGAAGGCTTTCTGAGGGTGGCAGAGCTGGAATAGTGACTAGTAGAATAGTGAATGAAGGTCAAAGACAGGGATGTAATTACATATAAGATCTGCGAGATAAAGACAGCAGGGCCATGGAGGGCTCTGGAGATCTGGACAACTAGGGATTTAAGGAAGGACATCACATGATCAGAGCAATGACAGCCGTGAATGGTTTTGGCAGCAGCAGAATTATACTGCTAATGTGTATGAGGAGAGGAGTGCTTGGGAAGAAAAATGAGAAATTCAGTCTTGGACATGCTGAGTTTGAGATGAAAATGAATTACCTAAGCAGAAATACTAGGGAGTCAGGTGGATGTGAAGGATTGAAGGGAGAGGGGACCATTCAGAGTTAGAGCTGGGTATCATCTGTATCTTGTTGGTATTGAAAGCCATGGGTTTTTATGAGTTCACCCATGGGCAGTGGGAGACCCCAGCACAGAGAGGGAAAGCAGATGAAGAGTATTATCTTGTAAAAATACTGAATGAATGTTTGAACAGGTAGGAACAGCCCTATCCGATAACTGTATCCAAGACAGCAGAGAGATCAAGAAGTACAAATTGAGTAGAGGCCTTACATACAGACCAAACCTATTTGCAATTTAATATTCAGGCAATAGCGTGCATCAGTTGGAACCATAAAGGAACTTGACTAAACAAGAATTACAAACCTGAGAGTTGTATAATTAATATATGTTGGCCAATCTACTTGTTCTGTTCATCTAATCAGAATGTGACTGTTCACTTCATCTTAGTTCAGGCTCACGACAAAGAATTTTTAATACTATTGCAACAATCACCCAACCATTAAATAAAACTTCATGAAATTCTAGCGTCTCTCCTTTTTATTTAATTAAAAGTGTGGAGGAGCATTGATTGAAAGGTCTTTTATCCTCTTACTGCTTAAAAAAAAAATTCTTTACCTCAGTCATTTTATACTCTTCCTTAATCATGAATGCAAATGGCATTCAAACAGTAATCAACAGCTGTCTAGGGGAGCTCTTAGCTTTGTTTCCATGGGAACACTCAAGTCAGCCCTTGACCAGAAAAGGAATAACACCTATCCCCTCTTTTATCCCCCTCATCAATTTCAAAACCAATATTTGTCCCCATGGATGTATATTAAGTAGCACAAAATAATCCCCCCATATCTGTGCCAATTAGAGTGTTGTTTGTGTACAAGCTCAGTCTTTATCAAACACTGCAGGTGAGCTAATCTTCCACTTACTTCTGAAGAAGAGGAGTTTTGCCACTCTCCTCACTCTATCCACTATTTGTGTAGCCTGCATTTTAAACAGATGCATGGTAAGGATGTGCAAAACTCTTGAGGAAAACTATAAGGCTACCTATTCTGTATTCCATCCCAAATAATGGCTTGATATGGATAGATCTACAATGTCAGATGATGCACTCTCATTATTTATTGCATTCTCAGACTTGGGGCTCAACCGGACTTCATTTTGTGCTGTGTTTCTAGGCACAGGTCTGGGCACATGTCTGAGTAGAGGTGTTTTTGTCCCGGCACTTTCCTCAGAAAAACCTGTGTTTTACTGTTGAATTGGAGCAAACAACAGTCAGGTTTTCTGTGGACTGACATTTGCCCCAATTCAGTGGCAAAACACAGGGATTCCTGGGGAAAGCTCTGGGACAGAAAAAAAATTGCTTGGACATAGAGCTTTACTTGATGTTGCACTGCATAATGGGTTCTAGTGTACTGCAGCTTCTGTTTTTCTGATTCAGAGGTGGATTCTGAAGTAATCTTTCATAACTGTGAACTGCTTTTCTTTCTGATGCGATATAGGATAGAAACTGAGGATATTAATTGCTGCGGCGTTGGGAAACTAAACACCAAAACCTTGCTAGAGTTTTTTGAATATTCAAATAAAAACTTACCTCTTGGGCTAATCTGTGGTTGGAATATAGCTACCTATCAGATTTTGCCTTTAGCTGACTATTGTGATGCAGTTCTTAGCAGACCAAAATGCATTTAAAAATACACATTTTGTGAGAAGATATGTTTAGACTTCTGTATTTTGAACAAAGACGTCTTTCCCATAGGGCTTAGTGGTGCGTCGCACCAGGGCACCGGCCTCTCAGGGATGCCCCAGCGAGTGGGTTTGCTGCACGGCTTTGCTGGCGGACTCCCCTTTCCCTGCACACCCGCCAGCTGTGCCCCGCCAACTATATGGCTGGTGGGCTTGCAGCTTCCTTCCCAAGCCTCCGTGGGAGGAGAGCGATCCCCACAGAGGCTTAGGATGGAAGCTGCATCCCGCCAACCATATGGCTGGCAGGCGCACAGCTTCCCTTCCAAGCCTCTGCGGGGATTGCTCTCCCGCAATGGCATGGGGGGGGGGAGTTGCACCCCTCTCCATTGCTGGCAGTGCACAGCTTCACCCCCCCCCATCCATGGTAATTTGGGGGCACTGGGCAGATATTTGCACCCCAGCACCGCATCTGATAAAGACAGCCCTTTTTTGGAAAAAAAATTGTTTACAAGTAGTATTGCATGTAAATGGGAATTGTAGTGCATTTTCTTTGAGCTGCAGACTGAGGCAGCAGTGGGATAGAATGGGTGTATGCATGCATGAGGACATGTGAAAGTGATACCAGCCAAAAGTATACTGAATCTTCCATCACTCCATACAGTGGGTATGATGGTTTTTATGTGATTTACTGTATTTTTAGAATACTGTAATTTAAACTCACATAACCATAGCATTCAGTTTTCATTTCAACTACTGGTAGGTTTTTCTTAATAAAGCAAAAGTTTCCCCTACAGGTTATGATTTAGTTTCAACCTGTCCATTCTCAAGAAAATTATTCATGCCCAGTATTCTCTCAATGTTGGGCTTGTGCCCTTCTTTGCTAAACTGTTCTTCCAACCCTTGAAGGTCAACTGCTTCCCTCTGCCCAATCCTCTTGCCAATGAATTTTGTCTCCCTGGACAGGTAGTGGGGAGCATGACTGTGATGGGATGTAAGGTTCAGCCTCCCCATGTGCGTTGTCCTCCAAATTCCTCTCAGATTGTGCAGTCCTGTACAAGTGTTGTCAACAGGGAAATGTAAACACATGTGGGGGCAATGGGGTTGACCAAACCAGCTCTGCCTCCTGACTCACTTTTTCTGTAGTAGGGAACCTTTTGTATCTGTGAAGGCCTTCTATCTCATTTTAGAACCCTAATTTTCCATGCAAAGGGAGCCTCCATGGATGGAAAAAAGCTCCCTGGTCCATACAATCACCTTCCACTAGTTGAAAGTTGACAAATGCAGTGATGTAGATGGAGCTAGCATCTTATACACTCTCCTACATTTAATTTTCTCTATCAGTAAAGCCTGCATAGGCTCCACCAAGCCGCCACCAGCTCAAGCCATGCATACTGACACACAGCCCTGACCATCCACTCATTCACCCTCAGGGCCTTGCTATTATTATGACTGACTTCAGATTCTTTCTTTAGTCTTTTGTGTTGATTCATTGATCAACAGAAGATGGCAGAAGGAAATGTAAATTGATTGGCAGCTTCTGATTATAATGATAATGAACTTTAATATACTGGAAATCCTAGAAACGTAATTTAATTTAAAATGATAACAAAGTGAGAGCAGAAATATGCAAAAATCAGGAAGTTAGACAAACACTTCTCATAACTGAAATTAAAATCTGCAGAGTCTATTAGTTTTTGATAGGAGCATGCACTCCTGCAATTTATGTTTCTGGTTACTAAATTAAAACTTTGCTCCAACTCCCAACTTCACAGAAAGTGAGGACTGCTGCGGCAAGGAGCAGGACCTTTACATCAATTGTACTGAAGCTTGTGGAAAGAGATATCAATTTCCACTTCTTTACTGGCACTTTACCAGTAGTTGTGTCCAAAACATTTCGATTTGTGTGAAGCATTTGGCCTTTGGTTCAGCTGGCTAGTGTTGTTTATGCTTTACTGAAGCTTCTTTGATTGGCTTTCACTGGAAAGATTCCTAATAAATTTATTTAATAGATAAATGGGGTCTGAAGACCTAACATAGTGAAACATAAAAACATAAAAAGAG
Source organism: Podarcis pityusensis (assembly GCF_964106645.2). Classification (NCBI taxonomy): domain Eukaryota; kingdom Metazoa; phylum Chordata; class Lepidosauria; order Squamata; family Lacertidae; genus Podarcis; species Podarcis pityusensis. The sequence goes on along the minus strand of NC_138034.1, from coordinate 60,031,411 downwards.
CCTTCTGCATCAGGCCATCTCTTCCAGCATCCTGTTCTGACAGCAGCCAACCCTAAGCCTTCTGGGAAATCTGCAAGCAAGACCTGAGTATAAGAGCATGGTAAATCTCAGTGTTTTAATCGTGCCACTGTTGAAAGCAACAGGGCAATAATGTAAATGATTTGGCATCTTGGGTGGAAATGAAGTAGCTGACTTTGTTCTGCCCTGCCCCAGTAATGGCCATTTGGAGGTCCTACGCTTGCTACCACCAGAAGGAACACAGGTGGAGATAGCTTTCCACCTGTCAAGCTCTCTGCATGAACAACTCTGCCACCCTTCTCAGACAGGCAAAGGCTGGTGGAGGTCAGTGGATAGATTCGCCACCTTTTCCCTAACCCACTCCAACCACAAAAAACGATGGCAGCCATTTTGCTGTTTCTTATGACACTTAATTTTGCATTTTGACGGAGTTGGTGTGTCTGCTATGAAAAGGGGGGCGGGAATCAAACGTAAGCTTAAGGAGATTTTCTTCTTAACACTATATTGAGGCAATTATCCTATTTCAAAAATGTGGGAAATAGCAGATGTGGAATGCTTATTTTTAAAGTTTTAATCCCCCCATATCTTTCACATCGTTTTGTTCTAAATAGGTATATTCACTCTAAATTTCTGGGTTTCTGGGGAAATGAATAGCTTTAACAGATCCTAAATTTGAAAGCTTTGACTAATTACTGTTCTTATTAACAAGCTCTCCATTGACATCTGTGAGCCACTGGATAACCCAAGCTGGATGATTCCCATACATGATACTTCTCTCCACTCTACAGTTGGCACATGCTAGTAAATACTAGTATTGGAACAGCTTGACTTTAAATCATCTTAGATTGATTGGCGTTTGTGCAAGTCAACAACAACTCTTATTTTTGCTATTTTTAACAAGGAGGGGACAGCACAATTATCACCAACCTGAACCAATTAAAGCGTTTTTGTGCCTGTGCTCTTTCCTAGTTCCCCTCCTTCTAAATACTGCCCTATATATTTTAAAACTGAACTAGCTGCAAAAAAGTTTGTAAGGCAGATGTCCAAGATCTACAGGTGGTTACAACTTGATTCATTGCAGTTGGTAAAGAACTGCATATTGGTACATTTCTTTGCTTTACTGCACAGAGTTAATGCTGCATAAAACAGGGAACCAGCCTGGTATAGTGGTTAGCATCAGACTGGGGTGCAGGTTTCAAATCCCCACTCAGCCATGAAGCTCATTATGTGACCTTGTGCCAGTCACTGTTTGTTTATTATTATTCATTACTTGCATTTGTAGTTTGCCCTTTTCTCCATGAAGCTCAAGGAGGTTCTCCCCGTCCTCATTTAATCCCCACAACAACCCTGTGAGGTAGGTTAGGTTAAGAGGTAGTGACTGCCAAAGGTTACTCAGTGAGCTTCATTGACTGAGGGGGGATTTGAACCCTGGTCTCCCAGGTCCTAATCCAAAGCGGTAACCATGACACCACATTGGCTCTCAGGCTAACTGATGTCACAGGATTATTGTGAGGATAAAGTGGGGAAGGGGAGAACCACATACATATACCATCTTGAGCCAATTGGAGGAAATGTTGAACAATAAATGTAATAATTAGTAAGATAAATAAGTACTGTGCTGGACAGTGAAGCAGAAATGAGTCAGTTTTATAATCAGCTGCGTTGATTACAAAATTGACAACTAAATTTGTCTGCACTACAGTGGTACCTCGGTTACAGACGCTTCAGGTTACAGACGCTTCAGGTTACAGACTCTGCTAACCCAGAAATAGTACCTCAGGTTAAGAAATTTGCTTCAGGATGAGAAACGCATGGCGGCGTCTCGGCAGCAGTGGGAGACCCCATTAGCTAAAGTGGTACCTCAGGTTAAGAACAGTTTCAGGTTAAGAACGGACCTCCAGAACAAATTAAGTTCTTAACCTGAGGTACCACTGTATTAATAATGTTACAATTTTGGATCAGCACAAGTTTAACAAAGGTAATATACTAAAGGCCTCGGTTTGCTTGGCCAAATAATTTGCAAAGGGCTCTGCTCGCAACCTCTGAAATGCTGACTTATCCATCACTCTGTCCTGTAGCATAATGTTGCCTGCACATAACCCTTAGATCTAGAAACTTGCTATTGGGTTTAAATGTAAGCAGAAGTTCTTGAAACTCTGACTTCTCTACCACATTATCTGCTGTTTCTGCAGAGTTGCAGCCTATGCAGCACAATCCAGACTCTTTGCGCAGGGAGAAGCCTTGTGAAGTATTTATCTTTTAAAAATATTAAATAGGAGCTTTGTTCCTATATGACATTAGACAGACAGTAGTGGAGACCCTTTATTTGTTGTCTGCTGAAAGATATCTGATAGGGAAACTCCTGTGTAATCTCTGGTTTATGATATCAGCTGGCTGCTTGTGTTGTTTGTGAATGAGATGCATTCTGAACCATCATTGCAAATGATATTCTTCATCTTTTTGTGTTCTCTATGGACGACAAGAAACCTGATTGTGGTTGCTGAAACCTGATTGCCAGGTCTTTGCCAACACGCAGAGAACACGAGGCCATTGCATGTCTATTGTACTGTGCCACAAGCATGCCTGGTATGGAATGAAGACAAATAACCTGTTCTTTATTGTTTCCTTATGTCTGTATCTTCCAACCCATCTTGAATGCTTCTTTTGTGCATTGGCTTACCAGCTTCTCTGTGCCATTAACTGGCAGTCCCCTGAGAAAACATTTAATTAAGCAGTAAGATGCAACAGAGTTTGTGTTCAACCTGTGGATAATCACAATGAAATGATGTATAGCAGAGCTTCAAAGTTCATTTTCTTTTCTTTTGTATGTGCTTTCAATAAAGCATATTTAAGACTTGGAAACAGGTACAGTGGAATGAAGAAAGGCCATAAACACTTTCCCTTGCCTTATTAGTAGAATAGAAATTCTGCTAGTATAATTCTACTGCCCAACCTTTCCAGATATTTTGGACTACAGTCCCAGGCAACATGACCAAAGTTCATGGATGGTGGGAGTTGTAGTCCAAACCATCTGGAGGGCACTAAGTTGGGGGAACTTTCCCCTGTGCAAGGGGTCATTCCTCATTTTACAAGGTACTATGTGAATCTTGAGCACTTGTCTTCATGTGTCAGAGGTAGAAATTCTGGTGGTGCAAATGTTGTTGTTGTTGTTTAGTCGTTTAGTCGTGTCCGACTCTTCGTGACCCCATGAACCAGAGCATGCCAGGCACTCCTGTCTTCCACTGCCTCCCGCAGTTTGGTCAAACTCATGTTCGTAGCTTCGAGAACACTGTCCAACCATCTCGTCCTCTGTTGTCCCCTTCTCCTTGTGCCCTCCATCTTTCCCAACATCGGGGTCTTTTCCAGGGAGTCTTCTCTTCTCATGAGGTGGTCAAAGTATTGGTGCAAATGTACCCTTAAGTTGACTCAATGGCACCTGTTTAAATGAAACTTAGCTTTATAATGCATTCAATTTTTACCTTTAAAAAGAGCCTTCTTTCCTTCAAGGAGCTCAAGGCAGAATACATGCCCCCCCCCCACCAAAACAACCTTGTGAGGTAGGATACGCTGAAAGACAGTGTCTGGTTCAAAGGCACCCACTAAGCTTCATGGATCTGGACCCAGGTATCCCCAGTCTCATAATACTACACTTTAGCATTTTGAAAGTGTTCTAGCAAGTGCTGCATCTTTCTCCTGTTTGGGAACATTCTTCCCTGCTCATGCAGCATACGCCAACACTGTGGTGGTAAAACTGTGTTTTCAAGTAATTCTGAATCGCTGCTAAAGCTCCACCACAACCAAGGGAAGAGATAGTCTCTCTCACTGTTGCTAGAGCTGTAGCAGCAGTCATGGAGTAAGTGGGAAAATGCAAATGAAGCCTGCTTGATAGGAAGGTGATTGGAGGTTAGGAAAGGGTGTGCAACCTGGTTCCACCTTCATTGACTCTGAATATGTTCCATTGAGACAAACATACTAGCTTATTCTGAGCCAAACTGAAGAGGATTGTCTTGGGGGTATGGGCTACCTATCACTATGTATAATGTATAATTTGACCTCGAGGACCTAAATTTGCAGTGTGGCATCGCTTAATTTATAGGGATATTATTTAAAGAAGAAAAGTATAAGTCTGCTAAGCCTAGCTAATAAACCCCAGACGTGTGGCTGGATAATGACAGCGTAAGAGGGGTTAATAAAGAATTTCTCATGAGTATTTCTTTAATTTTCTAAAGCCATCTTTTTAGAAAATTAATCAAGTAAAAACCACAACAAATTTGTGATTCAGACTACATCCAAAGTGTCACCATAGGGTTGGGTGTGCGGAGGATGTTTTCATATTGCTGAAAAGGGCAGGTTTTCTTTTTCATCTTTTTTTATGGGATGAAAGTAATAAACAAAGCCTTATGGGATTCAGAGGAAAACCTAATTTGTTCGTGAAATGATTACAATACTGTGTGCTCCCCCCTTCTCAAAAGGAGGCTGTATAAAGCTCTTTCACTCAATAATCTATGTGACTTTGAAGATTCGAAAAGGCATTAGTGGGACATGCAGCAAAACACTGCAGGATACTCCATTCCATCCCCCGTTCCCTTTCAGCGGAGGCAGGGAACTTTTTTCAGACCAAGGGACACACTCCCTCGTGAGTAAGCTTCTGGTGATTCTGGGGATTGAACACCAGGGGCAGGGGCAAAAGTGGGTTGGAGCAACATGTATGTTTCTGACCTTTGTACCATAGGCTACATTCCAGCTATACAAACACCAGAGCTTTCAGCTTTCAGCACACATCTCCATCCGACTTAAGTTGGAAAGAAGTGTCAGCATGGAGGATGAAGCTGTCCCTAGCTACAAACCACGATAACTACATTCTGTGTCCACTGTCAGTATGTCTCTGAATACCAGTTGCTGGGAATCACATGTGCTTTTAGGTGCTTGTTTCCTAATACTTGTAGTGTTCAACACGATAATTTCATAGTAATGAAAGCTGATGCAAGAGTGTTAGATGGGCCAATTGTCTGACTCAGTATAAGGGCGCTTCCTATGTTTCTGTGTTAAAATTATCCCTGTATGATAGATGGCTGAAAGAAATAATAGCTTACCTAATGCTACATAATGAATTCATAGCTGAGGTGAGATCCAAATCAAGGGCTTGAGTTCATGCACTTAGCCACTGTATACACAGCTGCCAACATTTGTATGTTTGCTGCCATACTGGGATCCCAGAATGACATGGTAGTCTTGCAGACATTCTTGAAAGTAGGATAGGTTGAAAGTGTGTGAGTACCCAAGATTAGCCAGTGAGTTCCCTTGCAGAATGAGAATTTAAATTGAGTTTCCCCAATGTCGATCCATTAGCCACCCCAGCCCATAGAATATAGGTCTTCGATTCATTCTTATGCTGTAGTCTTTGGGCTCTTATTCAAGGAGCAAAACAGCCAGGGAGTAGGCTATTATGGACCACCTCTTGCTCTATTGAAATCTCTCCTTCACTTCTCTGGTGTAGTAGAGAAAGAGGGATGGCATGCATTGTCAGACGACAGAGAGTATCCTTGGACCTGTTGATTGGTTTCTATTTTGCTTCCATAGTAACTTGGCCTATGAAAATTACAAATGGGGGTGGGAGGGGGGAACTGTGAGAGGGAGAGAGCATTGGGAAATACACTCCCAACAGGGCTATTGGATATAAATGCAGAAAGTGTCCAATATTTTAGGATGACATTCATATTCACAAGCAGGTGACATGAGCATCTCAGAGAGGGAGAGAAAGAGAAGGGAAATCAAATGAAAAGCGGCTTTTTTGCATGCCAGCAGCGTTCTGCGCTGCTTTTATAATGAATTGAGATAACGAGACTTGTGGAAATTGAAGAATTTCTGTGTATGTATTATAGCATGTAAGAGAAGTTTGCCACTGTGTAATCTGTTGGCTCAGCAACAGCGAGTGGTTAGAATGCAAGTGTGACGGGTGTATTCCTATTGATAATGAATATCTGCAGCTCTTAAGGCCTAAATCTCTCCTTTCAAACACTGCACTCAAAGGGTTGTTAAGACTGAGTGGCCACCCATATCAATACAAACAGCGTGCAGTACATTACCTTCATTTTTTATAGCAGGCAGCAGCAAAAATAGTGTCAAGTGATTTACACAGGCTTGCAAATAATTACTTGCCTATTGAATTAAGAAATGCCTCCAGACAACCAGAATAGAAAGCAGGGCATTCTACTGCCTGAAATGAAGAACAAATGTATCCCCTTTCAAATTCCATGTACAGGAGCCAGATTGGCTGTTGATTCTTACATAAACACTGTCTCCATCCACCACACCTAAGGTCACTGGCTAGTTAAAGGAGGTATTGTAGTGAAACAGCTCTGTTCTCCAAATTCTTGAAGACACTTGCTGCTCTCTAGCATTCTTTAATGGTAGAGCTAAGCTTATGCGGACCTGGAATTGTTTGAATCCATTTATTTCCTTTTTGCCAGTAATATGATGAACATGATTAACATAGGTATGTGGAAGAATGTGGGCCTTTAGTTTTTGTGAATACATCATAAATCATAATCTCAAGCCTGATTCAAAGCCAAATCTACCTTGAAGAAGGCAATCAGCGGGCCCACTAATCTAAGAAACTTCCCTTGCGTCTTCATTCTACCATGATAAATGTCACCTGAGATAGATAGATCGATCAATCGATCAATAGATAGATGATAGATAGATTGATATTCATTTATATTCATTACAACAATTATTTAACCATAGGTTTAACATTTTCAATTTTGACACCCTTCCCCCTCTTTCTGTGGTTCCTTACATTTATTTTCGTCCTTTCCTGCATACTCCCAATTGTCTTAACTTATTCTTTTAATCATCTATTCTCATATATATATATATATATATATATATATATATATAACTGCAGGTTTTTACAATAATCTTGCCAGTGTCTTAATCTGTTTACAGTTTGTTTGTAGAGACTCAATAAACCACTTCCATTCCTTTCTAAAAAGTTTGTTGTCTTGATTTCTTATTCTTCTGGTAAGTTTCACCTTTTCTGCATATTCCATTAGTTTCTGTATCTAATCTTCTTTTGTTGGGACCTCTTCATCCTTCCACTTTGGGCAAATAACATTCTTGCAGCTGTAGTCGCATACATAAATAAATTTCAATACCGTTTGGATAGTTCTAATCCTATAATTGAAGACAGGAGTGCCTGGCGTGCTTTGGTCCATGGGGTCACGAAGAGTCAGGCACGACTAAATGACTAAACAACAACAATCCTATAATTCCCACGAGAAAAGCTTCTGGTTTTTTTTTTATGAATGTTATCTTAAACATCTTTTTCAATTCATTATATATCATTTCTCAGTAAGTTTTAACCTTATGACAAGACCAAACATGTGGAAAAGGTGCTATCTTTCTCCTTACATTTCCAACACTTATTTGACTTATATTTATACATTTTTGCAAATCTACTAGATGTTAGGTATCATCTATATAGCATTTTCATATAATTTTCTCTTAAACCATAACATGTTGTAAATTTTATATCCTTATTCCATAATCGTTCCCATGCTTCTATTTCTATATTATGGCCAATATCTATTGCCCAGTGTATCACTGAAGATTTCACTTGTTCATCCTTTGTCTCCCATTCCAACAACATCTTGTACATTTTAGGCATCACTTTTACATTACAGTTTAACAGGTCTCTCTCTAATTGTGATAGTTGTTCCCCAAACACCCGCTTCTTATCCTTTTTAAATATTTCATTCAAATAATGATATTGTAACCATGGTATTAATATTCCTAGTGAATCCTTAAACTCTTTTAATTTAAATTCTCCACCCTCCATTCTTAGCAAATTTCTATAAGTTGCTCACCTTTTGTCATATTTTTCTCTCCCACTGCTATGGCTTCCAAAGGTGAAAGCCAAAGTGGTGTTTTAGTTTCCAATATTTTTTTAAATATTTGTCCCATATTCTATACAGTTTTTTCCTAATTATATGGTTTGTAAAACCTGTATGTACTTTCACCTTTTCATACCATAAATAAGCGTGCCAACCAAAAATATTATCATGACCCAAATCTAAAATACGTGGATTCCTCAATAGCAACCATTCCTTCAACCAGCACAGACAAGAAGCTTCATAATATACTCTTATATCTGGCAGGAAAAAAACCTCCTCTCTCTTTGGTGTCTATCAGTATTTTATTTTTTATTCTCAATTTTTTCCATTGCCATTCACTGGGTGGTCTTGCCACAAAACTTCATGAACCATTTGTTTCAGGTAGCAGATTCTCAAAGTACCTCATTTCCTTGTCTCTGACCTCTTTTTCTGTATGTCATTAAAAATAACAAGCAGAGGAAGAGAGTTATTTTGACTTCTTGCTTCAAGTGTGAAAAGGCTAGAACTGAAAAAGCCTTTATCACCTGCTCTCAAAACAGCACTGGTCATTATATGCCTTACTCTACTTCTTCAATGAACATAAGGTTTGGATGTTTTGTCAAGCCCTCTGATGAACACTGCAAAGAATCGTTGCAGAAAAATCTAAAGGCTTGAGAAAACATTTGTTGTTTTCATGACAACTAAGCAATAGCACTGAACTTTGTATTATGGGAAGGATCCATATATAGAACGAAGATAGTTGTTATTCACAGGTTGAGGCTCCACCCAGAGTAGGGTTTTATTATAAGTTCTCCCCCTCTAAGCAGATCCTGCCAAGTGGCATAACATTCAGCTGGTCTCTTGTCAGTGACCCTACCTGTCAAGAAAGATTACACAAGACTAAAGGGTCCTTGTTGCCTGTTATCAAAAGGGTTTCATAACTAGAAATCAGATGACACATAACTCTTCTGAATATATCCCCTCCTCATCCTTGAAGGGTACAGGATGGTGTCCATGTGATTTGCTCATTCCCACAATCACTTGGAATGGTTCCTACTTCCACCCTACTATTCCTACAGCTGAGTTGGCCACACATCCTAAAAATTAGCAAAGGTGGAGGGCACCTTTGGGAAGTCTAGCTTAGACAGAGAAAGTTACCACCAGGATTGGTACTTCTGAGTGAGTACCAAAAACAGAGCCCTGGGTGAAGATTTTATTTCCATTGTTGTTTTTCTGTGGTTGGGAGCTTGAAGATTAATAAGCATGCTAGCAGGTTTCTTATTCTGCTTTAAAAACAAAAACAACAAATACCCAGACGGTGCAGATATTCTGAAGTCTCATTTACACAGTGCATTAACTTGGTGGATTTCTGTGTAAGCACTTGGCCCTTTGTGACAAACTGTTCAATGATACCCAGACTCCTTCTGCTGACTGTTTTATATTGCAGAGCTAGGCAGCGTCATGACATTTTGGGAAAAGTCAAGGAAGGGGGTGGGGGAGACTGCACTGCCTGTGCTTTTCCTGACCCAAGTTGCTCGTATTAAAACATAAAGTAATCTCATTAAAAGGTTCCAGTTGGCACCAAACAAGCTCTGCGCCATTCTTCATTCAGAAAAACAACACAATTTAGCCGCAAACTCAAGTAGGTTATTTTCAAATTCTAATGCTGCCTGTTCCATCTCTATACAACTGCTGGGTGGTGTTTTGTAGTTCAAGGTGGGAGGGTTAACCAGAGGCCCTCCAAAAGTTGTTGAACTTTTAAATAAACTTTCATGCCACAATTGCCTGGTGATAGGGCTGGCTTAATCTGTCGGTTTCAGTTTCTAATTTTTTAAATCTTAAATTCAGTTCTGCAAGTGATTTGCTGCCATTATTATTATTATTATTATTATTATTATTATTTCTTCTTTCCTGGTTTATCTTTTAAGAAAAATACCCTCAAAGCAGTTTACACCTACAGTGGTGCCCCGCAAGACGAATGCCTCGCAAGACGAAAAACTCGCTAGACGAAAGAGTTTTCTGTTTTTTGAGTCGTTCCGCAAGAAGAATTTCCCTATGGGCTTGCTTCGCAAGGCGAAACATCTTGCGAGTTTGTTTCCTTTTTCTTAAAGCCGCTAAGCCGTTAATAGCCGCTAAGCCGCTAAGCCGTTAATAGCCGCTAAGCCGCTAATAGCCGTGCTTCGCAAGACGAAAAAACCGCAAGACAAAGAGACTTGTGGAACGGATTAATTTCGTCTTGTGAGGCACCACTGTACATTAAAACATCAAACAATCCAGAACAAAACATTACAGAAGAAAGTCAAATATAAACTATACATTCAAAGCAACATAATTAACAGGAAACTAAAATATTACCTTAAAGATTCAAAATAAAATATTACAAAGGAGGCCAGCCACAGAATGTACATTTAATGCAGCAACATTAACAAAAATGTATCTTAAACATTTAAAAAGAAAACATTAGTAAATGAAGTAAAATATAAAATGCACATTTAAAACAGTGTAATTAATATTTTATGTTCTTGCTATCATAAGCATAGAAAACACATGTTCCTGTTGCTGCCAGTTCTGCCAACAGTGCTTCATGGTGGATTAGAGACAACCAAGATTCTCATGAAAAGTCATCATACATTTTTGTGTGAATTCATCAATAAACACATTTCTGACTAGCATACACATTTTTCAAGCGGTTGCCCTTATTATAATGCATTTTTGTATCTTAGTTTCACTAATGTATGTATTTTAATACACACTCTCCTAATATTTACATTTTTGTGCACATTGTTTGACTGGAGAACAAAATTGCAAAATTTGAATCAGGATGAATTTTGGAGGATAATTGTGCTTTCATTTGTCTATTGGCTCAAAAAGTGTAAATTGGATAGTTTCGAAGAAGAAGAAGAAGAAGAAGAAGAAGAAGAAGAAGAAGAAGAATTTCTCCCCTATCCGCGCGTGCTGATATCAACCAGATGTACATGGAGTGTTGTTCAAGTAGCTACCACCACTTCTATCCTTGTTAACCTTCACTCTGGTCAGCAGAGAACCCTACAGCTGTGGAACCCATTAATTGGGCAAGGTAACACACCATCCCACACCATCTCCACAAGATAGTGATCTGCTTACATTCTTCAGTTATAGCAGGTGGGCTATCAGTTTTATGATACATAATGGCAGAATGGTACTTTAAAAAACCCATTGAAGATTAGCTAGACCATGGGAAACTGTTTGACCATAAACTAATTACTCACATAGGCAGTTATCACCTGGTAAGTAGATCCCAACATGTAGTAGTGTTGGATGGTCCCTGGTGGGGGACAAAAGATGGCAGTCACCATATCAGATGCTGATGGTGTCTGTGGCCAAGTGGACTGTGATTGACAAAGCTGCAATGTGGGGCTCTGGTTGTGTACTCTGTAGGGTAAGCAGAATTGCTCTCATAGAATGGGATGGGGGTATGGAACTGAGGACATGGTATGTCTCAAAGAAACAGGCTCCAGCAGAGCAGATCTTCTTGACAGAATCCATTTTACAACATCCCCAGCTAGCATGGCTAATAGATGCTGGGAGATATAGCCCCCAGTATCTGGAGTCATATGTTCCTCACCTTTGATCTGATTTATTTACAGAATTGGCCATGTCTTACATACTGTACTGCTTTATCTATTTCTCTGGTCTTCATCTTGCCTATCCTTAGCTCAGCCTAGGGAAATATACTCCAGTTTATTTACCATGGATTGAAAGACTCTTCATATATTTTAGGTAGCAATCCTGCAAACATTTATCTAGCTGTAAGTCTCACTGAACTCAGTGGGCTATACTTCTGAATATACACAGATAGGATTGCACTGTTAAGTCACTTCTGGATGGCTAATAGGATTTTTGAGAATGCTGAGGACAGATTCCCCACCTTTAGTATAAGCAGGAATTATTTAAATGAGTAAAACATAGTGTGTAATCTATGCTAATAACTGAGGAAATGTGATGGGGTTTGGGAGGTATTCCAGATTATGAGTATCTGGTGAGGCTACTGATGGAGCATTGCTGAGACTGGGCCACAACTTGGTTGCAGAGCAGGTGCATTGATGCAAAAAGTTTCAGGTTCAATCTTTTATTTGCTTAGTGTGCAAAGTCAGGGTAGCAACCTGTTATATTTCTAGCTAGCACCAATTGCAACATCTGTGCTTGACAAATAATTAATAGCAACAGTTATTTGGCTCTGGGGAGTTTCTTGAAGTACCGTAGCTGGGCTCTTAATGGATCTTGCATTCTAGCACTCCCGCTGAATTACAAGACTATTCACACCCTTCTATCCTCTGCAGTTAATGTGCTTTCTCCCTGCCGTCTTTTTATCTTTACACAAAACTCTTTTAATGCGCAGTGTCTCCCTCTGTCCACGTACATTAGTTTAAAGGCAGTCTATGGATTTAGTGTTGCTTTATTGTTCCTTCTCTCCTTCTTGCCTCACGTACCATCGAAAAGGCAGGGATGACCTTTCCCACATCGTCTCTTTAGATGTTTATTTCTGAATAGTGCTGCCTGCTCAAAGAGAACTCTAAGGCAGATCTCCCCCGTGAGGGGCCTCTAAACACCTGCCTGCTACACCCCCCCCCCAATCTTCTTTCTGGCAAATCTCTCCAGCACCTCTGCATTAATGGGGTAGCACTAGAGACTACCTGTTGAAATATGGACAGGCAGGCTAGAGAATGCAACTGGTAAATTCTAGCAGGTGTACTGCAGCTGAGGACCTGTGTAACATTTATTGCTAAGATATAAATTAGCAATGCTTGGCTCCCTTTAAATCATATCTCAGTAGTTTCTCTTAAATATTTATCATTATAAAGTTCTCATCTGTATTTCTTATTTGGTGGGCTTTTCAATAAACGCAGATGAGAGTTGTGTAGCTAAAATACATTTAATGGCTTGGTGTGTCATTAGGAATGGTTTGGCCTTTGGGAGAAAGAGATCAGTCTATTTCTAAGCCACGTGTTCTATGTATCTGTTCAGTCATAGGTGTGTCCCATCCCATGCTGAGTAATTCATTTCGTAAAGCACAAAATACATTTACACGATACACATTTCCTCCCTATTATGCACAGTTTTCTATGCATTAGGGACTTTATGGCAGGTAAGAAATCAGTACCACCACCATTTTTATTACTAATTTTGACCAAAAAGTGTGCCACAAAATTACAAGGAGAACATAGCCTGAAAGATAATTGCACTTCAATCTATGTAATCATCTAGGAAGATGACATTCAGGTCACTTTAACATATGAACTAAAGTAATGGCCCCGCAGCCATATTTGGCCTTATATAGCAAAGCTTCCTTTACTTCTCTGTCCTCCAGTTACGCATGTTACTCATACAACTGATCCAATGAACAATGATTGTGCTCGTCTTCTAAATTGCTGTTGCAAACCTATAACGGCTTCCAATTCCAGTTTGGAGAGCCAGGCATATAAGGCAGCCGAGATGAGGCTGGTGACTGGGGTATAAGCTGCTTGATGTGAAAAATGTACTCTCCCCACCCCCAAATCAAGGAAAGTTGGTTCTACTTGCTTACATTGTTCTGAGACGAGATTTAGAGAAAGGAGCGTTTGAAATGGCTCTCAGTAGGTGAACCATTGCACTTTCACCCAACACAGTCTATTTCTTTACTGCCCGCTCAGCTTTCAGACAACATCTGTACTGCCCATGTGTCTAAAAGTGTTTGAAATGGGAGGGGAAATGAGAAGGAAAGAAGAACCCCAAAAAGTTTAATGCTACTATTGGGAATTATCATTTTTTTTTATGTGTAGAGGTATTTGCCTTACAAAACACTGCTAGATCAGAAAGTAGCTAATCTGCTTCACATTTAGGCTTGCAAAGCCTCACACCATTTGCCAGAATGTAGGTACATGCTGAGAAAACTTAAAATAACTGGCAAAGTATTGTTATATTGCTGTAAAATTTGAATATTGTTAAAGTCATTTTTAAACATTTTTATTCATCAGGTGAATACTTTTTCATAGTTTGGGATATCTGAGGTGACTTTCTTTCAAAACCATTGTGCATTTTGTCCATGAAAAGCCTAATGCAAAGTAAATTCCTTTCCCCTAAACACACATGAATTTGTCCAAGGCACAAATATAATCTACTTGGAAATTATGCATGGATTCAACAATGACCTTATCTGACAGAGCAAGGGGTGAAAGCAAAACCTCTCTCACAGCTTTATCTACATAAGGCCTTCTGAACACCCCAGAGCTGTAGCTAAGAGGATCAAGCTTTCCTTGCATTTAAAAGGGGGGAAATGAATTCTGATCAGCCTTAAATTTCATTTCTAGAGCAGGGATACTGAACCTGTGGTTCTCCAGGTGTTCTTAGACTCCAACTCCCATGAGCCCCAGCCAGCATGGCCAATGGTTAGGGAAAATGAGAGTTGGAGTCCATCTGGAGGGCCACAGTTTCACCATCTCAGAGGTAAACATGTTAAATGATCTCAGGCAGTAGGGCTAGAAAATGAAACCTTGTAATTCTGCTACCAGTTAAGACTTGGTAGAACTAGTCTAGATGAATAGGGTATTGGTGTAATTGCTATTGCTTCATATTCTTTCCTCCCACCTTTTGACAGTTTCATAGTAACTCAAACAATACCTTGCTGAGGCAGACCACAATCCACAGCCCAATACACCCAGCAAAGTCATTTTATCATTTCCAGAATAAGGATATAATGGCCCAACTCACTACGCTGATGCAATGAGCAGACAACATTTATGGGGAGCACCATGAAGGAAGAGGGGTCTGAATGCTGTTGTGAGATGGCTCTCCACAAGTTAATGCTGCTGTGTGGAGGATACATTTCTTATATGGGAAGCATACAGCTTTTGTGTGTGCACATTGTAATGTGAGAAGAATTTGTCTGTGTTTGTTGCCATGTATGTCAATGAGTGGAAATAGATTGGCAGTGTGTATAGGCTGCAAAATACATGTTTGTTCCCATTACATGAGAGAGGGGAGTATGTGATCATGCCTACATACAGGTGGTACCTGTATGTAAAGACCCTTGGTTGGGGGCATTTGAAAGTGAAAACTAGGGATGTAGAAAGCAAGTTTATCACATTTAGATGGGCAATTTTTTTTATATGGTATTGGAAAATTATTTTATCAGCAATCTTGATCCCATTGTGTGTCAAATTGTGCTAACAGTACACCTCTTCCAAAATGAGACAAGATTCTAATATTCAAACGTCAGTTTCAAAGTTGATCAGGACCAGTAGCCTAATTTTACCGTTAGCAGACTTCACATAATGCTGACTTCTGCCAGTGTCACTCTAAATTTAACTAGCTGCATTTTGAAGTTTCCATTGTGTAAGTGCATCCCCTTTTCTTAAATTATGCCTCATCAAGCAAAATTAATCTACTGTTATGCACTTGGTAAAAGGGCATTGCCTTTATGAATTTGGATGCAGATTCTTCCTGCTGAATGATGGCATCTAGCAGTGACTTTTAAAGGCCTGCCACTGGAGTCATGTTCTAAGCACAATATGATTTAAATAACTTCAATCACTGTAAGTTATATTGGTCTTACATAAACAACGCAGGCACATTGTTTCTAAAACTAGCTGAATCTTTTTTTTTTTTTAAATGATATTTATTGGAAAAAAAAATTTTTAAATTACACACAAAAAAAGACAAGACAGAAAAATAAAACTAAAAAATAAAACCATCATTCTCAAGTTCTCCACTTTCAATACCTTCTTTCTTTGACCTCTTCCTCCTCCTCCCTTTTCTTGTATCCTGATTAATAATAATCGCAGCAAATCCTTTCCATATTTCATAGTATTCTGTCATTACATTACCTTAATCTATTTTCATCTTATCTTATAGAAAACCTTAAATTTTAAAACTTAAATCTTATTTTTACCAACTTCTCCTAGCCATAACATTCTTACCAAATTCTTTAAACATTTTTACAAGAGCCAAGTAATTTCATTTCAACATTTTTCTAGTATTCATCAATTTTATAGAACAATCCTAATGATAAAAAAAAGAAATAAACAATCCAATCTTCATCCAGCGTCCCTTCCTCCTGGTCCCGGGTTTTGTCAGTCCTTTTTATCTTATTAATCTAGCACATTAACCTGGTAATCTTATATCCGAAGCCCTCAAGTCTCTTCCATGTCCCTTCCGCAGCTCTTCTTCATATTTTCCTTTCATTCGTGGGAACTCCAGCTTGGTAATGTTTTTGACCCTTTTCAACAAATCAGCCCCTTTTCCATAGTCCAGACTAGACTCCATGTGGTATTTAAAAACATGTTTCAGATTCCCTCCAAAATTAAGAGCCCCCACAGCTCCAAACATCTGGCGGCCCATTGCCAGACTCGAAAAGTCCAAATCTCCCTGTATAGGGGGGTCTGTCCAACCCCCCATTTCCAAACCAAACCAAACTTTGTCTTTCCAAGTCTGGTTTTTTCCAAGTTCATTTATCAAATCCAAAAATTTATGTTCCTGCTGGGCCACAGCTCCCTCCGTCTCTGGCGCCCAAGATTCAGCAGCATCCTCTTCTCTCAACTGTTCTGTCATGGCACACTCCTGTTTTAGCTCCTGGGTGGGCTCCATATAATTTCCCACTACCTGTTCAAAGGTTCTGGCCGCATTCGTCATCAAATCCGTCTTCTGGCTTAACTGATCCAATAGGGCATTTATTTTGCAGAGAGCACCCAACAGTGCTTCTGAAGACATTGTCCTGCAAGGTCACAAATCCTTTCCCACGGTTGTAATCTGTGGCAGCTGCAAGCTCCCAGGAATTAGTTACAATTTCACAGTCCCCCTCTAGGGGGAAATCTTCTGATTGTTCTTTCTTTTAAAAACAATAGCAACAAAGTTTCTTTTTTAAGGTATTTTGTCCATATTTGTTCTTTTTAAAATGCGAAAGGAAACAATGGAATCACTATGTTTCTCTTCTTTTAACTATCTGTCAAAGACATTTGTTTCTGGTCAATGAGCTTCAAACGTCAATTCTGACACCCCGCTCCAGGATCAGGACGGTGGAAAATTACTTTGCTTTAAACTCACTTCTGCAGGTTTAAACAGCCCAAAAAAGATCCCCCTTCTTCTCCTGCTGCCGAAGGGGGGGTTCAGCGATTTTAAATGATGAAAGCCAATCCTTTGAAAGTGATTTTTAAAGCTCTAGTTTACGTTGTCTTTGCTTTATTCTGGCTACAAGGAAACGGAAGGCTGACTTCCTGTTTAGACCTTCCCGTTTCAGTACCAAATTAAGGTAAATTTTTAAGTCCAAATTCCTTTCTATTTCGCCAGTTCTTATTTAAAGTCCAAATGTTCAATGTTCCAGTACTCACGGGTGGTTATTTTAGATGCCAAATTGTCCCAGGAAAAAGGCAGCGCTCTCCGGCAACGGCTATGCGGCTTCGCTCCACAGAAAAAGCAATTGACTCACAGCACCGCGCCACTTCCCCCTCTTCGCTTCGGAGCCCGTTAGTGGGTTCCTTTGCGGGTTGGGGGGGGCGCTAAGGGTGCCCGCCGAGTCCCACGGTCACAGGCTTCATCCGCCTGTGATTTCCAGAAGGGTCCCCGCTTCGCCGTAGCGGAAAAGACCCGTTTCATGCGGAGCTGGTCCCTCCAGTTCAGAGGGAGTCCGCCATTGCCGATGGCGCCACCCCGGAAGTCCTCCTAAAACTAGCTGAATCCTAAGGGTGTCAGTGTTGCATGGAAAGTTGTAAGTTGGCAGGATTTCTAAAGTCACGAAACAAATTTTCAAGCTGCTTTCAGATCTTCAGATTCAAATCCCCCAAAGTAATGTGCACAGCTGTATTGTTCACAATACAAGAACCTTCCTTTTTTCTTAGCCAAAATATCCCAGACAGCATTGATGAATATGGTCAGCCACTTTTGAATTGTTACCCTTTCTCACTTCAAGCATCTCCTTCCCTTGTACTCAGTCACTTTTTGATTTCTTCCAGGGCCAACTGCACAGAGATGGCATAACCAATTTCCCACAAATACACCGTGCTAAAAGCATGTCACAGCACTGGGGCCAGTTCAGGTGTAGGTGGGTGAGGATCAAAATAGATGTCACCACAGGTAGTCTGAAGTTCAAGCAATGGATCGGGGAAGTGCAGGTGAAGGGCCAGAGGCACTGAATGCACACTCAGACCCAAGTAGAAGATGTAGCTTCAAGGCAGGAATAAAGACTCAAAGGTCCAGATGTGAGGCCAAATGCCATAACGGCTCATAATCTGAGGCTAAAGTCCAGAAACAGCTGTAGGCGAGTAGGCAGTGTCCTTACACTGAAAACAAGTTGCTAGGACCCTGAATACAAAACTTTTTATACATCCTGGTTAGCTTGGAGAGTCAGCTGACAGTATTCAAAGTGGATAGTCTCCTGATCTTTTTTAAGATGGAACTGTAGCCTGGAGATTGCTCTTTCCCCAGTTGCTTAGTCCTGGGGTAGCCAATGTGGTACCAGCCAGATATTGTAGACTGCCACTCCCATCAGGCCCAGCTAGCAAGGTCAATTGACATGAATGATGAAAGCTGTAGGCCAAGGCACAATGCTGTCTATCCATGGTTTAGTTTGCCTGACCTCCAGAGAACCCACTGTGTTGGTGGTGCAGGAGGTAAGGTAATGAGAAAGGTAAATTACTTTACAGAAAAGCTTATAATTGCTTATTATAGAAACTGATTACTCCAAGCTTGTTTTATGTTTGTGTTTGAGGGAACAGATGATTGCAATAGGAAAACAAAATGCTGACCAATGTGTTCCCAAATGATGCCATAAAGGTAAAGGTAAAAGGACCCCTGACCATTAGGTCCAGTCGCGGACGACTCTGGGGTAGTGGTGCTCATCTCGCTTTATTAGGCGAGGGAGCCAGCGTACAGCTTCAAGGTCATGTGGCCAGCATGACTAAGCCGCTTCTGGCAAACCAGAGCAGGACATGGAAATGCCGTTTACCTTCCCGCTGGAGTGGTACCTATTTATCTACTTGCACTTTGACGTGCAACAGGAGCTCACCCTGTCGTGGGGATTCGAACCGCCAACCTTCTGATTGGCAAGCCCAAGACTCTGTGATTTAGACCACAGCGCCACCTGCTCCCTTATGCCATACAGGTGCTATAAACTATCAGTGTGTTGTGTTCATTGACCCCTGAACAGGCTACAGACTACTGGCTACAGACCACCCCATGTTTTATACTCCCCACTGAATCACTTTATAAGTGATTCAATCGTGGACTGATCCAAAGAGTGAAAATTTCAAACAGGCCAATTCTCTTTGGGTTGGATCCAGACTTCAGTGTTTCCTTCCCACTGAAGTCAGTGAGGTTTACATCATAAGTAATTGTTCAGATTGATTTCAGTGGGACCCAAGTGAGTCTGAATCCATCCTGTTTTCATGTTCCACAATTAGACCTCATCCATCTATGAACTTCTAATGTGATTGGTTATCTAAGGTGTTATTGTTGTTAATAATAATCTATGCTTCGCTCCCACCCATTTTCAATGCTAAATACCTGTTGTACAGAGTTATATGGGTATCAGCAAACATGGACTGTGCCAGGTAAGATGGTCTTGCTAATCCTGCAGTGTTCCATTTGGACACAATGGTGCCCTGAACCAGTACACTGATGTCAAAAAAACCTGCCTAGAAATGTTTTTCCCAAAAGCTCCAGAATGGACCTCTGCCTTTCACAATGCCAAAAAGAAAAAGAAAAAAAAAGAAGTGTTTTCAAATAACATATAGAAATCTTGGACTGTTTTACATTTAGACGGATTTGTTTCTGGATAGAAAAGTATAGTAAAGATGCTCTGAGTTGTTTGATTCCCACTTATCTTTTTCAGCCAGAGGTTATTAAAGACCATCATTAGTGTAACCTAATGTACCAAGGAATTTAGCATACATGTGCCTTGCTTCATGGGGGCTCATAGCACTGAAGGATTTGTTTATGATGGGCATAAATTATTCTCCCTGTCCAGGATAAATAGGATTGATATAAGTGCACCTGAGACAATAATGTGACTACCAGTGTGCTTTCCTTCTGTTCATGAATAGATCAAGACAGAGGTGAAATAAATTCATGCAGAAGTTTAGCCAATGGCATGTGAAGTTACTAAAGGATGCTAGGCACCATTATTTAACTCTTGGCATATTCACACACACAAAAATGAGATGAACATGATATTTAGATAATACTAGCACCAATTATCATTTTAGAATTCATTTTTGCATATGCACCCTGCAAATTCATCTGCAGTGGTTTTTAGATAGTGTTTCAATAAACCATGGGGTTTCTCATAAGCCTATCAATACCACTACACATTAAAAATGATAGTAAGACTAACAATGGCTTATAAGAGAGCTTGTTCAGATAGAGGACTGCCTTTTGTAAACCAGGACATATGGTTACTCTAAAACAAATGTCAATTTAGTCCAGCACCCTACTTCCTATGGCAACCAAACATATGCCTAGAGAAGCCCACAAGTCCTCTTGTTGCTCCACTGTAATTTCAACATGGGGTTTTGATATTGCCATCATAGCTTGTAGACATTAATAGATTTATCCACCATGATCTTGTGTAATTCTCTTTTGAAAGTCAACTAAGCTAATTGTTATCATCTATTATTATTATTATTATTATTATTATTATTATTAACATTCTATACCACTCTTCATCTGAAGATCACACACCAGTTTAAAAGGCCATAGATAGACTAATTAGCCAAAGGTCTGGAGGAAGAGGAATGTTTTTCCTGGTGCCTAAATATATGTAACAAAGGCACCAGGCAAGTATCCCTGGGAAGAGCTTCTCACAAGCAGAGAGTCACTGCAGAAAAGGCCCCTTGTTGTGTTGTTCTTTGTACCTCTTGTGGAGGAGGCACACGGACAAGGGTCTCAGATTATGATTGCAGGTTCTGGGTTGGTTCATATGGGGAGAGATATAACCTGTGGCAGCAAATGCCAAATAATAATTATGCACTTCATGAAGAAGCACTTCCTTTTGTTTGTCCTAAATCTATTTCTTCCAGTTTCATTGGATGATCTCAGGTTCTTGGGTAGAGAAAAATGCCTCTGTATCCACTTTCTCCACACTGTGCAAAATTCAAAAAACGTCTTAGTTGTAATTCCTCCCCCACTAAAAACCTCCAATATTGTATGTTTTCCTCATAGAGAAGATGCTGCAGTCCACAGATCATTTTGTTTGTCTCGAGACAGTTTCTTTTGCCTTTGGTGGCTTGTAGATCAGGCTCTTAAATTCACTGCCCATAAACTCTTGTCTGCAAATAGGACATTCAGGTTTCTTCTCATAACCAGAACTGCAATAAAATTGCTTTCAAATGTATCATTTCATACAGCACCATTTCAAAATGAATTATTTTGTTTTGCTCATGTCAAACTAATGTGGGTTGATCATATTGGCAGTGCATTCAATATAGACTTTGATGTGCAACTTTAAGACAGGATACTTTAAATTTAGTTGCAAAGGGGGAAGATGGTTCTGAAGTCCAATTTTTTTGTTACTCAAATGACACAGTTCAAAGCCATATAGATGGCTATCTTAAATGGGAGCAGATGGAGGGAAATCAAGGTAATTGGCATTGATTTCTTTTTTTGAATGGCTAGATTAGGAATTTAGTTCAGACTGGCTTGAAAATGAATTATAAATGTCCTGGTGGATGTTCATGCAAAATTCTCATCTGCTGATGCTGTGAATATGTAAGTTGTGTTCACTGCCTTTTTCTTTTATTTTTATTTTTGAGGTGGTTTTGAGAAAACTGATTGATGGAGTGTGGTTGGATGCAAACCTATCAAAGACAATCATGTTAGAATCATAGTTATTTTGGGGGGAGTTGGAAGAGACCACGAAAGCCATCTAGTCCAACCCCCTGCAATGCAGGAATCTTTGCCCAACATGGAACATAACATGGCAGTTATTTTGTATGCCTCATTGTTAAGGCTGCAATCCTGTACACACTTACCTAAAAGTAAGTCCCATTAAATACTGAAGTCCTGTTAAATACAGTGGTACCTTGGGTTAAGGACTTAATTCGTTCAAGAGGTCCGTTCTTAACCTGAAACTGTTCTTAACCTGAAGCACCACTTTAGCTAATGGGGCCTCCTGCTGCCGCCGCGCCGCCAGAGCGCGATTTCTGTTCTCATCCTGAAGCAAAGTTCTTAACCTGAAGCACTATTTCTGGGTTAGCAGAGTCTGTAACCTGAAGCGTATGTAAACTGAAGCATATGTAACCCGAGGTACCACTGTACTGATATGAGGCTTACTTCCCTAGGTGACTCATATACAGTACCTGAAAAAACACCTGCTCTAGTCACCTGATTGGACAGGTTTAATAGATGCCCTTTTCAGGGTACCACAGTTCTCCATGATGTGGTGATTTGTGAGAGGACCTTCTCAGTATTGGCACCCCACCTCTAAGTTGTGAGAAATACTAATATTGTTGCACTTTTGATGCTAGCTAAAAACATGTCTATTCTTCCAAGCATTTGGCTTAACTGATGCACCTCGTTTGAGGTAGTTATGTTAGCATATTGTCTGGGGTTTTTTTACATTAAATTTCATTTAAATGAAATATTATGTCATTGTATTTTATTGTTGTTTCTTTTGCTGGGGTTATGTGAACAAAGCAGTGTGAGTTATAAATAATTTAAATAAAAAACAAAAACAAAATACATAATAAAGAGACCACAAGGTTGGGTTATAAAGCAGATAGTCTTATTATATATATATAAAAACCCCAAACCAGGGCTTTATAATATCAAATACACAGTCGCCTCTGATCTATTTCTAGAACCAGTGTGTGTGTGTGTGTGTGTGTGTGTGTGTGTGTAAAATATGGGAAATGGCTGTTCCCAGATGGATTGGCAACCTAGATAATGCAAGATTCTCCCCATGAGAATGAGATGGGAGTGGGGGAATAAATATAAAGAGACTAAAAAGTATAGCCTGCCTCATCTTTTTTGTTTTGTTTTCATTGTAGCGAAGAAGAAATGTAGCCTAGATGTTGAATAATTAACAAGAGCAAGTTAGTGTTAATCAGTTGCTGTAATAAAAATGCAAAATGTAAGAGGGAAGAAAATGAGACACTGTGGTAAATGCCCTGTTCTGGCTTATTTGGGAAAGTGTAATGTTTAGAGTTTGTTGCAATGCCTGTGAATGTGTCAGTTATGTATATATTATTAGAAGTGAAGATGACACTCTTCCTCACCACCACACACAGACCAACAAAGATTGTAGCAAACTGATACTAAAGCAAAACACTGAGTGTTAGGCAAGTTTTTCTGAATAGGAAGATTGTGGCATTTTGGCATTCAAGGGAATCATTACATACATAGTTTCAATGCGTATTGTTTTCCATACTTGGTTTCAATCAGACTCCATGATTTCATATAAGGCCTTGTCCATATCTGCTAAGATCTCCTGTGCATGTAGCTTGAGTTCCTTGAGCCACCAAACCAAGTTATGGGTCATTAGCACAGTCAGTCAGTCAGTTTTATTGCACATAGCCAAAGGCTGCCAAGGGTCATTAGCACAGAGATAGCCAACATGGTGCCCTCCCATTGTTGTTCAACTCTGACTCCAATGAGCCTCAGCCAGCATGGTTAATGCTGGGAGGGATGATGGAAATTGTAGTCCAACACCAATGGAGGGTTTCACTTTGGCTACACCCGCACTGGGAGAAATAGCAGGGATATTTTAAGTGGTGTTCAGCTGCATTTTACTCACAGTAGGCCCAATGAAATTAAAAGCCCTAACTAGTTATGTTCACTAAGTTTTAAAATGTCTATTATATTGTGCTTGTAGAAGCCAGTGTAAAGACAATGAGGCATTTCCCCCTGTCCTCCTCCCAACATCTGCCACAAATCCAGCCCATATGTTGAGCCGGTATGTTGTCATCACAGAGACAGAACTCAACTAAATGGACCAATGATTTGACAAACTATAAGAAAGCATCATTTGTTCAGATATATTTACCCATGGTGAACAAACAGCCTATACTCCCAGACAGGCATAGGCAAACTCGGCCTTCCAGATTTTGGGGACTACAGCTCCCATCATCCCTAGCTAACAGGACCAGTGGTCAGGGATGATGGGAGTTGTAGTCCCTAAACATCTGAAGGGCCAAGTTTGCCTATGCCTGCTCCAGGACATTCCACTTTTAATGCACCTAATGTGCTAGGACTCATTGAACCCCTGGCATAGAAAACTAGTTGCAGGCTTACGCTCCACCTCAGAACAAGCCCTTCCAGGTACAGTATTTGCATACCCACGGTGCCTGCTAAAGTTTCTCAAAAATAAGTAATGACATCAAAATATATGCTTGGTCAAAGCAGATATATACATGAAAGCAACAGCTTAAAGTGGCAGTTCATTAGATGTTTAGTTGGCCATAGTGAATCTTGAAGAATAGGTCAGCTGCCCATGTTGATGGCCAAGCATAAATTGGGCATGGAAAACCTTGGCTACTGTGTAATTACTTTGAGAAAGTTGCAGTGCTTCCTCAGTCAGACTTCTGACTCCATTAGAAAGCCAACATAAACACTTCACCCTCTGCTTATTTCTCACAGGGGTAATGCGTCAAAATTATGGGCTTAATCATTATTAATGTTTTTGATATTTATCAATTGCACTAGCATTAATCATGATAAACACCTCTGGGATTAATGTGGGTGTCATTAGTATAGCACTTCAAGTTTTTCTACTGCTGCTCAGCCTCCATTAACTGGACCATTAGTTACAAGGTGTTACCTTTTGCGTAAACAACTCCATGTTTCCTGTGGTGTGTGTGTGTATTTTAAGCCTTGCAGTTTTTCATGACCTTTATATGATGCAGTAGGGTAGATTGGATATATCACACATATATTGTGAGTTCTCATGGTATGCATGTGAGAGCAATGAGTGAAATTGCTATGCTGAATCTGGAGCAGCTTCTCGTGTCAATCCACCACCTGATCGCCATTTTAATATGTTTGCCATGTGGTTAGTGAAAATATATAGCACCAAATCAATCTCAGAGTGGCCTCAGGGAGAGAGATTACAAGACTCATTCCAGCCACATGGAAATGTTCTTAGTGGAACATTAAAGAGGCAATGAAGGCTTAAGCTGGTGATTTGTTTGGAATGATAAAGGAGTGGTATGAGGAATCATACCACTCCTTTAACATTGCTGAAGTTGTTTAATAGTGAGTGTAGCCATTGGTCCATGGAGTATACTGTTCATTTGCCTGCTTTGAATTGCAGTGGCTCTCTAGACTCTCAAGCAGAGCTTAACTGGAAATGCCCACAACTGAACCTGGGGCTGTCATTGAACTGTGTAACACATGAATTCTCACCCATGTAGGTGGACTGCATTGTCATACATAACGCAGAATCTTGCGACCTCTTGGAATAAGAGGTTTACTTTGATTCATTATTTTTTTTCATGGGACTAGAATCCAGTTAATTAGATCAATGTTGTGTTTTCCTTGATTGGGGCATAAGCATATGAGGGAGTGTGTGGTAGTGGAGAGGCCAAAACTCCACAAAATGCAAAAAGTATAGTCTGTGGCATTTCCATATACAACTCAAATGTATGCAAGACCATTCACAACAGCAACAGCTATAGAGGGAGAGGAAACTCTGGTCCTGATTGAAGCTGAACCTAATGGAATGGTACCCTTCAAATCAACATGAAAAGGTCATGGGAGATTGAACTGTTCTCCTTGTTCTTTATGTAGCTGATAAAGTGGTTTTAGTATCCAAAGGCTTTTACCTCAGTAAATTGGTTAGGCTTTAGGGCAAGGGTGGGAAACCTTCTCCAGTTTGAAGGCCACATTCCCTCACGGGTCACTTCCTGGCAGCCACCTGTCAATGGAATGCAGGACCAGAGCCAAAAGTGGGCAGAAGAACGGATATGACAACAGCCAGGCAAAAGCATTTGAGAGAGCAAAGTTGGACTGGGAAGGGTTGCAGCTTAGTAATGAGACATGGCTTGGGTACAGTCTTGAGGGCCCCGTAGAGAGGCTTGGAGTGCTGCATTTTGCTCCCAAATCCTGACATTCACCACCCATGCCTTAAGGCAGGCATGGCCAAACTTGGCCCTCCAGATGTTTCGGGACAGGACCAATGGTCAGGGATGATGGGAATTGTAGTCCCAAAACATTTGGAGGGCCAGGTTTGGCCATGCCTGCCTTCAGGTATCACAAGACTGTCTCCCCACCCCAATTTCCTGTAATGGCAACACTGAATTGTATAATACAGTCTTCCACCTTTACCGTAATACCACCTCTGCAATTCTCAGGATGTCTGAATTATAGAGCAATTTAACTGGCTTCTTCATGGCATCCCACTTAAATGGGCTTATATACCTCTGGCCTGTGAACTGCCCTCTACAGAAGATGAAGGTCTAGATCAAGCACCCTGTCTCTCATTTCCTTTACTGCACCAAAGGAATTCAGCGTTTGGCTCTTTTTGGACAAATATGCATACATAATCTTCCTTTGAAAGCTGACAGCTACGCTGAGCCATTATGCCTTCAAAATCTCTCTGCATGTAATGCAGATATCCTACTCCCAGAGCTTGCATGTTGGACTTTGAGAGGTATTTATCTCCCCAGGAACTCTGTTTAATTTAATATTGGATTCTGTTGCTAATGTCTGTAAGAGTCCTCAGAAGGCAATATTTATAGATGTAGCTCCTTCACTGGCTGTGTCCTGCTTCCAGGCCGTGAGGGATGGGCAGTCATATAGCTCTCATTAACAGTAATATGTTTGGCAGTTTGGAATGAATGGACAAGGCTCATGGCTTTTATGGCACCATGCAGACTCTTGGAATGGGCTGTTTTTAGAGGAGACAAGATTATTGAATTTATGGCAACTCTCTAGTCTCTTCTCACTTGACTGAAGTTGTTGCGCGGAGGCCTTTCTTATATATATTTTCAGCAGGATAATTTTTTTTAAAAAACATATTTGTTTTCTCTGCGTGTACTGGAGCTCTCCTTCTCATCTTGAATATCATTGTGCTTTCTTGCAGGCTGTGACCTCATGAACCATGGCATCCTGGCTCTTGTCAGCTCCATTGGCTGTACGTCAGCAGGATCCCTCCAGTCCTTGGCAGATGCTATGCACATCCCTCACCTCTTCATCCAGCGGTCAACAGCTGGGACTCCAAGGAGTGGCTGTGGGACCACCAGGAGCAACAGGAATGATGACTACACACTCTTTGTACGCCCGCCTGTCTATATCAATGATGTTATCTTGAGGGTGGTCACAGAATATGCCTGGCAGAAGTTCATCATTTTCTATGATAGCGAGTACGGTAAGTGTTTACTCTGTGTCTCTCTTTGTGTATGTAAGGGGTAATTGTTATCATCAAATCTGTGTAATACTATTAAACGCAATTGCATTAAGATCCTTAAAATCTTCCACTAGATTACATCCATCTCTAAGCATTTTATGACAGCATTAGCATTTCACATAATCCTTAGAATTAAAAACGTAAAAAAACAAAAACCCACAGCCCTTTGCGATTTCTGAAAGCCATCAACTTTTATGGCTTTCCTTGATAATGCCTTTGATAAGTGCCAAATGGAGTAGCTAAGGGTATTTTTTTTTCATATGTGACGCTAAGAAAGCATTTTGGGTGCCTCTTATTTGATTTTCTAACTTAGAAAAATAGCCATCCTGTGTGAATGATTCTGCCTTTGTTTTGGAATATCTACATATTATGCCCATATGGGTTTATTGTACTCCATCTTCACCGTCTGCACAGCTCACCCTGTGTTTTGTCTTGAGGTAAGCTTGCAACCAGCTGTAACAGTGATAAATATTCACTTTTTTAGTTTTAACACCTGTATTTCAAAATATAATAATTACATTGAAAAAAATAAGAAGAGCATTTCCCCACTCTTATATCATGTCACGTATGAATGTTGTTCAGACAGGAACATGTCTGCAAAAAAAAAAAAAAATGAATCAACATCCCAGCCAAACCGGGATATTTTTTAACTTTCCTCTTTAGAGCCAATTTAAAATAAAGTCGACAAAAGTACAAAATGACCCATCTTTCATCTAGCTCCCATCTTTGCAGTATTTATGAAGTGTCTTTGTGTCAGTATGAGGAAATTGACTTTAAAATGTCAATTTAGATGGCAATATGTATGATGTAAGGGACACGGGTGGCGCTGTGGGTTAAACCACAGAGCCTAGGACTTGCTGATCAGAAGGTCGGCGGTTCGAATCCCCATGACGGGATGAGCTCCCGTTGCTCGGTCCCTGCTCCTGCCAACCTAGCAGTTCAAAAGCACGTCAAAGTGCAAATAGATAAATAGATACCGCTCCTGTAAATGGCGTTTCTGTGCGCTGCTCTGGTTCGCCAGAAGCAGCTTAGTCATGCTGGCCACATGACCCGGAAGCTGTACACTGGCTCCCTCGGCCAATAAAGTGAGATGAGTGCCGCAACCCCAGAGTCGGTCACGACTGGACCTAATGGTCAGGGGTCCCTTTACCTTTATATATGATGTAGTCGGAGATGGGGACCTGTGAGCTTCCAGATGTTATTGGACTACAACACTCATCATCCCCAGCCAGGCTGGCAAATGGTCATAGATGATGGGAGTTGTAGATGAGCAGCAGGTTTGCTGTAGTTGGCTATCTTCAAACTTTGCATTGCATGAAGCTGGGCAGCAAATCTGCTTCTTACCCTAGGCATTGTTATCAATTTGGTGGCTCTTCTGGCATTATCTGATGTACTCCATTCCATTAAAAAGATGGAAGAAGAAGAAGATAAAATATAGAAAGGAGCAGGATCCTGCTGCTTTGCTACTTTGTATTGTAATTTTAAGCTGGTATAAACTTTGAGAACCATTGAAATTCCTTGTCATGATATTATGTCAGGATACATCAGTCAAGCATGCTGTTCTGTCCTGGGTGCAATTGGTTTTTTATTTTGTTTTTATAATTATAACTACTTCATCTGTTTTTTTATATTTGGACCGTGTATTATTCTAACCTGACCTGGGACCTTAGGGTGAAGGGTGGTTAAGAAATATTTTAATAAAATTAATAGGGAGGTAGGAACTGTACATGTGGCTCACTGATTACTACATACTTAAATTAATAGATGTAGGATATCAGTAAGATGTAGGATATCAGATAGCTAAGCAACAGAGCTCACATATTTTCATCACAAGAATCCAATATTGCTCAACCAATCTATACCGACTCTGTCATTTTAAAGGCCTGAGTGGTAGGAATGCTTTGTTTAACAAGACTTACATACCAAGATGGAGTGATGGTAACATTCGAAAGAAATACCTAAAGTAGAAAAAAACACATTATTGTTCAACTTCTGACATAAGATAAAATAGTCACGTGGAGTCCCCATGCCAGCTATACAACCCATCAATGTCATTCCAGCCAAGCCTGGCTGGATACTGGTCTCCCTGGAGCCTGTCAGTGCCTCTACTCAGATTGCTAGAAAGAGAGCCACAGTGAATTCATTGTGAAATGCTTCCCGTCTGAAGATTAAGCTTGTGGTACTGAAGCTCATTCAGATAATGGAAATAACGATAACAAGTATTATTGAGAATGGACCCTGAGTGTTTTACTGAATAAGGCACAACAACTCATCAAATGCATAGCTACAATACAGTGGTACCTCAGGTTACATACACTTCAGGTTACATACGCTTCAGGTTAAAGACTCCGCTGACCCAGAAATAGTGCTTCAGGTTAAGAAATTTGCTTCAGGATGAGAACAGAAATCGGGCTCCGGCAACGCGGCAGCAGCAGGAGGCCCCATTAGCTAAAGTGGTGCTTCAGGTTAAGAACAGTTTCAGGTTAAGTACAGACCTCCGGAACGAATTAAGTACTTAACCCGAGGTACCACTGTATGTGCACATTGACCCCTGTTGATCTCACTGAACCTCAATTCCAGGTTAAAATAACATTAGGAAGGGACTGTTTGTACAAATTTCATCATAATGGGACTTATTTTTTATTTTATTTATATCCCACCTTTCCTCCCAGAAGCCCAAGGTGGCATACATGGTTCTCCTGTTCAGCTTTTCCCCTCAAAACAACCTTGTAAGATAAGTTAGACTGAAATACAGCAACTGGCCCAAAATCACCCAGTGTGCTTCATGCCTGACTGGTGAGTTGAACCCTAGACTTCCAGGGACATCATTGGGAAAAGAAAAGGCTAAGGAGTAAAGCCTACGCAAATCTGGAGTGGAGTCCCCAAAATGGTTGGATGGCTTCTTGTACTCCTCCATCCGGCAATACCTGCAGCCAAGCTGGTGCCAAATGAATTGCTCTGCTTTCCTTTAGACCACATCAGCAAGGCCGAGAGGGGGGTCTTGTCATCTGGGCAGTGCAGGACCTTCATACACACTGCCCAGGCTTCCACCTTGAAGAGATCACTTTGGTGCTACTAATACAGCAAAAACAATGCTGGAGGCAGCAGTTATGAGCTACCGGTCTCTGCAGCAACAGCAAGAACTGTGATTCTCTGGCGGTTTGACTTCAACCCCAGTGGTGCACACCATTGTCTTTGAGGCAGGTGGTTGCCCACAACAGTTTGTTAGTTGAGAGCCAGTGTGGTGTAGTGGTTAAGAGCGATAGACTTGTAATCTGGGGAACCACGTTCGTGTCTCCGTTCCTCCACATGCAGCTGCTGGGTGACCTTGGGCTAGTCACACTTCTTTGAAGTCTCTCAGCCTCACTCACCTCACAGAGTGTTTGTTGTGGGGGAGGAAGGGAAAGGAGAATGTTAGCAGCTTTGAGACTCCTTTGGGTAGTGATAAAGCGGGATATCAAGCCCAAACTCTTCTTCTTCTTCTTCTAATACAGGGCAGGTTCTATGTGACTTACAATCATGTTTACAAACATGCACTACTCTTTTTTTAAAAAATACGCACACCAATGGCTATCAAAATTTAACAACAAATCGATACCTAAAACAACAGCAGCTGTAACAGAAAGCAAGCAAACAAAAAACTTATCAGCAGCCCACAGAGACGCTGCTATAAAGCCTTAACACAGCTGGATCATATTCCATCAAACGCTTGGGGGAGGAAATTCTTTTCCTGGCACCAAAAAGATGGCAGTGTTTTGTTTTTAAAGTGAACATTGTTAGACTGAATTACATATTGGTAATAAGAAGACTTGTGTTTACATTTCCTTTATTAGAAATAATGCACCTTCTTTGCTCACGTTATTTAATTTCTCACTTTTAAAGAAAATACTTAGCTGGCATTACTGAAATTATTCCCAGCAATATTCTTGCTGCATGAGGAAAATAAGCTTTTTGGTGTTTACGGTGAATCTCACTACAATAAAACTGGGCTTGCATCCAGAATAAATATTATGCTCATCCAAATACCTCACATTATACAAAGGTACTGCATTCATTTGCATATCCATTTATCAATGTCATAGGTTTTAAGTTCAATACACTGGAATTGCATTTGACTTTTATCTTGTCTATCAGTGATTGCCTTTCATTAGAGAAGTGATGGGGCCTAATTTATATTTGGAATTATGTATTTCTGCAGTGCAAAGTGTTATTTGCATTCTGTTCTGCTTTGTAAAATAGCAAAAAGTCTGTCTGAATGCAACTGGACCTATTCATTTGATTTATTAAGGGGGCAAAAGAGAACAGTTCTTATTATTTCTGGTTGATAAAAGACTCCAGTCTACTTAAAATTATCTTGCCAGCAAAGAAAATAGAAGCCTTCGAAAGATGTTATTATTTCCATATAAGTCCTAATTAGCTGGCTGAAAGGGAAATGATTCTGAAAGCTCACTTCAGATCCACATATAAGCAATACCTTCCATTGACAGTGCATTTCAAATGAAACGTTAAATTGTGATGAGTATGGGAAACAAATAAAAACATTTGCCTAATAGAAATTGGAGCATCCATTCTAAATAAGTTAGCATAATAGGATAGGGGTCATCATCATATTGGTGGGAAATGTTTAACGCATCTAACTTTTCAACAAATGTTTCCAATATAGTCAGTTTCTGTGTCACACATTAGAACAACCTCCCCACCAGATAGTGATAGACTCCAACTCCCATCAGTCCCAGTCAGCATGGCCAATGGTAAAGGATGATGGGAGTTGTAGCCCAACAACTTCTGGAG
Organism: Podarcis pityusensis; assembly: GCF_964106645.2. Lineage (NCBI taxonomy): Eukaryota > Metazoa > Chordata > Lepidosauria > Squamata > Lacertidae > Podarcis > Podarcis pityusensis. The sequence continues at coordinate 59,999,380 of NC_138034.1, read as the reverse complement.
GGCACTGGTTGGAGAATGGATGCACTAACAGGGAACATCACATTAAAATACAAGGCTTTGCAACAGAAGCTAGCTTTGTTCTCAGCGCGTCTCGTTTGTGATATGATTCAGATGGGTCAAAACCTTCCCTTAACTCCAGACACCAATTGATTGGTTTATTTGGTTTATTTGTATGCCACCGTTCCACAGAGAGCTGTGCTCAAAGTGGCTTACAACAAACATCGACTTATCAAAATACAAAGCACTGTGATGGGGGGGTGAGAAGTTAAAAAGGGTGAAATTTAAATAGGGCATGTAGGGCTGGGAAGGTTCACTTTCTAAAACCCTGGAGAACCATTGCCAGTTAGTGCATGCAGTTCTGAGCTAGATAGACCAATGATCTGTCACAGCACAAGGCAACCTCCTAAATAAAAGAAAATCCCTTTCTATTTCTTCAGAATCATTCTTTTTCTGGAGTGTTTACTTTTAAGCCTGCAAAGCCCTCGGCTGAATTGCCATTCAGCCTCTGAAGCTAACTTTTTTTTTAATGAAGATTATCCACAAATATGATTTTGATGAGTGCATGCATACACACACTTACACATTTCCATTAGTTTCTGAGTCGAATGGCAGTTTGGTAATTCAGCAGCCTCCAAATTTTATTACTAGAATTTCACTTCTAACAGTTTGATAATAGTGTAAAAAAAAATATGCTTTCATCCATATAAAGACATGTTCTTTAACATACCCTTAAGGGCTCGTTTTAAATGCAGCAGCTACTCTAAGCAATCTGAGATCCTTTAAAACTGCAATTACTTTCCACACACACAGGGGAGTATAAAGAATGTTAATTATTTTAACTAATCCTTAAAAGAATGATTATAGCACAGAAACTCAGGAAACAACAATATTTTCTGTGACCAGTGATTAAAAAATAAAATGATAGAAAAATATTGGTGGTGTGCATATGCAAGCATCAAGATATGCGAAAAGGGGTTTTAAAAAATTCTCCAAAATAGGGAACCTGCCGCCTTGCAGATGTTGTTGAATAACCAACACTGCCTGCCAGTATGTCCAATAATCAGAGCTGCAATCCAGCAATATCTGGTATGCCACAGGTTCCCCATTTATGCATCACATAATCTCAGCTCAGTTCCCTGAATGACGAGAAGTTCCAGGGATGCAGTGTGTACCCAAGTTTGGTTTTCCCTGCCATAAAATGTTTGGTTTAAACCTTGAAATCAAGACCAGTTGATTCCCACCCACCCAGCCCCTTCTCCATGCAGCACGTACACACAGAACCCTAAATTCAGAGATTTCAAACTCCCCAACAAAATACTTCAGACATCTGCCAATATTTAAATCTCTTACAAAACATATAAGAACAGTTGTAAAATGTATCTAAAATAATGTAAGATCTGAAAATGCAGCTCTCATTAGAATCCATGGCAGCAAAGATGTATTAATACACTTCAATCAACACAAAGCAAATCCATTGGGGCGGGGGAATAATTTACTACTTGGTAATCTGTCTTGGGCCACAGTGAGTAGAATCCATCTTATTCCTGTGCTGCAGATTTTTTTCTTGAACACGTTTTTTTAAGGAAGACTGACTTTTTGGTATTTTTCTCTAACAGACTGCTTGCTTTCTGATTATGCTTGGCAAGAACACAGTTGAATTTGTGCCCTTTGCCAGGGGAGTGAATTCATCATGAAGAAACCAATCAATCATATAAAAAAAGCCTTAATTGTGGGGTTTATGCCATTTTACTGTCTTTGCATTCTACAGGCCTCAGATTCAAAGACAGCCATTATCACGGTTTGAAAACATTTATTTTTAATGTTTTATTGGTGCTAAGACAGGCAAAAGTGATCCATGCATTTGTCAAAAGGTGAAAGGGATAAAGTATTTCCCAACACAACCTATTTTGTCTCATTTCTCATTTTCTGTTACGTTGGCTATGTATTATTTTAAATTCTCCTGCCATTTTCCATGCAACATCAAGGGTAGAAAAACTGTGTTCGTCTGCAGGTTTGCTCCTTTATCCTCTTTCCTTCTCTCTTTGCTTCTGGCTTTGCATTCATAAGGTCCCATGTTTTATCTCTGGCTTGGAGAGACCACTATCAGTCAGTGTAGACAATACTGAGCTACAGGAGATGGAGCAGCTGCATCCTTTGTTCCTCTCCAAATGCCTGCATTTGGAGACCAGCAATAATTGCTGAATTTCCTTGTTTAGGAGTCTAATTTGAAGGGTAAAAGTTCAGAAAAATTCCCCCTACTAATAAAAGCACCTTGTTGCTCTATGCTTCTCCAGCCTTCCCCAGCCTTCCCCAGCCCAATGGCCTCCAAATGTCAATTTGTGACAATTGTACAGCTTCTGTTCAAAATCACTGTTCAAAAATCACTGGCTGCATGGTTTATCATTATAGGAATGGAACTAGGTGAGCCGCAAGCTCATGTGCTCTATTCTCCCCTAGCATGGGATCAGAAGTGTCGAATTCCATTTTTGACTAACCACAGTTTGTCTGAACCTGGACAAACTGTGGTTAGCTTTTGCTACTGGTTGATTGAAGCAAGCCAACTTCAAACAATGGTGAACATAACATAAGAAGAACCCTGCTGGTTGGGATATGAAAATCCATCCAAACCAGGGTTCCCCACAGTGGCGAGTAGGAAGCCCAAAAGCAGGATGTAGTGACCAGAGAGAAGAGATGGTGGAAGAAGATTGGAAGAAGTTTAAAGAATATTTGAAAAAATATGTTAATATTTAATTCTTAGAATAGCTTTGGAAGTTGATATAGGCTGTAGGGGTAGAAGTAAAAAATAGTGTATTTTAAAATAGTATTATTTGGAAGTGATAAAATGTGAAGATTTTTATGGTAAAAGTAAGCGTGATAAAAAATGGTTAAAAATTATGATATATGAAACTGCTAAGGATGAGGTAAAATGAAAATCAGACTAGGGGAAGCTCACCTAACAATGTTTAGAAAAAATAAGAATAAGACAAGAATTTGTTTGTATTGTTTGTATTTCTATTTGTATTGTTTATTTGTGTTATAAAATGAATAAAAAAATTTGGGGGGAAAAGCAAGATATAGATCAGGCATACCCAAACTCGGCCCTCCAGCTGTTTTGGGACTACAATTCCCATCATCCCTGACCACTGGTCCTGTTAGCTAGGGTCTGATGGGAGTTGTAGTCCCAAAACATCTGGAGGTCCGAGTTTGGGGATGTCTGATGTAGATGCAAGAAGCCTTCCCTGTTGATGTGCCATACCAACTGGGAGTCAAAGGCATACTGCCTCTATACCTGGAAGTTCATATAGCCATAGTATTTCAGATGGCATGTCACAATCATGTTTTTGAATGGATTCTCCTGTTGTATGTCAAAGGCTCTCTGTTATTCTCCATGTAACTTATTCTCCACCTGCAAGCTTGCCCTCCGGGTGATCCAAGTTAAAACAATATAAAACAAATAAACAAAATAGTCTAAAGGTGGGAGGATGAGCTGGTCAGTAGTGGAATTGACAAGGAGACTTGGTATCATACACATCTTTAAAAGGTGAAACACAATTTTAATAAAAATCTATAAAGATATCCCATGGCCCTTAATCGTTTGCAAATGCTTATAATTTTCCAGGGGCTGTTTGTGGCTGCTTGATGACTGTAATATTCTCTAGGCTGTCTCCAGACTATCTTAAAGCTGTTTATTACTCATTTGGCTTCTTGCCAAGTTCCAACATACTCATTTACTTCACTCTGCCTCCATAAACATATAATTAATACAGTTTATCACTGAACTATTTCCTTGCATTAATTCATATTATTCCACCAAAAAAAAAATAAAAAAAAAATAGCAAGATGCATATGCATTTTGCATTTTATTTGTTGCTGCTTTGACCTTTGTCACTGTCTTGCATTGTCTTTGGACAGTGTTTGTTTCTGTTGAAAGAGATGGTTGATCACAGCCAGACTCAGGTTTGAGGGAGCCCTTGGCAAACTCCCCTGCAAGGTTGGCTTCCTTCTGACATGGGTTGACTTAACTGGTAGTGCCAGCAATGCTATGATCACCCCTGAATGGAATGATGTGTCCTAAGCCTGCTGTTAATGTCTAGAATGCCATTCTAGTCTGGATTCCACACGGTGTTGCCATTGGGTCTGCTTGAATACCATTGATAAACTATGGTTTGTTAGGATGGCAATGAGTTCAAATGAGCATTTGAGTCTTGCATTCCTCTCAAGTATGCTTTCTTGAAACAAGCTATAGTTTGAGGTCAGCTTGTTTTCACTAACCACAGTTTAGAGTAACCAAAGCTTGTAGGGTTCACACAAACTATGACTATATCAACAATTGAAGCAAAAGCTTCTAAAGTTGCCCTTGCAATTGTACCAAAGGGCAAAAGGGGGTTGGGAGACTTTGAAGATTGCCTAGGCTTGTTCTCATCACAGTCTTTGCAAATTGTTGCGGACTCCCACTTGCTTTTATTCAGTTTTATTCAATTTTACTCCATCTTCAGCGATAACATAAGCCCATAGGAGGCTTACAAGCAGTACCAGTCAGTGGGGCAGGGCAGTGCCACTTACCTGGCCTGCCACAAGAATCACTGTCGCTTGCTCAAAGCAAGGCAGCAGTGATGAGATCAGCATGGTGCAAGCACACTGGTGGAGCCAATCTGGTGCTCTTGCCAGTGCATTTGTGCCATGTTGGCATTACCAGTGCCTCACCCCTCTCCTTCCTGGCGAACTAAATAATTTTTAATGGGCTTTGTTGTTGTGCTTATACTGCTCTACACTGTCCTGATATAAAAACTTCTATAAATTAGCTGAAGTGAGACCAGTGATGGGAGGTCAGGTAGGCAACACAACCCCATGGTTGTCTGTTGTTTGCAACAAAGAATACTTATAAAGTAAACTTGAGTTTTGTTTCTCAAATTGTATAGCATTCTGATCAGGAAGTTCAAGGGTGTCTTCAAGAGCTAGTGGAATGGAATACAGATGAGGTCTTTTGTATTTCAGCAGGGAGGGCATTCCACTGGTGCCACCTTCCTTTGCTCAATATATATGTAACATGAATCTGACCCTGCAAAACAAGGAGTGAGAAAGAGTATGTCATATATACAATGAAAACTTTTGTTGTTGTTGTTGTTTAGTCGTGTCCGACTCTTCGTGACCCCATGGACCAGAGCACGCCAGGCACTCCTGTCTTCCACTGCCTCCCACAGTTTGGTGAAACTCATGCTGGTAGCTTCGAGAACACTGTCCAACCAGCTCGTCCTCTGTCGTCCCCTTCTCCTTGTGCCCTCCATCATTCCCAACATCAGGGTCTTTTCCAGGGAGTCTTCTCTTCTCATGAGGTGGCCAAAGTATTGGAGCCTCAGCTTCACAATCTATCCTTCCAGTGAGCACTCAGGGCTGATTTCCTTAAGAATGGATAGGTTTGATCTTCTTGCAGTCCATGGGACTCTCAAGAGTCTCCTCCAGCACCATAATTCAAAAGCATCAATTCTTTGGCGATCAGCCTTCATTATGGTCCAGCTCTCACTTCCATACATCACTACTGAGAAAACCATAGCTTTAACTATACGGACCTTTGTTGGCAAGGTGATGTCTCTGCTTTTTAGGATGCTGTCTAGGTTTGTCATTGCTTTTCTCCCAAGAAGCAGGCGTCTTTTAATTTCATGAAAACTTTTAGCCATTCCCAAAGACAGCTGGTTGACACAGCGCTGTTAAAATGAATAAACTTGAGTCGGGAGAATTTCTCTGAATTTCTAAGAGTTAAAACCATGAAAAGTAGAAGGTTTTATGGGTTGAATTGACAGTGTTAAAGCTCCACCAATAAAATCTCCCAAGATAAACTAACATTTAAGCACCACACTAAATAAACCCCATTATAAGCCAGCTTTCCCAGCATATAATGCAGAAGATGGTAGCACCATTTCAGAAGAGCTCAAACACATATGGTCTTCTACCAGTGCTGCTTTTTGATGACCACATTCAAAATACCTAAGAGTATGTGAACGTCTGTGTGTGTGTTCGGAAGACCTTTGAATGTGTCTGTGTATCCTGCTCTGATTTAGCACCTGGCACCATTTGAAACAGCTCACAGAAATAAAATAAATTTCCATCTGTCTTCTACTAGTAAGGAAGCTAGTTGTTTGAATAAAACAGAAGATGTCAGAGAGTACGTAGTATGTATCCATTGCGGAGTCAAGGGAAATAATTAGCATGAATTTTTTTCAGTGCTGTGTGTGCTCCTTGAGAACTTAAGAAAAGCCCTACTCGATCAGACCAAAGGCCCATCTAAGTTGCATCCTGTTCTCACAGTGGTAATTAGATCTCTATGGGAAGTCCTGAAGTAGGCCTGAGTGCAACAGTGCTCTCCTTACTTACTTGTGATCCATCCAATATGTACCATATTTTGGCATATTTGGCATAAAGATATGCCCATGACTGGAAATTAAGTCAATCTGCCCTTACATAGAATGTAACTATGAATTTGGTATGTGCAAGAAGTAGTGTGTGTGCAGTTGGGACTAAAGATAGCTGCTTTTAGAATATCTCCAGAGCCCCAATTCTAGCCACAATAGTTTATGTGAGACTTGGTGAGTCTCTTGTTCCTTCAATCTGGATGTCTGGGACTCCTCTCATCATAAGATATCCTGGCAATATATAGAGTCCCAGTATCAAAGTGCATTGCCCTCTTAATCAGCTGTTACTCTTATATGGACCATCTAGGTTTTTTCACCCAGACCCTGTTTACTTAGCTATATTTCTTTTGGTAATGTGTCCAGGGAATCTCCTTCACTGTCTCTTGCTGTTGCCTCAAAGGTAAATAAATTCCACTCTGGTAATCAAGTTCCTGCTGCTGTTGCTTCCTCTCCCATCCCAGCCTGTCTGAGAATATGCTGGCAGAAGAAGCAGAGGCTGTTAGGATATTTCCGTTCCACCTTAAAAGGAAGCAGGCTTTGTGAGTCACAGAGTCTGCGTATTTCCTGTTCACAGGAAGTTTATGTTTGTACATTGCTTTCGTTTCTCTCTCTGTGCCTGAGACACCGAAGCAGGCAGTCATATTTTCTTTGTTCTGACCAACACTGAATAAAATTGTAAATAATGCTCTCCTGCGTGCATCTTTCGCTGTGCATTATCTGCTGATAGAGCGTGCACCAGCTCTGGAATGTGGCAAGCTATTTCTGGTGCTCGTGTCGCTAATTGAATGATACTGCGTGTCTACGGGAGGTCGATGGATCGCAACGGAGATGACGTGGGGTCATGATGGACTCTGTCTCCCTGGCAGTATCCCAACAGAGGCATCCATCAGCCCCATCTGTCACTGGCTGATTCCGTTTCCAGTCAAATTTCCAATCAAACTGGGGTGGCGTGGAGTGGTGCGGTGATTGGCTCTGGCTGACACCAGCTCCTAGCAACAACATTAGATCACCCACATATGGGTGAACTAAGGTTCAACTTAATCAGGACTCAGGCAGATTGTTCCACCTCCACTGTGTTCTACCTGCACTGTCAGAGGCAGTATGCCCTTGAATGTCAGTTGCTGAGAATCACAAGTCAGGAGAGTGCAGGTTCCTTTGGTAATGTGTCCTGGGAATCTCCTTTACTGTCTCTTGCTGTTGCCTCAAAGGTCACATCTGGTTGGCCTCTGTGACAACAGGATGCTGGTCAAGATGGGGCATTGGCTTCATATAGCAGGCTCTCCCGCTGTTCTTTTTGGGACTCACTCTGTGATTTAGCTTCATACAAGTTTCCTCCAGTGCACACATTTTCAAGTGATTCCCCCCCCCCCCTTTATGGCAAGAGGCAACCATTTTTGCTCATTTTTGTAGCATTTTGTAGTTCTTCATATAAGTGAGATCCACTTTGGATCACTGCAGCTGAAGGAAGCAATTATTGTTACATTTCATTCTTTTTTTTAACATACACAGTGCCTAGAGAAATTATTTTATTGGGTGCCTCATAAATATAACGAGTAAATAAAATAAATATACAATTCACAATAAAATTAAATTATGAAACATAATTGCTACAGTGCATGCTGCGGCTGGGAATGGGCCCTCAGTGGTTTGCAGCTGCTGATCAAATTTATAAGTAAACATTATCATGGAAATATGCACAGCAAGGTCTCCATATTATCTACGGAATTTCTCTGAATCTCTTTGAACTATGCCTCCTCAATGTGCATTTCGGTTCCAGAACGAAGGATCCCTGCTACTGCAGCTATTGCTGTGCAAAGAAGGATGACTGCAGTAGGCTCATAAAGCACTGTTGATAAGAATTTGGACAGCATCATTTGTTAATGCAACAGCTTTCCTCATCAGCAGTGGAAACAAAGCAGTCTTTTGCGTAAATCACCCAGGGAAAATTTTGAAGTGTGTTTCCCTTTAACTGAGTTACATGATATTTTCAGGAGTAGTATGAGAAGGAAAAATACGTCTTATGGTATATAAGGACATTTTTAAAAAATGTATAGTTTGATGACGGATACTTGAATTACCACATGCTCAGTGAGTAACTATGGATTTTCTGTTACTTACAGTTTTTTTGTTTTGTAGTTTCCCATTAAGTTTAGAAAAACCTGAAGAGATTGTGGCTGTGTTTTGTCATCCTTGTCAGGGAGCATAGTCCTCCCCAGCCTTTCCTCCAAAGCTGGTCAAGTTCATTGTGAATGTAGACTTATCCATTTGGGAATCATGTACTCATTTTTCTTAAGTTTGGATGAACACATTGCAAGCTCATGGTTGCTCATTTGCTGTCACTGGTGATAGATTGGAAGAAGTCCCAGCTTCCCCTTTGGATGGCTTAGACTTTAAACAGAAAAAAGAGCCATATGGAAAAACAGTGACTGATGACTGCCAACACTGCTGCAGTGCAAACACAAGGCCACAGTCCACCACAAGATTATCCAGTGCTTGCACATTTAAATAAACTCTTCTTGCACAGCTCTCATTTATTTCAGTGCAGCTTGCATCATAGAATTTTCCAGCAGGTATGTCCTAAGTTAATTATTATTTGTATCATGACCAGTGATTGATTAGTCCTCCGGCAACCTTCATAAGTTGCCTCAGAATTAAGCACAGAGATTTTCCCCAAAAGTCAGAAATAGCTCAAGTTTCTTTTTATGAGTCCATTTAACTCTGGAAGCTAGATTGACATTGTAGCAACCCTTGGAAAAATTACAACTCCCACGGGCCGCTGGGAACTGTCTCTCTTCCATTAGATTGAGTGCCGTTCAGCTGGGCTGCACCAATATTTAAAAGGCAGGGGAAAGAATTTGGAGGACTGGGTGAAGTGGGTGAATGCAAGAATGAGTGGACATTGGGGAATTGCCCTGAGCCACAGAATAATTAGGGGACTTGTAAAGCTCATCTGAAAGACAAAGCGAGATTTACAAGCCCCTTTAGTTTATACTCACGTCACAGTTTGGTAAGCTTCATTGACATGTCAAGTTAAGAGTCAGTCTCGGGGTCATGGGTTCTAGCCCCACATTGGGCAAAATATTTCTGCACTGCAAGGGGTTGGACTAAGTGACTCTCATTGTCCATTCCAGCTCTACGATTCTATGTCAGGGCTAAATTTTTGGAAGCAAGCGAATGGAACAGCTGGTGGCTCATCAAAGATCAAAGCAGTTTCTAAGCAGTTTGGCATAGGCAGGATGACAAATTACTTAGACAAAGGAGTGAAACTGGAGCCAAAAGTTATATAAGACCAGATCAGACACTATTTGGCTCCTTTGGTCACCTGATCTATTAGGTTGAAAGCAGCAGTTCACCCTTTTTCATACACTGGACATCAAGAATGGTTAGAGAGAGGTGCTTCAGCACCTTGGACAGATCCCAAGGAAAAGAGAACTTGTCCCAACAAATATCCAAAACTATCTGGAACCATATATTGGAATCTGCCCAGCTATATTTCCTAGACATAACCCATTTCTGAGCAGCAGAGAATGTTAAAAGGACTTTTCTGTGGGGATAAGCACCCACATACTTTCGTCCGTTCTCCCTTGGTGTGTGGATTTTGGGGGAGCATATGACTTCAGGCAGGTGTTGTCTTGGGGGTCCCGCCTTGGAGACCTCTAGTTCAGTGAGTTATTGGACTGGGCTATAGATTGGGGTAAGGACTCAGAGCTGGCAGCTCTTCATCTTGCAACTTTGACTGGGCTGATTACTCTGCCTCCTTTCTTTTTGTGTTGGTATTCTGATTACTCTTCATGACTAGGATCATGACAAATAGGACTTAATCCTCCTCTTCTCCTAGTAGCATCAGAGAGAAGCATAGGCACCAAATATAGGGGGCCCTGGGGGCACTTTACATAAATTATCTTATTGTAATTCTTAAAATTGTTGTGTTAGAGGAGGTGATAAATATCATACCTATATCACAGATGTGAAGCTAAGATTAAGGCTACCAAGTGAATTCGTGGCAGAGGTGATATTGTACTCCCCTCTGTCTGTAACTCTGCCTCTCAGCTACTGTGCTGCACCAATTCTCTTAAAACATTTAATTTACACGGAGTTGCAGCCCTTGAACTTGATTTTTTTAGGGAGGAGGGACTTAAATTCTCCATTTGGAATATAGCTACCTAGATCTTCATATACCACCTGGAGGTATTAGATAATCACAGTATTTTTTACCTAAAAAGTTCTTTCAATATTTCTGATAACTCCTCAGGAGTGCAAGAATAGCCATGTACTGCTATATATTTCAAGGGTTAAAGCAGGAGCATATATTTTTTATGGTGCACTTAAAATCAGGCACATTTGTAGCAGTTCAGATAATTGTGTTGCTTCTTAAATTGGCCTTGAAGTGCCAAAAAGGCCTCTAACAGCACTGATTAGACTGAATTTAATTTCCCTGATTTAGACATTAAATAGGAGCTGCAATTAAGCATCACTATCTTTTGGAAGTATATTTTTAGAATGAGCATGCACTTTAGCAGCATTAAACCATTCTTCAATGTTTTGCGCTACTTCAAACTTCCTGAAGTATCTGTGGCTAAATACAGCAATTACATCCCTTGATTCCTAAAGAGAAGTCCACTCTTTCTCTTAGGCTTTAGTTCTTTATATTTTATTTTAACTCAGATATGCAGGTTGCAGAAAATCCATAATTTTCTAAACCCAGCAAGTGGAGTTCAGTATTAAGCTTTTCCTATCATTCCATCTGTGGAAGCATTTATGCTTGCCACATGGAACAATCCCTCTTTTCATCCCCCTGGATGCTGTTCTGTGGGTTCACTGAACCATTGTTGGGGTGTACAGGGGCATAAGGGGAGGTGAAACCCTGATACACAAGCAGGAGTCCTTGTGAGGGCTTCTGCTGATGGGGCTGGTTAGGTGAATCCCACCCATCGTTTTCAAACTTTTCATCTTCAAAGAACCCTATCCAGATCCATTTGTCTTTGGAGGAATTTCAAATTGTGTTCTGGGCAAGGGGTTGCCAGTGTGATTTATCTATGAGGGTGGCCACAGCACTCACTAAGAAAATATATCTGTGCCCATGGATTGGTGACTCCTGTTCTAAGGTGTTTACTCCATGCAAGATACTAACCATAATTATGAGGTTTCTCTGTAACCTCATGTCAATTTACCTCCTTCCTGGAGCTCTGGATTGTGTAGATTTGGGGAGGGTATGGGGAGCATGCACAGTTACCTATTTTGATTCAACCCTTGGATGTTTCTGCCCTTTCCCTCCAAGACATTCCTTAGCCCGACAGCTTATGAGGGGTCAACAGACATTGGAGATCCTTTTCCTACTTCTGGAAGTCTTTCCCCCAGAGGCAAGGTCTCTTGGGCTGAGACTTGCTTTAGATAGCATACCTTCTCTCCTTCTCTCATAGTTAACATATACAGTGGTACCTCGGGTTACATACACTTCAGGTTACAGACGCTTCAGGTTACAGACTCTGCTAACCCAGAAATAGTACCTTGGGGTAAGAACTTTGCTGCAGGATGAGAACAGAAATCCTGCTCTGGCAGTGCGGCAGCAGCAGGAGGCCCCATTAGCTAAAGTGGTGCTTCAGGTTAAGAACAGTTTCAGGTTAAGAACGGACCTCTGGAACGAAGTACGGTAGTACTTAACCCGAGGTACCACTGTATGCAATTGTTGCTAATTTTTCATCTGAATAAAGTATCGTCTTTTTTATTTTAATGGCAGATGTGTTTTTGTTATAATGAGATTTCTAGGCTCAGTCCAAATGAAATGAAACCACTTGTAGGTTGTTGTAGTTTTTTTTTAAAAAAAATAACTTATTGCCCTCTTCTCTGCAGGAGTCACTTAATGAGAAATAGTTTTCAGAGCTCCATAGGGTTAGTCAGAATCTGGAACAATACGATGGGCAAAAGAGGACGGCAACCAGGGATAATTAAATACCCTTTAAAAATGGTTCTTTTCAAAATGAACCAGTGCCTAAAAATTCCTTCACACAAATTAGCACTTTAGGACATGTCACAAGCATAGCTAAGGAACAGTTCCAATGAATATTAAGTTAATGTGGCCTTCAGGGGGTGGTTGCTTGACATGAGGCAGAATACCTTTTTTCCCAGATAAGCCAAAATCGGTTTTGTCGTCTTTCTATATGCTAATTAGCATTTTGATGGGCTTTTGATGTTCCCAGATATCCGAGGAATACAAGAGTTTTTGGACAAAGTATCTCAGCAGGGAATGGATGTAGCACTGCAGAAAGTAGAGAACAACATCAATAAAATGATCACAGGGCTCTTTGCCACCTTGCGGATTGAAGAGCTGAACCGCTACCGGGATACACTGAGACGAGCCATTCTGGTAATGAACCCATCCACAGCCAAGTCTTTCATTGCAGAGGTAAGTCTAAGCACCAGTTGACTTCTATCGTCACCTTTAAACTCAGGTTTCTTTCTGGAATTATGTTTTGTTTTGATCAATGGCTTCTGTTCTTAGTTTTTTTTCAAGAAATCTCTTTACACTTTATACTCACCCCTTTATTTTTATTTAGATGTTTTAGCCCTCCATTTTTGGACAGTTTCCCCCAAAGTGGCATTCAGTTGATTGAGTGGCACTTAATTAAAATAAAAGAGAGTACCATCAGCCTTACAAGACACACAGTATGGAGCAAGGGATAGGGTAGATGAAGGAAGATAGGGAGGAAGGGAGAGCGATATCTGATCTTTAAGGGTAGAACTAAGTTGTGAGGTATAAGCAGTGCTTTCCCACCCAGAAAAATAGGTGCCGGTGCACCTGTTGTTTGTAACAACAACAACAAAGATGTTGGTACTGTGTACCCCTGAGTACCCCCTGAAAAAAGCACTGGGTATAAGTGTGTATTTATATCAAGTTGGGGGCCAGGTGATCTACCTCTGAGCTACAATGGCAGAACAGCTGCTTTACATACACAAAGTCCCAGCATGTCCAGATAAGGCTGGGAATGTTTCTTGTCTGAAACCCTGGAGAGCTGTTGCAAGTCAATGCGGACAATACTGCACTTGATGGACCAGTGATCTGACTTAGCTTCCTATGTTCCTGCTGATGTTCTTGGATGGGTAGCCGTTAGTAGCTCTTTTTTCTCTGGTCTGCAGGTAGTGTTAGAGTGTTCTCTCCTGATAGAAGGGCAGAATCATAGAATTATAGAGTTGGATGGGACTCAAGCATACCTGACAGATGGCCACCCAACATTTCAGGACCCATGTTCTCCTGTGGCAAGAAACCAGAGTGTGCCACCTTCAGTTCTTCAGTCCCTGGCAACTTTCCCCCATTTATTATCTTATTCATAATAAGCATAGATTTTTTAAAAAGCAACAGTTCTAACATAACACATTATTTTGATGAAGTTTGTGTATGTTGTCATCCACAGGAGAATTTCCTTGTACTCTTAGGAGTAAAATATCCAGAAACTGTAAAATAATTTGCTTCAAAACTCATTTGCATTTATGGTTATTGTTTGGCTAATTACCTGCCTGTCTGATTTATTCCTTTACGTTTATTTCACTATTTTTAATTGATTGGCATGTTTCTTTTTTAAAGATCCTGGTAAGCTGATATTTTAAAAAAGTGGCCCCTTGAGAGTATGTGTCCACAGTTATCATTGTTTAATGAACCAGGGAGGGGGAGAAACACTAACGCTAGCCTTTTTAATTAGGAACAAAGTATTATGACTATTGCACCTAACTCCTTCCATCGTTCTTGATGAGTGCAGTCCCATACTGAAAGCTACCTACTGAGGGCCAAAATAGCATTAATGAATCATTGAGGCATTATACATACCAGCATGATGTTCACCAAATGGTGAGGATGTTTGAATTATGTGCTATGGCCCAATTGGCCACTGTTAGTTTAGAATTTTTGAACATACAAATAAGCAGGGGACACAGGATTGGACAACTGCAGTGTCACAACAGCCCTGAACTAGGGCTGTCATATATCCAGGATTTCCGGGACATATCTGGCATACTGCAGTCGGCAGCAGTGTCCGGGCGGAAATTGGCAAAAAAAAATATGTCCGGGGAAATCCAGACGTATGGCAGTCTTTGTCAGCAGTGCCGATTTTTCACAGAAAAATCTCAAAAAATGCATTTTTTAATACTTTTTGCAACAACTTTGCCCCCCCCCCCAAATTGAAGGAATAATAGTTGCATCTTGGGAAGCAGTGTGCAAGCTGGTGAAAGGGGGACAGAGCAGAATGGGGGCCAGCAGTTTGAATCCAATGTAGCAGCCATGGGAGAAACAGGACTTGCTTGGAGTGTAACCCTAGGAGCCCCTCTATCATAGGCTCAGGTTGTATATATTTGTACATATATGTCATAAACAATATGTCATAAACACAGCACAGTCACTGCTCTGCCTCATTTCCAAAGGAAACACAAACCCGGAGGAAGTGCCTGGATCCCCAGATCTCGCACTACTATGGAGATTGGGCTGTTGTGTAATAATATACTGATGTGCTAGTATATAAAGATATGTGATTCAACTTCTTTTAGAAGTAGAACATTATAAATGGTGTGCATTACATTTTATTATGTGTTATTAGTATTCTATGCAGATAGTTTGTTATTCTAACAACATGAAATATGCCAAACACAATGGAAAATGTAAATACTATAATCCTGCAAAGCATTCTAAATTGTCCCTGATATATGCACGTACACACTACTCCACAAACAAAATGCAAATGTACACTGAAAAATCCATAATTTGGAATGAATTAAGAAAAACTCATTTACCCCTTTTCTGCTTTCACCTGACTGGTTCCTTTTTATAAAAAAAAGTATCATTCCACCTGAATATTTTACAAGTATATTTATTAAGCAGTTATTCATTTTTGAAGCTTCCAAGAGACTTTGTTTAAATTCTTTAATCTACAGACTGCGGGATCACAGAAAGAGAGGCATTGAACATTTCAATATTTTGCAAGTTCAAAAGGTGAATGAAACAAAGTGAGAAAACTGTTCATTGTTAATAGTGGCAATGCCAAACCCAGTTATATATCACTTCAATTTCTCTACTTTGGTACTTAAGAACAAATGAGATTGCCTAGACAAAGGGTAATGCAATAGAAATCAGCATTCTCACAAATGCGCTGTACAGTTTTTTGTTTTGATCTCAAGCAAGGGGTGAGAGGAGCAGTTTGCATTGGGTCATTTTGGAATCCAGCAATTGTGCTTGCACAAAATATATGCATACCCTCCCAAATGTAACAGATTAAAATGAAGGCACTTGCATATTTTTCTCATCTCCATCACCACATTAAGAATCACTGAGTTAGTCCACTTATCACATATTGCTAAAGGCTCTTTTCTGCAGTGAATGCTACATTCATTTACTGTGAAGTTGCCTGTCTTCTCCCAGCTTGCGAAGCAGTGTGCATCAGTAAACTGACCCTAGCAGGCCTGGTGTCAGCACAAGGTATAGTCCAGCAATTATCTGGATCCTGGCAGGGCCCACCACCACAAATGCTAACCTCCACTGGGCCAAGTAATCCCTTAAAGGAAGACTGGTAGGTGGCCAAGTCAGGGCTCCACCTTGTTGATGGCTTTTTTGATGGGTCATGACTTGGTTTGCTTAGTAACTCAGCCATTCAGGCTGTCCTGGACATGGAAAGACTGGTTTGGCCTGTATTTTACTATGCTCAACCCAGTGCCTGGCACCCAGGAATTAGAAGGGGAGTTTTTGCATATGTTGGAAGCCTCCCAGAGTAGTTGGGGCAACCCAGTCAAATGGGTGGGGTACAAATAATAAAATAATTGTTATTATAAGCAGCCCACAAACTTATAACAATATTTTACAGCTATTGCATTGGAAGGAAGACCAAATACACTATAATTCCTCCTTCTCTTATAACACAGATTAAAACAGAAAGGCAACTTCTTAACAATTCAGCTCATTTTTTATTTTTTATTTTTACCATTTCTATTGCAATGCACCCAGAGTGGTGTTGATGACACCTCTGGAAGTGCTTGGCTCAGTTCCCTGCTTATCACACGCGGATTGTGCAGTCAGGTTTTAATTGTTTTGATTCTAAAGGTTACCGTCTGCCAGATCCAACAGATGGACAGAATAGGGTCCAGCAATAAGTCCAGCAGAGGCTTGGAAAATCAGTAACCAGGGATTTCAGAGCATAGGCCAGGGAAAACAGGGAGAAGGATGTCAGAGAGCCGAATGGAAGCAAGATGTAATGCAGAGCAATGTGGAACATTGCTTGGCTTCTCTTCTCAGCCTTCTAGTATAGCCCACACCACAAATGACTGAAAACTCCTCAAAAACTTTGGCTTAAAAACATATTGTGCAGTCCAATTGCTGTGCCATTCTGAAAACCATGCATCTCCAACAAACTGTTTGTCAGCAATAACTTCCTTTGATGATCTCATATGTTGCATTTTAAATACATGAAGATGGTGGGTGGCCATTGATCTCAGTTACAAGTCAAAAATGTCACTGGCATTCACAGGGCACACTGCCTCTGACAGTGGAGCCACTCCATCGCCATCAGAACTAATAGCCACTGATAGCCATATCTGCTATTAATTTATCAAATCCTCTTTTAAAGCCATCCAAATTGGTGGCCATCACTACTTGTGGCCATCATCTACTTTAGAAGCATGTCTGCTTCTAAGTACAGTGGTACCTTGGGTTACATACGCTTCAGGTTACAGACGCTTCAGGTTACAGACTCTGCTAACCCAGAAATATTAAGGGTTAAGAACTTTGCTTCAGAATGAGAACAGAAATCGTGCTCCGGCGATGCGGCAGCATCAGGAGGCCCCATTGGCTAAAGTGGTGCTTCAGGTTAAGAACAGTTTCAGGTTAAGAACGGACCTCCGAAACAAATTAAGTACTTAACCCGAGGTACCACTGTAGATATATAATTCTAAGCACATATGCTTAGGCTTGGACTGGACAGCTTACTCTGAGTCTAAAGCAATTCCCATTATGTCCTGTAGGGCTTTACTCCTTATGAAGTAGAAATGAGAAAGAAACATATATGTCTGTGTTTATGTGTGTATGCGGAAGAGGTAGTGGAGCAGGGAAGAACAGGATTCACTCTCTCTTTCTCTTTCTCTCTCTCTAGTGTGTGTTTGTACATGTGCACACCTTGCCACCTTCCATAGGTCCCTACTTGAATTCATATATTTTTAACATTGATTCTGCTGTGTTCTGAAAAGAAAATTAAACAACCCCAAACACTCACTGAATTAGTGGGATTGCAGCCATACTGGTTTTAAGGAAGGCTGAAATCAGATGTTTCCTGATCACCATTCCACTTCGTTTTTACTTCTCTTTCCTTCCTTAAATCTATTGACGCGTTCCTCGGGGAAGGATGGAGTTTTTTCATTAATAACACTTACACAAGCTTTATGCATGTTCTGCTGTACTTCTTTGACAAAGAGTGCTACCCTTTTCAGCACTGTTTGAAACTCCCATTGTTCTAGGTGCATTTTGCGTCAGGGAATTTCATTAGTGCGCGCAGTTTCTGAGCTCTGGGCTCAGTACTGCGCCTATGGTTTCAGATTAAAACGGCAGAGTGGAAGGAAAGGAGGACCTTTTTCTGCCTCCCCACTGCCAGCTACTCTGAAGACTGGAGAAGAGACCCTCTTAAGAATATTGTGGAGGTGGGCAGGAGAAGGACTAGACCATGTGAAAGATGAACTTAATATTTTAGCTAAAGTTCATTCATTTTCAGCTTTGTATTCTTGTTATAAAAAAGCATGCCTAGGCATTCTGTTGTTGCATCCAGAACCTTGGTTTAAGGTGCTATTTAGCACCCAGCTTTCATATCTCAATTTCTAACACTGCTTTTCAGAGTCTATTGGCAGCACCATAACTTCATCCAGTATAAGTAATCCAGTGCAATATGCCCTATTATATATTATCTTTGCTAGTAATAAATGAATGTTTTTTTATTGGCTGGGTTTTGTGGCTCTGTAAGGAAGTATCCACTCTGCTGTCTTCACAATATCTGCAATTGAGCTTAAGGCTTAAAAGGATCACTTCGCAATATCTCTCAAATTCCTCCTTTAACCACCACACTGAACAGGTTGGCACTCCTTGCTTTAAGGAAGCAGGAAAAATCCTCTGTCAAACACTTTCCTATCTGTTGAAAAAAAATCTCCTGATCATGGATTTGTATTCTGATCTGCATTTCTTCTTCTGCTCCTTGTATAGTCCAGGCTAAATTCATTGCTGATAAATTGGTTGTTAAGGGCACAGCAGTAGTGATTTGTCACCTCTATGAACTTGCAAGAAAAAACCAAGGACAATTCCCAAATGGTGTGCTGGACGTTCAGTAAATAATCCCCATGAGCCTAAAACACTGACCTGCACATAAAGCAGAAATAAACTTCGGATTTGAGTCCACCTACCAAGGTGCTATTGTTACAGCAAGCAGTGAATGAGCCTGTCTGGGGAGAATGTTCCAGAAGTTTCTGAAAGAGGTCCTTCACTGAGGATCTTAATTTACGGGTTGGTCCACATGAAGGCATGCGGTTCTTGAAGTACCTTGGTCCCAAGCCACAAAGGGCTTTAATAAATAAAAACAGCACTTTCAATTGAGCCCAGAAGCTGATTCAGAGCCACAAATGTAATATGATCAAAACATCCAATCCCAGTTAATAATCTAACAGTTGCACTCTGCACTTACTTCAATTTTCAAACCATCTTCAAAGGCATCTCCAAGTCACATACATTATAGCAGCCTAACTTGGAAATTATCAGAGCATGGCTAATTTAGGACAGGCTAACTCTGTCCTGGTAAGATTTCAGCTTTCACACCACCAGCCTGATTGTAAATGGCACTTTGTGCCATGGAAGACATAGCAACACAAATGGAGCAAGGAGCATTCCAGGCTGTGAACTTGCTACTCTAACTTCCATTAGCCTCAGGCAGCATGGACAGTAATCAAGGATTATGGGATTTGTAATCCAACAGCATCTGGAGCCACCCCAGTTTTGGAGAGAGTGCAACTTCATTCAGCACAGGATGAACATCACTCCCTTGAGCAGATGAACCACCTGTCCACAGTACCTCCATATTGTCTGTATTGAGCTTCACTTCACTGCCCTTCATCAACCCTGATTTATCATGTCTACCACTTCACCTCAATTTGAGGAAAAATAGTGTTAGGTGCCATCCATGTGTCAATGACAATTCAGTCCAAATCTCTGGATTACTTCACTTAGTGGTTTCATGTAGATGTAAAATAGTGTGGGGAACAGGGACAAAACAGAACCTATATAATAAATGTCAAAGAAATGTACACAATACCACAACAAGAATCCTGCTGGATCAAACCAAAGCCTGTCTCATTCAGCATCCTATTCCCCACCAGATGCCTATGGGAAGCTCACTTGAAGGCCATGAGTCAGCACCAGATTTAGGGTAGTGCAGGTGGTTCTGCCACACAGGACACCAAGCCGAGGTGCCACAAAATTGAGAAGATCCATAACTGAGAAGATCCATTTTGGGGCACCAAATATTGGCCTTGCATAGGGCACCATATTACAAAAGGTTACCAAAGTCCACCCCTGCATGAGTATAGGTTTGCCATACATCAGAAAAATTCCTGACATGTTCTGGTTTGGGGGTGTGAAATGGCAAAATGGCAAAATGGCGTCGGGAGGAAGTTCCAAAAGCTTAAAATCATTATTTGGGTTTGTTCCGAAAATTTTTTGTTCCCTAACAATTTTAGAGTCTTCCTTTTTGAAATATGGCAACCCAAGCTTGAGTATAACCATCTCTCTTGAATGTTCCTCAGCTATTGCTATTCAGAGGCATTTTGCATCAAATACTGGAGGTAAAATATATAACTATTGTGACTATTAGCATTGATCACTGTATCCTCCATGAATTTATTTAATCCATTTGTAAAATTAAATTGCTGGACACGTTCAGCAACACGTGTTGCCAACTAACAGAAGCCCACATTCCGTCCAGCTTCCCCAACCCCTCTTTTTGGAGCTTCTTTTCATTACAACAATTACAGCTCCTGTCCTAAAGCTAAACAAAACAATTAAGTACAGAGACAAGATGTTTGTTTGTAATCCATCACTGGATAAACATCTGGCTAGACATGTTCTTCTGTGCAATATTCTTCTACTTCTGAGATGATTCTGTCCTAGGGCCAATCCATGCATTTCATTGCTGCAGTAGAATGGAAAAAGCTTTTTCCATAGATGATGCCAATATTACTTGAAGGCTTAACAGCATTCGCTTGGGAAGGACCTACCTTGTTTGTCCTACCCATGTGGTTCTTTTATCCCTGCTTTATTGGCACAATGTGGGAAACAGCAGCGAGAACTGCCTTGGCAACATATTAATTGAGTTCTAGATTATAATCCTCTTTTGTTCTTTGGTTCTCCATAATTTCTTCCATTGTCAATAACATCAACACCGTAATGTTTCCTGGATTAACATGGAAACTAATGATTCCTCTGTGGGGGAAATGGCAAGAATTTAGGTCCATCCCTCCCAACTAATCTGAGAACTGAGAACAATTAATTGAATCTCAGAGCTTTCCCCCTATCTCCTTAGAAGGTTGGCATGTTTATATTTATTTGTTTAAATGATGCATAGCCTATCCTTCATCAGTGCTGATACTAGATGCATGCATGCATACAAGAGTGCAATATAAAATCATCTTTTGCAAGTTATCAGTAAAAGAAAAAACAGTTCTCAAAAACATGTGCAAACAAAGACAAATTAAGCTGCTAAACACAGAAGGCTAAAACAGCCACTCATTAAAAAGCTTTAAAGCCTGGGTAAATATGTGGGCCATCATATGGTGCCAGAATGACAACAATGTCAATATCTGACATACTGTAGAGAAATGACATTCTACAGAGAGGGTGCCTCCACAGAGCCTCCCCTAACAGGTGAATGAGAAGGGCTCTCTCCTCTTCTCTTAAAACTTGAGAACACTGATATGGGAGAGGTGCTTCTTCATTTATTCATGTGTGACTGTGATCACCTTCCAATTTTGCCCACACAGGTTCTTATGGTTAGTTCATAGGAACTAACCATTCCATCAGTTCCAAAAGACTCTGTGGGGTCAGAATCAGAGGAGAGGCTGAAGGCCACCCAACCTTCCCCACAGAGGTCATCCATGCATGAGTTGGGGGGGGGGACTACTCTAAACTAATTTGTGTTCCTAATTACTGTTAAATGTTGACTCATTTTATTTCTGAAGTATATGTGATTGATCTAGAGCTGTAGTACCATTTAGATGCTTCCTTTGGCAGAACTAAACGAGAGAAACAAGAAAGCATTGATTCATTTTATAATTCTCAGTATTGGCAAAACATGGCGGGCGTCATCAGGGCACAATTCCCTGGGATATCCACACACCCAAAATCCATTGAAAAGTGTGTGAGCTACACTAGAGGGGGGTGGGATGTTGTGATACATCATTCACCCATTTTCAAAAATATGCCTGACTACAGCTTTTTAATACCACTGCTTTTGAGGTGACTTCCAGTGGGAGTTTTAAATAGCTGTTTAAAATCTGTTGGGGCCAAAGTACATTTAATACCAGATATGAGTGACTGATCTCTTTACTTATTTATTATTTTACAAAATACAACTGCCAGGGCAGGTGTGTGGGCACTCCTTTGATCAGTGAAGTAGCAGCCCTTTTCTATACCATTTCCCCAATCTTAATTCATGTCTGCAATTTCATGTTGTTTAACAAACCAGAAAATATATGCACCAATATATGATGCATGAATCTGCTCTCAAAGAGCCAACATCAGATTGTGGGACAGTTTAGAGCTGGGATTGTGAACAAGTGGCATTCCAGGTATTGCTGCACTCCAACTCCCATCATCTCTGACCATTGGCCATGCTGGCTGGGCCTGATGGAGGGCACTATGTTTGCTACCCCTGATTTAGATGATGAAAATGTGTATGTGTGGGATGTTTAAATCCAGCCACCACACTGATTCCTGATTCAGATAACAGCCCTATTCCCTGCAGATACATTTAGGTTGTTGTTGTTGTTGTTGTTGTTGTTGTTGTTGTTGTTGTTTTGTTTTTTTAAATAGAGATAATTCACATATATCCTAGTGTAGCTTCTAGTTTAGAAATTAGCCACTACTGCTTACTGTGTGAGAGGTTCATGCTATCTAAAAGAACTGGGTCCATTTGAAAGTTGCATGCAAATGAAGCATTTAAAATGCACTGGTGGAGACACCTGTGGCTTAATTTGCTTTTGAAGTGCAAGCAGCAGTATTTAGGGGAGGTTGTTAAGCCTAGTGACTTTCAACTCTGTATATATTAGCTCATGCACTAACCACAATATTTGGTTCACACCCAAACTCATTGCTTTGGAAAACAGCCCCCTTGGTCTGAGGTGCTGCACACACTGCCTGATTTCACTTGGTATCCATTGAAGATCACTCCATTTCCACCAATTAATGCTTGGGAAATTTTAAAATGGCCTTAACTCCCCTGCTTTTAGAAGTGGATGAAATTTGTAAGCATACTATCTCTTTGAAAGATAATCATCCAGGGGCTTTTGAGCTGGGTACTTTCTAATTCTTTTCTTTTCTTTTCTTTTCTTTTCTTTTCTTTTCTTTTCTTTTCTTTTCTTTTCTTTCTCTCTCTCTCTCTCTTTCTTATTTATTTACTTGTAAACAAAAGGAAACATCCATAACTTTAAATATATATGTATTGGGGCAGATTTGGATAAAATCTGCAGGCAAGGCTCTCTCTGAGGGCATGAATCCTGTCAAATTTCAGAAGGATAGGTTTTCCTACAAGGACAGCCATTACAGGGTGTGTTTTTTAAATGAATCACTTAAGTATCCCCTTGTGTTTTGTGGGCAATAGGTCTGAAAATTGGTCTGGGTAAGAAACCTGCCAAATTGTTGGGAAATAGGTCTAAGAATTTTTGCTTCAGGTACTCTTTAAAGTTGATTTTGTTGTTGGATGAACTAAAATGGATTTGCTTTTTGAGTAAAATCATTCCAGTTGATTATATGTTTCAGTCACAAAAAAGCTCCCCCTCTGCTCTTTTTTGCCATGCTGGTGTTTCCTTTCCTTCCCAATCATCCCACCCTGGTGTTATAACATTATAGTAAGCTTAGGGGCATTACTTTTGCTTTCAGCAGTCACTTATCTGCAGCATTTAAAAAATAAATAAAGTGTGGATCACTATGGCACCACAAAGTGCTTCAGGCCCCCAGCTTCAACTTACTCCTATGAAAAAGTCCTGCTTTACCTCTGAAAAGTCAGAAATCCCTCCAAGGCACCCTGTTTCACCTGAGAATTTGTTCACATCCAACACCCCCCCCAATACCTACTTTTAATTCATGTTAGTAGTGTCACACTCTATTGCGGGTGTGATCTGACATTACTCCACATGAGTTTATCTAAACAAAATTGTCAAGAAGTTAAAGCATTATGACAGGACAGTGAAACCTCAAACTGAAATTTTAAAATGTTCAATGCTAGAGGCAAATATTTTTTTTTTTAAAAAAAGAAAGAAACATAAGGAAACAACCCAAATTCAAGTTTTGTCCAGTTACAGTCAATATGTTGATGAAAGCAACAAGTTCCAATTTAAGCCCAGACTTTCAAAAATAATGTAGTTGGCATTTTGGAGATGCTCAAAGGAATGAAAGCCTTTCATGTGTGATCTCCTTAGTACAAAGTTCATGTTTGAAATGCCCAGATATGTATGAACAAAGAAAGATAATGTATCCCAAGAGTCCATCCAGCTTTCAAAACAAGATACGTTTCTCCCTTAAATAAACACTATAGGGCTGACATTTGAAGTAGTGGAAGGTGGGTGTGTCTTAGGTGCAATGGGTTATTGAATACAGAAACACAACTGCTTAAAGCACACAGTATTGTCCAAAAAGAGTTGAACGGAATTTTAAAACCATGAAATATTGTAGGCAGCTGCAGGGACAAAGAGTGAAGAAGGTTGGGAAGCTGAAGATCACTCAGGTTTTCCATTCTGTCAGCTTGGATGATATCTGGGTGCCAAACCAACCCGGCATTAGTTGCTTCTGTGGTTGGACTGGAGGGCTGAAGCCGACAGTTCTTCTCTGGCTTGGATTTTCATTCCACCTGAAGAAGAATTTAGGTGTTATGCTTTCCTGTTCGTTAAAGTGGGCTTTAACAACAGCCCCTGTGGTTCTTTTCCAAGCTTGGCTTGTAAAATTTTCCTGGCATCTCTAGAGACCATAGCAAACATGAGCTAGTTAATACATACAGTAGAATTAAGTGCTAAAGCTTAGCATGGTCTGTAACAGATGGC
Organism: Podarcis pityusensis; assembly: GCF_964106645.2. NCBI lineage: Eukaryota > Metazoa > Chordata > Lepidosauria > Squamata > Lacertidae > Podarcis > Podarcis pityusensis. Next base: position 59,974,664 of record NC_138034.1, on the reverse strand, counting down.
AAGCTGCTGTAAGGTGGGGATGGGGGAGAAAAAAAACAACTCTTCGCACATATTAAAACTGTGCACTTGGGAGAAAACCAAGCATAACTCTATTCCCTGGCATACTTCTTTATGTTCATGGGGAGTTGTTTGGTGTTTTTCTCCCTGTGTGGTAGGAGTACTTGACCTCCTGCTTGTAACCTGAAATGGTACAGTCCAAGGAAAGCTTTAGCATTTGATCCTGTTGATAGTATGAACTGGCTTTCAGAGGATAAACAGAACTAAGGATTACAAGCAGTTCTACAGGGGAGGCTTCAATACTATGACCCCTTCATTCCAAATCCATTTCACATCAGTGTTGACCAGAAAGAGAGAAGAATGAAATCTGGAGAGCACCTGGGGTGTAAAACCAATTACCCAGCAGAACCTCTGGTCACACCTGAAAAGCATGAATGGAGTTACTGTAAAACATCCTGCTCGCCTCTGCCACTTCCCACAGAGGAGCAAACAGCACCTCACTGATGAAGCATATCAAGGACTGCTAAAATATCCAAAACTCAGCATGGACACCTCACAGCTATCCATTTTCAGGTGGAGCTCATCGGGCAAAAGTAATTGCATTCCTCATGCAGGACCTGGTCAAAGGCAAACCAATAGAGAGTTGAGAACTTAAAGGAGTCTCTGTGTTACCAGAGTGATTTAAACACACACACACCAAGTTATTTACTGGTATAGGCCAAAAATAAGAAATAGTTTGTCGGGACCATTCTGAATTCTGGTTTAAGTCTTCTAAGTACTCTCCTACTCTTTGCCTTCCGTTATATAAGCAATTCCAACACGGTGAACTGGTAGTGTGGGTGGGTTAATATTTTGTTAGTGGGATCGGGCAGCACGTTCCAGTACGAACAGGGAAATTCCATCGTTGTAATGTCATAACTTTTAAACCACTCATGTAGCCACAGTAGAGAGTAAGACCCACTGAGCACAGTGAAGTTTCTTATGAGTATACATGCATATTATTCTTCTGCCCATGACTAGTTTAATTCTTTTAATTTCAGAAGAACTTATTTTGGTGCAAAGACCTCAGCTATTGTAGCTTCTGTAGACAATGTCTTTTAAGTGCAGCAGAAATAATACAGGACAATTATCATTATTAGACAAGTTAATAACAGAAGAACAATAGTATCTCTTGCAGGGTCTGTCTGGCTCAGGCTGACAAGGGGGATAGAATTTGAATAACACCAGCAGCAAACAAACACTGCTAAATAACTAAGATCCTCTTTGGAGTTGTCTGGAGCCTTCATTTCTTGTTGTCAAATTTCTCTCTATTTCCCTTTGTTCCAACAAGACTAGATTTTGTTAGAATATTTTCAGCCGGAACTTGTAGCATCTTTTCATTTGCTATGAATCGCTGAGCCTCACTTGAAAACAGAGACCAAAGCTCTTCTGAAATGTTATTTAACGTTCTTTCTTTTCAGTGATTTTCTTTTAAGCCCTATAGGCAGTGGAAGTAACTATTAACCTAATAAATCCATTTTAATTTTTTTAAAAATTAGAAAAATACACTATTGTGTTTTGTTTTAAAAACAACTGTGGTGTAAAAGAAACTGTGTGAGTCAATTATTATAATCATTTTCACCCGAAACTAATTTCTGAAAATTGAGGAAATGGCCAATGATGACATTACACACATGGTTGCAACTTGGAGATAAGGCAACTATGACTTCTCCCATCCATATCCACCAGTATTTTTCTCCAGCTGCTTGCCTAGTTTGCCCCAAGAAACAAGATATGCCACATATCTTGGGAGGGGAGGATGGAGAAAAGGACTGGAGAGAAAAGGTGGGGAATGCCTCATCTCTTGACTCAGCAGCAGTTTTAAAGCTAATGGAAATCTCCTGGTGGCAATCTGGCAATCCGTCCTGTTTTTGCAAGCCTTGAGTTGTGTCGCTAGATTCCCTACCACACCCATGAGGCTGTGCTAAAGTCTAACAAAGCAACAGTAGGTTGCTGCCTGGCAGAATCAGAGAAGAGTAGGAGTTGAATGGAAGGAGTTGCTGCACCAACAACAACCAGGCAGCAACTATATGGTTTTACAACTGCCCCTACTGCCTCACGTCTTTCTGGATCATCAGCAGGTGAATTTGCCATAATACACACCAGCCACTGCTTCCTTGTCTCAATTAGAGCTCAGATATAGGAGGCCTTATTCTGTGCCTTCTAAACTAGGCTTCAGCGCTGGTTTATTATTGACTCTGTTAGTAGTGATTTAGGAGAGCCTGGTGTCTGGAGCTGGGCTAGTTATCCAGTCAAGGGGCATTGGTTTCCCGAATTTTGCAGAATCACAGAAATCTGGGGTGGCAGGCTCTCAGTATCCTTCTAAATATATCAAACTCAGCCCAACTTGGTCCTAGTACATGTTAAGGTACCAGTGTGGTTCTCTTCCTCCTATGAAATCCCAGCTTACTCTAGGTCCAGATGCAGAATGGTCCTGACCTCCAGAGAAGATTTTGATAAAGATCTCAATATTCTGATGTGATATGTTGCTCCTCACATATCCAGGCATGTCTACACTACAAACCTATATGAGTTTTGTGTTGCCACATTAACACCATGTTTTCCCCAAAGAGAGTTGTAGTTTGATGGAGTGCTGACCCACACCCCCTTAGGCACCCCTAGCCCCTCTTGCCCTTTTAGTACTGTAGATGCAAGGTCATTTTCATCTGTTGTCAGCCTTGACAATGTAACTTTGTGGACCTGCTTGATGGACTTGGTTGAATTCCATGCCCCCCTGAGTGAGCAGGGGTTGATACTGGCCCGCCTTTTCACCTGCCCTCATGAGGCAGCATAGTAGTGTAGCACAAAGGATAGGCACATACTTAAGTAGTCCAAAAATCCTGTAAGGGGGGAAAGCTGTCATAGTTTGCCATGGTAGCTGCTTTCTTCTTTTCAGCTACGCCTGCATCATTGTTATTTGCCTATCGTAGGACACAGGGACCTAGGTAGCTGGCAGACAGCATTAACCCTGTGGAGAAGTGACTTGGGGGACAGATGTGGCAGAAGAAAAATTCTCTACCTATTTCTCCTATGAAGTTATGCTCTTTTGAATCTTTGATAATCTGCAAATCATTTAGAAAATTTGTGAAGGGCAGAAGACTGCCATCTAACTGATTCACCTTGGAAGATGACAGTAGTATGTATTACATTTTTCACTAAGGGAACAGAGATTGTGTTATCACATGATACAGATGGTGTCACACAGGAGATGTCTGTTAGAACTCAGAGCTGAAGCTAGATTGCTTTAACATATCTTCTAATGTAAGACAGCTTGTCACAGTTTCTGATTTTGCAACAAACCAAAGTACTATGTGTGTGTGCAGGCGTGCACACAGGAACGTGCAGGCGTGCTGTCATTCAATCAATGACTTGGCCTATATTTTATCATCATCTCAAAGCAAAGGTTATAAAATTACTATATCCAGGGCATCCATCTGTATGTTCAGCAACAATGGAGTACTTACAAGTGCTATCATTGTGAGTCACTTCCATAATAGAAAAGTTCTTCCTTAATTTCAGTAAGGAAGCAGAAAGAAAGATTAACATATCAAGCAGGGTATTACTTGTCAGAGTGAAGGAGCGAATGGTGGAATTCAATTCTGCAATGCAGAATGGCACTGCCTGGAAGGAATGCTCCCCCCTGCTAATGCATAAAAAAAACAGCAGTACCCACTCTACTGATTTATGCAACCTTACCCAACCTGGTCCCACCCCCACCCCCGTCATTCTGATCTACAATATGCATCAGCTCCGGCCAGTGTGGCTAATAGTAAGAGATAATGGGAGTTGTAGCCCCAAAGGTCTGAAGGGCACCAGGTTGGGCAAAGCTAATGGGATGGATTATGTTCATCATTTATAGCAATATATTTTTCAGATGCAGGATGTTAACAAAGGCAGCTGGAAACCTCACACAATGAACCGTGTGGGTATGTTTAACAGTGATGCTGATGTTACCACAATAACAATAATGTTTTCTGCTTAACAGCATGATCCCCCTGATTAGACAGTTTGTACAAAGATAGAAAATCTGAAGGAGGGGGAAAACCCAGATCCAGACTTTGTATGAACAAAGAACAGCTTCTGAGTTGGCTGTTCGACTATTGAGCAATAGTAGCTCTGAAAACTCTTTGAACAGGAAAGGAGGTGCCATTAATCAGTCTAAAAGCTTATCATCTTGTTGATTGCCAAAATCATAGAATTTCTCCACCAAAAGCCCTTCACCATTGTCATTAGTGGATGGTGTGGTGGGGCGGTGGCTGTTACGTGACCTCACAGCAGAGTCACAACTGCTTGCAGGGAGGGAAAGTAGGAGGGCTTTATTGGCTGAGGAAGCCGGCGTACAGCTTCTAGGTCATGTGGCCAGCATGACAAAGCCGCTTCTGGCGAACCGAAGCAGCACACAGAAACGCCGTTTACCTTCTCGCCGGAGCGGTACCTATTTATCTACTTGCACTTTGACATGCTTTCGAACTGCTAGGTTGGCAGGAGCAGGGACCAAGCAATGGGAGCTCACCCCGTCATGGGGATTCGAACCGCTGACCTTCTGATCGGCAAGTCCTAGGCTCTGTGGTTTAACCCACAGCGCCACCCACGTCCCAGTAAATACTTAATGTTGCAGTACTGGAGTGACAATCATGTGTGAACAAAACAGCCTTTACAGTAAATGGCAAACATGTATTTTGTCATAAAAGGTCCTTTTGACAAACACACAAACATGCACATACACAGAGCTACTATTGAAGGGAAAGATTAATCAGCACAGTACCTTGATTTTGGCTGTTTGCTGTATATTTAAGAGAGTTTTCCAAGTGAAACCACATCTTTTTTCATTTGCAGTGGATTTTAGGTCTTCTTATCTTTGGAATTTCACAAAAGGCATTGATGGCTACCAACTTGGAGATTTGGACAAATTAAAAGAGATTTGGACAAATTCATGGAGAATAAGGCTGTCAGTGGCTACTAATCAGAGGTGCTGGGTTGTCCCCAAGATTGGGGAAGCTGGCACGGATGACATCACACAAATCTCCCAATGCCATGCAGGCCAGTGCGACCTTGCACCAGGCCACACCGGTCCCTATGGCATCTTCTGACACCATGCAGGCTAGCTCAGCCTTCTGAAATGATGTGCTGGGCCCCTTCAATGTGGGGGGGGGCTAGGCCCCCTTCAAACAAATGTTGAGGGGTCTGAAAGAACCTCCGCTCCCTAGAGTTGGCACATCTGCTTCAAACCCTGATGGCTGTGTTCTATCTTCACTGTCGAAGGCAATATGCTTCTGAATATCCATTACGGGAAATAATAATAATAATAATAATAATAATAATAATAATAATAATAAATTTTATTTATACCCCGCCCTCCCCAGCCAAGGCCGGGCTCTAGCCTAAGTAAGTTTCCCCCTCCAGTACCCAATAGTCATTTGCTTTAAGAAGCCAACGTGTTTTCCGCTCTTCTCACTGCACTGAAATTGACTTGCGCTGATGGGCCTAAGCTGTTTGCAAAGGAAGCAGCTTTGGAAGTGTGGGAGGAAGAAAGAAAGGCAGTACCTATTCAGAAAAGCTTAGGATGAATCTAAATCAGTTCCAAAGCTTCAGAGAACACAAGCCATGCCCCATAGTTTAAGCCTTGAAAAAATTATAAAGTAGGTAAATTGGATTTTTATGGAAATTTCAGCAAAAGGCTTATATTCCCAAGCACCAATATAGTATCTGAATCGTAGTAGAATCCACAAGAGATTTGCTGACTTTAAAAATTCAACACCTTTTTATGCCATCGAGCAAAAAACTAATTTACGTTTTTTTAATCTGTATCGCATAAATAACAAAATTAGATTTTACCCTCTATTGAGTGGCACTACCCTACATTGGCAAAGATGAAGTCACTAGAGAAACATGCCACAGTTGCTGTTCTTCAAGATAAAGAACCAGCTTTTACAGGCGCTGTGCTAAACGGAGATGTTAGAAGCTGAGTAAATGTTGGAAGAAAATACGTAAATATCAGGGATATCTCCTACTCTGAAATGGTTACAGTACTGAACTATGCTACAATCTACACAGTCCATTCTGGACCAGACCAGGGATGCCTCGAGCATCAGGGCCCCTGATCACAAGCAAGGTGAGCAGAACACATGTTTGCCCCAATCCTGTGAATGACTGTGCCTTCGACTTTGGACAAAAGATGAAGAAAATTATCTCCAGGTGAATGAAGGGGAAAGACCTAGGCTGAAACACCATTGGGTAATGCAATATCCTTTTCTTCCCTGTGCCAGAAATGGATTGTAATCTAATTCCCAGCATCCTCAGTTGGAAGGAAATGACAGGACACCATTCCCTCTGATGAAGAATGCCCTCAGGTGTCTTCTGTCTCTTTGGGGACAGCACATACAACACCACGTTTCTCCTGGGGATGCTGGTCCTTGTAATCCCAATCTAATCCTTGGCATGAAAGGCCCTTCAGGGGAATCTGGGGAAAGGCAGGTGGAAGGTGGAAGTGGCAGCTGCAAATACTTCTCAAGCTCCTTCAAGGGAGGAGGCGCCTGCTTTCAGGGTTGCACACAAGGATGTTAAATGTGTAGGAAAAGCCCTACTGGATTAGAACCAAAGACCAACCCTGTCCGGCATTCTGTTCTCACAGTGACCAGTCATATGTCTTGGAGGACTCCACAAGTAGGATGTGAGTAAAACTGCACTCCCCTAGTAACTAGCAATCAGAGGTATATGCTTCCTTTCTCATAGTAGCTAATATAGCCATCATAACTAGCAGCCATTAATCCAACAGCAGTATTAGCAGCGGTAGTAAGAGCAAGTACAGTGGTACCTTGGGTTAAGAACTTAATTCTTTCTTGAGGTCCGGTCTTAACCTGAAACTGTTCTTAACCTGAGGTACCACTTTAGCTAATGGGGCCTCCTGCTGCCACCATGCTGCCGGAGCACGATTTCTGTTCTCATCCTGAAGCAAAGTTCTTAACCCGAGGTACTATTTCTGGGTTAGCGGAGTCTGAAACCTGAAACGTCTGTAATCCGTGGTACTACTGTATTATTCTCTAAGAAAGGAAAGACATTTTTGTCAACTTTCAGGGGTAAGAGCACTGAATTCTAGTAATGTCCAGGAGGGGCAGTAGAATTGGTAAGAAAAACTAGCAGAGACTGCTTATGCTCTGTTTTTCTTTTTAAAAACTTGAAGCTGCTTATTTTCCTTTTACCCTAAATGTAATGTTCCTTAGTCATGCCAGAGTGATTCCAAGCAGACACAATCCCAATACAGCCGTACCTTGGAAGTCAAACAGAATCCATTCCGGAAGTCTGCTCAACTTCCAAAAAGTTTGGAAGTCAAAGCGAAGCTCCTGCAGCCATTTGGAAGCCAAGGAAGCCACGTTGGATGTCCGGCTTCCAAAAATAGTTCGCAAACCAGAACACTTACTTCCGGGTTTGCGGTGTTCAGGTGCCAAAATGTTCAAGAAATAAGCTGTTCGAAAACCAAGGTACAACTGTACACTAAAATTGCTGGGCAAGTTGCCATTAACTTTTAAAAGGCTGTAGACTGCTCCTGTAGTGGTTTCACACGCTGCACAGCAACAAACCCAGGTTTCCCACTAAGTAGAAAAATGTATCTAAATCCTGACTTTATGATGAGGTTCACTGTATGATGCACAAGTTTTCAAATACCTGTTTGCCACTTGTACACATTAAATTTGCATGTCTAATTTTAGAAATCTTAGGTATACACTAGAAAAAATGCATTCGGGGGCCCTAGCAAGAAGACTATCCTTCAGTCTTGGTTCAGCTCTCTAACAGAAATAATAATAGTACCTTTCATTTTTTGAAAAGGATAAATTGCAGAAACATTTCCTTCGCACACAAATGCAAATCAAACACAAAGTCAAAAGAATAAAAGTGTCAGAAAACCTGGAGAGAAACTACTATTAAATGTTCTGAAGCAACTACCAGTATGGCAAGGGCACCTGCTGAATTGTAAATATCAAAGTTTATCTCGTAAAACTCGGCAAATTCCTGGTCAAGTTAAATTCTTCACGTTTTCGCACAACATACCATTCGACTACAGCTTTAATAACCTCTCTTAAAAAATACAACTGTGAAAGGAACGTTTTGCCCTCCTGCCATAAGTAGGAAATTTAGGAGGTGCAGCTCAGGCACTTAACTGCACATAATGCACTTATCCGCAAGGCAATCTTCCTTTCCTTAGGAGTCTGCATACTTTAAAAACTTACATACATCATAAAAAACCTGGCAATCTTCAACTGCTTCTGCTTCCTTAACATCATAGTCTGAATCACCAAACACGATTTCAAAATGCTTTTCATACTTAAAATAAAAATCCTAGTTAAGGAATAATGAGACATTTACCTATTGAATCCCTCCTGAGTCAAGTGGGGTCTTTCTTTCCATGTTTATTTTTGGTCAAGACTTGTTAAGAGTATTGATTCAAGCCAGCATCTTTCCAAGTCCTACATCTTTTCCCAGTTACCAGTTCTAAATATGTTCATGTTGTGAATATTGGCAGTTATGCCATAGAGGGGGGTGTTGAGAGCCTTTTTAATGCTTTCAAAATGGTTCAGAACTGGCAAATCAAAGAAAAGCTGTGTTAATACGACCTGAGCCCTGCAAAGGTTTGTCCGGTTCCTTCAATTGATATGTAAACTTTCACTTTTCTCATCTCTAAACTTTCTGGTCACGTGCTCCTGTCCTCAGCCCATTGTCTGTCATAGAGTTAACCAAAATTACCAGATTCACCATTACCATCTTAAGACCCACTCATACCTGGAATAAGCCCTGGTTCCAGGATTCTCTGAGAAAGAGGAGATACAGTCAGAAACATTGCTGTTGGTATGTCTACTGATCTTTCTGCGGTCATAGCAGCAGCTGCAGTTGGGCGTGCCCCACTCCCACCAGTAAATATATTCATTGCCAACTGGAACACACCTCTGCCCCATCCGAGCCCCTCTATCGTCAGTGGATCTGAGATTTAAGTCACTCTGTAACTGAAGCCTGCAGACTAGACATGTCCACAAACATAGCCTTATTCAAGCATTCCCCTGAACATGTGAATGTTGAAAAGGTGGTTGAGGCACCACCCACATCCCCAGGAATACAGATTCCTCTTTAGACTGTTGTGTGTTTAGCTCAAAGACCTGCAGAGGCTTTCTGCTTGCAAACCTCCCAGCAATTGGAAACCCAGATAAGGCAGAGGTTTCTAAGCCTGTTCAGTAGACCATCCATAGAAACCTTCTGCATACCTGTCATGGTATTGACAGAGAATGAAGGGGAGGAGAAGAGACAGGCAGAGGAAGGGGGGCAGGAAGTGGCGGTGGAGGAAAGAAGGGAAAGCCAGGAGGAGGGACAGCTCACAGATGTTGGACCAGAGCCTCAACACCGCACAGGAAGTTCTGGTACAGACAGTGAAACAATGCCTGTTCCGTCTGCCAAGGAAAGGAGAGTGTTAAAGAGGAGGGGACAGAGACATCACATGAAAATTCCACACCTTTTCTGTTGGAGAAGGGGCGGGCATAAGGCACTCCCAGAATCTGAGCCGGAGGATTCGGATGCATGATTGCAACGTGCTGCTTGTACATATGTAAAATAAAGACTGTATATATGTACCTCTGAGTGAGCAGAAGCATTTCTTGCGGAGAACATTCACAAGCCATCACAATACCTAACCTGTGCAGGTCTAAATGGCAGTGATGTTGGGGTGGGTCCTGGATGTACTACCTGCCCACGACTCCATTTTTAGCCCTTGTTTGTTCAGTCAAATGACCAAACAGGGTTCTTATCCTGTCCTTTTACTGTTTCCTCTTTCAATCTCCTTATCCAGAAATTGAACATCTACAGTCTCCATCACTGCAAGCCCACAAACAAATCGTATGTGATTTTTGTTTTTAGTCTAGCAGCCATTGCTGCCCTTTCTTTCTTCCTTATAATATTTTGTAGATGGACCTCAATTCCAGTTGCCTTGCAAGTAGGTTATGTGTAAGTTTTATATTATGCCAAGAACCTTAGGAACAGTTTCAGGAGCCCTAGAAAGGCTTTCAATTTTCATAACCCATAAGTGGGTCTTTCCTTCCCACCCATTTGTTTAAGTGCTTTAGCAAAGTGCTTCCCAGCTTCCTTTTGTTGCCTTTATTCTAGGTCCTAGGAGTGGTTGAAGAAGTGCTTGAGAATGTGGGAGCCTCTTTGCAGAATTACTTTTTAATGGCCAGTTTCCTTCTACTGCTAAAACACACAGGCTCTGAATTTTTATTTTTCTATTTTTTGCTTCAACTGATAAATTGTGAAGTGTTAAAATTGTATCGAAAAGTAATTAAAGGTAAACAACTTTTCACAGAAGAGGAAAGAAAACACTTGAAGGTTCAATTTGCCTTCACTGTTTTGAGAACACACCACTCAATTAAAATATGCAGCAACTTTTTCTTCAGCAGGTGAAACATGAAACATGACTGGTTTCACTACAAGCATCACACCTTTCCCTTCCCTAATCCACATTAGGGTGATTTTTAAAATTAAGCAAATCCTGATCTCCTGATAGTCAGTCCCCACTTGACATCCATCATACTGTTTCCCTCACAATACAGGAAGCTGACACCGTGCCTGTTGCATTGTGGGAGAAAGAAAATGGTGTGTCAGAGAGCAGACAGTTGGCAATGCATCTGCAAGCCCATTTTGAACATGTGTGTGGTGGAGGCGGCAGTGTCTGTTGCCTGTAGGAAAAGAGAGATAGAAACTTTAAAGGGAGCTCTTGGAGCACTTCACAGCAAAAACAGTTTTCAAACATGACTTGGCAGGTTCAAAGGAGTGCAGAATCCTGAATATAACTATGTTCTGATATGCACCTTAGAGACTAAATAATGTTGGTTCTCTGATTTACCAGGGTTCTTAAATGACTGGGGAGGTGCATGCTAACAGTTTGTAGAGGAGGATGGCAACAGAGTTGGTGGGGCAAGCACAATCCCCTTTACTTCCTCCTTCACACAATGTTAATTACATGGAGAAGCAAATGTATGCAGACAGCTTATGTATCTTTTGAATCAGAGCCTTGGACACTTCTTTGCTTCCTCCAAAATGAGGCATGCTGTTATTCTGTTGGATTACCGACGTCAGTTTTAATTAAAAATAGGAGTTAAGTAAAAATGCTAACTGCTTTGCTACTCTCGGAAAGGTTTTAATTTATACCACACTATATTATCAAATTGAAATGAAGGCTATGTGTGCTAGCGTTCTAATTTGACAGCAAAATCCTTGCACAAAAGCCCTGGTTTTCAAACTTCCAGCCCACAGGGCATCCTTTCCACTTTGATTTCCTGCCAAGGAACCTATTTGCATTTGCCACAGAATCCCTGTGAATGGCATAGGGCCCTGAGGAATATTTTATGGTGTGCCCCCCAGTATGTGTAGAGTTGAGACCAGGCCTGTTGGGTTTACTTCTTGCTCCACAAGTGTGCACTCTGGGGTGTGACCAAAAAGGAGCCTCAAGGCCAAACCTGGATGTGGCATTGTGAATAGCAGTCATTGGGGATGATTCTGGCTGAGACCATGGTGGGGCAAAGGGTTAAAGTCTCCCTCACTCCCCACCATGGTCCTGTTCTGGCTCAAATCTCCCCAGATGTTTGGTAAATAAAAATCACCAAAGCAGTGCCAACTACATGAAACTAACATGTCCAGTTTGAACCTAATTTAATATTTGGAGGGAATGCATCCTGCCACTGATCCTTTTTTACTCCATGCATTTCCACAGTAACACCCATAACCAAAATACATGATGTGACATTATCAAACTCTTGCATTTTCTATCTGAGAAGGGTGATATCTCAGTGCTGGAGCATCTGCTTTGCATGCAGAATTTCCTAATTTCCAGCATCTTTGTGTAGGGGTGGGAATGTTCCCAGTCTGAAACCCTGGAGAACCACTGCCTATCAACTATTCCAGTGTTTCCCAAACTCGGCCCTCCAGCTGTTTTTGGACTACAGTTCCCATCATCCCTGACCACTGGTCCTGCTAGCTAGGGATGATGGGAGTTGTAGTCCAACAACTACAGCTGGAGACCCAAGTTTAGGGAACACTGGCTTGGACAATACCAAACTAGATGGCCTCATGGTCTGACTCCATATAAGGCAGGTTCCTATGTTCCTATGCTCCAATCCATTGGTTTCTCTTTGTACCATGCAGAGAAATACCACGATTTGTCATGGTATTAATTGCTTCTGCTAAACCTTACCAGGTAGACAAGAGGGGATCAACAGCAACATCCTATCTCTTAGTGTCTACTAAGTCCCTAAGTAAAGGCCTAACAAAGTCTCTTACAGGCGTCTTGTCTGCTTTTACTGCCTTCTCACTGAGGAACACCTGATAAAATTCCATGGAGCCTCAGAGGTCCCAGGAAAACAATTTTAAAAACAGCACAGTAAGGGATTTATTTCAGGAACGGAGCATGGAGGAAAGGATTAAATAATGGCAGATGAATCCAACAAGTAACAAACAACTTGCACTAAAATCTCTGTGTCTTGCTGTGCTTCCCAAACACCCCTACAGTGCTGCTACCATTAATGGCCACAAACGTGAAAGGTGTGCACTCAATTTATTTTACATGCTTTAAGGTGATTTATTGGAACCATTTCCCATGCTAAAGTTTAAAAAAAACAACCTGCAGCAATCAATGACTGCACTAAAGAGATTGCTTCTTGCCTTTGAGTTCACATCTGAGTGCAGATCTCAATCTTGTGTTAAATTTCGAATCCTAAACTCACCAAAAGTAATTTATGGGGCTTTTATAAGCATCATCCTTTCCCACTCCAGCATTTTTAATGTTCCTGTTGCAGAGTTTCCAGGTTTGAAAGTTTTGTATATTTTAGCTCTGTGTTTTTCAGGCTGGTATAACAGGGAATTTCTGATTAGGCTGCCAGGAAAGTTCCACTATTCAGGTAATTATGTTGGGTTACTGAAGCATGGACTTTCAAGGTCACATCAGCTGATGGTGGAACATACATGCCTGGAACAAGGGATATGGAGACAGGATTGACTGCAAAGTTCCTGTGGTCTATGGCAATTGCTTCCTTTCAGCCATTAATAATGCCCCACATAGGTTCACACAAAGGGTGATAGCCATCATTAGTCACATGCAGAATCAAAGAATTGAAGTGTTGGAAGGGATCCCAGGGGTCATCTAAATCCATCCGCTGCAATGCAGAAATCACAGCTAAAATATCCATGACAAGTGGCCATCCAACCTCTGTTTAAAAACCTCCAATGAAGGAGAGTCCACCACCTTCCGAGGCACTGTGTTCCATTTTTTAATAGCTCTTACTGTCAGAAAGCTGAAATCAATGGTCTCAAGTGACAAAACTCTAGTAATTTCTGTTGCATCTGCTTTAAGGTTGGCTATCAGGTTTCTATGCAATTGCAGGGTGTGCAAGAACAACCCAGTCACACAAGTTGGGCCACTATAACATGCTTTTTTCCTCACTGAAACAACTCCCTCAGCTCTGCTGAGGTAAATACTGTTGAGAAATGGAACAGATTGCCTTGAGATGTGGTGGACTCTCCTTCTCTGAAGGTGTTAAGAAAGGGCTAGATCTATATCAAACAGGGATGCCACAGCTGCATCCTTCACTACAGATCTTGCATTGAACAGGATCAGATTACCTCTAAAATCCTGTTCTACTCTCTGATTTGATTGATTTGATGTGATTTGATTATTTAATTTCTATACTACTTAATATGTTAAAAATATATCGAAGGGGTGTACAAAAAAGAAGCAACAACAGCAACTTAAGCAAAATATTACATATAAAAATGTTACATTACTACAAAGTTACACACACACACATACACACACACACACACACTCACTCATGGGTTCTCATCCAGGTTCCAAACAGCAAACATCACCCTAGTATCTCACTCTAGACTTCCATCTGTACTTGATTATATATGGGGATGGAGGTATTATTATTCGTAGTAGTTTTAGTAGTAGTATTTTATTAAATTTGTATACCAGCCTTCATCCAAAGGTCACAGGGTGGTTCTAAACATAAAAATTCAAAATGAGAACACAAAATACATAATAAAACAAAAACCATCCAATAACACCCCCCCCACACACACACTCAAGCACATTTAAAAGGCCATAGAATGTTTAATCAGCCAAAGGCCCGGTTATAGATAAACATTTTTTTAGCATGGTGCCTAAAGATATGAAAGGAAGGTGCCAGGCAAGGCTCCCTGCTTTTGGATCCTTTTATTCTGTCCCCCCCCCCCCCCCATAATTTGTTTTCTGCCCTGGGCTCCTTTGGGAGGAAAAGTAGGATATAAATTTAATAAATAATAGCAGCAGCAGCAACAACAGAATTCATCAAGTCATGCAATATATGCAAAAACAAAAGCCTTTGTAGTAGAATGTGTGTGTTCACCAAACATTCTGCTGTAACTATGCCTTCCTACTAAAAGTGAGTAACTATGATCCTCCTGCCACATATGTAAGTGTTAAGAAAATTTGCAAATGCTTGATAGATTTCTACAGCAAATGTCTTTGGTGTTAAAAAAAACCCTCTCTCCATCTGTCTTTTCGTGGCTAGAATATCTCCAGCAGCTGGCCTGCTAATTGTGATGAAAACTGGTACAACATTTGCAACCACTTTTTTCTACACACATTCTGGGTAGCATCCAATGGGAACTTCAGTGCATAAGCCCTGCTGACCTGCACATGAGATGATCTTCTGTATATTGGTTGCGTTTCAGCGTGTCTCATATTTGAGACGTTGTGAATCCGCTCTATACAACAGAAAATGAACAGAGTGCTCTCACAATGATAGCCTCCTCCCATTTTAAAACAAGCATTTATCCATAGGAAAAAGCATAAAGACTGAAACAAACCATTTCTATATTCCTACATCCCTAATTGGGAAAAGGGTGGCGCTGTGGGTTAAACCACAGAGCCTAGGACTTGCTGATCAGAAGGTCGGTGGTTCAAATCCCCACGATGGGGTGAGCTCCCGTTGATCGGTCCCTGCTCCTGTCAACCTAGCAGTTTGAAAGCACGTCAAAGTGCAAGTAGATAAATAGGTACCACTCCAGCGAGAAGGTAAATGGTGTTTCCGTGCACTGCTCTGGTTTGCCAGAGACGGCTTAGTCATGCTGGCCACATGACCTGGAAGCTGTACACCGGCTCCCTCGGCCAATAAAGCGAGATGAGAACCACAACCCCAGAGTCGGCCACGACTGGACCTAATGGTCAGGGGTCCCTTTACCTTTACCTTACACCCCTAATTGCATGTAATATTTAATTCAAAACAAAGAGCATAGCCCAACCAAAGTTATGCTACTTTCGCTCTCATTAATTTCTATGGGAGAGAGATAATCATATGACCCTATCTCACAGTACTTAATTCAATGTATTTATATTTAAGGCTGTGACAAATTTCTCCATCATCATTAATGTGGAATGACTCACTTCCTCTTCTAAAGTGGATCTGTGTTGTTGTTTTTCTTCCATAGCCTGATATTTCAGTTTCACAATAACAGCTTTCATAGCTTTAGAAAATTGAAAGGTCTTGAATATATAATTAGTGTGAAAAATTGTTCACATCCTCTAACTCTGCAGCTGCAGTCAGGTCAACAGTGGTGCAGAAAGTAAGGCCAAACCCCTGATTGAAGACCCTTTGTGCCTGACATCCTATGAGCCCAACTAGATTGGTGTCACCAAAAATGTGCAACTTTTTAAATATAAAAAGAGCTGTCTGGCTTAAGGTGGTGGAGCATCAGGACCCAAATAGCTCTGTCTTACTTGTATTTATGAAATATACTCGGAGTCGAGTGTGGATTTCATGTTCTTTATTCAGATCATAGTAGTGAGGAATGAACGTTTCCCCAAAATATCTGCTTTATATACATTATTTACACAATGGGCCGCACCTGATTGGCTAATTCCGGGATTCTTCTGTAGGCCAATCAGGTTGCGGATTCACTTCCACCTGGAGCTGGATTGGGTGGCTCCTGCAGACCAATCATACTGCTGCATTGTTCTAGGACCAATCAGACTGCTGCATTTTGGATCCTATTCAACTCAGTACATAACACCTTAGGACTAGCAGAACATAGTAACTCAATTAGGTTGTCTGTTCTTGTCATATAGAGTTGGATCCAGACTTGCATAAGTGGAAGTCTACTTACACAGTAGGGTTTTCACTCCCCTTACTCTTCACCATAGCTGTCAACTTTCCCCTTTTTTTAAGGGAAATTCCCTTATTCCGAATAGGATTCCTCGCAAGAAAGGGGAAAAGTTGACAGCTATGCTCTGTGGAATTGATTTATTGGCGTGACCCCGCTAATTGATTTACGGTCCACAATTAGCTCTTTATGCCCGGCGCGCTTCCTCCGAGCTGCGCCACTCAGCTCCGTCTCCAGTAGCTCTCCAGTCACGCCTCAGCAGAGTTGAACACAGCAGCGAAAACTGTCACGTAGCTTCACTTAGCTTCAGACAAACACACACAGAGACCAGGTTTGTCCATTTCAGTTCTTTATTCCGACATTCCCCAGGAAATCCCTGGGCTCACCGCAGCCATGACAAAACTGCGACCTCTTCCCTCAGAGACCAGAGGGGAACAGAAACGAAACTCCCCCCAGCTCCTCCCAGCTTCGAAAGCTGACGTCAGAATGTTGAGGCATCATGGGAACAACTTAACCTGTTAAGTTCCAAACCCAACACCCCCTCTTGCCGAACCATTCTGACAAGACCTTTTTGAGTTCAACACCTTTCCCTTTGCCTTATGCCACTTCCCGGCATCTTTCCCAGGCACCTGTTGAACCCCTTCAACACTCCCAGAATCACACTGTGCGACACTTTTCCACGCACTTGTGACCTGATACCCTACTGACCCATTTGGGCCAGCAGTTGTGTCTTCTCCGTCAGATTCCTCCCCCTCTGACTTGACACCCTGTTTGTGAGCTTTCTCCATTACGCTAACCGGAGATGAAGCCTCACACCTGGACACTCCTTTCACAACCTTTGGAGATGCCCAGACCTGCCCTGAACCCTGATCTTGGACCTGGTCCCCATCACCGGGTTCTGAACCCTGATCCTGGACCTGGTCCCTATCACCGGGATCAGCCTCTGGCTCCCTTTCCTCCTCAGAATCAGACAGACATTCTGAGAGAAAATCAGGACCATCCCTGAGTCTTGAACACCCATCCTGTTCACAGAACTCAGCCTGCTTACTGACCAGCAGCTTGGTTTGATCACCCTCTGGGTATGCAAACTTCCACCCATTGGTTGCAGGATCATATCCACAGAAGATCATTTCCTGAACCTTTGGACCACCTGCCTCAAAGAGCTCAAAGGGCTCTTTGGCTACCCTCCCAAACCCGGGAAAACCATGTACCTGTGCACCCTTGCATGCCCTGCACCCTAGGGACCTCCCACATTTCCGGAGTTTGTACCCTTTTGTGCACCTGTGCAACTTTTGCACATGACTGGGAACCTTAGCACACTGCGCTAAGGTTTTCCAGCATTCCCACCACCCTCCAGAGGTGACTCCAGAACAAAGAGATTGTTCTGCCCCCTTTTCACGTTGGCCACTTGTTTCCCCCCTCTGAAAATGGAACAGGTGTCATTTTCAAAGCAAATTTTGTATCCCTGCTTCATTAGAGCTGATACAGATAACAAACAACAATTCAGTCCCGGCACAACGTAGACCTCTAGCTCCTCCTGTAAAGGAGAAAAAAACATGTTAGCCACAGCAGAAACCGACTTTCTCATTCCGTCTGCTAACATCACAGTTGTTCCTGTTGAAACAGCCCTGCAGTTCCGCATTTCGCCAGCAGGCTCGCTTAGCAGGTGACGACCAACAGCAGTATTCAAAACCCAGCGCGTCACCGTGTCCTGGCTGGAGTTGTTCTTCACAGTTGCCATAGAAGCAGTGATAAGAAAACAACCCTCCCCAGCGTCTGAACCACGTCCTTCCCTTGCGTTCCCACGCTGGCCTCCTCTCCGAGACTGATTCCCATGGGAACTCAGCTGGTTGACCTTGGGACCTTCCTGCCCAGCTGTCTCCGCTCTCCATGGGCAGCAACGACGAACTCCAGTGGAAAAACACTGCCCGGGGCTCCTCCCAGCTGGCCTCCTTCTCCTGCTTCCGGAAAAGCACTCCTTGCCAGCTCCGCCCCCTCTGGCCTGGCTCCCACTGCGGCTTTCTGGGAACCTGCTTTGTTGACATTCCACTCCAGCACGCACAGTGGACAAGCCTTTACACTTGCCTTTGGAATCCTTCGCCCCCCCGATCTGCTCACTAGCACTCCTTGAGGCTAAATCATCAGGAACAGGGGCTGCAGCCATCTCTAGGCTTTTCTCAATACTTTTCCAGGGCTCTGGCCTCCTGCTGAAGCTTCACAGCACACGCAGCACATCCCCAGCAGCCCTTGCTCAACTTCTTAGAGTGAGCATTTCAAACGCAATGTCCTCCAAGACCTGGCTGCCTGCCATTGTCTTCCGTTCTCCCAAGGGGCCCCAAGCTGTACTCACAGATCACAAGCTCCTCCGGCACCCATCCGTGGGGAAACGATTTTCCAGCTGCTCTCAGCTCCGCAGCTACTCCTTTGCCTCCTAGCAACAGGCAAAAACTCCTGCCAGCGTCTCTGCTTCAGACCGCAGACTTCAAACGCATTCCGGCACTTGCGTTGCTCTGAACCGCAACCTCAAAGCGTTCCTGTGACAGTTTTACGATCGGTGATTAAGGGCCCATAACCTGTGGAATTGATTTATTGGCGTGACCCCGCTAATTGATTTACGGTCCACAATTAGCTCTTTATGCCCGGCGCGCTTCCTCCGAGCTGCGCCACTCAGCTCCGTCTCCAGTAGCTCTCCAGTCACGCCTCAGCAGAGTTGAACACAGCAGCGAAAACTGTCACGTAGCTTCACTTAGCTTCAGACAAACACACACAGAGACCAGGTTTGTCCATTTCAGTTCTTTATTCCGACATTCCCCAGGAAATCCCTGGGCTCACCGCAGCCATGACAAAACTGCGACCTCTTCCCTCAGAGACCAGAGGGGAACAGAAACGAAACTCCCCCCAGCTCCTCCCAGCTTCGAAAGCTGACGTCAGAATGTTGAGGCATCATGGGAACAACTTAACCTGTTAAGTTCCAAACCCAACATGCTCCTCACTACAACCTCACTGTGTCCCTGGAAAACTACTCCTATGCTGTTTGGCCAACTCTTGACTCAACCCAGAATTCACAGCAATCAATGACAGTTTTATTAAGGTGGTCAATTCCATAGTTCTGCTTTTATAACATAATAAGAGCCTGGTTAGCCTTCATGGTGAGTGTATATGTGCAGGACATTGTTGCACATTCTGGAGAAAGATTTATGGAGGGGGAGTGGAGATATGCTGGATTCATAGGGCATTTGATGATGAGCTAGACGAGGGGTAGCCCATGTGGTGCCCTTCAAATGTTGGAGTATAACTCCTATCGTAAGAACATAAGAAAAGCCTGCTGGATCAGGACAATGGCCTATCTCATCCAGAATCCTGTTCTTATCGTGGCCAACCAGATGCCCCTGGCAAGCCTACAAGCTTGCACAGGAGCACCATGGTGACTGGGCTTGATAGAAATTGTAGTCAAATAAACTATGGACATTGGCTATCCTTGAGCTAGACCAATGCCAGTTCTAAACCGGAACCTTCATCAACCTCACATCTCTCACACAGTGAGTCTCAGACTCAGAGACAAGAATGACAATGCTGCAAAAACAGTTGCAGTAGGAACGGGGGATGGGGACCCCACCACATGCCTCTGGATCTAGTGGTAATAACAGTGTAGAGGTAAACAATACAGCTATTATGTTCTTGCATGCTGTCGGTGTTGCCACCAAGGGCCAAAAACAATGGATGTCGGAATTCCCCAGGGTGCTAAATTTTTGGAAGAGATCAAAATTGACAGATGTGTTGTGGTGTGCAGGCCTGATATGTTTATTCAGTAGTCTTACAAGAAACTGCAAGTCTATACATATTAGGGGAAATGTGTATAAAGTTTCATGCAGTCTATAAAACAACAACAGTAACAACAAAAGCCAAACATATGTGGAAATAGGGTGACCCAAACTTAAGACTTGAAGAATGAGTGGAATTGTGATTGACAGATTGTCCATCGTTAATCACATTCATGCTTGGTAGTTTTAGAAGTGCTGCGGTATGGAATGGAAATATGATGTAAATATATAAAATAAATCTATAGTTTTACAAGAACAAAAAACTATAGCTATTCATCTAAAAGCATGTTATGTGTGAAGACCCCCTCCTTTGGAAAGAGTTAAATTTTTATACTATGATTATGATTTTCCAACCAGGGCAAGGCAATAAAAAAATCAACTGAAGCATATTGCCCCATTTTCTTAATCCATGAATATATATGTATAGTATAAAACTCAATATAATCACTGGCTTTTACACAAATAGAGATTTAAAAGGATTTGTATCTCCTAAACTCCAAACAATACGAAAGCACTGAATATTATCCAACACAATAAGGAATTCAATAAGTACTTGGCAATTGTGGAACTTGATGGGGGAACGGCCTTTGATCATTTGCAGTGGTGTTTTCTGAACTCAGTACAGAAACAAATGGGCTTTGGGTCTGGATTAGAATTGGCAACAGATCCTTGAGATATAGCGGAAGCTATACATGTATACTCAGAAGTAACTTCCACTGAGTTCAGAGGTCCTTACTTACTTGGAGTTGCAGCCATAGGAATCCAAAAGCATGGATTTTACTGAATGGCATTCCCTTGGTTTGAATTTAGAAGTGTGGGAGATCCAAACAGACTTCCCATCCTCATCCTCTTTGTTTCCAAAAAGACCAAAAAAGGAGGCGGCATAAGCTTTCAATCAGTTCCTCAGTGACACAGTCTTATTTAGTGGAGGAACAATTAAGATCTTTGATTCTTATTAATGTGTATAGGAGACTCTCAGGATTCAAAGTAAATTATGTGCTGACTATTTTGGCAAGGATACCAAATTTAAATGGGCCTGCTTATGAGATATGTGTACCATTGGTACAAATTAGGATGTGCAAGAAAATAAATGTTTCATTCGTCAATTCATTTTATGGCATGTTTTTATTAAAATCACATGCATTTTGCATTTCATTCTGTTTAATTTATCAGTCTCATTCATTTTAGAATCCCATTTATTTTAAGGGAAGATCCAGTCACCCATCTGATACCTGTAACTCTGCTTTTTATAAGTCAGGCTTGCTACTCATATTCAAGTGTACCAGACTTGGCAAATTTCAGACACAAGAGAGAAAAGTGCCCCTCTTTTACAAGCAATGTCAAAATGCACATCAGGCTCAATAGCCTAAATAGCTTTCATTGGGAGACCCACATGGTCTTTCTAGATGTTCTACTGTTCTCCCCTACCCACAAGGAACTTTGAGCTCAGCATTGTGGTTGGAAAAGTAAAATACAAATATTGAATCAAATAAAATCAAAAATCAAACCAGATCTGCAAAATTTCAGACAGGCAGGAGAAACGTACACATTTTATAAACATACCAGATACAGTTTTATTTCCAAGTGAACTAACAGAACTCTCAAGCGAACATAAAAAGCTGAGATAGCCGTGTTGGTCCATAACAAATTTTATAGTTGGGGAATATGCATAGCAGATGAGCAACCAGGGAGGCAGAAATGGGTGCCTGGTTTCAGCAGCATACTTTGGTACCAGGCACGCACAACAAAGGAGCAGACTAAAAACTCAGACTTAGCATATGAAGATAGGAGTGAGATGGGAAGAAAAGTCATTGCATTCTTTTTTTAAAAGGGCTTATGTAACCGCCACCCAAACAACTCTCCAAGACCTACCACAATACAGTGGTACCTCAGGTTAAGTACTTAATTCGTTCCGGAGGTCCGTTCTTAACCTGAAACTGTTCTTAACCTGAAGCACCACTTTAGCTAATGGGGCCTCCTGTTGCTGTCGCGCCGCCGGAGCACAATTTCTGTTCTCATCCTGAAGCAAAGTTCTTAACCCTAGGTAATATTTCTGGGTTACCTGAAGCGTATGTAACCCGAGGTACCACTGTAAATGGTGTACAGTGGGGTGGGGGCTTGAGAGAATAAAGATCAGTCCTAACATGATAATTACAAAGAAGATGGGTGCATGTGATAGGAGCAAGAACAGGTTTAAAATGTTAAATGGCACTGTGTAACAGGTACCCAAGCAAACCTTGTCTCCCTAAAAGCTCTGCCAGATCAGGCCAAAGGCTGACCTAATCCAGCGTCCTGTTCTCACAGTGGCCATGCAGGTGCACGTGGAAAGCTCTCAAGCCTCACCTAAGTGCAGTGGCTCTAGAATAGATCAACACCATCAAGGGATTGGAGTCCTCCTTGCACACTGTTGTGTTGAACTATCTAACTCTCTGTGTGTAATCTTGAACACTGTTAATTGTGAGCAGCAGTCGGGAGACCAGGGTTCAAATCCTCACTCAGCCATGGCCCGTTTGGGCCAGTCACTATCTTGTAACCCAACCTACCTCACAGGGATGTTGTAAGGATAAAATGAAGAGAAGCATATGTGCGACTAGGGCTCCTTGGAGGAAGGTGGGAAAGAAATGTAACAAAATAACAACAAGTTAGATGAATCTCTGTAACATTTGCAGGCACTGAAGGCACTCTCCCTGCTCTTCAGCTGAGATAATTGGTACAAAATGATGATGTATGTATGTATGTATGTATGTATGTATGTATGTATGTTTACTGCACATGTTGCCTTATTGCCTTGCCTCAGATCAGCCTACCACAAACAACATTGGAAAAAAAGTATGTATAAAAGCCAATAATAAAATCCACAGACCAGCACATAAGCTCTAGAAAATTCTCTAAATTGGCCCTTCCCAGGACCAGATCCTGATCCTTATGTATGACTGTAAAGAGTATTTCTTCTTTTAGTCAATTTTTATATACAACGTTCACATTATAATGATGGAGTATCCCTAAGCTCACATCAACCACTGCTTTGTGGCGGTTTTTTTACCTGCAATTTCCATGCATTTAAAAAATGGAAAATAATGTCCATTTATGGTTATAGATACCGAACACTTCTGATTTGCAAACAAGTAGGATTCTACTGCTTTCCATAGAAATAGGTTGAAGTTGGTTTTATGACAATAGAAGTTCAAGAATCAAAAGCAGTTTAATGGAGTATTAACAGGCTACAGGCTCAAAAATTGGCCAGCCCCACTCACAATCCAGGAGCTGAAATCCAATTTCTTTTCTAAGCACTACTTAAAAATGTGTGCTTTAAATAGTGCATTGCTAACTGTGAAAGCTACTCAACTGACCTTTGTTCTTGCTGCTGCTGTTGGCATCAATACAAAGCATAATTTATAGTGAAACTATACCTCTAAAGATATTTGCTGTCAGAAAGACTGTTGGATCGTGCCTTGATCAAAATGCCTGGTTTCCTGCATGGTGAACCTGGGAAGTGTTTAATTATTATAGAATCATAGAAATTCTAGCTTGTCAATATGCTTCTTAAATTGTTGTGCCCAGAACTTCACACAGTACTCTGTGTATGGACCAAAGCAGAATACAGGCATACCTCGGGTTAGATGTGCTTCAGGTTGAGCGTTTTCAAGTTACGTTCCACGGCGACCTGGAAGTAACGGAGTGTGTTACTTCCGGGTTTCGCTGCTCACACATGTGCAGACACTCAAAATGATGTCACACACATGCGCGGAAGCGGCAAAACATCAGACGCGCAGTCGCGTCTTACGTTTTACTCAGGATGC
This sequence comes from Podarcis pityusensis, assembly GCF_964106645.2. Lineage (NCBI taxonomy): Eukaryota > Metazoa > Chordata > Lepidosauria > Squamata > Lacertidae > Podarcis > Podarcis pityusensis. The sequence continues at coordinate 59,950,834 of NC_138034.1, read as the reverse complement.
GAACGGGGCTCCGTAATGGAACCCGTTCCCATCTAGAGGTACCACTGTAGAATAGTATTATTATTTTCCTTGACCTGGACACTAATCTTCAGTTGATGCAGGCTAGAATAGCATTAGCTTTCTTTCTTTTTTTTTCTTTTTTTTGCTGCTGTAGCAGCACACTACTGACACATTTTAAGCTTATGGTCTGCTAAGACCCCTAGAAACTTTTTCAAGAGGGCATGTCCGACTATACTCAGCTAGCCCTTGCCTCTGTATCATGACACTCAAGTGGGTATGATACAGGGTTCCCAGTGCTTCTATTTCATTGATTAATTCCTCCCGGTTGGTGGGGATCAGATCTAAGAGAGATTATCCATTTGCTGCATCTTCCACCTTCTAGATAATGAAATTGTCAGCAAGGCAATTGAGGAATTTGTTGGACCTTACATTCTTGTTGCAACAGATATCAGGGTAGTTGAAGTCTCCCATGGCTACCATATCTCTTGTTTTTGAATGTTTGGTAATCTGCTGTAGGAAGGCATCATCCAAGTCTTCAGTCTGGCTTGGAGGTCTATAGCAAACACCCAGTGTAAAGTCACACTGTTCTTTGCCTCTCCTACAATTTTTAACCATATACTCTCAATCTGCCTTCCATTCTCCAGATCATGAATCTCTTCGCAAGTATATATAAAATTATATACCGCCCTTCATTTGAAGATCTCAGGCCAGACACACAGCCTTTACATATAATGCTACTCCGCTTCCTTTCCTGTTTGGTCTACTTGCTTTGAACAGGTTATACCCCTCCATTCCTGCATTCTAGTCATTAGTCTCATCCCACCAGCTTTCAGTAATGCATATTAGGTCATATTTGCTCTCCTGTATTCAGAGCTCGAATTTGTCTTGCTTTTTTCTCATACTCTGTGCATTAGTATTTAGTCAACTGAAACCTCAAGTCATTACCTCCAGCTGCTTCCTTCTTGTAGGTTCCTCCCATTTAGCAGGTTTCTGTAGTACCAAGTCATTTTCCTTTGCAACTTTTGTGGCTGGATTTTCACTTTTTGAAATATGGCAGCCCTAGTAGCCACATGAATCAGAAGGAAGGGGTTGTGATCAGTGAGCTTTATAAGACTTGGCAAATTCTCTGTTGCATCACGAATCTTTGCAACTGGAAAGCAGCACACATCCTGGGGCATCCTGTTACCTCCACACACTGCTACTTCCATCCCCCTCAATACACTGTACCTTCCACAGCCACCTCAGTGTATTTGGGGGTCTGCAACTGTTACCCTTGCTCCTCTAGCCCAAAATCTGTATCTGATGTGAGGGCATGGAATCCATTTTGCAGCTCCAGTGACATAGCATGGCTGCTGACAGTCCTGCTTCAGTGTGTTACATTTCTCCAGTGATTCATCTCCTGCAATGGGTGATCTTCCTCCTCCCTAGGGGCACCCCACCTGCATTGCTGTTCCAGAACAATCTACTCTGCTCTTTCGAGAAATTCCTCATCTTGCCCAGTAAGTCGAAGTTGGGCATCAAGTTGCTGTATCTTCTCTTCCAGCAAGGCTTGCACTTGCTGCAGGTGTTATGCACATTCTCAGGCAGGAAGACAAACATGGCAAAGGCATTAGAGGTCACTGCAGCAGCTCCTCACCATCCATGTCTCTTGGTTCTATGTACGCCATGGGACAGCACTCTGGGCTTCCCCCTCAAAACGCCTTCACAAATATCCCTGCCTACAAGTCCTAGTCACAAGCTCCCAGAGGCTGTAATCAGCTAAATAGAATTGCCGCTAGCTGCTAACACATCCCACAACTCACTTTCTTGTTCAGCCTGACTTCCTCTTGGCAGTAGCCCCTTCCCCTCAGACAGGGCCAAATTTAGGTTTGATGAGGCCCTAAGCTACTAAAGGTAATGGGGTCCTTTATATGTCCAACTGTCCTTTGTCAACAACAAATTGTCTCTGTTTTTTGTGTTGAATATATGCTAGATGGTAATTTATGGACCAAATAGGTATCTAAAGCCATTTGCACATAACAGGTGGGGCCCATTACTTACATCATAGGAGCCTACACAACACAAAACACTGTTGCTGTATGTAGATTTGATTTTATTTGTTTTTTATCTTATATTTTGGAAATGTACATCCAGGGGTTTTTTTTCCCTTTAATTTTTTGGTGGACCCCCAAGAGAGTGAAGCCCTAAGCTATAGCTTGTTTAGCTTATACGTAAATCCGACACTGCCCTCAGATCATGTGCTCTAGCAGAGCACATGGCCATACCCACAAACAGACTCACAATCAAGCCTCCAAACAGCTCAGATAAGCAACCAGCTTTAATCCAAAAGACACAAGCCCACTCTCTTCAGTCTCCTCCACCAATCCCTCACAAACACCCCTGATAACAAGTCCCAGTCATGAGCTCTGAGAGGCTGCAATACGCTGTGTCAAGCTTTGCTTTATGGAGGATTTCATATGATCCCATCACCAACAGAATGAACACATTTAACCTCTTAACTTCATCTTAATAAATATATAGTGCTTTGAGCTCGTCCTTCAACCAATTTTACAACTGCACAATAAAGGCTCAACTTCAAGTGACTGGATTGTACTGTCTCAAAGCTGTGGTGGTGCATTCAGTGTCTGAAATGCAATCAGGCATGCTTTATATAGTGCACTTGTTGATATTTGGAGTGAAGGTTGAAACTGCATTATGTGCTTCTGTGCAGGTAGAGTAACTAAATGATTAAGGCACTCAGCTGCATCCACAAACTCCAGGATGACCTTAGGTGCAAAGTACTTTGTAAAGATAACATGTTTGCTGGTGCATCAAGCAGAATACTCTCTTCCTAGTGCTGTTTTCAGTGTTTGTTTTGGGGATATGATTAGGTGGGGGGGAAAGGTCAAGTAGCATTATGCTATAGGTCTGCAAGGCAGATACTGGTATAGGGCAGGTACCAGACTTCAGGGATCCTGGGCAGAGTACTACTGTTCCCCTTTGCAAGCATGGGAGACCTATCAGAATGATCCACTTCTGGAGACTGATAGATTGTAGGATTTTCTGTCTGTAGGATTTTCTGTTTGTTGAGAATGGTGCTGCTGTTGAAATCATCATTGCTCTGTGGGCAGCTTCCGGGACGCCGCGGCCACGGGAAGGAGCGCGAGGCAACTCGTCTGAGGAGCCTCGAACAGCGTGGGGGTCTTAGAGGGGTCACGAAGGCTCCGTGAACCCCTAAACCACAGGTGGAATATCCTGTTGGCCATAACACCCAGCAAGGCTGCGCGTGCTCGCCTGTGTTGCCGGCGTTTAACAAGGCTGGAGCCGCAGCGAGAAGGGGAAATATCAGACTCCATGCTGTGAAGCCTCAGGCTCCGAGTGAAAGCGGCGGACCTCCGACAACAGAGGAAAAGCTGGGAAATAGTTCTAAAGCTTTGATGAAAGCAGAGGAGGGAGAACACTGGAAAACAATCAAACAATCAAAGTAAAAGCAAAAGGAATGTTGAATGAAGTACCCAGCGGAGAAGTAATTAAAGACAAAAGAAGGAGGAATTCACTACTGGCGGTAAGAATGATAAAGGAGTAAAGCGAAAAGCTGGCAGACGTGAATGAAAGAGCAAGAAAGTAACCGCTAGCGAGGGGAAGGAATATCCTCGGTAATAAAGTACATTTTACAAAGTACAAAGTACAAAGAGTTGGAAGCAAGGTAATATTGAGTTTTCTTTTTTTTGATTGAGAGACTCTTTACCGGGTTTGAGAGGAGGAAAGGAGGTTTCTGGGGCATTTGGTTGATGCTTTAACTGACAGGTTTTTTGAGGACGTTATTGTTAACAACAACTTTTTTTGTTTGAAGTGGGTGGAAGAAAGCCTGGGTCTTCCCCAGACCTTAATGCTGGTTTTATGTTAGTGACTTCCCTATGGGTATAAAAAAGGGAGGAGGAAGCCATTTCGAGACTTAACTTGGCTTTGTTACCCGCCATTTCATCTTGTCCTTGATCTACTACGCCTCTGCATGTATTTGAGATTTAAAGGGACATGCGCCAAAAGCCAAATAGGAGAATTTAAACCAGCATAAAGAACACTTCCTGAAGAACCTCCAAGTCTCCAGTAAAGGAAAATTTTTGGTGACGCCAGACCTCTATAATACCACCCTCTAAGAGGACAAAGACTGTAAAAGGTAAAGATTGTAAAACTTTATGTATAGCCTGATGTGTGATGACTAATATCTGCTATTATACCCCAACGCCAGACCCGGTAACTTATTAACCCATCAGAGACTATCGGTGATCCTGTGCCTCATCCCTTTTTGAATAACATTAGTGTGGTGGACCCCAAGACCTTTCAAGCCTACAAAATGACAAACGGTGCAAAAAAAGGCGTGGCAACACCAGCGGAAAGGAGGTCGTCGAGGCAAGAGGATGCTAAGGAAAGTAAAGAAATTAAAGACTATAGCAGTCTGATGGCCGAAATAAGGAAAGAATTCAAAAATAATGAACAATATATTGAGAGAAAATTACTTGAGGTACAGGACACTTTGGATAAGAAATTGGAGGGAGTGGTGGGGGAATTGACAGGAAAAGTTAAAGATTTATCAGTAAGAACTAAGGTTTTGGAAGATTCAATGAAAAAGGTGCAAAAAGATACGAAAACTAGTAAGAAGGAGGTGGATAGAATTAGAGTAGAAGTTAAAGAGATAGAAAGAGTGCAGGAAGAGCTGTTGGACAATATGGCTATGACGCAAATGAGACAAAATCAAACCAACCTAAAACTGAGGGGTGTACCAGAGACCCCAAATGAGAATATTAGATCTAAAATGATAAAAGAGCTGGCAACTTGGTTAAATAAGAGCGAGGAGGAGATAAACTGTCATTTAGTAAATGTTTTTCGAATAAGACCAAAATTAGACAGAACCAGAAAGAAAAAGCTGACAGGTGATGTAATTGTCATGTTCAACACTTTGGAAATAAGAAATGAAATACTGCAACAGAACCACATAAAAAGGTTATATATTGGAGGAAGCCCAATTATTATCTTTAGAGAAATTCCTTCGAGATTTCTTCGAAGGAGAGAGCCATACAAAAAATTAACAAACCAATTGAAGAAGAATGGGATATTGTATAGATGGGAGTTTCCCGAAGGCGTTTCATTCTACTTTAAGGAAAAAAGGTTTAAATTAAGCACCAGTATTGAACTCCAAAAATTTGCGAGGAGATACGAGAAGGACCTGGGAAAAGTTGAAGGGGAGGTGGAAAGGGAGGAATGACAGAGAGACGAGGAGGGTGAAGGGAGTGAAGAAGAAGAAAAAGAGGAGAGCTTAACAGGAGAAGGAGAAGAACAAGAGGAGGAAAGCAAGGAACAGTAGTCTCTATTTAATCTAGTTAAATTAGCTAGAATAGTTTAATAGATGGCTTTAAAAACAATAAGCTGGAATGTAAACGGTTTGAATAATAAAAATAAGAGGAACCAGATTGCACATGTATTGTTGAAAAAGAATTGGGATTTAATTTGTCTTCAAGAAACGCATGTTATAGGAAAACACAAGAGAGTATTAAGTAATAAGAGATTGGGACTGGACTTTGTGACCTCCGACAAGGTTAAGAAAAGAGGGGTAGTAATTTATATAAAGGAAAAATATGACCCGCAATTACTGTACAAAGATGAACATGGGAGAATAGTGGTGGTACAGATGGTGTTTCATGGAGAAAAAATAGTTGTGGTTGGAATATACGCCCCGAATGAGAAAAAATCAGCTTTCTTTTTGGAATTAGATAATATACTAATGGAATGGATGGACCAGAAAATGATATTGATGGGAGATTTTAATGGGGTGGTGACGCCGAATATGGATAGATTAACAAAAAGACAAGATGGGAAAGAAGGTAAACTACCACGATCTTTCTTCGACATGGTAAATAATTTGGGATTGACGGATGTCTGGAGGTTTAAAAACCCTACTGCAAAACAATTCACTTTTTTTTCAAATCCGAATCAGAGCTGGGGGAGGATAGACAGTATTTGGGTCTCGAGGGAATTGGTACAGAATTTAATTAAGTCTGAAATTTGGCCCCAAACTTTATCTGATCATAGTGCGGTTTCCATGGAGTTAAAAGGTAGAGAGGTTAAAACAGCCAGATGGAGAATGAATGAATATTTATTTAATGATCAAAGGATAGTAAATAAGGCTATAGAAACAATTGAAGAATACTTTAGGTGGAATTTAAATGGAGAAACTTCCATAGAGACGGTGTGGGACGCAGGAAAAGCGGTCATGAGGGGTTTTTTGATTCAGAAAAATACCCAATTAAGAAAAGAAAAAGAAAAAAAGAAAGAGCAGATTTTAACACAGATTATGGAAAATGAAAGAAAATTAACTGTTAACCCTAGTGAAGAAAGTTTAAAACAGAACTTAAAAATACTACAAGCTAAATTTGCTACAATAATTAACCAAGAGATAGAGTGGAAAATTAAGAGGATGAATCAAAAGAACTTTGAGTCCGCAAATAAGATAGGGAAATATCTAGCGTGGCAGTTGAGAGAAAGGAAGAAGTTGAGTACGATCAGTAAAATAAAAGAAGGAGATATGATTATGGAAGAACCAAAAGAAATAAAAAGAATATTCCAAAGATATTATAAGGATTTGTACAAAAGAGGAGAGGAAACAGAACAAGAAATAGATCAATTTCTGCAAAAACACCATCTGGAACAAATTGTAGAAGATGAAAGAGCAGCACTAGAGGAGAAAATAACACAGGAAGAGATAAAAAAGGCTATTAAAAAGATGACAGCTGAGAAGGCGCCGGGACCGGACGGCCTTCCGGCCAAATATTATAAAATATTAATTAACCAAATATCACCAGTGCTGGGAGAGGTTATGAACAATATATTGAGAGAAGGAAAGATACCTAATACCTGGAAGGAAGCCTATGTTATATTGATCCCTAAAAAAGAGGTGGACACTATGGAAGTAAAGAACTATAGGCCAATCTCATTATTAAATAATGATTATAAGCTATTTGCAGACATAATGGCGGAAAGACTAAAGAAGGTCTTGATTAATAAAATTCATGGTGATCAAACAGGATTTCTCCCAGGGAGACAATTACGGGATAATGTAAGGAATTTGATTGACATTATCGAATACCTGGACATGAAAATAGACAGAAAAGCCGCACTGGTTTTCATAGACGCCGAAAAGGCATTTGACAATGTTTCCTGGAACTTCCTAAAGAAGGTTTTGGAAAGGATGGGAATTGGCGAAAAATTTAGAAGAGGCATAGAAGCAATATACAAAGAACAGAAAGCAAAGCTGGTGATAAATAATAATACAACAGAATATTTTAACATTTATAAAGGGACCAGACAAGGTTGCCCCCTGTCCCCCTTATTATTTATTGTAATTTTGGAAGTACTTAATAAGAGACTGAGGGAGGCAACAGAAGTGAAAGGAATTAGAGTAGGAAAGAAGGAATTCAAAATTAAAGCCTTTGCCGACGATATTGTTCTGACTTTGGAAGATCCACAAGATAGTGTAAAAGAAGCATTACAAAAAATCGAGGAATTTGGAGAGGTGGCAGGTTTTAAGGTAAACAAGAATAAAACTAAAATGCTGGTTAAAAATTTAACTAAGGAAGAAACGAAAGATCTAGAACAAAAAGTGGAAATCATGGTGGTGAAAAAAGTGAAATATTTGGGAGTGTGGATCACGGCAAAAAACATAAACCTATATAAAGATAATTACGAAGTTACATGGAAAAAAATAAAGAAAGATCTGGAAATATGGGGGAGGATGAAATTTTCCTTTTTAGGGAAGATAGCAGTGGTTAAAATGAACGTTTTGCCGAGGATGTTGTTTTTATTTCAAACTCTTCCAGTTATTAAAGGTTTAAAACAATGTAAAGAATGGCAGAGAACCCTGATGAAATTCATCTGGCAGGGGAAAAGACCAAGGATTAAACTGAAAATACTAACTGATAAAAAGGAAAGAGGAGGTTTTGCTCTCCCAGATCTGAGCCTATATTATGAAGCAGCGTGCCTACTTTGGCTAAAAGATTGGATAAAATTGGAGAACAGAGACCTACTAGATTTAGAAGGTTTCAATAATCGGTATGGGTGGCACGCATATCTCTGGTACGAGAAGGTGAAAGTCCACAGGGCCTTCTTAAACCATATTTTCAGGGGACCAATATATCAGGTCTGGGAAAGAAATAAGAACCTTCTCGAAAGAAAAACACCATGGTGGATTTCACCAGTAGAGGTCTTAACAATAAAAAAAAACAACATGGAAGGGAAGACAGCCACCTACGAGGATTTGGTAAGAAAATCAGAACAAGGGCTTAAACTTAAACCGTATGAGGAAATAAAGGATCAATTCACCGGTTGGCTACAATATCATCAGGTGAATGATATGTTAAAACAAGATAAAAGAAAAATGGGCTTTGAGGACAAGAAATCAAAATTCAATATAGAAATAATAGAAGGCAAAAACAAAACATTGTCTAAATTATATGACATATTACTGGAATGGCATACAAAAGACGAGGAAGTCAAAGAGGCAATGATTAAATGGGCAATTGACTTCGGTTATAACATCGAGTTTGAAAAGTGGTTGAAATTGTGGAATAGAGATATTAAATTTACGGCCTGTACGAGTTTGAGAGAAAATGTTTGGAAAATGCTCTATAGATGGTATCTTACGCCGGCAAAATTGGCTAAAATCTATAGATCAGAAAATAAGACATGCTGGAAATGTGGTGAAGTGGAGGGAGACCTCTACCATATGTGGTGGCAATGCAACAAGGTGAAGGTTTTTTGGGAAGCAATTTATAATGAACTTAAAAAAGTTTTTAAATATACTTTTCCCAAGAGACCTGAGGCCTTTTTGCTGGGAATAATGGGTAAGGAAATAAAAAATGAAGATAAAAAAATATTTCTCTATGCCACCACAGCCGCAAGAATTATGCTGGCACAAAACTGGAAAATAGAAACTATTCCTAACATAAGTGACTGGCAGGTCAAAATGATCAACTATGCCGAGCTAGATAGATTAACAGGCAGAATACGAGACCAAGACGACCAGAAATTTCAAAAAAATTGGAGTAAATTTTGGAATTACATTGGAACGGATATATAGGAGGAACTGGCGGTATTAGAAAAACTTTATCAGCTAATAACTATAAACTTTAATAAACTAATTACGCAATCTGAGATTTATTTGATACTTACCAAAAGGGTGAAGGGAAGTCAAAGGCTAAGGAGAGCCTAATGGTTATATTATTATTTTTTGTATGATTGTATGATTGTATGTTTCCTTTTTGTATAGTATGAAAATAGGATGAATAATTTATGTTAAAATGTTTATTTTTGTATTTGTTAGTTCTTTTTTCTTTTTTTCTTTTTTTTCTTTTTTTCTTTTTTTGTACAAATTCTGAATAAAAATTTACTTGCAAAAAAAAAAAAAAAAAAAAACTAGCTGAAGCAGAGTGATAAAATTATAGGCTCATGTTATATGCCACAGATAAATATTGAAATGGAAACTAATCTGAGATGGGAACCCAAGCTATGCTTCGTTTTTTGGAGACTGTAAATGCATATGAGTTGATTAAGAAGATTGAAAGGTATGGCATTTGTTGCAGCATCCAACATATATTAGCAAAGAGGGTTTCTCATCCCAGCCCATCTGATCATTGTTTGTGTACTTGTTTGCTCTGTCCTCTGTACTCTTAATAACATTCATTTCCCCTGTGTGGCAACATTTTTTATTTAAATATCATTGAAGTGACTAGATGAAAGTTCTGTATTAAAAAATATTAAATTAATTTAATTTAAAAAAAAAAAAAGAAATCATCATTGCTCTGTGGAATGCAGAGAAGACTTGGACAGTAGACAAGGTCACTCGCAAGAGAAGACTTGAACCATTGACAAGGTTACTCCCATGTGCCCTCTCCTGAGCTGAGCCATTCTGGCTCTTTGGTATGCACTTGAGTTGAGGGCAATGAGGCAGGATAGGAGATGGCTAGAATGCTTGGAAATCCTGTGACAAGTCCAACGGAGCACACACACAAGTTCTTTATAATTGAGTCTATTCTCTGGGAAGGAGGAGAAACAATTCTTCCTCTCTGGGCTTGCCCCTACAGTGGACCCTCTAGTTACATACCGCTCTGGATACGTAACTTTCGGGTTACGAATGCAGCAAACCCTGAAGTGTATACTTCTGGGTTTCGCCGCACATGCATGCACAGAAGTACTCAATCACGCCGCGTGCATGCGCAGAAGCAGCACCTCTGCCTATGGACTTTTCGGGTTGTAGGTGGACCCCCAGAACAAATTTAATTCATATCCAAAGGGTCCACTGTACAAAGCATGGGTCAGTACCGTTTTCTGCTTATCCTGCACTTTCTAGACATGGGCCTGACTGGTTTTGCCTTCGCCCCACCATTTTTTCCTGGAAAATCTGCTCCTTGGTGATAAATTGAAGCAAACAGAGGTGTGGATAAGCCCTCTGTTGTGCCCTCTCAGTGACAACCAGCAGTGCTTTTCCTTTTTTAAGTTTTTATCTATAATTTTCATTTATGACAAATAAACATTTCAAACAGTAAAAAAGTCATCATTACATGTTAAACCTCGACTCCCCTCTCCCTCTTTCTGAGGTTCCTTAAATTTACTCTCTTTCCCCCTGCATTTCCCAGTTAAATCTATTTATACTTTTTCTCATCTATTTCATATATGTTTTAGCAGCTGCACATTTTTACAGTAACCCTGCTTAGTTTCTGCAATTTGGCTGCATCACTTGCCCCAAATAATGCCCAACTTTTATCCATTTCCCCCCAAAAGGTACCACATTCTATCTGAAAGGAAATGGATTAGTAAAAATGAAATGAAAAACATATTGCTGCTATATATAGTAAGAGAAGACAAGCCATTAGGAAGCAGTTATTATTTTGAAAAAGCCTATTTTTTGTATATTAAATGTAGCTAAGTACAGTAAAAAAAAAAAAAAGCTGTTACTATTATATATTGTAAGAGAAGACAAACCATTACAGATCAGTTATTACTTTGAAGAAGCCTAATTTTATGTTTTTCTAAATGTAGTTTCTCTCTCTTTCTCTCTTTTTTATTTTTATTTCAAAGCATTTCTAACTATAACTGCCACCCACGCCCCCAAATAAGTGTTTACTCTGCCAAGAATCATGTTGAAACCTTTGGAGAAATGTAAGAACTGGTGCACAGCTATTTTCCAATCCACATACTAGTCTAAGAGATGCTGGTCACTTCAGATTGCATTAGAATCTGCAGGTGCTGAGTACCACAAGCATACCTTCTGAAAACATTTGTTCACATATTTAAAGGTTTCTATATCACTTTTCACAAATATGTGCCAAAGATGTATACCACTATTTAGGAAAACTTTACAAAACTGCTTAAGAAATAGACATATTGTTGTGTGCCATTCCAATCTCTGAGCAGTGCAAGATTCTAGGGGTTCCAGGTGTTTACTCAGGGTTTATATTTCCCTTTGGAAATGAGGTATAGCAGAGACTGTGGTGTCTTTATGATATATGGCTTATTTACACATATATACAACTTGACCATATGGTCACACCAGTGGGCATGGCGAGCTGGATCCAAATCTATCTCTCACTCATATCCTGTGGACCACTCACTTATCAATCAACTGATGCTACAATGACATCAGGTGCCCTGTTTTCCCTAAATACAACCGTGTGTGTGTATGTGTGTGTACGTCTGCTTGTGTACATACTGTATGTGCCATTAGGCAACAGAGATTAATGATGCACCCAGCCTCCTGCCTGTGGTGACAATAGCTTTATGAGCTTTGGCTTCTGGTGTGCTTTATTAATCTGTAACTGATTTCTCCACTGAGAAGCTCAAGGGCTAGGGGCAAAGACAAAGGACAGGTCTTGCTGTGGTCCCAGCAGGAATCCACTGCAGAGATAGACTGATAACATGGCAGCAGTTTAATAGAATAGCAGCTGGGGGTGGGGGAGAGACTGAGACACACTCTGAGAATTCAGACACAGGCCCTGCAGGGAACTGGATGTGTCTCTTCCAGCTCTTAACTTTGCATCAAACAATGCATTTTCTTTGTCTTTCCCTCCTGCTTCTTTCCTCTCTCCAAATCAGCGAACACAGCCTTCATCTTTAAGACGCATCCCCTGCTGTTCTCATGCACATTGTCTTTTCCTCCTGCCTTTCAGAGCCCCAGGTGTAGATCTACTTGCTTCTTTTGCCCCTGGGAGATGGGCGAACTTGTGGAGTTGCCTTGTCTTATGATTTGCTAGAGTATGGCAGTTGGGATTCTTCTGTCTTATTTTGCCTGTGCTCAGATCTGTTTGACTCGCAATGATCACATCATTGAACTGATGTCTGGGTCTCATTACTGGCAACTCTTCTATTTGCAGGGAGAGAGGAAGTGCGGGTACATCCAAGTACAGAGCACTGACAATAACCAGCTCCATTGGTCCATGAGATAACATGGATGCCAGTGGTGTTTGATAGCAGTTCTGGATCAAAGGCGTTTAGTGTGCTTCCAGTTGAAAAGGTGGAGCTGGGTTTGTGAGCAGATAGGCACTCACTGTAGCATAGATAGTGGATGTTTAGATAAAGCTATTTCAACGTTTTTGATCCCAAGGAAACCCACAGAGAGACGCAAATGAGGCGGTCCTGTGACAGTTTCTGTCTCTGCCAGGCAATACTCGCTCTGTGAGTTTATGTGAAGCCTTCAGGTGGTTTTTACTATGCTGAAAACAATTGAAATCACCTCAGAAAGTAAGGGGAGATTGTTCATCCAAACAAGGTTCCAGATGATGTCACACATTGCTGTAAAGTGTGTGGGGGGGGACTATCAGTTGTCATTGTATGCAGTGGCGTAGCGTGGGGGGTGCAGGGGGGGCCGGCCGCACCGGGCGCAACATCTGGGGGGGCGCTCGCACTCGCAGCTCTCTGCCCCTACCTGGCTCACTCACTCTCTCTCACTGCAGTGCTGGCTGTGCGAATCCGATCCGAGCCGCTGGGTCGCCGCCCACTGTGGAGGGGGTGGGTGCCAGGCGTGCGGTGCGGAGAGAGAGCGAGGGACTATCTGGGGGAGGGACAGTGCAGCGGCCGCCCAGCGCAGCGCTGAGCGCGGGAGAGAACCACACCAGACCAGACCAGGCAGCAGCAAGAAGAAGCTGGCAGCGGCGGCAGGTTAGGGGGCGCAAATTACTTGCCTTGCCCCGGGTTAGGGGGCGCAAATTACTTGCCTTGCCCCGGGTGCTGACAACCCACGCTACGCCGCTGATTGTATGCCTCATAGTGTTGTCACAGTTTTGCAATCTGGCCTGTATAAGCACTGCTGTGTTCAATATTTCTGGCATGACAAAAGGATTACCATATTTTTTGTCCCATAGGACGCTCCGTCCCATAGGACACACCTAGTTTTTTGGGGAGGAAATAAAGGGGAAAAAAATTCCCTTTATTTCCCCCCCAAAACCAGGTCAGGGAAACCAAACCAGGTCGGGGAACAGTGGGATGGCGGCACTGCGCCTCCCCGCTGTCCCCTGAGCTTGTGGGGCTGGCCAATGTCTGCCCGAAGCGTGGGGCACTCTGCTTCAGCACGCCCCGCGATCCATGCAGCAGGCTGCTATCCGCAGCCTGGGGAGCCCTGCGGGAACTCCCGCGGGCTCCCCAGGCTTGCTGATAGCTTCCTGAAGCCTGGAGAGCAAGACGGGTTGGTGCGCACCGACCCCTCTCGCTCTCCAAGCTTCAGCGAAAGCCTGTATTCGCCCCATAGGACGCACACAGATTTCCCCTTCATTTTTGGAAGGGAAAAAGTGCGTCCTATAGGGTGAAAAATACGGTACATTGCATTTCAGAGGCTTACATTTTTTTAACAGGTTGCTCAGCCACGTGCAGCGAAGTTCTGTTGAACTAGGGTTTGGCAGTTTGGATAGCCTGGGAACAGGGCAGGGGGTCACAAGTGCAATAGATTGTGTTGTAACATTGTTTTACGTATTTATTTTGGAATATCAGTAGAATCCTCCATGAATGGACCTGAGCATCTGCACAAATGAGAGAATTTGGGGTACTAAAAGATGAGTGTGATGTCCCAGAGATTTGCAAAATCTAGACCTAGAAGTCATAGAATCATACAATTGTAGAGTTGAAAGGGATCCCAAGGGTCACAGCGTCTAATCCCCTGCAATGCAAAAGTCAAAGAAATAGAGTTCAAAAGCAAGACCCTGGAATAATATCAAAAAAGCATTTCAATCTCCACATATTTCTGGTTCAGGAATTCGAGTCACCTCAGGTTATGGCCAGGAATGGGTCTGCATGCAGGGGCATAAGAAAGGGGGGGCAGGTCACCCCAAGTGCCATCACGGGGGGGGGGGGGGACAAATTATCAAGGAACAGTTACTGCCCTACTAGGGCAGTTCATAAATTTTTATTTTTGTTTTTAAATGTCTGCTCCGAAGGTCTTAAGTTACTAAACTAGGGATTATATACCTATATATGATATTTCATGCATATCAGTTAATATCTTGACCCTCCTCAACAAAAATTGCTGTTTACTTGGCTGTTTTCCTATGTCATAAAGGCTGAAATTTCAATTCAGTGGAGCAGGGTCAAGATATTTACTGTTATGCATGAACTTTCAGATATAGCTATATAATCCCTGGTTTAGTAAAATAAGACCTTTGGAGCAGGCATTTTTTTTTTTTTTTTAAGGTTTTTATGAACCTCCCTACTTCACTACCCTCCACTGGGCTTCCCAGCTCCTGGAAAGTCGGCCTATGTGAAGAAAATGAGACTAGGCCGAGTAGATTAGGCCTTGCCTTGCCTTCGCCCCCTGCACACAGCCGATTTTACTGATGTGGTGTTTTTTGTTTTGGTAAACCACTTTGCAGGTTTTTTAAAATAAATTTTATTAAATAAATAAACAATAAATATAAATAAAATAACACAAGCCAAAACACAATCCATCCTGTAGATTTAAGTATCTGTCCATAGTCCCCTACTTGTTATCAGAGGCCCAGAATCCACATTCCTTTGTAAGAAAATATGAAATAACGTAAAACCATTTTTGCAGGCAAAAAAACCCACAACAACAACAACTGGGGGGGGGGCAAGAAATTTTCTGCACCGGGTACCACCTGACCTTCCAACGCCTCTGTCTGCATGTATTACAGTTGTAACTTACTGTGTTTTGTAACACACACACACAGACACACAGACACACCCCTTGGTACACTCCTTGGAGCCTACTAACCAGGATGAGAGTCTGGTGACAGTAGGATGTACAACTGGGAAACACTGGCCTGTGAGCACTCCAGTTGGAGAACAGCCTTTACCAAAGGTGTCATGGGCTTTGAAGACACTTGAACTCAGGACACAAGGGAGAAACGTGCTAAGAGGAAGGCACGCTTGGCAAATCCATACCGTGATCAGCTCCCACCCAGAAACAGATGTCCCCACTGTGGAAGGATGTGTGGATCCAGAATTGGCCTCCACAGTCACTTACAGGCTCATTGTTAAAACCATGTTTATGGAAGACAATCTTACTCTGCTCTGAGTGATCGCCAAAGCAGAAGAAGAAGATGGACTTTACTATCCAAGTGAGAAAAGGAATATGAATTCTTTCTCTGGAAATAATAATTTGATAGAGAGATCAAACTCTTCTGAATGTTTCCTGTTGTCAGATGGGAAAGGGGAGCTTAGACAAAACACCCACCAAGCAGTGCTTCTTTTCTAGAAAAATAGGTGTCAGTACTCACCATGAAGTTGTTATAGTAAATGCCACGCTTTTTAACAACAACAAAATGATGTGCCGGTACTGTGTACCCTTGAGTACCCCTGGGGGAAACCACTGCCACCAAGTATACACAGTTCTCTTCCGGCGTATCTGAATTGATGTGGAACGTGACTAAGGAAGAACGATTCTAAAACAAATATAATGTAGATCGGCAGTGATTTTTAAATATATCATTGACACCAATTTTGGATAGTTCAGAGGAGCAAGCTTGCCCTTTTTACAATATTTTGCTCTATTTACCTCCATTTTCACAGCCCTTCTTAGCGGTTTTTCTTTGCTGTCTATGTGATCCATCCAATCAAGGGGTCATGCAGCAAGCAGAATGAAACGTGATGTGTGATGTCATTACAAAGCCAAATCGAAATGAAGGCAATGCCTACTGTTCTCACTCTGAATAGTCGAACGTGTCTGATCCATTTTGCACACACAAACCAATTACAGTATTTTTCGCCCCATAGGGTGCACCGGCCCATAAGGCGCACCTAGTTTTTTTGGGGGGGAAATAAAGGGAAAAAAAATTATTTCCCCCCCCCCAAGGTGCAAGGCTGGGGCGGGGGAAGCCCGAGCTTCTCCCGACCCCAGCCCCCAGAACAGGCTGCTCTCCGCAAGCTGTGGGAGCCCTCCCGCGGCTTGCGCAGAGCTACCCGAAGCCCTGGCGCGACTGCTGACCGCGCCGGGGCGTCGGGATAAGAGGCAGCACTGCGCAAGCCGTGGGAGCCCTCCCGCGGCTTGCGCAGAGCTACCCGAAGCCCCGGCACGACTGCTGAGCACACCGGGGCTTCGGGATAAGAGGCAGTACTGCGCAAGCCGGGTGAGCCTTCCCGCGGCTTGCGCAGAGCTACCCGAAGCCCCAGCGCGACTGCTTAGCGCGCTGGGGCTTCGGGGTGCAGGCAGCTCTGCGCAAGCCGTGGGAGCCCGGGGGGAACTCCCGTGGGCTCCCACGGCTTGCGGATAGCTTCCTGAAGCCTGGAGAGGGAGAGGGGTCGGTGCACACCGACCCCTCTCACTCTCCAGGCTTCAGCGAAAGCCTGCATTCCCCCCATAGGATGCACATACATTTCCCCTTCATTTTTGGAGGGGGAAAAATGCGTCCTATAGGGCGAAAAATACAGTACCCTGCAAGCAGCAAAGGCACATTTTATGGGGGATACATTTCTCACACAATGCCGCATCACCTTCTATTTTGTCTCAGCTCAGTGGAAGGATAAATAAAGCAATGTTTAAGAGACTTAAGGTCAGTAAATGTACTTTAGCACTTCACCATCACTTAAGTGTTGCCAAGCGGAAGTTGACGATAAATCTATCTGCACAATGGGAGAACACTTTGAGGAAGACTATGGCTCAGTGATAGAGCATGTGCTTTTAAGGTAAAAGATCGCAGGCTCAAACCCTGGTTTCTCCAAGTAGGTCTGGAAAAGACTCCTTCCTGATACGCTGGAGAGCTGCTGCCAGTCAGTGTAAGCATCACTGCGTTAGATGGATAAATGGTCAGACTCAATGAAAGGCAGCACCTTACATTCCTAACATTCAAAATTTACAAAGGCTGCCTAAGTGTTTGTTTGTTATTTCAACCTTTTCTAAGCTGCATTTTCTGCCCAAGTGGCACTCAAAGTAAAATGTGTATTTACACAGCTAGCTGTTCCCTTGGGCTTTGTTGTGGTTCTGGTATTGCAGGCATTTGGTAAAAGTGCTAACTTTGACATACCCTAAAGAGACCTGGGAAAATAGAGCGGAACCACTAGGAGTGACAGCAAAGTGTACAACTTACTTTTTGTATTATTCTGCTAAATTGCTAGGTCTTCATTGCCGTGTTGCGATTTCAAATGCTTGGAGGATTTTATTTATTTATTTATACATCTTTTTGTTACAAACGAGAGCAGCTTGTAAACTGGCAGCATTGCTGGCTTGTTTTCCTTCGGATTGTCTTACATTTAGCCTGTTTGAAGGCTTGAGAGTGAATGACAGAAGAAAACACTGATAAATTGTTAGGCTCTCCCAAACATTCAGAAGTTTTGGAGTTCCTGCCAATGACAGATGGTTTCTCTTCGCTCATCCCTTGTCTTCTTGACAGCATTTTCCTGCACTCTGCAGAATCTCTCCCCGATGTGCATTCTGTGGAAAAATAATAATCTGCTTCCCTGCTCCATCCACTTTTGTGCTCCTTGGTTGAGTGGCGTCCATATCTGATGGAGTGTGAAGTCGTCTTCACAATGCAGTGTGCCAACCTGGTGTATCCAGTGATTAATCAAAAGCATCACTACTTCCTGGGCTTTTGTTTTTAAGAAATAATGATTTCCATTTCAAATCTGCCATATATTTGGGGTCCTGGTCACGAACAAGTTGGCAGAGGAGTGGAGGGTTGTCAGCTAAAACCTAACCCACTGGCTTGTGGCCAAGTCGCGTTATTATTATTATTATTATTATTATTATTATTATTATCTGTTGCTTTTTTTACCGAAGTAACTCAAAGCAACTTACAATATATAAACAAATACATACATTAAAACCAGTGGGAAAGAAAACAAATAGAATATAAAAGACAATCCTAATTTGAAAAGGCAAGATTAAAACACCCCACCCACTCAAGAAGGCAACAAATAATTAAAAGCCAAAGGCCGGGCAAATGCAATTCCTCCACACTACACAGAGGGGGGTGGGTGGAGAAAGATAAAGCACAGTCTGTTTAACCCAGGCTTCTTCCACCTCGGCCTTCCAGATGATTTGAGACTACATTTCCCATCATCCCTGACCACTGGTCCTGCTAGCTAGGGATCATGGGAGTTGTAGGCCAAAAACATCTGAAGGGCCGAGGTTGAGGAAGCCTGCTTTAACCTCAACAGTAGAGAGATGAACAGGACAAAAGGGATCTGATAATGTTTCTTAAAAAAATAAACAGTTCAGATTTGACTAGTCCAAGAGAAGTGAGTGCCATAGTTCCCACATGCATGCACATACACATCTCCTTACTGCTGAATTTAGTTCACTGGTGGTGCAATTCAAGAGCCTTGGAGTAACACTGGGGAAAAAAATATCTGCCTTAATCCAGAACCTTTTCAGTTTAGAGATAATTTCTTCATCACCTTTTTCTGTGGTGCTGATGCTCGCTAATGCCGATTCCAATTTTACAAAGGAGATTTGGAGACAGAGAAGTCACTATTTCTTAATAATTTATTTACTGCAGTTGTGTCCCACTTTTTCTCCAAGGAGCTCAAGAACCACCAAACAACCCTGTGAGGTAGGTTAGGTTGAGAGGCAGTGGCTGTCCCGATGTTGCCTGATGTTGCCCAGTGAGCTTCATAGCTGAGCGGAGAGTTTAACCCTGATGTCCAAGGTCCTAGTCCTAAACTCTAACCATTACTCCACACTGGCTTTCATTTTGCTTGAGGCCTTCCAACAAATTCATGGCTGTGCAAGGACTAGTCTCCTAGATCCCTGTCTACTGGACCATGCCAGCTGTTAGAAAAGCAGCAGCAACAGTTGCTCACACGCTCAGCTGGAACAAGTCGCAATCACCCGCCCAACATACCTGCAGCACGCTTGATAAATCATCAGTGTGAGACTGTTAATTTATCAGTTTTGCTCATTACAGGCATGCTCTAAATAATTTCTATCCCTTTATGCAATTAAAAACCAAACCTGAAATCCACAGTAGATCTTCACCTTGGAGGTGCCAATCAGATGTTTGGTAATTAAGTGGATGATTTATTTTTCCTTGCTGCAGAGTTTCCAAGCTACTCCTGCTTAGTTTGATATGTCTTAAGGCCTTTTGTTTTAGTTTGAAAGCAAGATGTTTAAGCATGTCTGAAAACCCTTCAGATTTCCATATGGATTTGTGGAAAGGGCTTGCCAGGGGTTAACGTTGCTTCACTTCATATTCTGGGGGAAAGGTTTGGTCTTATAAGCTTTTCCAGCCCTAATTAGGAATGCATTCTATAGTTTAGCTCCATGGTGTATGTGTTATTTTCCCTGTTCAGCTCAAGATGTGACTTGCATAAACAGCACCGTCACAGGATTTTTGTCTCATATGGAAATTTCCAATCTGTCCCTCCTTTTTACATGTACAGAGCACTACTTACTGTCACAAAGCCAACAATGTAGACAAATGAATTCCAAACATGCACAACCATCTGAGGTGCAGGCCATTAAACTGCTGGATGCCTTTATATGCCCTCTACCAAATGGATTTCTCCATGCTTTGTGTCACAAAAGCTTTTTATTATTGCTCCCCATTGCCTTATGAAGCCGTACGGATCATATAGAAGTGGAGAGAGGGCGGGGGGAGTGGTGACTGCAACTACTTTTGACTCTGGCTCCACATACATTGGCTTTGGCTCCTGATTGACTCCCCCCCCCCCCGCCCTTCATAGGAAAAAAAGAACCAGTGAAAAATTGCCAAACATTCCCACCCACCTTTAAAAAGTGCAACTGCATGGCCTGCCAAGGATAATTTTGTGCCCATTTTGGATTACCATTGGGGTGGAAATGCTAAAAGAAGAGAACCCAGGGCTTTGGGATCTGTTCATGCAATGCAAAATTCAGGAACAATTCAGGCAAAGAGCAGTGGTGTTGGTTATTTTATGTGTACTAGTTGATGGGGGAATGATTCGAAATGGTGCTAAGAAGCTTTCTTCTTGGTGCACTTTTATTGAAGATTTGATATGTAAATTTGTATGTTGACAAGAGAAGAGTACGCCTTTCTTTGTGTTTTTGGAAGGTGGGGTGGTTCTAAGCGTTTGGGAGGATATTTTATGCTAGTGATGCTTTGCGGACCTGCTGGAAATCAGGTCTCTACAATAGCTCCCTGCTGCAAAGCTTAATTATATTAAACCTGTTAGATAAAATCCCTGCTCAGCTATGGAACTCACTGGGTGACTGTGAGTCTACCATCTTTATGTCTAAGCTACTCCTTATAGTTGTTTTGCAACTTTGGGCTTACCATAGTAAAGGCAAATTACATATGTAACAAATACAGTAACCTTACTATTTATTTTATTTATATCTTGCTGTTCTCTCGGTGCAGGACCCAAAGCAGCTCACTGCATAAATCAAAGCAAAGACAACTAAAAAGATACAATGAATATAAATAAAATATCCACACTTAGAAGACTCTGCCACAACAGCTATGGTGAAAAAGGTCTTTGCCTGCTCACAAAAGGAAAGCAGGCAGGGGAAGGGAGTTCCACAATCTAGGAACAGCCAGTGGCAAGGCCTTCTCTTGTATCATGACCAAACATGTCTGTGAAGGTGGCAGGACTGAGAGGAAGGCCTTCCCAGAAAATCATAAAGCTCAGGCATGCTTATATAGAGAGATACGGTCATTCAGATAGCCTGGACCCAAACCATAGAGGGCTTTATAGGTCACCAGCAGGACTTTGAATTGTGCCTGGAAATGGACTGGTAGGCATTAAAGGCTTTTTTGCTCTCCCTGTAACCAGCTATGGTCAGCAATGTGGCCACAGCATCTAAAGGCAGCCCCTTGTTGTCACAGTCCAGGTTTATGGGCAGTCGGAGTCTGGGCTTGGTACGATGGGACTGGGGTAGGGGTCCGGAAGCAGGAGTCAGCAGTCCAGGGTTAGCAGTTCAGGGGTCAGGAAGCCAAGAGTTCACGAATCAGGAAACCAGGAGTCAGGAAGCCAAGAGTCCAAGGGTCAGGAAGCTAAGGGTCCAAGAGTCAGGAAACCAGGAGTCAGGAAGCCAAGGGTACAAGTGTCAGGATACCAGGAGTCAGGCAGCCGAAGTACAGCTAGGTGCGTAACGTGTTGCTGTGGCAAAGAGCCAGAGGGAAATGCTGGTCTTATATATACCCCTCCTGGCCCTTGCCACCAGGTGCTACGTGTCTTCTGTCAAGCCTTACCTGTGCGGCCACGCCTTGCCCTTCCAGGCCAAACTCAGGAAGGCCCCAGTCCTGCGAGGCCCTACCAGTCACAGGGCCTGGCTTCTGCACGCACTCCTGACACTTGTAGAGCACATTATGGTAATCCAAATGGGATGTAACTAATTTACGGGATGCAAGTAACTATGTTTACCCCTCCCCCTCCCCAAAGCTGAGTACCTTTAAAAAGGGGTAGGCTGTCCCCAGGACAGGTGAGGCTGCTGATCCCTTATTTTCAAATCTGAAAGTTGACAGTTATGATAAGCACCCTTACTAGTGGGGAGGGGGTCTCATTTAAATAACTGTGTACTTTATTTCTGAGTAGATGTGTCTTAAGTTTCCACTGCCATTTAGGAAGCCATCTCCCAGCCTCATTCTCCTCTCGTCCATCTGCACTCAGACTTCTAGTGCTGTTTTTAACTGGAACAACAAGCCAAAATCCACATATTCTGATTTCTTGAAGACCAGGTTGCACTTTTTAAAGTAGGGGAAAGTTTTGCAGTTCATCACTAGCTCTTCTCTCTAATATTAGGATGTGTATTAAAACGACGTTTTTAAACTTCTCGTTTAAGAGGGGGAAAGGATTGGCATTAAAAATATATATAGAAAAGACTTATCCCCACCAGACAGGCAGTGAAAGAACACAAATGGGTGGATCCTAGAGAAATCTGCTTTGTTGATGATGGAGACAAAGAGAGTGGAGCAGGAGAGAGCCAAGAAACAAGGAACCTGAACAGTGTCTGCCAGTTAGAGAAGAAACTACTGGGTGAAATGAACAAATGATCTTGAATAAGCCAATGTTATATGTGCCTTCTTTCTAAATGATGGTGAGACTTGAAAGAGCCTGTAATTTAGTCTGGTAACCTGTCAGTACATAGTAAGAACATAAGAAGAGCCTGCCAGATCAGACCAATGGCCCGTATAGTCCAGCATCCTATTCTCAGTTGCCACTTAGATACCTGTGAGAAACAGGACCCAAGCACAAGAGTCCTCTCCCCTCCTGTGGATTCCAGCAACTGGTATTCAGAAACATTACTGCCTCTGACCATGAAGGAAGAGCAATTTGTCTCCTCCATGAATGTGTCTAATCTTTTAAAGCCATCTAGGTTGATGTCCATCACTGCCTCCTGTGGGAGGAAATTCCATAGTATCTTCTTTTCTCTCTTCTGTAGTAGTGATCATAAGCTGAATGGATGTAAGAGAACTTGGCAGAGCCTCTAATACTAATGGAAACTCTGAACCTCTTCTTTGGGTTTTCCCCCTCGTAGCAGTCAATCAATCAATCAATCAATCAATACCACGAGGAAAATCCACTCACCTGTTTCATGCCATGCAAATGACTCATGAGAGTTTAGCGAAGTTGACTTCTTTGTTTCTCTAGTGACTATTCATTATCATAATCCCATTTGCTCTTCTGCCTCCTTGATGATGTTGTGGTAGACTAACTCAGTGAAGAATCCTGCAAGCTCAGGGGAAAGACAAGAGCATGGAAGAACATTAGGCCATGAATTTAAAAGGGACACCTTGTCCAAGAAATATATAAATAAATAAATACAGAAAGACTGCTCTACTGACAGATAGCCTGCATCCGTTTTTGCAAACCTAAAATAAAATAAAATAAAGCCACATGGAAATTTGCACTGGAGCTATATGCACTTTTTATTAAAGAATGCACGGTGTACACATTTTGCATGTTTGCTTGCATTTAAATGCATTTCCTCCTAAAATAAGTTTTTGTGTGCGTATTTAAAACTGAAACTGTGTTGCAAAATTCTGAGAAGTGTGTCATCCAAAAGCTGTTTCCACACAGAAATCCAGGGCCAGCAAATAAAATTAGGTCAGTTCATTTTAAATTATGGACCAAATTAATCTCACCTCCATCACTAGACTTGTGTGTATGAGGAAGGGAGGGAATGAGAGAGGGAGGAAATGGAAGCACTAAAGAAAAATACTGTAATATTTTTCTGTACCAGACAACGCTGACAAAAATGTGACCAGAACGAATTATCTACAGGCATCTTCTGTAACCTTAAGAATTATTTAATCTAGGGCCAGGTTTGAAGGTGCCCTTGGCAAAGTATCTCCCTTCCTTATTTATTTATTTTATATAAAAAAGTATTATTTTACCCCCTACCTTTTGTCAGTGGGCCCCTCGGGATTACAGTGGAAGCAGCACTTCCTTCTGGGCCAAATACACAGAACCAGATTTCCTTGTGCTTGATCTAAGGGAGAATGAACAAAGTACGGCAAGTGAGTACGCTCCCATAGTGGTGCTTAAATAGCTATGCTAGCTGGGGCTGATGGGAGTTGTAGTCCAAAACATCTGAAAAGCACCAGATTAGGGGAAGCCTGGTTTAAATAGACAAAGGAGACTGTCTGAAGCATGACACTCTTGCTGTTTTCCTGCTTGCCATCCAGTATTAAACTTTAACCATTTGGCCATTTAAAGAAAGAAAGAAAGATTTTGAATGCAAAGGGGCCCATTGTTCTCCGTGGTGCTGGAAATGCACTATACAGTGGTGCCTCGCAATACGAAATTAATCCGTTCCGCGAGTCTCTTCGTCTTGCGGTTTTTTCGTCTTGCGAAGCACGGCTATTAGCGTCTTAGCGGCTTAGCGGCTATTAACGGCTTAGCGGCTTAGCGGCTATTAATGGCTTAGCGGCTTTAAGAAAAAGGAAACAAACTCGCAAGAACTCGCAAGACGTTTCGTCTTGCGAAGCAAGCCCATAGGGAAATTCGTCTTGTGGAACGACTCAAAAAACGCAAAACCTTTTCGTCTAGCGAGTTTTTCATCTTGCGAGGCATTCGTCTTGTGGGGCACCACTGTAATCCCTTGAAAACAACCAAAATGCTTTGGCAACATTTTGCTCAAATGATCTCTCCCTCCCTCCCTCTCAGCTGAATAGCAAAGGTCTTTTAAGACCCGATGCCTTTATCATTATTTATTTACCGCTCCCCCTCCTGCCCCGGCTTGGTCATTTGTGGGAAGCATCTATTTAATAGTCATTGGCTTTCATGTAGAAAAGATGACTGATGACTGGTTTGTTTTCTATTTCAGGTCGTGGAAGCCAATTTGGTTGCTTTTGACTGTCACTGGATCATTATAAATGAGGTAACTGTCAGCTGAACGTGAATCCTGTTTTTATCTATACTGAGAGCTGGCCTTGACATTGCCAACAAGGAGCAATGTAGCAGGAGCAGAGTTCAGGCGTGCTAGTGGGTGGGAATTGTGGTGGTGGTTTTTTATAAAAAAAAGTAAGGCGGAAATAGAATTGAAAAGACTGTGGAGCTGAATAACATAAATGAAAAGCACTTCCCTGCTGAGTATGTTTAGTTTCTCTCCCCACCCCTACTTCTTTTAGCTGCAGTTCCTATTTTGGGGGATGTTTTAAAATAAAAAACAACAAATAACAAACCATCCAAAAACCAAAGGCAATCTTCCCTTTGTCTAATGAATCTTTTCAGTGGTGTTTGCTTGTTCTCCTCAACTATCCTTAATTACGTTAAGTGGCTCAGTGCAAGCTGGAGAAAGATATGCCTAATGAATTCCCATAAATTCCAGTGGAACTTAGATAAAAGCCTACATCTAGTCAAGGAGAGAGAATTATTTTGAGCCTGCAGGCCAACTTTCCCTGGCCTTGGTAAGCCAGAGTTGTATTTCTAGCACCCAAAAAACACCTACTCTTATCACTGTTTTGATGTGCATGCCTGGCCCACAAATGATCTAGCATGGTACTGGCTCCTATCAGTCGCATCATACGAGCAGACACCTTTGCCCAAACAAGGAGAAAGTAACTAGGCCTCCACCTCCAAAACTAACCCAGGCCAATGAATATCTCCCTCTCTTCATTTGGGGAGACAATGGTTGCATTCAGGTGTCACACCAAATCACGGTTTATGAAGTCAAACCAGTGTTTTGTTTTTCGGTCTGAATCTATGTCAGCTCACAAACCTTGGCTTGAGAGGGAATGTCAAACCAGGATAACAAGACATGATTTGAAGCTGCCACAGTTTGCCATTGCATCTGAATTCAGAAACCATTGGCAAGCCACATCTGGAAGCTGTTTGGTCCACCATAAGAGGCTGCTGCAGTACGGAGCAGCGTTTCTCTCCTCTTCACTCCTGCACAGGAGCAGACAGAGGAGAAACACTGCTCATTGACTTTTCTCAGAAGGATCCTTGGAAGAGTAAAAAATAAATCAGTGCTTCCCACTCCTCCACACTCCAGCACTGCAGTGGGGTGAGGAAGGACTGCTGCCTCTGACACTTTCTACTCAGCTGCTGGTTCTGAGAGCTAAAATGCCTTTAACTGCTCTGTGTGACTTCCTCAGCTGAAACATTTGCAGCTGTTGGAGCCAGCAGCAGTGGAGGAAGCCAACAGTGGAGGAAGCCAACAGTGGTCAAAGCGCTGTCAATGTAGAAGTAAAACTAAAACAATTTTGGGTGAGTTCTTTTAAGAAACAGCTCATAAATGAGCAAAGTTAAGAAGAGGCTACCAACCCAAGACTTGCAGTATTGCAGTAGGGCAACCCACCCACCCAATTAAAATAGCCAGATAAAAAGGTATCTTTTGGAGGAGTCTTTAGGGGCCACATAAAAGCTTTTGGGGAGCTGTACGCATTCCGTAGTCTGCAGATTAGCCACCCTTGGCTTAGCAGTACATCCGAACTGGCTCACTATGTACTTGTTTGCAAATGCCATAGTGTGCAGTGCAGTTGCTTTCCACATATTTATTTATGTATTTTAAAATCCACTTAGAATGGATAGAAACCACTCAAAGTTCCTTTAAAAATCATTTCGTCACTGGCATAGACTATAATATAGCAAAATCCTATTCAGTTATGTTGTTCTAGTATGATGGAGCATTCACTTGTTGTTTTTTAATGAGTAATTTATTATGTCCACGTTACATGATTTTAATTAAGTGAGGCGGCAATTGGTCCCCAGTGTAAAGTGAATAGCACCTACTCTACCTGTATCTTCCACATCATGTATTGTTTAGAGAAATCATGTGCATATTCCTTGATCTGTTTTTGATTGCCGCAGACATCTGCTTTGATGTTTAATTATTAGATTGTCTTAATTGCATCACACTACAATAAATTATCTTAATCAGGGTCTATCTGCTTGTTTCGTTCTTAATTTATGTTTCAGCAGGAAATCTGAGCTTTAAAGCAGCCCCCTTCTTTATGATGAGATCATGATTTTAAGCTGCCTATGAGAATCAGGAGTGCAAAATCTAGAAACTGGTTTCTACAACTGCAGATTTCAAATCCTGCAATTGGACCATTTTTCAGCTGTAACACAATTTGTGCAAATTCATCAGGCTGTTGCATATTTTTTTCCATTTATTTAAAACATTTCTATACTATATTTCATCTGAAATGATAAGTTTAAAAATCTACAAGGCAAATATACATTTTTTTAATAAAAAAACCCTTAAACTGCAAATTAGAAACACACCAGCAAGTTAAAAGGTAATTTGAAGGAAAGCAGTGTAGGTGCCAGACAACAGCCTAAAAGGACCCATCCGTTTACATTTTTATACTGAAGATCTGGGAAAGAAACTCACTGAGTTTCATGGGGAAATGCACTGCAAGGTGGTAAGATCTGTAAGAATTTCAGGCAGCAGGGAATAGCTTAGAATTGTGCTAAATAATGAAGTCTAATCTTAGGCTTTTGAAAAGTCTCCCCTAGGCAGGCTCTTCTACAGTAGAATCTGAAATACTGCTGCCATTGGATTCCCAATAATGCCACCAAGGCAAACATAACTTGGTGTATAACAGTAAAGCCCAGAAGCAGAGTTCAACACGCTCTGAAGTTCTGAATTATCATAATGGGCACATAGCTTAGATGAGGTTAGCCTAAGGATGGAAAACTCAATCACTGGATGTGTTTTCCAGATTGGAGAGACCTGCATGTACCTATAGGCCTGGGGGAGTTATGTTGTTGCTGTTTTCTGTATGTTGTGGATTTATACTGTGATAGTCAAATGAATGGTGGTATATAAATTTAATAAATAATAAGGAGCATGTTCTCTTTGAAGCACTGATCTCTGACACATAGACACACTCATTCTAATCATATATCTTCTAGAGCTGAGTATTAACAATGAGTAAGATTCTTGTTGGGCAGGGCTATGGGAAGCCATTTTTTAAAGAAGGAAGGAGGGATTAAGTGTGGGAGAGGAGGCAACACTCAGGTCTAACAAACAGGAACAGCTCACAGCACTGGTTTCTTGACCAGCTGAGGTGCAGGCCACCAGGTCCAATTTTTTATGTTGTCAGTGATGCCTCCATCTGCCAGTATATTTTCCCATCTAGCCTCTAATGGTCAAAGCATCAAAAATATCCTGCGGTTGGCATGGATTCAAAAAATCAAGCAACCAAATCAGTTTATCTGTTCCCAAATAAGAGGGAAATTTTAAAGCAGGGAACTCAGAAAAGATGGCCTTACTTCTTACTCTGCCCAGATTAACTTCGGGTCCTTTGTGCAAAAGGGCTGTAACTCAGGGGTGGAGCATCTGCTCTGCATGCAGAAGGTTCCAGGTTCAATCCCAGAAATCTCCCGCTAGGTCTGGGAGAGACCCCTGTCTGAAACCCTGGAAGTCACTGCCACTGAGTGTAGACCATTCTGAGCTAGACGGACCAATGGTCTGACTCAGCAGAAGGCTGCTCCCTTCGTTCTTTCCTCTGTCTCCTTCCTGTTTCCACCCACCCACCTTGGGATTCCTGCCTAAAATTTGTTTTCAAACACCACCTATTCAGTTTTATCTTTGCAAGGTGCACAGGCCAGAAATATAAGACTTGCGGAGTTTCAATAAAACTTCACAGAGCACAGTAGGGACCCTTGGGGCTGAACCCTGCCCATCACACATTTCACATCGCAAGAGACTCTTTTTTTAAAGTAAAACTAAGATTCCCACACACTTTGGTGACTTGTCAGGTCTCGTTAGAAACTCTGAAGCAGCAATTTTAATGAGAGCTTTTAAACCACAAAAAAGCATTTGATACCACACATTGCCCACTCTTGCTCTATATACTATGAACTTCAGCGCTTTGTTTGCTCACTTTGAGATGTGAGAATATGTGGAAAATCTTTACTTGACCTGCTATTTTAAGTAATGCAGTGTATCAGTGCTCAGAACTGAAGTATACTGGAAAATAAGGTGCAACAGTGATTTTTTTATTTATTTCTTTAAAAATGTTTCTTTTGTATTAAAGTCTTTGTGTATGCAATTGCTCTGTTTCTTAGCAAGTAATCTTTCACTTTCTAATCCAGATCAATGGAATAGAGAATAGTTTTTTTGCCCTGCTTACTGGATCTCAAAATGTGTTTTTATTATTAATAGTATTTTAAGTTTTAGACAAGCTCTTGAGTAACAGAAATATGGAGAAATGATTTAGTTCCACCTCTTCAGCGTTCCCTTTCTCCAAAGATTAGTTGCCCCAAGACAGTTTGATTGTACTGGTGAGTAGACCTCCAGGACTGGGAAAGATTAATCATTGATCACAGGGATGTGGAATCATTTTCACCTAAGGCTACATTACCCAAGTGAAAAGCTGTCAGGGGTCAAATATCAGCACTGGGGCCAGATCTGCATACAAATCTTAACTCTTAACTCTAAGGCTGGAGGAGAAATTCACATCTAAAGGTATACTTACTAACTCACTTTCCACAACAAAACCCAAACTGAAACACAAACCACTCTTCAAAACTTGCATTTCTCTGAATTTTGCAATGCAGTTGTCCAGCCAAGTAATGTGTAGAATAATGCATATACTGGAGTAAACACCACTGGTTTCACATGTACAGTAATGGGATCTGAACCATGAGTTGTCAACCATGAGAACAGAATGCTGGGCTGATTAAACCTTTGGTTTAATCCATCAGGGCTCTTATATTCTTAAGATGTTTTCTCAATCCTGATTGTCAATCATCTCCACCACAACCCAGCTTGTTCTTCTTACATCTCTCTGAATCAAAGCTCAGAAGTGATCCCAACCAATCACAATCACACAGTGAGCAGAATGAGGTCACAGAACCAATCATATTTGATTAAACAATGATATAACTGAGAGCAAGCAACTCAGTAGAACCTTTTCATAAGTAGTGCCCCCCCAAGTGACCTTTTTTCAGAACGGAAAAAAATGTTTGGAAAAATTGTTAGTATTTTCAGTGGAGCTCTTGTCTTAGGGCAGTTGTGTATGTAGAAAGCAACCTAAGAGATTTATTGGCTTATTTTCTTGTATATAGTAACAATTGTTTCTTCACTTCTCATGAATCCTTAAAGAAAACCATGGACAGATCAGAAAAGGTTGCTTTAAAAATTAATTAAAGGTGTAAATAAAACAAAAACCATTCAACATAATTTATACTCTACAACAGCACAGTTGTGAATCTGTTCTGTGCTGGGCTTATAATGCCTCACTACAGTGGCAATACATATATTGCCAATACCACCTTAAGCCTTCTTTTCACTGAATTTTAGTCTCAAGATAGTTCGTAAAATGTACGATGTGTCTTAGGGCCAGCAACTGCCAGAAAGCAAAGGAAGAAAATAAAAAACTGTGAATTCTAATTAAAATGCACAAAAGTGCTGAATACTGAAGAAACAATGCTCTGTGCTTTGGGGGAGAGACATGATAAATGGTTGCACAGCTAAAAGTCAGAAATTCATAGAAAATAGAACTTGGCAGTGGAGCATAGTCATGTGAATATGAAGTTTTGCAGAATGACAGCTTCTCAGTTACTGCAAAGGCAAGCATCCTAGTTCAATCATATTGTACTGCATATCATGGGGCTTTTGTGCACGCAGGACAGCTGTCCCAGACCCGACCATTTCTGGACTGGGAAAGCTTGGCCACAGTAGTTCTTGCATTTGTAACTTCTGGATTGGAATTACTGCAATGTGCTTTATGTGGGGCTCCCTTGTGTTTCAAGTATATGATACTTGCACTTGATCCAGAAGCTGCTGTTAGTGCAGAATGCTGTACCATGATTGCTGAGAGGTGTGAGACTCCATCAGCATGTAACACTTCTACTCAGAGACCAGCACTGGTTGCCTATTTGCTACCAGGCCAAGTTCAAGGTG
The DNA here is from genome assembly GCF_964106645.2 of Podarcis pityusensis. Classification (NCBI taxonomy): domain Eukaryota; kingdom Metazoa; phylum Chordata; class Lepidosauria; order Squamata; family Lacertidae; genus Podarcis; species Podarcis pityusensis. Next base: position 59,920,080 of record NC_138034.1, on the reverse strand, counting down.
TTACTGTTACTATAGAAATCCCTTAACAGCGTGGGATCAGATGGTTTGCATGATCACTTTACTCCATACAGTGGTACCTCGGGTTACAGACTCCACTAACCCAGAAATAGTACCTCAGGTTAAGAACTTTGCTTCAGGATGAGAACAGAAATCGCACGGCGGTGACATGGCGGCAGCAGGAGGCCTCATTAGCTAAAGTGGTGCCTCAGGTTAAGAACAGTTTCAGGTTAAGAACGGACCTCCAGAACGAATTAAGTTCTTAACCCGAGGTACCACTGTATATGCCCACTCAATTGCTTTGATCTGCGGAACTAGGGGAGGGTTGGAGGAGTGGAAAGGAAGGAATACAATGTAAAGAAGGAGGAGAATGGATCCACTGCTTATCTGCATGCACAAGGTTTTGAACATGTGCAAACTAGGATGATGCAGATGACTCAGGAAGGCTGTTATCCATCTCTGATCTCAGCACTCTTGGGGATATTTGTTTCTGCACTCATAGCGAGATGGTTATCTGCTTCTTAACACAGGTGCCAAAGGCTACCTGCCATTTATCTCTGTGTCTCTTTTCTGCACCTTCACATGCAGAGCTACTCAGGTGCATACTTCTTAGTGTGTGAGCATTTCTGGATCATCCTGAGATGTGTAACAAAACAACACAATAATGATTGATTTGCAGTGAGCTTAACCAACTTCCCTCCAGTTGAATTTTTTAAAAAAGTCTTTTAAACCAATGGTGTTATTAAGGTTCTTTAAAACTTCTATCTCTAATTGTATTGCAAGTTTTTTAAAGAATTGTTTGCATTTTGCAGCAGATAGCAACTTTTCTTCTCTCTTGTAACTAGTGAAATGATACAGACTACATGATAAGATGGCTTCGTAAGCTGAGAGAAGCCATTATCTATGGTACATTAAGGATTAATCGACCAGAAATGCAGGATATTACACTGGACACAGCTGATGCCAGGTGTTATTTTGTTTGCAGAAAAATCTATATTTCATAAAGAACATAAATAACAGATGGCTTCAAAAATCTATGACAGGCTATGAAGAAGAATATAATAGGTTTAGTGTAGTCAAGAAGATTGATGTTTAAAATTCATGGCTCTCAGCATTTTATTTGTTGAACCATTAAAGAAATAAAATAGAAATAGCAATGTGCCTGACCTAGTTGTTCTGGAAATTTTAAACGTAGTCATATGTATAACATATAGCATCACTTAACTTTATGTAGCTTTTCAGAATGTACCATGAACTCGATGTTTGCATAAATTAATGCCAGGGCAGTTGTATGAAGAACTAATAAATAATGAACAAGTGCTACAACAATAATAACAACAATATTAATTATTACCAGTGCTTTTTTTTCTAAAAAAAATGTTTGGGGTACTCTCATTTTGACTCAAGAAAATCACCCTTTTATAGTTCAAATTGGGGAAAATAAATACAGTAAATGGACAAAAGTACAAAGATTCACAAAATGTTTAGAGGTATGCATACCCCCAGGAAAAAAGCACTGATTATTACAATCCTTATTTTCACTGTGGTGTAATGATTAGGGTTTCGGACTAAGACTTGGGAGACCAGACTTCACACCCCCACTCAACCATGAAGCTCAGTTGGTTCCTTAAGGCTAGTCACTATCTCTCAACCCAGCGTACTTCACACAGTTTTTTGTGATGGTAAAATGGAGAGAGAGAGAGAGAACCATGCATGCCACTTTGAGCTCCTTGGACAATAAGGTAGTATTTAAATGTAAGAAATAAAATAAAATCACACACACACACACACACACACACACTTTATAAAGTTGTGATGCCTTACATTTTGGCTGTATTTTCTGTGTTCTATCTTGCAGGAGATCAATGATGCAGACGTGCAGGAGCTGGTGAGGAAGTCCATCGGGAGGTTAACGATTATTCGTCAGAGCTTTCCTGTGCCACATAACATCAGCCAGCGTTGCTTTCGTGGGAACCACCGAATATCTTCATCACTGTGTGATCCTAAAGACCCTTTCTCCCAAAATATGGAGGTACTCTCAAATCTTATAAGTTTGGTGCCCAGCAAGCTCTTTTGACCATCCCATATTTATTTTTTTAAAAAAAGAAGTGTTGGCTTTTCCCCTTTGCTGGTGGTGTTGGTGTGAGGGTTGCCTGTTTTGATGTAAAGGATACTCCTTGGGTTTGTCTACATATTACTGATTGAGGGTTTGTGCATTTTTTTAGAGGAAGCTCTGAGCATCAACAGTATTTCTTCTGTGAGTTTGATATTATTTATTACATTTCCAAATGTGCCCCCAAGCCCCTGAAGGTTTTTGAATTGAATTTTAGGCTTGTATTCTTTTAGGCTTGTATAGGACACATACACACACACACACACACACAGAGAAAGAGAGCACACTTGTGGTCCATGATACAAACAGACCTGCACATTCTGTTTCTGAAGATCAACACTTTTTAAATGAACTGCTTATCTCTTCATTGATTACAAAGATCTTACGTCAAGCCAGACTTTTTAAGCATAGTTCTAATGTTGGGCTTTTCCATTTGAATTTTCTCACTGTCTCCGCTTGCATATAAGGGATTGGTCTATAGCTGTCATTGAATGAATGAATATATGCTTGATCATGACCACAGGCAATCACAGAGGGGTTAAAAAAAATCTAATCAATAAGGATCAAGTCTGAATCAACTGATTCCCCCCATCACTTATGCCATTGTTTAAAAAATGGTCTTTTTTAGTTGTTGCTCTGTTATTAATCCTGCTTATATTTTGTTTTACAACTGTTTTAATGCCCTGTTCTCGTGGTTATCAGACCATAAGTTATTTTGAAGAATTGCTTTTAAAAACCAGAACATAAATATCTAAAATAAATAATTAAATAATTTAAGCAGGAAAATAAAATTGAATGCTGTTGAGTCAGGTGATCTTGAAGTTATGACACCTATTGTTCCTATATATTAGGGTAGGGAACAGGATATAGCTTTACAGGCCTACTTTGACAGGAGGCTGGGGCCACCACCTGTCAATCACTTGCCTTATTTTTTTGGGATTTCAGACACACATATATGACAGCCTTGTATGTTAGGTCACCTCTATAACATGATAACCTCTAGAAGCTATAGACTACAATTCCCATCAATCTGTCATTGACCATGCCAACTGCGACTGATAGGAATTGTAGCCCACAACTTCTAGAGAGTGTCATATGACTACCCTTGCATTGGGTACATCATTTCACCCAGAATCAGAAAACAAATAAGATAAAAATCATTAAAGATGGCAAGTTCTGCCAATAGGTACAAGCTAAGTCTGTCCCTGGGAGCTGAATATAACCAACAATACAGTATGTAATGGATAAGAACTTGTGACTGAAGGCCCCAAATTCACAGCATATTCCTGACAAGCATTTTAGCATATTTCCCATGCATATTTTTCACCAGTTTCATTGCTTGAAATCAAAGGGATTGGAAGAGCCTCCTGAAGAGCAGAGGATATTAAATCAGTTAAATGTCTCAAAAATTTGGTTAGATTTTTTTATGACTATGCCATGAAGAAAAATATGTATTAGGAAACTAATCCATGTCTGCCTGCATGTTAATCTCTTTAATCCTGTTTTTGATTATCCTCTTTGCCAGATCTGCAGGGCTAGCTTTCATTTCATCAGTGTTCAGTTCATATTTGACACAACCCCATCACATTTCTTTGCCCAACTGCTCTATGTCCCTTTTGACATTGGTTACAGAGAATATTTCTTTGGTGGCTTTCGAATGGTCATTTGCTGCACTTTCAGTCAATAGGAGTCGGAAGCTCCATGTAATCAAGATTTGAGACTGTTGGCACCAGCATAGCTGTGAGAACACAGCATGGAGTGTATAGTTGTGTCCTCTAATTTGATGGGTTACCCCAGGCCCCTTTTATCCCTATACAAGAATTGCAGGAGGGGGAAAATCTTCCTATGATTTTTCTTAAAAATGCTGGCATATATAAGCTTCTTCCTCTGAATCATGCAAAGCTTATCACAGCATTTATTTTGAAAGCTTTGAAGCTCGCCATTTCCAAATGGCTTCTTCAGGGTAGGTATCTGTGCAAAACTGAGTACGGTGGTACCTTGGGTTAAGAACTTAATTCGTTCCGGAGGTCCGTTCTTAACCCGAAACCGTTCTTAACCTGAGGCGTGCTTTCACTAATGGGGCCTCCCGCTGCCTCCACGCCGCCGGCACGTGACTTCTGCTCACATCCCGGGGCAAAGTTCACAATCGGGAGCGTCTACTTCCAGGTTAGCGGAGCTCATTACCTGAAGCGTTCATAAGGAGGACAGTATGTAACCTGAGGTTCCACTGTACGTAAATGTTCAATTCTTAATCTGTGATCTATCTATTGCTAACCTTTTATGAAGTCTGGACCTTCTGGCTAGCCTTGATTTCAACTTTAATAAAATTTAGGGAGAGGTGTTCTTTTCAGCCTCGCAATTCCAAACCAAGCCACATCATTGCCATATCACACCACACACAGCTAACAATCAGCAATTAAAGGTGAAACATACTACAGTGGTACCTCGGGTTACAGATACTTCAGGTTAAAGACTCCGCCAACCCAGAAATAGTACCTCAGGTTAAGAACTTTGCTTCAAGATGAGAACAGAAATTGCACGGTGATGGTGCGGCGGCAGCGGGAGGCTCCATTAACTAAAGTGGTACCTCAGGTTAAGAACAGTTTCAGGTTAAGAACGGACCTCCAGAACGAATTAAGTTCTTAACCCGATGTACCACTGTAGAAGGCCTGTAAATCTCACTTGAGACTCTTAATTCTCTTTTCAAATGAGCTAACCATTGATTCCCATTCTATAATTCAAATCCCCTGCCTTTTGAGGTAAGGGACTCTGACAAGATAGCAGGTATTTCTGATAAATGTTCTTCCCATGTTATTCTAGATCAGCCTTCCCCAACCTGCTGCCCTCCAGATGCTGTTGGACTATAACTCCTGTCAATCACTTAAATGTTTTACTACAATCAAGTGGTATTTACATTTCGTTGAATAAATACAACAAATAAATCCCAGACACTGTGTGCAATGATAAGCAATGATGTGAGTTGCAGAGCAACATCTGGGGGAGCACCAGTATAGAGAAGACTGCCATGAACTGATACTTTCAGACCAGACATGGGAAGGTGATTACACAGTGTAAACATTTGAGTAAAGCAATTTTACTCTGATCGTCCAGTCAGTTTTAAGAACCAGCAAGGCTATGAGGTAGACTGTCCTTATTGCTTTCCTGCTGCACACTAACCAGACAGACCCTGGGGTGAGGCATGCGCCTCCTATGTGGGTTATAGCAGCAATGGAAGTCTCTCCACCAGAGGTGGATTTAGGGCAGTGCAAGTGGTGTCGTTACACCAGGTGTGCAGCTGAGGAGGGCATCTTCTGGCTTTGGGAAGGAGGTATAAGTGCTCTGATGGGGTCCTAGAGCCCTCCTTCCTCCTTCCCAAAGCTGGGCAAGTGCTTACCAGGCCTTGCGAAGGAGATTGGGGAAATCTAGGACCCTACCAGAGCCTTGCACCTCCTTCTCAAAGCACGGCTTAAAATGGTGCAATGAGGGCTGGGAGGAGGGCATGAAATGGCCTCACACAGGGCAGCATATTACCAATGTCTGCCCCTACCTCCACTTCTCATGTGCCAGAAGAATATTGTATACCCTAAGCTATCAATTTGCAGGTCCTGATTGGGATATAAACTCAGTTAAACTTGTGAGTTCATTTTAATTTCTGCTTTCCTTTGTGAACTCTTGCATGTTTGAGTATGATTTTTAAAACATCATGGTAAAGCATTTGATTTCAAGAAACCAAGTGGTCATAACTACACGGACTACAAATGTGCACTATTATTTAGGCTGCTTGGAACTGGCTCTCCATATTCCTAGTGTGCTACCTTACTGCCTGTCACCAGTCATTTTCTGTTCCACATGGTTTTTCCAGTCCTTGCCCAGGGTGCCTCTGGCCTGCAGTCAGGCTGGAACACTATTTTTCAAATCATAAGTAAGTACAGTAACACTGTACCTGTACTTCATACCACATCTACTTCCTTCCATTCTTTGCTGATCTCTGTGCCATTCCCCCCTCTCCTCCAGATTATGCTTCGTGAGCACCCTAAGATTGACCATATACATGCTTCTCCTTCCTCCTGAATTTTCCCAAAAATCAAATATTAAAAACTCTATAGTTTTGGTTCTTAGCAAGGTCGTTATTGGTCATGCCCTCATTCCCCCTCAGCAGAACACTGTGGCTTCTGAGAAATGTGCATTAAATCAGTGCCTTCAGGTGAATTATACTGGCGTTAAGAAACCTGTTTTGATTAGGTGTGAGAGCAATAAATATATGAAGCAATCTTTCAATAATCACCATATAGCGTGTTCTGGAGTTACCGTGATTAACAGAGCGTTCTTCTGAGGTCACAGGAAAAAGAGTTTGGAGATGCAGAAATTAACTTGGATATGAATTATTGGTGACTGGAAATGCCATAAGTACTCACCTGAACTATTGGTAAAGGCTTAAAATATCTGTTTAATGTCTGCTGATCACTGTTCTCTAGAGTCCTATTAACAGTTGATAGATGCACTGCAAAATTGCTCCTAAATTAACAAGTATATACATCAATACAAACTGCGATGGTGTTTCAGTATTCCTCCTATACAAAGTTAAGACACTACATTTAAAAGGAAAAGGGGGAAAAAGTCAATTTGTTTGGAAATGATGGTGATGGAAGCTGATGTCATTTATATGCCAAGTGCAGTCTTATTGCCTTTATGTGTCAATTAGAGCCTTATTGTCTTTGCTTCCTGGAAGTTTTAAACGTTTTTTCAAGCCCTGATTTAAGGGATTTATTGCCAAGCCTTCCAAAGACAGATGCCAAAGCTAATTCATAACAAAGCAGGTATTTCAATTGCTCAGGCCATATTTATGACCTTCCCAGCGACAGGTGAGAGGAGCATATGTTAAAAGAGGAAAAAATTCAAATAAATTAAATTGTCAGCTTTAAAATTAATTAAATTATTGCTTTAACCAAAGGAGTCTTAATTTTTCCATGTTTAAATAATAGTATTACAAAGTGGCCATTAAAGTGAGGGTAAAGATAGACAATTGGCAACTGAGAGGCAGCTGCATTATGGACTTGATTTTACTTGTGTGAATCCCTATCACAAAGAGCCAGTCCTCAGGCCTGTACCATGGCAGATGAACTGGTAGAATTCATGAATTATTTTATTTACTAGTTTTAATTTTTTTAACTTACTATATTTATAGCCCACCTTTCTTCAAAGGAGCTTAAGACGCAATAGATAATTATCCCCCTCCATTTTATCCTCATTGCAACCCTGTGAGGTATTTTAGGCTGACAAATAATGACTGTCCCAAGGTCAGCAAATGAGCTTCAGGGGTGAGTAAGGATTTGAACCCTGGGCTCTCTGGTCCAAGTCTAACACTCTTAAGTACTTACATAGATATGACTTAGACACCATTTGCACTACATATTTAATGTAGCATCACACTACTTTAAACAGTCATGACTTTCCTCGAAGAATCCTGGAGGCGCTAGTCGGTTAAGGGAGAACCCTATTCCCCTCACAGAGCTACAATTTGCAGAATGGTTTAATGATCAATCCCTCTTCCCATGGAACTCTGGGAATTGTGTTTTTGTGAGGGGAACAGCATTATCCTAACAACTCTCAGCATCCTTAACCAACTACAGTACCCAGGAATAAGGGAATACGAAATAAAGAGTGGTGTTGTGCCAAAATTTTCTCCCACATTTTTTTCCCTGACCACCCTCCATCAATTAATGAGAAAAGAAATTGCATTTGAAAATTATCATAGGAGAGAGAATATTTTGGTGAAATTCACATGGGTGAATCTGGCTTTTGCTGTGCTTACCTCACTTTTGAGGAGGCCCAAGAGCACTTGTGTCTGTTCTTTCATTTGTTCTCTGCAGCCTTCCCAGGTGCCCACCCTTCAATTAAAGCCCAGGGGAAGACTCTTCCAATGAGACTTTTCCAGATTAGGAAGTACAGGTAATGGAGGAGACTGCAGAATGCTGGGGAAATGTTTGCTGTAAGGAAAAACACACCACTCTCAACCACCTAATAACAACAAGCTCAAAACTCAACCCCCTCAGAAATTCTAAAGTACCATGGGTATGAAGAAGAACAACAACTGAGACTTCTTTCACAAGGGAAGAACACTTAAGAGAAATCAGGAGACAGATTCTGGCACAGCATTAAACTAGAGGATTTCCAACATGTTTATGCTGAAAAATGCAAGCTGAATTAACTCATATGCCGCCTCCTAGACTCAGCCAATTTCCAAGCTGTGAGGCTGCGTTTAAGCTACTGACTGCCTGAGTGGTGACAGCTGGGACAAGCCACAGATGAATTCTGCCTGCATGTGTGTGCTAGCTGCTCACAATTCATTTGTTAATAATAATAATAAATCTCTTTGACAGATTACCAACCTCTACATATATGATACTGTGCTTTTGCTGGCGAACGCTTTCCATAAGAAGCTGGAGGATCGGAAGTGGCACAGCATGGCTAGCTTGACGTGCATTAGGAAGAACTCAAAACCATGGCAAGGAGGCAGATCCATGTTGGATACCATCAAGAAGGTACTTCAGATCCTGCCCTTCTTTGCCTTAAAAAAAATTGTTTTTCCTATTTGTTGCTATCACATTTTGGTAAACTGTGTCTTCTTCCCCCTCCCACAGCTTTGTTCAAACAGACATGGAAAGCTTAATTCATAACTCTTGACACATCTGCTTCTGGGCTTCTAGTGGGTTCATTTTGTTTCCTAAATTGTTGATTTATTTTTTAAAAAACCACATTCTGTTTGTTGCTCTTCCCTACATTTTGCAGCACTCTGTAATCTGAATTTGGAATATGAGTGTGTCACATCAAGGATCTGTCCAAGCCCTCCTTCCCCCTCAAGAGCTTTGATTCTTTTGTGGATTCTCAAGACCATGATTTTCACTAAGCGCTTACAGAGATTATGTGGAAACTTGATTTCCATCAAGTGCTGGCCCTTCTTGTGAATGGGTGTTCCAAGACCTATATCCTGGGGAAAGTATTTGCCTGTGGGGCGTTTAGTACTACATGAATATCAGAAGCAGCTGGTTGTCCACATCAGCCATATGGTTGTGGACTTGTTAGGCCTGCAGAGATTTTAAAGCACAGAAATGCTCGTGTTATTTTTTGAGAGGCAGGAACCAACAAGTCATTATGACATGCAAGATAACAGTGTTTTATTCCAGGTTAATCAATTTGACTTTCACTAACCCCACCTCCACCAGTAAACAAGCACTGAAATAGTGGGCAGATCACTCGCCTTTTTTCTAGACAGATACCCATCCTAATCAGAACCACTTAATAATTGTGCATACAACTGTATACAGGAGCTGCTTCAGATACTTAGAAATGTGTTTTGAACTCTTTCTACTTTTATGGTGAAGAAACTTTCTCCTGTCACATCCATACCACACCTTTAAAGCACATGGTTTCCCCCAGAGAATCCTGGGACCTTTAGTTCACCCCCTCACAGACCTATAATTCACAGCATTCTTAGTAAACTAAGGTATTGTGCTTTAGGTGTGCTTTAAGGATGCTGGAGCAGTGGTTGCCATTGTGGTGCCCTCCACATGTTGTTGAATTACAACTCCTGTCATCCCTGACCATTGGCCATGTTGGCAGGAGCTGACCAGGTTTTGTCCAGCAACAACTGGAGGGCACCACCCTGGCTATCCTTAGCATGGGACACCCTTAAATTGAGACCAAGTCTGTGCTCTTTGGTAACACTAGGCAGCGGGAGACAGTCTGAGAGAGCTTGTCTAAGAAAGGAATGAGTTGAGAGGGAAAGTCTCAGCAGGACTCTTTTCAAGCCGGGTGTCAGAGTGGAAGGAGCCAGCAGGACTGGGACTATCCTGCTGCTTGGTAGTAAGGACAACCTCTGACTCCTCTCTGTCTGAGTCTGTGCTCACACTGTGACTCTCAGCCTCTAACTCTGTCCTGGAAGGCCCTCCTTCTTCTGACCCCCCCCCCCTTGATCACTCATACTTCCTGCTTCTAGCACCTCCCAGCTCGTCCCTTCCCCAGGTTGCTCTTCAGTGTCCCACCACCATGATCCAGGGTCTAAGACATCATCTTCTGTGTCCTCCCTGGGGTCTCTTGGGCAAGCGGCACCCACCACCCTTCCTCATCCAGCCCATGCCTGACACTTGTGTGGATACATCTAAAAGCCTGGGAGTAAGAGGAGGTAGCTATTGGCTACATCAGGGATAACCACGGGGGTCAACTAACCGGCCCCCGAGCCACCCCCAAACCGAGCCACCTGCTCAGCGAGTCCCCGCGTGCTACACTAAACTGGCACAGCGCGGCATAGGGACTCGCTTCTGTTGTGCCGGAAATCGCATCTCCGCAGATGCAGACGCCGGAAATTGTGGGCGCGCACACTCATGTTCGCACACAATCCGGCCTACAGAGGCATCTCTGCTGGAGTGAACCGGCCCAGGCGAGGTAAACCTTGCCGACCCCTGGGCTACATTCTGTCTGTTTTAAATGCTTTCTTTCTTTCTTTCTTTCTTTCTTTCTTTCTTTCTTTCTTTCTTTCTGTCAGTGCAACATCAACCCACTTGCACGCATGATAATTTTGCACTCCAGAGTTTATGAAATCCTTTGCCCTGTCAGCCTGGCTAACATTTCCAGTTTGTCTCCTGCTATGTTCTGCCATTTTAAAAGAGGATAATTAATAAAACAAACAAACAAACAAACAAACTCCTCCTTTCACCTTGCAGCAGTCACTCAGAGTAATGATTAATTTGTCTGAGGCAATTCTCCCTTGCCACGCAAAGAGAAATAGCTAGCCAGATACGATGTGAAAGCAGCACCAAATAAGGGCCAGACAAAATGAAAACAACAACACCTTTTTGTATCTGAAGGATGTAGTGAAATCTCTTCAGAACAATTCAAAAGGTATGGAGATTTCAGAACTTACAGATTTACGGTGTTTTCATTTCCCTTCAGACATATTTAAAATGTGTGTTGTTTTTTTAAGGGCAGGAACCAGCCACAGAATCACAATTTTATAATATGGGATTACAAGTATGAGCTGCAGTATATACCTGACAAAACTACAGAGATATTATTTGACTCATCTCAGACTTGCACTTGATTGTTCTCACAGTATGAAACTTTTTCTGTGGTCTACACCAGGCACCCCCAACCTGTGGCCCTCCAGGTGTTTTGGCCTACAACTCCCATGATCCCTAGCTAACAGGACCAGTGGTCAGGGATGATGGGAATCGTAGTCCAAAACATCTGGAGGGCCAAAGGTTGGGGGTGCCTGGTCTACACTGACAATTAAAAAAACACATATAATTATAAATACCATGAGAAGTCAACAATGCATATAGTTATTTCATACTCCTTTCCCTTGATCATATTATGATTTGTGGGCTGATTCTCACTGGGTAGTAGCAGGTAGATCCTACCTGTCCTCAGTTGGCAAATTTTGAGGTGCCGTTACAACTACGAAGCATCAATTATTTTGTCTATAGTTATGTTTTATCTTTGTTTAATATTACATTTATATCCCACCTTTCCTTCAAGAAGCTCAAACGGGTGTACATTCCCCCCCCCCATCTCTGTTTTACCATCACAACAATTCCTGTGAGGTCGGTCAGGCTTGAGAGACTGAGTGGCCCAAGGTCACCAAGTGAGCTTCCTGACTAAGTGGGGAGTTGAATCCTGTTTCTCCCTCCAACCCCCTTGCTGCACTGACTGTCTTTTAACAAACCTGAGGTTTCTATTTGGATTGTCTGTCCCAAACACCAAAATGCCTTAGGATATCTATGTTGGTAGCCCCTAAGCAAGTGCATTTGGAAGAGCAGGCTCTTGTTGCATTTGTTCTTTGCGGATTTCAATATGAACTGACCTGCTCTGCGTCTCTTAGTGTAATCTGTACATAGCTTTCTTTTGGACTTCACACTTCTCTGAATTTTGCAATGTACTTGGCTCAAACAAAAACTATTAAAATGTATTTAAAATATGCATATTTTTAGATAAATGTTTTTGAAGTGTGTCTTTTGAGAGAAGTACATTTAGAAATGCATTCAAATATATGCATTCAAATACACACACACCTTAAAAAGCAGAGACATCACCTTACCAACAAAGCTCCGTATAATTAAAGCTATGGTTTTCCCAGAAGTGATGTATGGAAGTGGGAGCTGGACCATAAAGAAAGCTGATCGCCAAAGAATTGATGCTTTTGAATTATGGTGCTGGAGGAGACTCTTGAGAATCCCATGGACTGCAAGAAGATCAAACCTATCCATTCTGAAGGAAATCAGCCCTGAGTGTTCACTGAAAGGACAGATCGTGAAGCTGAGGCTCCAAGACTTTGGCCACCTCATGAGAAGAGAAGACTCCCTGGAAAAGATCCTGATGTTGGGAAAGATTGAGGGCACAAGGAGAAGGGGACGACAGAGGACGAGCTGGTTGGACAGTGTTCTCAAAGCTACCAGCATGAGTTTGACCAAACTGCGGGAGGCAGTGGAAGACAGGAGTGCCTGGCGTGCTCTGGTCCATGGGGTCACGAAGAGTCAGACACGACTAAACGACTAAACAACACAAACACACACACACTTATTTAAATGCAGGTTTTCATGCAGATTTTTAAAAATTAAATTAATGTGAAGAGGGGATAGAACAGACTTATGAATGAATGAACGTGAGTGACATGGACCAGAAATGGACTGATCTATCTCTACTTTGAACCAGAACACTTCAATTACCACCTTCTTCCCCATGCCCCAGGATGCCTATTCTTTATAAAGAGAATCTCTTATTCCTCTCCTAAGACAAATTTCCCCGCTTGCCTTTCCACAGGAAAAAGTGCCCAGGTGATGAACAGTTTTGAAGTTCTGGAAGGCTAACTAGGTCTCACCACGCAAATATTAAAAGCAGAGATGCTTTCCCCACCCTTAGTATCTGGCAAGGCTCTCCCATTCTTTGGCTCCTCCAGTCACTCTTGGCAGACCATCTGTCTTGAAGGATTTCAGACTTCTTTTAAGCCATTGTATTCGCTACTCCCAGAGAAGCAAAATAATAGCCACACACTTTTATACTTCTCTTTTTCTGTGCCCAGAACGCAGGTTACATCAAGCAGAATTCAATTAGGATGAGAAATAAATTGATTTTTTCATAAGGGCAGCATAATCCAAATAAGTCCCCCAACTGACAATATTAGATATGAAATTTGCAGAATATTATATATTGTTCTAATGTGTGTGTGAATCACTTCAAAGAGCCGGGGTGTGGGGGAGAGCGATCTACCTGGAGGGATTTTGCTTCTGAAATAAGCTGCAGCAAAATTGTGCTTGATAGATAAAAGTGGCTCTTAAGGTTAGCTCTCCAAGTGTATAAAACTCCAGGTGGCAGCAGTAACGATTCACACATGTTCTTGGCTAGATTCTGGGCTGAGCTTTGGTTGTGGCTCCTTAGTGGGAATAATCAATTTCTAATTTCTTTTCTGGTTTCAGACTATTACCTCTGGGCTTTTGGTTTTTAATGCTTCTCCTTCAATTTTTAGCTTGTGGAAACCCACAGAGTCTGAACCGCATAAACAATAGCAATTGGGCTTTCTAGAGGTTCAGACATAGCTCTTGTTAATGGTGCTGTGGCTAATTTTCCCTCGGCATTTGACAGATAAAGAGTTTACAGTTTAGACATGACCTTTTTGCCTCTTTGTAAAGCACAGCACATAATGTGTGACTCCAGCTGCTAAATCTTTGTTGTGGTTCTGTGTCCTGCCCCCCTCCCCTCTCCATCTTCCAGAGCATCAATCGGGCTACTCAAAATGTGGCTCTTCACTTGCAAATAAAGAGGTCATCCATTTTCAGTATTAATATAATATTGCTGCTTGGTTAAAGGAAGCTACAATTTTCCAAGCAGTTAGCTTGTATTAGAGAGTAAGGTGTGATCCAGAATCATTAAAATAGATGGAAGATTGCCACCAACTTGCAGTGCACTGTGTGGACCGTACACTGGGATACTGAGATACTTCACTGACCACATTGCCACATTATCCCTTCTAATTAGCTGATTATGATTCAGTAATTGCAGCTCTACAATTTGATTTATGCAATATAAGGAATCATTGATTTTGATGACCACATTTGGGGTTCTTGGTTTCAATGGGTTTTGTAATCTGTAAGCCTTGGCTTCTTCATACAGTCAGAGGTACTGAAGCGCGTTGTTTTGAATACTGCCAAACTCAGTCCTGGGGTATGGTTGCCACCCATCCCTGTAATAATGTGATCGTCCTTTTTTTTGAAGAAAAGTGCACCATGTCCTGTTTGGACTTTAAATGGGATGCTTTTTTTCACATATTCACATATATATGCTTTTCTCCTCCCTTGCATGTGAGAAATTATTGGAAACATTTTCTATCACTGCAAGCTATTACAAATTCCCATTGTGTGGCTCTGTTCTCCCATAAATAAAGCTGCTTGTGGAAATGGCCAATGCAAATTACATCGTCTTTAAATTCGATATGAGCCCAGCAAAATTAGCAAAAGTAATGTTGGTCACAATAACCATTTGAGCCCAAAATAAACACATGCGCATCCAAATATTGTCAGGAACCATAATAAATGCTACAGCATTCTTTTTATATATAAAATTGGAATCCATCAAGATATTTCTTCCTTTTGGGGGCAAAACAACTCTTTCCATTACTCAAACCTCTGACAATTTCCCCATTAGTCAGTAAAGACACTTCAAGAATACGCGAACACGCTGGTAATATGAAATAATGGCAGTGCTAGAAAAATATCAATTTCCATTTGTAATCTATGTAAATTATTAAAGTAAGGCTGATAGCAACAATACAAGCTAAAGAAAAATGATGCTGCAGTATTGCATTGGGCTGTGTCCCCCACCCCCACCCCAGGCCTTCCCAGTCACATTTGTTTAGGTTACTGACAAAAAGCAAGTTTTCATGTGCCCTGTGGAAAGGGGAATCGCAGAGGCTGTATTCCTGGTGCCTCATGCATCATCCATGGCTCTGACGGCTACATTCTGATTTCAGACTCCTTATTGTCAGTGATGGAGAGTGATGATTTATGAAGCAGAAAAGCCAAGACTTGATTTTTCTGCTAGCCGATTAGGCTTTGGCTAAGAAAAATTGTGTTTTGGGTTGTAGATGCGGCAAATTTGATATGGAAGACACCGATAGAGAATAAATACACAATGCAGTCATTTTGTTTTTGCAGTTTCTATCTTGAGCATGTCTACTCTTCTAAGAGATGGTGAGAGGTTTGGGGAAGGTTAGGGAGAAAATGAGCTGAGGAAACAAAAATTCTAACCTTGTGTTTCTGTTCAGTGTCTTATCGAAGTCTGTACTGTGCGATCCTTTCTATACTGCTCTGAAGACATTTAAAGATTTGACAGATCTGATTGATTCAAAAGCGTGTATTACAAACCTCTGGAAACCATCTCTCTTCAAAACGCAGAAGTGACTGCAAGTTTAGATCCACTGGCATGTCTAAGCTCCCTACATGTGGAGAGCTAGTGCATCAGGGAGAAGGGCTCTAGCCTAGTCTTGTCTGTGATATACTAGTTTTCTATATGTGTGGGGAAGCATTCAAGCATGTGGTTCCCCCATCAGCATTCTCAAGTGATACAGTCAGTTAAAGCTTCAACAGTTGGCTCTGCCATGTTTGATATAACAGAATGAGTCCTGGGAGGTCTGCATGGACAGGTTTAAGCCTAGGGTTCGGAGTGGAATGGGTTCGACTGAATTCAGGTTTCAAAGTGATCTTGCCTGAGCCACACTGATCAAGCCCAGGTACAGATTGGAATGCAAGTCTACCTTGGGATCCACAGTCCAAGATTCCACGAAGATGTGGTTTGATGGCACTGCCTTTCTTTTCCTTTCTAGTTTTTAATGAAGACAGGCCCAGCTGCCTGGAGGAATGGCTAATTTGAAGGCATTGTTTTGAAGTGACCAAGCTACTGTTTGCATTACTGGTTCTGTTGGCATTAGCAATGAGAAGAAAGATCTACCAGAAAATGTCATGCCCTAATTCTGCCAAATCGGACTTTCCACTTAGAAACATTTGCATTGCCCAGAGTAAAGATTGTGAGGCTGTGCCCCAAACCATGCTTACCTGGGAATAAACCCCACTGAATTCAATAGGAATGACTTCTGAGCAGATATGGTTAGGATTTGCAAAGTGCTTTGCCTTCTAGCAACCTTGGCCTTTGTAAAACCTGGCATAATCTGAGCTGCTACTTTTACAAATGAATTAATAGTAGGTTTTAATTTTGCTAAATATGACTAATAATATCTTACTCCAATTCTGAGTGTTAAAAAGTTCATGCATACATAAAGGGAGGAGCAACAATATTGTGAACTGGGTGGCTAAATTTTGCCATTTTAAACTTTTTCACATTTTCAATCACTGCAAACCTATATTTTGCAGAAATTAATACATGGCTATGTCTGAATTTTATGCTCATCCTTTTTTGTGCACCCAGGGAGGAGTGAACGGCTTAACAGGAGAACTGGAATTTGCAGAAAATGGTGGGAATCCTAATGTCCTTTTTGAAATCTTGGGTACCAACTATGGAGAAGAACTTAGCAGAGGCATCCGCAAGGTGAGAATAGATTTCCTAATTCTTACTTGTCTGTGTGGTTTCTTTTTGTGTTGAAAAAGTTAAATATTCCTTAAAGAAGAAGAATGCCTAACCTACTATTAATTCAATTTAGCACTAAGGAGATCGTTCTGTCAACACGTCTCCTTTCCAGAAAGAATGATTCCCACCCTGTTCTGGAGGGTTCTCTTAACCCATTCAAGCAGATTTGTTGAGGGCACCGGGGCAGGGGGAGGAAAAGAAGGGGAGAAGACCCACTGCATTAGTGGGACTCATTGCACTGACTTCTGCTAGTGCAAAAACTTAGTTGAATCCAGCCCCCCCACCCTCCTGCCATGTAAGTGATAATGCAGGTGATATTGTGTACAAGTGTACAAGTGATATTGTACGGATGGAGATATAGATATATATTACTTTCTGATTTTCAAATAGCATTTTGGAGTTATTTGACTAAAGCTGGGGTGAGGAACGTGTGGCTGTTTAGATGCAATTCTCACCATCCCTGACCATTGGCCATGCTGTCTGGGACGGGTGGGTTGTAATCCCAGAATATCGGGGAGGGGGGGCTACAACAGGGTCTGATTTGATGCTAGGCACTTAGCTTCACTGAAAGCAAAATGTTGTGGTGAATTCAAAGGTGCCCACTTAAGCAAAACATCCAAGGGATTCCAAGGGAATCAAAAAGGGTATTAATAATCTTACCAAAATGTCTCAGGGCATCTCCACACATTCCTAGGTCAGCTTCACCTGTGCATTAAGGTTGCTGTTCTATAACAGCATTTTCAGTCTAGTCGGTTCTGCATTGAAATACATGCAGCAATATCTTGGTGGTTTGCTAGTGATGAGATGCTTATATTTTTAGAAGTTCAGAATCACAAAAAAAAATCCTCTCAAAATTATGTACAGTGGTACCTCGGGTTACAGACACTTCAGGTTACAGACTCCTCTAACCCAGAAATAGTACCTCAGGTTAAGAACTTTGCTTCAGGATGAGGACAGAAATCGTGTGATGGCAGCAGCGGGAGGCCCCATTAGCTAAAGTGGTACCTCAGGTTAAGAACAGTTTCAGGTTAAGAACGGACCTCCAGAACGAATTAAGTTTTTAACCTGAGTTAACCTGAGTATTCTAGTATGACAGCCTCCCATTTTATTATGAATAAATGATAGCATTTCTAGAAATGACTCTAATAGAATGGACGTTAGAGGAATGATTTAACAGGAGCCTGAAATTTAGGCTTACCCCTGCCCAAAGACACACATTGCTTCAGTCTTGAAAGGAACAACTTAGCTTTACATTTTTCCCCAAGTTTTTCTATTATACTACAAAGGACAAACCGAATGTACCTTAAGGTTAGTTAAGATGGTATGAAAGATTATAGAGGGGAAACTCCTGTTGAGATGATATTAGTGTTTTCATCTTTAGCAGCTATTTTTCCAGAGTGATCTGAGGTAGTGCAGAATGTCTAGACACACATTATCTTCCTAGGTCAAAGAAAGACTGATTACATGTTCTTTCTTGGAGCCATCCCTATCCAGCAAGCCAAAGCTAGTAATAGCCAAGCTGAAAAATGATTATTAAAAACAGTGGGATTTCTTTGCATGATGTGCAACAGTATCGTTTCTCATTCAAGTGTGGTCACACTACATGTTTTATTTTTGGAATACATAGAAATGGGAATGTGGCCTGGGGTGATGGCAAAGTCAATAGAACTCTGCTGTACATCATTAATCTATTTTCATGCCATGGCAGGGGGAAAATAGAAAAAAAAGAGGGGGGAAATGCTGAAAGAGAAATATCCCCGCAGCCTTGAAATACTACTTCTTGTTGTTTCTCTGTAGGTCCAACTGCTGACTTTTAAAATTAATTTTGGTCAGATCACATTTTGTGGCATCTTTTTGTTTTTAGCCCTTTTAAAAAGGAAAACAAAATGTAGATAAAGCTCTGGCTCAGAGGTCTCTGTGCACTGCCTTCCTTTAACAAACAAATCCGGAAAAGTCAAGTTGCTATAGTTGTTTGTTGTATTTTAAATGTCACCAATTGAAAATAAGAGGACTCTTTGGCATGTTATCTAAAAGCAGTGAAAGAAGTGGCATAAGTGATTCATGCTTTCTTTTCCTTACATTTTGGGTTTATTTGCATGCTATAGTTCAGTGGCAAAATAACTGCTTTGCAGGTAGGGCTAGGAGAAACCCTCATGAAATCTCAGAAAGCTGCTGTCAGTCAGTGTAGTCATTACTGAATTCAGTGGACCAGTGGTGTAATCTTCCTGTGTTCCAGCATTCCAGTTTGGGACCTGTGCACTTTCCTAATGTAAGGGCACAGAAGCATGGGAAGAGAAAGTATGAATCCCTGCATACATGAAGTTTCTGCAGAACTTCCAAAGCAGCCCTTGCAAATGGGGTTGGGGGTGTATGTGTTATCTTTTGAGAGTGTGGGTAAGGCTAATAGCATTTGTACCCTTTATGAGTTTACATCATCTGATATGATAAATTAGGGCCTTTCTAGAAATTGGCGTGGAAATAAGAAATTATAGCTGAAGACCAATTTAAAGCAAAGTTGGTGTTACCTTCTTTGCTCTTTTATGTATTAATATAATTGTCTGAGTTTCAACAAACTCACAATTTCCTATTATATATGCAGTCATTTAGAAACAATGCAAAAGTTATGAGACTTCTCATCTTTAATGAAACCACGTCAATACACAATTATCATTTGGAATTACTATTATTATTATTATTATTATTATTATTATTATACCCTGCCCATATAGCTGGGTTTCCCCAGCCACTCTGGGTGGCTCCCAACAGAGGACTAAAAACAGAATAAAACTTCAAACATTAAAACGTCCCTAAATGATTTCTTTAGCATCATTGTATATTAATGGTCGCAGATAAACTTCTATGTCTTCCAAGATATCAGATATAATATATCCAATGTTGTAAATTAGTTAACAGTCATATCATAGCTGGAATCTCACCACTGCTGTAACCTCTCCATCATCTGCCTCTACCAATTATTTCAGTCTTATGTGGGAGTTGAAGAGGTCAAATAACACTGCAACAGATTCTTAAAGAGAGCAAGTTCTTCCATTAGAGGAAGGATATTGTTTTTTCCTTTAGAGGAAAGGATGAAAGACCAAAGACCCCACGCACAAATAGAAAGCTGGGAGTTTCTGAAATGCTCATAACAATATCCTTTCCCCATAACACCACATTTTTCAACATTCCTTTGGATGTAATTGTCATCACATGTTTATTACTGTCACTTTATACTCCTAGTTTATTAATTTATTTATTAATGAAACAGAATTAAGTGAGTCATGAGCAAGCACCTGTAAATTGGCCTCCACATGCCTGAAAAAATGTGCCTTATGTTTCAAAGCACAAATTCATCTTGGACAACATTGTTTAGTCAATGTTTTGAGGTTCTTAATCACAATTGTCAGTTTTCATATTTTAGAAGCAATGCATACTCCGTTGCTTAAAGTCTGATATATAGTGTCATGGGGATAAGGAAAGATTTTTGGACGTAATAATAAAATACACCAGTACACAAATTCATATAGCTGTACACTAAATCCAGACAGACATTTTACAAGAAATATAGGTATATATAAATTAAGAGTGTTTGTTTTTATATGTTAGAAACCACGCTCTTAAGATTTTGTACCTATACTTTTGAGCATATATCTATCACTTTTATTTAGACTTTTAATATATTTATTTACATATTTTGTGAAATCTGTTCTACAGTCTTGTTCATCCACCAGTGGATTAGATCACTATCATTTTTACTTTATATAATGCAGAAAAATAGTATCTTTCCCAAGACAGAGTCCTTACTTAAGATGTGGTCAGTCACAGTGGTGTTTGTGCCATGTTTGGGGGACATCTCAGTTTAATACCACATTGTGTATCTTACAGAACTGGTCTGTATCATTTTCTGCAGCTGTCATTACAAAAGTAAGCGAAATAACCAGTATCATATCCCATACTCTCTGACATTCTTTCCCCCAACAAATCAATGATGCAGAGTGGCATATATTTCCATGTTGCATTTTCCTCCTGTGAATCATTTACTCTCATCTCATTGTGCATTTCCTGTACCCATATTCCACATAAGTGGCTGAAGACAGAATCAGGCCTTCTAGTGCCACCCATGATATATGGTTCTCCCAAAGGATAAGCATAAAAAAGCATTAGTTTAGGGGTAGAGTACAGAACCATTCCATTTGTCTTATTGTTTTTATTATCAAATATCAACCATTTTTCTTGAGAGCCAATTCCCACATCCACTTGGGGGAGGCGTATGGTGAAATGGCCATGTATCGGTTTCCGAGGGGATTTTGATGTGGAAAACAAAATCGTGAAGCTTCTCAAACACATGCTGAGATTGCAAACCAGTGCCAAATGAAGGCATGATCATGTTCACATCCTATTGTTCCCAAGGCACTCAGTGTGTCGTGCAGGAGCTATGAAACACATCATCCTCTACTATCATTCTAACCAGGCTTCCCACAGGTAGCAGATGGTTCCTACACAATAGGCTGCCTATGGCAGGTACTTGGAATGCAAGGAGCTCATCATTGCCAGTTCATGGCTCAGCCTTTGCCAAATGGCTTTTGCGTGTTTCAGCATGAGCTGCAGAGGGATTCCGACTCGCCTTTTCGATATATAATGGTGAGAGTTTATGCAGTAACAAATGCTTGAATGGAGAATGCCATAGTGTTTTGACATCTGTTTGGTTGGCATTTGACATTTGGTTGGTATGTATTTTTTGACATTTACTTTTTGGAGTGGCGTGCTCCCACCCACCCAGTTCCGTACTACTGAAATACAAACTATTATGCCTCTAAATAACAAGACTAACAAGACCCACAAACAAAGGAACAACAGCAACAAAGCGGGTGACCCTCAGGAGTAACCCTTTTGTATGCTAGCGGCACTGCAGAAAATAAAACAAGAGGAAAGGGAGATAAAATAAATGTACCAGGAGAGGAGGGGGAGAAACCATTCATGTTTCTTTCAGCATTCCTACTCTCATAAACTAGATGTTGCACGGATGTGTCCAAGCTGTAGTCTCCCATTACAGTGTGTGTGTGTGTGTGTGTGTGTGTGTGTGTGTAATTTGCTAGGAAAACGCTAATCACTATCAGTGCTAAACTGGGGGAGGGTTTTGCGCTAACTTCAATAATATCCTCAAATACAGCATTTTACCTTTTCAAGGGGGTTGGGGTGGCATCCATATGTGAAAATTAAAAGAATGCATCACTAAGGCAGGGACTAATTGTGCTCCTTGCCCTTGGTGGCTTGAAGAGTCAAGCCTGATTCAATGTGAATAGCCCTACCCTTTCATTTGCCTAGCCCCACCCTAGGTTCTGCTCTGTGGTCATGTAAGGGTGTGACAGAATGTAGAGAACTAGTTTCTTAAACTGTTGTGCATCAGTACGTAAAACACATCCTTTCTTAAGCACTCTTTGGAATAGAGTGCATTATTGCTTATCATATGAATTATTGCAGTAATGGGGTGAATGGGCTTGGAAGTCATGAAGTTCCGGGGGGATTTTAATCCAGATTTCCCACATGAGATGTAGGGAAAGAATGCAACTAAAGGGTGTGAAATTTGGCAATTAAGGGTGCTTCAAGGGGGGAGGGTCTCTGTAAGACACAGTTCAGTGCTCTGTGTAAGAACTACTGAGTACTTGACAAGTTAATGACAAAATATATCTTTTTCCTCAAGTCTTTGGGAGTCGATGATAAAAACGATGATTGTGTGTCTCTTCCTCCCTTCCCCCGTTGTCATTGCTTCTCAGTAACAGGGTTTTTAATTTATGAGTTTTAATTGTGTTTTAAAGTGAACTGCAATAACTGAATACCAAAATAAGGCAATAAAAATCCAAAATCCAATGTGTCTCAAAATCTACTATAGTATAAAATCAGCAGCAGAAGATAAAATGAATACAGCAAAGTTCACCACAGCACCAAAGATTCACAGACATTGAAACTCCAAAACGTACCGAGAAATGTCCAAGGTCAAGCAACAGAGGTAATCTTGGGGTTCATAGCAATTTTGGGGAATACTGCAAGAATGCCCTTGTAGCTACTTAAGGACATACACTTCACGGTTTGAGAACCATGGACCTATTATTGCCACTCTTGCTTGACCTTGCTTGCCAATCCTTAAAAGACATGTTCTGCCATTGTTCTTTGTGTAAAGACTTTTGGATCAGGGATTACGTTGTTGAATGAACTAAAGTGGCTTTGAGATTATTACGCTCCTTGCTGATTGAGGGCACTTCATTAAGCCCTGTTAAAGTGCCTTAGTGCTGTAATTGATTGGTAGTCAATTCTCCTACTGTACAAATGGAAGTGAGTTATATAAAAAAAGCTTTTAGGAACAAGCAGTAAACACTCATGAAGAAAGGGGAAAGTGGTACTGTTGACTCTTTCAACAGAATCAAAGCGTTGGTGATTAAACAAGGGGAATATTGTCACTATTTTTGGAGACATATGGCACTCAGCAGGTGCCACATTGGCTGGTCTTTGATCACAGTAACCTCATTGCTGAACTTGGATACAACAGATTTTATTAACATGTCTTCATATATGTCTTCTATCAGCAAAAGAGCTTTACTTTTGTGAATACAGAAATGCATACTTTTATATGACATCCATACATATGAAATTATGAGTCTGTCTTGTATAACAAAACAAAATATTCAAAATAAAAAAAAAAATCCTTCCAGTAGCACCTTTAAGACCAACTAAGTTAGTTCTTGGTATGAGCTTTCGTGTGCAAGCACACTTCTTCAGAAGAAGTGTGCTTGCACACGAAAGCTCATACCAAGAACTAACTTAGTTGGTCTTAAAGGTGCTACTGGAAGGATTTTTTTTTATTTTGACTATGGCAGACCAACACGGCTACCTATCTGTAACTAAAACAAAATATTGATTCTAATGCTTTTAGGTTGTTGTTAATATTATTATTATTATTATAACAATTTGTTTGCCACACTTCATCTGTAGATCTCAGAGTGCTTCACAACATAACAATACAAGATAAAAAACACAAAATGCATAATATAACAAAAACAAGAACAAACCAGTAAGTCCCCCATACCCCAGAAACACATTTAAAAGGGTACAGGGTGTTAATCAGCCAAAGGCCTGGTTGAAGAGGAATGTTTTCGCCTGGCATACACTCAGCTGGATTGTACATTACCTTGCCCTGATTTGGCCCAATCATATGGAAGTGATTGACTGGCACCTACTTTCCTGACCCACCCAGTGTGCCAGTCCCACCTCTGATAGCTCAGAATGGGGTCTTACTGTTTAGTTATGGTCTCTATGTATTTGATCCACACACACACCCGTGTTATTTGAACATTTCAGCACAGTGTGGTGACCCATCATAGATATGCAGAGATAATAATCCAGGGCATATGCTCTCTCAGTCTCCTTCATGCAAGTGAGTTGGATTGTGGGAAGATATCGTTTAATATAGGGCCATGGTTTTTGTGTGACGCCTACTGAACTGACTGATGGAGTGTACCATTTGACTGTTGCCATATTTGCATTTGTTCCAGAGGGAAATGTGGCACAGAACTGGAAATGTTTATTATTGGAGACAGAACAGATACCATCTGCAAATAATAGGAGGATTGCTAAATATACAATAATCGAGAGCCTGAGAGTTGGTAGTGGAATGTATATTGACTCATTTATGTGGGCACTGATGTTAGCTGGATTTTCAT
Organism: Podarcis pityusensis; assembly: GCF_964106645.2. Lineage (NCBI taxonomy): Eukaryota > Metazoa > Chordata > Lepidosauria > Squamata > Lacertidae > Podarcis > Podarcis pityusensis. The sequence continues at coordinate 59,895,630 of NC_138034.1, read as the reverse complement.
GGCATCTCTTCTTCAGATAAAGAGTGAATGAAGAACACACTTACCCATCTTCCCAGTGGAAAGTAAGACACTCAACTGTCATTGTCAGAGCATGTGTGACAATTTGGTGAGTGATATTGGAATGAAGTCAAATTAAGTGTAAGGAGCCAGCATTTCATTTCTATCACAGTACTTTAAGTCAGTTGATTTTAATCTGACTGGAAAACTGAGTTTTGGGAATAGAATGACAGTACAGTATGAGACACGGGGGACATTTCACATAAACTGGGAGTCAAATATGCACTAATACTTTTGTGTCTGTGGTTGGTGATATGTAGACTTCATTTGTGCAGCAATACTCTAGCGTGCAACACAGAGACTTAATCATGTCACCAGATATATCATATAAATTAATATTTAAGACTTCTCTCAAGGAGCGGTAGCTGTCCTGGCTGATGCTGGATGAAGTACCTGGACTCAAATTTCATTTTCTGCTACAAACTGCAATGTTCAAATTAGTGCAATACATAAGCAAGGTAAAGGTCACTGGTGCAGAAAGCTAAGATGTTGATCGAACGATTGGCAGGCCCTTGGGCTCCCGTTATAAAGGTGTGGGGTGGGTATGATTTCAGTGGGGTAAGTGGGGTGCATCACTGGCTGAGCAAGTAAGTGAAAACTACTCATGGTGGGCTGGGCATGAGTGGCATGTTCACATCAACGCTGGTGTATCTGTGTACTGGGTGATGGAAGAGTTGACAGCATCAGCTTGGAATCAGGCTGGGTAATGGCTGTCTCTTTGATGGGTGGAGGCTTGTTGGCAAAAGCTGGCAGAGGCAAAGGATCCAGTGGAGGCAAAGGATCCAGTGGAGGTGATTAGTGGAGCCTTTCCCTCCGGTAACAGGACTCTTATAATAATAATAATAATAATAATAATAATAAATAATTTTTTATTTATATCCCGCCCTCCCCAGCCAAAGCCAGGCTCAGGGTGGCTAACAACAATAAAATAATACAACATTCTAAAATCATTTCATTATAAAATGAATTCAAATCAAATTAATGGCAACCATTGGGCTAGAGTTCTGTGAAGATTGCCAAAGGAGGGAGTCAGGCTGTGCCCTGGCCAAAGGCCTGGTGGAACAGCTCTGTCTTGCAGGCCCTGAGGAAAGATGTCAAGTCCCGCAGGGCCCTAGTCTCTTGTGACAGAGCGTTCCACCAGATTGGAGCCACAGCCAAAAAAGCCCTGGCTCTGGTTATGAAGCGTTTGGCAACAGTCCTGTGTCTCAGTGACTCATATCTGCTCATATGAGCACACAAACAGCACAGTAAACAAAAGCTTGGCTGCGGAAGTACAGTGGTACCTCAGGTTACAGATGCTTCAGGTTACAGACGCTTCAGGTTACAGACTCCACTAACCCAGAAATAGTACCTCGGGATAAGAACTTTGCTTCAGGAGGAGAACAGAAATCGCACGGCGGCAGCAGCAGGCTCCATTAGCTAAAGTGGTACCTCAGGTCAAGAACAGTTTCAGGTTACGAACGGACCTCCAGAACGAATTAAGTTCTTAACCCGAGATACCACTGTATGCAGCATCGCTTTTTTTATTGCTTTACATCAAATCAAAGCAAATCATAATAAAGAAAATAACAACAGTGCGAGGAGCAGCTCACACAAACATCCTGTCTGTCCGGGAGACAGAACAAAAGCTGCAAAACAAAATAAAAATAAAAATAAAAATAAAAATTTATTTATACCCTGCCCTCCCTGGCCAGAGGTGGGCTCAGGGTGGCTAACACCAGTAAAATGACAGTAAAAATATAATAGGGGGGGAAACCCAATTTAAAATGCAATTTAAAATGCAGCACATAGGATGGAAGTTCAGTGCCTAAGCTTCCATTCTCACACTTCCAGAAGTATGGAATGTAAACAGTGTGGATCACAAGATCCAACAGCAACAGAGAATGAAAAATACTAACAGTGATGCCAGAGCTTGGAGTTGAAACCATGGGTGAGATAGGCATGGGGCAGTGGGGTGACATCCCTCTGGTTCCCTCCATGGGATCAGACTCCTCACCCTCAACGTCTCTAATGTTTCTTGGGCTTTGGCATAGCTCACTGTGACCCACTAGAAGTGTCAGCTGGCACCTTCTGAGTTCCTTAAATCCCTTGTCCTGATCCAACCAGACCCTCCAGAACTCATGGCTATACATCCAACACCCCCAGAAATGCCAGGACCTTGGTAGGCCATTTTGATTTTCCCATAGTATCCCTGTGTTTCTCCAGGGAATTATGGGAAATTAAAATGGCTGTCTCCTACTGCTTCCATCAGGTAAGTCCCCAGCATAGGGCACCTTCGTCAAACATGCCTCTGTCCCTGCTTTGTTGCAGAAGTTCTGGCTGCTGTTTTCTTTCTGAAGAATGGGGAACCAAAGGAGGTAGGAATCCAAAATGGTTGACATGACACCATTTACTGGATAGGGTGGCAATTAAGCCCTCCATCTGTTCAAGTGTTTACCTTTCTAAAGTAGACCAACATGTGGGATGGGAATGTATGGATGCAGCATGCTCTAAATCTGCACCATCGGGGTCCTATATCTTGAAGGGAGCCTATAAGTGTATGGCAGGCTTCCTCTGTAGACTTGCAACTTGTGGAGAGCAATGTGGACAGTGATGCTGGGGGTGGAGTTAGCACACTCGTCCACACATTCCCCCCTCCCTTGTATGTTGATTTAATCCAGAAGGTGCATGGCTCAGTAGGGCTTAAGCTTTTGAATTACAGAGAATGCTTTTTCATGCAAGACTAGTAGCTAAAATCTAGTCCATCCTGAACCACAGTTCATGACAATTTAAATGTTTTCATTCCTTTTCTGGCTGAGGCATTTGGGAGTTGCAGTCCAAAATTTTAAAAAAGCAAATTTAAAAGCTAAAAGGAACCATTGGATTTGCACACATCTTTCTTTCACCATGGGGCAATAGATTTTCTCCAGGTATCATTATATTAAATACATTAACCTGTATGCTGACTGAACTATGTCTTTAAGAAGGGCTCCAGCCTTGAACTGAAGGCTGCCAAGTGATGGAAAATCTCCTCATCCTCTTAGCAATATTTTCCCCAGGCTTGCTGTGATTAATCCACTTTCAAGAATCACCCCAGTAAATCTTACTTCTTCATCTGTGCTCTTTCATCTGCTAACTCCGCTTTTGATAATATTGATATATATAATCTCTATGGCCCCTTTTCAAATTCTTTTTTGCGTGTTTTCCACCTTTGTCCTCCACCACAATCCATTCCTTCTGCTCCCTTGTATTTTCATACTTCCACATATATATCACTGATAGTTAACTCTGCATTCTTTCTTGCTGTCACTGCCTTCTCTTTCTTTGAGATGCTCAAGATAAAAGGCATCTCTGCCACTCCCCAGCTTCTGTGATTTAACTAGGCAAATGCTCATACATTTCTCTGTTTTACAAAAGCTGAATTAGGGGGTCATCAAGTGGCAGCCCTTAAGTGAAATGCCCCACCAAATCCCAATCTAGCAGGCCATTTGGAGAAGTTATCATTTTGTCTGCAGTTCAATACCCCTACATCCTGGCCAAAGTGCCCATCCAGGAAATTTAGTTGGCCAGGAATACAGACATTTGCTTTGGAGGGAAGAAAACTGAAGGCTGAACTAGATGTGATCTTGCACGTAGCATGAACCTCATCATCCAGCCTTTACATGCAATCTTTTTGGTGATAACAACGCAGGATAATTTCATGCCCTGAGCCCCATCCTAAGAAAGTTGGAATATCAAAGCAGAAATTTAAAGGTGAATTCAGGCATGGATTCAGGATTCAGAAACATGTAGAAATGACTGCTTGCAAGCTTACTGAGGAGCACCTGGGAAGATAAGGAGCTTATACTGAGTTAGATCATTGGTCCATCTAATTCAATATTTCCTACACTGACCGGCAACAGCAATCCAATTTCAGGAAGGAGTTTATCCCAGCCCTACCTGGAGATGCACAACATTGAACCAGGGAAAGCAGATGTTCTTATCTCAGAGCTACAACCCTTCCCAATACTACACCTCTGCAGAAAGACAGCCAATTGTAGCTTTCAGCCCTACGCTCTGAACTACTGTAACCTCCTGTCTGGATTTCAAAGTGGTGGTGGCTGCATGTAATATGAGGCCTAACTTGTGGTGATAGGACCTCTCCATACAATTAAAATTATTCACATTCTTCCTAATCAAGCTCCCTTTAGAATTCCTTCATTCTGTGTATGGTTAGTGACCCACAGGTCACAATGAGTACCTAGAGCAGAGCTTTCCAAACTGTGTGTCATGACACGTTAGTGTGTTGGCTGCAGTGTGTAGCTGTATCACGCATAGCTGTTTCACACAAATGCTCCCTGTGCGCCTCTTGAGGCTGCAAAGGGGTTAGTTATGTCATGAATTCTACTCAAACTGATCCACAGCAGATTTCAACGTATAGTTAGCAGAGTTACAACTTAAACACATTGCAGGATTCCCAAAAGATAGACCAGAGGCAATTAATATTTCATCCAGCAAAACTTTGCTGCTACTAAAGGCAAAATGAGTGTAATGGTCACAAATCCAATACATTCAGCAGTGGCACTGTCCATAAGAAATCCAGTTGCAGCAGACTTAACTTAAACTTACAATAACTTACAATAAGACTAAAACCTCAACTCTAAGCAGACTATGTGCAGAACACCACACCAGAAGGAAAAGAGATAGAAAGTGAAACGCAGGCTCCTTCTAGCCTTTTATTATAGTCAGCATGACATTGACAGAAAGAAATAACAGAACCAGTTTAAACCAGCTGTACTCAACTTCTTTGAAAGACTGACCCAAACATCATGAACCTTCTGCTTGTTTCCAGGTGGAATATAAACTTACATGTCAGCTAAAAACTTCCAGTAGGCACCAGTTTGTTTCACACAGATAAGCTTCAAGAACACTCTTGAATTAATTAGAATAGGAAAGAATATACTTTCTGCACCAAGAAATGCAAACTGACAAGTTAAACCTCTGATTTGCTATTAAAACTGAATTACTGTGTCGCAAAATGATGCATGTCTAAAAAGTGTGTCAGCAAATGAAAAGTTTGGAAAGCTCTGACCTAGAGAGCCTAAAAAAGTGATGTGCAAGTGTGTTTTTTATGTCAGAGCCTATGTCTGGGTTGTACCACTTTAGGCACCAGGTGAGGGTTCATGTGGTTTAATAACCCTTCACAAAACCATTCCTTCCACACAGAAAACTAGCATGTCAGGTGAAGTGTCCTAGGCTAGCCTTCTCCCTGATATAATAATAATAATAATAATAATAATAATAATAATAATAATAATTTATTTATACCCCAGGTACTCTGGATGGCTTCCAGCATATATAAAAACATAATAAAATACCGTACCAGGCGTTAAAAACTTCCCAATACAGGGCTGCCTTCAGATGTCTGAGCATAATGTCTACAAACATAAAACTTACCCCCTTTTTAAGGGAGCACACCATCCTGTGTGCCCCCCCCAAAAAACCCCTGCATGAAGTGGTACAGCCCGGAGAGAGGAAGAACTAGGGTTGATTTTTGCCCATTAACTCATCTGCAACACATTTATAGTTCAGTTGGTTAGAGCATGGTGCTAATAACACCAGGATTGCAGGTTTAATCTCCATATGGGACAGCTGCATATTTCTACATTGCAGGGGGTTCGACTAGATGATCCTCGGCGTCCCTTCCAACTCTACCATTCTGTGGTCCTATGGAATAACACATTTATCCAATGTTAATTGCCCGAGGCCATTTCAGATAAGTGATGATCTACATGACCTTACAGAATGACTCCCTTATGTATATTGTCAGCTAGTCCCTGGTCCCTTACTCTGCAGCACAGAGGTACCTTGCAGCTGGAAAAAATAATAATTTATTAATTGAATGATATACCCATCCCCTCTCTCACTCACCCACAGGATTTTTGTAGGTGAATCACCCCAAGAAAAAGAGTTTCTCATCCGCCCCCCTCCACCTGCAAGTCTCAAGGATACTCAGGCTCCCCAGTTTCTAATATTTATATTTTAACAATGTGCACATAACATTTAGCAAAAGGGGTGGGCCCCACAAAATAAAATACCTTAACTGTCAAAGGCCACAGGGAAGAGGTGTGTTTTCAGCACAGCGCAGAAACTGTGCAGTGAAGATGCGAAGTGCATCTCTGCGGGGACGGAGTTCCACAATTTAGGATCTGCCACAGAGAAAATCATCCCCCAAGCCACTATTCACTTCTGCGGGTGACGCAGAACTACCAGGGTAGCACTGCCTGCAGATCTTATCACCTGAATTTTCTGAAATCCTGCATAGATAGACCTCTGCTAGTTAGACTAACCCCCCTCCTCAAGATTATGCATGGAGACAGGGTGAAAAAATATTTATGCAGCCTCAAAAAACAAAGAACAAAACCCAGCACATTTCAATACTTGCATTTATTCAAATCACATTCCTAAGGTATGTTAAAAGCAAAGCCATGAAAAAAAACACTTTATGGTGCCATTGATCTTACAGGGCTGAACAGTAGCCTTAAATCTCTGTTGTGTATAGGTACTCCTATTGGGCCATAAATATTTTATATACATACATTTCTCACTGCTTGAATGCAAGTTGGAAAACCACACCACACAAACATATGCCCCGGAACAAAATTAGAAACATAATGGAAACATAATGCAGGAGTAAGAACCCTTTGCTGACACTGTATCAGAGGATTTGTGTTTACTTTATTGATGTTTTCATTTTCCCTGATGTAAATTCCTTGGAAGAAATGATTTGCCCCAGTAAGTAGCATATTGGAAAGCAAACAGCCTCTAATGACTAATGGGCTGAATGACAGTCTAGACACTGGCAAGCAGGAGAATTTCAAAATAACCTGTGCGGGTTCAAAAACAACAACACCTAGTTGCAAAAACTAAGGAGATATACAACGTGCTGCCTTCTCTCCCTCCACTTTTTATTGTACTAATTGCCTTTTTGTTAATATAGGAAGCTGCCTTATACTGAATCAGACCCTTGGTCCCTCTACCCTGACTTGCAGCAGATTTCCAGGGTTTCAGGCAGGGACTATTCTATAAATATTCAATAAGCACAATCAAAAATAAGAAAACCTCTAGGACTTTTTTTTATTCCTCTCCCTTTACACGTGAATTCAGGGTCACCCACTTAAACTGATTGACTATAAATTCATGACTGAAAGTACTTCTTCACACCATGCATACTTAATTTGTGGAACTCACTGCCACAAGTAGTGAGGATGGTTGTTGGTTTAGATAGCCTCAGACAAATTTGTGGTTTAACATAGGAAGCCGTCTTATCCTGAGTCAACCCATTGGTTCATCTATCTCAGTACTGTCTACACTGACTGGTAGCTGTTCTCCAGAGTTTCAGACGGGAGTCCTGCCCAGCCGCACCTAGGGATGTCAGGAATTGAACTTGGGATCTTCTGCATGCAAAGCATGTGCTTTCCAAAATAGGTCCTCCATTAGCTATAAGCTGGTGGCGCTGTGGTCTAAACCACAGAACATCTTGGGCTTGCTGATCAGAAGGTCGCGGTTCGAATTCCTGCGACGGGGTGAGCTCCTATTGCTTGGTCCCAGCTCCTGCCCACCTAGCAGTTCGAAAGCATGTCAAAGTGCAAGTAGATAAATAGGTACCTCTCCGGCGGGAAGGTAAACGGCATTTCCGTGCACTGTTCTGGTTCATCAGAAGCAGCTTAGTCATGCTGGCCACATGACCCAGAAGCTGTACGCCAGCTCCCTGGGCCAGTAAAGCAAGATGAGTGCCGCTACCCCAGAGTCGTTCGTGACTGGACCTAATGGTCAGGGGTACCTTTACCTTTATGATGTCTAAATGCAACTTCTAAGTTCAGAGGCAGTAGTATACCATTCAACACTAGTTGCTAGAAGCAACAATCAATAGGGAAAGGCTCTTGCTTTTACGATCCTCTTGCAGGTGAGAAACGATATCATGAACTGGATGGATCTTTGGTATGTTCTACTGCAGCTCTTCTGAAGCTTTTAGCTTCAAAATGATTAAGGAATGGGATAAATTACTTGTGTTTTCAATACTGGTGTTATATAACAATGGTTATGCTATGTATTTGGGAAGGGTGATATCTTAGTAGTAGAGCATATACTTTGCATGCAGAAAGTTCCCGTTCAATCCTTGGCATTGTGGGCAACGTGCTTGAACTTTGCAGAGCTGCAGCAAGTCATTGCAGACAACACTAAGCTAGATGGTCTGACCAGATAAAAGACAACTTCCTATTTATACTATACAACACTTCCAAAGTGCAGAAAATACTAAAAATAACAGTAGCCCTGGCAACAAATATGGAACCTTACCAGAGCAGAGGAGCATGGAATTTGCAGTTCCTTCTGCCTCACAACTTGAATCGGAAAACTGGCTGGCTGATGGAGGGAATCAACCCAATTGTGACTGGAATTGTGAAGGGATCTGACTTGCAATGGAGCACAGCTTTGAAAACAGGGGAGGAGGGAATTAGTATTCCTAACTTCCCCAAGGAGAACTTCACTTCTATCATTCCTTAGACAGTTGGTCTGTCTCTAACAGCACAGAACATTGGGGCTAGTATAGGATTATAGTGATGTTTCAAGATGCTTTTGAGGTAAGGATAAATATTGACCTAACCAAGTTGTCAGTTGATTAGGATAAAGCAGCACACATTTACAGGAAAGTAAATTCATTTATTTTGGTAGCTCTACTCTGAAAATTACTTGGGTAAGTCCATTATTCACAAAATAAAACTTTTCTTGCTATGCAGTGGTAGTCATAATACTAGTCTCATATTCCTTGATGTCCCATGAGTGACAGACAGAAACAGAAAAAGAAGCATAAAGGCATTTTCAAGGCAATCCATTCTATGAGAAATTCCACCAGTCTCTCAAGACTGAACAAAAGTCCTCTGTTCTCCCAGGGATGCTCAAAGCATTTGTATGCATGCACTCTACTTCACACAGTCTGCTGGAGACTTATCGGGCACTGAACAACATAGAGAGCGGATGCTCAGGTAGGAAGATATTCACCATGTCTATTCTCCAGGTGATGATATAAATGGGGCAGTCAAAACCAAGCAGAGGCCAAGGTTACCTGCAGTCAAGCAAGCAGATCTAAGTGTTGCTCACCTAATGCTATGCCTCACAGCACTCAGCATGTTCATTCAGAAATAGATGCATAACCAGAGGAATCAATATATAAATAAATACATGGATCTTCCCACAGTGTTTCAATAAGCTGCCTCTTCCCTTTATCTGCCATCGTTCCCTCTGAGCCCTTGGATTCGGAGCAGGAATGGGGGGCACTGGAGGATGAGGGCTAGGAAGGGGGAGGCGGGGGAGACTCTGCAGCGTAGCCCACTTGAGGAAGCCCTCCTCTGCCTCCAGATGTGTACAGATGTGAGACCAGTGGGATGCCCCTTCTCAGCCTGTGAAGAGCAATGAGGCTCAAAGGTGCAGCCCACTTTGACAGAACAGAAGTGTTCTGTGGAGGTAGCATGCACAGAGATTTCTCCCAGAAAGAGGCAGAGAGAAGGGAGGAGGCTTACTCCCTTCGGATAAGTCAGCCTTTCTCAACCTGTGGGTCCCCAGATGTTGCTGAACTACAACTCCCATCACCCCTAGCTAGCAAGGCCAGAGCTCAGGGATGATGGGAGTTGTAGTCCAACAACATCTGGGGACCCACAGGTTGAGAACCACTGGGATAAGTGCTTTCATCCAGGCCAGGAGTGATTGCAGGAATAGGGTTTCTTGTGAGTAAGATGTCATGAACTGGCAGGACTACGGGGAGGAGGAAGAGGATCACGGTGATGGCTGTAGCTGGGAGTGGGATACACCGGGGCAGGTTGGGGATGGGGAAGGAGAGGTTGGTGTAGAAACCAGAGGATGACGAGGGGATCCTGGGCAGTGCAGGCCCTGGGAGGCCTCTGTCTCCACTAACACAGCGGGCTCTGGGGCATAGGGAGCAGCAGGTAAGGCACTCCAAGAGGCTGAGGAAGGCAAGGGCCCACAGCCCAGCTCCCTAGCTGGCCAGGTGGGGCTCGCTAGCTCTGGCAGGTGGTGTGTGATTGCTCAGCAGGAGTAGGCTTGAAGCAGGTGAGGCTCACTTGCCTCATCAATCCCAGAGTATAAAAGGGCAGCAGAGCTGAGGTGCTGTGTCATCTCAACTGCCCACGTTGATGGATTTCAGCTCGGGTGTTCCAGGAGCTCTGCAGGACTTTGGATATGTGGATTGACCCTGAACTGGAGAGTTGACATACTGACTTGCTGCCAGGTAGACTAGGGGTTCAGGACATATCTGATCCTTCTTCCCCTGCTTAAAAGCTTGGCAGAGAGATGGGGATATCTGTTGGAGCAACATCACAGCTCCCATGCAGGCTTGAAATTCTTGCTATTAATATTGGACTATTAATATTTTTCTCAGTCTGGATTAATAATAATAATAAAATTTATTTGCACCCCGCCCATCTGACTGGGTTTCGCCAGCAACTCTGGGTGGCTTCCAGCATATTATAAAAAAAATTAGTAAAACATTAAACCTTAAAAAAGCTTCCCTCTACAGGGCTGCCTTCAGACGTTTCCTAAATGTTATATAATTATTCATCTCCTTAACATCTGGTGGAAGGGCATGCCACAGGGTGGGTGCCACTACCAAGAAGGCCCTCTGCCTGGTTTTATTGTTGCTATTCATGATTGTAAGAGCACCCAGATTAAGACTTTCCTAGCTGCTATGTGGTTAGACTGCCAGAATAAAAGCTTACTTCTTTATTTACATGGAAAAACCTTTGTTGTCTGGTTTGGGGTGGAAGCCATGACTTTATTACCTAAACTGAAGATGGGGAACCATTGGCTCCCCATGTGTTGAACAGATTACAGCTCCCAGCACCTTCAGCCAGCATGGCCAGTAGTCAGGATTTGTTGAACAGGTTTATATTCTGCCCTTCAGCAAAGCTTACAATTTTTTTAAAAATAATAAAAACATGCTGCTATTAAATATATTTTAAGAAGTGTGGGAGAATTAAAATGTCTGTCAAAATGAAAACCATGCTGAATTAGACACTAGCACTAAAAAAGATTCTTAATAGTTTTCACCTGCTTTATTTTTGATCAAAGGTGGGGAACATTCCCTCATGCGCAACTTTTTTTTTTAATTTCTTTTTATTGAGTTTCTCTTAAAAAAAAAGAAAAAACAAAAGAAGAAAAAACAAATCAACAAATCTAAAAGAAATACCCATACATAGCACAAAGATAACATCCATTACAGTTCTTTGTCTTCTTCCTTGTATCTTTATATCTATTAAATATTTAAACCTTTTCTCTACACACCCATTGACCTCCTTCCCTCCCGATTTTGGGCTTCTTAATAAAAATTATTTTTTTCCTGCAGCTATTAATTGTTACTGGTTTACGCATCGTAAGACTTATATCAAACCTGCTATAGTTTTTAAGTCTCTGTAGTTTCCTTCAAAGTATACCATAAATTTATTCCAGTCACTAATAAATTTTGTATTTTTTTGGTTTCTGATTTTTTGTGTCATTTTTGCTAAATCAACATATTCATATAATTTTGTTTGCCAATCTCTGATCGTTGGGGTATTTGGGCTTTTCCAATTTTGTGCAATTAATATTCTAGCGGCGGCTGTGGCATATTGGAATAATATCTTATCTTCTTTTTTGATTTCATCCCCAATTATTCCTGGTAAGAAGGCCTCTGGTCTTTTAGGGAAGGTATATTTAAATATTTTTTTTAACTCATTATAAATAAGTTCCCAGAACTTCTTCATTATTTCGCAGGTCCACCACATATGGTAGAAATTGCCTTCTTTGATTTTACACTTCCAGCAAGCCTTATTTTCTATTTTGTACATTTTCCCTAGTTTTGCCGGTGTGATGTACCACCTATATATCATTTTTTCCAAATTTTCTCTGAGTAAGACACATGCCGTGAATTTCATTCCACTAGTCCATAATTTCAACCACTTATCATATTCTGTATTGTATCCCAAGTCCATTGCCCATTTTGTCATGACCTCCTTTATTTCTTCATCTTTAGTGTCCCAATCTGATAATATGTTATACATTTTAGATAATAACTTGGATTTACCTTCAATTATTTCTACCTGGAATTTAGATTTTTTGTCGTTTATCCCTACTTTTTTGTCTTACTTCCATACTGCATTTATTTGATGAAATTGCAGCCAGCCTGTTAGTTTGTCTTTCAACTCCTCGTATGTTCTCAGTTTCCATCCACTCTATGATCTTATCAGTAGGTCTTCATATGTCAGTCTTTCTCCTTCCATACTTGCTTTTTTGGTTGTTAAAATATCAATTGGGGATAACCACCAGGGTGTTTTCCATTCCAGAAATTTTTTATTTTTCTCCCAAACTTCGTATAGTGGCCCTCTAATAATGTGGTTTGAAAAACCTTTATGTAACTTTTCTTTATTTAGCCACAAATAGGCATGCCAACCAAACCTGTTGTTGAAGCCTTCTAAGTCTAACAGATCCGTGTCTTCCAGATTTATCCAATCTCTGATCCAGCAGAGGCAGGAGGCCTTAAAGTATAACTTCAGATTAGGTACCGAGAATCCCCCTCTTTCTTTCCAATCTGTACAACTTTTTACAGGCCATATGCCAGTGGTAGGTGAGCTCAGAAGCAAAAAGTGGGCAGGTATTGTTCTTAAAAGGTAAAGGTAAAGGGACCCCGACCATTAGGTCCAGTCGTGGCCGACTCTGGGGTTGCGGCGCTCATCTTGCTTTACTGGCCGAGGGAGCCAGCGTACAGCTTCCGGGTCATGTGGCCAGCATGACTAAGCCGCTTCTGGAGAACCAGAGCAGCGCATGGAAACGCCGTTTACCTTCCCACCGGAGCGGTACCTATTTATCTACTTGCACTTTGACGTGCTTTTGAACTGCTAGGTTGGCAGGAGCAGGGACCGAGCAATGGGAGCTCACCCCGTCACGGGGATTTGAAACGCCAACCTTCTGATCGGCAAGCCCTAGGCTCTGTGGTTTAACCCACAGCGCCACCCACATCCCGTGTGTTGTTACCTTTATACAAAAGGCAACATTCTACCCACCCAAACTCAGTCTTACACATCCACACACATCTTTCCATTGTCCATCCAGGCAAGCAAGAGATGTTATCACTGTTCAAGGACACATTCCAATCAGGCAAAAGCACTTAAGGATAGAGTGGGGCAGCACAGCTGAGAAGCATGCCACTGGGATAGTCCCAAGGGCCAGACAGAGGGGTCTGGAGAGACACATTGGGTCCCCAGCCTTAGATTTGCTCACCTCTGGGGGAAACAATACAGTTTAAGACCCACCAGTCTAGCATGTCATCTCTTCTCCAACCATTATTAAAGCCACAGTAATTTCTTTTTCAGACATCCCAAGAGAACAATTCAAAGGGAATGAGCCTATGAATTTACTTTGCTTGACCACCAGCAAATTTCACGACGACCTAAACATTAAATTAGATTTGCATATTATTTATAATTAAAAGACATAAAGATTTTCAGAAGCAGCATGCTTATCTACTCTCTTGAAGGCTGATAATTGCTGATGATTTTCCAGATTTGCATGGTACTTATCTTTGCTCCAGCACAGGAGGGAGGGGGAGGGAAAAGGTGTGAAGCGAGACCCAGAAAAGGAAGCTGATAAAAGCAGAATGGAACCAGCCTGATTTATGTTTTCAAACCAATGGGTAGCAGCCACTGCTTTATAACTAACAGGCTCTTGACCTGAAGGGAGATGTCAGTTCTCCTGAGGCTGAAAATAACATAACTCCCATAAATCTTTCATGAACAATTTTTGGAGGCTCTCAAATTGAGCCTGACTGATCTAAGCATTGCACTGATGTCTATAGGCTAAAAAAAATAAAATAGATGCCAGTTTCCTAAAACTGGTAGTCTGAAATAAGCCCTATAGGACTCAAATTCTTTAAAACAAAACAAATATGCAGTCGTATAGTCTGAGTCTGGCACTTTAAATCACATTAAATATCTTCCATGTACCCATAACCATTACATGTGAACTGAATCAAATTTCTCCCCATCTCTAACTATTACCTATAGTTAGAGCCTGGAAGGCAGGGTGGGAGCAAAGTTTAATAGTTTCTCAGATTAGCATGCAGTGCTGGCCTAGAAGGCTCATGGATGACCATTTGACTCATTCACTGTTGCTTATTGATCTGTGGGGCTTTCTTGCTGGTATGCTGGATCTCTCTGCAGTCTTTCCTTTTGCCAAAATAGGGTAATAATTGCCTGACACCTCCAAGATTGTCAGCTGAAAAACCTACCAAGAGTTGTAGTCCTGACCGTCATGCCATATCTATCTTGTATCTTGTGTGGACCATATTCTATAAGGAGGTACAGGTGAACCCCTTCATGTGTTGTGGGTTTATGCCTTCATGTGCATACAAAAATGCACATGAAAGGCTCCAGTGTAGAAACATGAGTTTTGCAATCCGTTAAGTTAAACAAGATGGCTCCAGAGTCCAGACTTACCCAAACTTTTGTGGGCTGAAGCACAATTTGTATGACATTGCATGTAAAATGATGGCATGGCAGCCAATCTCATAATCAACATCTGGAGGGTTTCTTTGGAGGGTGCTACCTTTTCTAATCTCTAATCTGTGTCCAGTCTTGAAGGTAAAATAATACTGTATGCCCTATGTCAGGAACTGCCAACTCCCAATAGACTGCAGTCTACTCACAGTATTAAAAAACAGTATAAAAAAAGTGATCTAACCATTGTCATTGGATGGACCAGAGTTGTTGAGCTTTTTTAAGGAAGCCACAGTTGTTGTTTTCCCCCTTTTTTGGGGGGGGGGGAGATCACTGAGAGGCCAAAGATTTACCAGGAACACACCATGATCTGCCAGTAGATCACGATCTACCTGTTGGACATGCCTGCCTTATGTAAACCAAGGCAGGGCATTTTTTGTCAGATGATGGCTTTATGAATGCATTCCAAATGCACTGGGTTTATGTAAGTTTATTAGTAACACTCCTGTGTCTGCACCGGCTGCTTTTGTGTTTATTTGGTGAGGATGATAATGTAAGCAATTGCCTGTGGGCAATTCATGCCTCAGAATAGTCACCACAGCATTTCTAGTATTTGTATGATGTTGTTTCACTGTCTAACTATAGGTCTTTCAACACTTTGATCACCTTCATGGCTTCGTTTGCAGCTCGTCACTCTATTAACATCCTTTATGGAATGTGGTTCCCAAAAATGTGTAGAAATATATAGGATGGCTTGTGAATACTGAAGATCCCAAAGGGATTTCATATGCAATTGTTAATTTCCACTTGAAATCCAAAACCACCAAAGTTGCAGCAACTTTCAGAATATGCGTGTTAGTTCCATAGTGGGAGAAAAGTAATGATTGGATGCTCAAGGCAATGCTCAGCTCAACCAGTGGTGAATAACAATGTACACTGAATGTGCAGCAATTGTTCAGATCTCTGTTAGGCTGCTGAAAGAGAGCCTGAACTTTTCAATGGATATATAATGCTCAATGAAGTCAACCGCAAATAATGATAAATGTGTAATGCTCACCCATGACTCATAACTTCATTGTTAAAATCTCATGCCCACCTTTCCACAGAAGTGGCCTGAACACCAATGAGTTGGAAAGTGGAAATATCCACAGAAACAGAGCTTCACACATCCCCGGTTATAGTGTGCTTTGTGTATTCCTGCGACTGTTATTGCTGTTGTGGTTTGTGAGCTGTTGCATCGCCATCTAGTGGTTACCTTTGCCAAAACAAAACATGATCTCATTTTTAACAGCATTTTCTATCCCACAAGTTATGATTGTATCAGCTTGGTGTTGCAGATTTACTTCAGGCAATTCTAAACAAAGACAACATGTATATAGTGGAGACGATATACTAGTAGAAATGTTGGTGCAGGCTTGCCAGTTTCTGGAGAATTTACTTTAAAGCAGAAATTAACCTTCACTTAATACCTTGAATTTATTTTCTCTGAGTGATACATGAACATGCAACACATGCACTTGTGCTTAGTTTAGTTCTCCAAACTGAGGAGAGACACAAGAGCTGTGAAATTTAAGCCGAAATCCTATACCCACTTACATGGGAGTAAGTTCCATTGAACTTCTGTCTTTTTAGACATGTATAAGATGTATAAAATATATAAAGATGTATGGAATGTGCTTGTCTTTAAGGTACCAGAAGTCTCTATGCAACACATACCGTAACTGTTCCTCTGGATCTTGACTGAATGTGTTTGGGTTACTCTTAAAACCATGACGTTGTTTTCATTGTCATACAGCTGGTTCACCCACCCCAGGGTGAGCACTCCTCAACTTCCCTCAGATATGTGTTCATGTGTTGCATCTGATATAGGCAGTGGCAATTGGTGAATTCCTACTTCACCAATTTCACTTATCTATGGATGAGCATACCCAGAGACAGTCTGCACCGGTAATGGCTTGTGTCATGAGGTGGAGCCACAGAATCGCCTTCCCAACAACAGCATCACTGCAGCTTTCCTGGACAGGGATGGGAAGGAGTAGCTGTGACATTGGGGCTGTGTGGGTGCCCTGGCAAAGCCAGCACTCCCACTGGTGCAGCAGGCTTCCTCAACCTTGGCCCTCTGTGGAATTTTCTTACTGAAAAGGTTGTGGGGTTTTGTTGTGTTTTTTTTAAAAGGAGCAGGGCTTGCAGTAGTTTGCTGTAGTGGTACAGTGCATTCTATCACCTCCTCAGGAGAAATATATAAAAAAGAAAAAAAAATGTCCAGTAGCACCTTAGAGACCAACTAAGTTTGTTCTCGGTATGAGCTTTCGTGTGCATGCACACTTCTTCAGATACCAAACGAAAGCTCATACCAAGAACAAACTTAGTTGGTCTCTAAGGTGCTACTGGACTCTCTCTCTCTCTATATATATATACACACAGTGGTACCTCGGGTTACATACGCTTCAGGTTACATATGCTTCAGGTTACAGACTCTACTAACCCAGAAATAATACCTCAGGTTAAGAACTTTGCTTCAGGATGAGAACAGAAATCATGCTCCGGTGGTGCGGCGGCAGCAGGAGGCCCCATTAGCTAAAGTGGTGCTTCAGGTTAAGAATAGTTTCAGGTTAAGAACGGACCTCCGGAACGAATTAAGTACTTAACCCAAGGTACCACTGTATATATATAATCTACCTACCTGAATCTCCTCAGGAGGACTCTACCATCTCTTCCCAACTTTATTTTACTAACATAGGCAACTCCAGTAGGGATGTTGAAAAATTCTGATAAAAGTGGAAATGTCCCTTTTCTTTCCCATGTTTGGAACAGAAATTAATCCAACGAATATGATTAGCGGTGCCTCCCCCCCCCCCCAGGGGTATTCAAAGGTACGCAGTGCTGGCACCTCTCTTTTTTTAGTTGTTAAAAAGTGTAGCACTTACTGTAACAACTTTATGGTTAGTACCAGCACCTATTTTTCTGGGGGGAAAGCACTGATGAGATGAGAATTTGCTGTTGTTGCTTTTAATTTCCAAGTGATATCTAAGTGATTACGTAAACACACACACACACAACTTGCACTGCCTTTCCTTTGCATTGAAATCAATGGGTGGAATGGCGTCACGACAGCAGAATTTACGTTAATGATGTAATTATGTTAGTTACATAATTTTGCCACAGCAGGCAGCAAGATACATAATGTAGCTTTTGGCAGAAGACAAACTGTAGTGGAATAGAAACAGTGTTTCATGTGACATACACAAGGTGGACTGGAAAACAAAGCCCTTTTACATTCCTAAACTCCTGCTGAGTTACATTTTCTAAAGTTTCCAAGCCCACTTTGAATTTTCTACTCTGTATCTTGTATTCACTGGAAACACTGAAATTAGACTTTTTCAGTTGAGCATTATCTTGCTTTTGCAGATTATGTTGCTCTTTGTTTTCTGTTTTCCTTGTGATCTGTATCCTGCCTGAGCCTCTTTTTTCCCCTTGCTGCTTATTTGTGAGAAGCTTTCTTTTACCCTTTCTTTCCTTCCCTTTTCTTAGCAGTAATAGCATCATGAGGTCTGAATTTATAATGGATGAAGGTCATTCTTTATAAGAATTCTCTCAGTTTCTCAGTAGTTTAGCCTATCAATCTGTACGGAGGTTCAGAAAATGTCACCTTGCAAAACCGTATGGCGCGCTTTGGCAGGAAATTAGAAGGAGCAAAAACAATTCAAGCAGCAGGTCAAAAGATGGTTATTAATTTTCCGTTTCTGTCTTTGTTGACAGGTAGAACAATTGTATCTTTTTTACGCACAGCGGAAAGAATAGAAACATTTCTTGAAATACAATATGCTTGGTGCAGTTGCCTTTTGTACCCAGTAGCACAGCATCTTGTGGTAGCATTAATCATTATTTTGTGAGAAAAGATGTCTAAAAATGTGGTGCAGAAACAGGGGGAAAGATTCAGAGGGATGGGAAAGCTCAAGCTGAAGGAGCGGCTCTGCCTCTGCTCCCATCATCTCTGACCATAGACACATAGGAAGCTTTTGTAGACAGTCAAGCCCTTGGTCCATCTGACTCAATATTGTCTACAACAGCCTTTCTCAACCTGTGGGTCCCCAGATGTTGTTGAACTACAACTCCCATCACCCCTAGCTAGCAAGGCCAGAGCTCAGGGATGATGGGAGTTGTAGTCCAACAACACCTGGGGACCCACAGGTTGAGAACCACTGGTCTACAATGTCTTGCAGCTAGTCTTACCTGAAGGTACTAGGGATTAAACCTGGGATCTGCTTACTGCATGCAAAGCAGTTGCTCTGCTGCTGAGCTAAGGCTGTGACCATTAGCCATGGTGGCTGGGGGGTTATGGGAGTCTTGCTCTAGCAACATCTAGAAGGCCACAGGTTCCCCATCCCTGCTAAGAGAAAAGAGGTCAGAAAGAGATGGCTTCAGGTCAGCTGCACTTCTCCTTGGCTATGCTAGAGATTCAGTTGCATGCAATGGACCTGTCAAGAAACCCACAAGAATAGCTTGCATCTGTACAGTGCATTGATAGGTTAGAGCTGTTGATTAATTGTGAGAGTAATCAGAAAAGATGTTTTATGCCCTGCCCATCTGACTGAGTTGTTCCAGCCACTCTGGGCAGCTTCCAGCATAAATAAAAACATAATAAATCATGAAACATTTTAAAACTTTACCTATATGGGGCTGACTTCAGATGTTTTTTTCTAAAGGTTGTATAGTTACATATCTCCTTGGTTTTTTTTTTTGGGGGGGGGGGGTTGCATATCTACATGCCCTGCAACATTTTTCCAATGAAAATAGGGACGTCCTAAGGGAAAGCAGGGCATTCCGAGATCAAATCAGAAGCCGGGATGAATTCTGTAAATCCAGGACTGTCCCTGGAAAATAGGGACATTTGGAGGGTCTGTTCTCATTGAGTTAATATAGTCCCATATTCTTTAGCATAGGCATGCCCACCGTATGTGCCATCAACTTGAAAAGAGAAAGGTAAGGCTGTCGGGGACTACTACAGTGGTACCTCGAGTTACAAACGCCTCAGGTTACAAATGCTTCAGGTTACAAACTCTGCTAACCTGGAAGAGTTACCTCGAGTTGAGGACTTTGCCCCAGGATGAGAACGGAAATTGTGTGCCGGTGGTGCAGTGGAAGCAAGAGGCCCCATTAGCAAAACCTCGCCTCTAGTTAAGAACAGTTTCAGGTTAAGAACAGACCTCCGGAACTAATTAAGTTCATAACTAGAGGTACCACTGTATTCATGATGCCTGTGCTTTATATCCACCATCAGACACCATATGCCTCTGAATGCCACTTGCTGCAAACTGCAGGAGAAGAGAATATCGTTGCACTCAGGCCCTGCTTGCAGACTTCCAACAGGCCTCCAACAAGCCACACTGAGAGCAGGATGGTGAATGAGATGGCTCTTTGGCTCTATTCAGCAGGAGAGCCAGTGTAGTGTAGTGATTAAGAGCAATAGACTCGTAATCTGGTGAACTGGGTTCACGTCTTCGCTCCTCCACATGCAGCTGCTGGGTGACCTTGGGCTAGTCACATTTCTCTGAAGTCTCTCAGCCTCACTCACCTCATAGAGTGTTTGTTGTGGGGGAGGAAGGGAAAGGAGAATGTTAGCCGCTTTGAGACTCCTTCAGGTAGTGATAAAATGGGATATCAAATCCAAACTCTTCTCCTCTTCTTATGTCCTCAGGGTCTTCCCTGCCCCTGTTCTATCTTCACAGCAACTGTTTTATCTTCTCAACAACCGTGTGAGGGAGCTGAGGTTATGAGAGAGTGACTTCCTTAGGCCCAGTTCCATAGCAGACCAGGAATTGTAATGCAGAGTCTCCACCTTGCAGAGTCTGCATCACTCTATTCTCCGCCCCCCCATGAGACTCACATCTGTGGGAGCTTGGGAAAGAGCCTTATGAAAGAGATGCCTGGCTTTGGTTGTGAGTCAATGAGGCCAATTATGGTCATTTCAATGCCCCAAGGTGCTACATTTCATATTCTTGATTTGTTTTCCCCACACTGTGCTACTTCCCCGTGTGTACTGTTCTGTTTTTGCCCTTCATGTGTGAATAATAGGATATTTGTTGGATTCAGAGGTGTGTTTCCCCCTGTGGGAAATTGGATTGATTTTTCTATTGGGCTAGATGAATTATTCTCTATGATATATCCCTTTCGCTGCTGTATGTTGTCTTTTATCTTCCTTCAGTTCAGATATAATGGATTCTTTGCTGTGATGTGTTCAAAATGTAGGTGCTTTACAAAAATCCATGCTGAAATATTTTTTCCTTCTGTGCAAAGAAAATTCGTAGAAAACTGGGAGAAGCTGCATCAGAATATATGTAAATGTTCATACATGAATATTGCTCTGTCCCATGGAAACCTAGTGGTACTGTCAGAGAGGTAGTAGTATTATGTGTGTTCAAGGATACATTTCAGCCAGACAAAAAAATAGTTGGCAGGGGAGGGGGCAGGCAACCAGGTGGAGATCCATGGGGGCTTAAAGTTCTACAGGAAATATAATAAAGTAGGAGTCTACAACCTTCTTGCCTCCAAAGGCCACGTGGTGGTGGGGAGTGAGTTGGTGGGCAGTGAGCTGTTTTACCCGTAATTTGTTGGAAACTGCACAGAGTGGCTGGAGCAACCCAGTCAGATGGGTGGCATATATGTAATAAATGATGGTGATGATAATGAAAGTGGTGAGCAGGTTCAGTGGCAGATGGTGCCTGGGCTCCCCACCATTTCCCCCCATCTGAGGAGGGATGGGGAGATCCCACTGAGAACCTCCTTCCCCCAGCTATTCCCAGCTCTTACGAACTTGCCATCAAGGAGGCAGTCAATGAGACCCCAGCAATACTATTGTGTGTCCCAGCTTCTGATTGGATCCTGGAATGTCCCTTTTCTTTGGTCTGGCACTCTGGTGGGAGTCAGCTGGCTAGCACCAGAGCACTGGACCAAAAGGCACTTGGCTTTTGTTTTGCATGCTCAGGACCAAAAAATGAGTGTCCGGATTTTGATCAGTGAGGGGTTGCATATACCAAATGTAGAAAGCAGGGCTGGTAATAGAGAGGGGAAATGAGCTAAAACCACCACAACGTGTGTTTTTCGTTTAAATCCTGCTAATTGTGAACAGGTAAATTTGTTTAGATAAGAATTGCTTCACTCAGTGGCCCTGATGAAATGGTTCTCCCCCTCTCCACAACCCTCCAGCACCTTTTCTGGCACAGAGCAAATTGCTGCAGGGAAAGAAGGAAGCTTATGAGGAATCTTGCCTGGAGTGGGTGTTTGACTGATTCAGCAGGAGCCAAACATGATACCATAAGACACCTGGGAGGAAATGATATAAATATATTGGTTTCTCACTGAGAATTCTGGGGTGTGTAGTCTCAGTACTGGTGGGAAATGATGCTTTACCAGGGACTTAGAGCAGCCATTTATATCGCATTCCCTTGCCCCAAAGTAAGTTTTTTGTGGTGGGGGTCTTGAGTACCCTATGCAAGCACCCCTCTTTGAATGCTTCCAGAACCTCTAGTTGTAACCATCTTTCAGATGTCTCCCTTTTCACTCACACTGCTTCCTTGCAGCACTATCCCATACAGTTTCTGAATAACACAATGATACATCTCGGGACTTGCATGCATGGTGGGATCCTGTGCTTAGCTGTGATATTCAGATACATATCACAGCTGCATGGGTTCATACCATAAAGAAACAGCTCCTACATGGTGTGTGGGTTGGGTGGCTTATGTCCTTTTTAAAAACATTCTGCAAAATACAGTGGTACCTCTGGTTACATACTTAATTTGTTCAGGAGGTCCGTTCTTAATCTGAAACTGTTCTTAACTTGAGGTACCATTTTTGCTAAGGGGGCCTCCTGCTGCCGCTGTGCCGCCGGCGTGCGATTTCTATTCTCATCCTGAGGTAAAGTTCTTAACCTGAGGTACTGTAACCCAAAGTGTTTGTAACCCGAAATGTTTGTAACCCAAAGTGTTTGTAACTCAAGGTACCACTGTACAGTATCTACTAAAATGTTTGGGGGGGGGCGCCCATTTTTGTTCTACTCCTTTCTCAAATGCTATATACTATTTATCTTTCAATATTTTATTGGGTTTTTCACTTGATATGGAGGCTATGTCAGAGGTTGTGCTTGCAAAACGGTGTCAGGCTTTGCAGGCATCTCGACACAATGAATGGCCTTGCTGTGCTTGCCCAAACAAGTAATTTATTCTGTTAATTTTTTTATTTGTTTTTCTGAATTTCATTGTTATTTTATGGGCCATTTAAACGCTCATGGTTATTGAATGAATTCTTTTCTCCAGTTGATTCTTGTAATGCAAGAATGTGATGCCCTTTTGCAGGATGTGTGTGTGGGGGGGAGTAAAATTATGCTGTGTCTCTCAGAGAGGCGATCTGATTGCATTTCCTTTTACAAGGGCTGTCTTCAGGCTGCCTCTATTGATTCACATTAGAGATGCATTGTGCTTACTAGAGATTCCCAGCATGAACTCGCGAACATATCACAGCCCCCCAATCAATCCTATTCTTGTCCTACTGGTGCACTTTAATTTCTAGACAACTTAACACCTGATACAGAGCTATACATTTTTTTAATAAGTGCTTGAGCTGGCTGAATCTTGCAGAATTTATCGGCTTCTACTTTTTTAATAACAAATTGGAAGTGAAAATGAGCAGTTGTGTACACTTCTTTACATAGAGACTAGATAGTCTTAATTACCATAGTGAAGGACAGCCTTTGTACATAGTGGAAAGACTCGGATAATAATATTCTGCATGGAATAATGTTTAAAAGTAATTTAAACATTAAAGTGCAGCAGCATACATTTGCAATACTGGGTACGCATAAAACAACACATACCGTACTTTAACACAAGCACACTTCTAATTTAAAGAAAGAGGAGTTCTAAACTGAAAAGAGGAAATAGCGCTGAAGATAGATATAGCTGCCAAGATTACCTTTGTTAGATAAAGGTAGCTAAAGCACTCCTGAAACTCTATGCATATGCAAGTGATAAAAGAACCGGGATCCAGGAATTGAGCTCAGGAGTCTTGTCTCAGATGTGATTTTACATCTTTATTAGAAAAACAGGATGACGGGCGTAAACCCTTTGCCAGACCTTAGGTGTGAAGTCCAGCAGTGGGATGCAAGGAGAGGTTTCTCAGAGACAGTAGAGAAGATCTTCAGAGAGTATTGTGGGTGCTCAGGGAGATATGAGCAATGCTAAAATCTGATCTTAGATAGACTTGTTGTAGGAGATCAAAAGTCTGTCTGGGTTTGCTGGGATGATCAGATGAGGTCAAAACAAGGGGCTGAAAGGGGATTGCGTAAAATCCAGATGGGTGTGCTTGGGCATGTGGGAATGTTGAGGGTGGCAGGAGAGGATATATTTATTAATAGCCTAAGTTTCTTCACTTAGCAGAGTGCATTCCCCTTCTTAGGCAGCAGAAAACTGGTTGCAAACCCATGTGAGTTTAAGACAATAAGCAATTCAATCTGGCTTGTCCAAATTCAGATATGTTCTAATATTCCTGGTAAGACCCCTTTGGAATCCCTCCTAAAAGAATAAAGACACCACAGTCTTATTCATAAGTAACAAAAAGTAGTTTTACTCACAGTCAGGCAGAGCACAGTGTGATCCCTGAAGGCAGGCTTTAGGCTTAAAGTTACAAATATGTACAAAGAGGTTTACCTCATATGGGAGATAACCTGGGGAACTACTATGGCAGCCAGCGGTCCAGTCCAGGTGATGCAGGAAGCAGGCAAGGACAAACAGGAAGGTCAAAAAGAGGAAGGTAGTGTGACTTGGCCTTTTACCAGGTCTGGAAACGTCACGCCTACCTACTAGTCACATACAAGGAAGGATGCTCTAGCCAGGAGGAACAGGAAGTTTTGACTGGCTGGACCAAACATTGCCTTGCATGTCCACTCTAAAGGAATGTTGTAGTTGACTGCTCCCAGTGGATTACATCCCACAGGACATAGGGGAGGGGTTTCAGGGTAGAAGACCCCTCTAATGCAATGTAACGGAGAGAGTTCTAGTAAGAGATAAATTGGGCATGTAAATAAACTAGGATGACTCATCCATTTTTTCCCCTTGTGGATTGTCCTCCTGAATGGATTTACCTATCAAGAATAACTATGACAAGTGGCTTCCTGGTGAGTCATACTGCCTTGCCTGCAGAAGCTATTGTTCTATCTGATTTGCATCTGCATTTCTATAGAATTTCTGATCAATGGAGGAAGCTTTTCTCTGGAGCTTGATGCAGAGACTTTTGGATGCAAAAACCTGCATCTGCTGACCTTTTGTTTGCCAGTCAGTTTACCTTCATTACAGCAGTCTAGCTCCCTGGTGAGTCAGTCAATGAACTTTCAAGATTCTCGTGACCTTGCTTATTTCTGAATCACCCTGAAGTGTGTTCATCATCACTAGACTTGACTCCTGATGTAGCAAGGGAGAAGTGATGTTTGTCAGCCCCCTCCAAGAAAGCTCATTGGGCTGTTACTGGGTTCAGGCTCAAGGAAGGAAGGGCAAAGAGATGGGCAAACTCCCCTTCACTTTCATCAAGTTGACTCAGAAATAAGCCAAGTAATCCTGAATTCAGCCCCTTTCACCACCACCCACAAACCTCCTTGTTCACCCACCTGCCCCTGATATTACTCCCCTCCACCCCTTCCCTCCTACCACACTATGTTGTTGTTGACTGACTCCACCTGTCATGAGCAGTAGAACCTAAGAATGCCTATCTAATCCAGTATCCTGTTCTCACAGTGGCTAACCAGATGCCTATGAGAAGTCCATAAGCAGGACCTGGATGCAATGACACACTTTCCACTTGTGATTTCTAGCATCTGGTGTTCAGCTGCATACTGCCTCCACCAGTGGAGGAACACATTGGAGAACATAGCCATTGTAGCAAGCAGTGATGGCAAGCTTCAGGAAGAGATAAAGGAAAGGAAAGAAGGGAGGTCATTTTCTTCTCCCAACTCCTCCTTCGGTGCCTGGCATGTCAGGCTATAAGTAGTTAATAGCTAATTTCCTTGTGAACTGCAAAGGGGTTTTTTTTCTCCACCCACCCTCCACTCCTTTTCCAGCATAAATGACATAACAAAACTCAGGTCAATATAACCTCTACATTGTGACTTCTTTCTGTTCCTTTGATTAGCCACAAGGAAAGTTTCACACTTTTTCTATATTTTGGTACATTTTTACCAGCTGCAGTTGGATGATGAATTAATCATTCTGTTTTTAGAACAAAGGGCTTCAAATCTGGGATGTGTATTAATAAATGAGACTTTGACAGACACTATTATTATATTTCTTCCTCACCATCAATTTGGATGGTGCAGCTTAGGAGTCAGCTACACATCTCCACATTCTGGGTGGCAAAGAACGGCAGAGAAGCCTCCATTATGTTGTCAGGAGTGATGGGCTCTGTAGTTCTGATTTCTCCCAGTACACTTTGTTCATTCAGGAATGATTGAGGGTGGAATGGGGGCTGATTGTTGCAGTGTTAATGCTTGTTACTTTAAATCAATAAACACAGTTTTTTAAAAGAGGGGACAAAACTACAGATGCTGGTGTATTGGGCAGTGATGGAGATCTTCCCTACGTGCTTGAAAACTTTTGTTGTGTTTCTTGGAACACAGTGGTGCTTTATGAAATTATTTCCCTCACCACTGTCTGTTTTTCTGTTCTTGTCTCAAAAGTAAATTTGAGAAAGTGGGGTGTGGAAGAGAGATATGGAAAGTTGAACTAGGAACTATTCATTTATTTCATTTATATTCCACCTTTCCTCAAAGGAGCTCGAGGTGGCATATATAGTCCCCCTCTTCCTCATTTTATCCTCACAACAACATTGTGATGTAGAATTAGGCTGAGAGACAGCACCTGGTCCAAGATCACCAAGTGAGCTTGGTAGATTAGCGGGAATTTTGACTTTGGTCTCCCAGGTCCTACTCCATCTGTCTAACCCAGGCATGTCCAAAGTCCGTTTCGGGGGCCTAATCCAGCCCACTGGTTGGTTCAGTCTGGCCCCTGTCGCAGTTTATTTCCTGGGGTAAAATCCTAAAAAAAACCTCAACAACTTTGGTTGGCCTTTTGGTCAGCCCTCACGGCCCTTCACTTCATCAAATCTGGCCCTCTTTGAAAAAAGTTTGGACACCACTGGTAACCACTTTACCACTCTGGCTCTCAAGCCAAATATTAGAGAGAAATTCTGAATTCATGGGACTTATTTTCAAACCATGGCAATTGAAAATTTTGTACCACCTCAAGAAGTAAGTACTCAGTAAGTAAGGCAGAGATGAAAATATTGATGGGGGACAGAGTCTCCAGTGTCTAGTGACCAGAATATGTCTATTTATAATTTCTTTAGTTCTTACTTCTAGATTACTGTTTTCAGAAGTCAGTACACTCAGTATTTCCCCCCAACAAAATAATATCTCTTGACAGTGTTTTGGGGCATCTCATTTATCCCATCAATCCAGCAAAGATTGATCCACATTTTCCATTGCATGTACAAAAACCTGCTCTGTCAAATCACATGAATGCATCAGCCCAGCTTGCTTATATGGAAGAATATTCAATCCTATATCTATAATTGCCAACTTATTGTCCCCAGTTGCGGGAGGGAAAATATTGTCCAGGCACTCTGTTTTTACCTCTTGCTGATCTTCTGTTCTGTGGCAGGGAAGGAAATTCCTAAGTCTATTGCTCATGTGTAGTTTGTACATTGATGCGCTCCTTCACAATCGGAGGATTTGGAGCAGTTAGTATTGCACTGGTGTTTAATTGCAGAAAATAAACTTTTAAGTTAATAGCCACAAGTTCAAAAAGGTTTAGTTTGAATTGATTCAGTACAATTGGAAGGTAAACTCCAAGATCCAAGTGGTCGCACCATAGATTTGTATAATGACAGTTTTAATTTCAGTTTCTTTCCTAATGATTTCCAGCATGGAATTCACCTTTTTTGCAGCTGGTTCTGTGAAATCCAAAATAGATTGTAGTGAAATATGACTACTTGTTCCTTTTTAAGTTGATCCTGGATCAGATCACTTCAGATCAAAGAGTTCTCTCCACAGATGCTCAGTTCCTAAGCAAAACACTCTCATGTGGAACTTTTTTGTGTCTAGCACAGAAATAAATAAGCAGAGTGAACCCTAGTACAAATACCTATTTAATACGCCAAACTGTATTTTAGGACTACTAATGGCTTCAGCAACAGATGACAAAAACGTGATTAGAACTTCTAAAAATAAGCCAAAACTGCTTTGGGATGATGATGAAGGGAAGAGGAGTGAAAATAGTTATCCAAAACTTTGCTATTTTTGCATTGGTAGAAAAATGCCATTCTTCAAAGAAATAAAGAGGACTATGAGAACTTGAAATCCAGAAATTCAATTCCTAGTTTTGGCAGCACGTAAGGAAATTTGTAGAGGTTTTCAGTGTAGAAATTAATTATGTTCCCTACCTCCAATTATGAATTGTGGCATTATAATATAGGGAATATAACTGTGACTCTGAAGTGCAACCTGGCTTTGGTCTGTCTTTACTGGAACTTTAATGAGAATCAATATATTGTCCACAATTAAAAAAAAGAGCTGAGCATCCATAAGCTCACTTAATTCTGGGGGTTGTTTGAATTGCAAAATGATGATAATAACAAAACCAAGAATATAGCTAATAATTGACCATCCAGATTTGAATAGAGTAGCTGATGATGTAGCAATCTGTATTACAAGCTGGAATATGTGTACAGGGGGGCAGCCAAAATGATAAAGGGTATGGAAACCAAGCCTTATGAGGAATGTTTGAGGGTGTTGTGCATGTTTACCCTGGAGAAGAGGAGACAGAGAGGAGATATGATCTCCATCTTCAAATACTTGAAGGGATGTCACATGGAAGGTGGAACAAGATTGTTTTCTGTTCCTCCAGAGGATAGAATCCGAACAAATGGATTCAAATTACAAGAAAGGAGATTCTGACTATACAGTAGGAAGAACTTTCCAACAGTGGAACTGACTGCTTCAGAATGTGGTGGTTTTTCCTTCATTCCTGCATCAAATGGGCTTGGATTATATGGCCCTTGGGACTCTTCCAACCCAACAGTTCTGTGATTCTGTTTGATAAGAAATAATCTGCATCAGAGCAAAGACAAAGGCTCTTCCTTTATGCAGTGTTAATGAAGGATTTAATTCATACTTATTCACAAAACTGGAGGAGACACAGTTCAGCCATTGCCATTAGCTTCCCCACCCATGTTTCTGCATCTTAATGAAAACCTTGTTAATATTTAAAAGTGCATTTAGAACCCCTAGTGTACAGCGACAACAGTGTAGTTTTTAAAAAGCCAGCAATGTTTTATTAAGCACTGCTGTTGGGATGAAAGGGTAGATGTCAAGCTAATAAATGCCAGTGACAAAGTGCTTCGAATTTGCAACTTAATAGAACTTGTGTGTTGTAGTTTGTTAATGCAAGAAGCAAACAGGCAGGCCAACAGGGGAAACACCACACCACAAACAGCAGGGGTGCAGCAGCTGGAAGCAGGCCCTGTAAACAAACAGTTTACTCGCTTGCCTGTTGTGGTTTTTAAAAAAACAGCATTCATTTCTTGGGTTACCTTTCCTGGTTAATGGGTAGTTTCATATTATTAATGTAGGTATAAGAATATAAAATATCCAAGAAAATGCCCCAGGTCCCAAAATTCATTGTTCAACAGTTCCAGAACAAATTTTGATGGGGCACTGCGGGGGCAGGGGGGGAGAGATGCAGAGGGAGAGAGATAAGCCAAAATTGCTCCCCATCTCCTTTGTGTGGCAGGAGGATGGGACATCCTTCTGGAGCAGCAGCAGCTTTAGGAGAACCAATTGAATTCTGCCCCAAGTCATTAATTTATTTTGATTGTGAATCCCTTGGCAGATACTACAAGTTCATTTTCTCTTTCACGTGAAAAGTCTATAAGAAGTTTCCAATCCTTAATAAATGTCAATAGTGATTCTTCCAGGGCTTCAACTCTTGCATTGGGCAATCTTTCTCCACCCTGGGGGCACCCCATCTATCTTGGTTCTCAATCTCAGTCAACTCAGTTCTATCAAGTAACTCTGCATGTTGTCCTGTTGCTTGAGGTGTGACTAGGCAGGCCTCAATTTGCTGCTGCTTCTCTTCCACCAAGACATCTAGCTTGCGCTTGCTACAAGTGTACTGTTGCTTGCAGAATGACAAACATGGCACAGGTGTTACAGGTCATTGCAGCAGCTCCTTCACCCTCCATGTCTCTGGTCCTATGCACACCAAGAGACAGAATGCTGGACCTCCCCCTTAAACTCCCCCACTAAATGCCCTCGCAAACACCCGTTTGTGAGCTCTGGTCGCGAGCTCCCAGAATCTGCACTGAGCTAAGTTTGACTGCTGCTGGTTGACGCAACACTAAAAATCTTGCATGACTTTTTGTAGAGCTGAGGGTCCCATGGATGCCACTCAATTTATCCTATGTCAGACGTAGAAAGCACTTTTAAGATAAACAGTCACTGTTTTTCTTTTTAAAAAACAACAAATATAACCATTACATTAGTATTTTCAGTTAAATTAGCACTATTCCATATAGCAATCAACACATCTTTGTTAAGTATTACCACTGAAACTGCTCAGGCCTTTCAAATGAATATTATATAAATATGTAATAAAATCAGTGTTGTATCAGTTGGGAATATCCATACTTCCATGAAATCAAGCTGCCTCTGTCCCTCACACCACCTTTTTGCATCTCATGGTTACAAAATATTATCTTAATTTTTGCTGATCTCAGCAATATTTTCCCTAGTCACCTTTTCTCCCGCGCTAATCGACATGTTTAACATTCCTTGTAAAAAACAATTCTGCAGAGTGCGTGTAGTAGGGAATAATTAGAAAGGGTCTTAGCTCAGTAGAGGAGCATCTATTTGCATATCAAAGGTCTCAGGTTCAATCCTCAGCATCTCCAGGTAAGACTGGGGAAAACCCTGGTCTGATACCGTAGGCAGCCTTGTCCAGTATGTGCAGACAATACTGAGCTAAATGGACCAATGATCTGACTCAATATAAGGCAGCTTCTTGTGTCCTTAGGGGAAGGCAACTGCAGCTAAGGAGATCAGTTCCACAATGATGTTATTCATTGATGCATCCTGTCTGCTAAGGTTTTATTTTTTTCTGTTCCTAAAAAAAGATTCTTTGTTGGCCTTCAATGGAGGCTAATTCTTCTCTGTGAGCTGTGCCGTGTGTTGCTTTCAACATCAGAGACCTCCTAGGACCCAAGAGAAACAGGGAGGCTGGTAACAGGATGTTGGATCCACATTTAGTCTTATGGGTAGAAACACTGAAATCTATGGGAGTTCCATTCATTTCAGTGGGTCTGCTCTAAATATAAGTGGAACTAACCCCAGAGTCGGTCACGACTAGACCTAATGGTCAGGGGTCCCTTTACCTTTTTTAACCTAGTGTTTTTTAGTTTTGGCATAAAATTAAGGAGTGCCCACAAAAGGGGGACTAATGCTATCTAATGATATTTCTGGTGTTCATTTTAAGTTCAGTGCTGAGTCATTGGCTGGCTCAAAAAAAATAATCGTTATACTTTGGTTGTTTTGTTTTTTGTATTCTGCTGCATTCAGTTGTTCTCATTTGCTTATGTTAATTATTGCATATTGTTAGCTGCTATGGGTTGTCTTTACAGAAGACAGGCAGGGATATTATAATAATAATTGTGGTTGGGAGGATTTACCAGGGTGGGCCTCAAATGTAAGAGGGGAGCAAGTTAAAGCCCTCGCTATCTTTCTCCTCTCTCTCCAAGCGCTCTGCCACTGCCAGCTCTTCTTCTGTGGCCAGTGCCTGGATGCCTTATGAGCAGCTGGCTATGGGCAAGTCAAGAACCCCGTTCCCTGGTTTGGAGATAGGAGATCTCCAAGTGTCCCCATCATAACAACAACAGAATCCTGCTTCCTTGTCATCTTACAAGGGAGGCCATGTACTCTGCCTCACAGAGGACAGTCTCATACCTTCCAAGACAACACAACCCAAAACTGGGGCACCATCTCCCGGATCCAAAATCCCACTCGAGTCACACGACCCATGTGTGATCACGGACCAAAAAATGCCTTATTCAGGCATGGCTCCCAAAACTCCTTGCACTGTGCAAGGTTGCAGACCGCTAAACCCCAGAAACCATCCCAACCACTGGTATTCATCCTGTTTCTTGGCAGGCCATGAGGATCATCTCCTGCGTGATCATCAGCATAGAATGGAATGTTGGCAATAAAAACCATGAAATCCTGCCAGTTATTTTGGATACAAGCAGTCCTTGCTGGAGGCAATCTTGAAGCTGCTTTGGAAGACATTCCTCGTGCTTCCTCTTCTCATGTTTCCGGGTCATGTCCATAACTCCTGTGGGTGGTGTGTGTGTGTGTGTGTGTGTGTGTGTGTGTTTGCAAATTGTATCCCCATGTGCTGAGAATAAAACGACCTGGCTGATGGTTGGAGGGCCCACTTTTATGATCCTTGGTGTAATCACCTTTTCTGTTTGGGCAGCTAATATCCCTTCCTAAATAGAGATTAGGGGCTTAATACCTGTGCAAACCGAAGATGAATGATCCATTGAGCACCCTTAACTTTTCTGGATCAGGTTATATCTCGTTAATTGCAGATTGAGAAGTTGCTCAATCTGATGTTTCACACCACAATGACTTTCCAATATGTACTCTCTTATCTCATCTTAAATCATTTCCCCCTCCCTCACTTTTCCTCTCTCTTAGTAATTTTAGTTTATTAACACAACTCTTTCTCCACCTTCTGTAATAGCAGGAATCAATCAGAAGCAGCAGTTTTCACTTCCACCATATCAGAGTCTATTATCAGGCAATCATTTTTGGTATTAATAGTAAGCTCTCAGACAACAATTTATGTGATAGAATGTGCTGATTCTGCACTGCAGGCTTGCATACATTTGGGTTTTTCGTCCCTTCAGCTCAACCAAAAACCAAGTTGGGAAAAACCTGATTTAAAAATCAGTATCTAATGCTCATTCATTTGATTCCCTGGTGTTTATGCTTTGATGACGTTGCCCAGTATTTGTTTTGATAGTCTATTCCCCTTACCCTTCACAGCTAGATGTGAATAGTTATTGATTTCGACCTCTGTTTCTACTGGGGTGATGTTCTGGCATTTGTTAAAAATACAGTTCCATGCAAGAGAAAGTAAGTGAAGATTTGATGGGGAACTCTGTGTAGCATTTAAAAATCTGTTTATCACTTACATATTTGAAACTTTTTTTTTATTCTGCCTCTCTGAACAAAAGGCTAACTTAAAAGTGGCTAACAACTTTTTCAAAAAAACAAAGATTTTAGAAAGCAAAAAACCACCTATTTTTATTTATTTATGGAACAATTTCTTAATCACCTTTTGTCCTAATTAAGAGCCGCTCGAGGTGATGTACAAAACCAAATAATAAAAGCAAGTTTAAAGTGTAAGGCAGCAATCCTAACCCCACCTACATGGGAGTAAGCCCCACTGAATTAAATAGGCCTTACTTCTGAATAGACATAGTTAGGATTGCATTGTAATTCATAAAGGATGAACAAATCTATCAACTTCCAGTTCCTCATTCCCACCCCCCAACATTCCCAGCATTGTAATTATTCATCCAACAGTTGGCAGGGGGGGTTGGTCTAGAAAATTTAATTAATTAGTGTAATAAGTTAGTTAATTTTAATTAAATAATGGTTGGAGGCAGTAGTGCCTCTGAATATTAGTTGCTGGAAACTGCAGGAGGGGAAAATTCTCTTGTGCTCAGGCCCTGCTTGCAGATTTCCCTTAGGCATCTGGCTGGCCACTGTGTGAATAGGACATGGGTAGGCAAACTAAGGCCCGGGGGCCGGATCCGGCCCAATCTCCTTCTAAATCCGACCCGCGTACGGTCCAGGAATCAGCGTGTTTTTACATGAGTAGAATGTGTGCTTTTATTTAAAATGCATCTCTGGGTTATTTATGGGGCATAAGAATTCGTTCATTTATTATTATTTTCAAAATATAGTCTGGCCCCCCACAAGCTCTGAGGGACAGTGGACCGGCCCCCTGCTGAAAAAGTTTGCTTACCCCTGGAATAGGATGCTGGACCTAATGGGCCCCCAGAGGCCTCTTTTTACGTTCTTAATAAAGAAGAAGAAGCTGTTCATATTATTTCAAAAGTCTCATTCGTCCGACAGTCTTAATATCATGCAAATAGTAATTCATAATTATCTGTGTGCTTCTCCATCCCCAGTAATGTTTGGCGGGGGTGGGGGGGAGGCAATAGTGTTGATGTGGATATTCACTGTATAAATAAAAATACATAGCTGTCAATAAGGGAATAGCTAAATAACTCTTGCTTTTAATATCCTCCTACAGACGTCTGAGGCACTGTCGTTTAAGCTGGTGTCTTGCATGTTCAGAACAGTTAATTTCCTGAAAGAAATAATAGTTATATAGGAACTAGCTCCTCTTCTACAAGCTTGTTATTAAAATGCTGCAGAATCTATGTGTCTTGCAACACTATGCCTGATACGTTGATCATAGTATAAAGATGCCAAGCTACTCTGTTAAGTGAAGTGAAAATCTCTCTCTCTCTCTCTCTCTCTCTCTCTCTCTCTCTCTCTTTCTCTCTCTCTCTCTGTGTGTGTGTGTGTGTGTAGTCCCATGGTAGACAATGTTTGCTTTAAGGGTGAGTGAAGAAAGCCCTTCCATTTTTGTAGCCCCATCTGCAGGCTGTGAAAGTAGGGTTCCCATCTGGGTTATATTTTAGGGGGAAGAATTCTCAGACTTTCAATGAGGCAGTTTTCTGGGACCAATGACAGCACGCCCCTTTTCTATTTTCATAGCATAGGGGCACTGACACTCATCTGCACCTTCTTCTTTGCATTTCTGTAAATATTTATTTATATAGTACTCTCTCCAATTTAGTTATACTGTACATATATAGTGGTTTACAGTTTAACTTAAAACCTCAAATAGAATATTGTGGAATACCAAAATGCAACTTTACAAGTGAAGGTCAAATGCAAAGCACACATTAATGCTGCACGATTGGCAGGAAAACAAAACATTCAGTTAAAACGTTTCAAAAATACAGATAAAAATCAAATATAAAAAAATACAATAAAAGTTCACAGAACAGAATCATTAGCAACTGAAGAAGATTGCTAAAATGGAAACTTCCACACTTCCCTCATCCCTGCAGTAACCTTTACCAAATACATTACAGTGGTACCTCAGGTTACAGATGCTTCAGGTTACAGACGCTTCAGGTTACAGACTCCGCTAACCCAGAAATAGTACCTCGGGTTAAGAACTTTGCTTCAGGATGAGAACAAAAATTGTGCTCTGGCGGTGCGGCAGCAGCAGGAGGCTCCATTAGCTAGAGTGGTGCTTCAGGTTAAGAACAGTTTCAGGTTAAGAACTTACCTCTGGAACAAATTAAGTACTTAACCCAAGGTACCACTGTATTAGAAATCTTCCACGTACAAACCTCACTCACCAGCATTCCCACCAACCCTACAAATAACACAGTGAATCTCCAGCCAACCATTTCTTGCAAAGAATTTTATCCTTGTAACACATCTGTGGTGTAGGTTAGGCTGAGAGGTGCTGAGTGGCCCCAAGTTACTCAGTGAGCTTCACAGCTGAGTGCGAATTTGAAGCTGCACGTCCTCATTCGTAGCATGGCACTCTAACCACTATGCCATACTTCCTCCCTTATGAGTGATGAATCAGAAAAAGTGCTTTATTGGTTCAACATACCAGCTGCCTTTGTGTAAGCTACAGTACAATCCACAGTGCACATGTTTATGTCCATCACTGCAGTGGGGAGGAGGGAATGCTTGTACTGTTCTGCATTGGCAGACAAATTAAAATGGGAGTGAGGAGGGAGAGGGAGAGATGGTAGGAGCTCATCATCCTCTTCTTATTCTGCAATTAGACAGAAAGGGCATCAGCAGGCAGTACTCTGGAATGCCAAGCTGCACCATTTGGCTTTCACACAACAGTCTGGGTCTCTGCACTGTAGTGGCGTGCTGTCGATGTAGTCTTGTTTTTTTCCTTGACAACCCAACATTAAAACGGATTTTTATCACATTCCCTTAGGCTCCACAGAGACGTTTGCACAGATCATAATTGCATTATTTTATTTCCCCCTCCCTGGATGCAAACATGTTAAGCCATCATCACTCAGAGCACTGATAATACAGATGGGGAGATTTCCCCCTCCAGGTCAGTGATCTGAGTGCAATCCAGGTGACTGTCATCACCGACTTAGACACTTGCTGACCCTTGTGAGATCTGGAGGTGGTCTTAGTGCTTTTATTTGTCTCCTGGAATGTTTTGTATTTGAATAAGTTTGGGGCTCTAACACAGTATAAATAGTCTGTATGGCTATATTTTCTGGAACAGCTTTGCCTGAATATCAATGAGCAGTGAGACTTTGCTTCTTGACCTATTGCAATGCTTAAGAATGATTTTGCTTGTGTAGGAATATCTCGGTGCTTTCTGGTAGAAATGTGTGTATTAAAGCATCATGGATGCATGCTGCTCACATCATGTTTCACCTAGCTCTAGTACAGGAGGGATTTCTGGGCCAGGTATATGCTAATTCTGCATACACAGATGCCAGCAACAAGGTTTCATAGAGCTCTGGCCAGGTGGAACTGCTCATAGTTTTGATTTTTAAAACACTTGTCTAGTGTCTCATTTAAACTGACTTCTAAATCACTTGCAAATATGTGGATCTATGTCTTCAGTCAAATCATGACTTTGTTCAACCAGATAACCTTTAAAAGTGGGGTAGATTTTGATGGGTACAAAGCCTTGAAGTCTGCCTAAGGAAAAATAAGAATATAGGACAGGGATGAGGATGAGGAGCCTGTGGTCCTCTAGCTGCTGTTGGACTAAAGCTCCCATTGCCTCTGATCATTGCTCATGATGGCTGGGACCGATCAGTACTGGATTCCAACAGCACCTGGAGTGCCCTAGCATATGGCCTGACAAATCATAGCAAAGGTCATAAAAGTAAAGGGACCCCTGACCATTAGGTCCAGTCGTGGCCGACTCTGCGGTTGCGGCGCTCATCTCACTTTATTGGCCGAGGGAGCCGGCGTTTGTCCACAGACAGCTTCCAGGTCATGTGGCCAGCATGACTAAGCCGCATCTGGCAAACCAGAGCAGCACATGGAAACGCCGTTTACCTTCCCGCCAGAGCGGTACCTATTTATCTACTTGCACTTTGACGTGCTTTCGAACTGCTAGGTTGGCAGGAGCAGGGGCCGAGCAACGGGAGCTCACCCCGTTGCGGGGATTCGAACCGCCGACCTTCTGATCGGCAAGTCCTAGGCTCTGTGGTTTAACCCACCCGCGTCCCTCAGCAAAGGTCATACCTCAGGTTAAATGTGCTTCAGGTTGAGCGTTTTCAGGTTACCCAGAAGTAACACAGCACATTACTTCCAGGTTTTGCCACTTATGCATGTGCAGACGCTCAAAATGACGTCACGCACATGCACGGAAGCGGCGAATCGCGACCCGCGCACACGCATACGTGGGTTGCATTCGCTTCAGGATGCGAATGGGGCTCCGGAATGGATCCCGTTCACATCCAGAGGTACCACTGTGTCTGGATCATCTTCCCACAGTGGCCAACCAGATGCCTTTAGGGAGCTCAGAAGTAGAACAAGACATATTGCAGTGTTTGGGACATTTTAGTTTAGAGGAAAAGTGAGTAAGAGGTGACATTAAATTATGCACAGCATGGGGAAAATGGCTAGAGAAAACTTTAGCACTAGAACTCATGGACTTCCAATGAAGCAGAATGTTGGTAGATTCAGGACAGATTTTTTTTAAAAGTGTGTATCCATGCAGCACATAGTTAAACTATGGAACTTGCTCCCATGGGAGGCAGTGATGGCCACCAACCTAGAGAGCTTTTGATGAGGACTGGGAAAATTCATGGGTGACAGGACTATCAGTGGCTACTAGCCATGATGCTCTACCTCCACAGTTGCAGGAAGTAATGCTGCTAAAAACCAGGTGCTGGAAACCACAGGGGGGGAGAGTACTCTTGTGCTTGAATCCTATTTGCGGGTTTCCCACAGGGATCTGGTTGGTGTTAGAATATTCTGTTCCACCTTAAAAGGAACAGGCATGATTGTTGTGTGTCATATGCCTGTTTACACTCCAGCACAGCACAGCTTGCTGGGAACTTCCGTTTGTGTATAGCTTATTTTTGCTTGGACACGAAGGGGAGCAGACATATTTTTCCTTCGCCCTGATGCTGAATAAAATGCCTGTAAATACGCTTTACACAGCCTCTATCTGCCACTTCTGTTGCGTGTTATTCAAACTGCTGATTAGAGCGTGCTCAAGCTTCTGAAGAGTTCTGAAGCTGCGGGTCGCTGTTTCATGCTGTGCCAAGGACCGGAGATTGCCCAGCTACCGGCCGGTGGGCTGGAGCCAGCTGGGGGCCTGCAAATTGCCCCCGTTTCCTTGGCTGCATATCAACAGTTGGCCAGCGTGAGAACAGGATGCTCGACTAGATGGGCCATTGGCCTGATCCAGCAGGCTCTTATGGCCAGTGGTGTAGCATGGGTTGCCAGTGCCCAGGGCTGCGCAGGAGGGTGCGGAGGTCAGACATGGACTCTGAGCATAGGACTTGGCTACACATGTATAGGCCTTTGCCTGAGAAATTGGCACACCTTGAAATCAGGAGCTCACTCACTCGCTCAGGCTCTCCCATGGACATAGGTTTCCCGTTTCCCTGACATAATCATCAGGATTGAGAGAGGCTCTTGTCCTAGTTGCCAATGGCCTGCTGTTCTACATATACTTTGTCTTTCTCAACTATCACTTCAGAGACAAATGGGTAAGACATTATTAATTTCCCTTTCCAGCTGAAACAAACCTCCCTATTTGCATTAATAAAATCCATTTCCCCTCTCAATTACTCAGATGCTGATTAACAAACAGCAACTTAATTCCTTGGTCTTGACAGTTTTCTAGAATGGGCTCTGAATTCATTTCACCTCAATGCATGAGCAAATCACATATGTAAATATTTAATTTACTTAGTTACAGTGCAACCCAAAGCATTTCTACTCAGAAGTAAAACCTATTGATTTCAGTGGGGTTTATTCACAAGTATGTGGGGTTAGGCTTGCTGTGTAAGCTAATTATATATGTGCTGAGTTGTTATATGCTGGCAGCAATCTGAGGCAGACATTTTCTCCCAGTCGCCAATGATTTCTGTTTAACTGGAGATACTGGGAAATTAATCAGGGGTCTTATTGCACGTAAAGTGTGTTCTCTGTCCACAACTTTTTGTAAGGCTATCAATACAACATTGCATTTGAGTCTTGAGGCCCCAAGCCAGCCCCCCATGAAATAACTATACACGGACACAGAATTAAGGTTGATGGGTAACAGTAGGCCACAACTTTATTGTTTGCAAATTAAATATGAGTGGTATTGGCATAGGCATTGGCTGAAGACTATAACGGACTACTGCCCCAGTTGACAGAGTCTATGTAGGTAAACCCATCGGGGCAGCAACATCAGGGTTTTGCCCAACAGAAGCTTACCGCGAGGTTCCTGTGATCCTTGCATGGCCTTAGCCAATCAAGCAGACTTCGGACAAGATCTGGGACCTCCAGATTCCTTTAACAGAATACCTTTTGATCATTGAGGGGCAGGTGATGGCCACACCTCCCCTCCACAAACAAAATTAAGCCAATGCCTAACCGCCCAACCTGGAAAGTTGTGACGATTGCTAAGGGGGTAGGCAAAAACCAAGTGGCCAGTGCCAATTTGCCAAATGGATAAAAATTCCTACCCGGCCCCTGTCCCAAGACAGGCAACTCACGCAAAGTCCAAAGCAAGGCCGAGAACCTACGCTAAGGGCGGGTGTTCAGCAGCGCCAATCAATTGCCTAAGGCACTCTTGCGCTGGTGCTTAACCACTCCCACCCCTTTCCTGATTGGCTGTGACCCGTGATGCCTATTTAGAGAAATGAAACTTAGACCTAGAAATGAAAGCTACTTAGTCAGGAGTGTTTCCAGGGGCCCAGTTGCAAGAAGGACCACCTTCTGAGGACAATCCCATATGCAAACCTATCTGTAAACCTTTAAAAATGGTTAGACTGATTTTTTTTAAATGAGGAAAATACTTTGAGAAGGATGCAGTTAATCATCTTTGAAGATCACACAGAAACCTTCTAGGGAATTCATTATGGTAAATTAAATATTTAATATTTTATAATTATTTCTTGAAACACAGATCATCTGGGATATAACATGCAATGATAGATCATAATCTTTCACAGGAGAATATACTGGAGTCGTGCCAAACAAGAAAAAGCCATAAAAGGGGAAATCTTAAGATAATTCCCTCTGGCTCCCAGTGACATATAGGGCATTTTAGTATCAAGGACAACTACAGAAGATAACAGCCAAGTAGTTTGTAATGTGATACATATTTGGGTAGTTTTGCCCTGCTATATACTTAACATAATGTAAGTGTACATAATTTATGTAAAAGTCTCATTATTAATCCAGTTAAACAATATGGTCAGTCTGACTGGCTAGAATAGCCAGCAAATGGATTGTATGATATAACTCTCCCTGCCATAGAAAATTGCCATAGATTTAGGGACCATTCCAGCCTGGAAGTCTGTTTCTGGACAGTTAACACTGATCAACAGGAGCCACAGTCTTCCTTAACTAGCAAACCACACCGGACTGGTCTAAATGCAACAGTTAACCATGGTTTAATATTATACGCACAAACCTGAGACCTGTGGGTTCTCTCACCCCTTCTTATCCTACGTCATGCCTTCTATTTTCAGTTACTCACAGTTTAGCACTACATTCACACTCTAAACTTTGGTTAATCGTTAACTATGGGTTAGGGAAACAAGCCAACTTTATAAGCAGTTTTGTAGTTGACCTGTTCAATAAACTATACTTAAAAGCCAGTTACCATTTGTCTGTGGTTAGACATAACAATAAACTAGTTAATAGAGGTGGAAGCTCCTGAGACTAGTACACACAAGGCTATATCATAGTCTACTGCTGCATCCAAACAAGGCCTTTGTTAACTTCCCACTTGGTACAAAATGGTTAGCTAAATTACATAAATTCCTACCTGCAATTGGTTGGTTGGCATCTGTCTGACCTGGGAGACAATGGAAGAGTGAGTCTTTGCAGGTGAAGTCAAACTGTTGGAGAGTTACAGCGCCTGCTGTGGCTGTAGAGACTGATACAGGAGAGACATGTTTCGTTGTAGGAGGGGCAGATGAGGGCATCTGTGTCTCCCTTGCCATATATTTACAAGCAGAACACTGAATAGTGAGCTATTCAGTTTTGTTTTTCAGTCTGGCTGTTAGGTATTTGGTAGCTGGTAGCCACCAAACATCATGGGCCATTAAAGACTTGGATAAGCAATCATCTTCTAGCCTCCAGTGCCAATTTAGGAAGCATTTTTAAAATATTAAATTAAACAAAAGATTTGTGATAGTTGTTCCTTCTGGTCACACTAAATTGTTCCTGTGTTGATCAAATCCTTGTCTAATAACATAGGATATGTATAGTACCATGCATTCTCATGCCAGCATGGTTTAAAGTAGACTTATGGCCCCTGACTTGTTTTAGAAGCCGCAGGGAACTATTCTTAACCAGTTTGTTGTCTCACTCTCATAAAGGAAGAAGTGAAAGCAACTGTGTGGGTGCGTGGAGCTCCTGCAAGACATGGTTTATTAAACCATGATTTGAGCTTGTGAAGCAGGTCAGCACCACAAGTTTAATTATACAGGCAGTGACTGGCCCTGCTGTCATTCTTTTCCATCACATGGAAAGGTGAAGGATCCATCTAAAACAGCATCAGATAACTGTATTTAATGCACTGTATGAGCATATCTATGCTTGTCACTCTTCCCTCTCAAGCACCCCATAAAGTTATTCCCTTAGGAACATACAGTAAATGCCCAGACACTGTGTCCCACATCCTATGTATATCAACAGCAACACTCACATCAATCTTAATAAATATGGGTTGCCTCCATCATTTTATCAATGGCCTTTCCGTATTTTTTTAATATTCTCAATTCTTGAGGTACACCTGAGTATTTCGCTGTTTAATATCCATCCAGGCATCTTGGGGCTTCAGATGGCCACAGAGATTTAGCTCAACTGCATTTGCTTTACCAGCTTTTTATTATCGTATAGATGACATTAAATGCACAGTTCTCACTAACAGCAAGGGGAATTAAAATTCAAATTCCTTGTGTACAAACTATGGGGGAGAAAATCTGTTCTTATATTAACTCTACAAGCCAATTAACAACCAGTGTTAATAAGACTCCATCTGCCCTATCTGCCAGTTTTGTGTATCTCCACATATAATTATCCAACTGTCTTTCTTTATATTTTGAAAAGAACCAACAAGTGTAAATGCTCAATTAATTCTGCTGTGTTGAGAATGGGAGAAATAAAGCCAACATCAACTGCAATCATTAAGTAATCCTACCCCTTACTTATGCTTATCACAAGAGCATGTAATACTCAATTTCTTTGTGGAAATGTTCATATGTGGAAATATGGATGCTGAAATAACCCACTAAGTTTGATTTCCTACAGAGCAGTATATAAAGGAGGGGTGTATGCAGAAGTATGTAAATCAACTGCACTGGTTGCCAAAACATTTCCAGGTCCAATTCAAGGTGCTCACATTAGAGTTTAAAGCCCTGAACCACTCAGGTCCCAAATACCTGAAAGATGGCCTCTTTGCCTACAGACCTCCTTGGGTGTTAAGCTCAACAGAGGGAGCCCCTCTTGTTTGTTCTGCTGTCCTCAGAAGCTCAAGGGGTAGTGGTCTAGGAGAGGAACTTCCTCTCCTCAGAGGTGCATCTTTGATCTTCAGCATACGGCCTTCAGTGAATGCTGAAGATACACCTCTTTGCCCTATTTCATACCTGAGATATATACCTCTAGAACTCTTTTTTTAAAAAATTGCAAGTTGTTTAAACTGCTTTTAATATTGTGTTTTAATTGTTGTAACCTGCCCTGTCACCTTAGGGTGAAGGGCAGGCAATTAATTATAATTATAATAAAAAGACCAAAAAATTGGAAGCTTAAAACATTCCAAGGTAGGTTGGATCTAATATCCAGGGCTTCCAGATGAATGGAAGTCCTTTCTTGTTATCTTAGTTGCCAACATGTTACTTTCAACTGCCTATATTTTTAAGAAGCTCA
The DNA here is from genome assembly GCF_964106645.2 of Podarcis pityusensis. Lineage (NCBI taxonomy): Eukaryota > Metazoa > Chordata > Lepidosauria > Squamata > Lacertidae > Podarcis > Podarcis pityusensis. The sequence continues at coordinate 59,852,775 of NC_138034.1, read as the reverse complement.
TTATTTTCCTGGGGTTTTCAAAAGGACAGAATAGTGGGACCAAGGTGAGGAGAAGCCTTAGCATACTGATGATGGCAAGGTTCCACATCAGGTTTAAAAGAGTCCATACAAAGGTCAACAAAAACGAAAGAGATGATGACAACTAATGAAAGAAACAGGCATTCCACCTCAAACTAATTGGCTTGGAAAACAGCTTGAAAACACACACAAAGAAAAGAGCAAGAAAACAGTATTGCATTTTCAGCTGTTAGACTATCCATGTGGTTTGTTTGAAGTGAATAAGCAAAGACCTGGTAGAAGCCCATTTACTGTCATAAGAGTGCATGCATATATCTCATAGCAAAATAGCTGCTGGCCACCTCAACGCATCACCCCAGAGTCCATTGTCATAATGTAATACACTGTACGTACTTAAACATTTGTTCCTATTTGTGACTGTGTGGTATTGCTCTGTCCTGTGGGTCCATACACAAAGCGGGGTGTGGGATTAACTGATGCCCCAAAGGACCTAGTTGCAGGGATTCCCCTGACCAAAATGCACAAACCCTCCAGGGTTATCTGTTTTAGTGCTTTATTATAGAGATATATCAAGAAACTTACATACAGCAACATACCCTTCAACATTTCTCTGATGAAAACAGGGAAAACATAATAATAGTAATAATGTTATTATTTATACGCCACCCATTAAACATTTAAAAACATCCCTATAGAGGGCTGCCTTCAAATGTCTTCTAAAGGTCTTACAGTTACTTATTTCCTTGGCTCAGGGGTCGCATAACTCCATACCCTCCAAATTCCTCCAATGGAAATAGGGACATCCTAAGGGAAAGCAGGACATTCCAGGATCAAATCAGAAACCAGGATGGATTCTGCAAATTCAGGACTGTCCTTGGAGGGTCTGCAGCAATTCCTTGTAAGATTCCTTGCTGCTACACCACAGGATGTATGCCGAAGTGGCAAGAACCATGGCTTTGTCCTGTAAGGGGTTAATATGTTAAGCATTACTTACACAAAAAGCAAGCTATGTAAGCTGGCAACAATAGCCCAATTAATCACCTCTGGCTTAGAGACCTCTTTCCAACTCTCATCTATTTCTCAGATGAGGGAGTAGCTGACAGGCAGGCAGACATGAGAAGCCTCCTGTCTCCCATCTAACTGAACCAAAATTAAGGCTTCAAAGCAAGCAGATAAACATATACGAGCTCATTCTCACAGTACATACCAATTAGTCCTGGGCTTATCTAGACTACCAAAATAGCATTTGTAGGCCTTCAGGGACATTTGCACCATTTGGTTTTACACAGGTATACTATGCTTGCTCTAGACATGTGTCTCTGTACAGTGTGAAACCTAATTTTTTGTGTACAGAAAGCAAATCCTTCTGGAGCATGAATGATGGGGGAAGATTACTCTAGTACTAGGGAACCTCTTCCCCCTCCAAACCTGGCTGCATTATTTTGTTGGAGAAAAGGCTACTGTCAGACCAGTAGAGCTAGAAATCAGCGTGTTTTTATCAAATAGATACGAACACAGCTTGGGTGATGCTAGGGAGATTTGGTTTACCTGCTGGAGTGTCCTCATAATCCCGTGGGAGGGGTAGCAGAGACTGAACCAGGCACAGAAAAAAAGTTACTGAAAGTTCTCCAAAGAGTGAGGGATATATGAGGTGGCAGGGAGCCAAAGGCAGCTGTGTGGTAATGCTGTAGTGTTTGGGGGCTAAAGAAGAGAAAGCACTGGAAGCTGGGAAACTGACAAGAGAAAGGGGGGAGTTAAAGTGAAAAGGAGAGAGATTGATTATACCTATCCTTCCGTTATTATCTGTCAGCAGCACATCAGAGAAAGGGGAAGTAGGCTAAGGCAGGAAGAGGAAGCCTTTTCCCCCCCATGGCAGAGCTTTTACCTGGGAAAGACTATGGAATTATGCAGTGCAGATACAGGCTCTGGGTGTTTCTCAATTGCATGTGTTTGCCAGCCAGCCAGATTTCTCTTGAAGTCGCATTGACTTTGTGGACCCAAGGCCAGTTTTAATCTTGGAAAACAAAAAGCAGGGTAGCATTGAAAATGGAATTTCAGTGGAGAGCAATGACCTGCACTCTTTTAAATAGAAAGAGAATTGACTCTGGCCAAACATGTTTTGGTACTAATTGGAAGAAGCACAAGGACTCGGGCTTTTCAATGAACAATTGATAACTGGTGGTGTGTTGACTGCACTAGGATATGAGAAAGCGGGTTCTCCTTCATGGAGAGCACGTGTTGCAGTGGGGGCAACCATGACATCCCCTGTTGCTGGGCGGATTAGTATGGATGGCCACGAATTTGATTGGGCACCTCCAATTGTTGCTGGGGAGAATTTAATGTTTCAAAATTGTTTGATTGATGGGGCTGCTATTTATTCTCTGTGCGCAGCGTTGAACTTCCTCTTTTCGCTGCTTACATCAGATTACCCTCCCACCCTCTCTATGTTGTTGTTGTTGTTTAGTTGTTTAGTCGTGTCCGACTCTTCGTGACCCCATGGACCAGAGCACACCAGGCACTCCTGTCTTCCACTGCCTCCCGCAGCTTGGTCAAACTTATGCTGGTAGCTTCAAGAACACTATCCAACCATCTTGTCCTCTGTTGTCCCCTTCTCCTTGTGCCCTCTATCTTTCCCAACATCAGGGTCTATATTTAGGTTTTATTCGTGCTGACCTTGTTATGCCTGTCATGGGGTCATCTGCTTTGGAGCAGGGGCCTGGTAGGAATTTTTACCATTTGGCTGATTGGCTGGTGCCATTTGGTTTTTTTGCCTACTGCCTAGCAAATTGTCACAACTTGTAAGGTTGCGGTTAGGCATTGGTTAATTTTGGTTAGTACAGGGGAAGTGGTTGGCTGTGCTGACCCCTCCAATGCTGCTGCTACAAGGGTATTCTGGTAAAGGAATCCAGGGGCTTGCCATGCTCTTGTCCGAACCCCTGGCAAGGGGCTAGGGCCACGCAAGAGCCCCGGGAGCATTTGGGGAGAGGTGAGAGCCTGGTGCCCAGCTCTATTCTCTCCCCAAAAATGTTTACCCTTACTGACTTCCACAGGCTTGCGGTTGTCAGTTCTGTTCCTACCTCTTGAGAGCCAGTGTGGTGTAGTGGTTAAGAACGGTAGTCTCGTAATCTGGGGAACCGGGTTCGCGTCTCCGCTCCTCCACATGCAGCTGCTGGGTGACCTTGGGCCAGTCACACTTCTTTGAAGTCTCTCAGTCCCACTCACCTCACAGAGTGTTTGTTGTGGGGGAGGAAGGGAAAGGAGAATGTTAGCCGCTTTGAGACTCCTTAAAGGGAGTGAAAGGTGGGATATCAAATCCAAACTCCTCTTCTTCTTCTCTATGTGGGAACAGATAGTCGCTAACCAATGCCTAAGCAACCACTTACATACTGTAATTCAATAAAGTTGTGGCCAAAATTATGCCAAAAACCAAAACAAAAATGTTGTGTGAACTGTGTTTTTATTTGGGGGTGTTCTGGGGGGCCTTGACACACAACCTTGGGCTTGCGCATGTCAAAGAGCTCTTTAGCATAAGACAAATTGGGCTAGGATGCTCACTTGTTCATAGCATCAATGTCCTACAAACACACTCAGATATAGATGAGCAGCTAACCATCACATACAAATTGCATACATACAAATCAGTACATACAAGGAGACACTTTAAATACACCTTAAGCACAAGCAGCATAAAATCAATAAAAAGCAGCATAAAACCTGGAAGAAAAAAGAATGATGCAAAAAAATTTAAGAGCACCAAAAATATTTGTCTTTTGCAAGGTAAAAGGTCTGGGAGAATAGAAAAAGGCAGGCATGATGCAAATCATTGGCTAACATAATCTGGAGGGTCACATGCCTGAGTCTTTGCCCATTGCCTGCAGAAGGTCTTTGTCCTGCAAAACAACTTCTGCAAGTACTTTTCTTATTTTTTCCTTCCATGTTCATATTGGAAAGGCTTTTTTCTTATTAGAAATCAAAGAACAGAAAACAGCTTTTCCGTTGCTATGGTGACAACAATTCCTGAATAGCCCAAATGGACTAAACGTAGACAACCTGTCAGTAGGAAACCATCCATCCAATCATTCCACTGAAAATGAACATACTTTCAGAAATTGTGATAAATAAACACATTACCCCTACTAAATGATTATTTCAGTGAGAGATTTGGATTGCTATTCAAACGAAAAATGAAGAGTGTTAAGTTCTTACACGTGCTTGGCTGTGCTCTGTATGGGAGTCTATACAGCTGAATAAAGAGAAAGTTGGAAACAATTCAGGTATATATACATTTCCTTCTTAGAACATGCGAAACACTGATTTTAAACAGCTATGTAGATTTCATTCAGCAAAGATGGGGAACTTCTCTTATTGGACTCTAACTCGCATCACCCCCAGCCAGCAATAGCCAGCAGTCAGGGATAAGGGGAGTTATAGTCTAGCCACATCTGGACTACATCTGCAGCCCAATAACATTTCTGGTATTGTGTAGCCAGATTAAAAAGAGGGTGAGATGCCTGTACCTTTAATATTTGTGTAGAAGCACAGTTCTCAGGTAAGCTACATTGGCTTAAATTCCCACTATGATCCCTACCCTCTTTTCTGTGTATGTTGCCACACTGTGTTGGACAGCTTTGCAAATATAGTATCCTGCCACATGTGTTTCCTGCAACACACAAAGTTTTGCATTTATTTATCTATCACTGCACAATATTTTCCACAGGTCTCTCTGTAACCTTGAATAATAATAATAATAATAATAATAATAATAATAATGTATTATTTGTACCCCGCCCATCTGGCTGGGTTTCCCCAGCCACTCTGGGCGGCTTCCATAGAAACCAAAAAACACTAAAATATCATACATTAAAAACTTCCCTGAACAGGGCTGCCTTAAGATGTCTTCTGAATGTCAGGTAGTTGTTAATCGTTTTGACATCTGATGGGAGGGCGTTCCACAGGGTGGGCGCCACTACCCAGAAGGCCCTCTGCCTGATTCCCTGTAGCTTTGCTTCTCGCAATGAGGGAACCGCCAGAAGGCCCTCGGCGCTGGACCTCAGCGTCTGGGCAGAACGATGGGGGTGGAGACTCTCCTTCAGGTATACTGGGCCGAGGCCGTTTAGGGCTTTAAAGGTCAACACCAGCACTTTGAATTGTGCTCGGAAACGTACTGGGAGCCAATGTAGGTCTTTCAAGACCGGTGTTATGTGGTCTTGGCGGCCGCCCCCAGTCACCAGTCTAGCTGCCGCATTCTGGATTAGTTGTAGTTTCCGAGTCACCTTCAAAGGTAGCCCCACGTAGAGCGCATTGCAGTAGTCCAAGCGGGAGATAACTAGAGCATGCACCACTCTGGCGAGACAGTCCGCGGGCAGGTAGGGTCTCAGCCTGCGTACCAGGTGGAGTTGGTAGACAGCTGCCCTGGATACAGAATTGACCTGCGCCTCCATGGACAGCTGTGAGTCCAAAATGACTCCCAGGCTGCGCACCTGGTCCTTCAGGGGCACAGTTACCCTATTCAGGACCAGGGAGTCCTCCACACCAGCCCGCCCCCTGTCCCCCCAAAACAGTACTTCTGTCTTGTCAGGATTCAACTTCAATCCATTAGCCGCCACCCATCCTCCAACCGCCTCCAGGCACTCACACCTTCACTGCCTTCACTGGTTCTGATTTGAAAGAGAGGTAGAGCTGGGTATCATCTGCATATTGATGGACACCCAGTCCAAACCCCCTGATGATCTCTCCCAGCGGCTTCATATAGATGTTAAAAAGCATGGGGGAGAGGACGGAACCCTGAGGCACCCCACAGGTGAGGGCCCAAGGGTCTGAACACTCACCCCCCACCACCACTTTCTGAACACGGCCCAGGAGGAAGGAGCGAAACCACTGTATAACAGTGCCTCCAGCTCCCAACCCCTCTAGACGGTCCAGAAGGATGTTATGGTCGATTGTATCAAAGGCCGCTGAGAGATCCAGCAGAACTAGGAAACAACCCTCACCTTTGTCCCTAGCCCGCCGGAGATCATCAACCAGTGCGACCAAGGCAGTTTCAGTCCCATGATGAGGCCTGAACCCCGATTGGAAGGGATCCAAATGGTCCGCATCCTCCAGGCGTGCCTGGAGTTGTTCAGCAACCACACGCTCAATCACCTTGCCCAAGAATGGAAGATTTGAGACTGGGCGATAGTTGGCCATATTGGCCGGGTCTAAAGATGGTTTTTTAAGAAGCGGTTTAATGACCGCCTCTTTCAGCGGATCTGGGAATGTTCCCTCACAGAGGGAAGCATTCACCACCCCGCAGAGCCCATCGCCCAGCCCTCCCCGGCTTGCATTTATTAGCCAGGATGGGCAAGGATCAAGGAGACAGGTTGTTGGTTTCACGCGTCCAAGCAGCCTGTCCACATCCTTGGGGGTAACGGATTGAAATTGATTCCATGCAACTTGACCAGACAGGGCTCTAGCACTCTCCCGCCCCAGCCCTGCTCCCACGATGGTGTCTAGCTCCTTCTGAATATGAGTGATTTTATCTGCAAAAAAACTTTGCAAAATCGTTGCAGGAGATCTTGGGGTCTTTACAAGGCCCCGGTGGTAAAGGTGGTTCCGTTAAATTGCGGACCACCTGAAAGAGTCTCCTGCTACTATTTTCTGCAGATGCAATAGAGGCGGTGAAGAAAGTCTTCTTTGCCGTCGCTATCGCCACTTGGTAGGCTCGACGTTGAGCTCTAACCTGTGTCCGGTCAGATTCGGAGTGAGTTTTCTGCCACCGACGCCCACCGAATGGCAAGCAATCCCTTAACAAGAATGCCAATGCAAGCACATCATGATTTTACCGTATTTTTCCGTCTATAAGACATCCCCATGTATAAGACACCCCCTATTTTGGGGGGACTCACAAATCGCCAATCCATCCTTGGCACTATCAGTGTATAGGACGCCCCCTAATTTTTGACATTGTTTTTTAGGGGGGGTAAACCTAGTCTTATACACTGAAAAATACAGTACTTTCTTAATATGTATGCTTAGAACTGTAGCCTAAGTGAACTTATGTGAAAGTCAATTATTCTAGCCTTCACATTTTAGTGCCCTCCATCAGAGTTGACTCAAGGGTTTTGAAGGGCCCATGGGCAAGCTGTCTAAGGCTGCAATCCTAACTCCACTTACCTAGGAATATGCCTTACTTTTGAGTAGGCATGGCTAGGACTGGACTGCGAGGTTTCCTTTCACGTCATTTTGCCTCTAGAACAGCTGGACAAATATATATATATTCAGAATACTGTTGTTGGCATCAGTTGGTCTTGGGAGACAATGGAGGAGTGTGCCTTAGGGTGAAGCCAAAGTGTTGGAGGGTTGCAGCACCTGCTGTGGCTGTAGAGACCGATACAGGAGAGATGTGTCTTGTTGTAGCTGGGGCAAACAAAGGCATCCGGTTCTGCTGATGCAGATGCACCACAGAGTTTCTTCTTTCTGTTCCTCCCAGCAGTCATTTCTCTTTGGGTCATTGGTGTGGGTATATGACCTGGCAGACTATCTCCAGGCACTGCAGTTGTCTGCAAAGGATTCCCACAAGCCGCAGTTGATGTTGCCAGCCTTCATGTCACATTTGCAGACATCTTTGTAATGCAGAATTGGTTGGCCAGTGGGCATGGTGCTTGAAGCCAGCTCCCCTTGGAGTATGTCCTTGGACATCCTGCCATCTTCCATTCTGTGGACATGGCCGAGCCAGCACAGATGTCCCTGAGACAGCAGTGCTAACACCCTGGGAATGTGGGCTTGGGAGAGCACATCTTTGTTCGAAATTCTGCCATATGATGAAGATAAAGGTAAAGGGACCCCTGACCATTAGGTCCAGTCGTGGCCGACTCTGGAGTTGTGACGCCCATCTCGCTTTATTGGCCGAGGGAGCCAGTGTACAGTTTCCGGGTCATGTGGCCAGCATGACTGAGCCGCTTCTGGCGAACCAGAGCAGCACACGGAAACGCCGTTTACCTTACTGCCTGAGCAGTACCTATTTATCTACTTGCACTTTTACGTGCTTTCGAACTGCTAGGTTGACAGGAGCAGGGACCGAGCAACGGGAGCTAACCCCGTCACGGGGATTCGAACCACCGACCTTCTGATCGGCAAGTCCTAGGCTCCGTGCTTTAACCCACCGGGCCACCCGTGTCCCTATGATGAAGATACACAGTGATAAATACGTAGATAACTGTCCACCACCCAAATGTGCTTAGAAGTCTCTTTCAGGCCATCCCAGACAACATGAAAATGTCAGGAGTGGGGCAGGTGCACTCAGATTGCATGGGGTCTAGGCAAGCAGAAGTGCCCGCATCTCCCTACACACTTTCCCCCTTGTGTGTTCAAGAGGGCTTTTGTGTAATAGAAGTAGCAATTATGTGTGTGGGGGGGAGATATGTGATTTTGTTTTCATTTAAATGCAAACTTACCCAGTTCACACTTTCCAAAACAATACGCAAACTGAAACACACCTGCCATTCCAAATTTGAAATTCTCTGAATTTTTCAGTGCAATTCTGCATCCAAGCAGTGTGTACAGGAATGCATATACTAGGATAAAGTGTCCGTAGAAATGTTTTTAAAAATCACACAGGTTGTTTTGGAACATTGCTTTGGGAAAATGTGTATATTGGGCAAAATTGCATACAAATGTGCATATTAAGACAAATTTGAATTTAAGATTTGAAGAATGATAGACAAAGAGAAACTGAAATCGACAGATTTGCCCATCTCTAGCTAGCAGTGAAGATGGTGGCACCTGGGGATTAATGGTACGCTAGCAATTGAGTTAGTCTGTGGTTAGTGGTAGGTCTGCAGCCAACACCCAGGTCAGCCCACCAGGCAACTGACTGATCATATAAAAATTACACACATTTATGTGCCACAGTCTAGTTAGAAAAGGCTTCTGGCTACTTCTTGACTGCCAGAACTAATTTATTTTTCTGTTCTCTGGTAGTTTTTATCTTTTTCTTTCTAAAAAGTGTCTGAATTCAGATGAGGTTTTATATCTAGGTTTAGTTACACAGAAAAAGAAAGAAAGAAATAAGCAGACTTCCGGGTTGGCGCCATCGCCGAATGGCGGACTCCCTCCGAGCTCCGGAGGGAGTCTGCTCGGCAGGGGCTGGGTCCTACCGCGCCGGCGACGCGGGGACCCTTAAAAACCACGGGCACGGAGTCCGTGGACATGGGTGACTCGGCTTGCACCATTAGCGCCCTCCCGACTCGTGAAGGAGCCTTTTTAAAGGCTTCGGATCGGGTGCCGGGGAGCGGCGCGGTGCTTTGAGTCTTCTGCTTTCCCTGCCGAGCGCAGCCGCATGCCATTCGACGGAGAGCGCTGACTTCTTCCATTGAAAATTTGGACTATTAACAACAACCCGTGAGTAATTGGGAAACCGGGTTCAAAATTTTGGATTTGGCACGAGCGGGGGCGATTTAAAAAGGAAGTCAATCCCCCCCCCTACTGTAAGCATTCCAAAACAAGGACTGAGTAACCAAGGTCCAAAGGGAAGTATATTTCTGATAAAAATTATTAATTCCACGATGCGAAATTATAAGAACTGTGCTGGAGGAGAAGAGTGGAGGGTGAGAAGGAAAATGCAAAACCCCCCCCATGGGAACCGGGGCGATTCGCGGAGCCTGGTGAAGAGAGACGGAGACTTTGACAGCTGTCAAAGTAGCTGTCAAAGCTGGAGAATATAAAGAGGACTTTGTTACGAGGACTTTGCTGGTTAATTTTGTTACAATTTGCTATAATATGGATACAAACTGTCGGAAAATAAGGAACAACAACTTGACTTTTGGATCAGAGGATACAAAGTTATTACAATCCCCCTAGAGGGGTATCGGGACATTACAAGAACGGTCGTAAGTGGAAAAATATTCCGGGATTCGCACAGGATTTGTTATCTTCTGGGAAAGCTGCAAAACTGAAATAGTATTTTGTCTACAGAGGTATTTACATTAAAGGAGACAATAGAATTTTCTATTGAAGAAAGGAAGGGACTGGACGTAAGTTTTTGTTCCTGAATAACAAACCTCTGTAGAGATACCAGATTTCTGAATTAGAAAGTTTTAGCAGCTGAACAGGACAAGAAACCTGAGAAAGTGAGGAATAAGAAGAACAAAGGACTGACTACGACACGGAAAGAACAATGGGAGGAGTGGTAAAGATCAAGGAAATTAAAGGCCTTTGTTAGATTGGACACTTGAAGTTAAATATTATTAAAATTAATAAATTAAAAGAAAACCGGCAAGATGGAATTGGGGAGAAATTTGGCCATGAATTGAGACTTCCAGGCTGATAATGTATAGACTGATGGACATGGGGAATTCAAACCGGGGAAGGGGGGGGGAGATTTGGAATCCAAAGGCTGTGTAACAATCTTTTGAATTTTTTTTATATCTCTTATTTTCTATTTCTTTATATAACTTACGTATGTCATTTTATTTTGATTGGACGTGTTTAAAAAAAGGGAATTCGTGGAAGGAACTGGGGTGGATCTTGGGGAAAATCTTTTTTCTTTTCTTGTTAATGATGTGGGACGGTGTAAGATTTGTACAATTCAATCTGGATAGTGGGTTAAACAAAGTAAGCTTCAAATTGGGAGTGAGAGCTTGTAGAACCAAATTAAGGAAAGGGGAATACAGTCGGGGGGGGAGGGGGGGAGTCCCAGAAAGTAGGCAATGAAAGTAAGGTTTTAAATATCTTCTTTTTCTTTTTCTTTTTTTTTTTGTATTTCTATATTTTTGGAAACTTTAATAAATATGATTTAAAAAAAAAAAAAGAAAGAAAGAAAGAAAGAAATAAGACCACAATGCAACACAGAAGCCTCCGATTTTTCCAAAACACTGAAGAGGAGAGAAATTTAATGTTATTCCCTTGGCATGAACATTCAATCAGTAGCTCTGTACTCTTCACTGTGCCAAATGATATTTGTGGGGTGGTGGAATGTGGAACGGCATTCTTTTTTTATTACCCAACAAGTACCATATTGCAGGCTCTTCAGGGATTCACCTAATAAGACCCGATAAATATTAATATCTTGGCTACAATTAGCTGGCAGATGCCAATCATCTAATCAATCAGAAGCCACTTCACAAAGCCCAAGGTACAGGAATTATAGGCCTTCATCAATATGATTTATGCACTGGAATATTCCCAGAAATTCCTGTGCTGTGCAGTCTTCTCCAGAGAACAAAAGAATTTTATTTTTATTTTTTATCTCTGAGGTTCAGTTCACAGTAATATAAATGCTAAAAAAAAGTAAAGCCATAATCCAGCTGTTTTGTTCTGCAGCCTTATGAATTCTATCCCTCTGTGAGGGGAAATGCAACAAAGCAAGTTTATAATTTATACAGGCTTCAGCAGTATAATCTGTTTGATGGATAGAAGATCAGCTTACTGGAAAATATGGAAACAAGAGTTTTTCAAAGTGTCTTTGAAAAAACACTTAGGGGGTCGCAGTTCCCTTCCAGGATTTAAACTTTGGACAAGAGACTGATAATAGTACTCCAGGCTGCTTTGCCTATAAGTCTTCTATAAGTCTCATTTTTAAAATGTTTGAGCTCTCACCTGCACAAACTAATCTCTGCTCCTGTAGCAAGTTAGCTATCTAGGGGGATGTCCATGTTCAGAGCAGGCTCCTTTTTGAAATCTGGAGACAAATAATGGGAAGGGGTTTCATGTCTTGATCAGGAACTCCTCAAAGGCATCTACATCCCGCATGATGCCTAGGTATAGCTCCAGGTGGGAACCCACTCCCTCTAGTTGCTAGCTGCCATTGCTGAGCACACTTCTTCATTGTTCTTAAATCCAACTCCATGGCCTTTTGAATTATTGCCTGGTGCAAAGGTCTATGGAGAATAGAAGGCACGGCAGTCTAGCCATACCTGAAAAGGAAGGCAATACCAACATATTCGCATGAGTACCACACACACAAGCATTCTAATAGACTGAGGCATCAGATCACCCAAGGTAGAAGGTGGATCAAGGGAAGGGAAGTTCAAGGCATAAGGGCTGGGAACAGTACATGGCAGTATGGATCATAGGTAAAAGGAAGGTCTTTGGGGGGGTCTGGGCTGGAAGCATTGTTGTCGACATCCTTCGGGGGTCGAGATGCCAGCTGGCTAGCCCCCAGCTGGATCATGGCCTTCCAACCATGACAATCCGCCGATCTCTGGTGCGATGTAAATCAGTGACTCAGACTTCAAAAGCCTGAGCATGCAATATTAGCAGAGCATACTGCGCAAACAGAACAGGCGTGAGGCTTGTGGAAACATACTAACAGCTAAAGATTTATTAAGCATAAATCAGGACAAAGAAAACATGTCATCTCCCTTTCTTCTCCTCAGAGAGACAGTGAAAAGCAAAAGCTATACACACAACGGAAGTTCCCAGCAAGCTGTGCTGGAATGTAAACAGACATGTGACATGCAACAGTAAACAGACATGGAACATGCAACAGTTCCATGTCTGCAACTACAGGTGGAATGGAATTTTCCAACCAGCATTGCACGTGGATTGTTCTGTAGGTAGAAGCACAGTGTTCCTGATTGGTATGTGAAGCAAGCTATCTTTAAGATAGTTAAGCATTAAGAAGGATTTGCCATGAAATGTGGAATAGAAGTAATTTGAATCAATCGATCAGAGTATAGGAATGTGTCTTATACTGAGCCTGGTGGGTGGTCTAGCTTGGTATTGTCCATACTGAGTGGCAGCTGCATTCAGGCAGGGTTTCAGATAGGGTACTCTCCCAGCTCTATCTGGAGATGGTAGGAATTGAACCTGGGACCTGCGTGCAAAGCAGATACTCTAGCACTCTAGAGTAATGGATGGGTAGACATTTGTTCTGATCAAGCCAAGGAATTCTTCAGAACTAAGGCTGTGATTCCTCAACCACCAGACGTGAGACCATAAACCATGGAAGTTCTAATTTAGAACAGGTCATGTGATGCCACATGTTTGCAAAGCCAACCCATTTTATGAAATGGTTTGTTTTCTACTACCCTTCTACACTACCCTTAAAAATAGATGGTGACATTTTCAGTATCAGCTGTGAGTTAGAAAGAAGTGGTTGCCTCTTTGTTGGGCTCATCTTCAAATTGATTTTCCTATGTTAAATTAGTGCTTATCTGCACTGAATTAGACCTGCAATTCTTAGTTTTGGTTCAACATCTGTCAGATATTATTGTGTATTAGAAGTGCAATGGCAGCGCAGGCAAAATGAATAATAGATAGGGACTGTCAACACAGTTAATGAAAGCATCTCAAGCAAAAGTGTTTAAATCAGGACTAATGTTAGCAGGCTAATTGCTTTTGCTTATGCTTTATATAATGAATGTATTCTCTGTCATGTAGCAGGATTCCCAGGTGTTATCTCCCCCACCCCACTTAGATACTTATTGCTTATCTCAAGAATGTTAATCTTTTCGAACAGATGGTTGGCCCTTTAAGAAACTAAAGTTAGGGGTCTGGGAGAGGTAGACTGGAGGTCAGAGGCTTAAAAAGACCCAGCTAGCTCCCGGCCTTTGTTGGAGCAAGCTGCTCCCTTGGATTTCTCTGTAGGGCTACAACCTCTGACCTTGTCAACCTCATCAGACCTGAGCACAGCAACTTTGGAGATGTGCTATTCAGGAGAATTGTGGGAAATTCCAAAGGTGGTTTCCAGTTGCTCAGTGCTGCCACCACCAGATAAAACAGAGTTGCCTAACAGAAGAACAGTAGGTAACGTGAATCAGGAGGAGACCCACTTGAGAGTGGAAGCCCTTCAATTTGGGCAAATGGGGCACTGTCCCACCAGCCTCTGCCATTAAGCCAGGTCCCCCCTACCCTGCCAGGTGGTGGCAGTGCCTGTCAGCGTCCTCTTCCCTAGGTCTCACTGTTGCCCCTTGTAGAACTCATCAGAGCTGACGTTGGTGACAAGACTAGAATTAGTTGGTTCTGCTTATCACTGACTCTGGCTCAGCCTATCTGTTAGTCTCACTGCCTGCCATTCCTCCAGTTGCCAGGGGGCCACTTCAGTTCTGGACCTGGCATGGGATGTACTTGTTGTAGATGACTTTTAACAACTAGAAAATGCTCCCCTGGCTGTCTGTTCAATTATCCACTGAACAACTCCAGCAGGTAGTACAGGCTTTTCCTATGGCATGAATAAATAAAGATTTCCAGGTGCTAGCATGCAAATGCATCATTTTACATGACAGAGTGACAAAACATGCTCTGTGAATGGGCTCTGTAATGAAAAATAAATTATCCTAAAGTCTGGGGTGCCATTTGGTCCAGGCCCAGGGTGCCCCCCTCCCATGAAGTCAAGAGAATACTTACTTTTACCACTAGATGTTTTAAGGGATATAATGATGAAATAAAGCTTTCATCAGTTATCAGAAGTCTGGGAAGCGCTGCATTAATATAAGTCCAGTGACATATAAATACTAATCCAGATCTGATTAGAGAATATAATGTTCCAAGCAACATGTTTCCTTTCTCTTAAAAGAGAGATTTATAGCACAGCTATAATTTAATCTCAAGGATAAATTGCTAACTTGTTTTTGTGGCAAACCTCAGTGTCATTACTGCAGTGATTTTTCTCCATAATCAAAATGTATTTTACCGATTCAGCTGTTCTGCAGGCTGACAAGAGTTTTCTACTCATTCATCCCATCATTTAAGGGAATGGCTTACTCTCCCCACCCCCACCCCCGGCGCAAGGGTTCTTTGTTAGTTGTTTTTATAAAGCTGTCGTGATGCTTACAATGTCCTATCTGCCATTTAGATGATTACAGAAGGTAAGCTTTGGTGACAAGCTTACAGATTGTAATGAAAACCAGCAATTTTATTCAAAATAAAAAAATCCTTCCAGTAGCACCTTTAAGACCAACTAAGTTAGTTCTTGGTATGAGCTTTCGTGTGCAAGCACACTTCTTCAGATACCTTTTAAAGTCCATTTATTCTTTGGCGTAAGGTTTGGCCTGTTTGTCCAATATAGAGAGCTGAAGGACACTGTTGGCATTTGATGCCATACACAATGTTAGATGATGAGCAATTGAATAGTCCCGAGATGGTATGTGTGATGTTGTTGGGGCCAGTAATGGTGTTGTCCGGGTGTATGTGGCAGCAAAGTTGGCATCTGGGTTTATTGCAGGCTCTGGTGCCAGTGTCCGTGTTAAGTCTGGTTGTAGTATTATTGTGGGTTAGGAGTTGTTTAAGATTGGGTGGCTGTCTGTAGGCAATGAAAGGTCTTCCTCCCAGAGCTTGAGAAAGAGAACTGTCATTGTCCAGGAGAGGTTGTAGATCTCTGATGATGCGTTGTACTGTTTTAACTTGGGAGCTGTATGTGATGACTAGAGGTGTTCTGCAAGAAGTGTGCTTGCACACGAAAGCTCATACCAAGAACTAACTTAGTTGGTCTTAAAGGTGCTACTGGAAGGATTTTTTTATTTTGACTATGGCTGACCAACACGGCTACCTATCTGTAACAGCAATTTTATTGCATTCAGACCAAAGCCTGTAATGGCTCCAGAATGATTGCCTTAAGATGCTTGCATGTGTAAACCAAACAAGGCTCCTCCTTCTATCCTTTCAAAACATTCTTTAGTCCACTTGAACAGTAAATAATTTAATAGGAAGAGTGTCATCAGGGATAGTACTTAATGGCAGAAAGCCAGGCTTCATTCAGCAGAGAACATCTCACCTGCAGCCTCAAACTAGGGTTTAAAAATAAACATAAAAATGAGTAGGGTGCTGTTAAACAGGCAGCACCAAAGGGGACCCAATGACTCTCCAGTACCAAAAGACTCACAAAACACAGGAACAATTGTTGCACATTACTTTGTGTGTCCGTGGGGTGGGGTGGGGGAGCTGTAGGGTAATTAAATCCATAATTGTTTAACTGCACCACAGAATGCATAAGTGCAAAGAGAATGTGCTCTTGGGTATAACACTAACCCACAAATTATGAAATAATTTGATCCATCAAAACTGAGTGTAGCTAAGCATTGGTGAGTACCTACCAGCCCAAAATGAAGCTTTTGCTGGTTCACAGACTGCTTCATGTGGCATGTTTAGATATGGTAGGCAAGCACCCCTCAAAGACACACGTGCCAAATCATCACCAATTTTTCTATTTCTCATGCCTCTAGACAGGCATTTTATGGTGATGGTGTCTAAGTGTTCATATGTGATAGTGGTGCCGAATTCTGCTTTGGGGGCTGAAATACCCACCTGTGCCTATAGCCCTGTTCTGCATTGACTCTGCATTGCACAGCTGCAGGGAATGGCTTGGTGAGTTCAAGGGTGCACTCAAAGTTCAGACAGTGATAGGCCCAACAGGCCTGGCCAGTGCTCCATGTGAATGCATTAAGCAGGGAGGGAGATGCCCCTGCTGGACCCACTAGAGTAGGCACAGGCAAACTTGGCCCTCCAGGTGTTTTGGGACTACAACTCCCATCATCCCTAGCTAACAGGACCAGTGGTCAGGGATGATGGGAACTGTAGTCTCAAAACATCTGGAGGGCCAGGTTCACCTATGCCTACACTAGAGGATCACCATGTCAAATGACTCCACTCCCTGACTTGTGCTTATGTGTAAGTTCCTCCACACGATTGGGATCCCTTTGCAATCAGGGCTCAGAATCGCATGGAGAAGCTTACACACCCTCAGCATTGCATGCTCAAGTTCTTCTCCAAACCTGCTATTGAGTGCACGGAGATAAGGAGAGCAGAGTCAAGGGCACATTGACACTGTGAATGATTTCTGAAGAGGGCTTTGGCTGACAGGTTTTTGTGGAAAGGGTTCCTTGAAAGCAGAAAGCTTGAAAAGCGGCTTCCTAACTGATTAAGAAGATTTACATGCATTTCTTGTTCTTTAAGAAAGGTTTGATTAGACTGGATACATACATTTGCAATTGCAAGTGAAATGGTTAATAGCTGGATATGTCAAGAGCCTATGGAACCAGGTAAACAAACAAACAAACCAGGTACTACTGTGGAGGCTTTGAGCTAGACCACAGCTATACACTTCCAGCATGATCACACTATATAATATATCCAGCTTTTACTACTAGTATGGAGAGCATTTAGATTACAGTGAAACTGCATAGAAACACTAAAATATTGGTGGAAATGTATGCCTGAGTTTTGTTTTGAAACAAGGGGTCTGTTTATGAAATGATACACCTCTTCCTCCTTGAACATTTTAGCAACATTTTGCAAGCCCTGAAACAAGAGAGAAGTGTCACTCATTTCCATTAGCACCCTCATTGTTTTCCGTATCCTCATTCCTGCCTGTGACTTTTTGCACTCTGAGTGCCATCAAAGCCCGGCTCATTTCTCATGGACGAGCCAGGATGCATCAAGATTAAAAAGAGAGGGGGAGAAAAAGCCCAAACCATAAATCTACATTTCCTAGGAGAAGCCTGTCTTACTGGTATTAGACAATATGGCTGGCAATAGCCAGTGATTTGCAGCTTCTATAGTACACGTAGGTTAGCCAGATGCCCCATATTTTAAGGGTCATCCTTCATTTTAAAGGGGTTATTTCATATCACAGAACATCATGGTGCTGTGGAATGGATGAGCATTTCAGTGCCTTAGAAACAGAGCCATTTTGGATGTGATGATTGCAGCCGGGAGACTAGGAAGTGCAATTGTCATGTACATGATCCTTTTGCAGGGTGGAGTTGTGCAAGTTGCTTGTGCATCCTTTCCCTCTCTGTTTTCACCACACTTCCACGGATCTCACACTCCTGTGTACTAACATGTTAATTCTAACCTTGCTGACTTTCAGATAAGTTCCATTGATTTCAGCAGAATTTCTTTCCAATACATATATGACTGCAGCTCAAAACTCTATAGCATCCCTTCCTTTATGAACTGGAAAGGCAAATCTTCATCTCTTGAGTTTGGACACTTAAGAGCTTCAAATGCAAGATGTGGGGTTAGGGTGCCATAACTTGGAATAATGTAAATTGTAGATACAGTGGTACCTCGGGTTACATAACGCTTCAGGTTACATATGCTTCAGGTTACAGCCTCCGCTAACCCAGAAATAGTGCTTCAGGTTATGAACTTTGCTTCAGGATGAGAACAGAAATTGTGCTCCGGCAGCGTGGCAGCAGCAGGAGGCTCCATTAGCTAAAGTGGTGCTTCAGGTTAAGAACAGTTTCAGGTTAAGAACGGACCTCCAGAACGAATTAAGTACTTAACCCGAGGTACCACTGTAGTACTTTCTTCAGTTGTGGAGTGTCATGCTGCTATGAAGTGCCTGCCACATACTGTCTCAGACTGGTGAACCAGCAGTCCTAGTAACATCAACCCACACTGCTGCTCCTCTCAAGAGTTATTTTGCAAGTCTAATTGAGAAGAGTTTTATCCCCAAGCAACAGGCAAAGCAGAAGTGCATGATACATCTAATCTGTGGTGAGATCCACTGACCTCATATGCCTTCTGGACCTGATAGATCTCACCATAGCTGTGAAGGGCAAGAACTCACTTTGCATATTCTGTCAGAAGCAAGGACGGGATTTTCTGAAAATCTTGATTTTGAGTTAATCCACATGGATTTTTAAAAATCCCTGTTTAGCTTCTAGATCTTGACAAGAAATGAATCATTTCTTTTTGCTGGTTCCACTAAAAAGACAAACAATTCTTGCATATTTACTGTATATACATTACTCTAAGGATAAAACTATATGCAACCCTTGATCTTTCAACCTGAGCCTCCTGCTTTCATTACTCTATTATTTTAAATGGGATTATTTTTCTGTGTATTTTAATTGTGGGTGTCCATTTTAATGTTTTAATAGGATAGTTTTAATTGTGTGTTTTAATTCTGGATACTCATATTTTAATGCTTGTGCAATTTTATACTTGTAAACTGCTTAGATGCCTATTTTAGCATAGAGCAGCATATAGATCAAATATTACTAATACTATAAATATCATATCATATTGTAATATAATACAGCCCAGGTTTCCTAAATTGAACAACATATAAACATAAACTTTTTAATGGAAAGGACAGTGCACAAGTTTCTTGACATAAGAGCACACTCAATGAAAGAGATGATCTGATGTGGGCAAAGTAGAATTGGTCTGGAACCATTAAATTATGTGTACAAATCTATTTAAAATGGGCTTCTCCGCCCCTAATAAGAAGTAACGAAACTACTGATGAGAGATGTACAAACTGGCTCTGAGATCTTTTAAGTGGAGACCCACCGTAATTCAGAAGACCAAATATGGTTTGTCCTTTCCTGATGAACTTAGCCCCTTACCTCAGTTTTGCACAGAAAAAGGATTCTGCTAGGGGTCTGCCAATTGCTGCTCCCCCCGCCATCATATTACAAACAAGCACAAAGGGGAATGATGTATGTTTTAAAATTGATCCCCAAATGCAGTCAGCCTTTGCTTTTCCTTTGTCATCACAGGGGCTATAAAAGGAACCCTTTGGCTGTGAAGCACACAGATGCAGTGGCTACATTTGGAGTTATTTGTCTTATTGCTTTAAGTGCATTTGGCAGTAATTTCTGCCTTTCCTTTTTCAATGAATGGTGGACCACTTTTCCCTCATTGCCTGCTCAAACCATTTTTAAGGCACATCACCATTTACAGCTGTTGAATAAGCTCCCAGCATGGTGGGGTTTTTTTTAGTGCTTTTATTGCAAATAATGGAAAGGAATGCAGACACCTTCTGCCTTTTCCTACCTACCTACCATCTGTCTGTCTGTCTGTCTGTCTATCTATCTATCTATCTATCTATCTATCTATCTATCTATCATCTGTCTATCATCTATCTATCTATCATCTATCATCTATCATCTATCTATCTATCTATCTATCTATCTATCTATCATCTATCATCTATCTATCTATCATCTTATCATCGTTCCATTACTGTCTTCTGGGTGCACCTTTTCTTTTCTCGTATATATCTGAAGCACCTATGCAAAAAGCAGCTTCAGAGACATTTTCATGGGACTCCGGCAAGGAAAGAAAGAGTTAAAGTTCCCCTTCCCACCCTAAACAGTCCTGCGGGTGCTCAGGCTCCCCTCTGAGTGCTCTAAAAATGTACTTTGCTGATTACATTCATACAATTAGTTTGGACCTTAAGTGGAGAGTTTTAGATGTAGAGACAAAAAAGCAGAAATGTACTAATGACTTTCCTGTTCACAGACCCAAAACAGAAAGAAAGAGGGACAAGAGTTCTACCCTACACACAGCAGAGGTCTAGGTACATGGGACGCGGGTTGCTCTGTGGTCTAAACCACTGAGCCTAGAGCTTGCCGATCAGAAGGTCGGTGGTTTGAATCCCTGTGACGTAGTGAGTGCCTGTTGTTCGGTCCCAGCTCCTGCCCACCTAGCAGCTTGAAAGCACATCAAAGTGCAAGTGGATAAATAGTTCCGCTCCAGCGGGAAGGTAAACGGGGTTTCTGTGCACTGCTCTGGTTTGCCAGAAGCGGCTTAGTCATGCTGGCCACATGACCTGGGAGCTGTCTATGGGCACATGCCGGTTCCCTCGGTCTATAGAGTGAGGTGAGCACCACAACCCCAGAATCGTCCGCAACTGGATGGTCGGGGTACCTTTACCTTTAGCCTTTATTTCTGTAGGGGCAGGATTGGGGCAAGCTGGACAACCTCAGGAGTGGGACCATGAAGCCCCATGGAGTGGACTAACAGAATACAGCTGTAGCAGGAAGGCAGCCTCTACTGATAGATTGTGTGCTTGGCGATTGTGTGCTGAAAGGGGTGTGAGCGCAGGCTCTTGGTGGTGAAGGAAATATATTCTGCACATGTTCATAGTCACACCCTTCCTGCTTAATCAAAGGGTGTCAAGGACTCATAAAATGGACCTTGGGTCCTGTTGTTATTACCTGGCCCCGCCTTTCCCAGGGAGTCCAAGACAGTGCTCACTGTTTTGTGCCCTGCTCGTTGTATTTCCACAACAACCCCTTAAGGTAGTTACTAAGACTTCAGTGCTGATATTGACAACTAGTTCAGGGACTGAGTCCACACTCAAATTAAGCCACGCTGTTTATATTAACAGATCTGATAGCTACACTTCTACTAGGCTGAGTTGTTTAAATCATAATCAATAAATGCTTTGATTTAATTAACATGATTAATTGTCATGTACCCCTGGGGAGTTGAAGGTCTGGTGGGGAATCAATGTTATATTTTGTGTGGTGTACAGCCTCACATTTGTTTTAGGCGTGATTGTGCCATGTAAACTGGAGGATTAAATTGAAAACTAAAAGAAGATAATTGAAAAGCAAAATGTACCTTTAAAACAGGGAAATTAGATGCAGGCTAAACTTTTGTTGCCTTAGCTCAATAGTATCATTTAACACACACACACAAAAAGGCGCTATTAAAATAGACTAAGCTGAAAAGTTAATTATATAAAAAGTACACATTAATGAACATAATTAAAAATGGACTTTTGCTGACCTCCGAAGGGAACAAAGGCTCATTGCAAACTTCACAGGGTCTTACATTTGGCAAGAGCAGTACAGTATCTGTGGTAATTAGACTTTCAACACGTTTGGCTATGCTAATTGGATCTAAGTTCTAATTAGTTTCTTTATGTAACTAAGAATGACACAGTGCTGAATGAATTTAATGTGCTTTTACAGCTCAACCTGGCTGTTGGCATCAGTTTCCACCCCTCTTTTCATGCAGAAGGCTTGCCTTTATTTCATCTGTAAAATGGCTGAGATTAATTTTTACAAGGAAATGCATCTATGGATGTTTTGAGTCTGAACTTTTGACTGGCCTTTGGATATTAGTGTGGATTAGCAAGTGTGTAGTCCACACCATTATGTCAATCACAGAAACTGGAAAGCTTGCCTGAGGGCCAAACTAGTTGCTGTGCTAAGGTTGTGACTCACAGTGGCCATAAAGAGCAGACATGTGTCATCAACCCCCCTACACAATGTCCCAACATCACTTTCTCTAATAATACTTATTTCATGAATAACTAGAACCCGAGGACATCCAACGAAGCTGAATGTTGGAAGATGGTGGGCTGGGAAAAATGAAAGAATGAACAGAGCACAGTTAAACTATGGAGTTCGCTTCCACAAGACGTAGCGATAGCCACTGACATGGATAGCTTTATAATGATTCTGGACACATTCATGATGGATAAGGCTAAACGCCTCAATGACTATGACCTTCGCTACCTTCGCTGTCAGAGGCAGTGTGCCTTAGAAAGGCAGTTCCTGGGAATCACAAATTGGGGGAGTGCTGTTGTACACAGGTCCTGCTTCCTGGCTTTCCATGGGCATCTAGTTTGCCACCGTGAGAACAGAATTCTAGACTAGATGGGCTTTTGAGGTGATACAACACGGCCCTTCTCATACAAATTCAGATGGTCAGTGCTGACAACACTGGAGCCAAAAAAGGCACTAAACTGGACAAGACACACACTATTAACAATTGTATGAATAGAGTTTTTAAAGAGCAGAAAGGTGGCATCAACACCCCACCAAGTTGAATTGGAGTCTTGGCAGGAGTGGAGGGACTTTAAGCCTTCCCTCTCTGTAGTGGTTCCCGTGTGGATCAGAAACCCTGTGCCTGCTATTTGCTTAGAAAGAAAAGCATTTGGTGGTGCTAATCATAGGTTCCCCCTAATGAACACAGGTAATGTTGTTGGACTACAGTTCCCATTATCCTTGACCATTGGCTATGCTGACTGGGCCTGATGGAGTTGGAAATCCAACAACATCTGGAGGGTCAAAAGTTCCCTATCCCTGATCTCAGGATTTTACTTCAAAAAAATGTCAAAGTGGATCCCACAGGTCTGATGTCTGCCCACCCCTAATCTATAGAACCATTTTAAAACCAGATTTTATGGCATGGCTTTATTCACTGAACTTTGGGAATCATGCTGTTTCTGAGTGTTGACAATTTCTTGGCGTCAGCTCCCCAGCACATATAACAGAACAACGCTTACAAGCTGTGACCTGCCAAGCTCAGCACAGCCCATCAGCCATGCATTGTGGCCTTATTTTTAAGTCTCTCTTTAGGCTGGTTCACACACCCATGCACATCATTTTTCTACATTTGCATACCTGCCAACATTTCTCCTATGAAAATAGGAATGTCCTATTCCATGATGGTAATTTTATTATTTATGCCCTGCCCATCTTACTGGGTCGCCCCAGACACTCTGGGTGGCTTCCAACATACATAAAAACATCATAAACCATTAAACATTAAAAACCTACCCTATGCAGGGCTGCCTACAGATGTATCAGAGCAAACGGCAATCTGCTTAAAACCCAAATTGACATTTGCTCCAATTGCAAAAACCAGCTTTTTGCAGAGGCAAAAAAACCAACACCCCACATTCAGAACTTTTAAGTGCAACCCTGTGCCTGGAAAGAGATAAATGTGGATAAACTCTAATTCTTCAATCTTATTTTGGAATTTTGTACCTGACATCTTGTGGGTCTGTCAAACGCCAGACCTCTTGATTAATGACTAAATTGTTTGAGTATACCCTTGAACTTCTTTTAGAGGGCCAGAAAAAAACTTCCTAATTCAGGCTCCCATCAATGGAGCTGATTAGAGCTCTAGGCCATTCCTGTGCACTTCATTTGTCCTTCTAATCCCACTTTGAAAGCTTTCTTAGCTCTTGTAGATTATAAATTGACTTCTCCATGCACTCATTTCCTTCAAAGGTTGCTGAAAACTACCCTACTGTTGCAAACACTGGATAAAGGGGTTTGGTTGCATCCTATGTTCTGCTAGCCAAGGATGATTAAGATGCAGCTCCATGCATTTCATATACCCTAGTGTCGAAGGCACCTTATATAGAATAAAAATTACATTAATAATACATATGATTTCCTCTGATGATCCTAAGCCAATTAGGAACTCTCCATTAACTTCAGAGAGAGGCTGAACAAGAACCTGAAAGTGACCTATCTGCAAGAAGACATTAATTTTATTCTTTTAGCAACAAGCCAGCAGTGGATAGCATTTCCCAAAAGGATGTTGTAGAAATGGCTACAACAGAATGGTGAATTCAGTTTAAAGGGATGCACACTACTCTTTTCTAGAAAAGTTGTTGCTAGATCAAATGTCAAAAAGTATCCCTCAAAAATGATCTACGAGGGTAGCACTGAAATTCCTCATAGTATCAACTTTCATACTGAGAACCTGGTGGGAAACATTTGGCTCATGGGCCATAACTTTGCCATCCCTGTTTTAATGTTCCTCATTGGCTTTTACAGAGTCCAAAGAGGCTCCCAAAATAAGCCACAAAATTCAATGAAACAATCAGGAAAACAACAAGCCTGCAGACAGTTAAAAACTTGTAAGTAAAAACAAATATAAACAGCAGTAAAAGACACTGAAAACCCTCAGGAAAAAAATCAATCAATTTACTCATTCAGAGCTATTAAATTATTTTTTGTTTAACAAACACAACTCAGCTAACATTGCAGTGAAAAGGCCCACTAGTATTCAGTTTGGCCTCTCAAGGACAAAAGTACTGTATTTTTCGCTCTATAAGACGCACCAGACCACAAGACGCACCTAGTTTTTGGAGGAGGAAAACAAGAAAAAAAAAATATTACGAATCTCAGAAGCCAGAACAGCAAGAGGGATCGCTGCGCAGTGAAATCAGCAATCCCTTTTGCTGTTCTGGCTTCTGGGATAGCTGTACAGCCTGCATTCACTCCACAAGACGCACACACATTTCCCCTTACTTTTTAGGAGGGAAAAAGTGAGTCTTATAGAGCAAAAAATACGGTATTCTTAAAACAAAATATTCAGACTGTGGTGGAAGAAGTGGTGAGATGGGCAGTGATTTCAAGATTATAGGTGAAGCCAGAGAATAGGTTCTCTCCATTCTGCCAACCTAACATGACATTAGGATAATTAAGAAATTCTCTAGCGATCAAGGTTATCCAACCTGGTGCTCTACAAACATTGTAAATTATGACTCTCACCAGCCCCAAGCAGCATAAATAATAGTCAAGGATAAATAAATAACCCAAACCTATGCTGGAAGATGCAGTCCACCTTATCTGGAGGACACCATGTTGTCTTTGTCCTCTGTAAATAATTTGTGGACAGGTTCATATAGGAGAAGTACCGGTAATCTTTTCAGTATCCTTTTCTGCTTCACTGATGATAGGAGATGTTTTTTTTGTGTATATAATAACCAAAGCATATTCTCTTTTAAACGTGGATGGAAAACTTGTTGAACTACCCTTCCCATCATTCTTGACCATTTGTCAGGCCGGCTAGGGTTGATGGAAGTTAGAATCCAACCACACTTCAAGGGCGATAGGTTTCCCCATCCCTACTTTAAATAGAAATAACTGTTCATATTTCATGATCAACAGAGTGACACATCTTTTTCTGTGTTTCAGCTGGGCTGCTGGAATCCTGTCACTGGTCTCAACGGCTCATTAACAGACAGAAGGCTGGAGAATAACATGCGTGGGGTGGTTCTACGTGTAGTGACAGTGCTGGTAAGCAGAATCAGATTTTCCTCTTGAAATAAAAAATATAAAAATATATATACTTTCTTTTGGCTCTTCACTTACAGTCCGTTGGCTACTACTGTATTTTTCGTCCTATAGGGCGCACCGGCCCATAGGACGCACCTCGTTTTTTGGGGGGGGGGAAATGAATTAAAAAAAAATTATTCCCCTCCCCGCCGCGGCTGCCGCCCCAAGCCTTGTGCACACCTGCCCAAAGCACGGGGCACCCTCCGGAGGGCTCCGCGTGCTTCGGGCTGCAGGCTGCCGCCCCAAGCCTAGTGCGCTCGGCGGGACCTCCCGCCGGGCGCGTGAGGCTTGCAGACACTCACCCAAAGCATGGGGAGCCCTCCGGAGGGCTCCCCGTGCTTCGGGTGACAGGCTGCCGCCCCAAGCCTCGCGTGCTCGGCGGGACCTCCTGCTGGGCGTGCAAGGCTTGCGGACACTCGCCGGGGCTGCAGGCTGCTGCCCGCAAGCCTTGTGAGCCCACGGGAACTCCCACCGGGCTTGCAAGGCTTGCGGATAGCTTCCTGAAGCCTGGAGAGCAAGAGGGGTCGGTGCACACCGATGCCTCTCACTCTCCAGGCTTCAGCGAAAGCCTGCATTCGCCCCATAGGACGCACACACATTTCCCCTTCATTTTTGGAGGGGAAAAAGTGCGTCCTATGGGGCGAAAAATACGGTATTTAGAAGAAAAAGCAAAGCAAAAAAACTATGACGTTATTCAACAATTTGAGCAAAATAATGAGAAACTTTTCTACTGACTGTTATACTATCAGGCTTATATTTGTCAATTTTTGCCACCCCACAAAATAATTATTTTACCAATAGAGTTAAATTTCAGCATGGAATTAAATGCATTGTTCTGCTTCTTCCATCACCGTGTGCTAAGTTATGTGAGCCATGTGCATTAGTTGGAAAGGGCAAAACAAAGTGGGCCTGTTAGCTCAAGCTCTAAATGATGCATAAGAGGCAGTCATCCACCAATTACTGCAGCAAATTGATTGCCGTTTCACACAAATTACTGCACTCAGAAAATATTAAAGATAATCTTAGGGTGAATTACATTAGTTCAGTAAAACAATCGCTACACTCTTGTCAGCCATATTTTGCTTTTGCTTTCTGAGTATTTTGCGTCGTATGCCAGGCACAAAGCAAGGCCTGAAAAAGATTACGATGATTAACAATGATTTGAACAGCTAAAATTTACTCTAGGTGCTGTACACAGATTAAGAAGACGACAATCCCTGCCCACATACTTACAGTCTGGCAAAGCAATTCAAACCACCTTTGTGGTTTGTGGCTGGGAGGAGGGGTTGGATTAGGCAGAGATGCCCCTCCACACAGCTCTGCTAGACTGCAGCTAGCCACCACCTATGGAGTGATGCCTCTTCCACCTGTTGAACAGTGGGATCTGTGCAAGTGGCAGGCAGTGGAGAGTACCAAAATGGGGCTTACTGGCACAGGGCTGAGCTGCCTTTGGAGCCATTGCCCTCATTTAACAGCATGATGACAACTCGGCCATACTGAGTCATGTCATTAATCCATCTAATTTAACATTGTCTTGACCCGGAAGTGTCTGCGGACAGCGCTGGCTCCTGACCTCTTAAGTGAGATGAGCGCACAACCCTAGAATCGGACACGACTGGCCCGTACCTTTACCTTTACTCCAACTGCCAGTAATTCTCCAGAGTGGAAAATGACAGAGGCCTTTTGCATCTCTGCTGAGATGCCAGTGATTGAACCTGAGACCCTTGGCATGCAAAATGTGTCCCTTATCTGGCACTGGCAGATCACCATTTTTAGAAGACTGACAGAAACTTACTTTGCATGTTATTTGAAGTTCTTTTTAGTGGATCTTTGTTGCAGTTTGCATGTTGTTGTTGTTGTTGTTGTTGTTGTTGTTGTTGTTGTTGTCATCTTCATTTTTGATATTGCACCATCTAATCCCCCGAGTCAGGAGGATTCTCAGCTGCTGTGATTGAGTTCCAGTTTTAATTGTCTGCAGATTCTCCTTCAACCAGCATTAGTAGTGACACAGCAAACAGGTCACAGGGAAACAGTTTCTGACCCACAGGACTCTCCATTCAAGACCCACAGCAGCAACCCCTTCTTTTCAATGCTTTCTATTTTGTAAACAAGATTCGTACCTTTTCCACTAGACTAAACTAAGTTGGAGTGAGCAACTGCAAAGTGACAAGGCTGTATTATTTGTAGTTTGTGTGTTCCAGCTAATTTGATGTTCATCAAAGTAGCATCACAGTAGCAGAAGCTGGTCTTTGTACTTTGCTTGCTACAGATTCGAAATGGATTGAACATAATATCCCAGCAATGAAAATGCTCAGTGAATGTTCCCTATCAAACATAATTCAAATTAGTTTCTCGTTGTATTTTCCCCTGCTTCTATAATTTCATCTCTATTTTATCATTTCAGTTAGCTGGCCAGCATGCGTTCTTCTGGCAAACAACTATATTATGAAGATTTAGTGACTTTGATACTTATGGGCATAGGAAAAAGAAATGCACCATTACTCACGCCAATATAGGCTCATATGATCTGAGAGAGAGAGATTTAAAGTTCAGGATTTCACACATGACAGATTGGTTATTCCACCTCCATCCTCACACCCCGCAACAATTTTGTTTAGAAAACAATGAAAACACATTTCACCTGAATAGAAACCTATATTTAAAATGTTCCCATATGCATGTTCAGTTGTACAGCATTTTTAAATAAGAAAGCCTGGATTCAGATACCCAGTTCTTTCAACCACCTGGTCTACTGTCCCAATCCCTAGGACCATCATTTCATAGAACTGTAGAGGTGGAAGAGACTCCAAGGAACATCTAATCTAACAGCCTACAGTGCAGGAAACTCAAGTAAAGCAGCCATGACAGATGGCCATCCAACCTCTGCTTAAAAGCCTCTAAAGAAGGAGTGTCTATCAACTTCTAAGGGAGAACATTCCACTGTCAAATATTCTTCCTGATGCTTAATCAGAATCTCCTTTCTTATACTTTGAATCTACTGGTTAGGGTCCTACCCTCTAGAGCAGCAAAAAACAAGTTTGCTCTGTCTTCCATATGACAGCCCTCCAAATATTTAAAGAGGGCTATCATGTCACCTCTCAATCTCCTCTTATCAAGGCTAGACATACCCAACCCCCTCAACCATTCCTCATAAGGCTTGATTTCCAGACCCTTGGTCCTCTTGGTCAGCCTTCTCTGAACACGTTTCAGTTTGTCAATATCCTTCTTAAACTGTGATGCCCAGAGCTGGACACCGTACTCCCAAGTATGATCTGACCAAGGCAGAATAGAGTGGTACAATATTTCCCTTGATCTGGAAACTAGACTCTGATTGATGCAAACTAGAATAGCATTAGCTTAATTTGCTGCTGTATCATACTGTTGACTCATGTTAAATGTGTGGTCTACTAAGACCCCTAGATCTTTTTCACACATACTACTGGCAAGCCATGTGCCCCCTATCTTATATTTGTGCAGAAATCAATATACACTACATCCACAGCATTCCCCTGATCCACCAAGATTGTAATTCTATCCAAAAAAAAAAAGGGAAAAAAAGAAATGAGATTCATCTGGCATTACTTTTTTTAGAAACCCATGCTGGGTTCTGCAAACTACATCTCCTGAAGACAATCCAGTGTATTGAATAGGCTGTAGTTGTTATGTTTGAAATAACCACTGTTGCCAAATGGTTGTGTAGAGGAGTCGTGCAAAACAGCAGAATGGGGACACAGCTTGAAATTACTCACATATTCGTTCATTACATTTATATACTGCCTCTCCTCCATCATGAAACTCGAAAGTTGCCAAAATAGGGTCCCCAGGTGGTCACCCATCTAGGTACTGAGAAGATTCAAACTTTCTTAGCTTCAACAAGCTGCACATCATGTGTCTTCAAGGCATAGTCCTGGGACCAAGTCAGCTGTGAACTTGCACTGTAAGTTATCCCATCATTCCTTGTCACCTTCTCTGTCCCCTAGGGGATGGTGGCGGTAAGGAAACCTAGAGGGATGTAGGGCAGTCTTAGAAGGATAATGGGTCTATATTACCCATTTGCCGTGCTTGCAAGAACTTCCTGCTGGAGTAACAGGGTGAGCCTTCTTCTGCACACTTGAAGATTTTAAGTTCAAGTCCTGCTACGTGGACTTAATGCCTTTTATCAAGCATGAAATACTACTCTAACTTCCTTAGTCCTTCCCCAACTGTTCTTGTCCGTGGATCTGGGGTGTCACTCCTCCGAAAGCAGGAGTATGGCTTCTGTTCTATAATACCCAAATTATTTAGGACAGTGGCGTGAATGCTGTAAAGAAAAGGAAGATAACACTAGGTGAATCTCTCCACTTTAGTGTGTTATCATCTACTTGTGTGCCCACAAAGTTAAGGTGGACTGATCGTATTGCTCTTTCAGCTCTGATGAACTTTGATGACATTACACATTTAGGGCTCAGCAAAAAACAAAACTCAGGTTCTGCTTTCATGATTATGGCTTACTCATCGCATTGCAATTGTGTGGGATGGAACCTTTATTCAACCTAACAATAAAAATGCACTTGTCTCTCAACAGATCTAGGCTGGCTTAGGAAGAGAGCATTAGTAGGCACTGGTTGCTAATTTTAGCCCACTGTACCTTTTGTTGTCTCAAATATTTTAGTTGTCATGATGGATAATGAAGGAGGTGATGAGAAAATGTTATATAAAGTAGCAAGGAAATTTTTTAGTGTATACCATTAATTGGGAACAGTAGTTTGTTATGGGTTCTTGGAATTTAGCTCTGTGGGGGTCTCCTAACAATTCTCAGCATCCGTTGACAAATGACAGTTCCCAAGATTATTTGGGGGAAGTGACAATAGCTAAAATGATATGAGACTGTTCAAAATATATGGTGTGCATGTGACTCAAGTCAGTACATAGATTGTCAGCTTTCTTGCAAGAAGCCGATAAAACTGAGCCAAAACCATGAATCCAATTTTGATTTTGTGTGTGTTTTCAATGACACCCTTGAAAGTATTGCTATTTTCCCTACCATATATATATGGGACACTCAAACAGCTTGATTTAGCCAGCAATCTTCCTTCCTCCCCTCTCCTCACTCTTTCACTTTGTTTTTTGTTTTTTTTAAAAAGATATTTATTAAAGTTTAGAGATTACAAAAAAGGGGGGGGAGACAAAAGAAAGATATAAGCAATAAACAATTACAAAGCCTCAAAAACAAAAATGAATACAGTAATACAAAACATCAACAATACAAAAAAGAGAAAAAAAGAAAACAAAAGCATTTAAAAAAACCCCAAAAGAGAATAAATAAACATACAAAGGAACCCCATATTTTCATATCCTTATCTTTCATTTGCTTATTTCCTCGACTTCCTCACACCTCCTTTTTTGTATTCTAGTTCAATTAATTGTTCCAGCAAGTCCTTTCCCTCTTTCACAAATTTAGTTCCATAACTTAACTTAACGCAATTTTAGACTTAAATTTACATCTTTACCAATCTATTCATACTTAATTCTTTATAGTATTTCTACTAAAGTCATATAACTTCTTTCCAGCATCCTTCTAACATTCATTAATTTTAGAATATTTCTGTAAATAAACTTTAAATTTTTTCCAATCTTCTTCCACCGACTCTTCTCCCTGGTCTTGGATTCTGCCAGTCATTTCCGCCAATTCCATGTAGTCCATCAGCTTCATCTGCCATTCTTCCCTAGTAGGTAGGTCTTGTGTCTTCCACTACTTAGCAATAAGTATTCTTGCTGCTGTTGTAGCATACATGAAAAAAACTCTATCCTTCTTTGGGACCAATTGGCCCACCATGCCCAGGAGAAAGGCCTCTGGTTTCTTTAAAAAGGTATATTTAAATACCTTTTTCATTTCATTATAGATCATCTCCCAGAAAGCCTTAATCTTTGGGCATGTCCACCAAAGGTGAAAGAATGTACCTTCAGTTTCATTACATTTCCAACATTTGTTATCGGGCAAATGATAAATTTTTGCAAGCTTGACTGGTGTTATTTACCACCTATAAATCATTTTCATTAAATTCTCTTTTAAGGCATTACATGCCGTAAACTTCATGCCAGTGGTCCATAACTGTTCCCAGTCAGCCATCATAATATTATGTCCAACATCTTGTGCCCATTTAATCATAGCAGATTTCACCATTTCATCCTGAGTATTCCATTTCAACAGCAAGTTATACATTCTTGACAAATTCTTAACTTTAGGGTCTAACAATTCTGTTTCCAGCTTTGATTTTTCCACTTGAAAACCTAATTTTTTATCCTGATTATATGCCTCCATTATTTGATAATAATGGAGCCAATCTCGCACTCTGTTTTTTAATTTTTCAAGGCTCTGTAATTTTAACCTGTCACCCTCTTGTTCCAAAATTTCCCAATACTTCGACCATTTGGCCTCCATATTGAGTTTTTTCTGGGCCTTTGCCTCCATAGGTGACAGCCATCTTGGGGTTTTATTTTCTAACAAATCCTTGTATCTTAGCCAAACATTAAACAGTGCTTTTCTTACAATATGGTTTTTGAACGCTTTGTGTGCTTTGACCTTATCATACCACAAATATGCATGCCAACCAAATACATTATTGAAACATTCCAAATCCAGAACACCCGTATTTTCAAGAAGCATCCATTCTTTCAGCCAGCAAAAAGCGGCTGATTCATAGTAAAGTTTTAAGTCTGGCAGGGCAAATCCACCTCTTTCTTTAGCATCAGTTAAAATCTTAAATTTTATACGAGGCTTCTTGCCCTGCCAGACAAATCTGGAAATATCTCTCTGCCACTTCTTGAAACAGTCCATTTTGTCCAAAATTTGCAGTGATTGAAACAGAAACAACATTCTTGGCAATACATTCATTTTTATCACAGCAATTCGGCCTAGCAACGATAGCTTCAAGTTTGACCATATTTCTAAATCTTTTTTCACTTCAATCCAACATTTTTCATAGTTATCCTTAAATAAATTCACATTCTTAGCAGTCATATTAACCCCTAAATATTTCACTTTCTTAACCAGTGTCAGACCTGTCTCCCTCTGAAACTTCTCTCTCTCAATCACGTTCAGATTATTCTCCAGAACTTTGGTTTTCATCTTATTCAACTTAAAACCTGCTACCTGGCCAAATTCTTGAATCAATTCTAATACTCTTTTCGTACTTGATTCTGGCTCCTGTAAAGTCAGTACTAAGTCATCTGCAAATGCCTTCAGTTTGTACTGTTTAGCTCCCACTTGTATAACTTTAACCAATTGGTCCCTTCTAATCATATTTAACAGAACCTCCAGGACCGAAATAAAAAGCAATGGAGAGATTGGGCAACCCTGTCATGTTCCTTTCTCAATCTTAAATTCTTCCGTCACTACATTATTCACCATTAATTTGGCCTTTTGTTCTGAATAAATTGCACCTATACCATTTCCAAAACTTTTACCAACCCCCATCCCCGATAAATTCTTCTTCATAAAACTCCAAGAAATATTGTCAAAGGCTTTCTCCGCGTCCACAAAAATCAGAACTGCTTTGGTATTAATCTTCACTTGTAGCTTTTCTAAAATATTAATTATATTCCTTGTATTATCAGACAAATGCCTGCCCGGGAGAAAGCCCTCTTGGTCTTTATGAATTTCTTCCGCTAACACCTTTTTTAATCTTTTAGCCAAAATATCTGCAAAAATTTTATAATCCACATTAAGCAGTGATATGGGACGGTAGTTTTTAAGTTGCATCTTTTCGGACTCTGATTTTGGTATAAGTGTAATATATGCTTCTTTCCACAACTCAGGTGCCCTTTTCCCTTCCAATATTTCATTACAGACTTCCTTTAATGGTTGTATTAACCATTCTTTCAAAGTTCTGTAATATCTAGAAGTCAGTCCATCCAGTCCTGGAGATTTACCTAATTGCATATTCTGAATGGCCCCTTCTACTTCCTGATCCGTTATTTTGTAATCAAGCATTAATTTATTTTCTTGGGAAATTTTTTGTAATCCATTTGTTTCCAGAAATTTATCAATGTCCATTTCATTCTGCTTTTCTTGTGTATATAATTGTTTGAAATACCTCTGGAAGCACCTTCTAATTTCAGCTGGATTCTGTATATTCTTTCCTTCCACTTCCAGATTCGTGATAGTATTTAATTTTTGTCTTTTTTTCAATTGCCAAGCCAGCAGTTTCCCACACTTGTTTGCCGATTCAAATGTCTTTTGTCTCATCTGTTTAATCTTCCATTCTATTTCCTGATTCATCATTTTCATATATTGTACTTGGTAAAGCTTTATTTCTTTAAAAATCTCCTGGGACTTTGGTTTCGCCCTCAGTTTCTTCTCTCCTTCCTTTATTTTTTCCAAAATTTTATCTTTTTTCTCATTTTGCCTTCTCTTCTTAATTGCATTCTGTTGTATCAAAAAAACCTCTCATTACGGCTTTACTCGCGTCCCAGATTACTCTTTTTTCCACTGTAGTGTTCATGTTTATCTCAAAGTAATCTTTCAAAGTTTTTTGGGCCTTTTTAATGAATTCATCATTCCTAAACAAAGAGTCATTCATCCTCCATCTGAAGGAGTCAGTTGGCATTAATTTCATTTCCATCTTCACCGCATTATGGTCAGAGCTGGTCTTTGGGCAAATTTCAGCCTTGCTGATCTTTGGAGCCAGTCCTCTAGTTACCCAGATTTGGTCGATTCTTGTCCATGTCATTTTTGCCTCCGAGAAGAAAGTTCCCTCTCTTCCCAGAGGATTCTTCATTCTCCAAATATCAATTAAGTCCAAATTATCAGTCATGTCAAAACATGTTTTTGGTAATCTTCCATCCTTGGTGATTGTTTGTCTTTGCGTCTTATCCATATTCGTAGATACAACACCATTCATATCTCCCATCAAAATCATATTGTAATCCATATAGTCCATCAAGATTTCATGTAACTTTTTGAAGAATTCCGATTTCCCTTCATTTGGTGCATAGATGCCTATCACCAAAAACCTATCTCCTTGTAATTGGATTTCAATTGCTACCAGTCTTCCTTGTTCATCTTTGAAGATAAATTTAGGTGATAGGTTCTCCTTTGCATAGAGAACCACTCCTCTTTTTTTAACTTTATCTGATGAAATAAATTCTTGGCCTAATTTCTTGTTGCTTAATAATTTCCTGTGTAACCTTGTCACATGCGTTTCTTGTAAACAAATAAGGTCCAGTTGCTCTTTTTTCAATAAATGAAACACTCATCGCCTTTTCTCCGAAATGTTAAGGCCATGGACATTCCAGCTCAGGGCCTGCAGCGCCATCCTGTGGCTCCTTTGGTGCTCCCCCAACTGCCCCCAGATCTTGTTCCTCTTCTGTTGGTAGTAACGTTAGCTCCTTATCGGGGGGGTCCAATCCAAAAGACAATGATGAAATGTCCAAGGTATCCAAAGTATCTTTTTTTGGTGATGCTCTCTTCCGTACTCTTTGCTCCAGTCCTCTGTCTGGTGACCCTCTTTCCGGTGATGTTGACTCTTTTCCGATTCCCTTCTGTAGGTCTTCTTCGTGGTTGTGCAGGAACTTTGTTTTATCTTCTACTGATCTTATCTTTATTTTCCTTCCTTTAAAGCTAAAAGATAGGCCTTGAGGAAATTCCCACCGAAAGTTGATTCTGTTCCTTCTCAGCAGTTCAACCAAATCTCTGAAGTTAAATATCAAATCCAAAAGATATTTGGGAATATCTTTAAATATCTCCACTCTAAATTTGTGTATTGTCAAGGCCTCCTCGTAGTGCCAACTCAAAATTTTATCCCTCTCTTCCTTCGATCGGAGTGTAATCAAACAGAGCCAGTGTGGTGTAGTGGTTAAGGGCGGTAGTCTCGTAATCTGGGGAACCGGGTTCGCGTCTCCGCTCCTCCACATGCAGCTGCTGGGTGACCTTGGGCCAGTCACACTTCTTTGAAGTCTCTCAGCCCCACTCACCTCACAGAGTGTTTGTTGTGGGGGAGGAAGGGAAAGGAGAATGTTAGCCGCTTTGAGACTCCTGAAGGGGAGTGAAAGGCGGGATATCAAATCCAAACTCTTCTTCTTCTTCTTCTTCTTCTTCTTCTTCTTCTTCTTCTTCTTCTTCTCTTATTCTGTTCTTCTCCTTCTTCCCTCCTCTTCCCAGTCTGAAGGCTCTCACAATTTTAAACTCCTCTTTTTGTAGGTCCCGATTCCAAAAGGCTGCAAATTCCTCTGTAAGAAAGTCTATCAATGAGTCTTTTTCTAGTTCAGGTACTCCCCAAATTCTCAAATTTGTCTGTTTCTCCTTGAGCTCAAACATAGAAAGCATCTGCTTCTGATCATGTACTTGTTTCCACACATCTGGGACCTCTATTTCCAATTGTGCTACTTTCGCTTCAACAGTAACAATCTTTTCCTTAGCTTCCTCTGCAGTCTGTCTAGTTAAGTTAGATTCCTTAACTAGTGTCTCTATAGCTTCTGTGTTAGAATTAACTTTTTGTTCCAAGCTTTTTATACTTTGTGTATTTTGGTCCAATTTTTGTGAATTTTGGTCCAATTTTTTATTCATTTGTTCCAAAGAATTGTTAATTTTGCTTAAAACAAGAGCCCAATCTTCTTCCGAGGCATTCCTCCTTTTGATTTGGTATACATTGACACAGCTGCAGAGGGAGCAGGTGGGCCAGATGTAGAAGCTCTCCGAAAGGTCCTGCCGGATCTAGTTGTCTTTTCCTGTAATGAGTCTATTTTTTCCTTCCCATCTGCCATAACACTCAAGGCTCTCAAGGTCAGATACAGTCCCAGAGCTTTATCTTTAAAACTGGAAAATTCCACTCCTTATGACAGTTTCAAAATCCTCCTCTAGAGGGAAGTAATTGTTATTTATCTTATATTAGTCCAAAGTATCCTTTTCTTTTTGTTTTTCTCTTTAAAGTTACTCTAACAAGTTATGCCAGTATGTTTAATATCAAACTTTAGTTCAGAAACATAGTTGAGACTTTTAAGCGAAGAGAAAATAATTGAAACAAAGTTTCACTCACTGACAGTCAAATAGTCTATTCACAGACAATGCGGAGCTCCACAATGCAGCGATTTTAATGGCTGCCGTTCCCAGGTTCCGAGCGGTGAAAAGTTAACTTTTACCCTCTTTTTCTGCAGGCAAATAATGTCCAAAAATCCCCCCCCCCTTTTCCCCTGCAGCCAAGGGGGGGGGGGTTCGCTATTTTTATACTGAAGATTTAGATGTCAAAAGCAGTCTTTCAGGCTTTAGTTTAAAACTCCTTGCTTCCCACTATTTACAAAAAAAAGGAAGGCGGACTTCCTGTTTTACGCCTCCCCCGTTCGTAGCCAAATTCAGCTTATTTAAAGTCCAATTTCTTCACTTTACTCACAGGTAGTTACTTTAGATCCAAATGTCCACAGGAAAAAGGTCAGCGCTCCCCGGCAATGGCTGTGCGGCTTCACTCCGTGAAAGTAGCATTCAGATCGCAGCACCGCGCCGCTCACCCCACTTCGCTCCGGAGCCCTTAAAAAGGATTCCCCGCGAGTAGGGGGGCGCTCCAGGTGCCCTGCCGAACCCCCACGTTCCCAGGCTTCCTCCACCTGAGATTTCTGACGGGTCTCCGCCTTCGCCGTGGCGGGCGACCCAGTTTTCACGGAGCTAGTTCCTCTGCTTAGAGGAGCTCCGCCATTAGCCGCTGGCGCTGTCCCCGGAAGTCCCACTCTTTCACTTTGAAGCATAAAGGAGAGAGCTCTCATTCTGGCAAAGTCTAGTTCTCTGTAGGAATATAGGAAGCTGCCTTCTACTGAGTCAGATCATTTATCCATCTAGCTCAGTATTGGCAGGCAGCAGTTCTTCTGGGTTTCAAGCAGAGTGTTCTATCCCACCCCTACCTGGAGATGTGGGGAATTGAACCTGGAACCTTCTACATTGCAAAAGAGATGATCTCTCACTGAGCTACAGCCTTTCCTTGACTTCCTTGATTTTGTAGTCCAGAAGCACCTGGAGGGCCATGCCCTTGAGCTGTGCTGCTCTGGTGACCTTGTGGGAAATTAAAATGACTGTATGTTTCTGCCACAGCCAAGTAAGGCCATGTCTGGGAGCCCAAACATATAGGAGTGATTCCTCTAGAGGCTACTTTGCCAAAGGCATGCTCAGTCCTTTTGCTGACCGTGAGCATGAGTGCCCAGTAGCATAGCATAATAGACAAAATATGGCACATTACAGATTACATGCAAAATCTGAAAGATAGATGGGACATTATAGCTGGAATTTCCATTCCTTACAACTGTAAAATGTGTTTGATAGGGCCACCAGGGGCCAGGGTGAAATTGCTTCAGGGCTATAACTGGCCTAGAGGCAGCCAATTGTCTATACCTGCTTTTGACTGGACTTAACCGTCCAGGGGTCCTTTACCTTTACCTTCTTACCTGCTTTAAAGAACTGGTGTTCTTTCCAGAACTTAATGTCAGCCACTCTACTGACAATTATGTTCTGTTTTCACAGTAATGACATTTCAGTTCTGCCCACCCTCCTGAAGCCTGTTTATATCATGTTGGTATATTTTCTATTGACTTGCTGCAAATGATCCTATATCCTAGCACACAATCATGAATTCTAACACACATTGCCTATTTCTCTTTGAAAGGAAATATTCATCATAAAGCAAGGGAGGCTCATACAGCCAACCGTAAGAAAGGGGAGATGAAGTATGCAAATATATTCAGATGGCCAATAATAGCGCAGGGTACCATCACACTTGTCTTTTTCTCCAGTATTGATACCATTTGCTCACTCATTTATTTCAAAGCTTTGGGTTTTTTAAAAAAATAGTATTTCATTTATTTTCTCAAAAAAAGGCTATTCATTACAAAAAACAACAACAGCTCTCTTGTACTCTTTTATATTGTGAATCTTCCCCCATCCCTGCTTTATATGAAGTGCTGGGTTGTTTCAGATTTGCATGGTCTCTTCTATTTATTTTTATAGCGGCGGTCCACCAGTGGGATTTTACATTTAAAGTAAGTGATCAGTTGACCAATGAATCATCTAGCACTTGCTGGTTCCTGAGACTCTTGCACAGAATGCACTGCTCCAGCAAAGCACTTTGTATGAAAAGTACCTGGTTGGATCAATGCATTGCACATGCACTTCTTTCTGGATCAATCCATTCTTTGCAATTATCCACCAAGTGCCATTTGAAATACTGGAAGTTGGCCTATGTTCTGCTATTAAATCATTGTCTACAGCAGCAGTTCTCAACCTGTGGGTCTCCAGATGTTGTTGGACTACAACTCCCATCATCCCTGAGCTCTGGCCTTGCTAGCTAGGGGTGATGGGAGTAGTAGTTCAACAACATCTGGGGACACACAGGTTGAGAAAGAAGAAGAAGAAGAAGAAGAAGAAGAAGAAGAAGAAGAAGAAGAAGAAGAGGAGTTTGGATTTGATATCCCGCCTTTCACTCCCTTTAAGGAGTCTCAAAGCGGCTAACATTCTCCTTTCCCTTCCTCCTCCACAACAAACACTCTGTGAGGTGAGCGGGGCTGAGAGACTTCAGAGAAGTGTGACTGGCCCAAGGTCACCCAGCAGCTGCATGTGGAGGAGCGGAGACGCGAACCCGGTTCCCCAGATTATGTGACTACCGCTCTTAACCACTCCACCATACTGGCTCTCACAGGCTGCCCACATCTTTTTCTTTAAACAAATTGGTGATTTCAGAGAAAGAAGAGGGACTGTGAAGAGGGGTGTACAATATCTTTCCCCCACCCACTCTCTGTTTCTATTCACTCTTCTCACTAAACAGATCCTAGTCTCCTTTCATTTCCTTCCTTCCATCTTGCTTTCTGTGGGACCAATATGGTGCAGTGATTTGGGGAGATTGGACATTTGTACAATAAAACATCTAATCTTGTTTACAAACCCTGTTCAGTGGGATGGCCTTGAACAAGGCAAGATCTCACTACCTTTCTCACCTAATAGGCCTGTTGTGTTTATGTGTGTGTTGCATGTGTGTTGTGATTATTCAAAAACAAAGTCCAGTTAGGTGCCACTGTGAATTCTCACATTTGTCTCTTTCTACTCTTGCCTCTCCTTCTCTTCCTTCTATCTCAATGCAGTAGTAAGATCCTCAGGACAGATACCTGTCATGCTGTTGTTCTGTAAAGTACCATTATATTCAGGCTGTGAGTGTTGCTGTTTATGTTGTCTAAATGGCATCACCCACACAAAAGAAAAAGGGTATCAGCTGGCCCAGTGGACCCCCCCCCCACCCAGGGTTTGCAGAACTACCAATACAAAATTTTAAGGAAAAAAACTCTTAGTAAGGAAACCCCCACAAGCAGAAAAAAATAGGGCATAGTTTCTTCAATTGCCAAAGAATATAGATAGGAAGGTGGATAGAAAAGCGGGAGAGGGGAATTGTGTTGCAGGTCCCACTTCTACAGAAATGATAGTAATGTTCATAACAACAACAACCAGTACTACCACCACCACCACCACCACTACTACTACTATTTGGCAAAGCATACAATCAGCACATGTTGAAAGAAAAACTATTTTTGAAATAATTGATGGTTACATTAGGATTTGTTGGGAATCTTTAGTTGACAGAAACTGGGTGATGGCAAGGCAACAGAACTTTCTGCTTTGCTTTCTGTTGTTCTCTCTGCTTCACATCTCAGTCAGAAGAAAAGAGAGCAGAACAGCTGTCTCCTAGCAAAAACCTATGAAGAAAAACTGAAATGCTAGTAATTTACAGCCTCCCTGATAAATGGGCTCATTTTATTGTTGGATGAATAAAATCATCATGAAGATTGATGCATGACAGAAGCACTTGGCTATTTGCTATTCTTTCTAGCCACACCAGGCCTTGGATTGGAACCTGTCACTAAAAATGAAATATGCTTTATGAGATTCCTGGGAGGCAGTCATTTTTAATTTAAAACAGATAACATGCAGTAAGTAATATGGGTTTGAAATTGTTGGCACTTCTAAAAAAATCCTCAGGTAATCCTGTATCTAAACAGATCTAATTGCTTTCAGTGTAGCAGCTAACTGCGGTTAAAAACTTTTTCTAAGGCCATTTTATAGGTTGACAAGGCATTCATGGTTGAATGAATATTCTAATCTTAATCGTATGGAGCACAATCAGTCAGGGTGTTCTAGGTTCATACTGGTGCCCAGTGCATGGGACAGACATGGGGACTACGTTTTTCCAAGTGCTTAAAAGTAAGTTATTCACTCCTACATCAGAAAGAAAATTGTTTTAGACTGTTAGGACTCCAGAGTCCTGTAGTCACCAGAAACTCAGCTAGATTTGTGAAGAAAAACGTTTTATATGTGTTGTATGTACAGTGGTACCTATGGTTGCAAACGGGATCCATTCCGGAGGCCCATTCGCAACATGAAAAGCCCACAACCTGAAGCGCCATATCTGCGCAGGTGCGCAGCGTGATTTGGCACTTATGCACATGCGCGAAGCACCATTTAGCACTACTGTGCATGCACAAGCAGCGAAGCCCGGAAGTAACCCTTTCTGGTACTTCCGGGTCGTCGCGGGACACAACCTGAAACAGCATAACATGAAGCAAGCGTAACATGAGGTATGACTGTATATGCATTAAAACACTGACACCAGATGGTGATGTGGAGTTCCATTCTTGCCAATGTGATTTCTCATACAAAGTTTACAATACTTCTTTGATGTGTCTAGATCCAGCCCAGGACACAGAGTCAGAGGTCACAGTGCTGCTGTATAAGGAAGCAAACTAGATTTCTGCCTTCTTGGTGATCAAGAGACTACTGAGGCTGGCAGGTAGCAGCCCAATGAACCAGATGTCACATCTCCAGGACTCACAGGTGCCCTCATAGGCATATTTCTGTTGGTCTGAGGGACCAAGTTCTCCTACAGTCCATTGACAGAGGGAGTGCATCTAGAATGCAGGAGAAGTACCCACTGTTGGGCCAGATGGTCCACCCTTTAAGAGGCTATAGTTCTCCACAAGGTGGGGGATCTTGGATGAGATGCGCTAGAGATGGTAAAACATAGGATGGGAGAACTGGAGACCGGAGCTCAAAAGACCTCAGTTCACTTCCAATCCTTGTCAGAACAAGTTGTGCACTAGGAGCTCTCCATGGTGCTGAGATAGCCTTGCCATAGGACCAGAACAGGACACAGACAATGTTTGCCTGGAAATGCGTGGGTCCAGAAAAAATAATTTGAGGTGTGGAGCCCACTATTAGGGAAACTAAAGCTAAATATAATGTGACTGAAAGCTGGGAGAGACAATGGCATATAGTTGGAAAAAATATTTTGGGAGAGCACTTACCCTGGGAGTAACTGCTATTCCAGAATATGCACAAGAATCATGCAACTGTCAAGTTTCAGCCTCCGAAGCATGGAGAGGAGGATCCCAAAGCAGCAACAGTATCTGGGCCATGGTAATGGGATCTTAGTGGAGAAATCAGGCAGAGTGGAGCATCTTTGACCTTCAACTTCTTTTTTCAAAAGCTTCCTCTAGGATAGGTTCCATTAGCAGAGAACTGGGAATGAATAGCTTGGTTGTCACCAACCGCTGCAATAATAAAATCCCTTTGAGATGTTTGCAGAATGAGAGCTTTTCTCTTATCTTTGGGGATCCTGTACATGATCCTTGTTCGTGATCCTGAAGCAGAGATTGCTTAAAGTAGTCTTCACCAACCTAGTGCCCTCCAAATGTTTTGGAGTACAATACCCTTTACTGCCAGACAGCATGGCCATAGTTCAAAAACATACAGAGGGCAGCAGTCTCATGGAAAAAGTGCAGTGATGGTAGATAGCCCAATGAGCCAGTGGTCTGCATAAACTTTTCTTTGAGTCTGAAATTCACTGGGACCTGAGAGCGAAGCCAGTAATAAGAAAACAAGGTCCTGAAATACAGTTATCATTCTCATTTACTCTACTCCTGCCTTGTCTAGACATAGCCTTAATATCCACCGTTTCTTAATGGTCTTTCTTGGCCAGCTGCTTATGGGGAAAGATGCTTCATTGTGTGTGTTTGTGTTTTCCCTTTAGCCTATTATCTGTTCAGACTTTTTTTTTTAAAAAAAAATCATCTTATTGTTAGCAGTAGAGCTTCTGTAACTAGAATATTAAATGATTCAATTAAATTTTAGCCATTGATTCCCAACATCAAGGTAATGCATTTTGCTGTTCAATTAAAAATAACAAGCTGCTATGCCGTTCTTTGCCCAAGTGTAAACGATGGAACAGTGGTCAATAAAGCAATCAAGAAAATGAAGTATTGGTGCCTCCATATTCTTTCTGAAAGCTTGTGGGGAATAAAGTCCAGAATGATTAACACTGAAACTTGGGGAGCTAAAACTTTGGAGAAGTCAAAGAAGGTAACAAGGGCATGTAAGCTTGAAATTGGCATTTGAACAGTGGTTTGCAGATACTCTGACTTTTCTAAGTACCTCCTTTTTACTGAA
Source organism: Podarcis pityusensis (assembly GCF_964106645.2). Lineage (NCBI taxonomy): Eukaryota > Metazoa > Chordata > Lepidosauria > Squamata > Lacertidae > Podarcis > Podarcis pityusensis. Next base: position 59,809,788 of record NC_138034.1, on the reverse strand, counting down.
TGTCTGCTCCTTGTCACCTAAGAGGAAGAAGGGGTGGCAGCTCATCATTCAGTTCTCGGAGCTCACCAACATCCACCATTTTTGAAAAGGGCAAAAATTAATAAATCTTAAAATCAGTATGTATGCTTGCAGCTTGTGGGTTTATTTTAAACTTTTTAAATATTAGTTTGAGGCTGTGTTTTGAGCACCACTGGGACAGAGTGCAATTAGAGTGTTCAGAATTCTCCTCTGCTTGTCTTAGGCAAGCAAGGATGGGGAACCTTTCATCCTCTTGATGTTGTTGGGCTCCAACTGCCACCAGCTCTACCCAGCATGGCCAATGCTTATGGCTGATGGGACTTAGAAAGTATACTTGGAGAGAAGGAACACTTAGGCTGCGTTTGGACATCACACTGTGGTTCGGAATGCTGAAAATGAGCCTGGGCAAACCTTGGCTCGTGCACTCTCCATTCCCCTCTCTGCCTCTAGTGTGGCTGTAAGAAAATGTTTGGAAGCTTTCACATCCATTTTAGATTAAACACATTTTGCCATGTAATTTGGGTAATTAAACTGTGGTTAATGTTAAATATGGTATGCTTGAAATGGGTCAATTCAAACCATAAATTGTGGGACTGATTCTTTTTTTAAAAAACAAACCATTAACCACAACTTAAGCCTCGGATAACACTCTTAAACCATTGTTTACTGAAAATAAGGGGGCAGTTTCCATTCTCACAGGCATGGCATAAGGAGGAAAGGGCAAGCAAGAGCACAATACTTGTCACACTAAACTGCAATTTAGCATGATGGCGTACAATCATTGTCTTAGTGGGCTCTCTGATATCTGGTCCACTGGAGTAACAGAATGAGATCCTCAAGTGAAATGTCCCATTTAAAACCAACACTGAGAGATACCATTTGTGAATTGTTACCTATATGAACAAAATCAAAGGAGCAGAGTTCTGTGTGGGGTAGTGAGTAGGTGTTAGCTGTATTTCCTAGTAGAAAAGAAAGTTGTACTCTGTTGCAGAGCTTATCTTAATGGATTAGAATATCAATATTAAAATAACATATCCTGGTATGATCAGAAAAATATAAAGGATAGTCACTGAGGTCATTTAATATGCTCTGTGAATACTAACAGTCAGTCTAATTACCTGATCTCACCACTTCTTTCAACAGGAGCACAGAAGGTCATGCATTTGCAGATCAAACTTTACTGTGTGCTCTGGACCCCTGTAGATTCCATTTCCATTTCTTACCAATCAACATTCTCCCTCTCTCTTTCTGCTCTTTTATTTGTGTTTGGCAGAATGTTCAAAAGATGTTTTCCTTTTTAAAGGGAGACATCCATTTGCAACGAGATAAGTATCGACTTAAAGAACACAACAAAAAACAGACAATTTGCTATCGTTTAAAAGAGATGAGAGCTCAAGAATTTGTAGGGAAAGCAGAAGGTGGATTTATTTTATCACCCCAAAAAAACGTGGGATCTGGTGTTTTGTGGTGACGCACAGTAGGCATTGGTTGGCATGGAAATGTCAGGGTGAATAGAAAAGTCTTCATCATATTCCAGAAATATAGAACAGAAACCACATGCTTTGTTTCCAGAAGGAGGCTGTTCCACATGGTGGGTTCCATCACATCAGCGGCAGACAGTGTGGTGGGCTGCGCTGCGTTGTTCACCTGACCTCCCTCCAGCTGAGTTGCTGCTGCAGATCAGGATGGACAGGGAGAGGGATGAGACTGTGCCGAGGCTGGCATGGTGCAAATGTGTGGCAGAGCCAGTACAGTGGTCCTGCTGCTGTGTTTGTACCATGCTGACCTCATCCGTCCTTCTCCACCCTGGTATGCAGCAACAACACAGCCAGAGGGAGGTCAGGTGAGTGGTGCAGCTCCACCATGCTTTCAGCTACTGCATTACCCAAAAGCTATCCTTTTTCCTTTAAACTGGAAATACCAGGGACTAAACCCTGGGACTTTCTGCATTCAAAACATGTGCTGTACTAATGAGCTCTATCCCTTTTGTGCTCCTCCATTGTGCTTTTTAGAACAATGATGTTAGAAACAATGGCACCCTTTGATGCTGGGGAAATTAGGAAACCTGACTTGAGAGGAAAGTAGTGAAAGGAGCTCAAGGACCACTTTGCTTACAGAAAGGAAGTTTGTTTGCAGATTGATATGCCGATCTTCAGCACAAGCTCTCAAATAAATCAAACTAAAATCAAAACATGAACAATACAGTCACAAACATGAATGAATGCAGCAGAGCAACAAACATACATTAAAAGCTAGCAAAAATAAAATAAAAGTAACAGATTAAAGCCAGCTAGTTGATGTGGCAGAAGACCTGGGCAAATAGAATGGACTTTTCTTGGTGCTGGAAGGACATTACAGCCCCAACCTTTCTGGGAATGTATTTCATATACATAGTGCTATTTTTCTAGAAAAGAGGTGCTGGAACTCACCATAAATACCTTCCTTGTTCTCTTAGAATGGCAATGGCACCCACCTGAGAGGTGCTGGAACTGTGTTCTGGCTGGAAAAAATCCCTGCATATATGTACAGGGTGAGACATCTAAGAAGGGCCTCTCTTCAGTCAACACCCACATAACTGAGGAGACTTGGAACAGAGCTCAGAAGCTCTTAGCATTAGCTCCCTTCCTTGTCCCATGCTGCTTTGCTCAGTGCTGCTGTGCTAGAGCATCTTGTCTTACAACAGCACATCAAGCACAATGGCAGCCTGGTGGGTGAGAAGAGGTTAAAGCAGGGTTTTCTGAGGCTGCAGGGTGCTGGATTAAGACCAGCATTACCAGAATGGAAACAGTGCCCCCTTCCATACACACACAATATGTGAATTAGCATTAAGAGAGCTTTTTATTTTGATCAGGAAATGTCTTATGAAACTCTCTTTCCTGAGGCCCTTCCTCTTCATCTCCAGATATATCTTGCAGGGAACAGAGAAGGTGATAACGCCTCTGATTCCTCAGCAGGGAGCCGGTGAACGACAATCAGCAGAAATCACTTCTGCACATTCCCTATAATTTGATGAGAGTGTTTGTGAAACCATTTAGCAAACTCATGTTACCCTAACTGAACTCATGCCCTGACTAATGAAGTGTCAGTATATTCTTGGGTCTCATAAAAGGCCAAAGGGGGGGAAATCCCTCCTCAACTGTCGCTTTGAGTTCTCTTTTCTTTTCCAGCTGTGCGGTCTCACTAGCCATCTCCAGATAGGTTCACTTTTTATTCTGATCATCATCAAACATTAGCTAGAAATAAAATAATTGCCCTTTTATCTCCAGGAGAAAGACGAAAAAGATTTTTGGGTTTCAATCTGCATCTGTTATTTGTTGAAATATACCCCTGGGGATTAACAATTACATTGGATTGCAAATTGTCATAAAGACAGTTTCCATGGTTTCGGTGAGAAGCTAAAATCTCCCAGCTGAGATTTCCAGAGGGGTGGCCGCATTTGCCTGTTGCAGCAGAACCGTGCAAGACTCTTGAGGCAACTTGAAGACTTAACACATTTATTATTGCCATAGGAGTCCTGCTTCCTCAAATGCATGAAGTTTTATTCCCAGGGGAGTGGCAGTAAGCAGTGAGGTCAGATGGAAAGACAGTGCAAAGAAACTAACAAATAAAGGTTCTGACAGTTACACGAAAGCTTAGATGTATGCAAAATAAGCTTAGTGGTAGTAACTCTTCATAACAGAAGTATGTTTTCTTAATCATCAAACATGTTTGACATGTTAATTAAAACCTGTAGTCCAGTTGAGAAGCATTTTCTAGTAGCCCAGTTACTAGGGGCCTCTTTATACCAGCCTCGGGCTGGCGACACCATTGACAAAATCAAGATGTAATTCTTTTGGTAAGTACTGAAGGATACGAAAGTACTGTTTATGTATGCAACCACAGCAGCAAGAATGTTATTTGCCCAGGGATGGAAAGAAGAAAGAGCCCCATCGAAAGAAGAATGGATAATGAAGATGGTGGACAATGCGGAGATGGAAAGGCTGACCGGGAAGATCAGGCACCAAGAGGTTAACAAATTTAATAGAGAATGGCATAACTTAATAGAATATATTAAAGAACACTGTAAAATTCTAAAAATGTTAGGATTTAAAACAACAAAGGATAAAAATGAAGTATAATAATTTGGATAAATGCAATTAGATGCAGTTAAAAAAGGAAGATGAATTTTGGAAGCCAAGTGGTGGAAAGTCCAGGGGTTCAGGGAACCCCATAGGTACTGATATGGACAATGGTTTAATGTAAACAAGTGTGTGTGTATGTAAAAATTTGATTTTTTTCTTTTTGAAACTTTAGAATATCTTTTTAAAAGACAAAATCAAGATGTAAAGCTTTTCCCAGGGTAAAATACTGCAGTGATGCCTTAGTCACTTGCCTGAGGCTTTATCCCTGCTACCTTGGTACCTTTTAAAAGTCAAGCACCATAGTAGGGGACGAATCGTGTGCATCTATCCCACCAGAGGTTACCCCGTCCCTGCCAGGTATTTATTATTGGCTCCATGTCCAGGTGTTGGTGTTGCTGGAGGCCTGCCAAAGACAAGACCTTAACAGGGAGAAAGGGGACTACTTGGGGGGAAAACATGGTCTTGCACTGAGTTATGTCCCCTCCATCAACTCATCATTATCACCAGCTCAAGATTCATTGGTGAGTTGAATGCTAATAGAAGTTCTCCACAAAAGTCGTGTGGCTTACAAGAAGTAGTCATAGTCCAAGGGTTGAAAAAGTCCAAGTACAGTTACTGTTTTCATGCTCAGTAAAAATATTAATATCTTGCAATGTTTGTGGGGTCAGTTAGAATCATGAAATTGTAGAGTAGGAAGGGACCCCAAGGGTCCTCTGATCCAACCCTTTGCAATGCATGAATCTCAACAAAAGCATCCCAGAGACATGGCCATCCAACCTCTGCTTAAAAACCTCCAGTGAAGGAGGGTCTACCACCTTCTGAGGGAGTCCTTTCCACTGTCAAACAGCTCTTACTGTCAGAAAGTTCTCCCTTATATTTAGTTGGAATCTCCTTTCTTGTAACTTGAATCGATTGGTTCAGGTCCTACTCTGAAGCAGGAGAAAAGGAGCTTGCTCCATCTTCCATGTGACACCCCTATAGATATTTGAAGATGGCTCTCAGATCTCCACTCAGTCTCCTCTTTTCTGGGCTAAACTTACCCAAATCCTTCAACCGTTCCTCATAAAGCTTGGTTTCCAGATCCTCTATCATCTTGGGAGCCCTCCTATGCACACACTCCAGGTTGTAATATCCTCCTTAAATGGTGGTACCCAGAAATGGACACAATATTCCAGGTGTGGTCTGACCAAGGCAGAACAAAGTCGTTCTATGATTTCCATTAATCTCAACACTGTACTTCCATTGATGCAGCCCAATGGTCTACTAAGACCCCTAGATCCTTTTCACATGTACTGCGGGCAAGCTATGTGTCCACCTTATGTCAGCGCAGCTGGTTATTTCTGCCTAATTGTAGAACTTGTTAGTTTTGGCCCAGTTCTCCAATCTGTTAAAATAATCTTGAATCCTGATTCTGTCTTCTGTGGCATTAGCTACCATTCCCAGTTTGGTGTCATCTGCAAATTTGATGAGTGTTGCGCCAATTCCTTAATCCAAGTTGTTATTAAAGATGTTGAACAACGGACCCAGTACAGAACCCTGTGGCACCCCATTTGTCACATTTTTCCAGAATGATGAGGAACCATTAGTGAGCACTCCTTAGGCTTGGTCAGTCAACCAGCTACAAATCCACCTACAGTTATCTATCCAGCCCACATTTTACCAGCTTCTCCATAAAATATCATGGAGGACTTTGTCAAAAGCCTTTCTGAAATCAAATTCCTGTTGTCTGTGTCTCACACAATGGAAACCAGTCTGAACTTCCTTACTTGCCAGCTGTTGCACATTCATTAATGAAATCTTAGAATCTAATACAAAGCTGCTTGCATGCTTCAAACTGTCTTATAAATTTGATTAACAATTAGCATGCACTTTTGACTAACAAAATTCTAATTCTGAATTATGAGCCACTATTACCTAATAAACCTGACAACTGATGTGAATAAATCCATCCTAATATATGAAACATCGTCTCTTAAACCACCCATTTTCCCCTTCCAAAGAGATCCAGGAAACACTGCATAATATATTTGGACTGATAAACTACAAAGATGTGTGTGTGTGTGTAAGATCTCATTTACTCTAGCTTATCAGATTTATTGCATGGGGAATCTGACACCTTAATGGCTATCACTAATTTATTATTTGCTTTTCTTTAATAAGCACACAGGTTTTCAGTGGCGTAATATTTCTGGTATTTTTATTTTTGTATGTGGCAGGGAGTAGTTGCTGAGGAAAACTGAAATGATTCTCCCTTTTCATTTCTAATAACCTATTTTGAGATCATGTTTCATGCGATTATAATAAAACTATGTTGGGAGACTATTTAATGGGATCCTTTTGTTGAATAATGTCTACTTTTGGCTGCTGCAGATTGACAGAAATTTCTTGTTTTAAACTATTGTTATTTTATTTAATTTATGAATTGCTTCCTATGAACTTCCCAAAGCAATTCCACATTACAATAAAATCATATCTAATGCAATTGCTTATATAAAAACAGTTCAAACAATTTTCAAAAGTTACACATATAAGAGCAGCTGAAACAATTGCATATATCAAAACAATTTCGAATCCAATAAAAATATGGGCTGGGATAAAAATCTCCACTTAAAAGACTTGTTGAAACAGGAAAGTTTGCAACAGTCATTGATAGACAGTGTAAATTGTGTCTGTCCAAAGGTTAGTTGCCACCACAGGGAAGGCCTGATCATGACACCATGCAGAATGACTGAATAGAATTGTACCTGCAGGATGCCTTGTCCTGCAGAATTCAATAGTTAGTTGGGTATATAAAGGATGAGAAAATATTTTATTTTATAGTTTTTTATTCATTTATCACAAGCATATGTACAAACTGACACAGAACCATACAAACAATAACAAAACCATACACAGAGCATATTCAATATAAAAAACAAATTGTAGAGGCTATTGTTGTTGTTATTATTATTATTATTATTATTATTTAAATTTCTTAGTTGCTTTATCTTGCCCAGGGAAACCCAAAATTACTTAAAACCAAGCAGCCAAACACACAGACAATAAACCATGCATAAAAAGGTAAAGGTAAAGGACCGCTGACAGTTAAGTCCAGTCGCAGACGACTCTGGGGTCAGATAGAATTTGAACCACTTCCCTGAACTTTGGGGACTAAAAACTTACTTTTAAACATGAAAAATGAATTTTTTTAAAGTGCAAAATGCTATGCATACATGGTTCGAAGTTTTTATTCCTTTTCACAGCCAGTCTGGGTGGCAGCTGTCAGCATACAGCTTAGGAACCGAAGTTGAGACATAACAACTTGCCAAAGGCCAGCTAAAGGGAATCTTGAAAGATGGTTTGACATGAGTAACTGGATTATCTGCTGTGTTTTTAGCAGGGATCCTCATGATGCTGCTGATAGAAAGTTTGATAGCAATTTGACACTGCCCTGGTTTGAATAACAACTGTGGAAGGCTGTGCTGCTATGGAAAGTGGTGCGGTGCTGTAACAATAATTCATAGAATCATAGAAACAACAGAAAACAAGTTTTTGAAAACGTTTCTTTCCATTGCAGTCAGTGCAAAAAGTCATTACATCGCTACAACTTCAGATGCCTCTCTTTCTTCCCTGTTTAGGAGGAGCCATTTGTGATGGTGTCAGAAAATGTTTTGGGGAAACCAAAGAAATACCAGGGCTTTTCCATCGATGTCTTAGAATCCTTATCCACATATCTTGGCTTCACGTATGAAATTTATGTTGCTCCAGATCACAAGTATGGGCGCCCCCTGGAGAATGGGACCTGGAACGGTTTGATAGGGGAACTAGTATTTAAGGTAAGGATGTAGGTAATTTTTGCCTTAAAATATATAGAAGACAAATATCTACCTTTTATATTTTTGTAGTTCCTTCTCATTTACACACCTTGCATTTTCTACTTGTTTTGTTTGCTTGTTTATTAAAAAATACTTGTATAGCACAATTTTATTTTTAAAAAATCAAAGCTCTTTACAACTATTATATATACGCAATAAAAAAAAACCCTCATAAAAATATAAAACAGATCACTAGCTAACTATTACAGCAGATGTTTATCTTAATTATCTGCATGAGCCTGGTCATAAAGAAAGCTTTTCAGAAGACTTTAAGGGATAAAATAGAAGACAGCTGCTAAATCTCTATTGGAAGGGCTGGGCCAATGACGCTAAAGGTTCAGTTTTGTGTCTGTGGGCATATCCATAATTCCTCTTGTCCCACTGCTTTTCCCCAGGGAAATGCAGAGAAAAAATGTAGCTGGGGAATCTAATCCAATGCCAAAAAACTAATACATGTCTAAATTTGAGCTCCCCTTTCCCTAGGCTCCTTTAACCAAGAATGTGTTAACACAGCCTTCCCTGTGGTGCAATCAGATTTGAGAATTTCACTAGGGTTAGTGAAGCACCAAACCCCAAACATGTTCTTGTGAAGGTAATTGGGCCCTCTTTGGCATCACTTGCACCAAGAAGGCAAAGAGAAAGTGCATCAGCAAAAGGAAGCAAAAGCTGCACTCCTAGTATCACTGGTTAATTTGTCAAAATGAGCTATAAGCAAGCAGGGCAAACCATTCTGGGGAGAAAAATATGGCATGAGCTTTAACGGCTAGCACATTACATAAATAATGCAGAGCACTTAGAGAAAAGTATTGATAGCTATGAATAATAACTGAGGTATACGATCAACGGAAAATGTTTTATGATGCACAATAACATTTACATTGTGTAGATGTGTGAACTGGGCACATACAGTCTAATCTGTAATTAATAAGCCATCCATTTCTAATTAATTCTGCATTAAATGTTTACCACAACAAATAAATTAAAGGAAATAAGCATAATATATTCACTGTTCATTTCACATTTGATCCTCGGCATATTTCTCTCCCCTGGACTGAATCTATGCAGAACTCAAGGTTCAACATAAAGCTTGTCATTTCAGGTAATGCAAACTTACCTTGAGGAAGATGGCTTAGGAATCAGCTGTGTCAGAGATGGGGGTACATGTGGAAGTGCCACTTTGACCATGCCTCAAGTATTTCATAGAAGCTTCTCAGAATTTTAGCTGCAGTGTCATAGCTATATCATTTTTTAAGGGATGGTTGTGTGATTCAGTAGGCTGTGATTTCATGGTTAAGTGAAGAAAATATGTTGAAGCTATCTGCTCACAACAAATGACCTTCTATGTATGGGTGTGTGGGGTGTTAGGTGAGGGATAGTTCCTCTGGTAGGGGATATGTTGTGCTACTTCTCGAGTAGCTTTTCCACCTTTGATCCCCACCCTGCACTCAACTATCACCTGTGGCTCCTAGAAGCTGTCAGCATGTGACAGCAGACATACCCCGGGAATGGCTTAGACTGGCTGAGTAAACCGGGTGAGGGTAGCTGCTGGGTCTCAGACCTTCAGTGAGTTAGGGTCATCCCCTGAATGGGAAGAGAGACTTCAGCAGATTGAGCTGGAAAGACCAATAGTGGGTCCAATGGTCAAGAAGGTGGTTTATTCGCATGCTGTAGAGGGAAGTGAGGAGCAGATGGGTCTCATAAACTTGGGAATGTAGCCCATCTAGAAGAAGGAAAACTTTAGCCCTAAACTTCCACTGCCTTGTGGAATATATTTGGGAGAAGAAAAGGCTAAAGACTAATTCCTACACAGACCCAGAGTGGAGTCCCTAAGATGGTTGGATGGTGCCTTGTATGCCTCCTTCTGGTAACTCCTACAGCCAAACTGGTGCCAAATGCATTGCTCTGCTTTCCTTTGGACCACATCAGAAAAGGCCAAGAGGAGGTCTTGCCTGGGCAGTCCAGGATCTCCATACACACTGCCTGCCCAGGTGTGCACCCTGGGCAGGTAACTTCACTGCTGCTAATGCAGTGGTTTGACTTCACCCCCGGAGACCCACTCCACTGTCTCTTGGGACAGATGGGTGCCCATAACAATGCTCACAGATGTCTATGTGTTTGCCTCGTTCACTTGGCGTAGTAAGCCAAACTATGGCATACTGGAACTGTGCAGATGTGCTGGCTCTCAGGAAGAAGCTTGTACCTGCTTTGCTCCTTCCTTGTCCTTTTAGTTCAGTGTGGTATGGGAATTAAGCCTTAGTGTGTCATCCGGTCCCAAGTTCATGATTAAGCTCTCTCCTCCTTAACCAAGATCTGTAGCCGAAAACAAACCTTGGCTGCAGTTTGTGGTTTAGGAAGATCAAACTAAACCGTGAAGCCAGGTTCAGATGACATGCTAAGCCAAACCTTGACTTAGTTGCCATTCTTCATTGACTGAGCTAAAAGCCAGTGACCCATATAGTCCAGCATCCTGTACTCACAGTGGCCAACCAGATGCCTGTGGGAAACCAGCAGGACCTGAGCACAAGAACACTCTCCTCTCTTGATATTAAGGGAGACAGGTGATCATCACCAGGGAAGGCGTTCCTCAAATGAGGAGCCACCACCAAGTAAGCCCTCTCACCAGTCATCGTATCATTAAATTAAATAACAATTAAGTGATACTAAAGACAAGAGAGTGCGTTATGTTCATATCATCAATTCTGCATTGCCTGGCATTGTCTGGCAATGCAAACCAAATCCTAGCCAGGGTGGGGAAGAATGGAGAGGTGGGGACACCACATCTGCAGCCCTGTAACCAACATCAGCCGTGGTTCTGGCACTGCAGTCAGGCTCAGACCAGAAGCACTTCCACCCGCACATTCAGTGCATGAAATAAGTAGCTCCATGCTGGTGGAGTGATGCTGGCAGTCCAATCCACCACCGCCCCTACTGTCAGTCCAACATGACTACAGCTTAACACAGCAGCCAGTTCAACCAATTCTGAGCTGATGTTCCATCGCACATTAGTTTCTGGGGTGGTGTCTTTGAACTTGCATGGATCTTGGCATTTGAGGATACGCTGAGTCATCAAATTATGCCTGCACACAAATGGTGTGGAAAATAGTAGCATTTGCACGACAGGCTGCTGAGAGCACCTCATTGAGGGGGCGTGTCAGATTTCAAAGGTGCCACTGCAAGAGCCATACTTCAGGAGGTGGCAGTTGCCATGGCAAGTACAAATTTTCTGCATGAAAATAGAGCAGGGCTTGAAGTGTTGCACCTGTGTGGCATTTTCTCCAAGATGTGTGAGAACTCCCACCTTCTAGAGTTCCCAGCGAGACTGAGATGATGCTCCTCTTGTTTATTTAGCCTTATGGTGCAAAGCATTTATCAGTCTGTTGGCCTGTTAAAATTCATCACATTTTCATCATAATTCAGTGATTAATAAGCAACTAAATCTAAATCAGATATTTTAAAACAGAACTCTGGCCAACTGGAGCTTTTTTCATATAGATAAATATCATAAATGTTTACAATTGCAGTGCAACTCTTGTAGTGCTAAATTTTTAAACTTGAGCTGGGTTGAGGGGTTTTTCCAACATGCTGTTTGCATGCATTGATGTTATATTGGCCAGACCTCTGTTATTCACATTTACCCTCTGAGAAGTCAAAACGAATTTCACTTCCCCCACGTCCTGGATTGCAAACACAAGATGGAACTGGGGCTAAAGGTCACAACATTATGGAATAACAAGGATCTGCAGGGAGTTAACAACTCGATGATTCCATGCAGGCACCCCTAACTTGAGAAAGAACTGGGAGAGCCTCCCATTGTTTCACCATTTGAGCCTTATAACTCTGGATCCAGATCAGTAAGTAAAAGATTCTGTGCCTGCTCATATTCAAGATGAGTTGGAGGGTTATCTGTGAGCTGCATTCCTCCAATATTAGCCAGTGTTCAGTGGGATTAAACCTCCAGGGCTCAAAGCAGTAGCTATTAAGTGGGGCAGGATGTGGTATGGTGGTGTTGCTTATTTGGCTTTCCAATGACAGGGTCATTGCAGATTACTAAGAGGGGAAGGGGCAAGGCAGAAGGGGGGTCTCAGTCTCAGAGGCAGAGCCAATCAGATACTCCCCCTGCTCTGCTTGCACTGTGCCCACCCGCCCATTGCCTCAGCCTCCACCTCTCAGTAACCAGCAGCAACCTTAGCATTTTTCTCAAGTTACAGGTGCCTGCATGAAATAATCAGGTCAAGGTAACTCACTGCAGATGCTTGTTATTTAAGGACATCATGTAAACTCACTATATGTAGACCTACTTTTGTTAAAATTTGTCACACATATTGGGCAGGTTTTTCCCCATGCCACCTTCAATGTGAGGGGAACTGCTACACGTTTATAATTTCCATTTTCTAGTCAGTACTTGCAGCAATCTCCCAGTTAAGATTTGGTGTTTCTGTTGTTGAATGAAGTTTCCGCTGCAGTGGCCCATGACAAGGCCTTCTTGGTGGTGGTGTCCCCATGATGGAATTCCCTCCCTCAGGCAGATTGGCTTAGCACCTAATTGGTTAGTTTTGGTGGCATTGTGAAGATTTGTAGTTTTTAGGAAATAACTAGATTAGCTAGGCCCTGTTGTACCACTATTGTTGTTGCAACTCTTGTTGGGTTTTTTAATGTTTAATACTGATGCTGTGTTTTTTTATTATTATAATTGGTTGTATTTTATATGTGGGCACAATATTTGCTGTGTAACTATTGTTCATCACTCTGATATTTTCTGTTGGAAGATCAGCCAATAAATCTGATAAATACTAATAATAGTAATGGTGATGATGATGTGGTCCACATATTTTAACTAACTATGCTATCTCTAATTCTTGTTAATTTTAAAGCTAGAAAGCGATCCCTTGCAGTCTATGTTAATAAATTAACTTTATCTTTGATTAATGTTGCATTAAATTTGTTAAGCAAATTGGATGATATGATATGCTAAAAACTGATACTGGGTGATGCTTTCACAGTCACTATAAGAGGCTTGTATGCCCCACTTTATATGTTTATACTTCGAACTGGCACCTTTGCATCTAAATATTGACACAATTGCACATATTTTATCTTCTTTTTTCCCATGGATCACTTAGCAAACCTTGGCTTGTACAAACTGCTGTTTCTCTGATTAATTTTGACAGGATAATGATAGGCATTTTCACATTTCTTCCTTTCCAATTTTGAGCTAATTTGACTTTATTTGCATATCATTAGAAATGCTTCCCTCCAGGAGCTCAGTGATACCATGGACCAACACTGGAATGCTTTGCACAAGTTCTGGGCAGTCACAACATGGTCACTGGGGTGCCATGCCTATCAGAAATCAGGCTAGTTCACCTGGACAGTGATGACTGCTCTCACCTTGACTGTGAAGAGTGACTCACATTTTGCTACTGTTTATTTTCTAACAAATGAAACCTTGTTTTACTCTTTGAACTAATAATGTAAGTGACAAGCAATTAATGTCATTTTGGAAGTGAACCTCAATACTGGGAAAGTGCTTGTACAAAAACATAAATTGAATATTCACAAATGGATAGTTGCAATTGTTCTACAGCAACCTTCCCCCAACCTGGTGCCCTCCAGATGTTTTAGACTACAAGCCCCATCACCCCTGGCAATTGGCTGTGCTGGTGCGGGCTGATGGGAGTTGTAGTCCAAAAATCTAGAGGGCACCAGGTTGGGATACTCTGTTCTACATTATATTTTTAAATCTATAACTTGCTTGAACTCACGTTCTGTTCTCACATATGATAGATTCAGACAATTGCTTTTCAACCAGTAGGAGTTCAGTGTGGCCTTATTCCTGCCTCAGTGAAATGTTATGGCAGAGATTTAAAAAAAGCAGGGGGAGGTATGGTTTGGGCTCCATGTCACAGCCAAAGCAATGCAAGTGCCATTCTCACTTTTTGTTGTCCAGATCACATGGTTGTGCAGATCATATGATTATTTCCTATTGGAATGCCACCCTTCTATTAGCATAGCATAGCACAGTATAGAATAGAATAGGAAGCAGCCTTATACTGAATCCATCTACCTCAGTATTGTCTACACTGGCTGGCAGCAGCTCTTCAGAGTTTTTAGTTAGGAGTCTCTCCCAGCCTTATCTGGAGATGCTGGGGATTGAACCTGGACCTTCTCATCTCTCGTGCTAAGCTACATCCCTTCGCCAAATTAGATCTGCAGCAAGGGAGTGGCTACGTCAGTGGTTGCCACTTGATTACACCACCATAGTGCCATGGTGGTACAACCATTTCAAAAAGTTGAGATTTTTGTTTTTGTGAAGGGGCTTTCAGGAACTAAACTACAGTGGTACCTCTGGTTAAGTACTTAATTCTTTCCAGAGGTCCGTTCTTAACCTGAAACTGTTCTTAACCTGAAGCACCACTTTAGCTAATGGGGCCTCCTGCTGCTGCTGTGCCGCCGGAGCCCGATTTCTGTTCTCATCCTGAAGCAAAGTTCTTAACCTGAAGCACTATTTCTGAGTTAGCGGAGTCTGTAACCTGAAGCGTATGTAACCTGAAGCGTATGTAACCTGAGGTACCACTGTACAGGAGAAACTGGTGATTTTCAGGTTTTAGTTCCTGTGTAATCAAGTAGAGCTAGGATATCTGGGGGAACCCAATTAATGGAGGTCTCTACTCACCGTTTATTGGACAAAGTGTAGTTTTGCAACTTGTCTAGTGAATGTTGGCACTAAAGGCCATTAATCATTCCTTTATGGCATTTTGTTTCCGGGTAGAGATGTATTTGTTTTTGAGAGAATTTCCAATGGGTTGATCTGGGTTGAGCTGACAGACAGGCAGGATACGTATTGCATTTTAAAGTTTTTTGCAGCGCTGCTTCTGATCTGCTGTCTTGTTATAGCTTGGGTTTTCTAAAAATAAATTTTATTTTTGTGCCCCATTTTGATCTCCATAATGAATAATAATATTACATATCCTCAAAAATTTCTCAGATGAAAATAGGGATATCCCATTCTACATCAGGAAGCTTCTCTCATGTTTTAACTGGCCGAACATGTAGATGTCATATATACATCTACATCAAGCCAATTACAACCTCTCCACCAATCCTACCTCTCAGGACTGTTGTAAAGAAAAAAATGTGTGAGGGAAGGGATTGTGTACAACACCTTCCACAGATAAACAGAATGAAATAAAATTTTAGCTGTAAGCTGCCTTGAGTCCCTGTCAGGGGGAAAGGTAGGCTATTAATAATAATGGAAATGTGGGAATGCTATTGAACTCAATGGGTCTTACTTCTGAGTGAAAACACTTGGGCCTGCAGTGTAAGGCTGCCCAGTCTTTACCCAGTTAACTGGGAATACTGTGGGACTTACTTCTGAGTAGACAATGTAAAGCTCCTTTTACAATAAAGGAGTCAACACTCCCTGTGTTTCACAAGAAAAGAATTTAAAGTGGATTGGTGACCTTTCCTTCAAAATTATAGGAAGGACTTCATATGCCAGCATCACTATTCTATTCATTTAGTGCAGGTATTTTATTTTCAGAATAAACAAGACTCCATTTTTGCACCTACGCAAACACACACAGAGACCACTTCTAATTGTTCTCTGAGACATGGAGGAGAGGAATAAGGAAAACCGGGACAGCTTCTGTAATTCTGGGTCTGTCCCTGAAAAATAGGGACACTTGGAGGGTATGAATTACATTGTTAATTTTATTTATGTTCTTACATATATAGTTCACCTTTCTTTTGTCAGGGATTTCCAGAATGGTGTGCATGTGGTTCTCAGGCACCCACCTAAGTACAGATCAGAGCCAGGCCAATTAGATTCAGCAAGGTGGTAGCCTCATACATCTTTCCCAAAGCCTATTGGAAATTATGTACCGTATTTTTCGTTCCATATGACTCACTTTTTTCTTCCTAAAAAGTAAGGGAAAATATCTGTGCGTCTTATGGAGGGAATGCATGATCCCTGGAGCCAAATTGCCCAGGGGCAAAAAGCAGCTCATGCTTTTTTTTTTGAAAGAGAGAAGTGTGTGTTGAAACAAAGCCGCTGATCTTTGCCAATCAGGGAGAGAGATAAGGGACTCTAGAGATAAAGGAGGCTGCCAGGGAGGGGGGAGGTAAAGACAGCACACTTGCAAAGGGGGGAAAACAGGAAGGCTAAAGCAATAAGGAGAGAAATTACAAGTAAAGCAGGAGCAAAAATCTGCTCCAGGTAAGGAAAAAAAACTAAGGCAAACAAGAGGGAAGGGAGTGTTGAAAGGAAACTCCCACGATCGGTGGGATCGGGAGAGAGGCTAGCGGAGGCTGCCTGGGAGGGGGGAGGTAAAGCCCATGGATCCTCAGGATTTTTACATTGGGTCACCCCAAATTCACCCCAAATTCACCATCAGATCACATAGCATGTCCATGGCTGCAGCCTGCACCAAAAAAACACGCACCCACTGTTTCGTCAGAATATTTTTTTTCTTGTTTTCCTCCTCTAAAAACTAGGTGCGTCTTATGGTCGGGTGCGTCTTATGGAGCGAAAAATACAGTATATTGTCCAGGAAATGTGCACAATGCCCTCTTCCTGGAAGGATTATTTGCACATTCTCCATGAGGCCTGGTGAATATGTGCAGTGGTCAATTGGTATGCACATTAACCACTCAACATAAATTCCCACATATATAGTGAGGCACTTGGATTTTTCTAAAATGAAATCATGGTATATGCAAATATTTTTATAAATAAATGTCAGTCTTCAAGCTGCGGCTTTGAGATTGAATGTTTAAATATTCCTTGTACATGCACAAGTACCATATTCAGACTCACGTACTCCCTGATATGCTAGGTTAATGTATAAGTGGCATTTTCCTCATGACAGAAAAATGTCAGTCCCCTCAAGCCAATATGTCCAGGAAAACCTTTAGTGATCAATGGTGCTGAATATATAGAACAGTCAAAGGGGATCCATTCCTCTTTCCTACACAGACCATTCTGTGCGACTTTAGATGCCAGATACATTTCACTTTACAGAGTGGCAAGGAGGATACATTGCCATCATTAGGCAGAGATGAAAGAAAATCCCCAATGTTCAATACAGTTGTATCTTGATTGATCAGATCCAACCATTCACGCATTCTTCCTGCCCCCACCTCCACTCTGCTCAGCTTCTAATAAAGGGCCTCACACAACTTCAATCACAGGCAAAGCTCATTCAAATGAGTAGAAGCTTTTTGAGCATTTAAATATTCCTTTTCATATTTCAAAAAAGGACAGTCAGTCACTTATTCAGTATTTAATTTCCTTAAAAGAAAAAAAAAAGCACAACACATTAACGTGACTGCCTTAAACACCATCTTTGGCTTTTGCTGCAATTATAATGGCACATGTGAAAAGAAAGTTAAAATAACACCTACTGAAGTTGTGACTCCTGTCTCTTGAGATGTGCTGAGCAGTAAGCTGGTTAGATCAAGGGATGTATTAATAGCCTTCTTCATATCTTAAATGGGTCTGGAAGGAACAAAGGCAGCGTGGTTGTTATGTATAGGACAGGTAGCCATATGGTATAGTAACTTCATTTTCAGGTGCTATTTAACATCTGCCAGGGATGTCGGGAGATGTTCATTTTTCTGAAGTTACTTTGCAACCAGAACATCTGCAAGACAAAGGAAAACCAACAGTATATTGTACTCTTTTGTAATAAATTTGTAATCAAAGTTCTGATTCACTTCAGACAGGATGTGTGGTTCTTTGGATTAAAAAAGGCAGTTCTCCAATTGCAGGCATGCATCAGAGAGCTCTGTTAAAAAAGGAAACTGTAGTTGTGCTAAGCCAGTAATCAGCAGTAAGAGGAGGTATTGCATTCAGGTTCAGCATAAAATAGTTGTAGAATTAGTGGTGCCTTCAGAACAGGGGTAGAAGTCCAGCACTCCATGCAGCAGTGGGGTCTCATACGCTGCAGGGGTGGCTTACTCCATTTTTAAACAAGTGAAGTAATATGCATACTGAAATGGGGGGGGGGGGTATGATGTAACTTAAGTCGTTGTTGTCGACATCCACATCTATCACAAAAGACAATGGGGGTGAAGTCAAACCTCTGTTCTAGTGGCACTGAAGTGGCCTCCCCAGGGCACAAGCCTGGGCAGAGTTTGGAGGTCCAGGGCTGCCCAGATGACAAGAGCCCCCTCTTGGCCTCGCTGTTGTGGTCCAAAGGAAAGCAGAACAATACGTTTGGCACCAGCTTGGTTGCAGGAGTTACTGGAAGGAGGCGTACAAGGCACCTCCCAACCATCTTAGGCACTCCTCTCTGGATTTGTGTATGGTTTCCTCCAGGCTTCCTCAACCTCGGCCCTCCAGATGTTTTGAGACTACAGTTCTCATCATTCCTGACCACTGGTCCTGCTAGCTAGGGATCATGGGAGTTGTAGGCTGAGGCTGAGGAAGCCTGGTTTACTCCTTAGCCTTTTCTTCTCCTGAACATATCCTGCAAGGCATTAGAGGTTTAGGATCAGAGTTTTCCTTCTCCTAGATGGGCTTCCTTCCCAGCTGCCCCTCACTTCCCTATGCAGCATGTGCAGAAACTGCCTTCTTGACAGTTGGGCCCACTATTGGTCGAGTCCACTCAATCAGCCAGAGCAATCTGCAGGGGAAGGGTTTGAGACCCATCAGCAATATGCATCTGAATACCAGCTAGATTTTCAGAGTGAGCAATGTCTTTCAGTGTGAGAAGTCTGCCTGGCTGTTGCTTTCTTATCCTAATTTGCTATCTTAAAACTTGACACCTGCCTGACTTTGGGCTCATCCACACCTCTGCTTCTCCAATGTATATAGTAGATTCCCCCAACCCTTTTTCTGGTACAGGAGCTTTGGAGCAAGCTGATCCAGTTCAGAAAATGTTGCTGCTGCTGCTGTTTTCACAGCTATTTTTATGTTGGTGCTATTGATTTGTGTTTATTGATCTGGTTTTACGTGTTTTGAATTTTGGTTTCCACTTTTATTATTGAGAACTGCCTTGATGATCTGTGTTGGGTTGAAGGGCAGGAAAGGAGTTCTCTGAAGAAACAGAAGTATAACAAACAACTCAACGAAAGGCCTATTGGCATCGTCCATCCACAGTTAAGCACTCTTTTATCACAAATATGTTATTTCACATCAGTAGGAGTTTAACACAAAATCTGATAGTACAATAAGAGAGATGAGAACAGTGTTGTTATCTTCTCATTTGGCGATAAAACAAAAATAACCCCCCTCCACTACTCCCCACATCTATTCCTTTAACCAGTCAACGTTTCCCAATAGAATGCATTTAGTTTTCAAAAAAAGGCAGAGTTTTGACATAATGAGAAAATATTAAATTAAAAATGTCTTTTTGTGCATGGGTGAAACCTCAGCAAAAGAGTAACATTCAATTAGAAAACAACTCTAGAAAAGGCTGCCAAATTGCATTAAATTTATCTGATCTCTCTGTCTTACAGTACATGATTCATTTTTTTAATGGAGAAGTCTTAAAGGTCTTCAACCCAATTTTCGATTAGAGGCAAAGGACATGATTACCAGAACTGCAACATAATATGCTTTGCTACAAATGATGCTCTGGCAGTGCAGAGTATAGTAGATTTTTGGAGCTTCCAGATTTCAAGGATGTGTCCCAGAAAAAAGATGTTTAAATGAGAGTTCTGACTTGAAGGACAGGAGTGCGTTATTTCTGTCGATGCTATCTTTCTAAAAGGACACAATAGTAGGGCCTTTCCAAATTATACGGATGAGAGTCTCTTGTGAGCCATCATATCTGCACCACTTATTTTTCAAAATTCTTATATACAAAAGGCTTTTTTGAAGGCCGGTGAATTTCAAGTACAACATTTTGCTGAATGAGCCTAAGATAACAGATGATATGGTTAATGATTTAATGGCATCTTTCCATTGTTGCATTCTGAATCATGAACCCAATTAGCTCTTAGGTAGTTCATGTTAGGTTTATGGCTATCAAAGATGATCTTATATAAGACATCAAACTCAGTCTAAGAAAAAATGCAAAGCCTTTAAAAGTTTTAGGATTAATTGTTCAGAGGTACCAGTAGTTTAGTGCAGCAAACAAACTTCTAGAATAATCACAAATGCATTTGATTGAATCAATATTCTGCTCAATCAGGAAGTGCATAGACTTGGATACAAAACTACAAAAGGGGTTAAAATCATAACTAAAATCGTAGCTAAAATTCCAAAAATCAGCCCACTTCTCCCACTGGATTTGTTTTGTAGAAATGCCACATTAAGTATTTTTCATAAAGATTACTGTATTTTTCCGTGTATAAGACTAGGTTTTTTAACCAAAAAATTAGGTTTAAAATTGGGGCTTGTCTTATACACAGGTAGTGCTGAGGGGTGTTTTCTTAATTTGGAGTCCCCCCAAATAGGGGGCATCTTATACATGGGGGCATCTTATACACGGAAAATTTTTATACACGGTAGTTTTGGTAGAAAGCAGATTCCTTATGTTCTCTCCCACACACTCACTTTAAATTGTAAATTATTTCTTCAGTATCTCAAAAGGCTATGGCGGCTTGGGCAACATGCAAATGTATTTAAATAAAAGGGAACAGGTGAATCGGTTAAGGCTGTGATCCTAAGCACTAGTGAGTGAGTCCTGTTGAGCAGAGTGGAATTCATTTCTAAGTTGACAGCACAAGACCTTAATTTGACAGAAGTCCTAAACTACTCACAAGGGTTTCCAGTTTGCTTCAGTGGTGACACTGGTGTCCATAAGAAAGACCAAGATAAACATCCAAAAGCACTTATTTCCCACCCATCACTTACATTTGAAATATCTGCTTCTTTTTGAACTTTCAGAAATAACCTGATGCCAATAGGCAAAAGAATAATATCTCCCAACTCTCTCCTCACTCTCTCCTACCCTCTCCCCAACTGCAAGATGTCTATGACAAAAGTGTCTCTCACCAAATGCAAACAAACTGTGAAAACGACTATGAATTGAAAGTGGAGACAAGAGATTCCCCTTCCCTGTTTATCTGTTTGCTTTGTAACACAAAAAAACCTTAATAAAAACTAATTTTTTAAAAAAGCTTATAGCCAAGTTTGTATCTATTCTGCTCTCTCCCCTTAGCAGAGTTGCTATTTGGATGGATGTATAAGGAATATATTTAAAATAAACAAATCTGGGCAACTGTTTTGCTGAGATAGGGTTGAAGGCTACAAATCAAATGACGGTTTTGAAATTTTTCTATTGCTCATGAAAATGAATGTTCTCCTCTCTCTCACTCTTTCTCCCGCAGAGAGCTGATATAGGCATTTCCGCATTAACCATCACACCGGATCGGGAAAATGTGGTTGATTTTACCACCCGTTACATGGACTATTCAGTGGGTGTGCTGCTTCAGAAGGCTGAAAAGACAATGGACATGTTTGCCTGCTTAGCACCATTTGACCTCTCCCTCTGGGCTTGTATAGCTGGCACTGTACTGCTGGTCGGACTTTTGGTATACCTCTTAAACTGGCTCAATCCACCACGTCTGCAAATGGGATCAATGACTTCAACGACTCTCTACAACTCTATGTGGTTTGTTTATGGATCCTTCGTGCAGCAAGGTAAGGGGGGGGGGGAATATTACCTTAGCAAATGACAGGGAGGCCAGCTCTTATTATAGGGATGCAGGACCTGTGTGGCCCTCCAGATGCTGTTGGACTCCAACTACCATCAGTCCCAGCCAAGATGGCCAATGGTCAGGGATGATGGGAGTTGTAGTGCAACAACATCTGGAGGGCTACACATTCCCCAAACCTGGCTATGTGGCAGAGAACATGCTTTGCATGAATACATGTATGTGCAATTTATTAAGCTCCTAAAAGAGACTATGCCTTTTAAAGAGTTTGTTTAAAAGAAGAAGAAAAGGGAAAAAAGAAGACTGCCTACAGGCTTCTATTCTGGGAAGAGACATGACCCATTTTCTTTTAGTTATGCCATGTTTTATGATTTATGTGTGTACAATTTTGTAACAAGAAAAAAAAACCGGAGGGCTGTCCGATGAAAAAGGGAGCCTGTTTGTTTTCTCCTGCTCCAGAGGTTAGGAGCTGAACCAATGGGTTCCAAAGAAAAGAAAGGAGGTTCTGATGAAACATGAGGAATAACATTCTGACACTAAGAACTGTTTGACAGTGGATGGAATGATGCACTCTTCTTGCTTGGAAGTTTTTAAGCAGAGGTTGGATTGCAATATCAGGAATTATTTGGTTGTGATTCTTGCATTGCAGCGGGTTGGACTAGATGACCCTTGGAGGCCCCTCCAACTCTGCAGTTCTATGAATCTATGACTCATGATGAAAGTAGCTTGGAAAAGAATGAACGGAATAAGAAAACAGTGTGAAAAATGATTGAGTAAAGAGATGAATCCTGAAATGAGGGTGAGAATGGGTAAGCTTAATGAGCAGCTAAGGAAAATGTATCTAAGCAAGATAGACGTGGCAGAGAAATAAGATTAGAGGCAGACAAGCAGAGAAACTGTGGTGGTAGAGAGTGTAAAAGAATAGAAACCTGGCAGTGGCAGGCGATGAACTTGAGGGCAAATGTGTATCCTGAAGTCAAGCAGATAGAGCCAAGCTGGCCGGCTAAACGTCAGGGATAATAATAATAATAATAATAATAATAATAATAATAATTTATTTGTACCCTGCCCATCTGGCTGGGTCTCCCCAGCCACTCTGGGCAGCTTCCAACAAAGATTAAAAATACATTAAAATGTGACACATTAAAAACTTCTCTGAACAGGGCTGCCTTCAGATGTCTTCTAAATGTCAGGTAGTTATTTATCTCTTTGACATCTGGTGGGAGGGTGATCCACAGGGCGGGCGCCACTACCGAGAAGGCCGTCTGGCTGGTTCCCTGTAGCTTTGCTTCTTGCAGTGAGGGAACCACCAGAAAGCCCTCGGCGCTGGACCTCAGTGTCCGGGTAGAACGATGGGGGTGGAGACGCTCCTTCAGGTATACTGGGCCAAGGCATGTGCCTGGATTGAAGTAAAAAGAAACATATTCAGGTCTTTAGCGCAACCACTGCTACTTGATTGGTCCTCCAGTGTCATCTGACTCCCCAGAATGGGAGAATGACAGGCTATGTTATTCATTTCTGAACTAAATTGCCTGCTCTTCTTTCCCCCGGCTAGCACTCCAACAGAAGAGAGAGGAGGGAGCCAGCACCTGGTTCATGGGTACTAGTTTCAGGCTTCTGGCAACTAGAAAGCAATGAGAATTTTTCACCTCTCACCTTTTTGGGGGGGATGCTTCTTTAAAGGACCCCATCCACTTATCTCTGTTCCCCCAAACTTCTCACTCTGTGAACAGGATGGGAATGTGTCTCAACAATTCAACTCCTTTTCAACTCTCCTGATTCTCTCAGTTTTCCTCACCAAGCCCACAGTTCCCCCCCCCCCCAGCATTTCTGCTTTATCTCAACACGCTGAGAGAAGAGGCATGGCCACCAGAAAGACCTGCTTCATTGCTGCAGCTTCCTGCACAGACTTCCTCCTCATACCTATATGCATTTATCTCCTTCTGCATGGTTAAAATCATGCTTTCCCAGGAGCATGCAGATGAATGCATAAAGACATGTGGACGCCTTAAGCTGAACAAGCAAAGAAGCATGGAAGAGGCAACCCTATCCCCCAGCCAGTGTAGTGTGTGAACTGTCTATGGGCCCTTCCAGACGGGTGATTTTTTTACAGGTTTGTTCTACAACATGTCATTGACATAGTAATAGTGCATTAGTCACTGATTTATACTGGATTGTCCACACATATAATAATAATAATAATAATAATTTATTATTTATACCCCGCCCATCTGGCTGGGTTTCCCCAGCCACTCTGGGCGGCTTCCAAAAGAATATTAAAATACTATGATACATCAAACATTAAAAGCTTCCCTAAACAGGGCTGCCTTCAGATGTCTTCTAAAAGTCTGGTAGTTGTTGTTCTCTTTGACATCTGGTGGGAGGGCGTTCCACAGGGAGGGCGCCACTACCGAGAAGGCCCTCTGCCTGGTTCCCTGTAACTTGGCTTCTCGCAGTGAGGGAACTGCCAGAAGGCCCTCGGTGCTGGAACTCAGTGTCCGGGTAGAACGATGGAGGTGGAGACGCTCCTTCAGGTATACTGGACCGAGGCCGTTTAGGGCTTTAAAGGTCAGCACCAACACTTTGAATTGTGCTCGGAAACGTACTGGGAGCCAATGTAGGTCTTTCAAGACCGGTGTTATATGGTCTCGGCGGCTGTTCCCAGTCACCAGTCTGGCTGCTGCATTCTGGATTAGTTGTAGTTTCCGGGTCACCTTCAAAGGTAGCCCCACGTAGAGCGCATTGCAGTAGTCCAAGCGGGAGATAACCAGAGCATGCACCACTCTGGCGAGGCAGTCCGCGGGCAGATAGGGTCTCAACCTACGTACCAGATGGAGCTGGTACACAGCTGCCCTGGACACGGATTTAACCTGTGCCTCCATGGACAGCTGTGAGTCCAAAATGACTCCCAGGCTGCGCACCTGGTCCTTCAGGGGCACGGTTACCCCATTCAGGACCAGGGAATCCCCCACACCTGCCCGCCTCCTGTCCCCCAGAAACAATACTTCTGTCTTGTCAGGATTCAACCTCAATCTGTTTGCCGCCATCCATCCTCCAACCGCCTCCAGACACTCACATAATTCCACTTACTTAGTTATTCTGCGAGGCTTCACCAATACTGCTCCATCATTGCCATTTCATAGAATCATGAAGAGTTGGAAGAGACCACAAGGGCCATCGAGTCCAACCCCCTGCCAAGCAGGAAACACCATCAGAGCACTCCTGACATATGGTTGTCAAGCCTCTGCTTAAAGACCTCCTAAGAAGGAGACTCCACCACGCTCCTTGGCAGCAAATTCCACTGTCGAACAGCTCTTACTGTCAGGAAGTTCTTCCTAATGTTTAGGTGGAATATTCTTTCTTGTAGTTTGGATCCATTGCTCCGTGTCCGCTTCTCTGGAGCAGCAGAAAACAACCTTTCTCCCTCCTCTATGTGACATCCTTTTATATATTTGAACATGGCTATCATATCACCCCTTAACCTCCTCTTTGGAGCAGCACACTTGTGCTATAGCGCAACAAGAGCAGGACAACAACAACAACAACTGGATGTTTGTGGTAGGAGAGGTTACAGGATTTCAGCAGGAAATTACAGGACTGGAAACATAGCAGCATGTCTACCCAAAGACCTTTGAAGCTGCAGAACGTATTGAAAGGGGGATCTTGTATAACACCCCCCCCCCATACCACCATGAGCACAAATAATCACAAAAGCACAACAGGAAAGGACATGAATAGGGAAATTCAGTGGGCTCCTTGGGGACGGTGGACTAGAAATTAAATTAATAATGTAATCAAGAATTATTACAGTACCCATCATTGCAATGGGCAGATATGAAACATCAGTAAAGTTTGTTTCAAGCCTGTAGGATTTCCAGTTTATTAAGTAACAGTGTAAGAGTAACAGAACATTTTCCCCTCTGCAACTTCGAAACAGTCTCTGTTTCTGTAGGTAGTTTATTCAGTGCATAAAGCAAATACTGTATTCTGGGGCACAGTCGGAGAGAAACCTCTCTGACCTCAGCTTCAGCAGTGCCCTTGGGTCCTGTGGCTGACTTCGCTGACATGTTGCCTGCCCCGTCGGCTCATTTCGCTTCCGCTCCGTTTGTCTTAGACCTACCAACTCTTCCCTGACCTTCTTGGCTACGTTCCCCATTCCCTCCAGCTTTCAAATCTACCTATATTATTCCCCAGTGTCATTTATCCTCTCCATTTTCTGAGTCAGCCTTCCGACCCATGCTCATTCACATATTCCAAATGGGTCACAGACTGTTGACTCAGCATTGCTGCTCACGTCTGGTGCCAGATTCTTTGGGTTTTGTTTCTTTATGTCTTGGCTGAGGACTTATTGGGTGCAGTGCCATGAATCAGACCAGGGCAACGGGAAGTTTTGAGCTCTGAAAACAGGTAACGCAAAATTAGGACAATACAACTGACTGAGCAACTGGAGCAATAGCCTGTAGCTTTCGTTATTTCCTGCTGTGTTTCATGAGTTAGTGCAGGCATTGCCACACCAGAGATATACCGTGCTTGCTAATTCATATGGCATCTGTTGTACAAGCAACTGACTGAGACTGCAACATAAATTTAGGTGAAATTCCAGGCATTAAAGAGGCTTGATTCTGTTGGCTTTGGCATTACTGTGTGCTAAATTTTAGAAATGGCTCTGCTTTGTACCCTCCCAATCCTGCAGTTGCAGTTGGTATCTTCCTGTCTTGAGAGACAATGGAAAAGTATTTCTTTGGGGGTAAAGTCAATTCTCATTGGAGAGTTACAATGCCTGCTGTGGCTGTGGAGACTGATACTAGAGAGACATGTTTTATTGCAGGTGGGGCACATGAAGGTCTCTGGTTTTGCTGTTACAGGTGCACTTATCTCTGTGTTCCTCCCAATGATCATTCCTTCTCCGGTCACTGCTATGAATGCACAACCTGACTGTCTGTCTCCAGACACTGCAATCGTCTGCAAGAGATTCCCATATGACACATTTAATGTCGCCAGCATTCATTTCACATTTGCAGATATCTTTGTCATGTAGAGTTGGTCTGCCTACAGGCCTAGTGCCTGAAGTCCGATCCCCTGAGAGCACATCCATAGAGATCCTGCCATCTTCCATTCTGTGTACATGATCAAGCCAGCGTAGATGCTGCTGAGACAGAAGTGTGAACATGCTGGGAATGTGGCGTTGGGAGAGCACATCTTTTTTTGAGACTCTGTCCTCTTTCCTGGCAATTCAGGCCTGGTTGGCAGAGCTTAGGAAGTGGTGGTTTCTCTGTCGTGGACTCTTCTAGAACAGGCAGAGTTCTAGAGCTCTGAGTCATATAATTTGTCCCCCCTCCCGCCGCAAAATATAGAAAGCTCAAATCAGTGGTAAAACCCACAGTGTAAGTTTGTGTAAATTCCCAAATTTCTAAACATGAGTCTTCCTCAAACACAGCAGCAGTAGCTAATTACTAACGGATATGTATATACCCTCCGACATTCCTCATATGGAAATAGGGACATTTCTCATTCCTCCCCCAAATGACCCTCCTTGATCCCCTTCTCCGCCCCCCACAGAGCATTTCCTGTCAGAAGAAGGGTGAGTGTCGCCAGCACACATGCCCCCTGCCATCCTGAGAAAACCCCTTAATATTGATTTGATTTTGTATTATTCTTTGGCAGATTGACAAAAAGAAACACACACCAATAAATAAATTTTAGAAAGGGACAAGATTAGATGCAGGCACACAAAGCACTTTAAAAAAAATCAAGAACCCTTGAATTTCACTCCACTTCACTCCCCCTTTCTTCCCACTCAAGGCGGCCCTGTCCTCTGCCTGCCCCTCAGGGACAGCACATCGCAAGGTGCAGGGCCTCAGAAGCAGCAGCAGAAACCTCTACTCCTCCTCGTCCTCCTCCTCCCTTCTCCAGCAGCTGCCACAAGTTGCCCAAGGGAGGAGGCTGGCAGCGGCAGCCATGCAGAGGCAACGGGATGCTCTCTTGCAGCTGCAGCAGCTGCCATTACCGTTGTTTACGACAATCGCTGGCTCATCCTCCTTCGTGAGCTCAGCACTGGCAGGGAAAATAGCGACATTCCTGGTTGAAATTGGTAGTCAGTGTGGCTTTTGTAATTCTGGGACTGTCCCTGGAAAATTGGGACACTTTGAAGGGTATGTATAAAGAAGATAAAGGATTAAAGAACATCTTTCCAAAAAATATATAGCAGATTTTCTTAAATTCCCATCATGGAATCCAAGATGGCATGACTGTAGTTTCCAACTACACAAAAAGTTTATGGTTAATTTTGTTTGTTTGTTTTCTTGCCCTTTTTTTGACTGCATGCTGCTCATGGTAGCAAACGACAATTAAAACCAACCATAAAGTACCATTTTTGTTTTGTTTTTTTAAATCAACATAATAAAAGCAGAGACGAGTTGCAGTAGCCAATACAGAGGCTCATTAGATGTACCGTAATTTTCGCTCCATAACACCCAGTTTTTTCCTCCTAGAAAGTAAGGGGAAATGTCTGTGCGTGTTATGGAGTGAATGCCTACGGATGGCGGGGGAATCTGCTGCAGTCGTGAGCAGTCCATGGGTTGCTTTGAAACAGCAAAGCGGGTGTAAGCGGCTCCTGTCAGCGAGCCCAGCCGGGGAGGAGGGAGAGAAGCAGAGCGGGAGAGGAGAGGAGCCGCTTACACGAGTGTAAGTGGCTCCTGTCCGGTTGGCTGCTTTAATTTTTTTTAAAAAAATAATATTTATTAATAATTTCAGAATTACAAAAAAGAAAAAAATATAAAGAACAACACTGCAATACATAAAAAGAAGAAAAAACGCAAAACATAAAAACCAATACAACAATACAGCAAAAAAGAAAGTAAAAAAAGGGGGGGGGAAGGGGAGAAAAACACAAATCCCACATTACATATCTTCAACTTCCATTTGCTTGTTTCATTGACCTCCTCACACCTCCCTTTTTGTATTCTAGTTTAGTTAGTTATTTCAGCAAATTCTTTCCATCTTTCTCCATTTTTGTTAAATAATTTATCTTTGCAATTTAACCTGTTAATTAACTCGACAGATCCTTTCCATCTTTCCCCATATTCTGTTATTCAAATTACCCTAATTTATTTAACCTTATCTTACCATAAAATACCTTAAAGCTTAAAACTTAATACTCAGTTATACATAACTCCTGATGTCATTTCTGCTAGAGTCATATAGTTTCATTCCCACATTTTCCCTAATATTCATTAATTTTAGGCTAATTCCCTAAATAAAAAATTTTCTTTATAAATTTTCTTCCAATCTTCATCCAACGTCTCTTCTTCCTGGTCTCGGGTCGTGTCAGTCCTTACTGTCCATTCCATCTAGTCCATCAATCTGGAAGTCTTATGTCCGAGGCCCTTAAGTCTCTTCCATATCCCTTCTGCAGATCTTCTTCTTCTTTTTCTTTCTTTTTTTTTAAATGATATTTATTGAAAAAAGAATTTTTTTTTAAAATTACAAAGAAAAAAGACAAAACAAAAAAATAAAAATAAAAAAGAAAACCATCATTTTCAAATTCTCCACTTTCATTACCTTCTTTCTATGACCTCCTCCTCCTCCCTTTTCTTGTATCTTGATTAATAGTTGTCACAGCAAATCCTTTCCATAATTCATAGTATTCTGTCATTACATTACCTTACTCTATTTTCATCTTATCTTATAAAACCTTAAAGCTTAAGACTTAAATCTTATTTTTACCAACTTCTCATAACCATTACCTTTTTAGCTAATTCTTTAAACATTTTTACAAGAGCCAAGTAAATTCATTTCAACATTTTTCTAACATTCATCAATTTTATAAAACATTCCTAATGATAGAAAAAAGAAATAAGAACAATCAAATCTTCTTCCAGCGTCCCTTCCTCCTGGTCCCTGGTTTGTCTGTCCTTTTTATCCCATTAGTCTGGCACATTAACCTGGTGATCTTATATCCGAGGCCTTCAAGTCTCTTCCATGTCCCTTCCGCAGCTCTTCTTCATATTTTCCTTTCACTCGTGGGAACTCCAGCTTGGTAGTGTTTTTGACCCTTTTCAACAAATCAGCCCCTTTCCCATAGTCCAGACTAGACTCCATGTGGTATTTTAAGACATGTTTCAAATTCCCTCCAAAATTGGGAGCCCCCACAGCTCCAAACATCTGACGGCCCATTGCCAGACTCGGAAAGTCCAAACATCTCTGCGTGGGGGGGGGGGGTCAGTCCAATCCCCCATTTCCAAATCAATCCAAACTTTATCTTTCCAAATCTGGTTTTTTCCAAGTTCATTTGTCAAATCCAAAGGCTCATTTTCCTGCAGGGCCAAAAGTTCCTCTCTTTCTGGCGCCCAAGATTCAGCAACATCCTCTTCTCTCAACTGTTCTGTCATGGCACACTCCTGTTTAAGTTCCTGGGTGGGCTCCATATAGTTTCCCACTACCTGTTCAAATGTTCTAGCCGCATTAGTCATCAAATCCGTCTTCTGACTTAACTGATCCAATAGGGCATTTATTTTACAGAAAGCACCCAACAGTGCTTCTGAAAACATTGTCCTGCAAGGTCACAAGTCCTTTCCCACGGTTGTAATCTGTGGCAGCTGCAAGCTCCCTAGAATTAGTTACAGTTTCACAGTCCCCCTCTAGGGGGAAAACTTCTGGTTGTTCTTTCTTTTAAGGACAATAGCAACAAAGTTTCTTTTTTAAAGATATTTTGTCAATATTTGTTCCTTTAAAATGCGAAAGGAAACAGTGGAATCACAATGTTACTCTTCTTTTAACTGTCTGTCAAAAACATTTGTCTCTGGTCAATGAGCTTCAAACGTCAATTCTGACACTTCGCTCCAGGATCAGGACGGTGGAAAGTTACTTTACTTTAAACTCACTTCTGCAGGTTTAAACAGTCCAAAAAAGATCCCCCTTCTTCTCCTGCTACCGAAGGGGGGTTCAACGATTTTAAATGGTGAAAACCAATCCTTTGAAAGTAATTTTCTAAGCTCTAGTTTACGTTGTCTTTGCTTTCTTCTGACTACAAGGAAACGGAAGGCTGACTTCCTGTTTAAACCTTCCCATTTCAGTACCAAATTAAGGTAAATTTTTAAGTGCAATTCCTTTCTAATCGCCAGTTCTTATTTGAAGTCCAATTGTTCGATGTTTAAGTACTCACGGGTGATTATTTTAGATGCCAAATTGTCCCAGGAAAAAGGCAGCGCTCTCCGGCAACGGCTATGCGGCTTCGCTCCACGGAAAAAGCAATTGACTCACAGCACCGCGCCACTTCCCCCTCTTCGCTTCGGAGCCCGTTAGTGGGTTCCTTTGCGGGTTGGGGGGGCGCTAAGGGTGCCCGCCGAGTCCCACGGTCACAGGCTTCATCCGCCTGTGATTTCTAAAAGGGTCCCCGCTTTGCCGAGCGGAAAAGACCCGTTTCGCGCGGAGCTGGTCCCTCCGGTTCAGAGGGAGTCCGCCATTGCCGATGGCGCCACCCCGGAAGTCCCTTCTTCTTGTTGTTTATACTTGCCCTTTTCCTTGTCTTTTGTTGGTCTCTTTCTTAATTTCTTTCCTTTCTCATTGAGAAGTAGGTCTCTGGGGGATTCCAACCCAAAATTGTCTCCATCTCCCTTCATCAAACCCGCCCATTCCCCACAGTCCCACTCCCCACAGTCATCAATGTAATCCAAAAAGTATTTAAAAGCATATTTCAAGGTCTCTCCAAAGTTAAGAACCTCCTCAGCTCCAGACTCCCCCTGGCCCGCTCCAACTTCAGTCTTCAATGACAGCGGCTGAAGCTCCTGTAGGGCCTCGGGTCTCTCCATTTGTATTATTTGAGGTGCAACCGCATCCTCCTCCATTATCTTCTGCACTTGCCCAGTCAGTACAGGTTCATGAGTTGGTCCCCGAATGGTTTCTGTATCAATGTTCCCTGTTTGTCCACAGTTATTGACCACAACAGTCATCAAGTCCATTTTCTCATTCATCAAATCCATCTTCTCGTGCATCTGTTCCAGCAAGGCACTTGTCTTGCATAAAGCAAGCACCCAAACTTCCTCCCAGCTCATCTTTAGTCAAGGTCAGAAAAGACTGGTCCCACGATCTTAATCTCACAGCTGTTGAGTCCTCAAGTAGACTGCAGCAACAATTTAACAAGCTCCCTCTAGAGGAGACAATTTCTATTTGTATCCATTTGTTTTTTAATGATATTTATTAAAATTTCAAAAGAAAAAGATTACATTAATAAGAAAAATAACAATAAAAAAGGAAAAATACAAAGTACAAAAAAGAAAAAACAGTTAAAAACAATTCCATCTTTTCGTCACTTCTCTTACATTTACTTGTTTCCCGGACCTCCTCATACCTCCCTCTTTTGTATTCCAATTCAATTTGTTAGTCCAGCAATTCCTTTCCCTCCTTTTTAATCCTGATCTTTAATCTTGATATATTATAACATTAAATTTTTACGTATTAAAAACCAATTTTTCCATATTCTTTTATACCATTACAGCTAGAAACCACTTAACTTCAATCTTTTTTTTTTTTAAGGCAAGTCCAACTAAGGAAAATTACTTTCATTTTTCAGATATTTTTCAGATATTTTGTTTCTTTAGAATGCAAAAGGCAACATTGGAATCAGTTTATTTCTCTTCTTTAGCTATCTGTCAAAGTATTCCATTCACAGTCAATGAACCTCTCCAACTATTTCTGTCTCTGACACCCCGTTCCCAGGTTAGAGACGGCGGAAACTTATCCTTCTTCATTCCCTCTCCTGCAGGGGTTAAACAAAGCCCCCCCCCCCTTTTCTCCTGCTTCCAAGGGGGTTTCAGTAATTATAAATGAAGGAAATTTAGACTTTTTTAACGGCTTTCCAGGCTTTAGCTTACAAGGTTTTTGCTTTAGTCTGTATACAAAAAGCGGAAGGCGGACTTCCTGTTTTGAACCTTCCCGCTTCGATGCCAAATTAAGATATTTCTTGATCCAATTTTCCGTTTCTACTCACGGGTACTTGTTTTAAATCCAATTGTCCACAGGAAAAAGTCAGCGCTCTCCGGCAATGGCTGTGCGGCTTCACTCCGTGAAAGTAGCAATCAGTTCGCAGCACCACGCCGCTCACCCCACTTCGCTCCGGCGCCCCAAAATGGGGTTCCCGGTGAGTAGGGGGGGCACTCCTGGTGTCCTGCCGAACCCCACGTTCCCAGGCTTCCTCCGCCTGGGATTTCTAGCGGGTCCCCACCTTTGCCGCGGCGGGAAGACCCAATTTCCACGGAGCTCGTTCCTCCGGTCAGAGGAACTCCGCCATTCACCGATTGCGCTGACCCGGAAGTCCGGTCGGCTGCTTTAAAACAACCCTGTGCTCTCTGTCCCTGCCTGCAGTTTTTTGCTGTCCAATTTTGGATTAGCCACTGTAGGGGCTGTGTGTGTGTGTGCTTGAGCTATCGTTCTCCTCCTCCTGCTTCCCGTTCACTCTCCCAGCGCCCCTGCGACTTTAGGATTGATACTCAGTGTGTCTGTGTGTGAGAGAGAGATCGTTCTCCTCCTCCTGCTTCCCGTTCACTCTCCCAGCGCCCCTGCGACTTTAGGATTGATACTCAGTGTGTCTGTGTGTGAGAGAGAGATCGTTCTCCTTCTCTTGCTTCCCGTTCACTCTCCCAGCGCCCCAGCGCTCTCCCAGCGCCCCTGCGACTTTAGGATTGATACTCTGTGTGTCTCTGTGTGTGTGAGGGATCGTTCTCCTTCTCTTGCTTCCCGTTCACTCTCCCAGCACCCCTGCGCTCTCCCAGTGCCCCTGCGACTTTAGGATTGATACTCTGTGTGTGTGTGAGGGATCGTTCTCCTTCTCTTGCTTCCCGTTCACTCCCCCAGCGCCCCTGCGACTTCCAGCGCCCCTGCGACTTTAGGGCCGGTTCTCTGCATGTGTGTGTGTTTTGACCTCACTGCGCTTGTTGGGGGAGAGTGTTGGTCGCAATTTTTCTTGATTTGTCTCAGAGTGGTTACTATCGTGGTTTCCTTTGTTTGTCTTAGCGCGTTGCTTTTAATTATCTTTAAGTGTGAGTGTGAGCATTTCGGCAGCTGCCGAGCCAGGGAGGAGGTAGAGAAGCAGAGCGTGCTTGTTTTAAAGGAGCAAAGCGGGAGAGGAGAGGAGCCTCTCCTGCATTATTAGCAGCATCCTTCTCCACACACCCCACGTGTGCTCCTTGTCCCTTGAGTGCTTTTCCTTCCCTCCCCACTTAAAACGTGGTTACAAAGCACGGATCCACATGGATCCTCAGGATTTTTGCATTGGGTCACCCCAAATTCACCATCAGATCACATAGCATGTCCATGGCTACAGCCTGCACCAAAACACACACACGCACCCACTGTTTCATGGGGCCGCAATGGCGCAAAAACGTGGTTACAAAGCATGGATCCACATGCATCCTCAGGATTTTTGCATTGGGCTACCCCAAACTCACTATCAGATCACATGTCTGTGGCCACAGCATGAACCACAAAAATCATACATCCACTGTTTCGTTTAGAATTTTTTTTTCTTCTATTCCTCCTCTAAAAACTATGTGCGTGTTATGGTCAGGTGCGTGTTATAGAGCGAAAAATATGGTATATCTGATAAAACAAATGCCTGTTTAAACAGGAAGGTTGTATTTTTTGTAAGGTTATGGTTTTGGGGTGGCAAAACACCAGAAAAGAGATGTGAGGTTTTGCAGTTTGTGAATGTCCTTTCTGGATTTCTTTTGGAAAAGTCGCATAGAATTCAGGTAGATGCCACCAGCATGACTGCACCACAGCAATGGTTTATACCAGGCTTCCTCAACCTCAGCCCTCCAGATGTTTTTGGCCTACAACTCCCATGATCCCTAGCTAGCAGGACCAGTGGTCAGGGATTATGGGATTTGTAGTCTCAAGACATCCGGAGGGCCGAGGTTGAGGAAGCCTGGTTTATACTGTAGTTTGCAACCATAACTCATATTTACAAAGAATTAGGTTAACCTCAGTCTGCATTTGGGAACAAGTTTTATTGACCTAAAGGAAGGCCTTTTTCTTCATCATCATCCATTATGGTGTTTTTTATTTTTGTTTTAACAAGAGAGAGTCTAAAGAGGCACATCTCCTTCAAGCAGGACAAGTTATAATTTGGTTGAAAAGAAAAGAGCAAAGAATTAAATGGACTTGATATCGAAATACATGAATGTGCAGAATGACTGAATAATAGAGACACTGAAGGCTCGGGAATTCTAGTGCTACAGCTCAGGAGATTCATTTATAATGTCATCCAGCATTTCACATTCAATTTGAATGTAACAAAAACTATGTTAGCAGAAGCTCTATTGTTTACTAACCCCAGTGAATACAGGAGAGAGAGAGAAAGCCGAAAGTAATTCCCAATGACAGATTAACTGGCTACAGTGCTAAGTCTGGCTTCTATATTCACTTCTCATCTGCTTTCCAGGCTGCAAAAAAAGTATGTGGGTCTATTTATTTTAGAAAAGCAAATCTGCTGCCGTTAATTGTGATTGGCAGATCCTAAGCAAGGCAATATGGGACATTTTAAATATTGTCACGTTCACTTAGGAAGGCTCTCTTGTTAGCTGATTTAAAACACGACAAGGTAGTCATTCGTGTTATCAAAAAAAAAAAAAGGACAGGCACAGCAACTTCTGTGTCCTGCATTGAAAGGAACAAAGCAGCGCGACCCGGAGGCTACTGGTTCTTTGCTGCCTTTGAATTCTTTGTTTTGGGCCGCCAAACATGTCCTAGCCTTGCATCATCCTTATTTTGTATTGACTAAAGGTTCAGAACTGCACGCAGGCTTATTTCTTCCAGCCCTGGCAAAGATGAAAGTAGAAAATAGCGCTTTTGGAATAAAAATATACATGTTAGGATTTAGCAAACAGGGCATGCTGTTTAGATTGGAACAGGGAAGATGTTATTTTCACCTGCTACTTTTTATATTTTGCTCCATCCCATGTGCTGATCATTACACAGCAGCTGTTGAGTTCATGTGTGGGTTTTTTAGAACTAGGATTTTTTTTGGACCTTTAAGACGCTGTTTATGTTTGTGCTTTTGGAGAGAAGCTCTCAGAGTTGGCCATGCTTCAGTCTGATTCAAAGGTGAAGTAGGCAGGGCCAAAGTAATATGGCTTACAGGAAGAAGCTGAGCAAAATGTTATGTCAATTGCTGGCTGGATCTTATTTATAGCATCTTCAAGTTTCCTTTCCAGCAATACACAAAACTTGAATTAGAACAGCTACATCCAAATATAAACAAGGGAGACTTGATTAACAGGAAAATACTGTCAAAGCATCCAGGGAACGATTTTCATCATTAGTAGAAGAACTTTAATTATGGTAGCAGGACAGCAAAGTGCATGTTGAATGAATTCACAAGGCAGTTCCATCTGGCTTTCTACTGTAAGATCTGTTTAAAAATGCAATTGCCAAACGAAGAGAAAACTAGAAAATCCACAGCATTCATAATGGATGTTGTGATAGAGGTGTAGCTCAGGCCGAGGGGCTAAATATGACCCTCCAAGGCCCTCCCCACAGGACTCTCCAGACTCCCTCCCCAGCCACATACCCCATTGGCTCTGCCTGGCTAGAATTTGTCCTTGAACTCAGATCATACTTCTGGCTTCCATGAATGAAGAATAGAAAAGAGGTTGAGTGTGTAGAAACCAGCCTACCGTAGAAAGTTAAAATTTGCATTTGTTGCTCCAGCCACTTTTGTCTCTGGCTTCACCCACCTTTGGGATGTGGCCCTCAGAAGGTTGCATAGTAGATAATATGGCCCTTGGAGTGAAAAAAATTCCCCACTCCTGGTTCAAAACAAGCAAACTTCTCTGTGACTAACAGCTGCTCCCTTCACATTTTGAAAAGTAAAGGTCAGCCCCAGAGATCATAGTAGTGGCCTTATAAGATGGACTTTTCTGTACATCTCACTCCTAAATTGTCACTTTTGAAACAGGATTAAAAAAGAAGCCTGCCTTCCATTGATGTGTGGACCCTGCATTCTTATCTTTTTTTAAAGGCTTTGCCCTTCCAGAAAGAGTGACTGTGTGTTTAATCCATAACCATGTAACTGCAATGAATTTTCTTCCTTCATAGATATTACCTGTCACTAGGACTGTACTTAGACATGAGTGAGGAGGGGCAGAGCAAAAATGGTGTGTGTGTGTGTGTGTGTGTGTGTGCGCGCAATTGTGTGTGTGGTTATGCGTGTTTCAGATTAGGCATATGCATGAAATTTGTGTTTTTTGACACTGCTTACAAAATACAACAGAATTCACTATTTTGTGCCTTTGCTGGAGTGAGTATACATTAATCGAGATTCAGAGAGCATTCACAGCATCACAGTGTCCTGGACCATCCTTTCCTGAAATTTACATATTTGGGGGGGGGGGAATTCAAAAACTTTCTTCATAATTGTAAATCCTGCCTTGTTAGCTTCATATTTTCATGATTATGGTAATTAGGAGTTACTGGTCTCTTGTCCCCTGCTCCCTTCCTTCTGTTAAACTGAGTGCCTTAGATTTTCTAGAGGGAAGCTGGGGGTGTTCTTTGTCTGGCAGGACAGAGTGTAATCCTAAACAATGGCTCAGTTATTAGCTCAGCTTAACAAACAATGGAGCCTAAGTACAAGTCTGTTGTCTCTGGCAATTGACATATTTTCTCAGTTGAGCGCTGGATATTTTCTCCTCAGCATCAGCATGAATATCATCTGAAAGCTGTGCAGGAAAGCAAAGTTAGTACCAAAATATTGTAAGCATCACAAAGTATTGTGAAACGCTAACAAGGAGCAAGCAATGTAAAATTTGATTCACACGGGTGATCGATCCATGTGGTGAACGTTCCTCTTCAGCCAGGCCTTTGGCTGATTGACATCTGATGCTGCCCTTTTGTGTCGTGGGAGGGGGGATTATTGGTTTGTTTTTGTTCTTATTTTTTATTAGGTGGTTTGTGTTTCTTATATTGTAATTCCATGGTGTGAACTGTCCTGAGATCTATGGATGAAGGGTTATACAAATTTCAGCAGCAGCAGCAGCAACAACAACAACAACAAAGAAAGGGGTGTTTCTGTGCACATACATTGTGCACATTCACACTGTAGCACATACAACACATGTATCATACAACACATGTATCATACATCTGAAATCAGATTACCATAAATAAAATTACATAAACCAAAATGCGGTACATATTAGTTAAAGGTAAAGGGACCCCTGAGCATTAGGTCCAGTCGTGACCGACTCTGGCATTGCGGCGCTCATCTCGCTTTATAGGCCGAGGGAGCCAGCGTTTCTCCGCAGACAGCTTCTGGGTCATGTGGCCAGCATGACTAAGCCGCTTCTGGCGAACCAGAGCAGCGCACGGAAATGCCGTTTACCTTCCCGCTGGAGCGGTCCCTATTTATCTACTTGCACTTTGACGTGCTTTCGAACTGCTAGGTTGGCAGGAGCTGGGACCAAAC
The DNA here is from genome assembly GCF_964106645.2 of Podarcis pityusensis. Lineage (NCBI taxonomy): Eukaryota > Metazoa > Chordata > Lepidosauria > Squamata > Lacertidae > Podarcis > Podarcis pityusensis. The sequence goes on along the minus strand of NC_138034.1, from coordinate 59,771,731 downwards.
AACGGGAGCTCACCCCGTCGCGGGGATTCGAACCGCCAACCTTCTGATTGGCAAGTCCTAGGCTCTGTGGTTTAACCCACAGCGCCACCCGTGCCCCACCATATTATGTATATGTAATTATTATGTATATAATTATATTATATTATAATATAATTATATTATATTATATTATATTATATTATATTATATTATATTATGTATATAATATGTAACATATTAGTTACATGGCCAGAATTCATGTTATGAAACACACATCAAAGTTTTCAAAAACAATTACAAAATCTAATGCAGGCAAAGGGCACAGGGGTGAGAGAGCATCAACGTTTTGAAAGAGAAAGAGCTGTGAAGCAGGATGGGCTCAATAATTCATGAAAAATGAACGAAGTGAAATGGCATTTCAAATTGCATCCCTACTTCAAACATATGTTCTTTACTAAAATTGCGACCTGAGAAAAAGAGAACATTCAGGTGGTTATCCAATTTAACTAATATGAAACATTTAGAAAACCAAGAATCCAGAAATTTACCACTGAGGAAATCAGGAACATCTAAAACCATAAGGACAAAGGGCAGTGCTAACGAGGATTAGACAAAGAACCCCCTCGTCCAGCCATCATAGGAACCAACCAGTTGACTCTGGGAAGCACAAGAGTAGAACGTGAAGTCAATAGCCATCTCTTACTGGTCACATCCCCATTTTGTAGTTTGTTAAAGGTGCTGGGAATTGCAGCTCTGTGAGTGGTAAACTACTTCCTAGGATTCTCTGGAGAGAACCAGGTTGGTGAACGCTAATTTAAGCTATAAAGCCCCAGACACTTTAGCCTTTCTTCACAGTAAAGATCCTTTTATCCTTTGATCGTTTTGTACCACTTTACCAGCTCTATTACATCATTTTGGGCCTGGGGAGAACAGCAATGTCTTTTGAGTAGGAACAGTGATTTCTTATATTTTTCTCTCTCCTTAGCCAGAGAAAGGCTTCTTGTTGAGCTCAAGGTATATTACAATGTACTGTGTTGATATGAAATGGCAAGACGGAAGCCCTTCCATGCCCTTGGGATTGGGAGTCTAGTATTACAGTTAATTAGTGGTGAATCAGGTATTCATAATGTAGAGCCTTTCCGCCAGGCACGCAAATGCATGACACCCATCTCTATCACCAGGACTATTTAATTACCACATTGATTTGCCATAGATAACAGGGCATGACCAAGGGTCGCAGACAAATCTGGATAGATTGCGACAAAATTCCATTATTACTTTGGGGCTAATCTTCAAGTTGTCTATACGTATTGCTCTTGACCCCCAGGTACAGAGAAAATAAGTATTTGAGGACAAAGCCTCAACAAACACTTCTGTGAAAATAGCTCATCTCAGACTGTAATGTGACTTGAAACCTGGTCTCATTCTTCACTGTGCTGCAGAACACAATGTTGGACGTGAGGCTGCCAGCTGAAGGGTCTGGCAGCTCAGTTGCTGTTGTCCTCTCTAGCTCTACCCTAAATACTGGCAAAGGAAAAGCTAAAAGCCCCCTAATGCATTCCCTAATGGAGTTGAAGCTTTCAGAGAGTGGGGAGTTGGCAAAAAGGGATGGAAAGGAGATGGAAACACCCATGAGAGCACATCAGAGGGTGTCTGTACTTTCAGTACTACTGGTACTGAAGACCCCCCCAGTAAAAAGAAGTCAGTCATATCAGAAATCTTTCCTTCACCTACAAAGCTCGTTGCAGGTGACTAGGCATATTCTATGGCAGGGGTAGCCAATGTGGTACCCTTCAGATGTTGTAAACTGCAGTTGTCATCATGGAGGAATAAGCTAGACCTAAATGGCATAGAGGGACACGGGTGGCGCTGTGGGTTAAACCACAGAGCCTAGGGTTTGCTGATCAGAAGGTTGGCGGTTTGAATCCCCGCGATGGGGTGAGTTCCCGTTGCTCAGTCCCTGCTCCTGCCAACCTAGCAGTTCAAAAGCATGTCAAAGTGCAAGTAGATAAATAGGTACCACTCCGGCGGGAAGGTAAACAGCGTTTCCGTGTGCTGCTCTGGTTCACCAGAAGCGGTTTAGTCATGCTGGCCACATGACCTGGAAGCTGTACGCCGGCTCCCTCGTCCACTAAAGCGAGATGAGCGCCGCAACCCCAGAGTCGGCCACGACTGGACCTAATGGACAGGGGTCCCTTTACCTTTAAATGGCATAGTATGCAATCCAGATTAATTGAAAATGTACCATAAAAGCATCCCAGGATGCTTTCCTGACCAGGGAGGCTGGGGTTCCTTGGCACACAAATCAAATCAGCATAGAGGTGGGAAGTTTGAAATCCACTGCCTTTTAATTGAAAATTATTGTAGCAAGGGACTAGGGTGATGTGGCGCCCTGTATGAGGCCAAAATTTGACACCCTCTCCAGCCCTTGTCTCCTTCCCAAAATCAGGCAAGTGCTTCCCAGGCTTTGAGAAGGCACCTTCTTTAGCTCTGCACCAAGTGCAGGCGAACCCTAAAACTGCCTCTGTGAGTGACTTAGAGAGGGTTTAAGGACAATTACTCAGAACTGCATGGCGCTCCGTCTCTCCTACTTGCCATGTGAAAGAATGATGCCTTTGCTGTTGCAGAAGGTGGCTCTGTTCCCATTTTAAAAGATAAAACAGTGTACAGAAAGGGGATGTTAAGATATTGCATGTTTGACCATGAGCTGTAACATTGACCCTAAAATGCACAAAGCAGAACTGGTGTTTTATTGAAGAAATTGACATATTTTGTTTGGCTTGATTGGTTGCTAACAGGCAAAGATGGGCACCTGATGTGTCCCTAGAGCAGGGCTGGGGGACCTCTAGAGGGAACCTCTGAAGAAGGAAAAAAGGCTTCTCTGTTTCACTGTCATATGGCACTAAAGGCAGCTAAGGGTATAATACTATTAGTAGTAGTAGTTTCAGTATTATCATTATCATTATTAATTTATATACCGCTCTTTATGAAAAGATTCCAGGGTGGTGTGCAGCATTAAGAACACATTTTACAGAACATAAAAATAAAGACATAATAAGAAGTATAACAATAGACAGCATGATAATAAAATAATCATAATAACAGTGTCCCCCCTGCAACCACTATTAACAGGCCAGATTATTTAATGGCCATAGGCCTTGGGTATATGCTAAATTACAGTCAAAACTTTGAAAAAAGAATAAAAAGGTTGGTAAAGCTTCGGTGAAACCCTATTTCTGGCCCTCAAAGGCATAGCTGGATGATGTTTGAGGGCTAGTAAATTGTTTTTATATACAGTAGTTGCAATGATGTTTCACCGACTCGTTTTTTTATGTTTTGACCGTTTGTTTGTGTTTTACTGCTAGCTGCCTTGGGCACCATTTGATGCAAAGACGGGATACAATTTTTGATGGATATGCAAATATAGACATGTTCCTTCCCAGAACACTGTACAGATGAAAGCTAGGCAAAATGGTTAATGAAATGCCTCCTGGAACAAAGTCCTGGTATTATATTGGGGTGGAGATGTCTTCTCAGTGCACAAGGTTCTGGGAAGGTGATTCTGCTTTTCACACTAGGATTTAGTGTCTGGCTGCTTCCCTTCTCCCCCATGGTTTGCAAGAGATATTTGCAAGAGAACAGATGCTTCTCAGAACTTAGTGGTACTAGTACAATACCTGCTTTGTATGCAGAAGATATTGGGATCAATCCCTAGAAGCACTCCAGGTAAGGTTGTGGAACTCCTGCATGAAATGCTGCGGAGTGCTGCTGCCAGTCAGTGTAAACAACACTGAGTTTGAGTGACTAGTGATCTGACACAGTTTAAGGCAGCTCCCTCTTCTCCCAAATGGATCCTAAAGCAGCCGTTCCTGAAACTACCTATCTATCACCCAGAGAAGTAGGCAGCTACATGCATGAAACAATGGAATGGCATATTCCATGTTTTGGGTGGAAGAATCACTAGATCTTGAATGACTGGTCACATTTGGAACTTAATGGCTCGCGGTGAAATTTCTAGAAGTTCAGTGTTAAAGGAATCGATCTGGCTGCTCTGTCTTCAAATTCCATTACATAAGAGCAGTGTGTTATTCAGCATGAGGCTGATTCTGGGTGATTATAGCCTTCCCCCCGTTGCTTAAAGCCATTCATTGTTCAGTCTTGTTCCTTATATTTACCACCCAAGACTTGTAATAATCTCCAAAAACGCACTGCCTGGAGTGTACAGTAGCTTAATAAATTGCTCTGTCTTACTTATATTTCTCTTGGCGTATCCCTGCTGGTGGGAAGCGATAATCCTGCAACAACGTTCTTTTCTGTTGACATTTATTCTTAATTAACCATGCACCAATCTCTGTAGGTTTGTAATTTTCCAGAAGAAAATGTGCGTGACCAAAAATGTTTTGAATAGGAGTCACCCACTGTTACATCTTCACAAAGTATGCTACCTAGCTTGTTGTTGTTGTTTTGCATGGCTGGGAATGGGCAGCAGTAGAATGGCTCAGATAATAAACCACAGGCCTTAAATCCGCAAAAATAGCATTTATTGGCCATTCTGTAAAATGGGTGTGGAACTGGTGGTCATCCTGATGTTGTTGCACAACAACTCCCATCACCCTTGAACCAATTGCTATGCTGCAAGAGCTGATGGGAGTTGAAGTCCAAATGACACCCGAAGGAACACAGATTCCGCCATCATTCTGCAATACAACCTATAACACACACATGCAACTGGAGCAATGGACAGCTCTGCTTCTTTCAAGAAAATCTATTCACGTTGCTTGTTAAAACCCATTTAAAGGAAGAAACCCTATCAAGATACAATTTACTTTGAGGTTCGGGTTACACTAGTGTACAGATGGCTTACCTTTCCAATGGTTGAAAAGTGACCATTTAGAGTGCTTTAAACATTGATGTGGGGCAATCTTAGCATCCAAAGAGTAGATAATGACTCTTCATGTCCTATTCAAACTATTTTTCAGAGAAGCAGAGGAACAGGTCATTCAACTTTGGCTGAGACTTAGTTCTATGCTGTTTTGTAATTTCATTGATGCATTTGTTGTCATGGCAGACAAGGTGAAGCAACTGCCTCAGGCAGGAAGATCCATCCAGTCAGCAGATCCCAATGCCGACCTTTCTTCCATCCTTGTTCTTGTTGTAGATATTCCCTCCCCGCTTCTTCCCTGGCAGAGAGGGAAGCACAATTATGGGGTCAGCCTCAGGTGCCAAAATGTATTGGGCTAGCTCTGTTGGTTGTTATACATATTTGGATTGTTATGTTATGTTATGTTTTATGTTGTTATGTTATGTTATGTTATGTTATGTTATGTTATGTTATGTTATGTTATGTTATGTTATGTTATGTTGTGTTGTGATGTGATATGTTATGTTGGAGGAGGGTTGAATCCTCCATTGTATAGGTGTCTTCTTATTAATTAATCATTCTTGTTGTTTATTGGTTTGTGACTTGGTTATTTTACTCAAACTACCATTCAGACTTTTTTTTTCTGAATCAGGTTTTGAAATTGAGTCAATGGCAAACTGGACTTGAGGCTTGACAACCATATGTCAGGAGTGCTCTGATGGTGTTTCCTGCTTGGCAGGGGGTTGGACTCGATGGCCCTTGTGGTCTCTTCCAACTCTATGATTCTATGATTCTATGATTCTATGACTCAAACAATTAGTCCATCCATATTAGTATCTTAATGGGGCTTCAAGGTTTCAGAGCCTACCCCATTCCTGCTTATGTTCTTTAACTGAAGAAGCTAGGGACTCTACTCAGACCCTTCTGCATGCAAAGGATGTTCTGTTCTACTGAGGTAGGGCCCTTCCCGGTGAGTTTGTGATGATTGCAAATAATTCTCCGAATGGTTATGTAAATTCTGCCTATATGTAGATCTCTAAATATAGCTGATTACCATTCAGAAACAAATTATGGGTAGTATCATTATTCATTTTGTGTTTTAACTAAAGGGAGGAAATACACAAGGTGCATTTACATGCAGTCCTGTTCATCTGTAAAGGTAAAGGTAAAGGACCCCTGACAGTTAAGTCCAGTCGCGAACGACTCTGGGGCTGCGGCGCTCATCTCGCTTTACTGGCCGAGGGAGCCGGCGTTTGTCCGCAGACAGTTTTTTCGGGTTATGTGGCCAGCATGACTAAGCCGCTTCTGGTGAAACCGGAGCAGCGCACAGAAACGCCGTTTACCTTCCCACCGGAGCGGTACCTATTTATCTACTTGCACTTTTTGGCGTGCTTTCGAACTGCTAGTTTGGCAGGAGCTGGGACCGAACAACGGGAGCTCACCCCGTCATGAGGAGTTGAACCGCCGACCTTCTGATCAGCAAGGCCAAGAGGCTCAGTGGTTTAGACCGCAGCACCACCCGTGTCCCGCTTCCTGTTCATCTGTAGTTGGAAGTAAATCCTATTGTGTGAAATGGATCTTGTTCCCTAATAAGTGCTTTTGGGACTGCAACCTTGGAGAATATTTCCTCAACCAAATTACTGTTATAATTCCAGGTTTTTAAATATATCACATGGCACCAGCTACTCTTACGTTTAGGTTATGTATTATTATCATGACATGCAATATGTTTAAATTGCAACACAGACTGACATCCAATGATGTCCACCCACTTCCACAATGGAAATCTGTTTGTGCAATCTGTTTCTCCTCTCTGTGGTCCCTGAGTGTCCACAAAATCTGCTCCAGGGGTCCCTCAATCCTCCAGCAAAGCCTTGGGGGGAGGGGACAGTGCAGGGAAAGAGGCGTGGAAGGAACACTGGGTGTTCTGCAAGTCAGCTAATTTGCCATTTTTGCATAATTTAATAAATGAAGATAAATCACTTGAGAGTAACCTCTGTGCTAGTTTGCCTTTGAGATTTTCAGATTATGTAGAGCTTCAGCAGGACCAAGCATTTTATTTTTGTGACACATAAATATGTAAGTATCTGCCAACACATATGCAAATAGACCTTCTTTCATAGAAAGCAATCCATTCATGCTGAGCCACAAAATCTGAATAAAAGAACGACTCTCATTGCATACAAAATATTAACTTGTTTCCCAAAAACTTTGTTGATGTATAGGGAGCACAAGTGTGACAACTAGTTAATTAGATTACCGCCATTTGTTGTCAGCCATCTTCAATTCCCATTGATAATCCCATTTATACTGGACATGTGTGGGCGCAGAAAAAGAATCACATCCACTGGCCCTGGCCCTGATCTCTGCACTTTCATTCAAACGTCAGGCTAGAGCAGATGTCTATACAAACTGCATGCAAGTAAGCACTATATGTGAGATCTGTACCCCATATTTTGCAAATACTGAGCCTACTTTTGGAGAACATGTATGCACCTATGGCGTGCTCATGTGTGGACAAATGCATAGAGACCAGGTGGGGCCATCAAACATGATCCTGATTCCCTCCTATGTGTTTATTGTGCTTATACCTAAGAGAGCTACTGTATCAATTTTTCATCCGTAAGAAATTTGTCCATATGTTGCATCTGTGTTGGGAAGATATAAATACAGCATTGCTAATGCATTATGCTAACATTGCTTTAATCAGGTTATTATTAAAGGACTGTTTGATCTTTAAGAATGTTGATTTAATGGGAATTAATTTAATGATTGAATACTGTTTGTGCAGTGTTATCACCGGTAGCGATGCAGAAAATTGGAATCTCATCTCAGTTAGAAAGAGGTTAGACTTTTCCGTTATCACAGTGGATCCTGATGCTTATGGAGTGAACTTGTTAGACCTCTATTTTATGATTTCAATATATATTTAAATGCATTGGTTTTATCTAAAAGTCACCGAGTACAGGAAGTTGGGTAACTGTTTTTATTATTACGCTGTTCTCATTTTATTTCGTTTTATTCTACTCTTTTTAATCAGTGACCTGAGTTCCTGTCTAAACTAGACTTATGAAAGCTCCTGAATTTTCTATTCTTTCTCCCTAGACACTCACAGAAAAAACACTCTCTTTTTTCACTCTCTACATTCCTCTCCCCACCCCTGCTAATCAGGCACAGAATAAAGGAAAAGAATGTTTCATATGAAGGTTTGTAAGGCTGAGTGAAAGATAGCTGCCTAAAGAGATCAGCAGCTGGCTAAGCTCATTTGTACTGGATATTATAAAAGAAATATTCTTTCACACATTCTGCTCATGCCTTAAAAGCTCATTCATGTAGCTTGATCAGTTTTGAATTAACAGCAGAGCATGTTGTGGAAATCCAGCGCTGCAAACTCGCAAATATTATGCATATCCCAACATTTGCAGGCACAGGTCCCATTTAAATTGTTACAATGGCTGATATCATGAGGTTAATTTGACCTATACAAAAATATGTACAACCAAAAGGTAGTTTTCAACATGATAAAACTTGTGACATCTAGCCATTTAAGCTTATACACTTTGGTGCATAAATATGCAAGGAGGCCAAATCTTCTAACAAAGAAGACTGAGAAGAAAACCCACATAGAGTGAGACCTTGTCCAATGCACTTTGGCAGAGAGATTAATTTCCAAATGCAGGAGGCATTTGATTAGCATTTTCAGTGCAACTTGGCAGGGTGGTCCAGAGTGTGATGGTACAAAATAGCTAACAGCACAATGCTAACCATGTTTACTCAGAACTCAAATTTTGTTGAATGCATTTGGATTTACTTCCAGGTAAATTAGGTTAGGATTGCAGCCTGTATGGTGGGCTACTCTCATCTGTAGCCTAATGCCACAAAAAGAATAGAGGACCTATCATCCATCAAACAAAAGGTGCAACACCTGCTTTTCACTGGCAGCTCCACCTCCTTTCAGGTTGTTTTAGGTTTCCCCACAAAGGGCAGTTTTGGGGTGTTGTCCTTAAACTTGATTTCCAAGCACTGTAAAAATAATAATTAGATTCTGAATCTTTACAAGGTACCTAGTCCTTCCAAGCTCCATGCTGTATAAACTCACCTTTAAAATTTCCCTGTTGTGTTGAGTCATTTTGAGGTGGTCCTCAATCTGTCATATCCTCTATAAATTTGTCTAATCTTCTTTTAAAGCCAAGTTGGTGGCCATCACTACATCTGGTGACAGCAAACTCTGCAGTTTAACTATGCATTTTGTGAAGACATACTTCCATTTGTCTTCCTCAATCCTTCCAACATTTGGCTTCATTGTATGGCCCCGAGTTATAGAATTATGGGAGAGGAAAGAAACGTATTTTATCTTTCCGCTTTCACCATACCATGCATATTTTAGACACTTTCATCATGTATCCCCCTTTCTCTAAACTAAAAAGCCCCAAATGTTCCCTGATAGGCAAGTAGCTCCAACCCCTTGATTTTTTATTCAATAATACATTCTCTAAACACATCAATATGCATCTTTATTTAGTAATTCCCACATAACAGCTTTGGACCTAGTTTATCGTGTTACAGAAAACACTCTTGGGTGATCACTAAGCTACTTGCAGTGAGAGTTGGGATCAATGCAAAGACAGCTAAGAAGGATGTCAGAAGTTGAGGTAGATTTCTTCGTGTTGTTTTTAGCAAATTCGCAGTTCCTTATTATCTGGCACTTCATTTATACAAATAAAGGAGTTAAGTGCACTATGCAACATCTACAGAGAAACCTTATGACTGGGACTAGTATACAGACAAATTCATACAAATGAAAATTTTGCTTCAAGTGCTCAGAAAATGTTTCCCCAAATTAATCTAATAAAAGCCACATGGAACCACAGATGGGGAGCATTTAGTCTGGAAGCACCATAGTTCAGTGGTAGAGCATCTGCCTTGTATGCAGGACCCAAGTTCAATCCCCAGTATCTCTAGGTAGGGTTGTGAGAGAACCCTGCCTAAAATCTCCATATCTTTAAATTGCCTGCCCTTTTATACACATAATGTACAAATCACACATTGTACACACATGATTTGTGTGGTGTCATACATGCGTACTCCCGGAGCAGGGCTGGATTTAGATTTGGTGAGGCCCAAAGCTACTGAAGGTAATGGGGCCCTTTATATGTCCAGCTGTCCGTTGTCAACAACAAATTGCCACTGTTTTTGTGTTGAATATATGCCATATGGTAATTTATGGACCTAATAGGTATCTAAAGCCATTTTATTTGTTTTTTATCTTATATTTTGGAAATGTACATCCAAGTTTTTTTTCCTTTAATTTTTTTGGTGGCCCCCAAGAGAGTGGGGCCCTAAGCTATAGCTTGTTCAGCTTATACATAAATCCGACACTGTCCCAGAGGCAGTCCAGGGTGTCTATAATGTAAAAAAATGTTATTATGGGCTAAGTCTTGGATAGTTTGCAAGTACTAATATGACTTATTTGCTCTAGAAGGATTTTTCTGCAGTTCACCTCCCTCTGAAGGCTGCATTGCATTGCACTATGCTATTGACTAATGAGTGGGACTGTCCTACATTACAGGATTGGATTGCCCTTAAGGTTTCTTTTTGTGGTTATTTGATGTCACTACATTCTCCAGGAACACTCGGAAAGATGTTACCCATAGTATGTCAGCTGCAGAGACAATGATTTCTCAGAGTTTGGCAGATAGTTCACATTTTGTGAATACTCAACCATTTCACATATAAGATTTGCACACATGATTGCTAATGTCACGCTGCAGGCTACTGAGTAAATCAAGGGATTTTACTCAAAAGTGAATAATTAACAGGTGTAGGAACTAGACTCAGATGAGAAAAGTACTAATTAATATTAATATTATTGCAGGAGAATGCAACAAGCCATCTTTTGCTCCCCTAATCTTCTTCCTCCCCTTCCTTTTTGCTAATGTTCATCCATGATGAAAAACGAAATGTCAGCCCCTGAGGCTCATTATCTGTTGTTGTTTTTAAAGCATGCAAAGATCAAGCTGGGGGGGGGGGCTTTAAAAAAAAGAACTGCAACACTTGTCTACATTCTGTAAATTTGTTTCAGTGTAGATTGTCCTACAGAAATAATTGGTGTTCTCATTATCTTCCTGCTAGTAACATGAACAGAAACGAAAATTGGGTGGGTTGGTGAAAACTGCAATATTCTGCAGCCTAAGTGGAGAAAATGTTAAAGGATAATACTAATAAGAAACAAGTGTGGAATTTTCAAGGCATATATTTCTTCACCAAATTGCTAGTTAGATAAATGGACTTGCAGGACTCTGTTTCAGGAATGGAATCTTGCGAGTTTTCTTAGGAAATAATAGTCCTGCCTTGCAAAACTGGATAAAAAGTAGACTTTGGGAGGGCAAGGCAGTTGAACAGATGGATCAGAGTAGAATACCCAACCACATATTACCCATCCATCCTCTTGGTAGCTTCATGACCATGAGGGACTTCAAAAGTCAGGGCTGAATTCAACTAGAGAAAGCCAACGCAAAGGCTCCTGGTAGCCCAGTGGGGCTTTCCATCCTCTCCTCCCCATGTGTCCCCTGCACCTCTCCCAAATCTGTTCTGGGTCAGGAGAACCCAAGGAACAGTAGTGGGGAGGGGGGCCATACCGTCTGGCAAACAGAAATGTTTGTGATAATGGAACCATCAAAAGAGTATGATGTTGAATACCTCCCCCAATGTGGTATAGCAGATAGAGCACTGGACTGGGGAGACCTTGGGGAAGGGACCATATCTCAGTGGGAGAACTCATGCTTTGTGTGTAGTAAGTCCCATGTTCAACCTCTGGCAACAAAGCAGGTTATGAGGAGGGACCCTCTTTGTCTGAGAAATGGAAAGTAACAGTCAGAGTAAATTATAGTGGACTATAAGGGCACGTTGTCTGACCTAGTATAAGGCAGCTTCCTGTTTTCCTAAAGCTCCACTTACCCATGAAGCTCACTAGGTGGCTTTGGGCCAGTTACTGTATCTCAGGCTACCTATTGCTATTTATTGGAAGAACAGCACATTGGAAAGATAACGAGTGAAGGGAAAAACCTGATAGAAGCCTGGAAACAGGCTCATGTTAGGGCAGGAATGGCATCACCTCTGAGGAGTCGGAATCCAACAACATCTGGAAGCTACAGGTTGGCCACCTGTGCTATCTCCATGCTGCTCGAGCTCAAGCTTTCTTTCCCAGGAATCTTGTAGAGGACAGTAATGACTATCTCACATCTGCTTCGTGTCAGAAACTGAAATTCAAGATTCCCACAGCTTTTAACATACTATGGCTCAGTTTTCTTATATTGGTATAAAGGCTTGTTAAGCAGACACACCCCTATGGCTTATTATCATTCTGTTTAGCTGGTTCTGATTATACCTTAGCTTTTGGACTGATTAAAAAAAGACATATCATGATCAAATCAGTTTTTGGCCTTGTTTACAGATTCTGGCATTTCATCTCCTTTGGAAAGCAATTTAATATCACAAATGACATCTTATTGAAGCAAGATGGCTGCATCTAGCTCAATAGTTTGAAAGGCCAACAGTAATTAAGAGTTTAGAAGTAAACACCTGTGTACTCATGAAGACAAGGGCATTCTGACCTAACAACTTCAATCGGGCTGACGCAACTAGCAAACTACTCCTGAAAAGCGAGAAGGATGAACATATGAAGCTGCTTCATCCTATCAGACCATGGATTCATTGAGTATGACACTGTCTGCTCCTGAACATGGATGACCTGAACCCTGTAGTCCATGTCTTGGTACCCTTGATACTGGATTACTGCAATGCACCCTTTGTGGGGCTGCTTGTGGGCCTGGTTGGGAAGCTCCAGCAGGTGCAGAATGTGGCAGCCAGACTGCTGATGGGGACATATAGCTAGCAACATGTGACATCATTGTTCAAACATCTGCACTGGCTGCCCATTTGTTACCAAGCTGAGTTCAAGGTCCTTGCATTAACTACCAAGCCCTGCACAACTTAGTCCCAGGATATTTTAGGGACTGTCTGAAGTCTTATATCCCAACTGCTGAGTTGTTGAGGCTCACTTGACATTGACACAACATGAAGCCATTAGTATCATTGGCCCAGCCCAGTGGAATGCTCTTTCAAGAGATCTTTCCTAGCCCTGTTGCATGAGATAATTTTAACTAAAGATAGGAGGGATTAAACTGAGGACCTCTTCCATGCAAAACATATGCTCCGTGTCTGATATAAAAAACTCCTCTCACTGGGTCTGGTATTACTTGTGAATATTCCACTTGATTAAAATCTTAGCCTGGCGTAACCTCAGCTTGAATCTTTCCGTAGAATTTCATCTGTTTCATTTTCCTGCTTATCCCTGGCTAATACTATTTGCCTTCCTTATCTCTAGTTCCAAAATTAAGAATAAATCAAATTATATTAGAAACATATATGACAACTCTGGGAGGGGGGAACAAGAATTATTATTTTTTCTTGCAGTTATGTTAGTTGTTTCAGCAATATATGGGTATTTATTTTTTGTGCACTAATTGAACATTTGGCAGGAGCAAAGGGATATATAAAGGCTGTCTTCTGGGTCCTGTTTCCCACCACACCTGATCTGAATTAGACAGGTAATAATCAGAGAAGCTTCTCTGGTTTTTGTGCCAGTTTATGGAATGTTCTCCTTGGTGACCTTGCTTGGCATCAACACTGATAACTGTTTGGTGCCAGCTGAGAGCTTTTCAAAAAAGAGTTATTTGCTCAGGTATTCAACATTGTTATCCCTGGAATGAAATTATGATTTTACCTGTTCTGCTGGGTTGTATTGATCAATATGAGTATTCCTTTGCTGTTGCTGTGTTTTGCAAAGGTGTTTTATTGTTTTAATATGTGTGCTGACCAGAGAGTCTTGTATTGATGGGTGGTGTAGGAATTTACAAACCAAATAAATACCACAACGCCCACTTTGTTTTCTTGGGGAAGTTAAAGATCTGCAACACACTCACTATTTTTATGAGTAGGCACTACCTTCCAAAGAAAGACATCTGCATCATAATGCCCAAGGACATTAGCAAACTGAAAACTCTGGGGCATGTTTGGAGCAGGCCTATTGAAAACAATGAGACATAATTTAATCATCCCTAGTTTAGGTCCCATTGATTCTGATGGGTTGACTCTAAGTAAGACCAAGACTGCAGCAAATCTATACACAGTAGCTACCTGAGATGAAGTCCCATGGAAGCCAAAGGGTCTGAGTAGGACTGCATTATAAGTCTGGAGCCAACACATATCTACACTTAGCTTGTGTGGGACAGAAAACCTACAATGATAGAGCCAGCTCTTCCCCCTTCCTTTCCTTGAATGAATTCCTTACAGGAGAACTTCATCTATGAATGAAAGACATGAGGTTGACTTTCAGTTGTTCGTCTTCTTCCTGCAAATTCACCTCAATTAAAAACAGTGGGAAATGGCACTTAGTTTTATTCATGAGTTTGAAAAATGAGAACACAAATGTTCTTGAGAAATTGCAGGTTTCCCCTTCACCACCCCGCCTGTTTCAATTTAATTCACAGCAAACTACAGAGATTGACACTGGAAGGTTAAAGGGACAATCAGTCCTATTGGACTCATTTAGTCTGCCTGTCTAAAAAGTTCCATTTGATTGTAATTTGGTTTTTGATTGAAACCATCCAAAAAGCATTACCTTAAAAACCCTGTAAAATGAAAATAACCATTAAAATATTTCATTTATAGCTATGACATGAGGTTTCTACAAGTTACACTTAAACATTTCATCTTCCCAAAGTCTTAATATTGAATTAGCATCTCTAGATAGAATGAGGAGATTCTAATTTCTGATAATGATACAGTTTCAGAAGTAGGTGGAAATGTATTTCTGGCTACATGAGAGACCAACATTGATCTTATTTACTTAGAGGGTTTTATTTTTAAAGACAAAAGATCCAGACAACGTTTATAATTAACTCAGATTTCCCCACATTTTATTTCTAAAGAAAGAACAAGCACCTTGGCTCTCTCTGAACTTTTCTAAAGGGCAATTCCATCTTTTTCTCAGTGTACTCCTACCTGATAAAACAGTTATCAAGAGTTTGATAATTGCTAGCTTTAGAAATTCAGAATAATGATAGAACGGGGTGGGGGCACGCTTGATATGGGTGTAAAACCCAGTGATTAATTTATAAATAGTGAGGCCTTTCGTGTTAGACACATCCTTTGGTTTGTAAGCATCAGGAAAAACCACTGCAGCTATCCTTCTGACATTTGGCAGGAATCAGCCCCTCAGAACGACCTCCCAAGCATGCACAGTTCATCCGGTTCTAGCAAAAACATAAAAAGTTATAGAAAATCACCTTTACTTTTTTAAATAAATAAAATCAGACTTCAAAGTGTCTAGCCCAAACACTTTTCTATAAATAAACCATAAGTATTATTATTATTATTATTATTATTACTATTACTATTATGATTATCTTGACTGTATTTGATTAAATTTGCAGGCATGCTTGCCCATTCTAAAGAGATGAAGCCTGTGAATTTTCAAAAGGAGAGCTGCTGCAGCTTTCTTGCAAGGGCAGCTTTACAGTCCTGATGTGGTTAAAAAAAAAGGATTCACTTAAGCTCCTTTGGATTGGGGCGCTTCAGAGAGATAATGCTTTGACTCTGAAAAGCCCTGAATCTCTCTGAAGTTCTCCACTTCAGTTCAGGATTCGTCCAATGCAGTGGCGTGTGGTGAAATAGGGGAACAGTTAGAGCCAGAGGGGCCATCTTGCGAGGGCGATTGGTGGGGGGATGTTGTGTATGTGACGTTGCGACATCCTGATGTCACAGGAGGGAGCATCACGCCTCCCTCTTCAAGCAGGGCAGAAGCTTCCTGGACTATGGGAAGGAGGCTCCAGGCTTTAATACTTTAATACTCTAATTTACAGGGAACATTTAGGAGACTAGCCTAGTCCCCCTAGTCCAGGGATGTACAACCAGTTGATCGCGGACTGTCCCTGTTTGATCGCGGGACACCCAAAAAAAGCTCAACAATTTGGTCAATCCAATGGGTAGATCACTGCCAATTTTTTTTACAGTGGGAGTAGATCGCAGTGTCTTGGAAGTTGGACATGCCTGCCCTAATCCACTGACAACCTGCCATTGATCCAATGCATACCAATAATGTTCCCAAGCACTGTAAGAGTTTAATTAAGGTCATTGATTAAGACCATCTATATGAGGTAGAAATGTTTCAAGTGTTTAAATAGGCTGCTTTTGTTCAGAGTTCACAAAATCTCCTTTTCTCATCTATAGCTATCTATCTAATATATATCTATATTTCATACATATATATACTGCTGAATGAACTCATTGTAGAACTCAGTTGTGCGGACAAACCCTCTCCCTTTATGCTTTTATTGGTCTTCACTTTGCAGGCCTCAATTACAGTCTCCAACCTAGTGCATTTTACTCTAGTGAATAATCCTATTGGTACCACTGGAGCTGTGATCTTAGAATAAGGAAGTTTGGGACCAGTTTACTTGAAGGATCACCTTGCCCCATATGTGCCCTCTCCACTGCTTTGATCTGCAGAACCAGCATTTTACAAGTGCCACATAATGCTTGTTCCACACTTGTGAGGAATCTATATTTTACTGTGGAAGCCCCTATTCTTTGGAACTCCCTGTCAATTAATATGAGGCTGGTGCCTTCAACGTACTGTTTGTGACATCTGCTAAAATATAATAAAAAAGATTGTTTAGGCAAGCCTGCAGAGATACATAATTTTATTATGCATATCTATATTTTGATAATTTTTGTGTCTGCTAATTGCTGTCAGTTGCTGTCTGTTAATTTCAGATCGTTAATAAATATTTTGTTCTATGTTAATGTTAACCACTTATAAGGTGTTTTTTTTTAACTAAAAGGTATATAAAACTTGCTAAATAAATAAAATGACAAGGAAGCTGCAATTAAGTCTTCTTGCTCTCTATTTCCTACTCCACAGGAGGAGAGGTTCCCTATACAACACTGGCAACTCGGATGATGATGGGTGCCTGGTGGCTCTTTGCCTTGATTGTCATCTCGTCCTACACAGCAAACCTAGCGGCCTTTCTTACCATCACTCGTATTGAGAACTCCATCCAGTAAGTTACTGCAAGTTCCAAAAGGGAGAGGGAAGGGCTTATATGTCCCCCAGTATCACAATTATCCATAATACAGCAAGGGCAAATGCAGCAATGCCCAACCAGCCTCATCCTGGCCTCAGCCATTCCTTACCTGACTGACGAGTCCAGCAGGTGTCACTACTTGTCAGTTTCCTCCTTGGTCCCAATTTCCCCCTGTAGAACTCAGCAGGGAGGAGGATGGAGGCAAAACTAACCTAGTGTTGGGTGTGGCTGCATCTGTCATTTGCTCTGGCTCCACCTACTGTTGGTCTCCCTACATACCACCCTACCAGTCGCTATGGACACAACCCACCCACTGTGTACATCTCCTCCAGTACTTTTCCTAACAATGTTCTTGTTTTTCACTTCTCCATCCAATCAAGGCTAGCATTTCATTTTGATGTTCTTCCCTGTGTACCAGTCATTGCGCCCTAGTAAAACTATCCCCCCCCCGTTATTTATATCCTGCTTTTAACACTAGCTCCTAAAGCAGATTACATACAAATAGGACAATAAAAATGCACTAAAGCAAATAAAAGATAGCAGCCGTGCAGCCGATTAAAAACAGGTGGTCTATAAAAACTGCACAATCCGTTAAGAAATGCCTTGTGTGGGGGGAGGGGAGAGACCGTCAATGCCTGTCTAAAAATTGGGAGGCTGACACATCACATCATCCTAGGCAATGAATTCCACAGCTTATGTGCCACCACTGAGAAAGTGTGGCACTTTTTACCAGGGCTGGCTCAAGACATTTTGGCGCCTGAGGTCAACCAAAAAATGCCCCTCCCTGCCAGGGACGAAGGGGTGAGTGAAGCTCTATGTCACGAACAGGTGGGGAATAAAGATTGACATTGGAAACTGCTGCTCCTGTAGACTTTGCCATCTGAGGTGGTTGCCTCACCTGGCCCCATGGGTGGGTTGGCCCTGCCTTTTACCCACAAATTCAGTTTCTGCTAAAACAGGCTAGAGCACAAGAACTCCAGTGATGGTCTTAAGGCTTGGGTGTTTTTTTTTTTGTGTTTTTTTTTTAAATACCTTGTTCTTTTTCCATTTCAGCACAATCACTCTAAGCTTGAGTGTTACCCACAGTCCAGAATTTATGTGTAGGGATGCAAGCTTGGATTACCTGCTTATTCTTAAGGGGTTGGCCCAGCCTAACTATTTGCTATTACCCTGGAGTCTCAAAGTTTTACTTCTGTTAGGGTCTTGGCTTTTTTAGGTTAATAGAAAATAACAGAATAATTTAAAAAAAAAAACAACACATTCAGTTTATTCCCCCCCCCCCCATATTAAATACAACATGGTGGCTATTGATGAATTTCAACTGTACTTATTGGTTGGTTTCCATCAGTCACTTTCCAATAGTGGTTATTGGTCACCTTCAAATTCCAACTATTCATTATTTTCAGTTGTGGATATTTAATATTATTACCATCTCTTTTGCACCTCTTTCTGCTGCAAGTGAAGCCTCAGGAAGAGCAATTAGTAGAGACAAAAGGGAAGAGTAGAAATGCCCCCACACCCTCAAGTGGAAGAGCTCTATGTGTCTATATTGGTATACAGCTAGAGCCCATTCTGATTCGTTCCAAAGATGCAGTCAGCAAGTGAATGCCACTGCTGAGTGGTGGAATTGGGAACTACAATCTGCCCTCATGCATTCTTCTGACACAGGGGCATGTCAACTGAGCTCCCTGAGAGGTAAAAAAAGAGAGTTTAATACTTGCATTCCCTATAAAATAATGATAATGATAATGACAGAATAACCAATAGTATAAAACGTGCTGTGGTACACATGTGTGAAAAATGATACTGCAGTTCCTTTTCCATTTCATTTTTTCATGCCATAATTGAGATCAAACTGAGAATCCCTCGTAAGGAAGTCTGAGGAAGGCAATCTACAGTGTTGCTGTTGGAGAGGGCCGTTGATGCTTAAATCCAATAAATGTTTCTTTACAAAGAAAGGGAGAATGCTGTGTTTTCTCCAGTTTGCCAGGTTAGGTAGTGTTGGTGTTGTTTTGGGGTGGGATTAACCTGATCCTTCCAGACCTGCCTATAAGCAACTGAGATAACACCAGTGGTACTTTCCAATATGCCTGCCTTTGCAGAGCATCAGATCATTTGTTCTCCTCTGCCCTGTCTCCTTTATTCCTTATAACTTGAGAGAGAAAGAGAGAGAGAGAGAGAGAGAGAGAGAGAGAGAGTGCTCCATGGGCAAAGCTTTATCTGAATTAGAGTAATAAATAAGTGTGTGCTTCAGAATAAGCAATAAGATGTTTGGCCTCATTATTTAGTGACTAATTGCTCCTGCACAGACAGCTTACAAGACAGTTCTAATAGCAGCCTCATGCTCAGCAGACATGTTGCTGTTTGCCGTGTGGAATCATAAAAATCTGTTTTCTAGTTTGCAACTCCTGTGTAATCAATACCTTCCAATTCTGAAAAGAGTGTTGCTGAGGAATTACAAAATGTCAGGGCCGAAATTAGTTGTTTTCCATTGTTGTGGTTTTGTGTGGGAGTTTTTTGTGGGGGTGTTTTAAAAAACTAAATATGGGGAGTTGATAAAACCCAGTGTTCTGATCCTGGCTACTGCAACCCAAAACTGTGGTTGGCACCATTTAAGCTAAAGCAACATCCTGAACATGACAACTGAGACATAGGCAAATTAATTTGAATCATTACATTTGACCTGTTTGCATTAGAATTTCATGTGCCTCACCAAGCCAACACACTGCAATGCCACAGACATAAACTGACTTAGTAATCAGTTAGACTGTCCTTGGAACTGTAATTTTGGGGAAGTGAAGAGGGGGTTGTTTGTCTGCTTAACCATTATATACTGCTTAATAGCATAGTTGCTAAGTAGTGTGCAATAATAATACAAGTGTCTTTTACCGCTGGGACTAGGTGTGCTCTTTTCAGTGTTCCCAATCCCAACACAAGCTTTGCCTTCTGATTGTCTGACCTATTGGAAATTCTGAATTTGTGTTGACAAAATAGCATAGTCAGTAAGGTTCACAATGAAAGCTGTGGATAGGGATGCAAGTACAGGTGCTGTGGTCCTGCTATTTGTCCATATCCTAGTATTTCATAGAATCATAGAATCATAGAGTTGGAAGAGACCACAAGGGCCATTGAGTCCAACCCCCTGCCAAGCAGGAAACACCATCAGAGCACTCCTGACATATGGTTGTCAAGCCTCTGCTTAAAGACCTCCAAAGAAGGAGACTCCACCACACTCCTTGGCAGCAAATTCCACTGTCGAACAGCTCTTACTGTCAGGAAGTTCTTCCTAATGTTTAGGTGGAATCTTCTTTCTTGTAGTTTGGATCCATTGCTCCGTGTCCGCTTCTCTGGAGCAGCAGAAAACAACCTTTCTCCCTCCTCTGTGTGACATCCTTTTATATATTTGAACATGGCTATCATATCACCCCTTAACCTCCTCTTCTCCAGGCTAAACATGCCCAGCTCCCTTAGCCGTTCCTCATAAGGCATCGTTTCCAAGCCAGGTGTCACCCATCTTGTATTTGTACCTCTCTCTTTTTTTGCCCAAGTGCAATACTTTACATTTCTCCCTGTTAAAATTCATCTTGTTTGTTTTGGCCCAGTTCTCTAATCTGTCAAGGTCGTTTTGAAGTGTGATCCTGTCCTCTGGGGTGTTAGCCACTTCCATCAGCCCAAACTAGCATAGCTTTGGGTCAGGTATGATGGGAGTTGTAGTCATCGAGAGAGCATCACGTTGCCTTATATCAGGCAGACACCCGTCCCATCACCTGTTCTGTGATCCCTTTAACTGGAGAGTCTGGGGTTGAACATGGGACATTCTGCAGGTAAAGGATGTGTTCTCCCATTGAGCTACTATCTTCCCTCTAAATGGAGTTTGTTGGAGGGTTTTCTCCTCTGTATCGTAACCTTTCTCTTTATAATCATACTTCCTTTAACTCATTCTCTTATTGTCTCTCTATCAAGCTGTTGGGAAAGGAAACTCATTTATGGCACTGCGTTGGTCTGCCTTTTGAGAGACGAAAGAATAACTCCTAGAGTTTTAAGATGTGCAGGGAAAATATTTTTCCCCACTGCTGTTTCCCAACAGACTGTTCTACAGCATCTGTTGCACCTATCATTTATACTAACAGCAATACATGTAGGGGAAATTGCTGCGCTGGCTGTTATGTTGGGGAATTATATAGCCACACTGAGTCCTGTAAGCAACTGATTAAAATTTGCAAGGTGTTCTCATTAGAAACTGGGGACTTGGGAACTGCTTCCTCCTACCCCATTCCCATAATGCGCACAGCAAGTACCCTTACAATTGCAGGATATTACAATATACGATGTGATGTTGCGGAGAGCGCTGTCAGGAGATGCAGAAGGTTATTAAGAGAAGTGGTGTCGACTTGAAATTAGAAATGGCGCTGTCTTACATTTTTACAGCAACCTTCATCACATTGTTTCAAAGCTTTGACAAACTGGAACATTAAACCTCATTTATAGGAACACGAATGTGCACAGTGCTGTCTGGAACACTGACAGCATCGAGGGAGGGGGGCAGGGACAGTTCAAGACATTTTGCTGCCAAAAGCAAAGAACAAGATGGTACCTCCTCACATTCCACATACAGAAGCCAGCTAGTGGGAATGGGAAGGTATACTTCAGCACAACTGACACCAGCAGGCTAGATTTGGCAGCTGTGGTACACACAGCTCTTAACATCTTGGCACTGCTTCCTGACCCTCAGTAGCTGCCACTTGAGGCAGCTGCCTCACTCTGTCAAAGGATAGGGCCTGCCCTGAAGAGGGAGAGCTAACAAATCTAGTTTCTAGTGATACTAGTCAATCAGAAACACACCATCACAACGTCCAGCTTGTTGCAGCAGGAGGGGGAGATACCTTGGCTTCTTCACTAGCCTGACTCATCTCTGCCTCTTGGCCTCCCTCCTCTCCTGCTTCCACCTCTGCTCTCTGCTCCCCCTGCTCACTAAATCCTGTTACCTCTTCAGTTTCCAAACCTCCTTCTCCCAGACTTTTCCCTCTTCTCTCTCTGATAGCTTATCGTTGTCTCACCACCAATCCCTGGGCCTTCATCCCTTGGGGGTTCCCCAGCTGAGGCCTCCCACCATTCCTCTGTTCTATTGTATACTTATCAGACCAGCAGATTGTACCCGAAGACCTTATGTCCTTTGAAACTAATGGCATTCTATAAGTTTGTGTTAACATTTTCCAACATGCTACATGGGCATTAGTAATTTGCTGTTAGCTTTTCAAAAGACTGCACACATCTAGCCCCTTTATCTGTCCTTAAGTGTCATCACTTAGATTTGTGCACTTGCATGAAGCTAATTTGTGCCAGCAAAGCCTTAATGGCTCCTAGGTGTTAGATTGCAGTAGACCTTCAGAAGTCTAATGAATGTCATTAAAAAAATAAAGGCATGGTTAAGTGGTCCACAAGGATGGGTAAATAGAGGGAAATATGTCAGGTCTGCAGACTTTCAGGGACCATCAGGAAACTGATTTGAAACCAGTGGTATTTCAGAGCCGTATACTTAAGGATTCTAATTTGCATATGTCCATATAAAAAACAAACCAACGGGGTTGGGTAGAAAACATACTGAGAGCAAGATGAAGAAGTTAGAGGACTGCCAAAACAACAAAAAGTTGAGAAAGCCCAGGTTCATTAAAATCAAATCTTTCTATGAAAAATACAATGCAAGTCAGAACCCCATTTTGTTGTATATGGGGGTCTAAATCATAAAGAATTCATCAAAATGTAGGCAATGGGGTTTTTTCTCCTGCATTTCTGAAGAAAGTTTAGCCCTGTATTACGCAAATGCATGCCTTGCAAAGGGGTGAGGAATTTTAGTTGTAGTAACAGCCTTTCTCCACTGTGGGTAGACACTGTGCCCAAAATGCCTCACTTTGAGGAAGGACCCGCTTGACCCTTCCTCAAAGTCAAGAAAGGAGGAGAAGATGGAAGGGATAACAGAGATCCTTGCTTCTGTGGTGACCACAGGAGGACTGGTTACCAATAATGAACTGACTGCATAGAAAGCTACAGGGCCTGCCCACCACGAGGCAAGGTGAGGCAACAGCCTTGGGCGACAGGATCCACAGAGGCAGCAGAACCCAATATAGATATGTGTTACCTTGCTTTTTCCCAATGTTGATCTTCACTTCCCCCTTCTTCCCTGTTGGGGAGAGGGCACACCATTTTGTGGTTAACCTCAGGTGCCAAAATGTCTTGGATGGGCCCTGACCCTATGGGTACATGAAGTAGTTCTGTTCCTACTTTCTGTTGGATGCCTGGAGGTCTGGGAGCAGGGGCAATAGATGCTATCTCCACTCTTCTGCTGAATTCTGGATGTTTCCTTAAAAGGTCTTGGGTCTCTGTCACATGAATTCTAGCTTATGCTTTCCTGGTGCAGTACTATCCCATCAAACTACTATCCAAATATCACATTGCAGAAGTCTCATTTCTTTGTCATTTTTAATATACACAGTTCTTGATGTAGCACCCAGCTTCACAAACAGCAGCTTTCAGTAAATGTCTTTCTCCTCCATACTTACTGAGTTGCAAAACCATTCTTTTCCACCATTACAGATAATACATAACAGCTAAGTTGTGTAAAATGTGTTCTCATACAGACCATTCTGCCTATAAAAATGCAATTCCTGGCAAGGAAGGCAATCTTTTCACGAGACATAACATTGTCATTTACCTCTATTTACAATAGTCTTCTTCAAGTGTTTCCAGAGTGAAGTGGCAACCCTAGTACAAGCAGGGCTTTGGGGCTGTGCATTGAGTTTTTAGCCCCTCAGCTTCCATGACTTTTCCCAGCCCATCATGGGATAAGGATGACTTTTGTATGCATGAAGGCTCCCTGCATACTTGAGAACCGTGGCCTAAAAATTCAGCCATCAGTAACAAGGAAACCCTTTGTTTCATCCTGAAACAGATGCACATTCGTACTATCAAGCAATGAGTCAGGTAAACTTCAGCTTAGAGTCAAACCATCCCTACCATGCATAGAGGCCATTGTGGGTAGGGCAATGGCATGCATATAACCTGGGCAGGGTGATCACTCCGTGGCAGAGTACATGCTTTGCATGCAGAAGGTCCCCAGATCCATCCCTGGTGTTACCAGGCAGGACTCTGGAAAGCTGCTGCCAGTCGGTGCAAACAATACTAAACTAGATGGACCAATGGCCTAACTCAGTGTAAGGCAGCTTCCTACTTGCTATGGGTGTGCATCGATCTTTCATGCACTCCTGAAACCAGCCAGAACCATGGGGATATTGAAATCTCAGAATAGAGTGTAATCACAATACTTCGAGAAAATTCTAAAAATAGTTTAGTTTCCTAAGATCTTCGACGGATGGCCAGGGTGCTACTTTTGTGTTTTAGGATTTTACTATGCAATAAAATCCTAAAGCATGTGCTTGGTCTGTGATGGTGACTGTTTTGGCAGAGATGTTTATCCACACCTGAGAAGAAAGGCCTTGCCTCCAGTTTGGCAAGTAAGGGTGAAATTCAAAAAAATGAGAAAAGTATTATTGTTATTTTTTGATTGCTATTTCATATTTTACTTTGCATTCTGTTGCTGCAGCTACCTTGAGCACAATTTGGTAAAAGCTGCAAAACATAAGAAATAATTTGTCTTAGCTCTGGTTCTGTGCTTTGATATTTTACACACACACACACACACACACACACACACACACATTTTTATGACTGTTAAGTTTTAAAAGAATTTAATCAGGAACTTTTAGCTCTCCCCAGCCACAGACAACTATTGACTTCATGTCCTACTTGAATGTTTCTGCCTGGCTGGATTATGTCTTTGAATTCTGATCATACCTCTTGCTTCCCTGAATGGAGGATAGAGTCGAAAGTAGCCTATTGTGCAATACTGAAATTTAAATTTGTTGCTCCACCCACTTTTGTCTGGCTCCACCAACCTATGACATGTGGCCCTTGGAAGTTTTCCCAAAAGGGAATGTGGCCCCACTGGCAGAGGAAGAGGAGTGCAGGGGGAGTGTGACGCCCCAGCAGCACGATCCCGGTAGGGTGCCATGCCCCCAGGACGTGTGCCAGCCCCGCCCTGCCTGCTCTCCGCTCCCCCCAATGCATAAAGCTCTGCCACTGTGTGGCCCTCAGTCTGAAAAAGGTTTCCCACTCCTGTTTTGTTGTTTATTTATTGTTGTCTAATCATTATTGTTATTATGTTATTAAATTTGTATACCGCCTTTCATCCGAAGATCACAGGGCAGTCCACAACATAAAGATACAAATGAGAGCAGAAAAGTACATAATAAAACAAAAAACAAAAACAATGCTTGTGAACCACCTTGGGGAATCTGTGAATCCCAGTGGTGGGATATAAATGAAAAAAATTACCCCATAAAAAACCTGCTTCCTCCCCTCCTTGTTTTGACCTTTAAAATAAAGCTTGCTAACACTGCTCTGGTTTGTGCAGGTCTTTCTTGTTTTAAAAATCCATTATCTTTCCTTCCCTCTCCTTTCCCCTCTATAGCTTCCCTTGTGGTTTAAACTATAAAGGTAATTCTCTTAGCCTTGCTTTGACTTTTAAGAATAAAATAAAAATGACTTGACAGCTGTCTCATCATACATGTTGCCCTTTGCTTGCCTGTAGCATGAAAATGTGGAGTCATGTCTCTTGTGTTTCTTATCTTTACCAACACTTAAGGTCTCTCCAGGATCTCTCCAGGCAGACTGATATTCCTTATGGCACCGTCCTGGACTCCGCGGTCTATGAGCACGTTCGGGTGAAAGGGATGAATCCGTTCGAGAAGAACAACATGTATTCGAAACTGTGGCAGATGATTAACCGAAGTAACGGGTCAGAGAATAACGTGCAGGAATCCCAAGCAGGCATTCAAAAGGTAAGGGCAGTGGCCGGCCTTTTTCCTTGACAAATGGAAACTCTCTTCCGAACCGCTTGATACTTTTGCAAAGGGTGTTTAGCTTCTGCTGTCTGTAGAATGGGAACATAAAAAACAATCATCTTGTACCGATTCTGGCAGGCAGTTCATATAGACTGTTCCTACCTAACAAAGGAAATCGAGCACTTCATTTCCTTCATTATTATTTTTCAAATGGAAAGTTTAAAAACCCCATTCTTCTCTCAAAGGGTAAAACACTTCCCCTTTTTAGTGTGCATATATTTACTTATCTGTTTTGCTCCACAAATAAAGAAGAAAAAGGTCATTCACCATAGGATAAGAACCAGTGGTTTTTGCTCAGAGAAGCAGATTCCGCTTACTCAGTAGGAAGAACAATGTTGTAATATTGCAGCTGGGTGATGTGCTTTGTAACCTGGAAGGGAACAAGTCAGATGGAGAATACCAAAATATCTGGCTCTGCTCCAGAGCTTCTGGACCAAGGCCTTTGGGTCCAACCTAGCAAAAGTCAGTCATCCTTAAGTCATGCTAAAAACCCTCATAATTCAGGTTGCAATGGTGACTCCATTTCCCTGAGAGTAACTTCCATTGAATTTGATAGGACTTACCTCTGAGAAGAACAAGATTACAATATGGCTGTTGGACGCTTGATTTATAATACTTTATATAATACTCTGGATTATGTCTTATAGCTAAAATATGAGTATTTGTCTATTTCAGTTCAAAACCCATCCTGTTCTCTAATCTGGTTATAGGTTTCTGCAGTTCTGTGAAAAACCCACAGATCCCCCCCCCATGCTATTGACTTCTTTCCATATTGAAATTCATGTCCTAGAATATTTGATTCATTCTTGATGTTACGAGATTTGATAGAAGTTCAGAAAGGAGAAGCTGGAAACAGGGGAGAAGGAAAAGAGAGGCTGCTCTGAAGCCCTTGCCTTCCATGGATCTCTTGATAACAAAAGAACAGCAAGAGGCAAAGGAGATAGTAGAATCTTTAAAGGAGTCACAGCCCTGTTCGTTATTAATATAGCCCCATCAGCCAAGGTCCACCGGAGACTCAACCATAAAACAGAGGAAAGTGAGAAGAGTACCAAAACACATTAGCAAGACATGCCATGGAATACGTTTGATGTCAACATTTGTAAAGGATGGGAAAGAAAAAGACAGAGTATAACTGACCAGGGGGAAACTACTGTTTGGTAGAGACATTTCTGTGTAAGTTTGCAGGTCTTCTTGTAATATTCCTGATGGAATGGGGGAGAACATGGCTGATTCCCCCCCCCCTTTCTGGGGACCCAGTGCAATGGAATGGTTAGATTATGACCTGGGAGACCAGAGTTTGAATCTGCACTCAGCCATGAAGCTCATGGGTACCCTTCAGGTAGTCACTGTCTCTCGGTGTTACCTGCTTCATAGGGTTGTTGTAAGAATAAAATGGAGAAGGGAGAACCATGTACACCACCTTGAGGAAAGGTGAGATATAAATGTCACAGATAGATAGATAGATAGATAGATAGATAGATAGATAGATAGATAAATAAATAAATGGGCTCTGAAAAGAAATAGCAGCCATTGAACATCAAGCAAGGATTTGCACTGACTGTTTTCCTTTAGCGAAGACAAAGAACCAGTGTACCATGGTAGCAGGTACAGGCATCCCTCCCTAGTTATGTGTGATCATGTTGCATGTGACCATATATGTGTGTGGTACCGGGAAATAAACAAATATTTAATTCATACCCAGAAAAGACAGGGAAGAGCTGGCAAGTCCTTGTGGCTCGCAAAGAGGCCCTCCGTGCCGTCCAAAGAAGACATCGGTGAGGGCAGAGGAAGCCCCAAAGAATCCTTAGGCACAGGGAGGCTTTGCTCAGGCTGCTCAGCCTTCCCAGCTAACAGCTGACCCACAGGGTAGCACAAGCGCCACAGCCACTTTCTCATGCATCTGCCAGCTTCCAGCCAGCCCCAGAGCTACAAATCCAGATATTTTGGTGATGGGGAGAGAGCAGGAGAGAGAGCTGGAACAGGGAAAAAATGGGCATTGAGAAGCTTTTTAGAGGATACTCCCCTCTTACCCGAATTTCGCTTATGCACACAGGGTCCCAGAACGTAACCCCTGCATATGTGGGGGATACTTGTAATTCCAAGTTATTCTAAGTTACTCCTATATGGTTTTCTGAAGACATGGCATTTGGGTATCTTTACCTAAGTTGATTCATTTTGTTTGGCTATGCTTTCTAAGATTAACAAGTGACAACATCAGAGAGCCAAGACTAAGCATACCTAAGGTGCCCATATGTCCTGCATTACAGAGGACATTCCCCTGTTTGTCAGAGGAAAGCCATGTACCGTATTTGAAGCACTCCATTCTCTGAAGGGCTTTCCAGTTCAGCTCTGGTTAAAGACAAAGGATCATTAGAAGTTGGAGCAGGAGAGCTTTGAAGTAGCCCATCAACAGATCATGGCCACAGTCTAACAACAACAACAATGCATTACTTATACCCCACCCATCTGCCTGGGGTGAGATGCCATGCATTTCTATCTAAAGTATGCTAACATTTTAAAATTTGCATGTATGCATCTAAAGTAGACCATGCAAATTTCATGCAAATCTGTGTGCGCTTTCTGTCCTCTTTTTTCTTGGCGCACAACTGGCTACTCTAAATATAGCTGTCAGAACAAGTGGAGGGGGAGTCTGCTGCATCATAACAGCCCCTGAGACACCCTCCAAGGGATCGTGGGGTTGTGCCTTAAATTAGTTAATTGAAATCAACAAGACTTAAGTTAATCACAATTAACCTTTCACGCTGATTTCAATGAAACCTAATTCTGAATAACTTAGCCTGGATCCACCCCTCTGTTGTTGTTATTATCATTCTTTGCTGTGCCTTTTGACATCCATCTGTTCCAAATGCCCTTGACCCCATTATATGCCTCTATATAGGGTACAGATGTACGGTGGCCCAGTTTACAGATTTTTGATTTTTACCTCAGTCATACTGCTGTTAAAAATCCTTTTCCCAACTGAAGAGGGGGAAGAGGGATCATTATGTGCTTGAATAATACCGCAGTGCATTTAACTCGGTATACAAAATATTTAGCCAGTAGGAAAACTGTGAATTACTGTCAAGTGAAATAAAGCTCTTGGATTCTGCAATAAAAGAAGCTTGTCTTTGTCTCTCAAACCCACAACATTAATATTCAGACTTCTATGCAGATACAACAAACTACAGCAGAATTGTTTAGCCCTGGGCTTTTCTTTCCCTGCTTTTTCTTATTTTTATTTTTATTTTATTTTTTTGCTGTCGGATTATACTTTGGCTCTGTTAGTTAACCTGCTTGCATTGACAGGAGAGGGCATCAGTTAAATAATGCCACCAGTGCTGCTCTAATACAGCTGCTCTTCTAAGGTGTCGCAAAATTGTCTCCCGTAGAGCTTAATTTGATGGATCTCTGTTTTGTTTTTTGTTGTTTTTCCAATGCTAATGTAACAATGGAATGGTGTGATGGAAATTGTCACAAAACTATACATATGAGAACATACTGACTCTCAAAAGGCCAAAGACATTGGGGCAGCCTTCCCCAACCTGGTGCCCTCCACATGTTTTACACTACAACTCCCATTATCCCTGAATCGTGACCAAACTTGTTGGGGCTGATGGAAGTTGTAATCCACAACATCACGTTTACAGTGTTAAACAAAATCATCACCAAGAAGTTGGATTGTACTTGTCGGCATCTGTCTGTCTTAAGAGACAATGGAGTGCTCCTCCAGGGGTGAATTCAAACCACTGAAGAATGACAGCATCTGCTATGGCTGCAGACACCGGTAACTCGTAACTGCTGCTTCCCATGTTGTTTTTGCTACGTTAGGAGCACCAACGTGACCTCTCTGGAGTGCAAGTCTGGGCAGTGTGTATGGAGGTCCTGGGCTGTGCAGATGACAAGACCCCACTCTGGCATGGAGCCACTTCGTTTGTTACCCATACTCAAACCATTACCTCACCAAGAAGCTGGCCCTGGCTATTCCAGCAACTGAATTCTTGTCAGATCCAGGAATTAGAAGAGACTCAGGCATGCAGCCTAACCACCCCCACCCCCACCAACTCACAACAGTATATTTGCAAGCTTGTATGTATTACAAAGAAACATATTTTTTAAAGGCCATTTCTATTGTTAGACAGCAAAAGAGCTTTGATAAACACACTGTGAAAAGACTTGGGTTGTGACCCATTTGCAAATTATCTACTTCTGTCCAGTCTGGGATTTTAAGGAGCAGGGACCGTTGAACAACTCTGGGTTGAATGACTGTGGGTGGATTTTCTTCAGCTGCTTTGTAGCAGATAGTTAACCTGCTTTCAGAATAATACCTGAGCCTGACTCACCCATGAAAGCTTGATAGCAATGGCAGGGACGATGCCTAATCCCCTGTCAGCTTTCCCAGTAGTCACATTTAGTATCTTACAACCTGTCAACACATCAGGGGGTGTCTTGGAAAAGCTGTTGCCTAAAAGCCTTGTTGCAAATAGTGTTCGGTTTGTTATCAACCGGCTAGAAGAATAGCCAGCTTGTGTATGTGGTGGTGGTGGTGGAGTTATAATCCTCACTGTTTATTTTATTTTTTACATCTAGAGTATTCTTTTGGAAGAAAATACTTTCAAATCCTCTACATAATCTTGTTGGTCTCTAGTAATTTTCAACCTAACCGGCAATGCTGTCTTATTTCTCTCCATGTTTTATCATTTGCAAAATATGTATATTGCTCCTTCAAATGAAATTCTAACTAAATTGTAAAAGTTAAATAAGTTTGCAGATATCTTTTTATTTTTATTTTTTGCATATCTGCCTGGCTGCATCAAAAGGAGCAGTGAGAGAGCTAGCCGAAGCTTCCTTCAGCAGCCAGATGCTATTAAAAATATTGTTTATTTCCCTCTTCTCTTCTCTTCCTGCCCCTTTCCCCTTTTGTATCATGCCTTGTAAACCATTAGCAACATAGAAAGCTGCCATACATATCAAATCATTGTTCCATCTAACTTAGTACAGTGGTACCTCGGGTTACAGATGCTTCAGGTTACAGGCGCTTCAGGTTACAGACTCTGCTAACCCAGAAATAGTACCTATAGTACCTCGGGTTAAAATTTTTGCTTCAGGATGAGAACAGAAATCGCGCGCTGGCGGCGTGGCGGCAGCGGGAGACCCCATTAGCTAAAGTGGTACCTCAGGTTAAGAACAGTTTCAGGTTAAGAACGGACCTCCAGAATGAATTAAGTTAAGAGCCAGTGTGGCATTAAGAGTGGTAGACTCGTAATCTGGTGAACCGGGTTCGCATCTCCGCTCCTCCACATACAGCTGCTGGGTGAACTTGGGCTAGTCACACTTCTTTGAAGTCTCTCAGCCTCACTCGCCTCACAGAGTGTTTGTTGTGGGGGAGGAAGGGAAAGGAGAATGTTAGCTGCTTTGAGACTCCTTTGGGTAGTGATAAAGCGGGATATCAAATCCAAACTCCTCTTCTTCTTAAGTTCTTAACTCGAGGTACCACTGTATTGTCTAGACTGAGTGGCAGTGGCTCTCCAAGGTTTCAAGCAGGATTCTCTCTCAACCGAACTTGACTATGCTGGTGACTGAACCTGGGACTTTTTGCATGCAAAACAAATGCTGTACTAAACTACAGTCTTTAGCCCACTTCAAACTAATGTGAGTCACCTTGAGTGACATTTAAAGGATGGAGAGATGCTCTATTCAGACATTCAAGAAACAAGGGAAGCAGGAGTGTGCATCCTGCATGCACCACCCAAATTCCACCCACCCACCCTTTAAGTGGGAAGGTCTGAAGTGAGTTTCTAAGTATGTTTGGATGGATGCACTTTGAAGATTCTGCCTATAATCAGGATCCTGATTGCACAGAGGCTTCAAGCTGAATTAGTCCAAAAGCACTTAGAAGCTCCCTTCAGAGCATCCCTCACAAAGATGTCCTGTGGAGATGGGGTGTTTGAGGGCAAGGTTTGTACACACAACCCCACTCCAGGAGCTCATTTTGAATGTCAGAAGAGAAAGGGAAGGATGGATGGATGGATGGATCTGGACAGACAGGAGGTTACTGACCACTGTTTCATTCCCCTTTGGTTGCTGCTTCAGCTCCTCAGAATGTTTTTCATTTTTCTTCCTTGCTTTTACTGTCTTTGGCCTCTTCTGCCCTCACTGCCTTTTCACCTTGTTGACTGTAAAGGCCCATGTAGTTTGCTCATCACAGGGGTAGCTTTGGAGTGCTGTCTTCGTAAATCCCACAGAGTCACCAAAATCAAAGAGATTAAATGGCACTGAGAGCCAAAGAGGTCAAGGACTGTGAGGACCTAAAGAACAGGAATGGTGCAGATAAAAACAGCTTTTTAGTGATGTAACTATTGGTGTGAGTTTAGGGGGTCAGCCTCAATGAAACCCTGGGCCCTTTCCTAAAACTTGTGATCCTGTATCTGCAAAGGTAGGATGTAGAAGAGGAAGTCTGCCAAACAAGGGAATGGCTTGGGCTGGCTAGCTAAGTACCACAATTTAGCATATGAAAAGAAGGTGCTCTTTTCCATAGAGATGAATGGGTGAGCCTTTCCCCCACCCCCCTCACATGTCTGGTACTCAGGAGAACAATAGCTTTTTCTTGTTTGAGAGAGCTGGAAGATAGAGACAGAAACATGTCTTGCTGTGTGCTGGATCACTGTGACTAATGGAGGAGCGATACTTGGGGGTGGGGGGGTAATGCTGTTATCCCTTCCATCCTTTGCTTAGGTTGTATATAAGTGTAAATAAAACCATATATCCTAAAGTGCCACAGACTTTCCTGGCTTCCTTTCCAAGGAAACTGAGCTATGCATAGGCACAGGCACCCCTGGAATTTCTCAACACTTGGAGTTTGGGGTGGCGCATAAGAATATACTTGTGACATCTGTTCAGCATCAGTGCATGCTATGAGAACAGTGTTTTTCAACAAACATGAAATGTGGCTTGTTGTTCTGACTCTCCTCTAGACATCCATATTCAAGTGTTCGGCATCTTTCAGAATTTGATCATGAAGTGTTGAGCCATTTTTTCTCCTCTCATCACTTCCATCATAGTAAATGAATGTTAATAGCAATTATGGATGTGAATGTGATAACTTGAAATTTTACTATGTGGTGGCTGTATCGGAAGAGCACCACATTATGCTAAAACAATAGGTGAAAGCATCATTTTATTATGATGTTCAAAAGTGATTGCAGAAAATGGGTTTTTCCACTTCTAATGAGTGAGGGCTGTTGTCACAAGAGATAGTTTTGAAGTGTTTTATGAACAGTGAACGCCTTTGTTATTAGTATGTTGGAAAATAGCCCTGCGGTGCAAAGAGTTATCAGAGTGATGAAAATATCCCTATGAACAGAAAACAAAACTACTGTATTCGCATTCACCCAGAGGAAAAAGGCACACTTAAATATAGGGAGAAATGAAAGGGATCTATATTGGTGTCACAAGCAAAATTAGGGCATGTGCTATCTAAAGGTGGGCCAGTTTTAAAAATACCACTTCCACCCCCTTGAATTTGAGATGCTGCCAAATGGCAAGAGAGATGGGAGGGGAGAAGAGCACTCCCAAGGCTACTGCCGCGTGCAGCCATTTAATGACGGTGCAGTTTTATGCGATGATGTCAGGGGCACCGCTGACATTCCCGCTAGGATGACCTTGATGAGAAAAGAAGCATATTTCAGTAAAAGCTTGTTGGCTGAGTGGCAATAACAGCATACATTCCAGGAATGGTGCCAGCTTTAGAAAGGTTATGTTTTTGCTTTAGAAATTCAGGAACGGCTGTTTAAAAATGTAAGCGATACTGTATGCACATTTCCACAATACCCCAATGGATTGCAGAGATTTTCTGACATTTTTAAAAAACAACAACACACAAATCCCAGTACTAAAATGCTAACAAATAAAGGCCAAACATGACATGATGAAACACACATTACCTGAGGATGTAAGTTTGTTGTGGGTTTGGGGTTACTGTTAATAGGACACATGGGAGCCCAGTTTTCTTCATCCCATGGTGTATGCAGAAGGGCAGTTGACCATTTCCTCTTGATGAAATTCTCACCCTGCCACAGCTACTATTAATCCTGCATGTGGTGGGGGCCAAGAAAGCCCACATTTGTGCCAGTGGAAGTTTTGCTTATGGGGCTAATCACTGTTCCAAGAGGGGAATTCACAGAGGAAATGGCAGGGGAGGAAAGGGTTAATCTCCACTACCACCCCTTCCATGTGCACCATGTTCCTTAAGAAAATCAAGGACTCCTGTGTCTACTATTAACAGTACAGAGAAAAACAAAGGCGACTGCATTTAGCAGCGCGTTTAGTGCTTGCCAAGGTTTGCCAAGAGCTATGCAAGGGCAACATGATCCAACACAGAGTTAAGGGACTTGACAATACAAGCTGCAGTTCTGCAGCTGTAGCTAACTACCGTAAATCTAACCTTATGAGCTGCATGGGTGGAAGAGATCTTTGGAACCATATGCAAATCTCTCTGCTGGGCTACCTGGAGGCAGAAAACATAACAAAACCCTCCCGCAGGGAATCAATTTGCCATTGTACACCGGTTAGGCATTTATTAGTCTGTTTGTCTCAGACTAACCCCACCCCCTACAAAATTTTGATTTGGGCATTATAGTAGAGAGAGGAAAGGGTGGATATTATGTCAAACAGTTTGGCAGTGACAAGTGCATCAGAAAGGATGCAACTGTCTGCTTTGATGTGCAGCCCCTTGCTGGAAAATGATGCCTTACAGTGCAATCCTGTGCATATATCTACTGAATAGAAGGCAGGGTCAGCCCATGACATTCTGCTGCATGAAGGCCTTCTCTGCAGTGGCACCCCAGTTATGAAATGCTCTTGCTTGAAAAGTGCAAGTGGTGCCAACACTGATGATATTTGGGAACCAAGTTAAAACCCACTTGTTTGCACCCTGTTCTTTCCAGGCTGCCAGTACTAGTTTCTGCTGTTGTACCGAGTTTGTTAGCTACCTAAGATGTTGTAGGGTTGATCATGCAGTTGATTCTTCTGTTGATCTTAGGTTTATTTTTATCTCTTTTGCTGTCTGGGTTGCTTTAATTGAGTTAATTGTAGCCTGCCCGGAGATTGTACAATAAATAGCAGGATAAAAATACTGCACATAAACAAATAAATAGCAAATGCTGCCCTACCTACTCCCCACCACCACAACTCATAGTACACCCACCTGCTGGTTCTGCATGTGATCCTGCTCCTTCTACAGCTTTTGTCACAGTGGTGGCAGTGTGAATGCTGCTGCAAGGGACATTTTGCCCCCAAACTCTTCACTTGAAGGAAGGACTCTCCCTGTGGCATAGGGTCCTTGGAGTAAAACACTGGGATGACAGGCAAGATGATTTTGTTTGTTTGTTTGTTTGTTTGTTTGTTTGTTTGTTTATACCCTGCCCACTCTGGGTGGCTTCCAACAAAATATTAAAATACAGTAATGCATCAAACATTAAAAGCTTCCCTAAACAGGGCTGCCTTCAGATGTCTTCTAAAAGTCTGATACAGTGGTTCCTCGGGTTACATACGCTTCAGGTTACATACGTTTCAGGTTACAGACTCCGCTAACCCAGAAATAGTGCTTCAGGTTAAGAACTTTGCTTCAGGATGAGAACAGAAATTGTGCTCTAGCGGTGCGGCGGCAGCAGGAGGCCCCATAAGCTAAAGTGGTGCTTCAGGTTAAGAACAGTTTCAGGTTAAGAACGGACCTCCGGAACGAATTAAGTACCACTGTAGTTGTTTTTCTCTTTGACATCTGGTGGGAGGGCATTCCACAGGGTGGGTGCCACTACCAAGAAGGCCCTCTGCCTGGTTCCCTGTAACTTGGCTTCTTGCAGTGAGGGAACCGCCAGAAGGCCCTCAGCACTGGGCCTCAGTGTCCAGGCAGAATGATGGGGGAGGAGACACTCCTTCAGACATACTGGACCAAGGCCGTTTAGCTCCATAGTGCCTTAGGAGTGATGCCGTCCACTTTCCTGCAACTGCAAAATCATCAACATCATTGAATCAAGGAATTAATAGAGTTGAACAATTCTTACTGTCAGAAAATTCTTCCTGATGTTTAGTCGGAATCTCCTTTCCTTGTACTTTGAAAGGAGTGGGAGAAAGCAAGCTTGCTCCATCTTCCATGTGACAGCCCTTCAGATATTTGAAGAGAGTTATCATATCACTTCTCAGTCTTCTCTTCAGGCTAAGCATCATCACAACAACAGCAGCAATAACAAAACACTTTTGTTCAACTTTGAACAGTTTTGTTAAACTTTGCCACGGTGACAAAGCAGCAGCAGTGCTCCCCGGCAGCAGCCATTGGCAGGCGTGCCTAGGTCCCACACTCTCTTAGGGTGGGCAGGCAGACAGCAGCTGCAAGGGATGGACTGGTCCATGAGTTTGCAGGCAGCCCTGTAGCTGGCCACGTGATGACAGCATGCAGGTAGAAGAACGTCAGCTGTCATCCCTGCCAATCTGCCACCTGAGCCAAAGAGCTCACATTGGCTTGTGTAAGAACCAATCCTTATGGAGGATAAGGCTATCAACGGCTACTAGTCACAATAGCTATCTCTACCCCCCACTGTGGGAGACATTATGTCTATGAATCACAAGAGTGGAGCGTGTTGTGCTCAAGCTCTGCTTGTGGGTGTCCCATGAGCATATGTGTGGCCATTGTGAGGACAGAGGGGCCTCTGGCCTGATCCAGCAAGAATTCCAATGAATCCAATGGGACTTCCTCAAGTGTGTGCTTATAGTGTTGCAACCTTCCTATTGAGAAGCATGGTGCTTCTTCTTCACATAGCCTTCTTCATTCCAATTCACTGCATGAAGCAATAATTTCATGCCACAGTGTGGGCCGTTTAAATCAAGAATTCTGCCATTGATAAACATGTCCTAACAGAAATTTGTGCTGGGGATGATAGAAGCCAGTTTATTTCCATGACCACTTGAGCTATCCCTTGAAAGCAGGTTTCGCTGAGATGCTCTTTAGTACCACTGCTGAACCACAGCAGTAATGAAATTTAACGCTGAGTTACTAGTGAAGAAGTGTGAAAGCTACTGTGGTCCATTTCTGCCATAAATCTGCTGCTAAATGCTAAGCCCCACCACCCCACCACACAGAAGTGTCATCATATTGCGCTTACATTATAACAATGTAGCTAAGGAACAGAAATATGCTTTTTGTGACTGGGTAGCATGATAATTACTGAACTGGAGAACAGAAGTTACATGCCTCTGATACCAGTTGCTGTAAATTACAGGAAGGGAGAGTGCTGTTGCCCTCCTGTCCAGCTTGTAGGTTTTCCACAGGCATCTGGTCAGCCACTGTGAGAACAGACTGTTGGACTGTCTGGGTCATTGGCCTAATCCAGCAGGCCCCTCTTCTGTTCTTAAGTTAGAGGATGCTTTTGCAATTGCTCAGATAGTCATACTGTCTTCCTAATTCAACCAGAAGTTCTATACTAGTTTGTTGTATTATGAGTTTGTGGCTGCCAGATCCCCCTAAATCCCTGGGTCCAGTAGCTGTTAGAATTTAATCGAAGTTTGGGGAGTTAAACAGTATGCCAGACTCCTAATCCCTTGACTCACCTTCCTGTCTTCAGGAAACTGCCTGGGAGATGAGCCATTTTTTAAAAAAGGAATGTGATGGCCCATTAAGAACTCCTAGGAGATGGTGCTTTGTGCCAGATGGTAAGTGTGTGAGGCTTCTCCTCCAGCTTCTACAGTGTTAGCTAGAAGGCAAAACTAGAGTTTACTTCCCTCCAGACTGGAGAGAGGGTCAGGTTTGGCAACCCTAGTGAGGTGTTACTTCCTTCTGATTGTATGTGACCTTTCTTTCCTGCACATTTAGCTCCCTGGCCCAGAGTTCCATTGTTAAAAGTAGTATTTCTTTTAAGGCTGATGAGTAATGCCAATGTTCACTCCAGTTTTCATTTTGGCTATGTATGTACGGGAGGACACTGAGTAACAGTGTTGAACAGGATGTCCTTGTGACTGCTTTTAGAGGCAGGCCTGTTGCCATTCATTTTAAGTTGATGAAAAATTTGAAGGCACAGTGAAGGGACCATGGAACCATAAGCCTTTGAGAAACAGCAGGTCTAAATGCAAGGATTCTGGTATGTTGTCACTTGACCTTGTTTATTAAACAGTTGTATTAAATTTATTTGGACCATGATCCATACACACACACTCCTAGAGATCAATAGAGGTCTTCCCTCTATTTAACCAGCCTTTTAAAGCTTGGAGTAAATTGCAAACCATGACTCAACAGAAGAGAAGGTGGGGCAGATTACTAAGTAGGAGTAAACTATTGGCCCCCTGTTGTAAGTAAAGGCCAGTCTGCAGTTATCAGCATGTGCATAGCTGATGATGGAGGGGAAAGCAGGCTCCTAAACCATCCTGTGGAATGTGGTCCCAACATATTTAATACTTTTACTAAAGAAATTGCGATAGATGGCATGGCTTTCTACTTCAAAAATGTGGTGGCTTTATAAATCAATTTCCTTCTAATAGTTGATATATAGTGGGGGGAATGTTTGAAAAAGTGTGTCTGAGAGTATCTTATCTGGGCTGCAATCACACTTTATTTCCTTCACAGCCTGCAGAAGAAGGAGGTCGAGATTAACATCAGGCCTTTCTCAGCTTGATGCCAAAGCATTGGTGGGAGGGAATAGTTTATTGCTTCTTCAGCTTCCACTTTCCTACTACGGGATGGTTGATTGGTGTATGTAAGTTCCTCCCTATCCCCCCAGGAATGCTTTTTAATCAAAGCAAACATACTGTGTGTATTCTATGGAGTACAGCATGGAGTGGCACATAAATAACTGGCAATATATCAAGAAGACTACAAAATACAATGCATCCATAATACAAGCAACAGATAAGCCTCTGTATAATACAAGCCTCTGTACTGCTACCAAGGGGCTTTGGCCTAGACATAAATTAGTGGGCCTGGGCTGTTCACGACTGTGTCCGTAAGATGGAATGTCTTTGCAGTTGTATTTGTAAGTATGTTGTACACATGAATAAAAGTAATGCACAGCACCACAGTTTTCTCATATACACACAGTCTCTCATACTTATATGAGGCCAGAAGCCAGATTGCTAGTGGGAAGCTATGTGTTGCTTGTGTGAGGAAAGCCCCCTCCACAGTACCTCATTGCACCAGGGGGACTGGGAAGGATTCTGTTAA
Source organism: Podarcis pityusensis (assembly GCF_964106645.2). Taxonomy (NCBI): domain Eukaryota; kingdom Metazoa; phylum Chordata; class Lepidosauria; order Squamata; family Lacertidae; genus Podarcis; species Podarcis pityusensis. The sequence continues at coordinate 59,732,584 of NC_138034.1, read as the reverse complement.
GATACAGGCAACAGGGCAGGTTCTAGGCCAGAAGACGTGTGTGAGCTAGCAAGGCATGGGCAACAGGATGTATAAGCAGGATGCGAGCTAAGAGCTTTCCTTATGTATATGCAACAGTAACTGGGCTCCTGCTGCCTCACTTACTTGTGGGGCTTTAGAGGGCTCTGATCTCCTTTGGAGAAGGTGCCATTGCTGGTATCCAGTTCCACAGCAGCGCTGATTGAAGGGAGGCCTCAGGCTGCCAAAAGGGTTCAGGATCCATTGTCAACTCTGCGTTTGAGGTGTGGAGATAACTGTGAAGGATCCTGAGATGATGTGTATGTGGGGTCCCCCAGTGTCAGTCTTGGTGGGTATGGTGTCTTGATTATGGCAACCACAATCTGCAGGTTAGACTAACGTAATGTAAGTTATTCTTGGTAACATCTGATATCTGAGTTTCCAGGACAAGTGAGGGGAACCTCAGGACCAGAGGCAGCAAATGCGGCCTTCCAGGCCTTTCTGTCTGGCTCTTGAAAGTCTCCCAGACCACATTCCTCATTGGTCCTGCTTTGCTCTCCAACAGTTTTTGCCTGGCTGGAATTCTGTCCTTGAACCCGAATAATGTTCTTGCTTGTTTGGATAGAGAAGGATGTGTTGAGTGTATGCAGAAACCAGCCTACTGTACAAAGGTTAAACATTTGCATTCAGCGCTCCACCCACTTTTGCTTCCAGCCCCACCCACCACAGCCTTTGGGACTTTACCCAGAAAAAAGGAGACCCTGAGGCTGAAAGGTTTTCCTACCTTCATTTAGGATCACAGCTGAAATGCCAAAAGATTTCTGTGAGAGTGAATGTGCCCCATAAAGGAAAACAGAACTTGATGAACAGTTCCACCTCCTTCTGAACATGCCACACTACCCTCCATTGCTTACATCTGTTCTGGTTTCTGTTTCCCAAATCAAACAAGTTCATTGGGATGGAAGTCATAGAACTGAGCAGAGTAGCAAGCCTTCTCCCAACTGAAATCAAGTGTCAGCAGGTAGGATGGCATTATACCTTCGCATGCACCAAAAATGGAATTGGACCATAAGAATTTTTACGCGTGGCCTTTCTTCTTGAGTGAGCTGTAAGGCAAAACTGGGGACCTGTTGGGACATAAAATATGGCAAAACATATATAAGAACAAATAAAAGCGCTTACAGAAAAGATGTATGGCACAGCCTGCCAAAATGAAGAACATAGATCACATAATGGATATAAAATGTGTCACATGGTGTAATAAACATCTGCTTGGATATAAATTTCACCAGGTTTGATAGATAAAGCATGCTGAAATTGGTATAGAGCAGGCGTCATGTAACTGATGGCATAATACAATACATTCTGATCCCAACATCCATCACTAAGGGTATGTTTGATAGAAGAAGGCTCAATTCCAGGAAGCCATATTATCTATTGTTGAGATACTTGTTTTGCCTCTGGTTTACAGCCAGAGATAGAAACCGACATTCCAACGCAGCATCATAACGACTGGTTTTAGATATCTCCATACAGACACCGTGATACACAAAACTACCAGATTTAAGCCAGTGTGCACTGAAAAGGACAGGACATAGGAAGCTGCCTTATACTAAGCCAGACCCTGGGTCCACCTAGCCACATTGACTGGCTGTGGATCACCAAGGTTTCAGGCAGGGGACTATCCTAGCCTTGACTGGAGAAGCCAGGAATTGAACTTGGTATCTTTTGCATGCAAAGCAGATGCTCAGTCAGTGATCCACAGCCTTTTTGTCAATAGATGCTTTCTAGGATCAGGGTCTGGGAGGTGCTTACTAAACTGAGGAACAGGTCTTGACCTGTACAAGGGACATCTGGTTCCCAACGAGTTATTTCAGTCATGCCCTATTGCTACCTCACAACAATACCATATTATAGTTATTGAGTGCTCTGGCCATAGGAAGAGGTCACACAATGTGCTAGGAACATAGGAAGCTGCCTTTTTCCATGTCAGATCCATTGGTCCATCTAACTCAATATTGTCTGCACTGACCAGCAGTGGCTCTCTAAGGTTTAAGACAAAGGACATTCACAGCCTTATCTGAAGGTGCCAAGAATTAAACCAGGGACTTTTTGCATGCAAAGCGGATCTACAGGTAAGCCTGGGAATGCCCTTTGCCTGAAACCCTGGAGAGTCTGAATGTCACAGGTTTAATCTCTGGTATCTCCAGCTAAAAGGATCAGGCAGCAGTCAGTCAGAAAGACCTCTGTCTGAGAGCTTGGAGAGCTACTGCCAGGTAGAGCAGACAATATTTACTGAGCTAGATGGACAAATAGTTGAAGTGGTCTCATTTGGAAGGAACAGCCTAGCTCCATCTCTGGCTAGCAGACCAGCAGCTTCGGGGAGACTGGACCTTAACCTCCTTGCAAGAATATGCATGTGTGGAATGTTTATCAAAATTCTATTTCCGTGAGGTTTGGGAGGTTTTTTTAATTTAGTGCATTTAAAAGAAAACACACAAGCCGCTCAGCTACAGAGAGATATAGAGGGACATAAATCTAATAAACAGAATAAATAAAATGTTAAGCTCTAGTATAGAAGCCATCAGAGGTTCCTCTGAAATTGCAACCCACTGCCCTGATGGCTTGAGTCCTCCTTCTGAAGGCCAGAAAAACAGGCAGCAGGAGTGACCAGTGAGGAGGCACCACTGGCTTCCTATCAGCAGTGTTGCTGCACATACTGAGAGAAGGGAGGCAGTGGGAAGTCCCTCCACACACACCTGGTAAGCACAGCAATGCCACTGCTGGAAGACCAGGTGTGCAATGACATCCCTGCCTACCAGCCACTGCTGAAAGGCAGTCAAACTGCCTGAGGTTTGAATAGCTCTGGGAAACTTCTGAAGGCCACAAGTACTTCTGGACACTAAACTGAAACTGATCAAGAGTTTGCAGCTCATTCATCACTGTTTAGGGGAAATGCCATACCTCAGGCCTTGCATGCAGAAGGTCCCAGTTTCAGTCCCCAGCATCTCTAGTTAGGGTTGGGGTGGGGGATGTCTCCTGCCTGAAACCCTGGAGAGCCACTGCCAATCATTGTAGACCACACTGAGCTAGATAGACCAATAGTTTGGCTCAGTATAAGGAAGCTTCCCAAGTTCCTACAGCAAAACATTAAAGCTGAACTAAGGTTGGTTTTTTTTAAATGGAAACGAGGCTCTAGCTTGAAGGGGAAAAAGTTCTGGCAATTCACAACTGCACAAATCAAGTTTGCCCCATTGCTCTTCTGTTCATGCCCCCAGCAGCTTTGAAGAGTTCCTTTGAAGGGACTGGGAGTGAGTCTCAAGACTTAAGAGGAGAGCGATCTATGTGAGGAAAGCAAGTTGACACATGGGGCTGCTTTCAAGGAAGAAAAAAGGATCTGTACAGAATTTTGAAACTCTTTTGAAGTACCCTCAGATAACGCTGAAGATGTCAGACCAGGGAAGTCGATGCAATCTTGGGTTATTTGTTTAATGGAATCTTAACATCTAAACCAGCAATGGCCACAGTCCAGTACAAAGTTATGTTTCTATAACCTCATTGAATTCAAAAGACATAAGAATGCCTAATTCTGTGCTAGATTGTGTCCAGTTACTTTGGTGCAAACCTGGCAGTGTTTACATCAGTTAAGGCTCCCCCTCCCCATAGCAAATAGGGATTTCCCTCAGCACCACAGCTAGATAATGGTGAAATTTCCCTTTCCACATCAGCTTTTATACCATCAATTATCATTTTGTAGTAATTGGTAATTATGAAGTTAAATATTGTCTCTTGATGTTATTGTCTCTTAGTTGGAACTAAGACTTCTTGTGGTTACTTTCATTTCCTATGTAGTTAAATAAATTGCACCACAAGTCTCTGTTGGTTTCTCATCCAGACGAAAGTCTAATCCTGTAAAAACTGCCTTGGGAGCTTTTCAGCTCTGTGTGGAACAGCAGGCTACATATAACTACCTCAGGTGGTACTCAATGCTAGTCCTACTCAGAGTAGATCCATTAGCATTAATGGAGATCATAGAACTGTAGAGTTGGAAGTGACCATGAGGGTCATCTAGTCCAACCCCCTGCAATGCGCTAATCTTTTGCCCAACGTGGGGCTCAAACCCACGACTCTCAGATTAAGAGTCTCTTGCTCTACTGACTGAGCTACCCTAGCAGGATAGCAAACTTTGGTTAATTAATTTCAATGGTTCTAATCTGAGTATGATTTAGTTGAAGACTATACCATAAATCTATTTGCATATAGACATTCAGCACATTCACTGTTGACCTTATGCATCTGATGAAGAAGTGTGCTTTTTGCCAAAGAAAGCTCATGCCACAGGGCTTGCTGCTGCTGCTGCAACCAACTAACACAACTACTTTTCTAGAATGTGTTCCTGAATTCTTTCTGGAATGCTTAGAAAAGGGAGGGGGTGCTGCATACAAATGTTTCATGGCTGGAAGCTGCTGACATCTAGAATGAGGTAAGTAAAACTGACACATAAAGACCTGATCAGAGACAAACTCCAGCACTGGGTAAAGCTGGTGTTTGTATGGAGGGAGAGCATTTTCTCTCTCTCTCCGGCATTCACTCATGTGCCTGCCTGGCCTGCAGCTGTGAGCCAAGGTAAAAGAGTATGTCATTCTATATTTCTGCCTGCAAAATGTATCTCTCTGATCTGCCTGTCTAATCTAACAGCATCCCTGAAGCACCACCGCTCTTCTTAACAGCAGTAAACGGTGTTGCAAAACACAAAGTGGTGGAATAGGAGGGCTGTGTCTTTTTTCTTCATGGAACGGTTTAAAGCTATGAAAAACCTCTGTTTCATGTACCTGCGATGAATAAACAGAGTGGCCCTTAGTTCATCCAAGTGAATAGCTTGGAATCATGGAGGATAAGGCTAGGCACAATGGCTATGTTGTGCCTCCATGGTAGGTGGCAGCAATGCTTCTGAATACCAGTTGCTGAAAACTGCAGGAGGGGAGAGTGCTGTTGTGCTCGGGTCCTACTTGAGCTTTTCCCACAGGCATCAGGTTGGCCACCGTGAGAATAGGATGCAGAACTAGGTGGGCCATTGGCCTGATCCAGCAGGCTCTTCTTGTGTTCTTAAGAAGGGGCAGAGCTCCATCATAGTGACCGTACACCCATGTACAGCCCATGTCTTCAGCGCCTGCATGGGTTGGGTGTCGACCTTCCGATCACAGGAGCGCAGGAACAGCAGAGCACTGGAGCACTGTTCCTCTGGAACAGGTCGTGGTGCTGTGGACTCACAGTTGCTATTGTGAGCACCTCAAAAGCAGCAGAGTAACAGAAACAAAACTGTGGAGGTTTTGTTGCATACCTAATTTCCCCCCCTACTGATTAAACAAATAAAAGAACATAACAAACATGTACGGGAGAGTCAGCTCTCTCATACTGCCATCCTGTCTCTAGACAGATCAAAAGGAAACAGGCACAGTGCTAGGGACAGAAGTCTGGAAGAGTGGTTTCCACCCCCTCCTTTCTCTGAGACAGAAAGTAAAACAAACATGATCTGGTGATCTTTGCAATGGGAGGGATGAAAATACTGACACATAGATCACATGTTTTGCAAGCAGAGTAGTCCCAGGTTTAGTTCCAGTGTCAAAAGGCCTGAAGCAGCAAGCCTGGGAAACAGCCCTTTTGCCAACCCTGCTGGTAAAAGCAGACAATGCTGGGCTTCATGGGCTAATGAAATGGCAGCACTGGGCTAGCTGGTCAGACTCAGTATCATGCAGCTCTATGCATTCATATCCTTGGCAGGTTGACTATTAAACCCATGATTCCAAGCTGTTTACTCTGTTGAACTAAGCTGTAAGAATGGGTAAAAATGGAACAGTATCGCATAGCACATCTGAACATCTAAATAAGTGCTGGGAATTGGCTTGACTACCTGAGGGAGCAGTGGCAGAAGCTAGTGAAAAAAACCATAGGAATGTTATCAGCACTTCTAAAATAAACTCATGCCACGTCTTATATAAGCTTATATAGTCGGCTTTTGGAATTGATTTACTTGTTTGATTTATTTTATTGTAATGGGCAGGTAAGCAAATGTATAAATAAATAGTCATGCATTTCATGCTCCCCAAATCTAGTGCAGAGCCTTTGTTCTTGGAACAGCTCCAGCAGAAGTCTGGGATGGGGAATCTGTGGCCTCCAGATGGTGGTGACAGTCCCTGTCAGCATGGCCAATGGTCAGCAATGATGGGAAGTGTTCAACAACATCTAGAGAACCACAGGTTCCCTAACCCTTCTCTAAGTAGAATCAGCCTGGCTCTGTGTGTGGCAGCTATGTTTCTTAAGTGTAGGGGAGTCCTAGAACATGTCATTGACACCCACTCATTGTGGACATGCTGATGTATCACTAGTGGCGTGCTTAGACATTTCCGTGGATGCAAATAATGCAAAATAGATCCCATTATGATGGCAACTCCTGCCGAGTTGTCTGAGACAAACAACAACAACGGGGAGTCAATTAATTTGGCTAGATAATCACTGTACTGTCTTCACTTATGTCCAGTGAACTGGAAAAGCAGAGATGGCCTTTATGAACTCATGCACTCACTGGTTGGGTTTGTGATAACGGAATGGGAGATTTTTATCTTATTCTCAGACTTTCCATTCCACCCCCACCCTCACCACCGTTTTTGCAGCCTCTCCCTGGTGGTAGATGTGTTAATGCTAGCAAAGTGTGGTGGAGAGACAAAGGGTATGGTTTGTAGTGCTAATGCTTTCCATCCTGATTGACTACAAAGTCATGATTCCTGCTGAATGACAATATGCTTCCTTCATGCCGATCTCGCTTTGCTGCTCCGGTGTGCTCGGGAGGTAGCGTGTGCTCCACATTCCAATTTGCTGCCACCCTGAAATGCCATTATCTCCACATGAAATGGCAGTATAATGATGTGGAAATGTAGAATTCAGGAATACAAATCTGCCATGAGCAGTGAGTGATATTAGAATGATTGAGTTCCATCTTTAGCAGGTTTCCTTTTCACATGCAGTTGCTGGGTCACACAATAACAGGGCTGACTAAAAGGGAACTTAAAGTTCATCTACTCCAGCCCATTTTACTGAGACCCAGTTGTAAAAATGCTATAGGTAGCAAGAATAATCTGGGTTTCATTCAGTTGAATATATTTCATTCAGATATATCCGCAGTATAATTTAACAAAACTTGATCACAGACTTGGAATTTAAACCCTTTGCTTCCCAGTCTTCTATGTGTGGCCACTCAAGGCTGCCTTGTCCCTCCATGACATCAGTGCAACCAGGCCAATAGCAATATCTCAATGATGGGCAGGGAACCTGGGGCCCACCAGATGCTGTTAGACTCCCAACTCCCACCAGCCCCAGCTAGCATGGCCAATGGTCAGAGATCCTTGGAGCTGTAGTTCATCAGCATAGAGGGGTTAGGGGAGTTAGAAGTATATTAATTTGCTAGCTGAAGTCTGGGCAATGGTTTTTACCAGTAGACAAGGATAGGTATAAAGAACAGCTTCAGGCATTGGGTAGCAGCAGCCAGTGTTTCCAATAGAATGGTTTTCACCAGCTGCAGGTCCAGCTGCCCCTTTCATCATAGTTTCAGTCTCAACAATGTACATTCAGTGGTACCTCGGGTTAAGTACTTAATTCGTTCTGGAGGTCTGTTCTTAACCTGAAACTGTTCTTAACCTGAAGCACCACTTTAGCTAATGGGGCCTGCTGCTGCTGCCGCACCACCGGAGCATGATTTCTGTACTCATCCTGAAGCAAAGTTCTTAACCTGAAGCATTATTTCTGGGTTAGCGGAGTCTGTAACCTGAAGCGTATGTAACCTGAAGTGTATGTAACCCGAGGTATCACTGTACACTGTTTTTTTAAAAAAAAAATGGTCAGTATGATTGAGTCCATAATACTACAAAGTATTTGCACCATGCTCTTGCTAAACATACTCGGAGCACTCATACACTGCATCCCAGTAATTCTTGTCATAATCCTTTAAGATACAGGCCGGCTCTGTTGTCTGCCCATTGCAAGTGGGGTTTGAGGATAAGAGGCAATAATTTGCATAAGGCCAAAAATGAGGTGACATTGGAACCATGGGCTGCTAGCTCATGGCTCCTGTTCTGATTCTGAATTGCCATGCTAGAGATCAAAGCCAACAGTTGTGGGGAAACCAAGTGAGAAAAAAGGACAGAGGCTGCGTCTAAATCCTTTGTCCAGGACAGCAAAGTATAAGACCGCCATTTTCCAAAATCCATAAAGAGTTATTGACTGATTGACTGTATTTCTAGTCCACACTTTTCACTAAGGAGCCCAGGGTAGCATAGAACATGGTCAAAAGGATAATCAACTAGCAGTCTCGTACCAAGCATTGCTTAGGAATTCTAAGCAACCAAAAAAGCAGTGCAATTTTGAAAGGTTCTATATGCTGTCTTTTGATTCCAAATGGTGTCCAGTTGTATCCAAACATAGCTGAAAACCTGCTACTTGATCTCATAAACCGAAATGCAAAATTTGGTTATGATAGCTTCAGAGGTGTCTGAAGGCATAGTAAATGGACAAACCGCTTTCCAAAATATAGGTTTACAGGTAGATTATTATATAAACCAATACAAACATTTTAAAACAAACTAATATCAGCTAAAATCAATTTCTAGTATTGAGGAGTGCCAAGACATCAAACCCTCAACCACGCTGCTGTAAAGGCCTTGACAAACAAGTGCATCTTCAATTGATGTCAAAAATTCAGGTAGGTAGCCGTGTTGGTCTGACGCAGTCGAAATAAAAATAATCTAAAAATTAAAAATTGTCCAGTAGCACCTTATAGACCAACTAAGTTTGTTCTGGTTTAAGCTCTTGTGTGCATGCACACTTCTTCAGATACACTGAAGCAGAACTCACCAGACCCTTCTACATAGTGGGAGGGTGGGGTGGGGTATTTCTCAGAAGGGTAGTAGGAGATGGGTGATTGGCTCAATATGTATGGTAAACAGTAGCTTCTTGGAGAAAGTGTGGCATAGTTTCTTTGCATATTCAGTGGGATAAGTGGATTGTAGAGGGTTCTTAATTCTAAGACCCATTTACCATACCCATTGAGCCAATCACACACGAATGCACACGAAAGCTTATATGCAGAACAAACTTAGTTGGTCTATAAGGTGCTACTAGACTTTTTTTTTCAACTGATGTCAGTTTTTTCAATTTATCTTTAATGATGTGCAGGACAAACACAGCATTATGGGGAGGGGATTCCACAGTCAGGGTGCCACCACAGAGAAGTACCTACTCCGCCTGACTGGGCCATGTTAGTGTCAGAGTTAAGCTTGTTATGAGTCTTTACAGCTCTCCTTATTTCTGCTTCTAAAATTTCTCTCAGAAACATTTCTTCAGCTCTAAATGGCCATGCAGAAAATACAGTTTCTCTCCAGGCTTGCTTTGTTTACTTAAGAAAAGATGTATTGCTCTTGGGGGTGGGGTGGAGAGTAACACATCCCAAACAAAAGTGTCTCCTGTGTGTTACATCTTAGAAATGAGGAACTGGTCTGAAGAAGCACTTCAGTAACTCCTGTATGTAAACAGATTTTGCAAATATCATCTATATCGTCAAGCATGATATAATGATACCATGTGATTTATTATTCTATTTAGTCTGTGTATGAGTACTTTTCCCCCCCGTTCCCTTTTGGTTTGCCTGGCCCCAGACAGCCTGTTTTGTATTGTTTCTTTTATACTTAGCTGTTACATATTTATTCCATGTTGACTTTGTACATTTAATGAGCTTGTTTCCTTTGGAGACGGTGTAATTGGTTGGAGGTATTGAGGAGAAAGTGCTGTGTGAGACTAGGGAGAGAAAGAAACATGACTTCTCCAGGCAGCCAAAGAACAGGCGGTGTATAGAAAATCAAGCTGGTGCTCTCGATGCTTGACTGACTGGTGGAATCACTTAATGGAAGAGCAGAACTTATATGTACGCCGCTGGGGAATAGCAGGTACAGGGAGAATGTGGGGAGATGGTAGAGTTGACAATCAGCTCATTTCTCATTCTTCCATTGCTTTTCAATAGGAATTTTCATTTTTAGTCTAAGGGCAGAACTACACTTTACAAAGGACACAGAGCTCCTACCAAAATTGGAAGTTCTGTGTGAGGTTGGCCTCTATCACTGCACAGCCCAGAGCATCTGTTCTGCAAGCAGAAGGTCTCTGGTTCAGTCCCCAACATCCCCCGGCAGAGAACCCTGGGGATCCACTGGCAGTCAGTACAGCCAATACAGAACTAGATGGACTTACTTGGTATGGACTTACTAATGGTCTTACTTGGTATCAGGCAGATTCTCCCATCATGTCTAGAGTGTGATAAATCTTGTGCTTGGGTATCATTGTGATGCATGCTTTTCCAGGCTTGTCAGTGAAAGCCACAATTGGAGGCCCTAAACAGAAGGCATAATAAATCATACCCTCCAACATGCCACAGAGGAAAATCAAGATACACGCCTTTCAGGGCTCTTGCAGGAGCATAGCCCACCCCCCCACAGGCATCTTTAGGGGCCATGCTCTTGCAGGAGCCAAAACAGGACATCCCAGGATCCAACCAGAAGCCGAGATGGCTTCTGTAAATCTGGAATATCCTGCTCAAAGCAGGACAGCTGAGTGGTATGCTAAATGACTTGGGGCCCAAGTATTTAAAGAAACACTAGCTTTCCCAGATCCTTAAATCAGAGGTTGAGTCCCTTCTCATTGTCCCACCACTGGGAAAATACATTGGGTGGTGAAGCCTTCTCAGTAGTGTCCTGGTTGTGGAATTCCTTCTCCCTGCACATATGTCTATTGCTGACATTTTTGGTGCAAAAACCTACTTGTTTGCCTCTTCATTTATGGGATGTTAGCTGCCACTGCAATTGGGAGCTGAAAAATTGTTTTTTACCATGTTGTCACCCACCTTGGAATCATTTGATGATGGACTGGCTAAAAATATGTATTTAATAATAAATAAGCACTGGAAGCTACATCCAAGGACCTATGACAATAGTAGTGTTTCTTAATATTGCCCCAAACCATGGTTTGAAGGCACAAAGTGCAGCTACCTTGCTGAAGCAGATTTAGATCTGGTCAGTGCCTGGATGGGAGACCTCTTCTGTGGAATCCCTACATGCATAATCTTGAGTTCCATCATGGAAAAAAGGTGGGGTGTAAATTAGGCAAATAAATAAATATGCTTCTGTATTGCAGGGAGCTTCTGACAGGGGTATCTATTCATCTTTTTTTACACTGAAAATGGTGGTGGAGAATATCTACCCTCACTCAACATGGTCAGCTTTCAGAGGGTATAATTTTTACCTCTTCTTGGAGCACTAGAAGTGAAATTTCAGCATTTGCTTTCCTTTTTCTTCTCCCCCAACCAGGTCAAATATGGAAACTATGCCTTTGTGTGGGATGCAGCAGTTTTGGAATATGTTGCTCTGAATGATCCAGATTGTTCCTTCTACACTATTGGAAACACTATTGCAGACCGAGGCTATGGAATTGCCCTTCAACATGGGAGCCCTTACAGAGATGTATTCTCACAAAGGTAAATTTTGTGTGTGGGTGGAACCTGTGATACGCCCATCTTCTTCTTTTTACTGGGAGAAAAGACATGAGGCTAGGCATGAAATTGTGTGTTGTCATGTGTGGCTTTATTTCAGGAGTTTCTGTAAAAAGTGAGGGGAGGGGAGACAGAAGCAGTGCGATTACATTAGAACTGGGGCTGAATTGCAGAGGTCAAGAACCCTGAAGCTGGCTGATATTACACATCTGGGAAGCAGATCATGACAGCTGCATATAGTCATATTCAGAGACAGGGTTCCTTTTCCTTTTTTCTAGAATGAAATAATTTGTTTTAAGTCATTCTGGTCCAGACTTAGTAGTTGATATCATCCAGTATGCTGTCTAATACAGCAAATGCTTTAGAGATGATGTGGATCATATTCTGTCCTACCAGTTTGTTTGTTTTTTAAAAAGTAATAACCTACCTGGGTGTTTGAAGAAAACAGAAGAAGTAGCTCAGCTAAATAACATCCACTTTGGAATAACGTGGAGGGACCAACAAATTAAGTAAATGGTGGAGAGTGGGCCACACAAGACTCACTTCAAATTCCAGATATGACTTCCCTAGAGAAAGTAAAGGGTTTTTTTTGGGGGGGGGGGCTGGCAGCAGGGAGTCTTCTGATGATCTCTAACAACAACAACACAGTCAGTGTAGGGCATACAACTGCAAATGAAGATGCACATGAATATTGGTAACAGGACTTCCTTCCGTAGAGAGGTTGTATTTCACTTTGGGAACCCATTGGAGAAAGCATAGAACCAAGGGGCATAAATGCAATACTGAACTCACTGTTGATCAGTTCTAGTTTTATGGGTCTCTTCAGAAAGAAGACACTCACCATCTTCATTAAGTCCTTGCATTTATAAATTTAGCAAGCCATTTTATGAATGCAGTTCTGCTCTTGTCCATTTTCGCACCTTAGCACTAAGCTACAGAATAGATTTGTAGCTGTCGTATCTACTTAGATGTTGCCTACTATTGAGGCTTTTTATAATTTCATTGTAATAACAGGCAAAAAAATGTGGATAAAGTAATAATCCACCTGAAATATACAACGCATTGTTTTCATAGAAATCTGATTATGTTCACTCTATGGTGACAGCTCATCCTGGAAAGCTGACCATTCTGTTAAGTTCCCACAATGGCTTGGCACAACACTCCATTGGGTTCTCTAGAGCTCCGTGGCGAATTTCTCATGGCAGGCAGCTTCCCAAACCCAGCTGCCATCAGAGAAAGTGGGCAGGCAGGAGTGCCAAAGCAGGCATCAGCACCAGTGGACCCTGGCAGGTGCATGAAGGTATCAGGTGGTCCCTGTGGTCAGGGTTCAGAATTGCCATGCCTGTGCTTTGGTATTAGGTTATATTTTTTAGACCTTCTGCTTCTTCTTAAGGTATGCATTCTCTGAAGAACTTCCAGATGCATTTCAAAGGCTCTGAGAGGCCCCCTAACTTCACATTGTCCAAGTGAATCTCATTCAAATTTGTGGAGCTACAAATACTATGTTCTGACAGAATCACTGGTCCTATTTTCTCCAGTCATGTTTGGAAATACCTTTATATTTTAATATGGCTCTTTCCATATCCACACAAAACTGTTGCTAAATGTAAGCCCAGTGTGGAGGAATAAATGGGCTATCCCAACCACTGAAGTAAGCTTGAGTAAAGTTCTGACTGAAGAGTTCTGCTATTATACCCCTGCTTTCTCTTGTCCTTGTCTTGTTGGGTTTTGGGTTTACAACATCCAGCAGAATTATATATTTGCTTTGCTGAGTTTTCTTTTGCACTGCCTTCATAATGGTTGTGCCTCATTATGTCAAAATGAATATGCCTCATTCTGGCTCCAGCCTCTATTTGTATTCACTCTTCTGTGTGCATTCGTCAGAGCTTTGTGCAGCTCTGTCAGACAGCTAGGCAAGAAATAATCAGCACTTCAGCTGTAAGCATCATTCATAGGGTTTGATTTAAATTACGCCTTGCAGAAATGTTTGTGTGCTTGCTCATGAGTCTTTCTGAACAATGGTTATTTTGACAGTGAAGTTTTTAAAGTTTTCATTTAATCCACAGTGGCTCAGTTCACACATCCTGACAAAACATGGTTTGGTGGGATGTCTGAATTGACAAAGCACAGTTTAAGAAGGGCTTGCAAACCAGAATCAGAAACTGTGATGTGGAAGTGGAAGTATAGAAGCAGCTCCATGCCATGATTATACATTTTGGAAACTCAAATCATGGTTTGGGTTACAATAAACAATAATATTATGCAAGCCATGGTTTGTCATTGTTTCCGAACTGAGCCATTCATAAAGATGAGCATTGGGTAATGAATGGAAAATAGAAAATTCAGACAACTGCAGACTTTGTGCATACAGAAAGATCTAAGGGGTTGAATGTATTTTCAAAGAAGGTAGATTACTGACTGCCCTAAGAGATTGGTACAATCTTCCTTCTGAGTACAACAAAAGAGATAAATTCAACATAGAATCACCATTGTCCAGGTTTTGATTATCCAGAATTCTTTATTATCTGAATTCATGTCTGTTTATACCCTGCCCTCAGACGTCTGCCTTAGCATATCTCCTGCAAAGCCAGATTGACATTTTTGTAATGTCTTCCTCACTTCAGGCACCAGTACACCCAATACTAAGCAATCATTTGTCTTGGCATTAAGGCTGTACAGTAAGTCACTATCAGTCACATAGAATATGCCTGCCTATCTGCTGTGCTGAATGGTGTGGATGTCTCTGGGCCCATTCAGTTTAAATTAGGCTGTACTTTATTTGGTTTTGTTAACATTAATTTCTACAAAATTCATTAAAAGCCAGCAAAAGGCATAACTTGCTCTGTAAAGGTAAAGGGACCCCTGACCATTAGGTCCAGTCATGACCGACTCTGGGGTTGCAGCGCTCATCTCGCTTTACTGGCCGAGGGAGCCGGCGTACAGCTTCCAGGTCATGTGCCCAGCATGACTAAGCCACTTCTGGCGAACCAGAGCAGCGCACAGAAACGCTGTTTACCTTCCTGCCGGAGCGGTACCTATTTATCTACTTGCACTTTGACATGCTCATGATCTGAGGTAATTTTAAGACTTCTCACCTGTTACTAATATTCCCAGGCATAGCTGTCAACTTTTCCCTTTTTTAAAGGGAAATTCCCTTATTCCAAATAGGATTCCTCCCAGAAAAAGGGGAAAATTGACAGCTATGTTCCCAGGCTGTCCTGTCCCAAGACTCTTGCATATGGAAACAGCCAGTCCTCCTTACCAATCACAGTTCTAATGTTGTTCTGCTACAGAGAAAATAAATGTGATGGGGGCAGGTAGTTGCAAGCAAAGTGACCCTCTTCAGGGGCTTCATGTGTGACCTTCTAAGAAGTTCTAGCTAGAAGGACTCCATTACTATGAAACATTTGTGTAATTTTGCCAGGATGATTAACACATTCAGGGCTCTAACCAGGTATACCTTGGGCAGAAATCTCAGTCGTACTGAAGGAAAACCCATTCCCGAAATCTTGGAGTCAAAAATCACCAATTTGGAGATCACCCAGCCTAACCTCCAATCACATAATGATATTTACATATGATGGTTCCTACAACAGAGGTTGGGGTCACTTTTCCATCTGAGCAACCTTCAGGATGACATTATGGGGGGCATGTTTAAAGGCCCTCTTCTTGTGTAGTGTAGTCTGGAAAGTAATCTGGAGGTTTCCAGTTTGCAGCCAGAAGGAATTGTCTTCCAGTGACAAGTTCCACACCTGGATGCACAGATATTGGGCAGGTGCCTAGATTCCCAATTAGATTTGCGCAGGGTCACTGATAAATGGCACCCACGTGTGCAAAACTGTACTTTTTTTTTGGTGGGCAAAATACACACAGGAAGAGGCTCATTCCTTTCATGTTCATGGCTTATGTTCTTTGCTTTGTTCTTGTAGGCAAGAGTTGTGCTTTTTACATGGGTGAACTATTCAGAAAAAAGGACGGTATGTTTGTGTGCCTTTTGTTTACTTGGGAACTGCTTAAGTATGAAATATAATGTAGGAAGCAGCTTTTAATCTGGATATTTTGGATTTCCACCCAGTTAGGTTACCCTAGTGGAATGCCTCATATCTGGATGAGCAGATGTTTGCCAGATCTCTAGAGGTGAAAGAGACTGAGGAAGAGAGATTTTTGAATTAATGAGAAAATAATTAGATGATCAGTACTGAAGACTGAGTCATAAGGGGAGAAGGGCCATGGATGCAGAGAGGGCCAATAGGAACGTTGCTGATGAGAAACTAGAGAGCAGTTTTTAGCAAGCAGATGCATCAATAGCAAGTGTTCTTATGATAAAGGTTTTTCAAAGCTCCCTTGGCACAGTTTTCCATGACTGCTCTCATGTGGGTTTTTCAAATCATCCTTCGTCTTTCTGATGGGAAAGTTGAGTTGCTGCATTCTAAGTACCAACGGAGATAAATTTGTGCTGGGTGGAATTAACAAATGCTCACATGAATATTTCAAAATTCTTAATGTGATAGGGAACCCATTTGAAATCTGATGGCGTTTCATGCGTTCTCTCTCCCTCTCTACCCCTCTGCCAAGATAGGGAGAAGGAGAAGAAAGGCAGTGTTTATGCCACATCAGGATTTCATATAGGTAGTCAGCTTCGCAGTGTTAAAACCTGTGGGTGGCAATGGCATGGGACTGCAGCATACACTGGAGCAACAAAGGGATGTTAACTAACTTACACCATGCAAAGAACAGCTTTGTTGACCAGCCCAAAGGCTGAAGTGTAGTTGTCTGAGGGAGGTAATGGAGGTCAAAGCAGAGTGAGATCTAGTTGGCTAAGGAAGGTTCTGAGGTCAGCTGGTAGAGCATGAGACTCTTAATCTCAGGGCTGAGGTAGCTGAGGGAAGTGGATAGAACATACAATGGATTTAGGTGCAGGGTCCTCACTGCAAAGTAAAAAGGGACAAAGAGTTGAAGAAGGGACAAATAAAAGAGAAAACCTGGGCTAGAAGAACACCTTTCAGTGCCTTAGGAATAATGAGTGTATACTGTTGACGTGAGGTAGGGCCTATGCACTGCAGACTGGTCCATTAGGGCAAATGGAGCACTGCTCCATAAATTTCAGTCTGCCTTCCTTCCTAATAATAATTATTATTATTATTATTATTTATTTGTACCCCGCCCATCTGGCTGGGTTTCCCCAGCCACCCTGGGCGGCTTCCAACAAAGATTAAAAAACCATTAAAATGTCACACATTAAAAACCTCCCCGAACAGGGCTGCCTTTAGATGTCTTCTAGATGTCAGGTAGTTGTTTATCTCTTTGACATTTGATGGGAGGGTGTTCCACAGGGCGGGCGCCACTACCGAGAAGGCCCTCTGCCTGGTTCCCTGTAGCTTTGCTTCTCGCAGTGAGGGAACTGTCAGAAGGCCCTCGGCACTGGACCTTAGAGTCCGGGCAGAATGATGGGGGTGGAGATGCTCCTTCAGGTATATTGGGCCAAGGCCGTTTAGGACTTTAAAGGGCAACACCAACACTTTGAATTGTGCTTGGAAATGTACTGGGAGCCAATGTAGGTCTTTCAGGATCGGTGTTATATGGTCTCGGTGGCTGCCCCCAGTCACCAGTCTAGCTGTCACATTCTGGATGGTACTGCCTACCAGCTTCTTCCTCTTCAGTTTCAGTGTTGCCTTTGTATATCTCAGGAAGGAATAGGATGGGAGCAAAGCTAGAAATAGTTGGCTGTGCCTGCCATTGGCTCTGTCATCACCTGCTGCTTGTCCCCCTGCTTTTCATCCTGCCAGTCCCAATGAGCGCCACACATTGTAAAGCTTAGTGAAAAGAGAGCCCTGGACGTTAGGGTGGGAAGCGAAAGGGGCTTCTGAGATAGCATGGCTAAAGAAAGGAGGATAGAAAAGGCAGCAGGTCTGGAAGAAAATATGGTGAGAGTATTTCAGCAATGGAACCAATGGACAATGGAACCAATAACCTAGCAAGATTATAAACTTCCCCTTGCATTAGGTCTTCAGTCACCCAATGGGGATTGCCGTTTTTGGAGTTCCTGTATTGAGCAAGGAGTTTGACTAAATGACGTGCAAAGCTAGTGTTCTGTGATGAAAGAAGGGAAAAGCAGAGGAACCTGAGTGAGGAAGTAAAGGCAGCAGCTGCTACTGTCTGACTGAGAAGGCCAAGTTAGTAAGGACTATCTTAAGCATTGTAGGTTGAGTGGTTGGAGGGAAGGACCAGCTGCCTTATTAGGGACTATGGAAAAACAGGTGAAACCAGATTTTGAGAAACAGAGGCAAGCCTGGTAAGGATAGAAATTGTTAGTATGTTATGTTTTTTGCATGTATCTCTTGGACGTGGGTGACGCTGTGGGTTAAACCACAGAGCCTAGGACTTGCCAATCAGAAGGTCGGCAGTTCGAATCCCTGCGACGGGGTGAGCTCCCATTGCTTGGTCCCTGCTCCTGCCAACCTAGCAGTTCGAAAGCACACCAAAGTGCAAGTAGATAAATAGGTACTGCTCCAGCGGGAAGGTAAATGGTGTTTCTGTGCACTGCTCTGGTTTGCCAGAAGCGGCTTAGTCATGCTGGCCACATGACCCGGAAGCTGTACGCTGGCTCCCTTGGCCAAAAAAGCGAGATGAGCGCCGCAACCCCAGAGTCGGCCACGACTGGACCTAATGGTCAGGGGTCCCTTTACCTTTATCTTTACCTTTACCATCTGGTATATGTTGCTGAACCCTAACCTTTACCTTGGTCTGAGCCTTAGAAGCTTTGGCCACTCTTGTCCCAAACTATGGTGGCCTTTATTGTCCTAGCCACACCTCTTTGTGTTAAAGATTCAGTTGGCTACTTGGAAAACAGTCTGCAAATAAATATTTATGATTTTTCAAGTGCGTATCAGCATTTTGGGGGTTACGAAACAAGCACAATAATATGTATTGACAACACAATGGGAACAATTTACAACTTTGGTTATAGGTTTTAAATCATTTTAACCAGTATCATTTACTTTCTTACCACACTTTATGGAGAGTGAGTTTGCTCTCATGACTTCAGTCCAGGATAAAGAGCTGATGGTATCTCTTTTCCTCTGAGGTGTTGCAGTGTTTGTGGTTTTGAGATTACTTAAGCATCATTAGGCCTTGGTTAAATTGCATTAGAATAATGGAAAGAGATGTGAAACTGGGGATAATAATTAATAAAACAATCATACAGGGGAAATACTTTAACTGGATAACTTTTGAGGTGCATTTTGATGAACCGTTGGCACTTCCATTTAAGAAACACCATTAGGCCTAGTACAAATTAGTCTAACTGATAGAGAAAATTAAATGTTTGATTGGGGAGAAGGGAAATGCCAGGAAGACTTTGTGACTCACTGGGAGCCTCTTAAAGAGATCAGAATAATTCACTGAGCAGGCATTTGCCATTAACTCTTTCCCAAAAGGATTTCTTTGCATCTTCTGCCTTTCTGCACAGTTTAGTCAATTACACAGAAGCACATTCTGAGTGCCCAAAAGTTATCATTGTTTCACATTACGTCAGGCAGTGCCAGCAAAAAACATCTAGCTGTTTGAGGCAGCCCAGTAAATGCCTCTCAGTGCTGTGATATCCTCTACCTCCTCCCTTATCCTTGAGTTTTCCCTGCCATTGCAGTGAAACAATACTGGTAACCCTATGATGCCTCACTCTGAGGAACAATCCTTTGTCCACAGAGCTCTTCCCCAGACTGAGACGTTGAGCAAATTCAGACAAAATGGCTTCAGGGGTCCCAATGGAGTGGCCCAAAAAACATATTAAAGTACTGTTTACCCATGTCATGGGCTGCATGGCACTGATGTGCATCGCCAAGTGAGTATGGCCAGCAAACACTTCCGTGTGCACACACACTCACCACACAAACTGACCACACATATAAATAGATAGGTAGATACAAAAACACTTGAGGGAGGATGGGTGGCTAAGTGCTGGGCAGGAGGAGAAACTCCTACTCTGTGCTATTATGGTCGGTGAAAACTCTGGGACCCTTTTTATTGCTCTGTGTGTGCCTACCTGTCCCCTTCTGTTATGCATGTCTGCCTACCTGTATATATGTGTGTGGTGAATATGTATTTGCATGCAAGTGTGGATTGTCTGTGCCTACTTTGGCTATGCAAATCAATGTCATGGCCACTCCTTGGGTTTAAAAAGGTTAGCCACCCCCGCTTTAGACAGTATTTGCAACATACACACACAAACGTAGCAAATCAGGGGCTTCCAGAATCTTTGCTCCCCATTACACCCTTGTGATGGAGAGCCTCTCACTCCACTATTCTCTTGGGAAAAGAAATGCTTTGGTTTTGTTTATTGTTAAAACTCAGTGGAAGGAAACTTTCCTTCAACCTCAGTGTTGTAATGTGGAAGGCCTCCACCCAAACCCAATGTTGCGATGGGGCCTGCAGATTTCATATAATTCTGCCCTAGGGCAGAAATTAAAGGAATTGGGAGGCCCTCAAATCTACAGGATCCTAGCACAAAAATCCCTGGGCCAAATTTGTCTGTAATTTGACAGTTGTTATCCATGCAGGAGCAGCTAATATACTTGCTATTTTCATACAATTCTGTCAAGAAATATTGTTATAGCCATTCCAGCCCCACTTGCTCCCCATAATGAATGTGGTTCATTTTTCCACTTAAGATTTGGACTTGGACTGTGAACTGAATTGGACTCCTTCAAATATACTTTGAACCTACTCCTGTTCTTTTTCTAAGAACGTGGAATCTAAACTATCTTGTGTCAGTGGACACCCCTACTTCTTACTATTGGCAAGCTCTATATCGCCTTCTGGTATGGCACCACTGTTAGAAGGACTTAGAAGAGAGAGAAAACATAGAGGTGCATTCCAGACCATCTAGCTATGATGTCCTACCAGAGGCAGAAGTGGTGTTTTTCAAAAGCAAAATGAGCTGCCAAAACCCAAAAGAGGGCAGACACAGATTTGAGACTGTGTCCATCCTGCAAACCATGGGTTTACCATCACTGGCCTAAAGTTTATATATTACTTGCCACCACAAAAAAGCAGCAGCAGTTGAGAACTCTTCATAACCACCATGCCCCACAAAGACCTTGAGGGAGAGCTAGAAGCAGAATAGGTGGGGAAACTGCTGTCAGGTTTTGAAGGGTCGGAATTGAGGGAGCCTCTGACACATAGGCACAACTTCAGCTTAATACATTATAGTTTCTCTTCCATTCTGTTCCTTCACCCCAGGTCCCTAGCAAGTCATATTGCTTAGAATACATTAGAATCCCGTTTCTTTCAAATAATTATAGTGGCATAAAATAAGTTGAATTGTATGGGTGAGTTCTAAGCAAATGTCCCACAGTTCAGTGGGGATCAGAATGCGATGAATATTAAGGTCACTGTTCAGTCCTAAGCCTTAAAAATCAGCAGTGCACTGTGTGAAGTATCAAAAAAAATGGCAGGTTTAATCAGGGCTACATCATGCAAAGGCCTATATTTCCTATAGAGCTGTAGCAATTGTTCATTTCTGTTCATGTCCCATCTACTGTGAGGTCAAGGATAAGGTGACGGAAAAGAATTCTGATCTCATTCACTTCCTTCCACTCTCTATTAACAGGCCAAGGATCTTCTGTTCTGCTTTCTGATCTACACCATAGATGGTCTTAAAGACAGAGAAGAGAAATAAGATAAATTTCATAGATTTCAGAGGTTACTGGCCTTGTAACTGCAAACATAATTGGGAGCTTCCAGTTCTCAGAAGTGTCTGATGTCGAAGTTACTTTAGTTTGGGATATAAATAGAGGGGGGAGTGGGAGAGAGAATGAGACATTCTTCAGATTACCTTTAATTTTATAGTAAAACAAGCAAGTGAAAGTGTGAGTGGATGCACACAATTTAATGGTTTTTCCTGCCATTTTGAGATCCTGTTACCTTCAGCTCAACCAGAAATTAATTAACAGAGCTCACATGGAATCATAGAATTGTAGAGTTGGAAGGGACCCTGAGCATCATCTAGTCCAGCCACCTGCAATGCAGGAATATGCAGCTGTCCCATACAGGGATCGAACCTGCAACCTTAGCATTATCAGCACCATGCTCTAACAGGGCTACTGTTGCTGTTGTCTAAGACAGGGGTACAGATTCTCCTATATAAAAGCCTCCTAAAGGCTGTCTTTCATTGTTTGTATTTCCCTGCCCACCACCTGTTCTCTTGACCCGTGCCCGTCTTGGCTGATTAGAGCGTGTCCAGACGAGGTGCGGGCCCCCCTGGGGGATATCATCAATTTGTCCCTTGGCACCGGGATATTCCCAGGGGAACTGAAGGAGGCAGTGGTGCGCCCGCTCTTAAAGAAAACATCATTAGATCCCTTAGATCTATCCAATTACCGCCCGGTTTCGAATCTTCCATTCCTGGGTAAGGTGATTGAGAGAGCGGTTGCTGAACAGCTTGGTAGGTTTCTGGATGAAACATCGGCTCTGGATCCATTCCAGTCCGGCTTCTGCGCTGGTCATGGGACCGAGACGGCTCTGGTCGCCCTAACAGATGATTTCCGCAGGCAGCTGGATCAAGGCGGGTCGGGGCTGCTGATTCTTCTAGACCTGTCAGCAGCCTTCGACATGGTCGATCACGAACTCCTGGACCACTGCCTTGCTGACGTGGGGATCCAGGGCACAGTCCTTCAATGGTTGCGCTCGTTTCTCTCTGGTCGGGGACAGAGGGTGGCGCTTGGGGGGGAATTGTCACCGCGCCGCTCCTTGGTGTGTGGAGTGCCCCAGGGTGCGATACTCTCCCCGATGCTTTTTAACATCTTTATGCGCCCCCTCGCCCAGCTTGTCTGGAGTTTTGGGCTGGGTTGCCATCAGTATGCCGATGACACCCAACTCTATCTGTTGATGGATGGCCATCCTGACTCGGCCCCAGACACACTGACCAGATGTTTGGAAGCTGTGGCTGGATGGTTACGTGGGAGCCGGTTGAAGTTAAATCTTTCGAAGACAGAGGTCCTCTGGCTGGGACAGGACGATATGGGATTGAGGGGGCAACTCCCATCTCTTGCGGGGGTGCAATTAGTGCCAGCACTGTCCGTTAAGAGTTTGGGTGTAATCTTCGATACCTCCCTCTCTATGGAGGCGCAGATTACAGCTATAACAAAGGCGGCATTTTTTCATCTCCGCCAGGCTAAGCAGTTGACCATTTATCTCTCTCTCCCTGACCTAGCCCTGACCTCACCTCCAGACTGGATTATTGCAACTCGCTCTACGTGGGGCTGCCCTTGAGACTGACCCAGAAACTCCAGCGGGTGCAGAATGCCGCGGCGAGACTCCTTATGGGGTCTTCGCTGCGAGATCACATTCATCCGGTACTATACCAGCTGCACTGGCTCCCGGTGGAGTACAGGATCAGGTTTAAGGTGCTGGTTTTAACCTTTAAAGCCCTATATGGCCTAGGACCCTCGTACCTCTGGGACCGCCTCTCCTGGTATGCCCCACAGA
This sequence comes from Podarcis pityusensis, assembly GCF_964106645.2. Taxonomy (NCBI): domain Eukaryota; kingdom Metazoa; phylum Chordata; class Lepidosauria; order Squamata; family Lacertidae; genus Podarcis; species Podarcis pityusensis. The sequence continues at coordinate 59,709,519 of NC_138034.1, read as the reverse complement.
GGAACCTACGGTCTGCAAATAAAAACATCCTGAAGGTCCCAGGCCACAGAGAGGTTAGGTTGACCTCAACTAGAGCCAGGGCTTTCTCGGCAGCGGCTCCAATCTGGTGGAACGCTCTGTCACAAGAGACTAGGGCCCTGCGGGACCTGACATCTTTCCACAGGGCCTGCAAGACAGAGTTGTTCCACCAGGCCTTTGGTCAGGGCACAGCCTGACTCCCTCCTCTGGCAACCTGCACAGAATTTTGCTTAACGGTTGCCATTAATTTGATTTTAATTAATTTTTATAATGAAATGCTTTTAGAATGTTGGATTATTTGATTGTTTGATTATTTGATTGCTGTTAGCCGCCCTGAGCCCAGCTTCGGCTGGGGAGGGCGGGATATAAATAAAATTTATTATTATTATTATTATTATTATTATTATTATTATTTTAAGGACACATTAGTAGCCATTTATTCATTCACCCCAACCATTGATTGACAACCTTTCCCCACCCTTTAGTCTTGAATGAGGTGGTGGTTCCGTGTTTGTGAAGTGCCCTCCCTGGTAAGGTGCATCTGTCTCCCCCATTATTAACTTTCAGGAGGAACTTAAAAACATTACTATTTACCCAGTATTATTGAATAAGCTGACAGAGGGGGGCTTGCCCAGAGCTACCTGTTGAGTTCACGGCAGAGGCAAGATTAGTGCTGTGCCGGAGGGGGGCGGATCTGCATTCTTTCCACCATTCTCTGGCAATTAATGAGAAAATGAAAGATGCAGTTTAAAACTATCAAAGGGGAGAGATAATTTCAGGGGAATTCAAATAAATGGGGTACAGGATTTTTGTTGCACTTACCTTAGTTTAAAGCCTAACAAGGGATGTTTGAGAGAGTATTTTATTTTATTCTACATATCATCTCTCGGTGGTTTGCAATCTGCAAGATTTCTTTGACCCCATGATGTCCACATCTGGGTGTTGCTGTTGTTCACCATCATCATCAAGTAATTTTAGAACTGCCTGGAAAGAGGAACAAAAAAAGAAACAGAAGCGTTTTTCCTAAGGGGATTAAAGATTTTGAGAGCAGGGTTTAGCACAGGCAAGATTCAAACTAGGGACTTCTTGATTCATAGCTCAGGCTGCAGTCTGTACACACACTGAGCAGAGGATAAGCTCCACTGAACACAGTGCATTAGTTAACATGTATGGGATTCTGCTATCAGTATCTTTGCAGTACGCTACACCAGCTCACTCCAGAAAGCTGCAGCCCTATACATCATCTTGCTCCTATCCTTGTGAGTTAATCTTGCTAAGCTCAGTGGGACTTACTTCTGAGCACTGTATACTGCCTTCTGTATAAACCAGGCAGGGAATCTGTGGCCCTCCAAACTCCAACTCCCATCAGCCTCAGCCAGCATGGCCAATGGTCAGAGCTGTTGAGAGTTGCAGCCCAATAACATTTTCCCCACCCCCGGCACAAGTATTGTCCAACAAGAACGCTAAATTTTCAGGAGCTTCAGATGCTAAATTTATCATGCTTCTCTGAAATGCGTCATATCAACATTTTATTTGACTTTCCACCTGAAATAAACCCATAGATCCCAGTATGGCAACACTCCATGGTAGACATATTGATACTGAGAGTGTTCTTTTGTGTTTTTCTTGTTACTACCTCTCCAGTTTTTTATTCTCTTTGTATATGAACCACAAGAACTGCTCAAGAATTACTGTGAATCACTGAAACACAAAAGCTTCGAATAACGGGGAGGGGGAAGCTATTTCTGAAGTGGTTGCCTTTCTTTCCTTGATACTACAGAAAATGTGGCTGTTTAAGGACGAATCTTCTTTTTTAAAAATAATAATAATAATAATAATACAGCCAGCATAGTCCATTTGCAGTGATATTGGAGGGACTGAAACACTATCTGACCTTTCCAAGGGAATAAGTGTGATGGTGTAATTGGACTCTTCATCCCTAACTGTTGTGACCAAAGACAAGAAAGAGAGGGTGAGAGTAAGCTCTCCAATTTGCTGGGGCTTTGTGATAACTTGTTAATAGAAATTTGTGGCCCTCCGAAGTCTAGCACTTATGCACAGCAAATCATAAACAACTGAACAAAAGAGAAGACAAGCAGAGGTAATCTCTGCAGAGTTCTCCGGTTGCTTCTTGCAGACACAAAACATTGGGGGGGAATAAGTGCTACAGAACGAGAAATTTAGTCTTTGTCACTTCCAGTAAACTTGGGGAAGAAATGCCAGAAATTAGATGGTATTCCCAGAACTACAGACAGGTCAAATCAATAGACTGCTAACAGCAGCTTAGCTATGCCAGAGGGTTGAAAGGGAACACAAGGATGTCAAGTCCAATCTCCTGCCCAGATGGAAAGGCATCTCTTCACCATGCAATGCCCCACTGCGCCTCCCTAGTCCAGCCAGAAATCAGCTTTCACGGACTGTCACATGTACAGAGTGAGTGCTTGCCAAGCCAATAGCAATTAGCAACAGATTACTCAGGCAAGCCAAGGCAAATACTATGCATGACAAAATGCATACCTGTTTGCAGCTTGACATGGCATTTCAATGGAGACATGGTTGCAAGGGCAGCCAGCTGCCGCTTGTTGTTGTTGTTTTATAGAAAAAGGAATTGAGACGAATGGCAAAGATCTAGTGTGGCTAAAAAGACACAAAAAGCTGAGTCAGGCCATTGGTTCATCTAGATCAGTATTGCCACTGAGTGGCAGCAGGTATACAAGGTTTCGGATAGCAGCCTTTCCCAGCCTTTCCTGGAGATTTCAGGGATTGAGCCGGGGGGGGGGGGAGTTAGCAGTATACTCTGGTATTTGCTACACTAGTGAGCTAGCCAAGGTCAGCACAATGATTTTTTCCCCTACTGAGGTGAAGGGTCTCCTTTTCCTCACCCTCAATTCCACATGCAAAAGCTAACCAGACTGGTAATTGACTCTTACTTAAACAGTGATAAGAGCCTTATGTGTAGTCAAACCATTGCTCCAGCTTGCTTAGTACAGTTTACACAGACTTGTCAGCAGCACTCCAAGGTTTTGGGCTGGGAATGTGCCTGGAAATGCCAGGGATTGAACCTGGGACCTTCTGCCTGCAAGGCAGGTGTTCTACCCCTAAGCCATGACTCTTTCCAGTGGTGATAGCCCTTCACTACATCTGGGGGATGCAGGTTAGTGTAGGGGCACAAAAATGCATAGCTTTGTCTCCAGAAGAGGGGAGTGATAGGAGGGCTATCATTGCACAACCAAACCATCTGCCACCTAAGGCAAGCTCTTCGCTCTGCCTAATGGTGTTGCATTCGCAAAGTAAAGGAAGGATTGAACTCTGATTAATAAGAATACACACAGAGACTTGAACCAGCAAGACTCTGGGAAGGGTGCTGTCAGGGAACTGCCATCAGTGCCAGAGGGAGAGAGAGAGCTCCAGAGGGATCCCAGAGAGCGTCAGGGGATTGGGAAAGGCAGCCCATCTTCTGGGGAAGGGAATCAGCTCAGCTCCAGTGGAGAAGGGGGGCAGATGGGGGAATCTGAGAGGGAGTCACATGACTCCTTGCCTGGGACCAGCGGGGGGAGGAAGGGTCCTCCGCTGCCTACGCCTTCTTTGCGCAGAAGGCTTCCATGCAGGGAAAGTAGGAGGCAACTGGGCATGAAAGAACTTCTTTGCTGGAAGAAGTTTAAGAAATGCCCACTGACGGATTCTGCCAGCGATTGAGACAGCCACGGGTGAGTGGCTGTCTGGACAGAAAAGGTTCACTTAGGCAACCCAGCCAGGTGTGGGCACCGGCTTACGCACAAGCAACCCCTTGAACCATTACAGGTTTGTATAATCATGTCTCTCTGTGCCTGTCCGATGTGCAGCCCCCTGGCCCAGGTAGTTTTTATTCACAAAAGAACTTTTTACAGAGTGATCGTAAGAACCAATCAGATTTCTTCTGAGCATTTCCACAAACCCACGTGGGGACAAGTTAAACTACTAAAACTAATTAAGCACAAATATTTCTGGGGTAAACAAAGAACAGAACTACAAAGAAGAGCATCTGCAACCCCGGAGGTAATAAACAAGCAATACACATATGATAAGAAGGATGACCAGGAGGACAGTGGATCATTATCACCTTCATGTGAGATCTGTTTCCTGGCCCTAAGATTAACATCCTACATCAAAGAAACTTGCCCACTATTTTTATGGCCCAGGAGGCCTGCCTGGCAAAGCAACTGGGCTGTGTACGTGACATGTGAGGAAGAGAGGAATGGAACAGGGATGCAGGGGTGTAGATTGATCAAGAATCATATCAAAATAGTCTAAACCCAGTCAACGCAATGCTTTCATTGCTGACACAGATGGCTTACTCTATATTTGTTATAATTCCTCATAGCAATCCCACCTGATCACTACATCTCTGGATATTTGCACTCCTACATAATGGTAGGGCTGGCCTTGAAGTGTTTCCTCTATGATTCCAAGTTACCCTGCGCCAGATGCCATGCACCCCGTACTAGGCATGTGTGGCTGCTGGTGATTGGTTATTTGGAAGTAAATGTCACCAGAAACATGGGGGGGGGAGGCAATATAGAAGAGTATTTTGGATGATTAGGAAAGAGATTGAAAATAAAACTGCCACTCTAATAAAGCCATTATAGAAATCTATGGTGTAATCACAGTTGGAATACTGTGTACAGTTTTGTTCACCTTACCTTAGAATGGATATTATATAGCCGGAAAAGTTTCAGAAAAGGGCAACCAAAATTATCGAGGCACTGGAACAGCTCCATTATGAGGAAAGGTTACAACATTTAGGGCTTTTTAGTTCAGGAAAATGAGGAGTTGGAACAATGATGGAGGTATATAAGGTCATGCATGGTGTGAAGAAAGGAGAGAAAGAGAAGATCTTTCTCCCTTTCATTTTACTAGAACAATGAAGTCAAATGTTGGAAAATTCAGGATAGACAAAAGGAAGTACAGTGGTACCTCAGGTTAAGAACTTAATCCGTTTTGGAGGACCGTTCTTAACCTGAAACTGTTCTTAACCTGAAGCACCACTTTAGCTAATGGGGCCTCCCGCTGCTGCTGCACCGCCAGAACACAATTGCTGTTCTCATCCTGAAGCAAAGTTCTTAACCCAAGGTACTGTTTATGGGTTAGCAGAGTCTGTAACCTGAAGCGTATGTAACCTGAAGCATATGTAACCCAAGGTACCACTGTACTTCGTCAAATGGCATATTGTTAAACTATGGAATCTGCTTCCATGGGAAGAAGTGATGGCCACCAACTTGGATGAGCTTAACAGGGAGTGAGACAAATTTATGGAGGATAAGCAGTCAACAGCTACTGATCATGATGGCTGTGCAGTACTTCCAGCTTTGGAGGTAGTGTGCCTTTGAATACCAGAAACAGTGCTGCAGTTGCTCTCAGGTCCTGCTTCCAGGCTACCTATAGACATCTGGTTGGCCAGTGTGAGAACAGGACACTAGGCAAGATGAGCCTTTGGTCTAGTCCACAGTGAATCTTCTTTTGTGCTTCAGAACTCTTTGCTGCCTAGGGAGTGACCTGTAACCCTGGTGCCTCCATACAGAGTTGGAGGCTCCCAGTTCTAGTCATGGCAGTTCCTGGCAAGGATATAGTTGACTGAATGAGCAATTGGGAGGGTGCAAGAACAGACCATCACCACTGTATATGCATTGGTTCCTGATTGGTGGCTATTCTCTCCTATTAGATTCAGGGTCCTCCTGACATCTAAAAGATATATAGGGTAGGTTCCTGTTATAAGGGAAGAAAGTAGTTCTTCTTTCAGCTTTGTTACTCTCCGTATGTAATTCTGAACACAGTGCTAGTCAAACAAATGCTTTGTACAATTTAGATCAGGTTTGTGTTGTGGTAGCTGACCTGCTGAGAATGTAAGATTAGCCTGCTGCTAACGTATTTTCCTCAGACAAGTGCTTCTCTCGGAGGCAAGAAAACCTTTCCTCCGTTCTAGAATACAGACAATCATATACTAAAATGGTAACTTAATATGGCAGTCGTGTAACCCCTTGATGAATAAATGGTCTGAATTGTCCCATCAGGCAGTAAAGAGAAGCTTACCAATAAGTCATTTGCTTCCCTGGATTTCTGATTCGACACAGGATTGTGGAGATTTCCTGCACCACTTGGCAGGGCAGCGCAAGGTGATGGCTGGCCAAGTGGTTAAATGCACAGCATGGTAAACTGCCAATTGGTACTCACCCAGTGCCACTTCCATGTTATGAGGGGCCCTTGGACAATATCTTCTCAATGATGGGCCCTCCCTGAGTATTCCACTGCCTACTGGCCACTATCACCTGTCCTTTTTCTCTGGGTGCAGTTTGCACCCACTACCCATGGGGAGAGAGCAAAGCTACTGGACACTGCTGCTGCTACATACTCACCCAGTGACACAATGGGTTGGTGCTTCTTGCTGTTAACCAGAAGGTTGGTGGTTCAAGCCCACCCAGGGATGGCTGTGGGCAGGATCCTTGCATTGCAGGGAATTGGATCAGATGATCCTTAGGGTCCCTTCCAACTCACCAGTTCTATGATTCTGTGGTATGAAAGAGGACAGGTGAACTCAACCCAGGGTGGTACATCCCATTTCACTGCTTGAGGCAAAAGGGGAAGTGCCACCCCACTCTGCTCCACAGTCCACCTGCACCACCAGTACCACTGCACCTCCACTACACTGCCCACCCTGTTGCCTCTGCCAGCAGCAGAGAAGCAGCACCAATTTACAGTGAGATCTCACCGAAATCTCGTGAGATCTTGCAATATTTCAGCAAGGTGGCAGGGCAGGTGGAGCACCCATGGGACTTGCCACCTCAGGGGATACCGCCACCTGAGGCGGCTGCTTCACCACACTTCATGGATGGGCCAGCCCTGAATGCAACAGAGATATAGCAAAGAAGAGCAGGAAAAAGACTCCAGTAGTTGGCAGTGAGCCTTCTGCAATGAAGTGGACTGGTCTTCTGTATTCACTCCTGTTTCCTTAATAAGATCTGTATCATCATTGTATTTATTAATCACCTTTCTGTCCACAAGGGCCCTAAGATGCTGCTGCTGCTGCTATTTATATACGACTTCAGACTGATGTATCTAAGCAGTATGCAATTAAATTCAGTACATAAAATACAGAATACATTAAAATGCAAACCACTAATTCCAACTGCAGCGACACCGTATGGATATATAACATCCATAAGGACAATGTGTGAAGGGGTAAAAAAAAAAATACAATGAAGCATTCATCATAAAAAGCTTGGGTAAAAAGAGAGCTTTTCTATAAATATGTACAATATTGTGTGTAAAGAACAATACAGACAGAACACCAATTCCAAAAGAACTAAAGAGATATTGTTAAAATCCACCCACATTCTTTTCCTTGCGTGCCAGACAGCTTGCTTAGCAGTCACACCTTGGCGTTCCAGTTCCTTAATGTCTTCACAGAACTTACAGTGTCCAGTGCTACGAGATTTTCTACTGTGTCCGTTTGTATGGCTGGTGTGGCACACTCAATGTAATGGTTCCTCTGAGTGAAGTGCTATGCTTTCGGCTCAGAGAGGCAATTTAAATAGCCCCCCCCTCTCTCTCTGTGTGTGTGTGTGTGTGTGTGTGTTGTGTGTACTGCTTGAACACATTTGTAGCTTTGAGTGCAATAACTCCACATCTAAAGCTGCCCTTAAGGAGCTTGCGGTCCTCCAAATGTGGCTGAAGTGCAGCCCCCATCACCACTGACTATTGGTCAAGCTGCCTGCGGCTGATGGGAGTTGGGAATCCAGGAGCATCTAGGAGGCCACAGGTTCCCTACCCCCATGTTAATTCATTGAAATGTTGCTTTAAGCCTGCATATTTTAAGCTGCTTATCCACTAGGAGTGAGGCGAGGCTTTTTGAATATTTTAAATAAATACAATCATAAATGGTCAGGAGACAAAAGAATATTTTGTTGAGCTACATTAGTTCTGTGCAGATGGCAACCCTTCCTGGGTTCCCCTCTACTTTTCTTATTAAAAATTCAACAGAGACTTATAACAAAAAAGTGGTATGAAATGCAGTGGAAACGTATGAGCATCTTCTTGATTTAACATATAAATTACCCCGTGGAAGCTTTTTTTCAAAGAAGTTCACAGCCAGCCTATATAACAAAGGAAACATCACACTGAGACACATCAGGGTATCCTGAATTCATGCAGAATGTAACTGTAGGAGGCCAGTGACAGGTGAGTCACAACTCCACTTCACCGTCTGCCATGGTTTGTAGCTCAAGCAGCACGTGCAGAAATAATGGTTTAGAGCTGAATTGCAATTGGACAGTTTCTACCAAAGAATTCAAAACTCACACCTACTTATGCCAAAGGGGATGGGGCCATAGTTTGATGGTAGAGCACATGTGTTGCATGCAGGAGGCCCGAGGCCCATAGCAGATCTGCAGAGTCACCCTCCTGACACTGGTGTCTCTGCAACTTACATGTATGATTCAGGGTGCAGCAGGGAGCAGGAAAGTAGAGGCTGCACATAGGTGTACTGGTGGAACCCATCCAGTGCTCCCAGTGGTGTGCACTCACATCCCTGACCCCTTCACCATCCTGCCCTGTCCCAGTGCTGCAGTGGCACCACTCTCAGAAGGATGGCTTTGCAGTTCTGTCCCACCACACCGGGCACTACTGCCCCAGGTTCAGTCCCAGGCACCTCCAGTTTAAAGGTTCAGGTAACAGGTATCCTGGAAAGTGCCTGCCAGTCAGAATAGACAACAGTGGGCTTGATTGAGAGACAGCTCAACCTGGTGCAAGGAAGCTTCGTGTTCTTCTAAAAGTGAGGGTTTGTTGTTGTTGTTGTTTTTATTAAAGATTTTCTTGTTTTACAGAAGTATGTGTAATGTATCTCATATGTTTTCCATGTGACATTTTTACAAATCAGTTTCATTTGTTGAGACATTAGGAAGAAAAGGGGTGGAGGGGGGGAAGATGGGTGGGGGTTTAGGTCGGGTGGCGATGTTTCTATTTTGCTTAATGTATGTAAGGTTTGGTGTCAGCGTTGCTCGTGCAGGTTCTCTGCTGTTCATTTGTGTTTCTTTGGTGGTGAGAGAGGTTGGGGTTGGCCTAGGGTGTGGTTGTTTGTTTGTGATTGGCTGTGGTGATCTTTCTTTTCATGTGTGAGTGGGGTGGGTGGGTGTTTAGGATCAGAAAAGTGAGGGTTTGTGCCCAGGGGCGTAGCTAGTTGCTCCGGCACCCGGAGAGGCGGGGGTGGGGCCATCTGCCCACAGGGGCGGGGCGATACGCACACCAGGGCACCACGGTGATCCATGCATGGCCCTGCAGTAAGTGTTGCCCCCCTGTGGTGTGCCATTTTGGCACCCCCCTCAAGGATGACACCGGGGCAGACCACACACCCCGCACACCCCTTCCTACGCCCCTGTTTGTGACATTGGTTAAAGACAAACCATGCAGGAGCTGCTTCACACTAAAGCACTTCTCATGTGGCAACATTTCCAGTAGCTGCGAAATCTGTAGGTGTAGGGGGAGCCTTTTTAGCCAGAGGGCTAAAATTACCATAAAGGTAATTTTCCAGGGGCCACATTACCAGTGGGTGGGGCAAAAGTAGGCAAAACAATAGGTGCCACAATCCAGCCACAGCCAGGCGAAAGGACCCAGAGAAGGTGTGGGTCAGGCTGGGAAGGGGTGCTGCCTGAGGAGAAAGGCCGTGGATTGGGAACAGTTCTGAAGGCCTGGAGGGCTGCATTAAGCTTCCAGGCCAGATAAATAGTTATACGAATTGTATGCTACTGCCGAGCCTATTAGTTAGATTTTTAGGCACTCCGTACTAAACTTAGTTACACATTTTTTAAAAAGATGAATTAAAGGGAAAGAAAGCAGGTTAGGTAGATTAGCCCCCCACTGGTTAGAGCTGAAGTACTGCAGGGAACTGACCTCTTATGTATGTGTTAAAACTGCCAATGTGCATTACCCTGAAAGAAAGAAAAAGTGAGTTTCTTGCTAATTTAACTAGTTAGCTGCTTCGTCTGCCTAAGGCTATACAAGCCTCGCCATGTTAAAGGTTGGATTTTGCCCCCAAAGGTACATGGTGTTGTCAGTGAATCAAAGGAATGATGTTCCAAGTGGATGGAAATAAAGTATGTTGTGTATTTGAGGGTGGCAGGAAGGGGGGAGCCCAGTTCAGCTGTGAAGCATATGCATTTTGGTGATTTGTACTACTGCAAAAGACCTCAAAGGGTAAAAGAAGAGGCAAGGAGAAGCTTAAGCTGGTAGACCTTGGACTGAATGATCCTTCTTCATCTCAGAGTAGAGATGGAGGCTAAGGGACATTGATCTCTGAGCCCTGTGGGGTAGCCTTGATCTCTTCTATTTTACCTTGCCAGGTTGCAATCTGGGATATACTTGCAGATATTTTCAAAATACTGATACAAGGCAGTTGTAGCTTCTTTTGCTTGTTCTATCACTGGTCTTGGTATCAATGCCTGCCTACTGTATACAGCCCCTAGGAAGCTACCTTGTACAGACTCAAACCACTGGTCCATTTAGCCCATTGTGGTGTACACTCAGGGACACCTGATGCCCTGTTTGCTGCGAAGAAGAGAAAGGGGGCAGATAACAGGGAGTGGCGGCTGCGGTGCAGGAATCTAAAAGTATATGCTTTTGGTTACTACAGCCTATCAATCCCCTTATCTGTCTGAATTACTATGCATTAGAATTCTATCATCTGGGGATCATAGGGATCAAAATAATGCTGACATAAGAATATGAGCAAAATCAATGCTTCGAAACAGACCAAGGGATTTGTTAAACCCTCTTGAACCTTACCTTAAACTGAAAGGTGTTTATGCCGGGGAGAGTCTCAGATTTTGAACGTTCCCATGGAAATCTTCATCAAGATGGAAATTTCAGCTCTCAGACTGTTGCCGGATTTTGTTTCATCTCTGATTTAAACCCAGCTTCACTCATCTAGCTCTATCCCCCAGTGGAAACTGGTGTCTCGGCCTCGTTGTCATTGACTTTTGTGTTTTATTAAAACTGAGCACTTCTCAGTTCTTCCGTCTTTTTGCTTGAAGCTATATTCATTCTGAATTCCAGGGAGTTGTGGGGAGGGGAGAGAGACAGAGGGAGAGACATGGGATGGAAGTGAGGGGAGGGAGAATCTATGCATGCTGCTTTATTCATAAAAACACTTTAGCAAGTGCATTTAGTAATTTGCCACTGTAAGCACTCACACACAGCGATTTCAGTGCAGGCCTCTGACACTGTATTTAGTTCATACTTTGGCGACACAGCTAAAACTTCCATTTGTATGCATTTATTCGGCTTTGCACATTATGTTATCAGTCAGTTTCAATATTTCAAAGTCACAGCAGTCTTTTTCTGACACGCATTTGTCAGAATGAACTGCCTTGATTGCTGTTATTACATTCCATGGCTCCTGAGTAAGGGAAAAGTCTTATGCTAGGCCCAGATTACTGAAATTGACTGATAAAACAATATATTAAACAGTATAAAAGCAGAATAAATTAATATCCATGGATACTGTAAATGGACAGAGGAAGAGGAACCCACTACAATTATAAAGCCAGCTTAGAAACTGAGAAACATATAGAGAAAGAGATAATTACATTTTGAAAAAAAGAAAAGATTGTGTGCATTGTACTGGAAATTCATCCATCCTAACTGATGCATTAGCATGCAAGCGAGTCCTGTTACTTACCATTCTTGGTAATCTAGATATCTAAAGGATACTGTCTTGGGAAAGAGCAGGAATAGTAATTAATCCAATGTAGATTCACATGACTGGAGGCTGGGTGTTCAGATTCAGTTCAATTCATACATCACTTATGGTTCAATTATACATCACATTAACACATTTTAAAGGGTGAAATTTTGGCTTGAGCACATCTGATAGGTAAGACAGTAAGCGTGGAATGTTAAAATGGAGGTCGTAATACATATCAAGTCAGAACTCACTAAACTGTGCTCACTGATGTATAACTAAATTGATTAGCTTTCCAGTATTTTGGACTGGAGTTGTACTTTGCAAAAAGAAGAGCCCAGAGTTAAATGTCAAGCTCTACTGCAACAAAAAGAATGGTGAGATTTTTCCTACCTCTTAGGGTCCCAAGTTAAGCAAGATATAGCAAGCTAGATGTTCTGTAATGTCCCTAACCCCATGTAGTTCGGGAACAGACTCTGTTCACTCCCCAGATGCTCCCCTGGACTCAGGCATGGGCACAACCCCCTCTCAGGGGTTGACCAAACCAAGTTGAGTCCCTGGATTCCTTTAACGGAATACCCTTCACATAGGGATGGTGAGACCGTTCTCCCATCCCTATCACAAGAACCAGTACCTATCCACAACCTTACAAGTTGTGATGATTTGCTACGCAGCAGGCGAAACCCAAATGGCAACCGCCAATCAGCCAAGTGGGGAAAATTCCTGCCATGCCCCTGTCCCAATGACAGACGACACATGACGGCATAGCAAGGTCAATCGCAAAAGCAGGGAGAGGTGGGCGGGTGTTCCAAATGCACAAGCCGAAAGAGGAAGCTCTGGGTCACGTGCATAGGTATATATAGGTCCCTCGATCCATTTAGACTGCACCCCATGGCCAGATTAAACCCAGCAATGAGAGACCTACCAATCGGGTGTTGTGGCTGTCCAATATACCCACCCACAACCAGGAGGTCAGTCTCCAGGTCTCACCGCAACATGTGCCCTCTTTTAGGGAGGACACTATTAATGTAAAACTGAGACTGTGACAAGCCATAAAAACAATGAAATTCCTTCACAGAATTAAACCTCTTAAATCCTACTGTCCCATGAGCCAGGCAACAGGACTGCATTACACTTGTTTAGTGTCCTTGTGATTTAGCATTAAAGACTCTTCTCTCAAATGTGGATTTTATTGCTCTTGAGAGGGCTGGCTCTTGTAGCTCTTCAAAGGTGGAAGTAAATCCAGGACATACTATTGTATATGCCTGTGGGCATGAGTGTATTGCAAATAGCCTGATTGGTTCAAGTCATTTTGTTCTGTGTAATAAAGTATATTTCCCATCCCGTTTTTTCTCAGCCCAAATGTTAGATAAACATACAAGGCAGCTGTGCTGTGGCTACCCTGGAGGATAGCCTACACTTCAGCAATCCCAAAAGATGATAGCCATATTCAGTGAGAGGTTTTTAAACAGCCCCTCTATCCTTGGCCTTCCTGGTCTGAAGGGGAGTTGCAAGTGCATTTTGCTGGCTATAGCTACTTTCTTCCCTCGAATCAGGCACGCAGTGCAATCAGTGTTCCCAATCATGGTGAGGATTGTAACTACATCCAGCTAAAAGCACAAACCATCCCACTTCAGATCTTCCTGCTGAAGATCAGTGGTAGAGGGAGGGAGGCCAATACACAATTTATGAACTCTCAATAAAAGTAGATGTTATTTCAGAAGGCACTTCCATTGTTGAGGAACTGTTGTTTCCCAGCACATCCTAGACTTCTTCAACTTGGTACCCTGCAGATGTTTTACTCTCTAACTCCCAATAGCCCCAGCCAGCATGGCGTATGGTGCGGGATAATGAGATGTATAGACCAAAATATCTGGAAGGCACCGGTTTTGTAGAAGGCTGACTGAAAACAGTAAATGAATTTGCTGAGGAGCAGCAATTCTGGACTCAGGTTGTGCAGATATATATATATATTACTGCTTTAGTAGCTGTTGCACTTGTGTGATGGGCACCTATTGGATGGTGCCTGTAACTTCACATTACTGCAGGGGTCAGCAAACTTTTTCAGCAAGGGGCCGGTCCACTGTCCCTCAGACCTTGTTGGGGGCCAGACTATATTTTGGAAAGAAGGGGAAAAAAAGAATGAATTCCTATGCCCCACAAATAACAAATACATTTTAAATAAAAGGACACATTCTACTCATGTAAAAACACGCTGATTCCCGGACTGTCCACGGGTTGGATTTAGAAGGCGATTGGGCCAGATCCGGCTCCTGGGCCTTAGTTTGCCTGCCCATGCATTACTGCAAGGCATATTACAAATCCCCCAAAACTTAGCAGTACCATTTTGAATGCATACTATTTGAAACTCATCACACACCCCTTTATTTTGGAGAGCAGAAAACCGCATTCCCCTTTCACTGCATTTGAGCATATGTCACGACCTCCAGCAATAAGGTTAATTCTGCTCTCTTCCATTGCATAGGGGAATATTAATGAATAAATTGTGAGGCAGAGAATTCTTACTTTTATATTGTGATTTTATTGGTATTGTGGTCGTAACATGCACTACCTCAGAAGGATTTTGCTTGGAAAGGCAGTATATACATATTTGTAATGAATAAAGGTCAGCTTTTGACAGCCCTCATGGCTCCCTAGAAACACAGTTTGACAAGTACTGACTTAGCAGACTCAAATGTGTTGCTTTTTTCCTAAAGCATTTCTCATTTCTCAGTCTAGCCTAGTACAAATAACTGTTTGGCTCTTGGATGCTAGCTTCAAGAGTGGTAATGGGAGGTTTCTCCTCACCCTCCCCTCACACACATTCTTCCTTTTTAAGAAAGGGGCTATGAAAACACTTCTTTGTTAATTCTTATTTTACAGCATTATAGTAAGTGTGGTGTTCTCCACTGCTGTCTGAGATAAAGGTTGACATCTGCTGGCAGAGGAGGTAAAGTTACAGGAGATGCAGCTTAGGTTTCCACTAGTCACATTTTTCTGCAGGAGCTGGATTCAAACTGCTTTTTTTTACATGCTGGAGTTGTTCTGATATGCTTATCATGTATAAGCTATTCTCTCAGTGATGGGCAGCTCTTGAACAAGTTAAATGATAAAGTCATTTATGATGAATGACATGTGATGGGAGTTCCATATTTATTTGTCACATTTGTATTCCAAACATTCCCCTAGGAATCCTGAATAGTTTATGTAAGATGGTTTCCTTTTATCCACACAAGATTAAGCTGTGATTTGTGGAGACATGCTGCAGACCACCTAGTGAGTTTTATGGCTCTCGGTGGACTTGCGCCGCACTGGCTCTCCTTGTTCTTACATAACAGAGAAGTGATTGCATGATCACTGTCCTCAAGCCAGAAGCAAGTAAATTAGGATAAGGCATGTGTGTGTAAAGAAAAAGAGAGAGACAGGCAGATAAGATAACTTCCTTAATGGGTGTGTCAACAGTTCTTGTCCTTGGAAGTTTATACTGTTTGTTAAGAGGCAGCTTCTGAATTATTTAAAGAACATTCCTAAGTTATTTAAAGAAGAAGAACATAAAAGAGCCCTGCTGTATAAGACCACAGGCCCATCTGGTCATTTCAGATATCTAAAGAATATAGGAAGTTGCATTATACTGAGACCATTTGTCCAATTAACTCCATATTGTCTACATTAAATGGCAATGACTCTCCCGAGTTTCAGACAAGGGATGTCCCAGTCCTACCTGAAGATGCCAGAGACTGAACCTGGTCCTTGCAGACTGGAGGTGGGCAATGTTGTCCCCATCTTCAAAAAGGGGAGGCGAGAGAAGACCCGTATAACTGCCAACTGCTCAGCTTGATGTTGATACCAGGGAAGTCCTAGAACAGATAATTAAATAATCGGTCTGTGGTCACTTAGAAAAGGATGCTGTGATTAATAAGACCCAGCATGGGTTTCTCAAAAACAAGTCATGTCAGGCAAATCTCATTTCTTATTTTTGACAGTGTTACAAGTTTAGTGGATTAGGGGAATGCTGTGGACATAGTGTATCTTGATTCCTGTAAGGCTTTTGACAAAGTCCCCCATGATACTTTTGTGGAGAAGCACGTAAAATATAGGCTGGATGAGGTAACTGTTTGTAGCTGGTTGAGTGACCGAACCGAAAATGTATGGAATGGACTCCCTCAGAAGGTGGTGGACTTGCCTTCAGTGGAGGATTTTAAGCAGAGGTTGGATGGTCATCTGTCAGGAATGCTTTAGTTGTTATATCTGCATTGCAGAGGGACTAGATGACCCTCAGGATCCCTTCCAACTCTACAGTTCTATGATTCTGTGATTCTACTGCATGTAAAACAACTGTTCTACCACTGAGCTGTGGACCTTAGGTTTTAATATTTCATTCAACAACCCCAAGCCCTTGTTTCTGCATTCCTCCCTTATCTGAAAGCCAGAACAACAGACAAAGCTGAAACTCACAAAGCAGGCAAGCTCAACAGCAGCTGCCAGTACATATTACAGTGGCATTAAAGCTAGGTGCATCCTAATGGACACAAACACACTCTCTAGCACTTCTTGGTATTATTTTCTTCTTGTTTTCAGCAATTTGACACAGACTGTTCTCTTAAGCTTCTCCAGATTGCTTTAAAAATAAGATCTGGGTGCAGGTGACAGGGAAAGAGGAAGGCCTCTTGATTATTGATTTCTTAAAGTCTGTGTAACATTTCCTGCATTTTCTATTATAGTTCCTCCCTTTGAAAAGGAGAGCAAAGCTTGCACAATAGCTGCCAGAGGCATATCTTGTCTTTACAAAGCTGATAGGTAGGGTTGAATTTCACAGTCACCTCTCCCAAGTGGAACCTGAGCAAATGACTAGGACAACAGCAAGGGCTATTGTCGTAGGCTTGGCAGTCCTTCCAATAAACAGGGTATCAGAACCGATTCTTGTGGGTTTTCAGAGACTGTGACATTAGGTCTTCTGCTATTTGGCACTTGACCCAGCAGAAAGAAGTGTAAATGAAATGTATGCAGCTCAACAAGATAGAAGCAAGGTCAGTGGACAGTAGAATTTATTCCTAGATAGTTGGACAAACAAATAAATAGGTATGCAGCATTCATCTAAAACAGAGAAATCTGGAGATGTATGCTGTGGACCTATACTATGAATTTGCCACATGGGTTGTGCGAGTAAAATAAATGATGTCATTCTAGCTATTGCTCTGAGAATATCTGGTTAAATTAATGTTAAAATTAGAATCATAGAATCACAGAATTGTAGAGTTGGAAGTGAATATAAAAGTAATATGTCATACAGAGTCAGACAGAAATCAAGGGAAGAATTTGGTTTGAAATGCACCATAAATTATAATTAGCTAAATTCAAACCGAAACACCAGCATCCCTGAAATTTATGTTCCAGACAGACTTAAGCACCTCTAAGTCCAATTGATTTCAGCAGGTGAGTTAGGAGTGTCCTTTATCCTCTCCCATAGTCATCCCCCTCGAGCCTTAGTTTCTCTCTTAAGATCAGTGTCTGACTTCATGGTTATAATTTATATGTATCAGGTAATGGGGGTGAGGGGATCCCACAACAAATCGTCTGATCTCTTCATACTGCAAGGAAGATTTCAAGTTGTTTCACACAAATTGTCACAGTTCTGATAGGTATGGAGCACTGTATTTCATTGGTAGATGTTTAAATAACACATAGATACTGGCCCAAGAACTAGGAGAGAGTTAAAAGCTGTTTGACTGCTGTGACAGTCAAAATAAAAACAGCATTTCAAGGACTTTCTTTATGTGGGGGCACTAGTGTGTATTTTTATAGACTTAGCAGATCTTCAGCTGTGGATGGTAATGTGATTGAATTTCTATCATAAAACTGAAAGGTGCCATCATGTTGTATATAATGGATTGGCACAGATAGTAAGCAGCGAAGTTGATTCAGTGGACCAGTACTATTTCTACCTCTCAGCTAACACTTTCCATATTGACACGTCTGCTAAGTCATATAGGGTTGTTGTTATTGTTGTTAAAAAAGCCTTCTTTTCTAAATTTTCTTCTTTGATAGCTCTTTTTCACTCGCTGTCATATGTGCAACATTTCTGTCTGATTCTAGCCTGCTACATGCATCCTCCACATAAATATCAATATGTAAGCTATTTTCTCATTTTGCTTTTTCAACTGCTTCGGCCTATTGGCTACTGTGTATTCGGGTCTGCTTGCCCAAGACACCAAGGTCATTTGTACAGTGATCACACCAAATGCAACTACTGGTAATATCACCTGATTCTGGAAAAATCATTACCCATTGGATTATTTTATTTGTGGTTGGAAAAACCAGTCTCTGCCTATAAAAGCTGTTTTCCCATCCTCTCCCTGAGTCAGTCAGGTGAAAAATTGAACTCTGTGTGTGAACATTTTAAAGATGTCTCAGTAACTTTTCCTAGAACCTAGTCCTTCCCTTGCCCTGCTGGACAGCTCCTCGGTTTGCCTCTTAAGATGAAGTACAATGTTGATGGTAACAGGATATCTACAATTATCTGAGAAAGATAAAAAATATGCCATACATATCTATACATATCTGTTTCTCAGAGAAGTTGTGTTTAGTACAACTATTGTCAGGATAGGTCAGCAATAAAACACCTGGTGTCAGAGAAGTTAACTCTGGCCTAGTGACCACAGCAAGTCTTCCAGTAGGTCTTGCCCCAATGATGCAGTTGCGAGGACTGCTTCCTACCACTCTCTAAGGCTTCTTCCCCAGTTCCTTTCCAAGCAACCTGAGGCTCCTTCACCTTGTCTCTTTTCATAGAATCATAGTATCATAGAACTGTAGTGTCGGAAGGGACCCAAGGGTCATCTAGTCTAACCTCCTGCAATGCAGGAATCTTAGCTAAAGCATCCGTGAGAGATTGCCGTCCAACCTTAGCTGAAAAACCTCCAAGGAAGCAGAGCCCACAACCTCCTGAGGAAGGCCTTTCCACTGTCGAACAGCTCTTACTGTCAGAAAGTTCTTCCTGGTGTTTAGTCGGAATCTCCGTTCTTGTAACTTGAAGCCATTGGTTCGGGTCCTTTGGAGCCCTTTCTCCTGCCCTTTGAGGCAGGAGAAAACAAGCTTGTTTCATCTTCCATGTGACAGACATTTGAAGTTGGCTATCAAAACTCCTCTCAGTCTCCTCTTTTCCAGGCTGAACATACCAAACTCCCTCAGTCATTCCCCATAAAGCTTGGTTTCCAGACCCTTGATTATCTTGGTTGCCCTCCTCTGCACGTTCCAACTTGTCAATACCCTTCTTAAATTGTGGTGCACAGAATTGTGCATAGTATTCCAGGTAGGCTCTGACCAAGGCAGAATAGAGTAGTATGATTACGTTACTTCTGTTGATGCAACCTAAAATAGCATTAGCTTTCTTTGCTGCTGCATCACACTATTGGCCCATGTTAAGCTTGTGGTCTATGAAGGCCCTTAGATCCTTTTCACATGTACTACTGGCAAATATGGTGTCCCCATTTTATATTTGTGCAGCTGGTTATTCCTCCCTAAGTGTAGAACCTTACATTTCTCCCTACTGAAATTCATTTTGTTAGTTAGGGCCCAGTTCTCCAATCTGTTATGGCCATTTTGAACCCTGCTTCTGTCTTCTGTGGCACTGGCTACCCCTCCCAGTTTGGCATGATCTGCATATTTGATGAACATCCCTCAATTCCTTGGATGAAGACATTGACAACAACAGGCCCAGCACACAACCCTGTTTATGTGTGATTATAAACTATATGAGGAAAGCTGCTGAATCGGTCAAATTAGTTCCTTAATATGATAAAGCCCTGAGCTGGCCAGTTAAGTACTACCATTTACATATCCAGTGAGGCTGCACCGTTGCTATACAGACAAATGGGCCTTTTCCCACCTCACCTGGCTAGGTGCCACGCCATCCTAGGAGAGAGAAAAACAGGTGAAGGGGGGCTGCGTGAAAGAGAATTTTCACTGCTTCTGGAAGCTAGTTTGCTGTGTACTGAACCCAAAGTGGTGGTTTGAGGCTTTCCTGGAAATCTAATGGAAAAGCAATATCTGTTGTAGTGTTAATGCTTTGAACCCCTCCATCCTACATTCAGCTTGCATATATGAGTGAATAAAAGTATATATCCGAAAGACACCACAGTTTCCATTGACCTTCATTACATGGAAACTGAGCCCTGTGAATGTATCAGCACATATCAAGTCTTTCTGCTTGGAGATTGTGGAACGCATAGTGCTGGGAATAAGCATGCAGAACTCAGAAGAAACTCTGGCATTTATTCTAAAAAGATAACAATAGCGAGACACAAAACATTGTTGCACAATTTCATGGCTGCTTCTATAACACACTCTGGTTGCATGCTTGCATCTGGATAGATCTCAAACAGCTTTTCCCCAAGACTCGCAGCATGCACATTAAAAAAAGAGCAGCAAATTGTTGATCAAAAATAGAAAATGTAAAACCAGATAGTTGGAAAGTTGTTTCATTTACAATCCACATTACTTTTTTAAAAGCCAAGAAAGTTACAAACTCATCTTCTGGTCCTTTTTGAGCTCAAATGATAAAATGAAATAGGAAGCAACTCGGCTAACAAAGGCACCCATGCTCAGATCAATGGGGAAGGCTTAAATCAATAGGCATGGAATCAGTGAAAGTATAAAGTCAGCCTTGCCATCTACAGCTGTCATCTCATCAAACTAAAGAAGATCCTTTGGTGGACCCAAGGAAATAAAAATAGGCAGCATTCCCTCCACTGTGTTCCCAGAAAAAGGGGGAGGGGGGAGAGAAAGAAATAGCTTGTTTTTATAATAGAAAGGGCCCGGATCCTTTTTTTATCTCATGCATTATTTTTTGAAATAACATAGTGGAAGGACCACAGTGTTGAACAGTGGGAAAACACACACACACACACACGGCCTACTGGGGGAGGAGGGAGAGAGAGACTACTGAATAATTATTTATTTAAATATTTTAAAATCTCGTTCATCAGATAGAAAAAGGGCTCCCAGAGCAGTTTACAGGTTATAAGAAGCAAGACAGCTCCTGCCCTTAGGTTTACAATCTTTTAAAAAGGCAGGAGGAAATAAGCAAACCTAGGTGTAAGTTCCTCTAAAGACCAGCTGGGGTGGAAAAGTTAAAAAAAAGAGGAAGTTCCAAAAGTTGTTGGCCCGTCGTCCATGCTGATGGCGTATATGGCATATGTCTTTAAGGGTGGGTTCATAACCCTTCCTTTTGGAACAGTTTGTCTGAAACAACTAATACTTGCAGCTATTAACATGGAATGGAATCATTAGAAGAACAGGAGAAACCCATAGCACGGATCAAGGTGGGGGAGGAGAGGTCTCCCATTTCCCCAGCCCAAAGGAAACTATAATGAAACGCTGAATTTCAGTCAATCAATAAAGTAGGAGGTAAAGCTCTATCTTAAATCCTTCTCCTGCCCTGAACACTTAAATGCAAGTTGTGTTCATTCCAAAGACTGAGAGAAACTGCTGCGGACGACTGTATTAATTCAGTAGAGATTTACCTTTGTTCCTTTCCTCCCATTGTCACCTTTGGAGGTGAATCTATGCAGATTACATCAGAAAACGCGGTTCAGTATAATGGCACAAATTCCAGGTGCTGATTATCTATTGTAATCAGTAAGTTACAGAAAATTTCGATTTATCTGTGCACTCAGTGTGCATTCTATATCAGTCCATATATTCCACTTGAGAAAACACTGTGATGCTTGGAAGAAAGTAAAGTCTGATTAGCTTTTTCATTATTTAAGTGGAAGTGAAGCGGGTGGGGTGGGGTAGAGATGTTCTGCCTTAAAAAAAAAAGATTAGTTCTGACTATCCTAGCAATTCAGTCTTTAAGGTTTGTCCAGAGGACGCAAAGGATAGAAAACAGGTACAGCAGTAAATTTTTTTGGACTAGCTTCAGTTGGTGACAAAGCACAAAGGCTGATCAGAACAGGCAAGGGGTGCTTAAGAAATGGGATAATTTTTGAATTCCCATATGAACTAATCTAATGCAATCTCAACTGATGTGTGGCACCTTTACACTTTCCCAAATATTACAATAGAGTTCTTAGCTCAAAAGACTTTTTAAGATGTCGGTCTGGATGATGCCCTGAATTCCTTCCAGTTTTTTAGGATACTGTGCCCAGTGAGGGTTAGAATCTAAGAGAGGAGGTTGCTGAATTGGTCAAACAAGTTTCTTTGTAAGACAATGACCTTAGCTGGCCACTTAAGTGCCTTCATCAGCATCCCAAAAGAATGAGCTAGGTTGCGAGAGCTACAACTAAGTGATGGTGCTCTTCCAGTTACCGTATTTTTTGCTCTTTGGACACACTTTTTCCCCTCCAAAAATGAAGGGGAAATGTGTGTGCGTCCTATGGAGCAAATGCAGGCTTTTGCTGAAGCCTGGACAGCAAGAGGGGTCAGTGTGCACCGACCCCTCTCGCTCTCCAGGCTTCAGGCAGCTATCCGCAAGCCTTCTGAGCGTGGTGGGAGTTCCTGCCAGGCTCTGAAGGCTTGCAGATTGCAGCCTGAAGCCCGGGGAGCACAGCGCTGTGCTCCCCGGGCTTCAGGCACCTATCTGCAAGCTCAGGGAGCGGCGGCGAGGTTCCACGCAATCTTGCCACCGCTCCTGGACCTGTTTTGGGGGTTGGGGTCGGGGGAAGCTCGGGCTTCCCCCGTCCCAGCCCTGTGGCTAAAAACGAAGCCAAGACAGCGAGTGGGCAGCTTCTGCCAAAGCCGCGCGCAGCCTCTCCCAGCTGGAGAGGTTGCGTGTGGCTAAAGAGGAAGCCAAGACAGCCAGTGGGATGGATCCTGCTCGCTGTCTTGGCTTCTTTGCTCTTTGGGGCTGGGGGGGGGGAATAAAAATGTTTTTCTTTATTTCCCCCCCTAAAAACTAGGTGCGCGCTATGGTCCGGTGCGCCCTATGGAGTGAAAAATATGGTAATGGATGGGCCTTTCCTCCGCCTCCCTCACCTAGCTGCTAAGTAGGCGAAGAACAGCCAGAGTGGTGTGTGAGACCTGAGCTGGAAACAGGCTAGAAGCTCAATACAAAGAGCTGTACTGGATCCAAAGCTGTGACTAATAGAAAAGCAAGAGCTGTTGGAGTGTTAATGCTGTAAGTCCCTCTATCTAGTGCTCAGGTTATATATGTGTATATAAAACTATATATCCTAAAAACACCACAGTCTCCACTGACCTTCATTCCAAGGAAACTGAACCCTGGGTAAGCATCTAGAGCAGGGTTAGTCAACCTTTTTATAACTACCGCCCACTAATGCATCTTTCTTGGTGGTAAAATTTCCTTACCGCCCACAAGTGCTTGGTGGAAGGAGAATTCAGCTTGTGCTGTAGAACACCCAGCTGCCCACCTAGAATCCTGAAACACCCACTAGTGGGTGGTAGGGACCAGGCTGACAACCCCTGATCTAGAGTCTCTCTCTGCTCAGATTGGGATGGCATGTAACTGTACATTTCAAAATACGTATATTGACAGAAAATGTACTCTAAAATACATATTTAAATGTTCATGTGAACATGGATTTGCTTGCAAATGTTTTAAAAAATGCAATTCAGCAAAAAATGCAATGGAACAGACATATGCGAAAATGATTCCAACCAGAAATAGACAGATTTGCGCATCTCCCCCGTACAGGAGCAATACTACTTGTTTTGAAATTCTACCAATGCCTTGAATCCAGTGGGACTTACTGCCTTCATTTCAAGGACTTAAAAAATAGCCATGTGAAAAACATAAAACATTCAATTCAAAGGTGAAAAAAACAAATCCAAGGCTTTCTGTTTTAGACTGCAATCCTGTACTAAAGAAAGGCATTGCTAGATGCGGCAGAAGGGTCAAGGATGTGTTTCATCTCCTCTGTGCTCACTGATGCAGGAGTTTTTGTTGTGTCCCTTTTGCTCTATTGATTCTAGGAGAAATGAATTTCTTGGTGGGATATACAGGAAAAACAGAAAGAATTAAAGAAACTGAGGTCATCCGGCCCGTCTCCTGAATCCATTTGGCATCTTGCACTTGAGCACTTGCTATTAACTTTAAAACACAGTTTATGATCAAGAGTTATTAGGTGTTCCCCATTTGGGGGAATAATTCATTTTCCTAATATACTGGCCTCTCACACACATGTTAAATGTACATAAATACCCCTGAATAACTTAAGTCCCAGTGAACCTAATGGGTCTACTTCAAGTATGACTAAGGCTGCAACCTCAGAAGTAAGTGTCTGCTCAGAAGTAAATCTCACTGAATTCAATAGCGCTTACTTCCAGGTAAATGGGATTAGGACTACAGCCTAAATCTGGATCCCGCACCATATATGCATTTAATAGCATTAATCCATCAGAACCTAAATGGGGTAAGGAAGAACTATAGAATATACCATACAAAATTTCAATTAAAATAGTTATATATACTGTGTTATAGTGCACTAAATGATGCTCAAAGCAGTCCCATTGAAAAGTGAGGAACATAATCATATTTCCCAATCTAGTATGCACTAATACTGATCAGGTGTTTTTTTTTCCTACATAGAGATTACCTCCATGCTGATTTTTTTTCCTTATTATTAATATTGTTTCAATTAATCACCCTCCCTTCATCCTAAGGTCCCAGGGTGGGTTACAACCATTTAAAATGCAACATTAAAAACCGATTAAAAATTTACAAATGCATTCACACACAAAAATAGTTTGAGTATTGAAAATATACATTTCATGTGTCAGAGGCCAGGGTAAATTAGCTAGTTATTTAAAAAGACTATTATAACTGGAATACTCCATTCTGTAAGGAGTGTATGGTCCAATGCTTAAAAAGAGAGTGAAAAGAATCAAGCATGAACAGCACAGGTGATTTGCCCACCAGGGTGTGAAATAACTTGATTAGGGCAGCATGGTACACTCAAACCAGTGGTGTTTAAAATGTTAACTTTCTGTGATGCTGATTCTATTACACATGGCCGGTTTATATGAGATGCTTACCGCAAGTGTGATGTGATAAACAGGTGTTTCTATCTGTTAGTGAAATGGAATCAGAATTATTTCATTTCCCATAAATTTTCTATAATCAATAAATACATAATTTGCTTTAAAAGTGGGGAATTTTTTTTATTAAAAAAAAAACAGTGCCCCCTATACTTTAGTCTATATTGAATGTAGCCTCCCTGGCACAACACCAACTTGCAGTGCTATCATATGTGGGGCTAACGGAAATAAGTCCCTTTGAGTTCAGTCAGACTTACTCCCAGGTAAATGTGGTTAGCACTGCAGTCTTAGCTACAAATTTGCACACGCTTACACAGAAGAGGGTGGTGCTGTGGGTTAAACCACAGAGCCTAGGACTTGCTGATCAGAAGTTTGGCGGTTTGAATCCCCGCAATGGGGTGAGCTCCCGTTGCTCAGTCCCTGCTCCTGCCAACCTAGCAGTTCGGAAGCATGTCAAAGTGCAAGAAGATAAATAGGTACTGCTCCGGTAGGAAGGTAAACGGCATTTCCGTGTGCTGCTCTGGTTCGCCAGAAGTGGCTTAGTCATGCTGGCCACATGACCCGGAAGCTGTATGCCGGCTCCCTAGGCCAATAAAGCGAGATGAGTGCCGCAACCCCAGAGGCGGCCATGACTGGACCTAATGGTCAGGGGTCCCTTTACCTTTACCTTTTACACAGAAGAAAGCCCTGTTGAACTCAAAGTTACTTACTTCTGAGTAGGCAACGTGCACAGGACTGCCCTGTTAGGCTGCAATCCTACAGACACTTCCCTGGGAGTAAATATAACTAAACTCAAAGGAATTTATTTCTTAGACCCACATAAGATTGTGTGACTAGACTTTCTCAGGAGGTAGGCCTCAAATCTGTGTTTAAAAAAATTGTATAGCCCTGTCAATAGACCAACTAACCCTTAACAAACATTGTCCATTAAAGTCTTTAACCAGAATTTTTTCTTAGTTTGAAAAAAGAATTGTTCCTTTTATGGAAGCTGTTGTTTCCCAAATTGTTTTAAAAAATCATGTAGGAATCCAGTGCTCTATGTGGGGCAGTGTCCATTGCAGGGCTTCATATTGGCACAGTTCCCCATTTGTTAAATCATGGCCAGTAACTACCAGCCAGTTTACAGAGATGGATAAATTTCTAGCGGTTGAACATTTTGCTCAGGCAAATTTTACACACTAGATTTCTCATCACACTGATGAGAATAAAAGGATTCTTGGATGAGCATCTTCCACTAAGCATCATTTTTACTCCCCACATACCACCTCCATAAAAGAAAGTTAGATGTTTCAAGCCCTTGATAGAATAGAAACTTCTATTGCATTTTACTTCTTCATCTTCCATGACTGGCTTGTTATTCAGATAAATTGGGCAATTCCACAATAGCAGGGAACATCATGGACAATAGCCAGATTCCTCAAAATAATAATCACTTACAAAATTTTCTCTCGCTATCTCATATTTCAGCTGAATTCTTGACAGTTTTCGTTATTTTTATTTTTTGTGCTGCCTGTTCTTGAGCTCTGATTACTGGGAAGTAATTCAAGCTGAGAGGTGACTTTTCAAAGAAATAAATGCATATTATTTATCCTAATCTAATGCTTAAGACTGATATAATGGTATTATTCCAACAGTTTTCTGCAACACGTACAAGTTTCACCTTCAGTTACACACACCATTGCCATTTGAATGCATGAAAATGAAAGAATGAAAGACAGGTGTCTGCATGCTTTTATATTTGTGTGGATTGTTATACAGTATTCCTCCACCACACAGAAATATGGACTGTCAAATTTCACCACACAAAATGCATGTGTGAACAAGGCCCTGCTCTTTCTAGTAACACACTTTCTAGAACTACAAAACTGAAACACAGCCTAGATTATGACTATTCTATTTCATACAGCACCACCATCCATATACATGACACATTACAGACAATGAGATGGCCTTACCTGATGGGCTTATGATCTAGGTGGAAACACAAGGGAGAAGACAGAGCAAAGGGAGGGAAATGGGAGAGTAGGGATAAACAAGTGAAGCATACTTAAGCTACAATAGCGCCTTGGTGTCTAGAGGCAATGATGGACTACATAAGGGCAATAAACTGAAATTCTGGTAAAACTGAAGCACTATGGATAGCTGGCTTTGGGGACTGAGAATTAGGGAGATAACCTTTTCTGGGCTGGATAGCAATCTCCATAAAGGAACAGGAGTCTAGCCTAGTTGTACACTCTAACACTGGAGGCCCGGGTGGGCAGAGTGGCAAGGAGCGCCTAATGTCCCATTTTGACTGGTGCACCATCTATGGCTTTACTCTGATGGGATTATCTGGCTACAGTAGTCCATGCTCTGATAGTTGGGTTGCTACAATGTGCTTCATGTAGGGCTACCCTTGGAGATAGTCCAGAAGCTGCAGCTAACACTGTTTATTATATATGTGTGTGCAATTTCATGATGTGAGCTGCAATCACCTATGATCACATTTACATAGCTTTTATCTAACACAAGCTCTCAACCCCAAGCTATAAAAGGACATGATAAAAATTGACAGGGGTGGAGGAAAGACGCATGTAGGAGAGAAAATATAAGTGCTCCAAATTCATAACTGGGCTATGACAGTTTAGACCACTTACAGTTACTTGAAATATGTATTTAGGTTATGCATAAATGTGGGGTGCTTGTAAAGCAAGCAAACTCAATTTAATGCTAACTGCCTCTGCAGACTTTGAAGTGTTACCAAAACCAAATTATTAATTACACTGTAAAACTTGCCCGTCTTCATTGTTTTGGCCGCAGCTGTTACTTACCTCAGGGCAGAGTAAATGACTTCAAATGTTGGTAACTTCTGCATTTATTTCTTGACATGTGTGCAGTTTACAATTGGCCTGTCTGAAGTGCTTGTTCCCCATTCTGAAAATACAACATGTATTTGTTGTCATGGCGTGAAGTGAATTTAAAACTGGGAGAGGGAGAATTAGTCGATTTGGATTAGCCAAGTTCTGCAAGGAGGGTAAAATATTAGCCCATTCCCCCTCCCCCATATTGGAGGGGGCGGAGAGAAAAATCAGGGAAGCATTCAAAGAGGCCCATGTTCACATACCAAGCACTTACTCACAAGAAGTATGGCAGTCAAGTAATTGTAAGTGAAGCAATTGCCTGTTCTTTCCATGACTCCCCACACTCCTGCTTCTCTCCTTCTGTTTCCCTGTGTCTGTTTTACATTGAAAGCCCCTGGGTGGCAGGGACTTGTCATTTGTTTTCTTTGTGTTAAGGATCATGCACCTAGATGGTGATGCTGCTATGGCAAAATATTAATGAGGTCTAAATTGAGATATCTTAAAGACGATTCTGATGGGACCCAGACGATACTAGTTAGCTATTCTACTAGCGGAATTCAATGAAATTGCCCTCTGTTTTCTTTCTTCATTATTTCTACTGCCAGCAAATTAATGGCACCATTCCCTTAACACCAATTTGCTGCTTTTATCAATTAAAATGTTGTACCTGGCTTTAAGCTTGAATCTCTTTGGAAACGGAGGGGGAGAGGGAAGAAATCCCCAATTAAAATTGAAACAGAATCACCAAACCTGTGGAGAGTTGTTAACATTATTCTTAATGTCAGCATGTTGCCCACTTGGGCTGGAAATGTACAGCTCAAATTAAAATGTCATCTTGGATTGTCAGCACAAATATGTTTTTTTCTGTTTTTTTTCCTTTCGGGAATTTAATTGATTTTTTGAACAATCAGAAAAACAGGAGCCATCACTTAATTTTGACAAGCAATGGGCTGATGAGAGCTTACTTTTCACAGTCTTCAGTGAGAAATAATTACAACTTGATTGTTTGTTTTTTTCAAACCCCTCCAAGGAGCAGCTGTTTTCTCCACTGGACTTTAAACAATTGTGCCATTATATTGACAAAATGACAGGGGACGCTTTCAAAATCTTACTTTAGATAATTCTCGGATTTGCAAACAAGTGAAGGAAATGTCCGATTGTATAATTGATTCAGAGAGCTCAAGCTAAAAAGGAGCTCTACTAGTCACTGAGATCTCTCGGTTAGAGTGATCTGGTATTATCCAAATGCCAATCTCTATGGTGGGCATTATGGGGGAAAGTTGGTGGGGATCATTATGATGGGTAGGGGTGTCCCTCTACATTTCAAGGACCCATGGGACCCTCTTGGTGGAGCGTTCCCCTCCCACAGGTTGGCCTGGTTTTGCTCTCACCACCTTGTTGCTCCCTGTGTATGTCTTTTTCCCATTTGAGAGGAAGAAAATATGCGTAAGATTATATCTGTACCTGATTACCAAGTATATTGGGGAAGGAGATTCCCTTTCATTGCTTATGTTAGCACTTACAACTACAGAAGTCAGTGGAAAACTAAGCCCGATTTTGCTGCTGAGGGGTATCTTCTTACCTCGAGAATTGAATGGGCTCCCAATTCTACTCTACAAATTTAGGTCATGTACACCAGCTGTTTTCTGAATAACGCAGTACTTGCAGGACATACATTGAGCTGCAATCCAATCTCACTGTCAGTGAGATATGCTTTTAAATAAACACTGTAGGCCTGCTATTGTGCATCCAATAATATTTGATTTCAGTACTGCATGTTTGACAGCTTTTGCTAACTGACTTGCAACTGGTATTCAGAAACATACTGCCTCTAAGAGTGTGGGGGGGAGACCCTAGCCATTGTAACTAATAGGGGTTGAAAGCCTCACCCTCCATGAATTTGTCTAATTGACTTTTAAAGCCCTTTTTTCTCATTTCATTTCTATATTGCTTTATATTTTGGGGGGGGGGGGGAGCGCAGAGCAGTTTATAACACATTAAAACGTCAAATAAAAGAATTCAGAATAAAACATTACCGAAGAAAGTCAAACATAAACTAAATAAAAAAATTCCTTCCTGTAGCACCTTAAAGACCAACTAAGTTAGTTCTTGGTATAAGAACTGAAGTGTATCTGAAGAAGTGTGCATGCACACGAAAGCTTATACCAAGAACTAACTTAGTTGGTCTTTAAGGTGCTACAGGAAGGAATTTTTTTTATTTCGACTATGGCAGACCAACACGGCTACCCATCTGTAAACATAAACTATACATTCAAAGCAACATAATTAATAGAAAACTAAAATAGTGTCTTAAAGATTTCAAAATAAAGCATTGCAAAGGAAGGCAACTACAGAAAGTACATTTTACACACCAAAGTTAACAATTAAAACAAATATTTTAAAAAGGAAATATTACTAAAGGAAGTCAAATATAGAATGCACATTTAAAACAACACAATTAACAAGAGAATAAAATGTTATAATAACCAAAGCACATATCTGCTCCTGTTGCTGCCAGTCCTGCCAATAGTGGCTCATGGCAGGCAGTGACTGTGGAAACTTGGGCTTGATTCTGCACTAAGACACAGCCAAGATCCATGTTGGTGGTCATTAGTGCCTCTTGTGAGAGTGCATTGCATAGTAAAACTATGTGCTGTGTGAAGAAGTACAGTTGTATCTTGAAAGTCTTAAGGAATCCATTCTGGAAGTCCATTCAAAAGTTGACTTCAGAACGTTCGGAAACCAAGGTGCGGCTTCCAATTGGCTGCAGGAAGCTCCTGCCGACAGTTGGAAGCTGCGAATGCCACTGTGGACATTCAGGTTCCAAAGAACGTTCACAAACCAGAACAGTCACTTCCAGGTTTGTGGCATTTGGGAGCCAAAACTCTAGACTCTCAAGGGATTCGACTTCCAAGGTATGACTGTACTTTCTTTTATCTATCCTGAATCTTCCAGCATTCAGTGTCATTAGATGTCCACAAATTCTAGTTTATCTGTACCATGTATAATTTTATGCAGTTCTGTCCTGTCACCTCTTACTTGCCTTTTCTCTAAGCTAAAAAGCCCCATTCCTTATGGAGGTGTTGCTCCATCCAGGTGGTCGTTTTGGCTGCTCTTCTCTGTACCTTGTTAAACTCTACCATGTGCTTTTTGAGGTGAGGCAACCAGAACTATACACAGTATTCAATGTAATC
Organism: Podarcis pityusensis; assembly: GCF_964106645.2. Classification (NCBI taxonomy): domain Eukaryota; kingdom Metazoa; phylum Chordata; class Lepidosauria; order Squamata; family Lacertidae; genus Podarcis; species Podarcis pityusensis. The sequence continues at coordinate 59,678,767 of NC_138034.1, read as the reverse complement.
AGTTTACATATCAGGCTTGCAATACCTTTATTTTGCCAGGCGATGTTTATTTTATCTTGATGCTATGGTGACCTAATCATCATTTTTATCCGTGAAAATATCAAAAATTATTTAAACATTCAGGAAGTGTACAGGAAAGATCTTGGGAGAACTCCGGCCTCTCTACCTCTGCTGAGGATATGACGAGAGAGCACAATGTAATCTTATTTGGTTACTGCTGGAATTCCTAATCTATCTGTATTTACTCAGCTCTCTATCATGCTGAAGCAGTCGGGGTGTTTGCTTGACATCCGCCTCAGTGGTTGGGGGCCTGCACATTTCATCTTCTAACACAAGAAGACAGATATAAAACTGTTTGGTATAAATGGAAATTGGTCAAAGAATTATGCCCTGCAGGCTGAATAACCCTGCTAGACTTTCTTGTCCACTTCTTCTCTTTTATTCATATTGCTGAGCTATTGCTCTATTTCTGCTATTTTCTACATCTGCCATGACAATGATGATGAAGAAGTAAATTGGGAGAGCAGCCGTAATCATTATTTTACTCTGTTATTAGGTTTGCTGAATTGTTTGATGAGTTCCCTGTCAGAATATAAGTGTTGGGGCAGTGAATGGTAGGCACAGGCCTATAGGTCTCACTGAGTTCAGTGGGGCTTGTTCCCAGGAATAGGGATTTCTGGCAAAGGTCTGCAAAGGAAACCCCATGCATGAGAACATTGGGACAGGGCATGCATGTGCACTCCCACTCTGTAACCATTTTAGACCCTTGCAATAGGGCTGGTATGGGGGCTGGTATCACATGAGATTGAGCCACAAGAGAAAGAATGGGAACATGTGAGGTGGGTGGCTGTGTAAAAGGCTTCCTATATGTAAGGACTAAGAGCATGAAGTTTAGAAAATGAATGGGAGCCTGATGCAAGGGCTCATATCAAGGGGACCATGGAGATAATCTAAGCAGCTTGGTCTGCATCATCCTACCGAGTGGCAAGGAGAATTTTGCCAACACATAGCAAACTACGCATTGAGTGTAAGATTAAATGATCATCTGTATGAGCACAGCAAAGAGAGATGAAATTGACAGATTCATTTAGTGCATTTACATTCATCTGCTCAGACAGTCCTGTCCTTATCTTGGCATGCAAAGCATCAGTTGTAATCAGTTTCCAAGCTCCTATGTTTAACCAAATGATTTCACATCACAAATGTTCTCCCCCTGCCTCATTCCACCTACATGATGTGTGCGCGCTCGTTTCTTTATGTTTATCCATCTCACTAATATAACATTATACTCTTTAACGGTAATGAGGCATCTATATTTAAAATGATGGGGACTGACAAAGTTAATGCTGTATATGTTATTTCTGGTTGCATTATAGCAATCATCTATTTTTCTTGATTGCAAGTGCTGGAGGAATGGTAAAGTACAGAGGAAAGTGAATTAAGTGTAAGGAGAGTGAAGGAGTTATTAACCCAGATTAAACGTTTGTAAGACTAAGCCCTCTAGGGCCCAGTGAATGATCTGAGAGCACCTAATACTGTAGGCCTGCTGAAGCTAAGCAGGTGGGAAACTTAGTCAGTCTCCTGGAAAAATTAAAACACTAATAGCCCAATGTTATGCATGTTAACTCAGTGAGCTAAATGGGACTCCCAGATAAGTGGGTAGAGGATACATACTTCCTTAAGAGTAACCACCATGCTGAGTGACTGTGTGCCCTACTTTACAGAGGACATGACTCTTTTTGCAGCCTTCTATTTGAAAGAATTTTCTCTGTGCAGGACTGCCCAGTCCAAATATGGTTTAAAGATAAGACTCCATAAACAGGGGCAGTAGGAGGGGTTTTCAAAATTTGCCGTACATAGCTAGTACCTGGCAGGGGTATAGGAAGGGGTCGGACCACCCTGTGTGCCCTAACTGAGGGAGGTGACATTCGGTGTGCCGCCCGCAACTCCCAAGCCTACCCCGAGCCATCAGGATAAGGAGAGGGAGCTGTGCCACTTTGCTGGCGGCATTCCCCACTTCCCCCTTCATTTTGACAGCTTGGGGGAGGCTTGGGAGTCGCTGGCAGGCGGTGCGCCGAATGTCTGCCATGGGTGGCTCACCCCACCCCCTGGCTGCAGGGCATGTGCACCACTCTGGGCACCCGAGTGGCTATCCATGCCTGGGAGGGCACCCTCTGCACCACGCCTCCCTTGGGAGCAAGCCACGCCCACCCTCGGAAGAGAGAGCGCCCTGGGCAGCGCGGGCATATGCTCCGCCGCTGGTACCTGGACAGCAAATTGAGCAAGAACAAAGGCCATCTGATCATAGCCTTCCCCACCATAATGAGATGCACTGGATTCCTGTTTAAATCATCTTTATTAATCCTATGCATATAAATTATGTGCCCATTTTATGCAAATCTGTGTACTCTTTATTTGGTGATGCATTTCCTCTTTCTTGACAATGCATACGTGGTCACCCTAGATCCACCAAACATAAGGCAGCTTACTTCCAAGTAACCATGTCAATCCTTACAAGCTGAAGCCCTGTGCAGACATCCAAATCCTGTGTACTTCTGGGGATCAGGATAGCCTTGGCCAAACCCCTATTTTGCATCCACCCCTCTCCTACCTTGCATGTATGTGTTGGACTTCATTTTTATATGATGGGCTTAAATTGTTGTTGTTTAGTCGTTTAGTCGTGTCCGACTCTTCGTGACCCCATGGACGAGAGCACGCCAGGCACTCCTGTCTTCCACTGCCTCCCGCAGTTTGGTCAGGCTCATGTTTGTAGCTTCCAGAACACTGTCCAACCATCTCATCCTCTGTCGTCCCCTTCTTCTTGTGCCCTCAGTCTTCCCCAACATCAGGGTCTTTTCCAGGGAGTCTTCTCTTCTCATGAGGTGGCCAAAGTATTGGAGCCTCAACTTCACGATCTGTCTTAAATTACAGGGTCCAATATGCATATTTGTCTCACAGAGTTCCAGACGCATTTCTCCAAACACCTGTTTGGATCTCAAGAGAAGAGGTGTGGCCTGGGGGGGTGTTGCTGAAAGAAAACAGCTGGAAAGGGAAGGGTTAAGCAACCCCTCACTGTTTCTTCACTGACAATCGGCTCTGCAGAAGCTGCTTTTCACTAGAAGAAGCAGACATCCTCACTGTCATAACATACACAATTGCATAAAATGTGTAGTTTGACCCTGTAGTGCTTTGTTTTTCTTCAATGGGTTCATTCATTTATTGAACTCAGGAAATTTCCTCTGCCTCTCCTTCAACCAGTGGGCCCCTATTGACTTTGATTTCTTCAATGTTTATCAGGAATTTCAACTGACAGCTCATCAGTTCACTCAATTAGGACAAGGACTGTACTGTACATGATAAACTTGCTTATAATGACATTAAAGCAGACGGAAAACAACAGGTTGTATCAGCACTCACAAGCATTTAATAAACTGTGGTTATCCACAGTTCCTGTGAAAAAAGAGATGGAGGCCTATGGCACCCCACTCTGTATGCAGTAATCAGTTGAATAATTCCATTAAACAAAGCATTTTCATTAACAGAAAGCTGATAAATGGCTTCAACTTCATTTCCCCTCCTCCACTCCACTACATTTTATTTATTCTCTTGAAAAACAAGCCCGACAGCATTTAGGTACATAGCAAGAGGCAAAGGAAAAGACCATTTATAAGGTTAAAATAAGGGCATTTTAATGGTTTCTTGCTGTTTCCAGCCAGGTTTCAGCTGCTTTCCCAGGCTTATAACTTGGAAAATAGCTTGTTCTATCACTTCTACTGGGGGGGGGGGACCCTGTACTTCATAATATTTTTGAATAGTATCAGGTATGCTACAGTATTGATTTAAAAAAATACCTCTTAGAAGCCATGGAAAGTGTTGGCATTCAGACATGTTTTTAATGGTTTAGATTTCATTTTAATGGTGGATGCATTTGAAATAGATTTTAGATTTGAACTTCCTTTTACACTGTGTGCCAGTTCAGATGTACTGCATGGTTTAGCTTTTACAGGAATGAGCTCCCCTTCTGTTCTCCTTTGCATACAACTTGAGGAAGTGGAAAGCTTCCATTCCCTCTTTTGAATTAATCACAGTAACTCATGATAGAAAAACTTGAAATACTGTGGTTTATTTCAGCTCTTCTTAGTTAACAACCAGGTTATATCAAATCATGGTTGGATCCTAGCTAATTTCAGTATGTTCAGGCCATTAGTCCATCTAGCCCAGTATTGTCTGCAAGGAGTGGCTCTATAGGATTTCAGAAAGAGGTCTTTACCACCCCACATTGCAGCATTTTGTTGTGGGACTCTATCCTTGAATTTGAATTCATGACTTGGCTTGTGAACTTCAGTTGCAGGAACTGATCAGCCTCATTGAGCCAACGACCACCTCTTGCTAGCAGGATAGGTAAATTCCTACCATTCTGTTAGAGATAACTCACAAATTTATACTGTTACTTTCTTTTCATCACCACCCAGAAGTGTGAAAGTATATCCTTTGGTCTAACACTAGTCATTGTATGGACTTTTAAGAGCCAGCTAGATTTCTCTTCCTTTCCCCCTCCCCTACCTTTTATTGAGTGTTCATAAATTTTGGGATGGATGGCACCTAACAAGACCAGGTGTGGGACAGCTGGTAATTTTCAGAACACATAAAAAGAAGCTTTTACCCATAAGAAACCTACATAAAAGTCATACAAATCAGAAAACACTGGCAGTTTTAGTTTGTTGGGAGAACTTTTTTATTTTTGTATATGTAGTTAAATAAATAAAAATAAGGATAAGACTTGATATAAATGCACTTCATTATTTACAAGTGTAAGGATATAAAACTGTGGATGTAAACGTGAACTTCTAAATGGGAAAATAGCTGCTCAGTTAGATTCATGTGCAATAACGGAATGTGGCCTATAAAATACACCACAGTTTGCTCTGGTATATTTACTTGGGGTCGCATTTTAAGTGAATTGAATAAGACCTTTGATGGATAGCAACATACTTGGTAGCTTGGCTAAGACTGAATACTGCAGAGCTGGTTTTGCTTGAGTTTTGCCTGCCAGAAGGGCCAAATTCTTTCTATTACCTCCTATATCAATCCCATCCCACAAGGGTAGGGATGGGTGAATATGTTGATTTCTGTTTTTCACAGCTTCTCATTTTTCTCTCACAAGGAAGTGCAAACATCACTATACCTTTTTTTAAAAAAAATGTCCTCATATAAATTGACGAGCATTTCTCCCAATACAGTGGTACCTCGGTTTATGAACTTAATCCGTTCCAGAAGTCCATTCTTAAACCAAAACTGTTCTTAAACCGAGGCACACTTTCCCTAATGAGGCTTCCTGCCACCAGTGCCCTTCCACCACTCTGCTTCCGTTCATAGACCGAGGTAAAGTTCACATACCAAAACACTACTTCCGGTTTTGCGGAGTTCATAAACCAAATAGTTCGTAAACAGGACTGTTCGTAAACCGAGGTACCATTGTAGACATATTTTTGTGTGCAATTTTCCCTAATGCACACATTTTTGCAAATCAATTTTACCTAATACGATGCATTTCTGTATATTATTTTCACACATGTAGGCATTTATACTTTATCCTATTGAATGCATTTGGAGACAGATTACTTGGCTGGAGAACTGCATTGCAAAATTCAGAGAAGTGTGAATTTCAAAGGATGGCTGCATTTTAGTTTTCATATTGTTTCAGAAAGTGGCCCAATCCCTATCCAAGGAGGGCAGAAATCATGGTGCAGCAAATGACAGAAGCCAGGCATCTCCTCCCTCCTCACAACTAGAAGTAAAGCTCACTGCCGGCGTCACTGTGCAGCAGGCAGCATCTTTTTCCACCAGGGGTCATGCAGTTGAATAGTGACCCCCATGATTCCTAGCAGAAAAGGACACGGCCAGCTTCTTTGCATAGAATCATAGGATTGTAGAGTTGGAAGCGACTCTAAAGATCATCTAGGGGGTCAGCAAACTTTTTCAACAGGGGGCCGGTCCACTGTCCCTCAGACCTTGTGGGGGGCCAGACTATATTGGAGGGGATATACGAATTCCTATGCCCTACAAATAACCCAGAGATGTGTTTTAAATAAAAGGACACATTCTACTCATGTAAAAACATGCTGATTCCTGGACCGTCCGCGAGCCGGATTTAGAAGGCGGTTGGGCCGGATCCGGCCCCCGGGCCTTAGTTTGCCTACCCATGATCTAGTCCAACCCCCTCAATGCATGAATATGCAGCTGTCCCATACGAGGATCGAACCTGCAACCTTGGCGTTATCAGCACCACACTCTAACCAACTGAGCTATCCTGTCACTAAGGGGCCCAACAAAGTGTGTAGAGCAAAATCAAATGGTCAGGGCTGACCTAGTCATTAGGTGGGGTGAAGCCGCCACCTCAGGTGATGGAAGCCCCCAAGGTGTAACCTCCACCCCACCCCACCCCACCCCACTGCTTCTGCCGGCAGAGAAGTGGCGGCAGCATTGGCGCCGAGATCTTGCAGAGCACGCAGAATCACGCTGGAAATTGGCACCAGTGGCAGGGTGGGTGGCAGCATGGCACTTCCCAATTCCCCTCAAGTGGCACAACGGGATGTGCCCCCCCCCTGCAAGTAGGAGCAGTTGTGGAGCTCGCTCAGTTGAACCTCCCCCTGACACCCACACACACTTTGAATAATCACTCGATCCGCAACCAGCAACTGCTAGCAAATGCAGCTTCACTTACTTGAGCATTAGGCAGAGTGAGGTGCCCTGTCTCAGGTGGCAGATTTTAGAGCACCACTAAACAACAGTGTTCTTGTTCAGGAGTGGGAAAACTGTGGCCCTCTGGATGTTGTTGGGACTCCCAACTCGACAGCCAACATGGCCAATGGTCAGGGATGCTGGGAATGGCTGTTCACCAGTGCCTAGAGTGCCACAGGTCCCCTCCCCCCTGGTTTTGTTGGTTACTACTATATTTTTACCACCATAGTATACGAGGGGACAGGGGTTTGAAGGAGGCGGCTTTAATTTGGATCGTTTGCCTCAGATGCCATAACAGACCAACTCTGTATAGACGTTGACTGCAGACATTTTGTTGCAGCTGTGGCATGTGATCAGGGAGAGAGACAAATATATTTGCTTAGGCAGATGAAGGCATTTTGTTCTTCCAAGGACTCTCTTGGGAGAGCTGTGTTCACACACACATACCACACGGGTGATGGCATCTGACCGATGCTTGCAATTTGGAGGGGTCTGATAATGAAATCTGCTTAATCTCTGAATAGCACCAGATGCCTTTGCAAGCTCCCGTTTCCCCTCTTGCCTTCCTGAACGTCAGAACGAATCGATCCCTAGCTGCTCCTGGCTGCTCTTGACACCTCTGAATATGAAGGTGTCATTCTAAAATGAACCATGGCAACATCCTTAATAAACCCCTTTCTCGTCACATTATACTCCGCGACATTCCTTTATTGACTTATCCCTCATGCAGAAAGCCTCGTTTGTTTCGTGCATGCTAAAAAGCAACGAGGAAAAAGAAAGCCACTCTATGGCTGTTGAGCATTTCTCATGCTTTTTCCCATAAAGAAGCCACAAGCACACAGGACAGGGAATTTCTGTGCAGGTCCCATGCAAACGGGATAGCTTTCGTAAATCTTATGCGGGTTTATTTCAGCAGGGCTAGGCTATGGCGAGTTTCACATGGATTATGTCATATATTATAACTACAGCTATTTATTTATTTTCTTACATTTGTATCTTGCCTTTCCTCTCACACTCTCACACACACAAACTTCTGGCATCAGAGTGTGGGAGCAGTCAGTAAAAGAAATGAATGCATTTTAATTTGTTTATTATTTTATAAAAGGAGAAATGCAGGGGGTTAGATTGCCAGAGAAAACATTTTGGCATCGTAGTATCAAGGCAGGAAACCTATGGGCACAATTAATCAGAAAAAACTATTATTATTATTATTATTATTATTATTATTATTATTATTACACAAAATAGGAAAAATTTAAAATGGAGGAAATGAGGGGCCACAAGCTTTTGGCATTGTAGCATCCTAGTGGCAAATATGGCCACAAAAAACCTTGGGTCAGTGGATGTAGCTCGCAGGCCACAAATTAGCCACCCCTGTCAAAGGTACATCATATTTTTGCCCATTGGATTCCCAATGTATATTCAAAATCCCTCCATAATACATTTTCTACCCTTCATTTGCCCTCCTAGCTGGTTTATTCAATTTAAAACACTTTTATACTACTTTAACAGTCATGGCTCCCCGCAAAGAATCCTGGGAACCGTAGTCTGTTAAGGCTACTGAGAGTTGTTAGGAGACCCCACACAGAGCTAAAATTCCCATCACCTTTATCAAACTACGAAAGATTCTTTGGCGGAAGCCATGACTGTTAAAATAGTCTAAGTCTGCTTTAAATGTATGGTGTGGATGTGGGGGGGGGGAGAGAATCCATTTAACATAATACAGTGTAACTTCATCAATAGCTTTCACATTTGAGGGCAGGGCAGGATTGCCTTAAGAGCAATCCAGGTTTTCAGCTCTAAAATTCCATTTACTTTTGTCATTACAGTTCAGTTCTTGGCTTGTTTTCTGGTGACAAGGGGAGGTAAACAAATCTCATAATGAGAAGAGAGAGAAAGGGGAAAGAGAAGTGCCTTATAATTATTGCCCTGAGGACAATGCAGTGATGGAAATGATCTTGTGAAGAAAAAGTGAAAAGAAAGAAAGAGAGAGAAAGATGTAGTGGAATGCCTTGAAATATCATATTGTCATGATTCGTGTTGTTCTGTTATGCATGGCAGTGGGGGTGGCTCTCCTGGGCCTGGCCTGGCCTGCTCAGTGGTAGCATGGCAGCAGGTAATAGCAAGCACTTTGCAGTTCCAAGCACTTGGAATGTATGTCACATTCTCCTGCACTAGGAGTCAGTTTGTGAAGCTGAAACAAATTATTCTTGAATAAGCATCTGGGGAACTGAAAAGCAGTAGTTTGCTGCCAAAGTAGCTTATTTGGAAGGGAAACAAGGCTGGTGTTGCTTTCAGACTGGTGCAGCTTGGCTAGGTCATTGCTTCTACATCCTCGCAATGCTTGCTCAGCCTGTAAATGTCATTTTCCAGCCTACCTACCACTGAGCTTAGATTCCCTTTCCTTCTGGGAGAATTTTTTTTGGGGGGGTGGTATTTATTGCTGAAAGTGTTCATATACTAATTAGTGTGACTGAACAGGTTGATTGCAGATTAAAGTGAATTTTTAATCAGAACTATCAATTCTGCAAAGTGTTTAATGTTAACAATTTGCACACATTTCTTCACTCCGGCGGTGTGCAACTTTTCCCAACAATAAATCATTTGACTGTGCTGTCTAGTTGAGAGAGAAAATGTTATCTCCTTTTAAATATCTTCAAAATGTCACCCATATATTGAAAGACAGCAATTTTTATTTTAATTGATTCATTAGACAATCAGCCAACAGTTAATTGACTGTTATCAATAATTAATAGACCACTTTTAAATAGCATGCCAAGAACTTCTAATCATATTGAATCTCATTTGTGCCAGGTATAAAGACTTGGGGGAAGCCAAACAATTAATTCCCCCAAGTTTCTTACATGGAGCAATCAACTGGAACAAGTTTAGGACCCAGTGAAGATAAATAATCCTGGCTAAATCACCTGCAAAGATTGAGAAGGAATTTTACTGGAGAAGGAATTAGCAAAAGGAGAAAAGATAAAGGAAGAAACAAAAGGAGAGGGAGCCAGATATTAAATTGGCATCAAGGCAGAGAAGGAAAGTATAGTTTAATATGAAAAGCCCTGTCCGGTTCTAAAATGTCACTATTTTGTCTATATAATTCAGACATATACTTGAAAATTAGGGTGGATTTGGCACTCTTGGGGGGGGGGACCCACTTCAAAAAGAGAGAGAGATTTGTAGTAAGAAAATGCACTGGAAAGTGTGGAGGAAAAGCAATGCTAGCCTGTTAAACTTACGCAAACAAATCAGAATGTGTGCTCAATAAACAATGATGTTCTTAACCCCCTTGCAAATTATGTGCACACAAATCGGAATGAATCCTCAGTACGTCAGTCATCTGAACAACCCCTTGCAGCGCTTTGTGAGCGTAAATATTGGGGTGCATGCTATTCAAATCCATTTTGTGTAGGTTCAACTGGTCACTACACTGGTTTACCAACAGACCATTTATTTCAGGAGCAATGAAAACAAATTCTCATGCTCACTTATCTAACAGTCTGAGATGATGGCACAGAGAGCAAGCCTTCCAGATCTGATCTCAGAGTCTGACTAGGTTTATATATGGGAATAATGAAGACTTAAACAGCTGACAATGTTAATTTCATCTAACCCAAATTTCCAGTTTTTGCTCTCACCACATACATAGCATGTAGTGTGAAAGTGATTGTACCCCTACTCTATTAAGATCAACATTTTTTGTTTTAAAAAACATTTTTATTGAATTTTCGTTGCATTCAGAAACATGCAGACACCCAAAAAGTTGCAAAGATAAAGGAAAACAGTAATACAGAGTTGCAAAATGAAATAACAACAAACCAATTACAGTGGTGCCTCACAAGACGAAATTAATTCGTTCCGCGAGTTTTGTTGTCTTGCGATTTTTTTCGTCTTGCGAAGCACGGTGTCGGGAAAGTTTTGGAAAAGCTTCAAAAATCACCAAAGTCTTTAAAAACCTCAGAAAAGGCTACCACACCGCGTTCTATGAGTTGCTCCTCGAAGTCAAGTCGCAACTGTATTAACGGTGTTAAGAAAAAGGAAACAAACTTGCAAAACGTTTCCATCTTGCAAAGCAAGCCCATAGGGAAAATCATCTTGCAAAGCAGCTCAAAAAACAAAGAACCCTTTCGTCTAGCGAGTTTTTTGTCTTGCGAGGCATTCGTCTTGCGAGGTACCACTGTACAATCATACTTGACTGATTTTTAACTGATAATGGAATGACAGCTCACCAGCAGCATACTATGACTGCTGAGTTAAAATACGTGCCATTTGTCAGGTGGTTTCTTTGAACACTGCAATGTTTAAAACAAGCTGTTTATCATTAATTCAGGAGTGCAAAATTGTGGCTCTCCTTTGGATGAACCAAGAGCGGAAATGAGTATTAACCTTTCAAATCTGTCTCCCCAGTGCAGGCAGATAAAGAAGCAGTCTTTGGCTTTGCATATATTGATTTCAAGGCAGCGATCTATCCTTTAAACTAGCAGAGAAAATTCAGGTTCACTTTGGGGCTCCTTGCTACAAAACCAAGAATGAATGAATGCTTATGCACTACCATTAAATAATACATACATAGCAAAGAGCTCCTGCTAGTTGTGGGCTCAGGAAGAAAAAAAATCTCCATGAATATTCACTTTGTATAAGAAGCTTACAAATACAGCCAGAAGGTGCATTAGCCATTCTAAGTGTGCTGCAGCTAAGAAAATGGTAAAGATTTCTACTCTAGCATTCCTAAACAATATATTTCCAAGTGTAAAACGGACTCCGGTTAGTAATATATTGCCCTGTGTAGAAGTTCCTTTTAATCTTTTCCTATGCACATTTACCAGTTGTTGTTGATTTTTTTCAAATATAGGCATTTTATTAGCAATCCAAAAGTAAATTGTTTACAAACAACAGAACACCCCACAGAGTCCGAGCATAATAAGAAGCATATGTTATGTGCTCTCACTTGTTTAAGCATAGAGAAGAGGCCTGCTGGTTTAAAAGCAATCTGGGGTGAGAGGTTCCCACACTGCTTCAAGTTTCTCAGGTGCCGTTCAGACTCTATGCAGGGTGAGTGCATGCCCTAAGAGGAACTCCCACCCCAACCCACTACCATGCTGAGCTCCTTCATGAATGTACTTGCTTTCTGTGTTGGTGATCTCCAGTCCTTCAGCCTTTAATTGACAATGGGGCATAGTGGAGGGGGCAGGGGAGCCATAGCTTCAGGCTTACAATTTTGAGGGAGTGCAAACCAGGCCCCCCCCCCATGCAGGGATCCCTGTCCTGCTCTGCCTTCTGCCGGGGGTCTCTTGGTCCCAGGGCCCAGCCTCACCTCACTGTCACACCCCCACCTTTCTCGCTGAATTACTACCTGGCCAAATATAAGAACTATTTGAAAAGTAATTGTAATGAACAGATTATGCTAGTAGGATTGCAAGAAGTTTTGTAAGGAGGATTATTTGAAATATTGCAAAAAAAGACTATGAAGAAAATTATTAGTTAATGATAATTAAAAGTAATAGAAAAATTAGGAAATGCAGAATAAGTGAAAAAAATGGAAAATCATTAGAGGAGGTGACGGAAGTCCAAAAATATTGTATAAGATAATAAATTATGTTATATGAATGTTGGAAATGATATGTTTAAAAAATTAATAATAATAATAATAATAATAATAATAATAATAATAATAAATTACCGCCTGGCCCGCATGGGGGGCGATTCGCCTGCCAAGGGCCGCATCACCAGGTGGGCTTCCCCCGTGCAGGCAGGCAGGCAGCACAGCACAGTCTCATTTTGCTCCCGTGGCGAGGATAGAGCTGGCGTGGCAGGTTCCGTTCACCCTCTGCACCCCTGCCCAGCACGCATGCGCCAGCAAACAATACAATTCTGCTGTCACCGACAGCCAGCTTTGTGCCCAGTCCTGAGCTGGAATCAATGTTATATGATTCTGAACAGCTGGATCATTTAATGGTGTGGAAGCTGTGTTTTGTCCTGATTGCAGCTTCCAGACCATCTTCAAGAGGAGCATGGGAAGAGTGCAATTGCACTCAGGCCGTTTGTGGGCTTCCGATAGGCATCTGTGAAAGCATGTAGATGGGTCACTGGTCTGATCAAGCAGACTCTTATTATGTTATTAAGGGCAGTCCTATATAGTGCGGGTGGCGCTGTGGGTTAAACCACAGAGCCTAGGACTTGTTGATCAGAAGGTCAGCAGTTCGAATCCCTGCAACAGGGTGAGCTCCCGTTGCTCGGTCCCTACTCCTGCCAACCTAGCAGCTCGAAAGCATGTCAAAGTGCAAATAGATAAATAGGTACCACTCCGGCGGGAAGGTAAACGGTATTTCCGTGCGTTGCTCTGGTTCGCCAGAAGCTGCTTAGTCATGCTGGCCACATGACCCGGAAGCTGTACGCCGGCTCCCTCGGCCAATAAAGCGAGATGAGCGCCGCAACCCCAGAGTCGGTCACGACTGGACCTAATGGTCAGGAGTCACTTTACCTTTATATAGCGCACATGGCAGTGGTCCAGTAGGAAGGTGACCAGAGGATGTATTGCCATGGCAAGGCAATCTACATCCAGGAATGGACAGAGCTTGCAAACCAGCTCAGGTTGCCAAAAGGCACGCTGTGCCACTGAAGCCACCTGGGTCCCAGTGACAATGCTGGATTCAAAGGTACCTCCTCAGTCCTTTCCAGGACAGGCTGCTTACCTAACTCCCAGACCCAAGAACCACCATTCTGCAAGGCCTCCATCTTCAATGTTCTTCTAAATTTTTATTTCTTCAAATGTTTTCAATATCCTACAGACAACTGGAGCCATACTAGAGTTAACATTGACAGGTCTGCTTTGAAGAGGCCAGGTCCCGCTTCAACTCTAGCACTAACCATCCAAGAGCATTACTCTGGATAATGGGCTGCTATATTTCTGTTATGTGTTCCTCTTTGTGCAACATTGGGGTGAGGATATAGCCAAATTACCGCCTTAAACTTTCTACTTAAATTCTGCTTTAACGGATTTTGTACTTTCATGACTGTATGATCCTGAAAAGCAGGATTGTCCAGATATGCAGAAGGGTTAATTAGAGACAACACACTGCCTTTAATACAAAAAAGCCCAGGTCTTGTTTGGGTTATGCTGTGCCAGGCACGAAGGGATTGTGTTGTAATAGAGAGGCAACAGTAGCTGAACTCAAGTCAATTGGAAGGATTATTTCACTCCATAAAGATGAAATGTATTGAATTATCCAGAGACTCACTCTCACTCTGGGTAAAGTAGAATTTGTTTTATGCATGTATTACAATTCTATGGAGAGTTCCTTTGACTTTACTGAAGCAGCTCCATTCCTAGTTGAAATAGTTCTGCTTTTTCAAATGAGAACATTCAGACTTGCTTATGAAGTTATATATATATATATACCTGTCAAGGCCTGACCCAAGCAGGAAGTTTCAGAACATGGGAAGCTGCCTAATACAAGATCAGATTATGTGTCCATCCATACTAACTCTCCCAAGCCTGGTGCTCTCCAAGTGTTTGGAACTTCAATCCCCATAATCCTTGTCCATTGGGCTATGCTGACTGGGGCTCGTGGGAGTTGGAGTCCAAAACGTCTGGAGGACATGAGTATGGGGAAGACTGATCTTGCTCTGACTAAGAGTCAAGAGCCGAGGCCACTCCCATCATCTCTTACCTGACCCTGGAAATGCCAGGGATTGGACATACGATCTTCTCCATGCAATGTATTTTCACTGCCACAGAGCTATTAACCCTTTCATATATGACCAGAAAGCATATTTGGGATCAAGAGGTTGTTGGTTTAATTACCCCTTAGTCCCAAACTATCTGTCAAGACATGTTAGTGTGTCGGCTGCAGTGTGTAGGTGCTTCCCATGCTCCTCCCGGGGCTGGAAAGGGGTTAGTTTTGTTGGCTATTTGCAGTTTAGTAGCACTGCAGAGAGCTTGCTGGGGAGACCATGCATTAAAAAGGGACTCAAAAATAACTTAAACAAGGTTTTAATAACAAAACAAAAACTCCTTTTACACTAAAAATAACAACAACAAATATGACCCAACCACCAACCCATCCCCCAGGGTAATTGGAGAGCTAGGTTCTGCTCCTTATATACTATACCCAATTGCTGACACAGTTTGATTAACACAACTCAGCAGCACCTGCTATGTTTCACAGCTGTAAGACTGGGTCTCGTTATTTGCCCTGGCTCTGGCCCTTAAAGACATACACAACAAGTTTAACCTCCGGTTTGCTAGTAAAGCTGAATTATTGTGTCACGAAATGATGCATGTCCACAAAGTGTGTCACCAACATGAAGGGTTGGAAAGCTCTGGTTTAAGCAGATACACGTAAGAGCAAATCAAAGTAAGCAGAGATAAACAGACTCAGCTAGACAGATTCTAGACAGTTTCTCTAATAAAGTCGATATTTTTCTATTAGAATCATAGAATCATAGAATCATAGAATCATAGAGTTGGAAGAGACCACAAGGGCCATCGAGTCCAACCCCCTGCCAAGCAGGAAACACCATCAGAGCACTCCTGACATATGGTTGTCAAGCCTCTGCTTAAAGACCTCCAAAGAAGGAGACTCCACCACACTCCTTGGCAGCAAATTCCACTGTCGAACAGCTCTTACTGTCAGGAAGTTCTTCCTAATGTTTAGGTGGAATCTTCTTTCTTGTAGTTTGGATCCATTGCTCCGTGTCCGCTTCTCTGGAGCAGCAGAAAACAACCTTTCTCCCTCCACTATGTGACATCCTTTTATATATTTGAACATGGCTATCATATCACCCCTTAACCTCCTCTTCTCCAGGCTAAACATGCCCAGCTCCCTTAGCCGTTCCTCATAAGGCATCGTTTCCAGGCCTTTGACCATTTTGGTTGCCCTCCTCTGGACACGTTCCAGTTTGTCAATGTCCTTCTTGAACATCCTTCAGATCAGCTTCTGCATTCCTTTTCAGCTTTCTCCTTGCTCCTTTCTGCTACAGTAACCCAATTTTGCTCTCCAATACTTCGCACTGTTCCAACTCTCTTAAAGCATTTCATCCCATTTTCCCTCTTGGACACGTTCAATTCTTAAGATCTCCATAACTTTTGTTCACTTCAACTAACTAGCTCAGGTGTGGCTAACTGGTGACCCTCCACATGTTGCTGGACTACAATTCCCATCATCCTTAACCATTGGCAATGATGGCTGAAGCACAAGGGCGTTAGAACCCAACAACATCTGTAGGGACACAGTTTAGCCATTCTATTTTAGTCAATCAGACGGAGAGAAGGCTCCACGTTAAGTTTCTCTCCCCACACTTAATTGCTAGGTTCCTAGGCTAAACTGCTATTCTTCTGTGCAAAACTTCCTAAACATAATATCCCCTTGAGCTTTTAATATTCCTGTGAAATTCTGACACCCCTATTCATAAGAATCTCTGAAGCAAAGGGTAACCGTTTTATAATAACCAAGCAAAGCACAAAGTGGTGGAAGAATTTCATTCCTTCACACAGCCCAATTTCCATCTGCCACTGAAGAGGTCTTTGTGGTTGTGTATACACAGACCACATTGACTCACAAGGTTAGATCTGAGCTCCATTCCTTGAAGATTCCCACAGGCTTTGCTGGTTGTCTAAACAAGGTGTAACAGAATACTGACCTACTAAATAGCAAAAAGCGCCCCCCTTTCCTAGTGTAATAGCATCTGATAAATGCCTACCATTCTTGCCAACTCAGCCTTTCCCCTGTGGCTGCAGCATTGCATCAATCCCAAAATCTAACCAGCCTGTTCATTCAAAATCTGTATGTTCTTGCGTATCTTAAAAGCAAACTTGTTTCAGCACCATGCATTCTCCAGAGGTGGGATAAGAAGTCACCAAGACACACTAGTCTTGCCAGCAATTACAGTGCAGGAAGCACTGGGAATCACTGTTGAAGGTGAGCCAGTGTGGTGTGGTGGTTAAGAGCGATAGACTCGTAATCTGGTGAACCGGGTTCGCGTCTCCGCTCCTCCACATGCAGCTGCTGGGTGACCTTGGGCTAGTCACACTTCCTAGAAGTCTCTCAGCCCCACTCACCTCACAGAGTGTTTGTTGTGGGGGAGGAAGGGAAAGGAGAATGTTAGCCGCTTTGAGACTCCTTCGGGTAGTGATAAAGCAGAATATCAACTCTAAACTACTACTCTTCGTCGTCTTCTTCTTCTTCTTCTTCTTCTTCTTCCCCAAGTTGCTTGTTGAGGGGCACAAAACCCACTTTCAGAGGGCAGAACCTAATACAGTCATGCCTTGTGTTGCATTTGCTTCAGGTTGAGTGTTTTCAGGTTGCGTCCCACAGCGACCCGGAAGTACCAGAAAGGGTTACTTCTGGGTTTCGCCGCACACGCATGTGCAGACGCTAAAAATGAAGTCACACACATGCACAGAAGTGGCAAATCATGAACCGTGCATGCGCAGACGCGGGTTGCATTCTGCTCATGTTGCGAACGGGGCTCTGGAATGGATCCTGTTCGCGACCAGAGGTACCACTATAAACCCCTCTGCACATGGAACCTCAGTGTTTAATTTTTAGAACAAGCAATGTTGTGGCTCAATTTTGCAGGGAAACAGATTTTTTTTGACAGTACAGTGGTACCTCAGGTTAAGTACTTAATTCGTTCCGGAGGTCCGTTCTTAACCTGAAACTGTTCTTAACCTGAAGCACCACTTTAGCTAATGGGGCCTCCTGCTGCTGCCGCGCCGCCAGAGCCCGATTTCTGTTCTTATCCTGAAGCAAAGTTCTTAACCTGAAGCACTATTTCTGGGTTAGCGGAGTGTGTAACCTGAAGCGTATGTAACCTGAAGCGTATGTAACCCGACGTACCACTGTATTTTGGCTTTATCCCTGATGTGTATGAATTCTCTGGTTATTCAGTGATGAAGGAAATGCTCTCTGCACTTGCTCAGGGGCATTGTCATCTATTCTTACTTCATCAGTTCAAACACTGAGCCTTGGCATTGAAAACACATGCAAAGGCAGAGCTCTGTAAGCTGTGATAAAAATTAAGCTCCTTCACATCCGTTTGGATCTTGGCCACTGTGTTTCAGTTTTACCCTGCTCGTTTGCATGTAAGCTCCATTACCTGTTAGGTTCTCAGAGCTGCCTGCAGAACAGCCTAGGAAGCTTGAAAGTTTTGCATAAACAAAGTGTCACAAATCCACCAACAGACATCCATGCAATAAAAGATGTCACCTTCCTCTACTTTGTGTCTTTGAATATAAAGCCCTTCAGAAGTTCAGGGGGATCAGCATCAGATTGGCGGGCAGAGAAATGGGCTGTTTATGAAAAGCCTTTGGAATTGTTAAAAAGTCACATATATATATCCTAAAATATTTGTTTAGGATCCTAAACAAATATTTTCAATATGAGTTTTATCTGACAGATTTTTTTACAGTGTCTGAATCAAATAGTCCTCTTGATAGTTTTATGTCACCCCCCCCCCTTTCTTTTACAATGGCTATGGTTTTACAAGCCATATCTATTTTTATAGACACTGTAGGCATTGTTCTCCAAGTACGTAGACCAGAGGATGTTTCATTGGATGCCATTTTTATATCATGAGATTTGCCAGTAAGACAACTTCATATTGTTTATTATTACCAATTTCTCATTCTCCAGATTTTCTTTATCTCTTTTGGGAAGGACATTTTGTTATTAATGCAGCTTAGAACTGAGGTTTCATATATCCTTTTCGTTTCATACTTGTGCTGTTCTCAATGTCCTTTAAAGCTGAGACTATGTCTCTCTTAATTCCCTCAATCCGATGCTTTCACAAAGTCTAATTTAAAGTGAAACTACATCAGCCTACTGATTAAATGTTCAGTCTTATCACCATTCTGTTTAAACAGGCTGATCATATCAAATAAAATCATAAATACAAGAAACCTCAATGTATTACTGGTTCAGTTTTCAGTTGATCTAAATACTGTGCTAAATTCGTTGATCACTGTTGAAGGCAATATTGCCTCACTTGACATTATGGAGACAATTCAAAATTTGCACACACACACACACAGAGTCAATAAACATTTTTCTGCAGGTGCTCCATGCAGAAGTTAAAATATTTGAACACATCTTACTATGTGGTTCGTCCTGATGACACGAAGCATCTTAATGTCAACACTGACACCAGTCTGGGAAGGGCAGCATTGACATGGAGAAACGTCATATGATCAGCCTCCCTCCACACCACCACTTAGTTGCACAGTGGTAAAGTCAAACTGCTAGAGAGTTACAGTGCCTGTTGTGGCTGTAGAGAATGATACAGACGAGAGAGGTTTTGTTGGAGCTGGGGCAGGGGCAGGGGGCAGGCCGCCCCGGGTGTCCCCCTGAGGGGGGTGACAGAATGGTGGGCGGCCAAAGGCTACACTCACTGTAGGGCAGCCAAGGGAGCATGCCAGCCGTCTTTATGGGCGCCACGCATGCACTGTCCATATCGGCGCCGTTCGAGCACCATTCATATTGGCGCCGCGCATGCGCTGTCCATATCAGCGCCACGCATGCTCTGTCGGGTGGTTTGCCCCACCCCTTGACACCCCACACCAGGTGCCAGAGAGCCTTCCTTTGCCACTGAGCTGGGGCACATGAAGGTGCCTGGTTGTGCTGCAGCAGATGCACCACGGTATTTCTTCTCTCTGTGTCCCCCCTCCCCAGTGGTCATTCCTCCTCTGCTTACTGCTGTGGATACATGACCTGACTGTCTCCAGGCATTGTGATCATCTGCAAGGGATTCCTATACAGTGGGGAATCCCTTTTGCAGATGGAGGGACAGAGATATGCATATAAGTACTAAGCTCTCAATGGTTCCCACTAATCCTATGATTCAAACTAAATAGGCTGCTGACCCCAGTGATGTGCCCAGATGCAACTTTAGCTTTCTCACATGGAAAGTTAATAGTTAACGTTCAGTCCTGGAGGGACAGAAGAAGTGCCAAAAGGTCAATCTACTCCAGCATCTTCCTTATTTGTTTATCATGTTCTACCTCCATGGGCATGATAACATAACATTCCCTCCCTCTGTTTAATCTTCACAGCAGTCCTGTGAGTTAGGTAAGACAGAGAGATCATAGCTGAATAGCAGTTTAAGTGCAGAGTTCCCTAAACCAAGTCCTAATCTCTAACTACTGTACTTCTAGGAAGCCTAGAAGGCAAGTCATGAAGAAAGACGTCCCCCTCCACTCTTTTCCCCCTCCCTTAACTGGTGGTCTCATGATCTCTCAAATGACAGCCATTCCTGCCACTTCTATGGCCAGACCAGCTTCGCAGAACCCCTGGCATGATGCCACATCTTCCTTTCAATCCCTTCTCAAAATGTACCTTACCCGTGAAGCCTTTTCCCACCTTCCCCTAGTTATCATATCCTGCTGTAACCAAGCCTTGGCATAAGGTAAAGGTAAAGGGACCACTGACCATTAGGTCCAGTCATGACCGACTCTAGGGTTGTGGCGCTCATCTCGCTTTATTGGCCGAGGGAGCTGGCGTATAGCTTCTGGGTCATGTGGCCAGCATGACTAAGCCGCTTCTGGAGAACCAGAACAGCGCACGGAAACGCCGTTTACCTTCCCGCCGGAGCGGTACCTATTTATCTACTTGTACTTTGACGTGCTTTTGAACTGCTAGGTTGGCAGGAGCAGGGACTGAGCAACGGGAGCTCACCCCGCCGTGGGGATTTGAACTGCTGACCTTCTGATCAGCAAGTCCTAGGCTCTGTGGTTTAGCCCACAGTGCCACCTGCGTCCCTAGCCTTGGCATATTTAGCTGCAATAATAATTCTTCCTCTATTGATATCTGTGTGCGTTTCCCTCTCCTTCCTCTATTGCCTCCACTGTGTCAGATTTTAGACTGTAAACTCTTTGGGGCAAGGACCTGACTTATTGTACCCTAATGCACATTGGTGGTATATCATAACTACTACTACTTATTGTTATAGCAACAGTAGTATCACCATAACTATGTGGTGAAATCTACACACCATCCTGATATTAAGTGGTTTTGCTTTTAGCAGTTAGGGATCCTATGTAGGGTAGAGTGGGGCACAGGGAGTCTGGGCACAGAGGACTGCCTCCATTATACAGGCTATCCCTGCAAACACATACCACCCATCATAATGATGGATATTCTGCTACTGTATTGATACAAGGCATATCATAGTGTTCTGCATGTCTTTTCAACAAATCATTTTCTCTGGAAAGCATCCGGATTGTAGAACTCAGCCTTTCTTGTAGTATAAAGGCAGAAGCTTCCTCACTCTCATTTCCACCATCACCGTCAAAAGCTGATGATAAAAGATTTCTTCCTCCCACAGAAAGCCCCTAACAACCATGGCAACTCCATCAACAGCTAATGTCTGAGCTTAGGGAGGAAATGGTTTTCGAGGGTCATTATTAAAAGGCTTTTCATGCTCAGATGTAAAGATGGTACAAACATGATTTTTCTTCTCATCCTGTATGAAACAACGGGCCTAAAAACACACACCATTTTTTGTTGTTTTAGATGAACATGCAAGAGTGTTTTTTTAAAAAAAATTTAAGGGAAAATGCCAAGAGTAGGGGACAGCAGATAGAATATGAATGGATGAAGATAAGCAATTTGTGGGCACAGCAGTAAAGTTCTGAAAGTAACTGGTGGCCCTGTGGTATTAGCAAAATTGCTGCGACCGTCTTCCTATCCGGAATCAATATTGTTATTGCTCTTTCTGTACCTGAGAAGCTTTTATTGCATTTGCTTCTCTTTTTAAAAAGTAATAACCAGGCTTTGGTGTGTGTTTTTTTCTCCTGCAGTGTTTGCAGTAAGCATCATAGCTGTTGTCTCTCACAGTAAATTGGGTGATAAGATGTTTGGGTTTACAGGGCAGGTCGATTGCTCTTAGTCTTCTTCCTCTGTAAATTGTAACTCAACTCTAAAGATTGACTGTAAGAATGACATCAGGGGGGTCTGTGTTTATTGAGTCTGAGGCATTCCCATGTCAAGTGGATCAAGCTGGAGACAGCTGCTTTCATAACATTTATCCCTTGCCTCATTGACTTGGGCCCTCTTTAATGACTCTGCTAATAGCAAAGGCTCCGGAAACCCAACATCACCATTCACAAACTACGAGGAAGTGACTCAATGGGCCATACCTTATCACTTCCTAAACCTCATTCAGGGCTCATCTTTTCATGGAAATATCAACTGTAACTCAACAGCCCCTGTTTTCTTACCCTTCTGTTGTCCTACTCGCTAGCCCAAGAAAATGATGAAAACCCAACCACTCAGCACAAAGATTTGGTTTTTATGTTGTTGACTGCTGCAAGGCTGGTCATTGCCCAGCAGTGGAAATCCTCAGAGGCTCCATCTCAGGAGGTTTGGTTTAATAACATATGGGACTTAACCCTTTCTACCCAGCATTGCCAAGTAGTTTGGAGAGTCCTTGATAAAGTTTGGTCTGTTTAAATACATCAGTGAAGGGTCTCCCATCAACTTTAAGCACCCCAAGCATCACTGTGGCTTGGGTTATTCGAACACTACTTGTCTTATTTGGGAACCATGTTCTATAACTACCTTGTGATCAGTCATACTGTGCATTTATGTGCCATTCTGCATTACTGTTTATTTGTTTATTTGTACCATTTTTCATTTCATGCTCTTGTTTGTATGATGAAAAACTAATAAAAAAATTATAGGGGAGAAGCAAACATCACCATAAAGCAACAGCTAATTCTGTTTTGGACCAGGAGAGGCCTGTGTTGCATTCTTTAGTCCAATTGCCTAGTGCATGTTTTATAGGCTGGTTGTATTATTATTTTTTACTATTACATGGTTACATATCTGTCAGGGAACTGCCATCGGAAGGAAGGGAGGTGGAAGGGCTCACACAGGTTGGGAGAGACTCAGCAGCTGAAGAGGGAACCAGTAGGGGGAGAAGAGCTGAGCTGAGGGAAAGTGAGCAGGAGGGATGGCTCCGAGACACTTCCAGCGAAAACAGTGGGGAGGTTTCAGGACCTCCTGTAGGGACACCCACTCCTCGCCGGAAACTGTCACGCAGAGAGTCCAGAAGACGTGTTTCCGTTAAGGAGCTTTTATGTTGGAAGCGATTCCGAAAGCAACCACTGTCGGAATCTGCAAGCGACTGACAGAGCCATGTTTAAGGGGCTCCGTTACAGACAGAGGTTTGCAAACTTGACCAAACTCTGAGGGACTTGGATTTTACGCACAAGCAGCTCATCGTCCCATCACAGCATTCCGACAGTCTCTGTGAGCAGTTTGTGCAGGAGAAGGCATCATGAGCAACCCAGCCGGAACCGGAGAAGCAGGAGCTGGAGAGGGTCCAAGCCTGGAGGAAAGGTACCGGGCGTTGGAGGTCCAGCTAGCGCTGCAGACGGCGAGGCTAGAGGAGAGGAGGGCTCAAGATGCAGAGAAGGGGAAAACCACCCCGCTCGCCAGAAAGTTACCAGGATTGGTGCAGAAGTTTGGGGGGGAGGCCAAGGACTATCATGCCTTTAGGACAGAGATGCAATATGCCCTTAATCTGCAGTTTGATGACTTTCCCGACGAGGAATCGCGGGTGGCTTTTGTGATTGGGCATCTCGAAAAGGGGGCGAAAGACTGGGTGAGGCCCCTGATGGCAACAAACAATGACATCCTGAAGGATACGAGGAAGTTTTTTCGTGCAATGGATTTGATGTTTTCCAGCGATATTGAGCAGGGAGTGGTACGCAGACAGTTAATGGCGTGCAAACAGGGGAGCCGATCTGTGCGTGAGTACTGGACTGAGTTTACCATGTTGATCCATAAATTGGGGTGGGATCTATCGGCGGAACCCATTCAAATGCTCTTTGAAGAAGGGCTTGCTTCGGCGGTAAAGGATGAACTTTCCCGGGCGCCCAGGGCGGAGTCTATGGACCAGCTGACCATAGGAGCGCGCCAAGAGGCGAGAGCCTTGGAGAGGCGGGAAGGGAAGGGGGAACGTTGGAGGGAGCTTCGCATTCCAGAGATTCCAGAGCCACCGTTCCCGCCGGGAGAGCCGATGGAAATTGGAACAGCGCGCGCGCGCGCAGTTTCAAAGCCCAGTGAAGAGCGGAAGAAGGAGGGAAAGGGCGCCAAGAAATGTTATCTCTGCCAACAGCCAGGACATTTTGCCAGAGTCTGCCCCCAAAGAAAGGAATGGCAAGGAATGGCGGGAGCTGTTGGGGAGAGGGAGGAAAAGGTACCGGAGCAAGTAAAAGCCAACGCATGGCTGCCACCGTCGGGGCACAGCAGCCAGGCCAAAGAGCAGTGAAAGTGCCCACGCCGGAACCTCCTAAACCCGCCCTAGTGATAGAGGTGTTACTAGAGCTGCCTAACGGACACCCACTAAAGATAAAGGCGCTATTGGACTCAGGCAGCTCCTGCAATTTCATGAGTAAGGAGTTTGCTGCTGAGCACCAGATACAGACTATCCCTTTAAGTAACCCTTTGCAGGTGACCACGATCGATGGAAGGGAGCTGCTGGGAGGAGAAGTCAGCCAGCAGACCGTCCCAATGATAATGAGGGTAGCAAGACACACTGAGCTAATAGCGTTTAATGTGGCTACCTTGGGAGGAGCTCCCATTATTTTGGGGATGAGCTGGCTAGCGTTACATGATCCGCTAGTGGGCTGGCATCAGAGAGTGGTCTCCTTTGGGTCAGCACATTGTCTAGAACACTGCAAAGAGCGGGAGGCTCAAGGAGGGGCCAGAGCCACTCTAGCAGGGACGGAAGTAACGGAGAAGGGGAAGGTTCCCCAACAATACGCCGACCTGAGCAACGTCTTCAGCGAGAGGGAGGCAGACAAACTACCCCCACATAGGCCCTTTGACTGTCAAATCAATTTACTCCCTGGGGCACAGCTCCCTGTAGGCAAGCTGTACACCATGTCAGACAGAGAGATGCAGGAGCTAAGGGAGTTCATTGACAAGAACCTGAAGAGAGGGTTCATCAGAGAGTCCAGGGCGGTGGGGGGCAGCCCAGTGTTTTTTGTGGACAAAAAAAAC
Source organism: Podarcis pityusensis (assembly GCF_964106645.2). NCBI lineage: Eukaryota > Metazoa > Chordata > Lepidosauria > Squamata > Lacertidae > Podarcis > Podarcis pityusensis. Next base: position 59,654,012 of record NC_138034.1, on the reverse strand, counting down.
ACGGACAAACCCAGGCTTGTAGTGGACTTCAGGGCCTTAAATGCAGTGTCAGAACCAGTGACTTTCCCGATGCCCAGAATTGATGACATTTTGACAAGGGTCAGGAAGGGAAAGATTTTTACTAAACTGGACCTGAGGGGGGCGTACAACCTGATACGAATAAGGAAGGGGGATGAATGGAAAACCACCATGTTCACCCCTTTGGGGGCATTTGAATATTTAGTTATGCCCTTCGGCCTACAAGCAGGCTCCGCGTGCTTTCAATCGTTTATGAACCACGTCCTGGGGCCTTTGCTTTACAAGAATTGTGTGGCCTTCTTAGATGACGTGTTAGTATATTCAGAGACTGAGGAGCAGCATGTAAAAGACGTCAGGGAAGTGTTGGGCAGACTGCAAGCCAATCAGCTGTGGGTGAAGCTAGAGAAGTGTCAGTTTCATGCCAAGGAGGTGGAATTCCTGGGGTACCGCTTGTCGGACAAGGGATTGGCCATGGATCCTGGCATGGAAAACACCGAAAACAAGGAAGGATGTGCAAAGATTCCTTGGATTTGGAAACTTCTATCGGAAGTTCATCAGAAATTTTGCCCACTTGACGGCTCCCATTACGGACTGTCTCAGCAGTAAGAGGAAAGTCGTTTGGACGGCGGAGGCGGAGCGAGCTTTTGAGGAACTGAAAAGGGCGTTCGCTTCGGAAGAACAGCTCCTGCATGTGGATTTACAAAAACCGATGCGAGTGGAGACGGACGCATCAGACCGGGCTGTGGGGGCGGTGCTTCTGCAGCCTGGGAAGGAGGAGTCAGAGTGGAGACCGTGTGCCTTTTTTTCGCGAAAGCTGAACAAATCTGAGAGGAACTACACGGTGTATGACCGAGAACTACTTGCCATTCATGAAGCGTTCAGGAGATGGAGGCATTTATTAATTGGGGCACAACATAAGGTGCAAGTGTGCATGGACCACAAGAACTTAGAGTATTGGAGAACGGCACGAGTGCTCAACCAACGGCAAGTGCAATGGGCCCAGGAGTTCTCCAAATTTCACTTTGAAATTTGTTATGTGCCAGGTCCAGAAAATGTTAGGGCGGACGCTCTCTCACGCAAACCTGAATATTTGGAAGGGGAGGGGGGACCCGAAGAGAGACATGTCATCCCAGAGGACCGCTGGGTGTGTGGGGCGGCATTGGTGGGGCAAAGAGAACTGGTAGAGGAAACAGAGAATGATGAATATGCCCAGAATAAGCTCAGAGGTCTTAGGGGTGAGGGAGAGGAACCAGGAGGTTGTAAGAAATTAAGACCCAGGAGGTTGGGTCCCTTTGAGGTCATTCAACAAGTCAACCCAGTGGCTTTCAGGCTCCGGTTACCCAACCACATGAAACTGCACCCAGTATTTCACAGGTCGTTACTGTCACCGTATGAGGGGGGACGAGAAGGGATGTCCACTCGGGGACCGATCATAGAAGAAAGGGAATGCAGCAGCCATGTGGCAGAAATCCTCGACGCCAGGTGGAAGGGGGATCAGGTGGAGTATTTGGTAGCGTGGGAAGGAGAACCGGAGTCAGAAAACACTTGGGTAATGGCAGAAGATATCAATGACGAGGTATTGATAGAAACATTCCATCAAAGGTTCCCAAGGAAACCTCAGCCTGTGGAGAGGTTCCGGAGGGAATACTTTGGGACCACCGATGAGGAGGAGGAGTTGGAAGGATTCACGGATTCGGAAGGGGAAGGGGAGATGGACTCTGAGGAGGAGGAGTACTTCGAGACCAGGAACCGCAACAGGTGGAGAGAAGTGTTCGAGACATCGGAAGGTGAAGGAAGTTCCTTCCGGGGTTTTGCCTCCTCACCGCCCATAGAGGAGGGGGCGGGAGGGGGTGAAGGGGGCCCTGGAGGGGAGGTGGATGTCAGGGAACTGCCATCGGAAGGAAGGGAGGTGGAAGGGCTCACACAGGTTGGGAGAGACTCAGCAGCTGAAGAGGGAACCAGTAGGGGGAGAAGAGCTGAGCTGAGGGAAAGTGAGCAGGAGGGATGGCTCCGAGACACTTCCAGCGAAAACAGTGGGGAGGTTTCAGGACCTCCTGTAGGGACACCCACTCCTCGCCGGAAACTGTCACGCAGAGAGTCCAGAAGACGTGTTTCCGTTAAGGAGCTTTTATGTTGGAAGCGATTCCGAAAGCAACCACTGTCGGAATCTGCAAGCGACTGACAGAGCCATGTTTAAGGGGCTCCGTTACAGACAGAGGTTTGCAAACTTGACCAAACTCTGAGGGACTTGGATTTTACGCACAAGCAGCTCATCGTCCCATCACAATATCCATTGATCAGAAACTTTTCTTTCATACAAACTTCTCTAAAAGCTCTTATGACCCTGAAGAAGGAAATCTCTTATTATTTCCTCTTGGTTGGCCATCTCTAAGAGTCAACCAAGTGTAATGGTTAGAGTGCTGAACTGAGAATGAGATAGGGATGGCCCTTCCTCTCAGTCATTTGGCATCACTGGGTGGCCTTAGGTCAGTTTCAGATAGAGGAGAGAGAAAGTATCATGAAAAGCACTCTAACTCCTTGGAGGAAAGCCACAAAATAAATGTTAATAACATAATAATCTTGTAGCTTTGCATTGCATCTAACCAGTTCCACTGGTTATTGGTTCCAAAGGCTACTATAGAAAATCTGAAATCAGGCCAACTTTATTTCCCCCTGAGCAATGCTGATTTTAAGAGTCATGCTACTATGACTCTTCCTCCTTGGCAACCTAGATATTACCACCTCCACATCTTGATTTCTATCAGCAGATGGACTTGCTTCCTACTAGAATGCTACACTTCAGCACAGCTGCAATTAAAGACTTCCCAAATTATCTAGGGTTGTTGTTTTTTCCCTTGTATGAAGTCCAACCACCTTCCCTTGAAGTTACTCGTCTATTATGGGGATGTGTATTTTTACAGCATTGTATTCACTGCTTGCATGATTTCCACCTGGGATGTGGCAGACAAGCAACACCATTATCCCTCACCAATGCCCATTTGATTTTGTGATACATATTCTAAGCAACCTGGTGCACTTTCATCAGCCTCAACCAGTCAATGGTCAGAGAGGATGCAGTTGCAGTCTAAAACAGTTAGAGGGCACCAGGTTTCAGTAGCTCTTTTAGAGACACTGTGCTACTCCAGCATCCTTTGAAAAGCATTAGACACCAGCAAGGCTGTCTCTCCCACTATAGCAGTGCCGTGCCATTTTGTGATCTAGTATGTGTGTAGTAAATACTGTGTTGGAGCGGGGGGGGGGTGTTTAATTGAGGAATTGCCAGAATACTGATGTATTGCATTTGTATTCTACCCTTCTTCCAAGGAGCACAGCTTAATTTATCCTCAGATCATCCCTGAGAGATAGCAGCTGGCTCAAGGTCATTCAGTAAGTGTTGCAACCCTAAGCGGATCTCAACACAACTCCTCTCACTCAGTCCAAGTTTAACACTCTGTCAAACTCTCACAATGGCTGAAATGAAGTTGGAGCAAACTTTAATTTGATCATACAGAAAGGCCCTCTGTGTTCTTGATGCCTGACATTCAACATTCTGGGCTTTTTCCACACATGCATTTATTCACCAGTCTATACAATAAGCTGTCAGGGATGTCTACAGCCCAGATGGCTGGCTTTGTCCCTGGAAGTTTGGAAGGAGAGGGGAAGCAGTTGAGCTATAGTCCCAACCCAAAAAAATGTTGGGTGCTAGACCCTGGGTAATACCTTAGATGCATATTCATCTGTGTCATGTCTTCAGACATGAGAGTGGCTTTCTGAAGCCTTCCTGTTTGGTTATTACATAAAAAGGGAAAGAGGCCCTAACTCCAGGCTGTAGCAGTTATTTCTGATGCCATTATCTAAATCCAGTAAGAAGAGCCTCTGATAACTGCAGTTAATATGTTGAGATGCTGCAAAGTCTACAGTACCCATGCCTAACAAACAGCAGACATACTCAAGAATTGCTTCTGAACCGGCTGACTAGCCTTGTCAGAAAGATACATGAAGATTTTGGTTGACAGCATTGTGATTGACAACTAAACACTCTCTTGTCACTTTATGGAAGTGTCTTGCATGGTGAGAGTAAAACATGTCAAAGAGAAGGGCATGCAACAGTTGTATGCAGAAGCCAAGGCTAGAGTAAAATATACCCTCCACCCGAATACAGATTTTCTGTCAAACGTTTCCCACAGAAAGCTGCATTTGAAATCCCACAATTTTCAGTGATTTCTGTGCACTGCAGTGTCTCTGAAGAGCTGTATCAAGCTTCATCCACACAAATGAAAATTGTCCTTTTCCTTTCTTTTATTGGTTTCTGTTTCTATATGTATCTTTATCCTAGGAGGCAATATTTATAAAAATAAAAATCATAATATACTAACTAGAATTGTTATGGGGTTACGTGTATTCCGATGGATGTGCATAAGAGATGGGGCCTTTTCTGTCATGGCCCCTGTTTGCAATGAATGCAGTCCCCCTAGGAAGCTCAATCAGCCATCTTCTTTGGTTTCCCATCACTTAGGAAAGCTTATTTGGAACTGATTATTAGTCGGTCTTATTGCTGTTTTAGTTTTGACTTTCTTACAGTCTCTCTCTATGTGTGTAAGATGTGATATTATTTCAAATTTATTTATTTGGTCATTTTACCTAGTATTATATATCAGTAGCTTTAATTTTTATTATCTGAATAAATATTTATTTATGTGGTATTTATAACATTAACGTTACTCATATTAGTTAAGCAATAGTCATTTTGTGCAGGCTTCCCTGCATTGAAAAATGGAGTACAGTGGTTAAGAACTTAATTCATTCTGGAGATCCGTTCTTAACCTGAAACTGTTCTTAACCTGAGGTACCACTTTAGCTAATGGGGCCTCTCACTGCCACTGTGCCGCTGCCGCCGTGCGATTTCTGTTCTCATCCTGAAGCAAAGTTCTTAACCCGAGGTACTATTTCTGGGTTAGCGGAGTCTGTTACCTGAAGCGTCTGTAACCTGAAGCATCTGTAAACCAAGGTACCGCTGTATATAAACACCTACTAATGAAACCAGGAGTAACCAACAAGATGCTCTACAGATGTTGTTGTATTCCAACTTCCATCAGCCTCAGCCAACCATCAGGGATGATGGGAGTTATAGTCTAACAACATCTGAGGGGCACTACATTTCCTATCCTTGTATGTACTAAATAAATATTCTAGAGTCCATACATTGATCAGATCCAATTCCAAGTGCAGCCCAGGGATGGGATCATTCACTAAAACTAAGGCCTCAATCTGGAGATTGAAGCAAGAGGAAGCAGAAGAGGAAACATTAGAAACCTAATGTAAAACTGTATAGTATTCCAGAGTTGTAAAATGGCCAAAATGACCACATCTTCAACAATGAATGGAAGATACCCAATTTCAAGGATGTTCTATAAGTGGTAACCAGTATGTTGGACTCCCAGTTCTCACTGCATGTCCACCTGCATCCCACCAGTCACTGCTTCCACCACCATCCGACTCATAGCAGATGGCTGTCTGAAGTGAGGAGACTTCTATGCTCCTGGAAGTTCCCCATCTGTTCCAGAGACCTGGTTTTCCAGAGTTCTGTAATGAACAAGGAACCTCACTGCGTACAGGGGCTGTACATGTCAGTCAATCACCCTCCAAACAGTAAGGGCAATACAAGGGTAGAGTCAGAACACTCATCTTTGCTGCCTCGCCTCACATGTTTTCTTTCTACTTTATCATGATGCCTGATTCTGCAGTCAGCTCTCCAGTGGAAAAGAGCTAGAGGCATCACTCATGCAATCGAAAGTGCCAAACACTTAAATCAGCCCCAGTTTATAAAAGGGGCAGCAGCAGCCGCCAAGAATGTAAGCATAATGGCAAGCTATAAATGCGACAGAATGGATGGGTAAAGGACTTTCCTTTTCACAAATTGTAACAATCCAACTGAGGGAAAAGTTAGCCCAGAATGTATGTCTTCTCATAGATTGCAAACTCTGCTTATTAGCAGATTCATAAAGACAGGACCTGTCCAAGACTTTTTGTTGCCTGCGGGTAAGGACAGGACGTCTAACTTCAGATGTCTTACTTTACAACAAGACATAGTGGCTTGGGGAAAAACATTCAGAGAAATAACTGAATCTGAGGGATGCACTGGGGAGGGTATTTCATTAGCAGCTCTTCACTGGTATGAAGAGGTGTTGCACACTTCAGCACGCTACTGCCATAGATAACATTTGTGGAACACCAGACTGCTGGTTCAAGAGTCAAGACCTACCCAGGCCACTGTTCCTGGCAAAACGTTGATTAAACACACATTTTCCAGGAAAGGGTCTTCTTAGTGATGAGCAATTCTCTGGAAGAGTGGAAGGCACAAGACCTTTTAGGCCTTGAATATAGCTGGTCAGCGGATGATAGCAAACACTATTATGGCAGCTGTAAATGGTGAGTACATATATAAAAGTGATAAAGAGTAAGAGCACAATTACTACTTGTGTGCTATATAAAGACTTGAGCTGCATATTGCTATGGATACCACGTCCTTGCATGGAAAGATCAGCCCACCAAGCAGGAGGAAAGGCAAAATAGCACTTCAGCGATCCATTAACTTTATAATATATAAGCTGGAAGGACACCTTAATTAATCTGACTATATTGCTTCACACTGACGTTAATGACGCTGCAGATTAAAAGGGGGGAACAGTACTGGCCTAACACAGATGCTGGAAGGATTAGAAGCAAAGGACTTCCAAAGGATTTGGCTACAATTTGAAAAAGAGACCGTGTAGGTGATAGTAAAAGGACTCTACCCCCCCCCCAAATTGTGATGCAAATAGAACAAATCTGGAGCCGGCATAAATTACTTCCTTTCCAGCAGGATGCAGCTAACAGCCGTGTATGGGGGTGAGCCAAGGGCTCCATAAACCTATTGTTTTTGCCAGCTTGCTATCTGAAACATGGGAGGGAAAGGGTCAGGGTTTGCCAAGCACTTTCAGGCCACAATCCATGGAATGTACCTGGCTTACGTTTCACAGTACATATGTCCATAGAACCAGAGCTGACTCCAGAGAAACCAGTTGTGTGGGTGGGGGGGTTGTGAAGATGTGGCAAAGACAAGGTCCATGGGAAATCGAGAACTGGAAGAAAAGGCCTGAATTCTGCCTCCTGGTGGCTACTATTTCTTTTTGGCATTCTGAATGTTCATTCGTGAGCACTGCCTGCCACAGCCCATAAGCAAATTACTTAACCCTTCCAGTCTCAGTTTGCCCTGCTTGTTCAAAGGAGGAATTATATTCAGAAGCAAGGAGAGGATTTAACAGGTCTCTTAAAACAGTTAGCAAAGTTGTGGCTTTCTTAGGGATTTACTTTTTCTTACCGCTGAGGAAAGAGGGGAAAGGGTTGGAACTGGTCTGTGACACTGATCGTAAATAAAGTTCCTCTGCTGTTGCAGCATGCACTGCTATATTCCTTCTCGCTTTCCCATACCAACATGCCTCTTGGTTCAGCCTCCAGCAGTTTCAGGCAGCTGCTGATTCCAAGGGTGAGACTCCCCTTGGAATTATTTATTGCAGCTCTCAAAGGAAGGACAGTGATTTACTGGACGTTTTCTGCAGCAGCTGTGAATTTGCAGCCCAGTGACAGGCCATTCTGTGCAATCCTAATTTTCATCCCGACACAAAAATTAAGGAGCAGTAAGCGGTCCAGGTGAAATGAATGGCTCTCTCACAAAATGCTACCCAAAAAGACCCCATAGCTCAGAGGAACTCAAAGGCCACCTAGGACCCCTTATCTTGGTTCTATGCCACGTAGTCTGTACACAGAAAATCCCAGTTCAGACCCAATATCTCCCAATATAAGGGCTTTTTGCTGACAGGATCACTGCCTAATGCATAAAGAACACTGGTGGGTATTATTTCCCCCCTCTTTCTGAGAGAGTATAACCTACTTCACAGGGTTGTTGTGTGGGTAAGATAGGGAGACGGGGAACCAAGCTTGATCTCCTTGGTTGAAAGATGGGATAGAAATGTATGTAAAGTAATGTATGTAAAGAAGTATGGATAACCTGTTAAACTGCCTCATTCTGGTCCATCTAGCCTTGTATTGCCTGGTTTGAATATTAGAGACTCTTTAAGATGCTGGTAGGGGGAAGAATGTGAGGTGCATAATTAATGGACAGAATAGCAACACTTGTCTGATGAAAATGGGGATGTCCCATTCCATAATTTTACTGATTATTCCCCATACATCTTACTGAGTTGCCCCAGCCACTCTGCACCGCTTCCAACATATATAAAATCATAATAAAAACATTAAACATTTTTTTTAAAAAAAATCCCTATAGAGGATTGCCTTCAGATGGCTTGGGGGCCAGATAACTCCATACCCTGCAACATTTCTCCAATTAAAATAGGGACATTCTAAGGAAACGTAGGACATTCCGGGATCAAATCATAAACCGGAACAGCTTCTCTAAATCAGGGACATCCCTGGAAAATAGAGACACTTGGAGAGTGTGGAATAGAGGCTTAATCCTTTTCCCACTTGCCAATTTCCCCCTGGAAATACTTCCCCTTTTCACCCAAATCATGGCTCTGAGATTTGGGAATTTCAGCCTAGGAGACAATTGCACGGCAGAATTAAGTGAAAGTAGGAAGTTATATCTCTACTCCTATACTTCGAAGGGATATCAGCAGCACTTTTTTTTAAAGTAAAAAAAGTGCCGGTACTCACCATGAAGTTGATATAGTAAGTGCCACGCTTTAATATTGGGGGGGAAGGTGTCAGTACTGTGTGCCCTTGAGTACCCCCAGAAAAAAACCACTGGATATCAGGGATATTAATAACTGCACCAGCAATAAAGCTGCTTATGAAATGTATGAATATCACAGAGATGGACAAATTGACAAATTCTGTTTGAATGAAATACAGACTTCCAACCTCCAAATAACTCCCATTTCTTAGTTACTGGAGCATACACTGTCATTTCATTTCACAGAACAGGAATAAGTTTTGTAAATATTCCATATATTGCATTTTTTTAAAAAAAACACCCTCAAACATAAGGAATGTTCAGGATCATTGTCCACACTAACAAAACAACATCTATGTCAGAAATCAAAGGGGACAGATTACTGCAGTACTTCTGATTAGAAATATTGTATGTCTGTCTTGCTAGAGTAAAGGAACTATGGCACCCCAGTAAACCATGACGTTGCATTAACAATTAGAAAATGAAGATCTTCTGATCTCCCTTTTAGGAGGCTGAACACATCCCAGTGAATGAAAAATAGCAATTCTCTTACTACATGCAACACACCAACCTTTAAGCTCCGCATGGTTGAATTAAATTATATTAGAGCGTGGTGCTGATAACACCAAGGTTACAGGTTCGATTCCCATATGGGACAGCTGCATATTCTTGCATTGCTAGGGGTTGGACTAAATTATCCTAAGGGTCCTTTCCAACTTTAAAAAGTTCTATGATTCTGTGATTATAAGAATATGAAAGGGGCTTGTCTGGTTCATGATCTAGGGAGGCTCAATTTACAGGGCACATAAGGATTGTGACAAACTGAGCCTGTGGCCATGGAATATACTCTCATCAGAGTTCTTCTCCCAGGAGATGGCTGTGGAATTGCAAACGTCAGTGGCTAAGTGCTCTCAGGATATAGAATATAAGCAGCAGCACATATTCTTCAGTGTTGTACAACATTGTTTTCTCCAGGGAGAGCCTGTACTCCTCACTGGACAATAATTTATGTGGAAGGGCTCTGGAAGTCAAAAACAAAACCATGCCCTCCACAAGCCACAGAAGAAAATCAAGGCGCACGTCTTTGGGGGCTACACTCTCGCAGGAGCCAAAACAAGACGTCTCAGGATCCAATCAGAAGCCAGGATGGCTTCTGTAATTCTGGGATATCTCGCTTGAAGCAGGACTGTCGAGGGGTATGCAAAACCCAAGAACAAGTGAACAAGCATTCTGAACTGCTAACTGCAAAATATTGGTTCACTGTTATCATTAGAGCCCCATTCAGGCATTCATCTTCTGGGTTAAATTAACATGCAAGAAGGGAGAGTGGTAGCTCCTCCTCACTCCCCTGTTCTCAGCAGCAGAACCATAAAAATGGAGGATCATCTGACACAGCGGGTCACTGTCTGACAAGCTGACCCCGGGGGTACCAAATGGAGTCATCCCTTTGGGGTTATCATTTCAGGGTTGAAATGTGGGTGAGGGCACCAGCCTACTAGGGTTTGGTGTTTTGCTTGCTTGCTTGCTTGCTTTTCTTTTCTTTTTATTCCATGGTGGTCTCTGAAGTGGTAACTCCCAAGGGGACAACCTTGACATATATTTATGAATATGGAACAAGGGTGGTTTTTGTAGATGGGGGCATTCAGTTCTATGTGATTTTCCCCACTTTCAGTCTGAAGTCTAGGAATGTTTTTGCCTTGTTCATTATGTCTGAGGAAGAGTAGAAGGAATTAATTTCAGAGCGTTTGTAAAGACAAGGAAGGAAAATAACCCCAGCGTTGACAGTCTACTTCAGCTCTTACATACACTATATTGCCAGAGGGATTTGATTATCAACAGATGAGACTCAGGGTCCTTCTACAGATTGTTATCAGTATTGAATGGCACTCAATTGTTATGAAGCTGCTTCTCAGTGTTATTGAAACTTACAGTAGTGTCATTCGCTGAGTAAATATTTCAACACGAAAGGCTTGGTGCAAAGTAACTCATGGCTCTTGATGCATGATATCAGGATCAAATCGTCCAATGAGGCATCTCACGTTATGCTTAGAACTGTAAGGTCAGGGGTACTAAGCAGCCATTTTTACCCCTTGAAGGGAAGTTTTCTTTCTGCAGTTTCTCTTACTGCACATAATGTGGCATTGTGGGAAGTCTTACTATGAAATCTTTCTATGCTTACTATGAGAACTCTTGCTTCTTTCCTCTTGGATTCTGGGAAGTCTTGCTCAAAATCTTTTCTCTGCTTCTGCACAAGAGTCTGAGAATGTTCTGAACAGTTCCCATTGAGTTCATGAAACAGTGTATCCTGACCTGTTCTTAATGCATTGCTGACCACATTTACGGAACGTGATTGTTGTATTCCTTCATGTTATGTTCTCTCAATATCAATCTTTAGTTATAATTTAATTAGGAGGATTCATGCCTGTCTAGTTCCAGCTCCGTTCCCAGTCTTTGAACTATCAGTGATTAATGTAATATGTTATTCCCGCCTTGTACCTATGTTAACCAATCAGCAACAAGATGCCTTGTGTTTGTATCAACCAATCAGCCACAAGCACACCTGTGGCAATGTTTGTAATATTCAATAAAAGAGAGTTCCCGGGGCTTGCCCCGGCAGACGCCTCTCCTTTGACACTCACCACTCGTCTGTCGTGATTTCAACCCAACAACCCCTGACTTTTACAGTTGATTGTCCTGTCAGCTTCAACTCTCATGGAAAAACTCCTTAAAACTGCTTAGAACCTCTGGTGTGTTCAGGTGAATAAATGCACAGCTAATGGTAACAAATAACCTACCATTTAGAGGCACACTGGCGTAGTGCTCTGCTGATGATTTCTCTTGAATTTTTTTGACCATTCTCTATGAGTTAATGAGAAAAGAAATCACATTTGAAAATTACCAAAGGGGAAGGGGAAATTTGATGAAGATAAAGGCTTTTTATTATCTAACTTTTTGTGACCTCTGCAAACCATCTCACCAGCGGTCTGTACTCCACAGCCTTCCTAGGTGTCCATGATTCAGACAAAACGCAGGGGAAGGCATCATGAGGTATCTCTTTCCCTGGAGCTTTTTCAGATCAAGAAGCATATGGGCAGCCAGGGAGGCTGCAAAGAGCTGGAAAAATGTTTACCAAGTGGCCCTTTGCCACTTGGAATGATAAGGCAATGTCAAAAACCCCACATGAACTGAAATTCTCGAGCGCTCCGATAATGAGGCAGAAAAATGAAAGCCTCTTTTGCAGAGGATGAAAACTTTCAAGAAAGTGGAGGCCAGATTTTGTCATCAGACTAGTTTTAAGTCCTCTATGTTCTTTGTAGACCACCTGCACAGTTTCAGTAGCATGAGAGCAAATGCCACCAACTGAGTCCTGTCCCTTAATCTTTACATAGACTTAAAAGGATTACAGAATCATTTTCCTGATCTTCAAAAACCTCTTCCCTTATTAGTCATTCTGTTGCTACCCTGCACCTTTGGTATGATATAAGTTTATAGGTTTAGCACTCATAGGCTATATGAGCAAAGTTCTGGTAACACAGAATATATTTTACACAGGGGGGTGGGAGAAATTGAAAATGTTTTCTGATGGAACATTGATTTTGTTTTCCTACCGCCTCTGGAAAGTTGTCATTAAAACAACAGATTTCAGTGCTGATGCATATTATTAGAGACGTAATTTCTGCATGTAAGGGACTGTCATGAATTTCTTGGACATTTATAGAGAGGTTGGAGTTTCAGCTCATGAAAACATAGCATTTATATTCTGTCTTCAATTTCACCTAGGAAGGATATGATCTTCCTGCTGGAGCCTCTGTAACAGCTCTGTTGACGATAGCAAGATAACTCCAAAATAAGTACTTGTATGAGAGCCTTTATAAGCTTTGGGCTTTATTCTTAGTAGCCACATAATAGGTTTTGCAGGAAACTGTAAAATAATAAAAATCTGCAAAAAAAGTAGTTTATTTTTCCTTCCCTGCACTTTTTTTCATTTATATTTAATGTGATTGAAATTGATTTTTAAGAAGCAGGCTGTGTATGATGGGGCCTTTTGACCTTGTAAATGTCATTGTTTACAAGCTTAAAGAGTAATTGAAACCACAGTCCTTGGGTTTATGCAGAAGTTGTCATGTGTAGCTTTTACTACCCTGTAATCCACTTTATTTATTTTTAAAATAATAATTTCTGGATCACATCAACTCCCTAGCCTGTACTGCTGCCTTATTTCCTTTTGATCCCTCAACTTTCTGTTGAATCGATCTGTGGTCTCTTGCTTTTTATTTTGATTAGTTTATTTTCTTGGAGCAGTGCCCTATTAGTATGTATTCAGTGTATGCCCAGTACAATAGCATACTGAGACCTCAGAATTTGGATCTCTTTGGTCACCTGTAGCAGTCAAACATTAAGTATGCAGAGCTGTATGACTCTATGGGAGGGGTCAAGAACTGCCAGGAGCAATCCAGCAATAAATCACACTAAGTGAGTGAAGTTAACTATTTATTAGAAGAAACAGGATCTGCTCAGGAATGCCAGGCCTAATGAGAACAGCAACTCTTCTTTGGTAGGACTTGTCCCTATGAGGCAATTACAGAGACTGAAGGTTCCCACCTTCCCTCAGCTGCCTAAGTCTCTTCCTCTCCTGGGTTCTTCCCAAGCAGTCTGGGACTGTGCCTGTGTGGCTGCCTTTGCTCCTCCCACTTCATGCCTCTCCAGGTTCTGGGAGACCAGTGTGGAGGGGAGCTTGTCCCAGCAGGAAGCTGAGACACCTGTGCCTCTTCACCAGCCAGACTCATCTCTGCCTCTTGGCCTCCCTCATCCCACTCTCCTGCTTCGACTTCTAGCTCTGACTCTTGGCTGCTCTCTGCCACAGACTTCCCCCTCTCACTAAGCCCTCTTCAGCTTCCAACACCTTCTCCCAGTCTTCTCCCTCATCGTCATTCCACCACCAATCCCTGGGCTCTGAGCCTTCTCCCCTTGAGGGTTCCCAACTGCTTCCTTGCATTATTCCTCTACGTCCAACCAGTCCCTGACAAGAACCTTCAGGGATGTGGTCCTCCAACTGCTGAGCTACAGATTTGCTCCCACCCCTACCTGCAATTTGGATTGAGTGAAGCCTCCTGTTACAGCCTCCCTAAACCTCACATCAGTGGTGCCACACCAGCAATTTGCTGCATTTCTGCTCTGGCTGAAGAAAAGTCCCTCCACATTCAGCATAGAAGCTGGATAGGAGCTGAGAAGAAGCGGCTCCACAGGTCAGATCTGGTACAGGACTAAGGTCCTCCATCCCTCCTGTCTCTGATTCAGATTAATAATGTCTCCAGCCTACCAAATCAGCCTGGCTCTGTGCTCAATCAGTTAGGTCTGATGCTGTTGCTCTAAATTATGGCTCCAATACTGGATGTCTGAACAGCTGTGTAAGAGCAAGCACCAACATTGCCTGAAGCATCACTCCAAGGCTGAGATGATTGTTTCCAGATTCTCACAATTAAAAAGAATGATCTTTCTCCTCTTCTTCCCTCCTTAACTTTTAACCTAAATATCACATTGGGCTAAAGAATTATGTTGGCATTTTAAAAAAAGAAAATCACTCCTAGTGTTTCCCTTTTCCATTTGCCATTATGGCTTCTGCCTCCACAGGAACCATTACTGAATCCTTCCCAACAGCCCTATATATTTCTTAGCTTGGTTTCATAATGCCTATTATCTGTTCATTTGGAGCACAGCTACCATATTAGGAAAGATCATGCCTGCCAGTTCTGTAATGAGTGCTTGACTTTTGCAACTTTAGCATAAACATATAACACATATAAAAATATTAAAGTTCACTAGTCAGCATAACTCTTAAGAGCTACAGAGATGCTAATTGGATTTTCCTTCTCAATGGTAAAGGAATGGTTTTGCACATTGCTTCAAAAGCAGGTCAAAGATCCTGGACCCCTCACTTATTGATTTTCTTTTCTGCAAGAAAAATGATGATGTTCAAGCAGAACCCATTAATTAAAAGCCTATCTACCAGTTTGATTTTTCCATGTAACTTGCCTCTAAGTAAAAAGGGCAGGGGTAAAGTCCTACTGTACAGCTTTCTGATCCAAAATCCAATTGACCATAATGAGTAGACTCTTCCTCCCTTATTCTCACTGATTAGAGAGAGCTCATGTGTTGCCATAGAAATATTGTTGGGCTTGGACTAGAGAGTTATGGGTTCAAAGCAACATTCAGCAATGCTACTTGTTGGATTACCTTGGACCAGTTCCCATCTGTCAGCTTTAACTATCTCACAGCTTTGTTAAAGAAACAACAAAATATTATAGTAGAAATAATACTGAAATTACGGTAAGTACTCTTAAATCCACTAATTTCAGTAAAAGGAAATTAAGCATGTGTTTTTAAACCCTACCATTGACATAACTGAGACTTAAAGATGCTTAATTTTGGCTGGATCACACCAATATTTGGCAGAGTCGTGTTCCAGCCTTTTGAGCCAGACTAGGGAGTTGTTCAGTAGTGTCATCGATCAAACAGGCTTAGGTAGGAGAGGAGCTATGCTCTCTTGGTGGACTAGGAGCAAGTCTTGCATTAATAACTTCCAGGCAGAAACAGAGAATTTAATCATTCAACCTGGATGCCCTACTCTTCCTAGAGAACTTGTGCAGTGCTGATCCTGGTCCTTCTGGGTAGAACTCTGGCAGAGTATGCTTCATGCTGCAAAGCAAGCACTGAATCAGTGGGACCAAACTTAGGACTTATCTCACTGCTTTCACTGTTCTTGGTGTCTGTAGGGCATAGGATCAAGATTTAGGGGATGAGTCCAGTTGGATCACATTAAGTCATCTTCTGCAGTTTCCTTAATGGATTGCTGTATTTGGATATATGATCTCAGGCACTTCCTCTTATATCCCACTTTATAGCCCTGAGAGACTCAAAGCAGCTTACAAAAATATACCATAGTAAAAATGATATCCCTGTTGGGAGCAGGATTACACAGAGGGCATTTCCTGCTCTCCACACTTAACTTTTGACCTGCTCTTTCAAGGCACAGGTCTGCGCTTAAGAGCTCTGCTTTCAAGCATGGAGGGGTTGGGGTTTTTTGCCCCAGAGCTTTCCCCATGAAAACCCACCCTTTACTGCTCAATAGAAGCAAACATCAATTCGGGTTTTAAGCAGATTGTCATTTGCTCCAATTGAGCTTTAAAGAGCAAGTTTTTGTGGGGGAAACTCTGGAGCAAAAAGAAGGACACTCAGACACAGAGCTTGTATGCATGGACTGTGCCTGAAAAGAGTGGAGAAAAAGTAAGTGTGGATAAGCCCCAAGTCTTAGTCTATCTTGCCACTGTCCTTTGAGGCAAAGGAGGATGTTATTGAGCCCTTGATGGAGGCAACTCTTTGCCAGGCAACAGCACCCACTGAGGTATTCTGAGGAGGGTCTGAGCAGTTGTATCTCATGTTGGACCCCATGTTGGGGTCCTCCTCTGATGGGGTCCTCCACTGATTAACTAGGACTCTGGTTAATTCTAGCTCCAGGGGGAGGCAGGTTCTCAGTGGCAGAGCTGTTTTGAATACAGAAGGTTCCAGGTTCAATCCCTGGCATCTCCAGGTAGGGTTGGGAAAGACTCCCTCTCTGAAACCCTGGAGAGCTGCTGCCAGTGAGTGTAGAGGCAATACTAAGTTAGGTGGACCAATTGTCTGACTCGGTATAAGGCAACTTCCTACACTCAACAGATCATTGTTTACATACACTATGATGCAGGTCCATTAAAAGCAACAGGGCTTAGCAACTGATCCCATTAAGATGTGGCATATACAGATCACTCTGGGATGTGATTCTGAATTGTGTTTACTTGGAGGAAATTGAAAGGATCTTTGTTTGTTTGCAAACGGCCCACCTTTCAGACTGAAAGCTGACACAGAAAGCTGGCTCGTATCATTGATTGCTCTGGTATTAGCAATCACAGGGCCTGGTACTGAACAGCAGAAGAGATGCCCAGAGGGCTGGGCCATAAAACAAGTCTATGGTGGTGGTTGCATCTGTAGCTTCCAGGAAAGTGGATCAAGTAGCAGCATCTCACCAGGCTCTCAGGCTCAGAGTGGTATTTCCCAACACTGGCTACCTTACCTTATAAACAGGAGATGCTGTGGATTGTATTCAGTTAAGAGCCCTAAATCAACGTCCAATTGGAATCAAATATCCAAACTGGACAGGCCCTGCACACAGGTGTGCAATCTTTAAAAAGGAGAGAGCCACAGGTGGAGGGGAAATGAGGAAAGGGGCACAACTATGGAAGGGATAAAGGAAGTTAATCATATTTTGATGGATAGAGAAAGTAAGGTGATGGGAAGGGCAAAATGTGGCATGAGAAGCCACCCCTAAATTGCTTCTACCAAAGCACATATTCTTTAATAATAATAATAATTTATTATTTATACCTGCCCATGTGGCTGGGCTTCCCCAGCCACTCTGTTCAGCTTCCAACAAAATATTAAAATACAGTAATGCATCAAACACTAAAAGCTTCCCTAAACAGGGCTGTCTTCAAAAGTCAGGTAGTTGTTGTTCTCTTTGACATCTGGTGAACTAAAACCCCAATGATGTCAGTGTTAATAGGGATGGCATTGTGAACCAGAGCAAAAAAAGTGTAAGCATATTAGAGAGCCCCCCTGTTGCCTTTCTAAAACTGGTCAGAACCTATTCTATTCCCTTGTTCTGGTAACACTGGTAATGCACATTCATGACTCAATGTAATGAAGTCATTTGATGTTTACTATAAGAGCCCTGAGCTTAATGAATTTATAATATTTATGTGAGTCCCTTGGGAATAACTGCTGGGATAATATGTAAGATTGGTAAATGGACATTCACATTTCTATTCTCATTTTCCTCTGGGCAGCCAATAAATGAAGAGACCTTCCGTGCATCCTTTTCATATTAAAAGTACGCAGAAGATCTTGATTATCAAATTTTCTCCAACTTTTAGAAATGAAGTACTCAGCAGAATAACAAAGCAAGTTTAAGAAACTAGCATTACATTTAAGAATTCCCTCCAGTGATTATTCCAACAATAAACATAATGAATATCTCATTTCATATTAATGTGCACACTCTTCATTATAGTTTAATGTTGTGTATTCATCTTTTTTTAGACAAGAAGAAAAGTCCAGTTCTTCAGCTAGTGCTAAGCCAAAGTGTGGAAGGTGTTTTTCACAAATTCATTATCCTCCCATCCCATAATAAGCACCCTCCCTTTCTGCAAGTTTTGTACCTGTTCATGAACGATTAAGAAAGTGCTAACAAGCTACAGGTATCCCTGTTGCTCACAATCCAGCCACACATAGTGAATTAACTATGGCAGAATATAGACGCCAGTGTGCATTCAGATGTCCAGACTGTATGGTCTAATGCTTGTCCCCATTCACATCCTGTGACAATTTGTCATGAATGACTATGTGCAACTAGAGCTGGATTGGGGTAAAAATCTTGCTTGGCGACTGTGTTAAGCAATGAAACTACCAACAAGAATAGTTTATGTCATGTATCTCCCCCATTATTTATTATTTTCTTTATACAAGTATTTATATACAGTAACACCAATTCAAACAATATAGCATGCTGGTACACAGCAGTATATAGACACTAAAACATGAGCACCATAAAATGATTAAAATGACTATTAAAAAAAAACCCAAACTGAACAGTTGCATAAGCCTGTATGCATAAAAAGTGAAGCCTGAAAATCAAAAGTGAGAGTGCCTGCTAAATCTCTGCTAGAAGATTGTTCTACAGCGTGAGACTGGCAACACTAAACTCCTGGCTTCTGGTGGAAGCCAGTCTGTAACATGGGGGACAACTAGCAGTGCTCCTCCAGATGATCTCAGTGATCAAGCTGGAATATAAGGGCTCAGGTGGTGCTTATATAAGGGATGCGGGTGGCGCTGTGGTCTAAACCACTGAGCCTCTTGGGCTTGCCAATCGGAAGGTTGGCGGTTCGAATCCGCGTGACAGCTCCCATTGCTCTGTCCCAGCTTCTGCCAACCTAGCAATTTGAAAGCACACTAGTAAATAGGTACTGCTGCAGCAGGGAGGTAAACGGTGTTTCCATGCCCTCTGGCACTCGTTCCGTTGCACCAGAAGCGGTTTAGCCATGCTGGCCACATGGCCCAGAAAGCTGTCTGTGGACAAACTCTGGCTGTCTCAGCCTGAAAAGCGAGATGGGCGGCGCATCCCATAGTCGCCTTTGACTAAATATCCAGGGGCTCAGGCGGTCCTTAAAGAATCCTATACCCAAGTTGTTCAGGCTTTTATACAAGAGCCTTGAACTTATTCCGCAGCATATGTTACAGCCAGTGCAGATGTCACAGTTAGCAAAGGTGTTTCAACGCTATCTGCCCCCATCCACAGCCTAGACACTGCATTTGGCACTAGCCAGGGCTTCCAGAGCAGCCCCACAGGCAGCCTCACAAAAAGTGAATTGTAGTAATCCAGTCTCAGTGTTACCAATGCATGGATTACAATGGCCAGATTGTCTCAATCCAGATATGGCTATAGCTGGTGTACCAGACGAAGCTGATGAAGGGCATTCCAAACCACAGAGGTCGCTTCAGCCTCTAGTAGCAAATATGTATCCTGAAGTGCCCCAGCTCCTTTGTATAAAGTGCAACCCTATCCAGAACAGGCAAGTGCCTATCTTCCAGGCGGTTCTGTATACATTAGAAGGGTGTACAGACATTTGCCATGACTCTTGAGAAGTTGGGTAATGAATTGGGGTGGGTGGAGAATTGTATAAACAAAAACTACCAAAACAATTTCGCTGAAAAAATGATATGGTTGTCATCAGCACTCTAATTGCTTAGAAAAGTCATTTCTCATATTCTGTCAGTACAGATGTCACTCTGATAACTGAATGACTTATGATAATTTATTGGGAACTGCTATAGCCTTGTAGTGTAAGGAAGAATTATTATTCCAGCTTTACACCCAGATGACCGAGAGCCATTAGAAGCACACAGTGCAAAAGAAGGGAGTTTTTTAATACAAAAATAAAAATATCCTATGGCTTCATATTTTAAATTTTTAAAAGAGAGCTTCTTAAGCACTCATCTTGGACTAAAATGTGAACCATTAAGGTTCAAATGTTTGGGGAGTGAAACATGACCCTATATGACCTTCCCAGTGCAATGTATGGCGTTCAGCCCAGGTAGCTTTAAGTAACAAGCAATACCTATATTAATCACCAAGAACTGAAAATCAAGTAGAACTGGTGATCTATTGACCATGCCTAGGACCATGGCTGGTGAAAGTAAGCAAATAACATTACATTTGAAAGTGTAACAGAGTGAGGCAAAGAAACAAAAGCCAAGGAATTGAATTCACTACCTCTCCAACCCAGAATATGGCTTCTCATATGTTCCAATTCAGAGAATATGCATATTTAAATGAGCATCCCATATTTGGGTGGATCCAGACTACCTGTGCTTAGGTTTCATTGAAAACAATAGGGAAAATTAGTTCATTACTTTCCTGATTGATTTCATTTGGGAACCACGTTCAACTAACATTAGTTCCAACCCACTGTAAACAACATGCTTACAGGTATAATGGTCATGTAAACCTATATTCCGTTCTACTTAAGACCCAGTACTGTCAATTGTCATTAGGGGCAGAAATTGCATGAATGCAACGCTACTGGGTTACAGCTCAAGGCCAAATTACTAACACAACCATTCCCCCCCCCCCCCCAGTGATGCAGCAACTAATTCATGCTTTGTTAATGGGAAGCCCTCTCCATGTGGCGTCAAATTATTCCCATGTCATTTTACAGAAGCTTGACTTCTTGCACTTCCTCTCATCATTGGTTTTCAATGAGGAAAAGCAAGCAGCTGAAATAATGTCTTTCAGCTAACATGCCCTGGTACAAGGAACTTCAAGCCACCTCAAGCCATCTGTGAAAAGAGCTTGTGGTCCCTCTAAAAATGTGGCATTAAGCCTCTCTGAATCTCAGTAATGTATGACCTGGATTACTAGAAAAAGAAATGCTAGTGTATATTCACAGGGGTGCTGTTTGCTGGAATAGCACTTGCATTCCTCATAATGTCACTTCTTGTCTGAATATCAACAACCACTAATTGGCACACTGTGCCCAAATAAATGCACATGCCTTAGACATGGTATAAACCTATACAAGGCAAGCTTGCTGTGCTGGCATTGTCATAGAGCAACTGTTTTCCGTCCTAGCCTCTTGGGACTCGGCTATACAGCTGTAAATAAAACAATTTAAATGTATTGTAAAGTGCAATATACAATGTGACACTAGATGGTGACAGTGAGCTATGCCAAATTCAATGTATTTTTCAAAACTTTTTTTGAAAAAGCATTTTTACAGCGGGTTTTTTTATATTTGTGTAGATTCCACCTTGGAACACAACATGTGTTGGACTATGCTCCTGATTCTGGTCCAAAGGGACTCACACATATCTTTCCTTCCCCACTCCCTCTAATTTTTGGATCAGACCAACCCTTGCTAAGGCCCAACAGTTGTACCACTATGATATCCATTTCCCAGGGCCAAAAGTCATACACCATACCGGCCAGCAACCATGTATTTAATCTGGGGTATCTCTCCTTAGAATAGATTCACATTGTATGCCCATACACCCCAAGCACACATAACATTTTATACAAACCAATCACAGTATATATACATTAGGCTGAATACATCCAGCCCATGCAAACTGCCCACCACAAAAAAATTGATGAACTGAAAACAACATCATAATTGTGTATTTGTGCATGCGCTTAAGCCTTAGGTTATGTGATGGAATTTGTGTGGGCTTGATGTCCCTGTTTGTTGCATTCCCCTGGCACACACATGCTAGAATTCAGCGTGATGTGACTCTTATAGAGATCTTGTTGGAGTAAATAACATACAGGGTGTGCCTCTGCTCAGTGGCTTTCTATGATGACAGTTCCTATCCTCCTTTATCATTACCTCTGCTGACTGGGGCTGATAGGAGTTAGAGTCTAAGTACATTTGGAGGACCACAGGTTCTCCACCTCTGTTCTATGGTACAGGAGAATTATAATGGGTATCTGCTCAGAAGGAAATCTCACTGTGTTCAATCAGTGGTGGAGCTTCATGCTCCAGCACCGGGGCTGGGTTGGCGTGCGTCCCGGGGACGTGGGTGCGCCGCCCGCAGGGGCATGACGTGCATCCTGTGGGCGTGGCACACCGCCTGTGGGGGCATGGTGCCCAGCGCAGGTGGGGGGACAGCCGCAATGGCACCCCACTGGGATAGCACTGCCGGGGGCAGTGCGCTCCCCCCGCAGTCCTCTTCCTCCGCCAGTGTGTTCAATAGAACTTACTCCTGGGAAAGTGTACATAGTATTACAGCTTTAGGATGCAATCCAAATCCCTAAACCCCTTGGTGGGGCAGAAGCAGTAGAAGGGGACAGGGCAACTTTGCACAGCCCCTGCATCAGCTCCAGGTTGCCATTAGGTTAAGGCAGCAAGAGCAGCTCAGGATCCAGCAAATCTCTGGCCAGCTCATAACTCCCCTCCCCCCCCCACTCCCTGTCCTCGGAAAACCCCATTTGGGGGCTTTCTGCTAGCAGGGATACCTCCAAGCTTCTCATCCACCAGACATTTGGCAGACACAAGGGGGAGATTGGTGATGGGTGATGGGAGGCCTGTTCAATCCACACACACACACATATATATATATGCACACACACATACACCCCATAGCCAGGAACAGGGAGGAGGTTTGATTGCTTTTCCAGACTCTCTCCAAGTCTTCCATCTCAGGAGTAAGTGCTGATGAAGTAGATCACATAGGAATGAAGCACAAGGTTCTGAAGCATCAACAGAGCAAGCCATGAAGTATTTTGTATCCCATACCCCATTCTTTATGTCAAGAATGTTCATGATGTCTTGACTGAACAGATCCAGTTGCAATGGGGATCACTTGGGTACCACTTCCCCATCTCTGTGACTGCATCTTAACTGTGGCAGTGAATATTCAGAGCACTGATCCAGCCCTGAAACATCCATGTCCCATTATTTGATGTATGCTGTTGATGTCCCCAGCTTTTGGGCTGATTGGACAACTCTCCATCCCCCCCACAGTGTATCTCTGCCCTGTTCCTTGTTCCTTTGGTTTCCTTATCCCTGGACTAAAGCTTGGAAAGTCTGAGCAGCTAGTTTTGTGTTGTTGTTTTTTACTGGGGCAGGGAGAAGGGTTTACAGTTCCAAAGTCTGGGGGAACCTCAGAAAAAAACAAGTGTTAGCATGTTCAAGTGATGATGCACAGGTTTGCTGCTTAGCTGAGAAGCATGTACTTACTCAGTGAACATTGTTTTTATGTAGAGGCTGCCATCTTGTGGGACATTTGCACATTGCAAAAAAAGTATGTTCTTAGCTATCAAATTAAGGTTGACATTGCCTTAGGTCTCTCTTTAAAACACTGTTCTCAGTGACTAATATTATCCTCCAAAGCATCCTCCATTATTCTCTCAAACAAACCCCACTGAAAATTAGTAGAGTTTGTACAGCAGAAAGGTCTGGTGGTAGATTTCTCTTAAGCTCACAAACCTCAGCACAAATTAGTTCCTCTTATTAAATGACTAAAATAAATTGCCAGAACATCCACTGATTTTGTGAAGGGCAAATCAGATATTACTTTTGGTATCACAGAACAGATAGACAGACTCATTACCTTTATTCTACTGTAATTTCCATTGATACATCATTTCCCTAAACGAAGGTTATAATCGCCTCTTTCCATATCTACAACTCCTCTGCTTAGTTATGAAATCTTTATCTCTGAATTGTGCATATTTTTGATATCTGGAAAGAGATCTTTCCCATCCATTAACATCCATTAGTGGGCATACAATTAGACATAATTCTGTTTCAAAGAGCAACTTAATGTTCAAGTATCATACACATAAAAGTCTCTCCTACAGAAAATATGTCTTGTGTCATCAGGAATTATACAGGCAAATGGAACAGCTTTTTAGTAATGAGAATGGAGCAATTATTCTGTAACCGAATGTATAAAAAGAGAAAGGAGCAATGCATTGGTCTAAGACAAAACGCACATATTCAAGGCCAAAAAGAAGAGACTTTCATGCCACCATTAATATGATAGAGAGCATGTGATTTTTTTTCTTAACAAGACAATTTGGACAAATAAAGATTACACGTGAAAAAAATCCTTAGTTGGTTGTTCTTTAGAACATAGGAGCAAGTGGCTAGAACAGAAACTGTATATTGAACTAAATTTAAATTGCATTTAAGCCCAATTGATTTCAATGGGAGAAATTTAAGCAGGTGCTTAAAATCAATAAAAGTGCTTTTTAAAGCATGGCCTAGTTTGAGCACATTGAGACTGCAATTGACTGTATTCCAGGTGTTTCGTTGTAGCTGGGAAAATGGGAGTCAGAGCAGGGAAAGTCTTCCTTCCCATAAACTCCTGATGCCACTGGAGTGAGCAAGCCTCCATCCCCATTAGCCATGTGGGATGCCTAGCAACCTGTAAGACTAGCTCAGCTGAATGAGTGGTTGAGGGTCAGCTCAAGGCAGTTGTCCCCCATGCACTCTTGCTTAGTCAAGCTAAGGATACGCTCTGAAATAGTGTTGAAACAGTGTTCTTCCATATCAAACCATTTGTGCTTTGGGGGCTGCCTACAACACACTTCACACTCACATTTCCTGCTGCATCATTAAAGTGACTTAAAACCTGATCCTAAACACATTTTCTTGCAGCCAGCTGAGAGTTAGTTATGCTTAAGTGTCAGCAACTTCTATGGGGTTCATGCATATTATAGTACAGTGGATTGTGGCCGTCATATGAAAGTCATTTCCATGGATTCAGATGGAGCTTACATCTCATAATATATTCAGGACTGGATTACGAAAGCACACAACTGCTTTCTACATGGCAGTTGCACGTTTTTAGCATCAGCCTGGCCATCTGAAACTGGTTGTGATGGCTATAGTCTACCTCCACTGTCAGAGGTATCATGTGTATGTGCCTTTTGGTGAACTGAGTGGAAGACAATGAGTGACGCGGGTGGGGAGAGATAACATGTGCCTGGTTTGTTTTTGATATTTTGTTAATGTTGCCTATATATATATATATATATATATATATGGATTATGAGTGCTGTCATGCTTTGTGAGTTTTATAAGATGACTTTTCTTGTGGTTGTGCTGTATATCCTTTTTTAAAAGTTGTTTTGTTAATAGTGTTTTACAGAAGGTGGTTGTTTTACTGAGGATTTGTTAATTATTTTATATGGTCTACGTTGCAATCATGGTGTTCTGTTTTTTTGCTTATTGTTTTTAAGCCACTTTGTGACTCGTGTGACTGAAAAGAAGCACTGAAATATAATGAATGAAAATGAATAAAATGAATACCACTTGCTGGGAACCACAGGAGGTGGCATGGAGTGCTGCTGTGCTCATGTCTGACTTGCAGGCTTCCAATGGACTGTGGACTAGATGGACCATTGGTGTGACCCAGCAGGCTTGTCTTACATTCTAGACAGATGTCATGGGACAGCCATAGATGCAGCCCTCTAATACAGTGGTACCTCCAGTTGCAGACAGGATCCGTTCCAGAGCTCCAGTCGGATCCCGAGGTTTCCGCAACTGGAGGGACCGCTACTGCACATGGTGAAGGACCACTTCTGTACATGTGCACAGTGCAGTAGAGTGCTTCTGCGCATGCGCACACGGCAAAACACTTCCAGGGGTGCCACTTTCACAACCCGAAGTTTATGTTACCTGAGGGTAACGTAAACCGAGGTGCTACTTTAATTTGTCAGCAGCACTTGTTAGTGAGACTGCTTCAAGTCATATGAGCTGGATATCAGAATGCATGCTTGGCCAGCCACTTCAGGGATATTTTTGCTTTCATGCATATGAGATCTTTTGAGCAGCATAAGTTTCATCTTGGGAAAGTCTGGACTTGGGCTGTACAGCTGTGTAAGGAATTCTTCGTTATTGCCAATGAGATTTTGAATGACTCTTGTAATTTCTCCCCAAGGATTCTAGAACTTCAGCAGAATGGACACATGGACCTACTGAAGCATAAGTGGTGGCCAAAGAATGGCCAATGTGACCTGTACTCCTCTGTGGACCCTAAATATAAAGGAGGAGCTTTGGACATAAAGAGCTTTGCAGGTGTATTTTGCATACTGGCTGCTGGGATTGTTCTCTCCTGTTTAATTGCAATGTTGGAAACATGGTGGAATAAAAGAAAAGGCTCGCGGGTTCCTTCAAAAGAGGTATGAGAACCTTCCATTTCATCATAGCACTAGAGGTGAGAAGGAAAATGTGTATTCTGAAATGTTTTACTATAGCCTTCTAGTAGTATATCCCTCTTAATCACCAACATGTGGGGGGAAATTGCCTGCGGGCCAGAAGTTCCTCACTACTGATCTAAAAGAACTGTTTTTGTTTTTCATTTTTTGTAATGGGGGAAGAGAGCCAAAGGCTATTTTATGTGTGCTTGGATATGCCCAGTGGGGTTTGTTCTACTTCTACCCCTTTGGATAGCAGACCTCAATATCACATCTCAAATGGCTTCTGAAACCCCTTCAGTTTCAAAAGAAGTTTTCAATTTGGAAGGAGAGGCTGCTATTGGGAAACACCAGCCTCAAGGCCACCTTGGCCATATGGTGGTTTCATTGTATCCAAGCCACTGGGTTCAAAATTGGTTCTTGTTACCAGCCCTTGGTGATTTTAATCATTGCAAGAAAAAAAAAATCTCATTTGCTTTCATATTCTTAACACCGTCTAAGGGCCACTTCACAATTACATATTCCATATTCGGATGTACACCTGAACTGTTTTAAGTGTACATCTAAAAATGTAACATGCAAATGCAATGAACATGTGTTGGCAGGCACATGTATCATCCAGGTACACTAATCAGTGAAGTGTATTGGCTGCTGCTCCTTATTGAGCGCACTAGGTGTGGCAAACCCAAGTTTGTTTCTGCATAATGTGTGGAATGGCCCTAATAGGCATTCATTTGCTTTGCAAAGGTCCATCTGTGCATCTCACTCAAAAGAATGGTGTGCATCTATAAAACTCACCATCATCTAAGAATCAAATGTAAACTAGAGCTTGATTAACCAGCACTGAAATGTTTAAGTCTATTTCCTAGCCTGTTTGGGTGTAGTGTCTCTCCACTTTCAAATCATTCTTTTTAAGGAGGCTTGCCATTTATCAAGGCACATGTGTGTCTTTACTTTTAAGTAAGCGTACAGAAAAATGGAGACTGTAGCAGCACCAGCAAGCATAGGGTCTGATTAATCAGTCTACTATTTAGAAAGAACTTGAACATTATCCTTGTGACTTACTTCTGAATAAAAAGGGGAGGACCATTTAGGTATTTCAGATGTTGCAACATTTCAGCTTGGGTGTGGTGGCAAGTAAACACTTGCTGTAAAGTGGTCCCTTGGTCCTTTATATCATGATTTGCTGGCTTGCAACTTGAGTCTTAAAAGAGTTCACATTATACAGTGAAGTTTTATGTAAATTAGAACTTCACGTGGAAATTTGTGCTGAATATCCCCTCTATCCAAGGTACAGGGTTCATTCAGTGCTGCAACAGTTATGAACCAATGTTAACAATCATTTTATCATCCATTCAGTCCATTGGCTGAAGGGCAATGAGAAGGGCAGCAGAACCCAAAATTGGAAGTCATATTGGGCTGCTGTCTTGTGCTCCAGAATGCAAGCTTCTTCTTTTTTAAAAAAAAAAATGTACTGAAAATTTGCCTTATGGTTGTGAATATAACTTTCCAGCTGTGAACCAAAATAACCCACGCAGTCATGTCTGCTTGTGTCTGCAGACAGCCTTAAACAATAGCTCTGAGAGAAGTGTGACCTGTCCCCATTAATCTCAATGGGATGTAAACTCTGAAGCCTGGTGATAATTTAAATGTCTGCATTGTTGAATATTTCACTGTTGATCAAGGCACACGTGAAAGAAGAGGAGCAATCATTTTATGGAGCTATGCACAAACCATCCTGTGAGTGGTGTCTCATTTTGATGTCTTGAGAGGGTGGAGTGTGGGTCATGGGGTGGAGTTTGGGCAAATATCACCCCTAAGTCTTTCCCCTTGTTTTCATTCTGACATCAGCTGAGATAATGTATCATTCTGTAATGTCACAGACTCAGCAGTGACGCTGAAGAAAATCACAAAATACCAAATTTGAATAAAATGAAGGACAGACCCTATCAAATAAGGGAATGTAATGTTAGAAATTAGTATTCAGGCATCATACAAACCAAGGGGAGATAGCATGGTGCCCAATGTTCAGAGATGATGGGAGTTGTAATCCACAACATCTGGAGGCCACCATGTTGTCTACTCCTAGCTTAAACAGTAATGTCTCTGAGCTCAATAGGACCTCTGGAGCTCATAGGTACCACTTCAGTTGAGCCATTCTTGGAATGTAATAGAATCAGAAGCCTAGTCAGGGAGTCCATGCCCTAGTACTGATTTAATGCCACAGTTGTCGTTGACTGTGTGCAAATGGTCTCTCAAAATTCTCCATCCTATTTGTGGGCAGGAAAATTGGGACAGGGGGGGCTATTTCACTGTATTTTTCAAGAGGCAAGAAGAACTTCTCCAAAAGTTTCTTGGGGATGGGTCTCCCCATTAGCAAAACCAGTAGCACAGCTTATTTTCTTCTTTGTTGCTACCACTGCAAGCAACCACGGCACCAGCTGTCTTGCCAGTCTAGCCACCATTTTGCATCACCCACAATGCCCCTGACCTAGTGTCAGTCCAGCACATTAGTACAGGGCACTGTGGGGAGGGCAGCAGGCATTTAGAAACAAATGGGTTTTTGCATTGCTTGCCCATAGATCAAATGAAACAAATAGGCAATGTTGAGTCACCTTTATATTAAAATGGCCCACTTTCTAGCTTCTATCACAACATTCAAATCGGGTAGTTGTAGGGAGGAAGGGTGTTCTTAGCAACACTTGTAAAAATGCTATAGGTCCAACATTGGAACTACAATGAAAAATGAAGGTGGCAATATTCTAATTTTATACAATTTGCTTAACTGGACCATTATTTGGACTGTTTTCCTCTTACCTGCTTCTGGTCTTAGCTCATGGCTGTTCTGCATTTTACAGGGCAGCCTTCCCCAACCTGATGCCCTTCAGATATTGTCAGACTGCAGCTCCCATCTATTACTAGCCAGCATGGTCGATGGTCAGTGATAAAGGGAACTGTAATCCAAAACATCTAGAGGGCATGAGACTGAGTAGGCTGTCACAGGAGTAACTTCTTTTAAGGCAGATCTCTTATCACTTATCAGACTTAGAGCCTACCTTACTTTGTTACCTCTATCACTATTGCTGCTAAGTCTCGAGACATCTCTGCCATCACAGAATGATACATGTTGAGACATCAGTAATGGCCAAAATAAAAAAGTGGATTTCACCATGACTAGTGTAAGTATTGAGAGTGTCACTGTAAATTTATTTCTATGCTGAAAGATTAACAGCGTGGCAAAGGATGAAGGGGATCTTCAGTGCATATTTCCAGACGAAATACAATTTTGGAGTCAAAATCTGGTCAGTCTTGAGTTAATTCATCTATTGTTGGACCAAATAATTGTTTTAAATGTTGCAAGCTTTCAAACTTAGGCCCACATTTCCTGTACTAGTGCAGTGTGGTTCCCACCAAGACAAGAATTGTATGGCTGCCATATTGTATGGCATGTTGTTTGTGTGAAGTGGCCCCATGTGATGCAGGCTAATTTTAAATATGCTGACGCAGCACACGCAAAGAGACTGGAAATGAAGGATTGCACTGATGTGGTTAATACTGGCCTGACCCACATTTGATACTGCTACACACAAGCAGCATACCACATGGTACGGCACTCATATGATTTGTCGTCATCGGAAGACCAGCCACGTTGATAATGCATCAACCACATTCTTTTTCACATATGGAAATTAAGAACAAAATAGTACAAATATGTACTGCTATATATTCAGACTGACAGTTGCATGATGATGGGATTTTAAACTCTTATCATAAAGGTGGTGAATATAGGTGAATCACACATGAAGGTTCCAATGCATACTAGGAGTTCAGTCTTCTCAAACTATCTCACCAAAGGGGCAATCTCCTATGTACAGAAGATACATGTGCATAGTTGCCATTTGTGTAAGTTAATGGGGAAGCCTGCACATACAGGAGCTCCATGCACACAACACTGCACACATGAGGCTCTAAATTTGTAAATGAATTAGTATGTGCAATTAGGTTTCCCCTGGATAAATATCTAGAGGATCTGGTTTCTTTAAGTTTAACCACTTCAAAGATGTGGTAGGAAAAGGGGAAACAATGCAGCTAGTGAAAAAATAGTAACCAAAGAATAAGGCATGCCCCTGCCCCTGGTGCTACTCACCTGAAGTGTGTAGAAAAGTGTGTAGAAAGAGACTGTGGAACTATGCTTTTGGTTCTGATTGTACATGGCTTCTCCTCTGCCATCCACACTGATATTACCATGGATGTCTGAGGCAGGGAAACCTTTATGAATGCACACACCTATACAATCAGGGGTCCTGGATCCAGAGAACCCTACATGTCTTGAGGCAAGGGGATCCATGCATAATAATGGATGAACCAGAGCCTGGTTCCATATTACCTTTCTCCATCCTTTGCCCATTTGAGCAAGTAACACAGAAGGGGGCTTTTGGTTTTCACAGATCTCCTGTTCTGAAAAAGGTTATATTAGCAAAGCTGAATATTAATTTGGAAAGCGCACACAGTACGGAGTCAATACGTGTTCAGTGCATATTATTTATAATTACTTCATCTGTCTGTTTACTTTTCTACATGTTACTAGTCAGTGATTAGTGGAGTTAACATACAGGTGTTTATACTGAATTTTGCAGGGATTTTGCAGAAATTTTTGCTTTGAAAACAAAACAAGGAAAAATATGGGCAAGTCATCATATTTTAAAGTAACTTCAGTGGAGTCACTGCAGTCCTTCTTTTGGCCAATTGAATAACAGAATCTCTGGCATATTGACTACCAGAAAATATTAAATAGGGTAACAAGTTGTTTCTTCCAAAGTATTCAATTAAGCATATACATGTACTAAATAAGCACTAAATAAATATTTAGTACTGCTGGTACTAAATAAGCATATTCTGCTACTAAATGAACCAACTACTATAATTAGGCATCTAGCATTACTTACAAAAATATTAAATCAAAAATTAGTTTTAACATGAGTCACATTTTATTTCAAAATATAAGAGCTTTTCCATTTAAATTAGAGCTCAGGAACTTGTGGCCTTCCAGGTGTTGTTGGACTACGGTTCCCATCATGCCTGACCATTGACCATGCTGGTTGGAGCTTATGGAAGCAGGAATCAAACAACCTCCAGAGGGCCACAGGTTTCCCATCCCTACTGAAAATTCAGCCGAAAACACCAATAGGTGCTGCTTTGAGTTGTTGTTATTCAGACAACACGATTCAAAGGAGCAGCAAACTAGAGCACAGCAGGCAAAGATCTTGCTAGTTTGTTCCAGTCAATATGTGAAATTCAGCATGTGATCTCAAGGGCTCACAATTTTTCCTTCTTTCTCCATGACCATTCTACACAAATCACACAGTACTTCCTGTCTCTAATATTCTTTTGTGCCGTTCCCCCCTCCACAATTTCCCCATGATCTTTGTCTCCATTTCCCCGTATTTTTCCTGTACTGTTTGCCTTGTGTCTCTTGCACTCAGCCTCCCGCTGCACCCTAAACAGAACACAGCCTTGAGGGAAATTACATGGACCACGCAAATGCGAAATTGAAATACAGTGATTACACACATAATCCTGGTCATGCTGAAAGGCCCTAAGAGGAAGAACAGGGACATGCCTACTGCTAGTGATACTTGGGATACTTCCAGGTATCAGCTTTCCCAGAGACCCAGGCAATAACTCACAGAAGAGATACCTCTTATCGTGGTGGTTTGGATCTGCCACTGCTGGCTGTTTGATTGTTACTGCACATTTAAACTAGCAGCAACCAGCACAGTTAACATCTAGAAAGCCAAATGGGCCATGCCAAACTCTGCTGTTCTGCTAGCAGAGCACACTTCCACTTGTGCAACGGAACTTTCTCCTGGAGTCCCCTGCACACTCTTAAAATCTGCTCCAGGGGGCTGGAGGACCCTCTGGAGAATATTTTGAGGGCACTCAAGGAGAGGAAATGAAGGGAAACTCCATCATGGGTGTAGCCAAGGGGCAACTGCGCCCCCTAGATCAAGTAAAACAACAGAAATACTGAACTAACTGACCAATCACATCGGTTCAGTCCCCTCTAACAAAGTCCTGCCCCCACTAACAAATATCCTGGCTACACCCATGCACCCCATTGCATGAGTGGAACTTCCCTCGTGCAGCACTGGATGAGACGCAAAATATGGAAATGCTCCATAAAAAGTCACAGAAGCTTTATGATGATGAAATGGGGGGGGGGGGGGAGAGAGAATTAGCAGTCTTGGTATTTTCAAAGTAGAGTCGTATTCCATTTAACACCTAGAAGGAAAGTCTGGCTGTATTGAAGCTCTTAGGCCAAGCTGCTGGCAACTCCATCTACCTTACTCAAATTCATTGTTTATTCTAAAACATATCTTCCACCAAACCAGCTTGTGAACTGGCTCTCACAAAGTCAAACAGGGTGGAAGATGTGTTGCCAAAGCCATTTTCTACAAATCCACATGGATATGGCATATTAGAAGTTATGTGTGAGATTCAGCTAACCAGCCTCAACAGCAGAAGCCCTGCACAAGGAGTTCAGCTCACGCAATAGGGCTTTCCCTGCTCTCCACACACATACACACACACATTCCTGCCCCCCTCAAAACTGACTCAAGGTGGGGGGCGGGGAAACCTCCAGAACAGCTCACCAAAGTGGAGTGTGAGAAGAGCGGGATTGTTCCATCAGGATGATTGGAAGAGCACAGCATTGAATTCCACCCAATATACCGTATTTTTCACTCCATAAGTCGCACTTTTTCCCTCCTAAAAAGTAAGGGGAAATGTGTGTGCATCTTATGGAGCGAATGCAGGCAGGAGGCAGGCAGGAAAAGCCCGCAAGAGCCACGCACTCTTTAAAGGGTGTGCGGCTCTTGGGGGCTTTTCCCGGAGGAGAGAGAAGGGACTGACTGGCCGTGTATTTATATTCCTGAAATATCTAAACTTCTAGCTGATACATTTAAGTCTCTCATATTTAATAAAGCTACTGAGAATTCTATGGAATGTAAAGAGAGATGGAGAAAAAGTATGAGATTCTGGTTTTCTACAGAAATAAATTTTATTGCTGACATTTCCAAATTTTCATTTAATTTACAGATTTTTTTTTCTTGGTGGGGGAACAAGCTTGATTGCAAAGATAGCTATAATTCTGTTGAACATTTCTATTGCATCGAAGCTAAAAATTCCCAAGCGAATGAGAACAGTGATTCAGTTCTTTAGAGTATCTAAGCACTGAAAAGATTACAATGCCCTAGCCATATGTAATTCAAAATAAAAACAATACTTTTAAGTTGTAAAATAAAATTCTATTTTTCAAAATGGCACAAAATTTGCATGTGTGCTGAAACATACATGCATGTATGTCATGTGCAACACATGACAGTGTCTGGTTTCCTCACGTTGTTTCTGTCTGCATTAGGACGACACCTCCTGGTTGAGGTGGGATAAGTACCGTATTTTTCGCCCTATAGGACGCACTTTTTCCCCTCCAAAAATGTAGGGGAAATGTGTGTGCGTCCTATGGGGCGAATACAGGCTTTTGCTGAAGCCTGGTGAGTGATAGGGGTCAGTGCGCATCGACCCCTCTCCCTCTCCAGGCTTCAGAAAGCTCTGCGCAGCCCTAGGGAGCCCGGCGCGGCTTCGCGCCGGGCTCCCGAAGGTTGCGCAGAGCTGCCTGCACTCCTGGAATCGGCGCAGCTCCGCGAAACCCCCCGGAGCCCGGCGAGAAGCCGCGCCAGGCTCCCGAAGGTTGCGCAAGCTCCCAGAGCGATGCCGAAGCTGTGCGCAGCTTCGGCATCACTCTGGGACCCGTTCTGGGGGCTGGGGTCGGAGGAATTTTTTTCCCTTTATTTCCCCCCCCCAAAAAAAAAATCTAGATGCGTCCTATGGGCCGGTGCGTCCTATAGGGCGAAAAATACGGTAATAAAAAAAGAACAGTAAAATGAGTAAAGAGTTTGGAGTGGAGTGTAAGGAATTCTAACAAAGTTCTGATTTTTCCCACAATGACTACTTCAACACTCCAATGTTTTTTGGGGTGAAATATTTAACATCAAATCATTTTTTTTAAAAAAAGTCTCTTTTGGAGTGGGGTGCCCCTATTTTGCTGTGCCCTAAGCATGCGGTTAGGAACGTGGGGGGCGATGTGGGTTAAACCACAGAGCCTAGGACTTGCCGATCAGAAGGTCGGCGGTTCGAATCCCCACGACGGGGTGAGCTCCTGTTGCTCAGTCCCTGCTCCTGCCAACCTAGCAGTTCGAAAGCACGTCAAAGTGCAAGTAGATAAATATGTACCGCTCCGGTGGGAAGGTAAACGGCGTTTCTGTGCGCTGCTCTGGTTCACCAGAAGCGGCTTAGTCATGCTGGCCACATGACCCAGAAGCTGTACGCCGGCTCCCTCAGCCAATAAAGCGAGATGAGTGCCGCAACCCCAGAGTTGGGCATGACTGGACCTAATGGTCCCTTTACCTTTACTTTTAAGCCTGCAGTTAGTCTGCCTATTGGGTAATCCAGCACCGCCAGTACCAATAACTTATTCTGAGCCAATCTGTTTTTGACCCTAAGCTTGGTTGCTGTTATTTTTGTGGATCAATAGCTAAATACCCATCACAGTCATGGATGGGAAGCTAAGGGTGATTGGATGGACATGGGCCTTGTGATGTCAGATAGCAGCACTACTTAGAACTCATGTCCTCTCACTTCCAATACCTTCCCAGAGCCAGCAAAGAGTTGAAAGGAGTCAGAGGCAATTGCCTAAACTGTCATACTATAGCACTGCCCTTCCAACGCGAAACAAAAGAGTACATCACACTAAAACTGCAATGTGTGGTCTACAGCCAGCAGCTCTCACAATCTTCTCCAGTCATTCAACACTTCACTGTGCTTCATCTTCATTACACACAAGTCATTCTTATCCATGCAATATTGGTCTACATCATGAGCATCCTACTTCCAAATCCTCATCTTCCAACAAGCATTTCTCTGCAGCATCTGCAGCCAGATGTTCAAGAGGCTAAATTGTAAAGATGAACGCTTTGGAAAGGGAGAGTGCACTTGTTTGCCATCCAAATCACACAACTCACCCTGTAAGAAAGATTTACCACAGATTATTTGCATTCTGCCTTGGCGGTTGTAAAGTTAGGCACCATTTTTGTCAGTTTTGCTTAAACTAGTTAGATGGTTCAGCAAAGGACTTGTTGAGCCTCTCCTATTTTTAACTGATGTGCAGCAAGCCTAGTTTTCTTTATTTGAATAGTTCTGATTATTATTCTGTGGAAAATCTTTCTGGGTGTTTGTTTTTTTTTTTTTGTCTAGAAAAAGGTGGCAATGAGTGATTTGTTGTTGTTGTTTTTCCTCTTTTTGCCTTCCAGGATGACAAGGAAATTGATCTGGAGCATCTCCATAGACGTGTGAACAGCCTCTGCACAGATGACGAGAGCCCCCATAAACAGTTTTCCACCTCATCTATAGACTTGACTCCCCTGGACATTGATACTTTGCCCACGCGTCAAGCACTAGAGCAGATCAGTGACTTCAGGAACACTCATATCACTACCACAACCTTCATACCAGAACAGATCCAGACTCTTAGTCGTACGCTTTCAGCTAAAGCTGCTTCTGGATTCTCTTTTGGCAGTGTGCCTGAACACCGAACTGGCCCTTTCAGGCACAGGGCTCCGAATGGGGGCTTTTTCAGAAGTCCCATCAAAACGATGTCCTCAATTCCCTATCAACCAACTCCGACCTTAGGGCTCAACATTGGTAACGACCCAGACCGAGGCACCTCCATATAAAGCTTCAGACATTGTTTTGTCACTGTTTCTTTCTAGGACTCCCTTTGCAAGGAGCAGCTGTGATATTTGTGGGACTAACATGGATGTAACTTTTTAAAAAGAAATCAGGAGTATTAGTAACAACTCACTATCCTTCCCCTCCTCTTTTTCGCTTTCTCTCTACTTGAGGCCATGGTTTTCAGTCCAGCTCCTCTAGAGTAGCTCCATTAGCTCAACTGGTGTGTCTCTGGAATAAGCGCTTTCTAGAATGTATTATGGCCCCAACTCTGTAAACCATCAAATCAACTCATTCTGGCCAGTGGGATTACTCTGAAGTAACTTCAACTGAGCCACCATTAAAAAAACCAACAGGTCTACCACTTCCCTAACATTCTACTAGTACAGCATTTCATAAACTTGAAGACAAGGAAACAGACACTGAGCCTGTATCAAATATATGGGGTTATTTCACTGAAAGACCTTTGTATTGTTTCGCCTTTGAGTTTTTATACAATTGCAATAACTTCAGTCTTTTCTCTGTGTTCTGCTGCATCCATTCCAGTGCTTCACTGCTGTTCTGTGTCCTGTTAACTGTGGACCAAAGGCAAACCTTGCAGTATTTACAGTTTGGGGCGGGGTGGTGAGAGAAAGGGGAAAGAGAAGGGAGAGACCATTCAGGCCACCTAATATGAGAATGCAATTTTGTAGGATTTCAAGAAGCCATTGCTATGCCAGTAAAGACTACAGTTAAATCTCCTTTTTGCACTGCAACAGTGCATATGACCTTTATGTGATTGTACAGTGTTTCAAAGGTTTTCTTTTCCTTATGTACAGTAAACTGTATCATATGGCAGAATCCTCTGTTCTGTTAAATAAATTAGTAGCTCATACATAGATATATATATACACATATACCTTGGTATATGTATATATATATGTACTCATGTATATATCTAATAAAACGGAAGCTGATGCTATTGCAATTTGTCTAATAAAGCTTTAGTTAAAAAAAAGTGTTGTATACTGGAAAGATGTACAGGACAGGGGGTTTTCCGCAAAGAAAAGGAAGGGTGGTTTAATGTTATTTGCATTGTTTGATATTTAATGCCTTTTATTTTATTAGAACATCCAGGGCAATGTAACATTTGTACCTAGATGTGTAACTCATTCATTTAGGTTTTTGCATTGGCTATTCAGCTGTGTTTAAGGGTAACCTTAATCATCTATTACTTTGGAATTACTTTTGACAAAATGGGAAAAACTGGTAGGTAAAAACACACACACATATACATCGAGGGACAGCTGATTTTCAGTTCCCAAGGGCTTGAAAAACAGACCATGGAAGGTTAATAAATGCTCTTCGAAATCAATACTATCCATCATTGCAAGTGTGGTGTGAGAGTTTGAGGACGGCAGCGGTCGAGAAATATTGGTGTGGCCTTAATTGCAATCCTGTGTTACTCCAAGAATATAAAGGAGAGGGGAGGAAAACAAAAGAATGATCTCTTGTTTAAATCTTTATTACATATTCAATTATAGATGTATTTTTGACGTGAGTGCCAATTGTATAGAACGATAAACTGATGACAGCGAAAACAGTGCCTCCTTTGGCACGGCGGCATTTTTGAAGCTAACACTCTTACCTGTTTAGATCTGTAAAATGAGCTTTCAGTTGTAATCCTTAAAAACTAAAATGCGATTAAGTAGAAAGCGAGCCAACTTATCCCGTGTTTTATTTTTAATTTGTTTTAATACTTATTTTAACCTAACTCCATTATGTGACTAGGCCTTGATTATAGGAAGCAACTTAGGTGATCTGCTTTAGGAGAAATTTCAAGATATATTCTTCAGATCTATTCTATTTTGATGCTTAATTCTGTTCTGGGAAAGCATCTTGTACTGTCACTGTTTTTTGTATGAAATCTTCATAATATTGTCTACTGTGTAAGGCAGAACAATTTTCTTATCATGCAAAAGGCCATTTTGTTTCTAGGGTACAAGTGTTTAAAAGCATGCACAACTTGTTTCCCCTTGTAACATTCATGAGCTCCTACACAACTGACTTTTTCAAAGAAGAAGAAGAAGAAGAAGAAGAAGAAGAAGAAGAAGAAGAAAGACAGAAAGAAATTTCTTTACAACAAACTAGAGGGATATACCAGATGTTGCAGTGATTTTAGTGATAAACCAATTATTTCAATGTGTTGCCTATTATACTGATACACAAAACACATTTTGGAGGCCTCAGTTACAAGTGGCAGAGCTTTCTGTGTATAATTTGTCTAAATAATTTGTCTAATAAAATTGTTTTCTAAACTTGCCTCTCTGCTTGTTTCGACTACCCTGTATGCGAGAAGAAACCACTGCCACCAAGCATACCCTCTGCAAGGTCCCAGTGCATGTTTACCTGGAGCCAGGTAGGGGTAGAGCCAGCTGTTAGCTTATCAAATGCATGGCTCCAGTCCGTTGTTTGCCAAGGCAACACAAATGCAATGCCAAGGGATCATTTGCAGGGTAAGCTTAAAAGGTGTGTAGAGAAGGAGGTACTCAATGCCTTACACCACCTGTTGATTATTCCAGCAGTCAGTTTTAGAGTAGTGCAACCAGTGCAGCTGTACTAGGCACCATGCTGTTGGGAGCACCCAAAATGGGGCAAGAGAGATGGGGGGGGCACCAAATTTTAGTATTGCCTAGGACGCCACTGAAATTTGAGAGTCCAAAGTCCACCACTTGTTTTCAGGTTCACTTCCAGTTTCAAAGCTCAGGGACATTTGCGATTTGCAGCCCTCTGATCCTCTCCCACAAAGGCATTCCAACCTTTATAACAGAATTGCAAAGGTTGAAAACCCCACGTTTCCCAAGTTACCTTGCCTAGTTTGGCTCTAATCATATTAAAATAGAAGGAAATAGTTTCTGAGTCCATCCCTTTTGTGCAGTAGGACTTTCCCATTGGATTCGCACTATTTCTGGTATATGAATCCAGCGAATTCTTAGCTTGCTGTATTGTGAACTTCCTTATTTCTAGGGATAGCTACAGGTTGAAATGCTTTATTAATATTCAATAAAGAATGTTTTTTATAATAATAAACAAACCATGTCTATTAATACCTTGTTTTTTTAATTAATATTTACAATCAAGGTGCCTTTAGAAAAAGCCAGTGAGCTGTGTTCTCAACTGGGTTAGTTCCCAACAAAATAGGTAAAGGTAAAGGTACCCCTGCCCGTACGGGCCAGTCTTGCCAGACTCTAGGGTTGTGCGCTCATCTCACTCTATAGGCCGGGAGCCAGCGCTGTCCGCAGACACTTCCGGGTCACGTTGCCAGCGTGACAAGCTGCATCTGGCGAGCCAGCGCAGCACACAGAACGCCGTTTACCTTCCCGCTGGTAAGCGGTCCCTATATATCTACTTGCACCCAGGGGTGCTTTCGAACTGCTAGGTTGGCAGGCGCTGGGACCGAACGACGGGAGCGCACCCCGCCGCGGGGATTCAAACCGCTGACCATGCGATTGGCAAGTCCTAGGCGCTGAGGTTTTACCCACAGCGCCACCCGCGTCCCAACAAAATACTTGTGGTAAAATAAAATCTTCATGAGACGATCCATTAAACCAGTAACTCTTGCATTATGTGTGGCAAGAAGCATTGGGATGTGCTGTGAAAAATCAGGCTGCCCTGTTGAATACCACCATTGCTCAATACCTACTGGAGTAGAGAGACACTATAAAAATAATAATAATCTCCCCCCCCCCCCTCAATTTTCTGCCAATATGGATAGCAACAGCACCCCAGCAGACAGAGCAATGACGCATTGTGATTCCCTGATCCAGCATGCGCTAGAAGTGGAATGCCCAGAATAATCTCATAATCATAGCATTAGTAGTAGTTCTAGGCTGATTGATTTATATATCATTTTTCAGCCCAAAGGTCCCTAAGTGGTGAATGGTATATTAATACAACAAAAGAGACAAGGTAAGTTCAATAACATGCAATGAAACAGGAAAGCAAAATCACAGCATAAGAGGAGAAAAATGAAACAAAGTCTTCCCAAACTAAAGGATTAAAGAAGGTTCTCCCTGACCCTACCAGAGCAAGAAACCTGAACAACAAGATAGACAAAAAAAAAAGGCTACCCAAACTAGAATAATTGAGAGTAGACAAACAACCCGATTCTAACTACTCAAGTGTTCAGGGTGAACAAGCAAAACAAACTTTTTGCCTACAGAACAGATTTGTTGTGGGCTTTGAAATACAGTGGTACCTCGGGTTAAGTACTTAATTCGTTCCGGAGGTCCGTTCTTAACCTGAAACTGTTCTTAACCTGAAGCACCACTTTAGCTAATGGGGCCTCCTGCTGCCGCCGCACCGCCAGAGCACGATTTCTGTTCTCCTCCTGAAGCAAAGTTCTTAACCTGAAGCACTATTTCTGGGTTAGCGGAGTCTGTAACCTGAAGCGTCTGTAACCTGAAGCATATGTAACCCGAGGTACCACTGTAAATAAATCAGAGCACATCCAATATTAATAGCTGCCACAAAAGGAGGAAATCCAGCACTTCCTCCTGTAAACCTTGGGGCTACCATGAATCAGCTGGTGTGTGTCTCTGGTGCATGACTAATGGTGTTTCAGCTAACATTTCCATGAGCCCATGATGACTTGAAGCAGGAAAATGGCAGCAGTTTCAGAACATCAGCAGAGTGACTTCAGGTCAAGTGTTCACATGCTTGCCCAAGCTGGATAATTTAGAAGACCAAGAAAGAACGCTAGTGTTACTGTAGCCCCTAGTCTTTGATTCAATGTACAGATGCAGCAATTGTGGTGATTGAGGACTTTTGCTTGGGTCAGAGTGGATTTTCCCCTTGCCCCTGCTCCTTTCCTAGGGAAAACAAACTCTTCAGTGCAGCAGTCCAGAGAAAATCCAAATTGCTGTTTCTTCCTGCTGAGTACGAAAGAGCAGCTTTCCCTGGGGGAAAGCAGTGGGACAAGAGGAAGTGTTGATGAGCATCTAATTTGCATAGGGAAGGTGTTGCCTGTTCTTCCCTGGACTGGATTAAGCAGCTGATCTATAGTACTGGGTTGCTGTTCAGCCTTGGACATTAACGAAAGTATGGCTGACTAACCAGCAGGCCTCCAGATGATGAACTCCAACTCCCACCAGCCTCGGAAAGCATGGCCAATGGTCAGGGGAAATGGGAGTTGCACTCCCAACAACATGTGGAGGACCACTGGCCCCCACCCTTGAACTAAATGAATTAACAGTGCAATCCTTTGCATGCCTACTCAGAAGCAATTCCCACTGAGTTCAGTGGTACTTGCTCCAATGTAAATGTGTTTGAAACCTAAAACTGGCTTAAAGCCAAGCAATCTATCTTAACTGACTGTAGATCAGGTTGCTTATTCAGTAGCAAAACACCCTACCCAAGAGAATTGTTTCATTTAAAGTAAAACTGTTTGGACTATGTTTGTTGGTTTGTTTGTATTATCTTGCTTTCTGTTATGTTAACTGTATCAGAGTGGTGTTATTTCGCAGAAAAGTAGGAGAAAAATAAGCTTAAGCAAAACTACTTTATATCAAACGCAACAGTGGTTGTGTGCAAGGCTGGCCTGTGCTTGGCTGCCACCACAGAAAGGCATCTAAGAGAGAGATTAAGTTTCACAGGAATGCAACATGGAGGTGGGAGATTGGCAAGATGGGGCAAGGCAGGCTCATTGTGGTACAGCTGCCCAGCAAATTTTTGAAATCAGTGCAGGCATAAATCAGTAATACCATTAGAAGTAAAGGGACCCCTGACTATTAGGTCCAGTCGTGACCGACTCTGGGGTTGCGCCGCTCATCTCGCTTTATTGGCCGAGGGAGCTGGCGTACTAAGACCTGGGAGCTGGTATACTAAGACCTAGGGTTTGTTGATCAGAAGTTTGGCGGTTCAAATCCCCACGACGGGGTGAGCTCCCGTTGCTTGGTCCCTGCTCCTGCCCACCTAGCAGTTCGGAAGCATGTCAAAGTGCAAGTAGATAAATAGGTACCGCTCCAGCATAAAGGTAAACAGTGTTTCCATGCGTTGCTCTGGTTCGCCAGAAGTGGCTTAGTCAGGCTGGCCACATGACTCGGAAGCTGTACGCCGGCTCCCTTGGCCAATAAAGCAAGATGAGCACAGCCCTAATTATCTTAAGTGCATACATACATACACACAAAAATCATTTATTACTCAGTACCTGATGACTCACAGCTAAATGTGTGAACAGACTACATGGGAAGGGAGGGCATGTTTGGGACTGCAGTGATATTTGTGGTACGTGACCTGTGATTGCTCTTTAGCACATGCAAGTTGCCATTTGAGGCTGCAGCCATTAAATGTGAACATATATGCGTGAACAAGCTAAGGGGGTGGCAACAGGAGAGCAGAAGCAGTTGCAGAAAAAACCAGTGTCCTTCTATTATATGCAGGAAAAACAACAGCAGCAAAATCCTTTATTCCCAGTGCACTTCAGATAGACTTTTTCTGCTTTTGCTAGTGTGTATTTTTAAGTGGACTGAGCATATCCATTACCTGGATTTCAGAGAAGGTGGTCAGGTTTGATACATTAGTTAACTATATTCCCTTGAAAAAGAGTTTGCCTATAAATACGTGAGGAATAATACTTTTGCTGCTCAGTTGCTGTGCTTTTTTTCCTAAATATCTCTTGCATGTTTAATCCCCCTTGTTGTTTTGATGCATACAATTAGCCCTACATCTTCCCTATGAACAGAGAGGGGACTGCACAAACTGTGAATAGAACAACAAGCCCTGCAGTGTTTTGGGTGCTATAAAGATATTGTTGCATGCCACCCCAATCTCCAAATAGTGTGAGATTCCAGAAGTTCCTTTTGAAAATGAGGCATAGCAGAGACTGTGGTGCCATAGAATCTTAGAGTTGGAAAGGACCAAAGGGTCATCTAGTCCAGCCCCCTCTAATGCAGGAATCTCAGCTGAAGCATCCATGACAGGTGGCCATCCAACCTCTGCTTATAAACCTCCAAGGAAGGAAAGTTCTCTTGTGGCAGTCTGTTCCGCTTCAGCCTTTCTCAACCTGTGGGTCCCCAGATGTTGTTGAACTACAACTCCCACCACCCCTAGCTAGCAAGGCCAGAGCTCAGGGGTGATGGGAGTGGTAGTCCAACAACATCTGGGGACCCACAGGTTGAGAACCGCTGCACTATATGATATATAGCTTCTTTACACATGTCTACAGCCTGTC
The DNA here is from genome assembly GCF_964106645.2 of Podarcis pityusensis. Lineage (NCBI taxonomy): Eukaryota > Metazoa > Chordata > Lepidosauria > Squamata > Lacertidae > Podarcis > Podarcis pityusensis. The sequence goes on along the minus strand of NC_138034.1, from coordinate 59,610,971 downwards.
TACAGTTCACATCATTAAACCCAAAAACGGTCTTGTTTTTCCCAAAACCACAGCTGTGGATTCAAACAGAAATCAACCATTGTGCTTGGACCCTCTTCTCCAGCTTGCCTTTACCAGCTTGCAACCTTTATTCCTCTAGGTCACAGCCAACCCTAAAGACTCTAATTCAAACTCCGGCTTTGTCTTCTAACTCACTCTGAGCTAGAGGAGGGGCCCCACCCATCTTGTGACTGATGGACCTCAGTGGGCCATGGGAAAGAAAGTTTGAGAACCCCTGCTCCGTGAGCACAGCAGAGACCAAAAAGTAACCAATAAATGAAACCAGTTGTTTGTACCAGTTGGTGAGCTGTTACTATTGGTTACAATCAATGTCCGTGTGGAACATAATTTATAGAAAGCAAACCAGAAGATGTATGATTTCTCTCTGGCTCTTTCAGGAAAATGGGGTGGGTGGGGTAAGGGGAATCCTTAACAAAGATGTTTGCAATCTGCTGCATCTTCTGCAGCCAGTAGGTGGCACTTCAGCACTATGCTTACCAGCTTTCAATTTTAAATAAGTTTCTAAATCTCTGGCTATCAGCACAGAGCACTTCCAGACTGCCACTGTTTTACAAGCAGGATTCAGTTGCTTCTCAGCAGATTCAGATTGTGCAGTTAAAGTGGATCTGGCATCCTTGCACAACATACCCACTTCCAGAAAAACCACCCTTACCTTTTGCAGTAAGGAAAGTAAATGTGGGAAATTGTACTGGAAAATGTGGGGTGACAATTCCTTTGAAATGGTATTGTTTAGCTTCCTCACAAATCGAATCAGAATGAAGGCACAATAAACCGTCAGTGTCATATAACATTCCCACAGTGCAAACAAATCAAGATGAATGCCTAACACATAGGCCATCTAGAAGCATTTCAACTTAATTTTGTTAGACATCATGTGTGTTAACATTTGCAGCTCACTCCAGAAATATAACTCAATTCTCTAAGTCTAATATTTTAATTAGTAAAATGGGATAGTCTGATGCTCAAACCTTTTTTACCCAAGATATATGGTTTTGAGGTGGGATTAGACACATTCATGGAGAATGCATCTATCGGCAGCCATTAGCTATCAGGGTCAAATGGAATAGGCATTGCTTTGAGGCAGTACAGTGGTACCTCTGGTTGCGAACGAGATCCGTTCCGGAGGCCCATTTGCAACATGAGCGGAACGCAACCCGCGTCTGCATGTGCGCAGGTCGCAATTCGCCACTTCTGTGCATGTGCATGATGTCATTCTGTGTGTCTGCGCATGCGCGAGCAGCAAAACCCAGTACTTCCGGGTCGCCACAGGACGCAACCTGAAAATGTGCAACCTGAAGCAAACGTAACATGAGGTATAACTGTATACTGCTGAATACCAGTCGCTAAGAGGAGCATGACAGCAGGGAAGGAATAGTTAAACGGGTTTTGGGGGGTGGGCGATCATTCTGGATTATACCTGTGGGTCCCTTTCAAACCTGTGATCCGGTGTATGCAGGGTAAGAATATGTGGAACCTGCTGAACAAGCCAGATTTGTTTCTTTGTAAGATAATGGCCTGAGCGGACCGGTTAGGCACTGCCATTTACATGTCCAAAGAGGTTTCACTGTTGCCATAGAAACAAATGAGTGGGCCTTTTCCCACCTCACCTGGCTGGATGCTGCATCATCCTAGGATGGAGAATAACAGGCCAAGAGGGGGGTGTGAGCATGTAAGTTTTGGCTGGTGCTAGAAGCTGGCAACACAAAGGCTGACCTTGCTATGTGCTGGACCCAGGGTTAGATATTTGGGGTCTTCTAATGGGAACCTCATAAGGAACCAAGATCTGTTGAAGTGTTAATACTCTGAGCTCCCCCAACCCATGTTCAAGTTGTACATATGTGTAAATAAAACCATATATCCTAAAGACACCATAGTCTCCACTGACCTTCAATCAAAGGAAACTAAACTCTGGATAGGCCCAGGCATTCCTGAAGCCTCTTGCTGCTTGGAGACTGGGGTATATACAGCAATGCCCTGCCTTTGGGTTTCTCAGAAACATCCAGCCATAGTGGAAAGCAGAATTCTGGATGTCATGGAACTTCAGTCTATCAGAGACTCATCTGATCTAGAAATTCCCTTCACTGATCCCAAATATGTAGCAGCGATTATGTAAGCAAGTTAAACTTAGGCACTCTATGCATGCTTGGGGGTCCTTAAAAAAAACAAAAACCTACCGGTATGTGCAGAAAGATAATGCATGCTATCGTGCTTGCAAATTCCAGTAAGGGGAAGGTGGGTGGCTCTGTTTCAAAGCTGTGGCTTGAAATCATGTCCTGGATGCAGTGACTGTGAAAAGAGAGAGAGAGAGAGAGAGAGAGAGAGAGAGAGAGACCTCAATGCCAATGTAGCTTTGATAGGGTAGTAACATATGACAAGTCCTTTAGTGCAATCTATTTAAAGAATAAAGTTGCCAGCTTAAGTATATTTCAGAATTGCAGCAATAGTTTTCTCTTCTCCTTTTGCAACTTTTCCTTTCGGCAGTGAGCCTGAGAAGGCATTTTCACTGGGGGGAGGGATTCCACTGAAATCAATGGGATTTACAAGCAGGCGTGTTTATAGGGTTGCCACCTTTTAACTTAGTAAATTATGGACACTCCAGCTGTTCATTGTATTGACAGGGTGGGAGGGGGAGGAAGCAAAGCAGAACCTCAAGGGATTTGTTGAAGCTGTTATAAATCAAGTTTTGTTGTTGTTATTATTATTATTCTCATTCATAAATAGGACATGTTGAAAGCTTACCAGTGCCCTGCTGTTGCAATCCTTTACTCTCTGGAGGGCTTTTTTTAAAAGCAGAAAGATGGGCTTAAATGTCTTTTTAAAAAGAAAGAATCAAAAGTGGTGTTCACATTTACTAGGCATTGTATTTCTACAAAACAAATTCTCATTAACCTTTTTTTTTAAAAAAAAAAGTTAAAGCATGTTTGCTGCTGTTGCAGCACTTTTACTTCACAGTTTTATCCTAAACTAAAACATGCCTGCTTAGCCCCACTGTGCTCCATGGGGGTCTTACTTCCAGGAAAAAGTGCAGAGTTGGACCCAGTCCTATCTTTGCACAGATGGAAAAATTGTCTGACATATATTTGTCAGACGTACATTCTTAAGGGAGGGGATTGGCAAACTCCAGGATATGTGTTCTCCTTTTACTATGGGAAAAGATTTCCCAAAGGTAAACCATCCATAAAAAAAAATTATGAATGGGTGGCGACGTGGCAAGCCTACACAGCTCTTATTATCAGGGCTCGTCGCCACTGTCTCCATGCGGCTCGCAAGCCTTTGGCGTCTCCAACCTTTCAGGCGTCTATATTATTATTAATATCCATCCTATACCCCTCCGCCTCGACCGCATCGCCCTGCGTCTCCATCCGCGCGGCGAGATTTCCAGGGCGACAGGGCAGGCGCTGCTGCTATGCAGACTCCCTCACGCTGGAAGCCAAGCCCGCGTCCCATGTTGCGCGCCCTTTTCCAAAGAGGAAGCCGAGCGTGGCGAATGGGACACAGACTGCCATTGTCCCCGCGACATTTTAATAACCCGCACCTACAATATTCAACCTGTTGTTTGCACAGGGGACAACCCTGCGACACAAAAAGAACCCACCCAATGGGGGCCGGCAGGCAAAGCGCCTGGGCAGAGAGACTCGGCGCTCCCAGGCGCCACGGTCCTCAGCCGAGGGGACTCCCGCGCGGCGTGGGCGAGGAGGAGGCGGCCCCCGCACCCGCGGTTTCCCTCAACAACCGCCTGGGCGTTTTGCCCGAGAGGCACGCCAAGGGCGCCTCACTGCCCTTCCACGTGAGAAGGAGCAGGCTCGCCACTCCTCCTTTAAAAAGGGGGAAACGGCGAGAGGTTTCTTGGAAGACGCGTTTGTTCTGCTGCCTCCACTCTGGGAGGCTCGCGCGTTTGAAATCCAAATGGCGTCGTGCCAGCTGCTGGGAATCGCACTTGTTGGGGATGCTCCCCTTGCTGCAGCCTTCCCACGTGCATCTAGTTGGCCACTGAGATGCTGGATTTCATGAGCCACCACCGGGCTGATCCAGCAGCTGCTCCTCTTGTGTTGACTGCGGAACACATAGCAGCTGGCGCATGGACCAGCCCAGTGCTGGTGGATGGCATTTTCCTCCACTTGCATCTGAAGCACGGTGGTGTAAAAAGCCTGGGCAGAACCATGGAGCGGATGCCATCTTACACTGGCCCTTTTATGGTAGGGCCTGTGGAATCCAGTGGGACTTGCTCTATAGGGAACCTGTAAAGGTAAAGGGACCCCTGACCATTAGGTCCAGTCGTGACCGACTCTGGGGTTGCGGCGCTCATCTTGCTTTATTGGCCGAGGGAGCCGGCGTACATGACACCGGGTCATGTGGCCAGCATGACTAAGCCACTTCTGGTGAACCAGAGCAGCGCACAGAAATGCCATTTACCTTCCCACCAGAGTGGTACCTATTTATCTACTTGCACTTTGACGTGCTTTTGAACTGCTAGGTTGGCAGGAGCAGGGACCGAGCAACAGGAGATCACCCCGTCGTGGGGATTCGAACCGCCGACCTTCTGATCAGCAAGTCCTAGGCTCTGTGGTTTAACCCACAGCGCCACCCGCGTCCCCAGGGAACCTGTGTAAGGTTGCAATTTGCAACTTAAACTGGTGCCAAAGATGTCACAGCAGCATTTGAAAGCACCATTTTAGAATGAAGCCCCTTTCACAGCCAGTCTGAACAAACTTTTTGCGACATCAACAAAAAGTATTATTAATATTTAAGCACTTGGCTAAACATGGATGAGAAACAATATTTTGGAAAGGAAATCTCTGCATTGTTTTTAAATAATACTAATGCATTCCCAGCACAGCAGTAATAGTGAGAAGTAAGGTCCATTGAGTTCAGTGAGATTTATGCTCCCAGGTGAGTTTAGGATTGCAGTCTCAGTGGCAAAACCCATTTTAAACAAATATGTCCGAACAACAGACTCCAAAGCATTGCGCTAGGAGTTGAGCTAATGCTCTACAAGCCCCCCCCCCCCCAAAAAAAACCCCTAGATATAAAATAGTTGGAGAGATCTTTATAGGCAAAAGCAACCTGCTGGTTGGAGCTACTATGGAGATAGACACTAGGGATGGATCTACACTCATCTGTTTAACATTATTAGAATGATAGATGTGTGGTTCCTAAAGGTCACAGGGCATACTTGTAAAATAAAGCATTTCTTACCTCTTTTTTTTTGTCAAAAGGGCTATCTCCCTACTGCTGGTTGCTGGTTGCTTTGCAGCACCCTCTGGTGTCACATTTTAATAATCCACTATGAACATTAAAAGCTGGGTGTCATGTGTCCATCTACGTTAAGAAAACCATTTCTTAACCCTTCCTTAACGTTAAAAACCAGGAATGTAGATCTGCCCTAGCCAAATGTCCTGAAAGTTGTGACTGTTAGCAATGTCATTAATTGTAATCTCTTTCAGTCTTGCTTAGCAGTAGTAGAATTTTGATCTGTCTTTAAATCCAGGTGTTTCCACATCAACAGATTGTGTATCAAGCTACAAAATGAGCAAGTGGCCTACAGATGTGGGCAGAATATGGCATTACATTATGAAAAAAGCAAGTTTTTGCTTTTCTCAACTTGAGTTACAAATTCAGCATCCAGAAAATTAAGCAAAATACTTATTATAAATGCACCATGAAAAGCTCTTAGCAAAACTGAAGAGCAAGTGATTCTGACACTGTGTGAATTCTCTTTATAGCTTTGGACCTTTTTTATCCTGGGCAAACTTCCAGATCTTTCCTCTGTTTCTAAAGAGAATGGGTGCTGACCTTTAAAGCCCTTAACAGCCTCGGTCCTATGTACCTGAAGGAGTGTCTCCACCCCCATCATTCAGCCCAGAAACTGAGATCCAGCGCTGAGGGCTTTCTGGCGGTTCCCTCATTGCAAGAAGTGAGGTTACAGGGAACCAGACAGAGGGCCTTCTCGGTAGTAGTGCCTGCCCTGTGGAACGCCCTCCTATCAGATGTCAAGGAAATAAGCAGCTATCCTATTTTTAAAAGACATCTGAAGGCAGCCCTGTTTAGGGAAGTTTTTAATATTTAATGCTGTATTGTTTTTAACAATCGATTGGGAGCCGCCCACAGTGGCTGGGGAAACTCAGCCAGATGGGCGGGGTATAAATAATAAAGTCCCAGGCCTCAGAGAGGTTAGGCTGGCCTCAACTAGAGCCAGGGCTTTCTCAGCTGCGGCTCCAATCTGGTGGAACGCTCTGTCACAAGAGACTAGGGCCCTGCGGGACCTGACATCTTTCCGCAGGGCCTGCAAGACAGAGTTGTTCCGCCAGGCCTTTGGTCAGGGCCCAGCCTGACTCCCACCTCCGGCAACCTGCACAGAACTTTGCTTAACGGTTGCCATTAATTTGATTTTAATTAATTTTTATAATGAAATGTTTTAGAATGTTGGATTATTTGATTGTTTGATTATTTGTTTGTTGTTAGCCGCCCTGAGCCTGGCTTTGGCTGGGGAGGGCGGGATATAAATAAAATTTATTATTATTATTATTATTATTATTATTATTATTATTATCAGAGCTGCTTCCAGATCCTAGCTCACAGAGGATCACGCTAGCCAGCGATCATTAAACAAAAGTCTTTATTGAGTTACAGTTTCCATTCTCAAGCTGCTGCGTGCAACTCTACGTCTCATGGTTAGATCGGCGAAGCTCCATCTGAGTCTCCGCCCCCTGTACACCAGTTTAAGATTCTAGCCTTACTCCACCTCTTCCGTCTCTCCTTTCTCCTCTGGGTCCTGCTACCCCCCGGGGTCCCTTCCTTCCTGGATTCTTCTGACGCTGACGTTGACCCCCCTGACTCCTCCCCGTCTTTTCGGCGGGCTTTGGGACCTGGCTCCCTATCCGGGCTGCCAACTGCACCGCCCTCCTGTACATTTGAACTTGGCGCGCGCGCCCAGCCTTCAACCTTCCTCTCGACCGTTTCCTCGCTCCCCGATGGAGGCGTGGCCAATCCTGACTCATGTCCTCCCACTGGCAGTGCGCCGCCTGATCCCGATGCCTGGGACTCCTCCCCCCTACTGCACTCTGGTGTGGACGCTGGTCCTGATTTCCAACTGCTTCTCTCTGAGTCCCCTCTGGCCCCTTCTTCCTGGGGTGTCCCCCTCGGCACCCCCCTTGCTCTGACCATGGGAGCCCCTTTCTGTGAATCTTCCGATTCGCTGGAAAGACTCAGAGACCTCGGACCGCTGTCATCGCTAACATTACCTTCGGACTCCTCCCCCTCGCTCTCTATTTCCTCCCTTTCCTGTGCCTCTGCTCCTGAACCCCTGACAATTATTATTATAACTTTGCTTGATTCTCAGCCTGATCCTAAACATGTTTTAACTCGGCAATAGGTCTCGCTGATTTGAGTGGCAGAGGCTTCCAAGTAAACACGTTTAGAAGCAAACACTAAGAAACTGAACAGTTTTGATTGATTTTTTTCCCCTGCTTCTGGCCCCCTTGATGATCTTTGATTCACCTTGATTCTGTGGAAAATACATGTTCAAGCCTTCAGACATTCCTGCTGCTATACAGTGACTCTTCCTGAGCAGTGCGTTGCTTATATTTCCGATTCCTGTGAAGTTCTCTCTGCAGCAGGGCGTACCCTGACTCACATCAAAGGGACCAAGTCCAACAAAAGAGAAAAGAAACTCAAGTAGGCTTGAACATACAAAGAGAGCCGGTAATAGAAGAGAAAAGAGCCAGGCAGTGTTGAATACCAAATGAATTCAGCCAACCCCAGGAGTTCTTCAACACTTACATTTATCTTATTCTCAGAGAGGCAGAGCTAAACGCAACCCCACAACGAGCCACCTACTGCCTTTGACATTGACTCTCCGCATGCATGTGTAGTTGCAAAGGGTATGTGTTGCAAAGGACACGGACAGTGTCAGGAGTTTCAATAGATGACTGGATTTACTCCAGGAAGAGATGCTTATAAGAGTAGTCAGTGGGATGAATAAAAGATAAAGAAAACAAGTCTATGTAAGTCAGTTAAGTCTTGAGTATTTGGATTTAAGGGATTTTTTAATTTTATTTTTACTTCCTCTCATTGAAGTCAGTGGAACTGACCGTGCAAACCTACAGGCACTAAAAAAAAAAAACAACAACTACAAGGCTCAAATCACTTACTTTATATTCATGTTGAAAACAAAATAATTCCCTTTAGGATCACAGACTGGCACCCTGCTGTTAATCCTATCTACGTGATAATAGAAAGTGTTTGTTTCAGTTAACCTTACTTCTAGCTGGCTTGTGGGTAACAGTACAGTTCCATTATTCCTCCTTCAAAAGCAGAGCAACCACATCCAGAGTATGAGGTTTCAGGTTTGCAGTCAGCATTATTTAACATGTTACACACAAAACAAATGTTTGATTTTAGATTTTCTTTTGTGGCACAGTACAGAATAACAGCTTAGTGCTTTCAAAATGAGGATTTTCTTAGTGTTACTTTTTTATTTAAATAAAATATCTTCATGGTCAATAGGATGCACTTGGCTAGATTAAACCCTGCACTCATTTAATACCAATATATGTAAGTTTATATAATCAGAGAATAGAATTGTAGAGTTGGAAGGGACCACAAGAGTCTCCTAGTCTAACCTACTGCAACGCATGAGTTTATTTTTGTGGGAATGTTCAGGAATGCAGGAGATGATATATTGTTTGATTATATCCTTTCTAACTTGTGTTAACAAGTTCTACAATTTAGCAGAGTAGCATTCCCCTATTTTAAACTTGCACAGCGGATACGTTTGCTCAGGCTCTCTAAAGCCTCTAAAATAAGTTACCTGGTATTTTCCCCTTTAGTCCCTCATGAAAAAAAATAGACACGACACAGAAGAAGAGAAGAGTTTGGATTTGATATCCCGCTTTATCACTACCCAAAGGAGTCTCAAAGCGGCTAACATTCTCCTTTCCCTTCCTCCCCCACAACAAACACTCTGTGAGGTGAGTGGGGCTGAGAGACTTCAGAGAAGTGTGACTAGCCCAAGCAACTGCATGTGGAGGAGCGGAGACACGAACCCAGTTCACCAGATTATGAGTCTACCACTCTTAACCACTACACCACACTGGCTCTTCTATAAAAGTATTAAAAGAGTTTACTCACTCACATTCTGTTCACAGATGGATCCCAGAAGTCAGGCTTAAGTTACAAAAGTAATATACCTGGAAACTAAGCAGATGTTGCTTCTTCGACAAATGTAGTCAGAGACAGAGAGATGGCGGCCAGTCCTATGCTTTTGTTACCTGCACAGGTGAGGCCACACCCACCTCTGGTTACATGTAGAGGAAGTCTGTCCCCGTTTAGGAGGAAACAGGAAGTTATGACTGGCTAGTCCAGACATCCCCTTTTTATGTCCACTCTAGGGATGTTGTACTTGACTGCTCTGTGTTTCAAAAAAGTGTCACGCAGCAGCTGCATGTGGAGGAGCAGAGAATTGAACCTGGTTCACCAGATTATGAGTCTACCGCTCTTAACCACTACACCACACTGGAGGAATGGTGGAGACCACCTCCCCAGCCTGATCCTTCCAGAGAAGAAGGCAGTTCAGAATTACAACAGGGGTTTGAGGGAGGTCACAGCTCAGAGGCAGATGAGGGGAAAAGCTGGGAATTAATGGGAGGGGGGAGGAAGAGGAAGGATCAGGAGGGCAACAGCTGATGGACACAGTGTCTTAGAAAGCATTCCCTTCTCCCATAACCCAGTGAGCCTTGAAAGTAGTACAGCAAAGGGCTCAGAAGCAAAGGGCCCTCAGCACCACTCATAAGGGAGATGATGGCAATGACAAATGAGAAAGTGGAAGGAAAAGGGGGTGGAGAGTCACTCAGGACAATGCCACTCCAAGAGGATACGTTCCAAGCCTTTCTCTGTAAATATTGAATAAAAAGCAGGTGGTAAGAACTTTTCCTTGTCTTATACGTTCCTGGCAACCCGCCATGGGAGTTGCTTCCTCTGCGGCCTGACACAGCCTGAGAGTGATTTCTTTGTGAAGAAAGAAGCATAGAAGAGGGGAAATAGATCCTAGTCTGCCTAAGTATCCTTGGATATCATAATCATTATAGAAGGTTATGCAACCTTGTCTCTAACAGCTTCTAGAGACAAGCTGCACACTGATGGTAAATTTACTCCACTGAAATAGGTATTTGCAATCTTACACAAGTAAGAAGAGGAAGGATGAATAATAAATAAAAAATCCTCTCCTACTCATCTAAATCCATCTGACAAAAAGTACATAAGAATTGCCTTGCTGGGCTCAAGCTGACTGTACCTTTAAGTACATTTGTTGTTGTTGTTTAGTCGTTTAGTCATGTCCGACTCTTCGTTACCCCCTGGACCAGAGCACGCCAGGCACTCCTGTCTTCCTCTGCCTCCCGCAGTTTGGTCAAACTCATGCTGGTAGCTTCGAGAACACTATCCAACCATCTCATCCTCTGTCGTCCCCTTCTCCTTGTACCCTCAATCTTCCCCAACATCATAGTACATAGAATCATAGAATTGTACAGTTGGAAGGTACCACAAGGGTCATCTAATCCAACCCCCTGCAATGCAGGAATCTTACTGCCCAACAATTAAGGATCTCATGCTCTACTAACAGAGCTACCCCAGCTGCTGAATCACAAGTGAGCCCCTTCACCTTTTCCTCCAGCCTTCTTAGATACTGTTTCTAGATCGCTACAGAGGGACACTGTTTGACTAAAATTAGAGGGAGTCAGAGGATGGAGCTGCTGTTGCCCCATGATTTGATCACTGCCTCTAGTCCATCATAACCAGATGGATCCATTTCCATTGGGGTTTAGGCCTGGTTTTGGCACAGAAACTGCTTTGGTCGCCCTATATGATGACCTCTGTCGAGAGAGAGACAAAGGAAACATGTCCCTGTTAATTTGTCTCGCACTCTCAGTGGCTTTCAATACCATCAGCCATGGTATCCTTCTGGAGCAATTCTCTGAACTATGGGTAGGTGGCACTGCTTTGTGGTGATTCCAGTCTTACTTGGATGGTCGTTCCCAGACGGTGTTACTTGGGGAATGCTTTTCAGCCCCGTGGAACCTTCAATGTAGGGTTCCACGGGGCTCAATCCTATCCCCTACATTGTTTAACATCTACATAAAAATGCTAGGTGGGGTTATCCAGAGGTTTGGAGTACATTGTCAGCAGTATGCTGATGACACTCAGCTCTGTTTCTCCTTTACATCTGCAGGTGAGGCAGTGGAAGTGCTGGACCAGTGTCTTGCCTCTACAGTGGCACCTCAGGTTACAGACACTTCAGGTTACAGGCGCTTCGGGTTGCAGACTCCGCTAACCTCAGGTTAAGAACTTTGCTTCAGGATGAGAACAGAAATTGCGCAGCAGCGGTGCAGTGGCAGCGGGAGGTGCCATTAGCTAAAGTGGTACCTCAGGTTAAGAACAGTTTCAGGTTAAGAACGGACCTCTAGAATGAATTAAGTTCTTAACCGGAGGTACCACTTTATAATGGACTGGATGAAAGCCAACAAACTGAAGCTCAACCCAGATAGGATTGAGGGCGAGGCACTGTTAGTGGATGGTTCCGTAGACCAGATGGGTGGGAAATCATATGCTTTTGATGGGATTACACTTCCACTGGAGGAGCAGGTTTGTAACTTGGAGGTACTCCTGAATCCTTTGCTGTTGTTCGAGGCTCAGGTAGCCTCAGTGGCACAGAGTGCCTTCTGTCAGCTTCAGCTGGTGGCCCAGCTACACTCCTATCTGGACAACTACTGTTGTCTATGGTCTTGTAACCTCAAGGTTAGATTACTGCAATGTGTTATACGTAGGGCTGCCTCTGAAGATGGTTCACCAGAGCAACATATTACACCGATCCTGGTCCAACTGCACTGGCTACCAATTAGTTTCCAGGCCCAATTCAAAGTGCTGGTTTTGACCTATAAAGTCCTAAACGGCTCAGGACTGCAATACCTCAAGGACTGCCTCTTTCCATATGAACCTACTTAGCTCCTGAGATCATCTTCTGAGGCCCTCCTTCGTGTGGCTCCTCCTCAAGAGGTCCGAAGGGTGGCAACACAAGAACAGGCCTTCTCTGCAGTGGCTCCCCATCTGTGGAATGATCTCCCCAGGGAAGTTCGCCTGGCACCTTCATTTATACACCTTTAGGTGCCAGGTAAAAACGTTCCTTTTTAACCAGGCCTTTGATTTGATTGACATCCTATGACCTTTTAAAATGTGGTTCTTTTTGGGGGGGGGGAGTTATTGGGTTGTTGATTTTATTTTGATTATATATATTGTGGTTTTAGATGTTGACCTTGTTTTGTGAACCACCCTGAGACCTCCGGGTATAGGGTGGTATACAAAACAAACAAACAAACAAACAAATAAAGGTGTCACTGAAGTCCATTATTACTTGGTTCAAAATGAATCTCTGCAGCTGTGTATTCTGCAGGTGTATTCCAAACTGAGTACCATTTACCCAATAAATCATTTTCCAAATTTGAATATAAAATAGAATCCCAGTCATGCTCTGTTAGTATCCATTAGGCTGGGCACCGAATGAAAGAAGTGTGAATAGTTCTCTAATGGTAAACCCCTTATTTTCACTTAAATTCCCATGGATTGCTGTTAGTTAAATAAATAGACTGCTCAACCATGCAATCTTTCATTTGGCGAGTATCTCTTATATTTGAGCCAGTGCTCATGTTCTTGGCAAATACCTCATGTGATTGTTTGGTCCCATTCCCTTCTAAAATTCTCTCTTTTTGCTGGTTGTATAGTGGCTCCATGCCAGAGCTAATGCTGGGAACTGTAGGGGCAATACAATATGGGGGGGGGCACTATCTGCATCCATGTGCCAATATTAAGAACCAGCAGAAAACTTGTGTGAAATGATTGAGGGGTTTTTTCCTGAACTCTCACCAAGAAAGCTTGTAATTACCAAGCCAATTCTAAATTAAGCCAAGGTAAATTCACCTATCACTGGTTCAGCATTCCTAAGCAGCCAACAGAGATGTTGCTAGGTCCTTAAAAAGAACTCAGGGCACTGAACCATGACACAAGATTGCAGGTACTATTTATATGTACTCAAATCTATGCTGATTTTCAGAAGGAAAGCCATCATCTTGTAAGCAAAGTAAAAACATTTTTAAAGGGTTTTTAAGGTGGGGAGCAGAAGATCCAGGACCCAGAGTAAAAGAGAGCATTCTATAAGAGCAGGAAGGAAAAGGAGGGTTAACAGATGAGTTCAAAATAAGCACTATTGCAAATACATTATCTGGTAGTAAATACAGAAGTAATGTCTTCCCTGTGTTAATAATTATGTAAACGTAGCCCTCAGGTCTGTGAACTTCTGAACTGAGATTTGTGAACTATTGCACTGAGGCTTCCATCCAACATTAGGCCTGTGTCCCGTGTCCTGCGCTTCAGGAAGTTGTAGCTAGACAATATCACTGTCAGCTACTCTACAGTGGTGCCTCGGGTTACATATGCTTCAGGTTACATACGCTTCAGGTTACAGACTCTACTAACCCAGAAATAGTACCTCGGGTTAAGAACTTTGCTTCAGGATGAGAACAAAAATTGTGCTCTGGCGGCATGGCAGCAACGGGAGGCCCCATTAGCTAAAGTGGTGCTTCAGGTTAGGAACCGTTTCAGGTTAAGAACGGACCTCTGGAACGAATTAAGTACTTAACCCGAGGTACCACTGTACTGGTATAGCATTTCTCTGGAATGTGAAACACAGAGCAGTCAAATACAACATTCCTAGAGTGGACATGTTTGGACCAGCCAGTCGGAACTTCCTGTTTCCTCCTAGGCTAGGACAAACTTTCTCTTCCCACAATTTACAATCTTAGCATGCTGTTAGGCACTTCACAATCTTGGGGTGGATTTGAAATCAACTCCAGGAGGTACCATAGAAGATGAATGCAGGACCATGGATGCAAGCATTCTCCCATCCTCATTTCTGCTGGAGTTGAGAGGCCCTCTATTGAAGTAATCACAAGACAAGTTGGAAAATAGTTCAAATGGTGGATACCTGGAACTTCTTCAGAGGGCTGCAACCAGTCTACCCTACAAGCCTTATGTTGTGCAGACCGTACCTTGCATGTGCTAATTGCTGGTATTCTTGTAAGCAATGCTGACATGCATGGGCCTTCTGATATATCAAGATAATTAAGCAGGAGTGCATCCCAGTGTAATGAAAAGCCAGTGCTCCACTCTCCTGAACTACTCATTTCTGCCAAGGACTATAATCTCCTAAGAGGAACACAAATAGCTACTGCATTTGTGTGTGTTTCCCTGTGCCAGACATACAAAGGTTTTTTTTATCCTGTCTGGAGGGGAAACCCTAGAGGGTACTTTGGTTCAAACCTTTTGCCTCACCTTGATGGCTCAGTTGACAGAGGCTGATAGGTGCATGAGATGGGTTGCAGGTATTACCTCAAGCAGGGTTTACTCCCTCAGGTGGTTGGATCCTGACACTCTCTCCCCAACTCACCCCTCTTGGAAGATAATAATTAAAAAATAGCATTGATTTGGGGAATGAAGACATCTCCACTGACCCAGAGCACACCCACAGAGCCAAAATCCTACCGCAATACTACAAATTATCTAAACTCCCAAATGCCGGAGATGTTAATACTACTGATTTCGACGGGATCTTTATAAGTTTAGAATCCGTTCGTGTACATCCCTCTTGTTCGATGTCCCCTTGAGGGAGCACCCTGGGTTATGCTGATGCTTAGCAGACCTATAAAGTACAAGCATTCAGAGCTGTAGACACTCGGCAGTGTTCCGTGTGGGCCAACAGTGCACCATAAACCTCTGGGTGTTTACTGAGAAGTAAGCCCCACTGTAACCAATTGCGCTTTCTAAGCGCGCGCAAAATGCCTTGGTGACCCCGCGCAGAGGCGAGCCAGGAGCGACCTTCTTCTATGTGTGGGCTGAGCTTCAGGGCCATCTCGACCTCGGTTTCCTCTCTCGATTTGCGCGTCTAGCGAGCTCCGCCGCTTGCCCAAGCCAGCTGGCCGCCGAGATGCCCAGAGAGCTCGATTTAGTCCCCGGGGGGCGCTCAGTTTCCCGCACGCGCCTCGGCTCCGTCCTGCAAAGCGCAGCCTTTCCCGAGGGCGCACCAATCGCGCGCTGCCCGGCGAAGAAGCCGCCACCAGCTGCCTCCGAGCCGCAGGCTTCTTTCTGGCAAAGCCGACTCTGCGCTTGCGAGGAAGTTTTTCCTCACACCTTCAGAGGCTGGACCAATCCGGCGCCAAAAGAAAAAACCCAACAGGATCTACCCATGACTTTGGGGTGTAAATCCTCTCAAAGAAAGGGCGTCTCGAGTTGAACGTGACTCGCCCACCTTTCTTGACTGCAATTCCAATGCCTTTGAAGGGGGTTTCGAGGGGTATTCCCCCCTTCTTCCCTTGAAGGCAATCGGAGAAGCGCCGCTTCAATGGCGTTGCAAAACCAAACGCAGCTCTTAGTTTCAGAGAGCTCTGAGGTCCAGGGTCCCCAGCAGGCGTCCAAAAACCACGTCCCAGCCAGTTTAGGCGACCCAAGAAATCTGCGCTCGCACGGACCCCTTTCTAGGCACGCGCCCTCCCGCTTGCCTTCCCTTCCTCACAAGTTGGCACACTTTTACCTCACACACACTCCCGGGGTGCCGCGTGACTGCAGGTATATGTAACTCCTGCTCAGCCATTCCCTCAGTTTCTCCCTCACACGCACGCACCAGCGATACCCTGCCTGCTATAAAAACGCGCGCCTTATTGTTGGCGGGACAGCAACTGTTACTTAGAGACACTCAGGTATTCCATCCTTTGTATATCAACTTTTTGTTTCCTTCTGTCTCTCCGTCCTCCTCCTCCTGCTCCCTTGCCCGCGCCTTCTATCCCGGCGCTGGCCAAAAGAAAGAAAGACAGAAAGAAAGCCCAAACACCCAACCTTCACGCTTTAGCCCATTGGCTGCCCGCACGCGACAAGGCCCCGCGCGCTCCAATGGCTGAGCCGACACGCGACTGGCGCGAGGAGGGCGGGAGGTGGAGGGTGGGGCGCCGAGGAGGGGTGTGTGCGGGGAAGGAGGAGGTGGAGAGGGTGGGGGACCCCGGCGCGTGCCGCTTTTTAAAGGGGGCGCAGCGCCCTCCGCAACCGGAGAAGCCTAGTTGTTGGCGGGCCGTGTGTCTGTATATGTGTGCTTTATTATTACTATTATTATTTTCCTCCCTCCTCCCTTATGTATGAGCGCGCGTCGCAGGGTTAGACAGGGCTCCTGAAGTACTTGCTGCTCGTCCCGGGCTGAGGGGGAGAGCGAAAAGGTCAGACGGCGGCGACTTCTCGCGCTGAGGTAACCATCGCAGACGCTATGAGCCACCTGCGCGCCGTGGCTGCGCCCAGCGAGTGGGGCGAAGGCGGCAGGGATTTGGGCTCCCAGCAGCAGCCGTTGGAAGACAGCCTTCTGCTGGGACAGGAGGCGACGGCGGCAAGTCGCGGCTTCTCCTCAGCCTGGCTGGGCATCTGCTGCCCAGGCCGGGTCACCTCGTCGCCCAGGTACCTGCTCTCAGGAGCAGCTGAGGGGGACGATGAGGAAGAAGACGAGGAGGACGACGACGAGGACGACGAGGAGCTCTTGGAGGCAGGCGCGACCGAGCACTTGGGCGGCGGCAGCCGGAGCCGGAGCGGCGGGTCGGGGAAGCTGTGCGCGCTGCAGGAGCACCATCGCCGCCACCATCACCACCACCAGGCAGGCGGCACCCCTAGCGACGCGCAGGCGACGCGGCCCCGCGCGCCCTGCCCCGTCGGCGGCGGGGGTCTGCTCCGCCAAGGCCCTCAGGTGAGCGGCGTGCAGAAGCAGAGGCGCCTGGCGGCCAACGCCCGCGAGCGGCGGCGGATGCACGGGCTGAACCACGCCTTCGACCAGCTGCGCAATGTCATCCCCTCCTTCAACAACGACAAGAAGCTCTCCAAGTACGAGACGCTGCAGATGGCGCAGATCTACATCAGCGCGCTGGCCGAGCTGCTACACAGCCCACCTCCAGCCGACGGCGCCCCCGCCAGCCAGACTTACGAGCGCGCGCCCTGCACCCCGCCTGTAGGGGGCGCTCTGCAGCAACAGCCAAGGTCCCAGGCCTCGGGACACTGCCGGACGCGTTTTCCCCAAGAGCAGCCGGCTGGGGGCGGGGCAGGAGGAGGAGGCTTCTCGGTGCAACTGGACCCGCTGCATTTCCCCTCGTTCACGGAGTTGGGGCAGAAAGCCCCCTCGCCGGCGCAGCTCCTGCCGCCGTCGGGCCAGCCCCAGCAGGAGCGGAGGAAACCCTCGCCGCCGGCCCATCGCAGCGATGGGGAGTTCTCGCCCCGATCCCATTACAGTGACTCTGACGAGGCCAGCTAGGCGCGCGTCAGTCGGGCAGGGAGGGATAGGTGAGATCGGCGGCTGCCAGTCAAGCCGACCCTGAGGCTGACCGGGGATGCGGGGGGAGGACTGCTCGTCAGACTGCTTGTGAAAGACGTTGCTGGCGTGAACAGGGCAGGATCCTGGGCATGTGGGGGCAAACAGACGCGTGTCGCAGGCTCTGATGGACTCACCTCGCCAGCCTTAGAAAGCTTTGGAAACCTGCGGGGGGAACTCTCCTTAACTTCTCTTTCTAGAAGTAGCCATTTACCCTGCGCAGGTCTAGAACGGTAGGGAAAGCTTTTGAACCATGATTTCTCTTGAACTCTATTCGTAAAGCACTGTGGTTGCTGTTCTCGCAAGCAAGCAAAGGGGGCTTTCTTCCAAGCAACTGTGCTTCGAATCTTAGCTTTTAAGCAATTTTCTAGAAGCCGACTGAATGTAACCTGGTTTGTTTTTCTAGTTTTAAAATTTGGCTTCCCCTTCCCTGCTGGAATCAGTTGCATATACTTCACCAGAGAGAGTAAAACAGATTCCGGATTACAGATTCTGGGACAATGGACTGTACCCTTCCTAAATTAAGCACTGCTTTTTGGGACAGCTCCTCAGGGTTCCTCGGATGTAAACTCCAAAGCGTTCACTTGTGATCGCTCCCTAGTAAGTTTCGGTCTCCAGATGATATTCACGTCACCCAGAAATAGTACCTCGGGTTAAGAACTTTGCTTCAGGAGAACAGAAATCGCGCGGTGGCAGCGGGAGGCCCCATTAGCTTAAAGTGGTACCTCAGGTTAAGAACAGTTTCAGGTTAAGAACGGACCTCCAGAACGAATTAAGTTCTTAACCCGAGGTACCACTGTACCTGGAAGTAAAGCTCGTTGACCTCAACGACGCTTACTTCCAAGTAGACATTACAGTTACAGCAACTTGCCTGAGAGTAACCCAAAATGAGCTCAGCGGGGCTTATTTCTCAGTAGTAATGCAGAGGAATGAGCTGTCCCATTTGAAAGCCTAACCATCGTTTCGTGGAAGTATATTAACTGAGATCAACTGAACAATCCCAGGTAAATGCATTTAGGGTCGGAGCTGCGAGAACTCTGTCCTTTGACGTTTGGATATAGATCTCATTCAGCTTCATTCTAAGCACAATTGCTCGGAAGTACATGTTAATTGTTCTTTTTAATACTGCTACGAAGTGTGCTTGTGACTCAACAACAATCAACAAGGCTCCATTCAGTTTCATTGCAACCCTTCATCTGAACTAGACGGCAAATTAGCCTTTCGCTTTGAAGTGACTTCAGCTGATAGAATTGGGCAGAGTTTCGAGGTTGTAGTCCTCGCTGCATCCGTCCCACAAGCTTCCCTGGGGAGCCTGAAGATTGTGATTATACTAGTGGTCTGAGTTTGGTTGTCGGTTCTTTTGGGCCCACCGACTTGGTGTGCGCTCCTCCGCCTTCCCAAACGCAGGGCTGTTTTGTCCTCGCTACATGTACTTGCAAGGAATCCCCCTTGATGTAAATCAATCTACTTCCGCGCTTAGTTACATAAGCAGTCCCCCAGCGTGTTCAGTGGGGCTCTTGGGCGCTCATGACTGCAGCCTTCCTTCCAATAGAGTTCGCTTAGGATCAATTCCTCCGGAGCGAGGGGTCCCTAGGCGGACCTGCCTTCTAGCCATCCGCCCCGGTGTCCCCGTCAGCCCAAGGGGTGTTTGGCTTTTGCTAGCGAAAAGGCAAGTGCCTTTCCTTGCAACCTGGCCGCTTGCAAAGCATCCCGAATACAGAGTCGCTGTACAAATTCTGAGCGCAAACGAGGAGGACCGGTGGAGAGGGCAGCGTTCGTGGGTATCCCTTTCTTCCCGGGCTGTAAATAGGGGGAGCGGTTTTTTGTTTGTATCCTGCTTAGCTTTTCCTCAACGTTCATCCAAACCGAATGTTGGCGTCTTCTGTAGGTGGGATTTGGCGCAAGCACTTTATAAGCCGCCGGGAGTGGAGACTGAGAGACGCGGCTCCAAAAGAAAAGCGACTCACTGCCAATTGGATTAATATACCAATGTCGAACTCAGCCATGTCTCTAATCGTCATTATTAAACTCATTTGCAAACAGCATGGGGTGGGGGGAAGGGAACGCGGGAAACTACCATTTTTGTTTGTCGTGTCAAACATTTATGTCCATTTCATTTGCTTTTGTGATGTTTTAGCGACAGGTTGTTTATTTATTACTGGATGTTTGCTACTGGTTCTGTTTTATCTTTTTTTAAACCAAACGACTTTTTACACGATCCGTTTATTTTTTAACAAATTCCGCTGCCATTGTTTATGTAACTTTTTTTTGAGAGAGAAAGAACAAATAAAAAAAGTTTTAAAGGCAACAACTTTTGTTGAGGTGCGTCTTTACAGGAATCATGACTGGAACGGTATAACGTGGGGGTAAGTCTCTTGCTTCAGGGAATGATTTGCCCCTCCGCAGGATCCCTCCGTTTGTCAAATGATAAAGCGCGCCTGCACCGATGGTTCGCTATTAATAATAAGTAATGATAATACGAGGTCAGCGCAATTCCTCGCAAATGCCTCCGTCTGAAATACAGACATTCCAGGAACACGTTTATTAAGGGGTTTCTCACACCCTCTACTCCAGAAATGCCATCACATTGTCCATTACAGAGTAATCGAGAAAGGGTAATATATTAGTTTCAGATCACATACTTTGTCCTAGGTTCAGCTCTTGGCATCTTCCGGTAAGGTGGGAATGCCCCCTGTTTGAGAGCCGCTGCCGGTTAGTGCAGACAATATTGAGCTACAATATCGAGCTAGACAGACCAATGGCCTGCTTGCTAGGTGAAAGTTCATTAAATTGAGAAGCTCCGTTTTGCAACCCTATTGTTCTATGACATCACTACTTCACAATTCACGCACCTGCTGAACGGGAGCAGTCGCGTTCAAACCGGTGATGACCTTAGCCCCAGTCATATTAATCCTCTATATCCCACTGGTTTCGCCCTCGCTGACTCTCACGATGCTCTTTTACTTTAACCTAGTAGAGTTAGGTATATGCAGTGTAAGCAATTTATGCACAGCTGAGTCCTATGCACATATACTCATAAGTTCCCCCTGAGTTCCCAAGTAGGTAGATGTAGAATTGAAGCCTTACTTGCTTGGAAACAAATTCCACTGGGCTGATTCATTGGCCTGTTCAACACTTGGTTTCATCAGTCACTGAGCCTCAGCAGAACGCGTGAACCTTTTCCAATAGACGACTTACCAGCTGATGACCGTGCAGACGGGAGCTCGCTCCTTTACTTCCAAGAAAAAAGTTTTTCGGACAACTGGGGTTATGTTTGGAGACGGGAATGCATTTGCTCGGGAAGGGGAGGGAAATACTTGGATTCGAACTGCGCTTATTATGGCAGATGACTGGTTCTTGTTACATTCATAGCTAGCCTTTCCTCCGCTCCAGTAAGATCAAAGCAACTATACCTGGCTGGTTCTCTCTGCCCTGCTTCCCACATTTATCGAAATATGAATCGCAAAATAAATTGAACGCCCCGAACTATAAACACGTTGAGCGTCTTATGTCCCGATAGGAAGGTATGCTGAACTCCGGAATCCGGAGCAAAGTAATTTAAACTTTAGATATAGCCCGGGCTATACCCTTCGAGCGAACATTTTTCCAAGACCTGATTGGACTTAACTCTTCCGGCTACGCTATGGAAGAGGACTTGACAATGCAGCTCCCTGTCTAGCTAGCCTCAACCTAAACTTCCGAATTTGTTACTGAAAAGAGATTCTTTGGGAAGCCTTAAGCCAACAGAGGTGCAGCGTGGTCACCCCAGAACTTTACTAGTTGCCCGATCCCGCTTAGTCGAGACTGCTGTGGGAAGGCTTAACGTGAGCCTCACAAAGCAAGGCTAAGCCTCTTAACCAGATTCCAGCGCCAGAACTTCAGTTCTGAAGCATTCGAAATAATTATTAAGGCAGGAGCGCCTCTGAGGGTGTGCAAAGTACAGCCTCCTGCACTCTGCGTAACTGCAAACAGGGAAGTAATTCCAGGACAGAGAAGGACGTAAGCGCTTAAGAACACGTTATATAACACGTCGTTTTATAGCCTCTCACACACGAAGGGATGTCCCTTTGCCCTTATGTCACTGGGTGACTAGAGGCAAACCACTTTCTCTCAGCTGCAATGGGAAATGGTGGTGGTGATAATACTTGCGGGGTTGTGGTAATAATTGCAACTCGATCATGCTCGCGAAGCGCTTGGAACGTTTAAAAGCGCTACACAAACGTTAAATATTATTAGGAGCATTTCGTACCCTGGTACTAGACACTTCATACTTTCCTTACCGACATGAATCTAGCAATAATCTCAAGGAAGTGGTTCAGGGGCCGCCAGTAGCGATGGAGCATTTATCTTAAACCAATTCAGCATCTAGGTACCCTAAAATACTTCCCCTTCAGTAGTTTGTGGGATCCCATTCTCCACCGATACCCATTACAATCCCACGAGGGGCAAATGTTGTTGTTGTTTTAAGCCAGGGGTATATTTATATTGTTTCCATGAATGTTTTTATTCTGAAACTGGACTTTATTCTTGAGTAAGGTGGTGTATAATTTCTCAACAGGAGAGACTTGCTGGATGACAGCTGCGGGCGGGGGGGGGCGGGGGCATTTATCCAACCCTCTTCTTCCAACAGCGGTCTAATAAAAGCTTCCAAGGAGCGCACAAGCAGGCTATGAAGGCAAGAGCCCTTTTTCTCTCCCAACTTGCCCCTTGTAACTTGGAATACTCTTATAGAGTTCTGGTCGCCTCAACTCAAAAAGGCTATTGTTGCAAAAGGTTCAGAAAAGGGCAACCCGAGCGATAAAGGGGGTGGAGAGGCTCTCCTTTAAGAAGAGGAGTAAGAGGCGACATGATAGAGGCGCACAAAATTACGCATGGCATAGAAAGTGGGTAGAGAAAATGTATATTCTATCTCCACTGTCTGAGGCAGTATATCTCTGAACGCCAGTTGCTAGGAATCACATGCGTGGTGAATATTGTTCTGCTCAGATTCGGTTTGGAGAGATTCGGGTCTCTCCAATCTCACGTGAGTTTTCCGCAGGAGATTCAGCGCAAATCCCTAGCGCAGGTGTACTCGGAAGGAAGTCCCGCTGGAGAGGACAGCAGCTTTTGCGCAGTACCTCCCGTCCACTTCCCTCGCCTGCCTGCCTGCCTGCCAGTCTCTCCTTTCTCGGGCTGCTCGTTTCTCCTGCCTCCCCCCCCACCCGGGAGCCGGCAGCTCTGGACAAGGAGCGGAGCAGCTCCTGGGGGGCTCGCCTCGTGGCTCCTGGTCCTGATAGGCGGCCGCGGCAGCCCGCGCAGGAAGCGAGCAGGTGAGAGTGTCACTTTCCCGCCGCGTAACAAAGCACCTGCCCCCTTGATAACCTTTCGCGCGGCCGCCTTCGCCGGGGCCGAGATAAACATCGGCCATCTTCGGGTTACTTGGAACCCCGGAGCTGCTGCCGGTGAGCGGCAAGCCACTATCGCCCGGCAGCTCCCGGGGGTTGTTGACGGAGCGGGTGACACAGTCCCTGGGCAAGGTGAAAAGTTCAGCGAGGATCGCCAGGTCGCCCGGCTGGGCTTGCCTCCCGGACAAAACACCTGCTGCACCGAGTCTAAACACAGGCTGAGATCCTAGGCACGCTTGGCAGCGGGTGTGCATGTCATGGAACCCGGGGGACGGGACTTACTTCTGAGTAAGCCTTGTATAGGTACGATCGGGCTGCAAATCCCTTTGAATTTACTTTTGAGTAAGCATGCCTGGGATCGGACTGTCAATTCCTTAGAATTTACTTCTGAGTGAACATGCCTAGGATCGGGCTGCAAATATCTTTGAACTCAGTTACTCTCAATAGGACTTGCTTCTGAGTAGACAGGCATAGGCTCAGGATGCAAATCCCTTTGGACTCAGTAGGACTTGTTTCTGAGTAGACGTCCATAGGATCGGGCTCTGTAAGCCCATTGAAATCTATAGCGGTGCTTTTAAAAGCAACAAAATCCAAAAGTGGATCTCACTTGGAACTTTCCCAAGCATCCTCTAGCGTTGGGAATGAGGGAGACAGATGACCCTAATATCAATTAAATCATTCTAACTCACGTTTATTTCAATGAGAGCCTTAAGCACACAAATCCTTCACTAGAAAGTTCATATTGACTCAGTGGAAAGCTCCGTTTTATCTCGTTGGTTTTACTGACACGTCAAGTGTGTCTAGGATCGCAGCCTTAGCTGTACTGAAATGGCCCCTGCTTTAAGTCTGGCAGTCCGGTAAACCCAGTCATGTAGCTTGGATAGATCTGCATTTTTTAAATATTGTGATTCCCAGTGATTTTTGTCTCAGGAGGAAGGTTAGGTTTAAAACAAGCAAACAAACAAATACCCCACCCCACCCCAAACAAGCCCAATGCATACTTTTCCCGAAGTAAGCTTTACGGGGGTTTTAATTTTTTTTTAATAAGGGTAGAAGCCCTCAGGATTGCAAGGATAAAGGCGCAAGGTCCTTAAAAGGGGCTTTGCTTCCATTGGAGCAAGAGCATTTTAAGCTTGGACTCGGAAAGGTCTTTGTCCTGGTTCCCAACCCGCTACTCAGTTTGCGCTCGACAGCACTGAACAAATACTCGCGAACTGAGTGTGGTGCAGTGGTTAGAGCATTGGACTAGCATCTGGGAGACCTGGCTGCAAATTCCCACTCAGCCATGAAGGTGACCCCGGCCAGTGAGTGACTGCCTCTCGTGGGGTGTAAATAAGGAAGGGGAGAACCATATAGGTTATCTTGACCTCCATGGAGGGCGGGGTGGGGGAGTGGGATATAAGTGGAATAAATAAAGAAATAACAAAATAAAGTTATGAGGCTAGGATCATAATTTAGGATCGCAGGATCTAGGATCATATCGGCTGGTCGTCAACGAGGTCTTTCTCATAGCAAACCCTGCCCATATATAAGAATGACCCTAGCTTAGTCATGTCTGTTACTTTCAATGGGTCTACTCTGAGTAAAGGCTTAGCTGAAGAGCACGCACGTCAGGCTCGCTGAGTTACTTGGAACCTGTCAGCCTTACGGACCTCACGGAATTGTTGCAAAGATGCATCGCTCCCTGGTTGCGGGAGCGGGGGAGTTCATTACATTTAATTCTCTTAATTATATCTTTAAACGGGCACTGGGTGTAAGGGAAAACCAACACACATTTTCCACTCTGAGGTTCTGTTCCGGCCTTTGCATAACAACCCTTTGTCACCCCCCTCTCCTCCCCCTGCCCCCCGCTTGTTCCCCCATTTACAAGCTGTAGCGCGTAGCTGCAGGTTGCTCTAATCTCATTAATATTTTGGAAACGTGAATATTGAGCGTTGGAGGCCGTTCATTCGCCATATGCCGGGCCACTCCCGCGATGCTGGCTGGTTCCTTTCTCTCCATTATTAGCAATTAGCTTCTACCTTCCCAAGTCAGCCCCCAAGTATCCAAGAGACTGGGCGCAAAGGAATCAGTTATGCGCCCGCGCCAAGCATGCTTAATAGCGCCTCGGAGCGAAACAAAGGCGAGGGCACGGTGTGGCTTTAATAAGTCATTGGCACCTCCTCCCAAATACATCAGCTGGGAAGCAGCTCCTTGGAAATCAATGGGGTTTGGGGTTGGGAAGCGCCTCCAAGGACCCCGCCGGGGCGGGGGCGGAGAGCTTTAGAAAGAAAGTTACCGCGCCGCGATGCGGGCGAAGTTCTCCTCCGTAGGTGGGGAGACAGAGCGCGCGTTTCGCTCTCCTCTCCGGAGTCGTCAGTGGGATTTACAGTCCTGGTCGTGTTTTCTCAAAAGAAGTCCCATTCTTTTTAGATGCAATTTACTCCCAAGTAAGAAACTGCAGCGTCGGTGTGCTTAAAGATTATGGCGATATTAATACAAATACAAATATTAATAATAAAACCAAAACTTTAAGCGCAGTCCGAAATCATTGCATTTCTATTCTTTTTGATTTGAAACTTAATGCCAAAATACTCAGAAGTCTCGCCGAGCTCAGTTAGGCTCTCCAGTAAATTACGCACGGGATATTGAAGGTTTTGCTGGGTTTTGGTTTGGATTAGTTTTGGGGCTTGAAATTAGAAAAGGCTTCCTCGAGGGAAGGACCAAATAGCTCAATGGTCGGGCATGTGCTTCGCATGCGGAAAATCATAGGTTCGATTCTAGGCACCTACAGGCATGAGCGTAGCCAGGATTTATTGTAGTGGGGGCAGGTTTTATGGGGGCGGGAGAACCGAAATATCTGTGATGCAGTTGGTCAGTTAGTTAAGTATTTTATTTATTTACTCGATGGGGGGGCAGCTGCCTCCACACCTGGCCACGCCCATGCCTATAGGCAGCATTGGGAAAGACCCTTTGCCTGGAGAGCCTCTGCCAGTCAGTGCAGACAACGCTGGCTAGGTGGCCTAATGGTCGGACTCGGTATAAGTCAGTTTCTTATGGTCTTTATGACGCTGCACACTTGCTTGGAAAGCGAACCCCTCTAAGGCTTGTTTGGTTCAGAGAAAAGCCGAGTGAGAAGTGCCTGGATAGAAGTGTATCAAATTCTACACGTCACGGAGAAAGCGGATGGAGACAGTTTCCCCTCCCTCTCCCCGAACTCAGGCACGTGATCTGATGCAGCTGAACGTTGCATGATGAAAAAAAGTACCTCCTCACGCATCGCATGTGGAACTCGCTGCCACAAGATGCAGAGATGACCAGCAACTTAGATGACTTTCAAGGAGGATTGGGAAATTTCATGGAGGGTGAGGCTGCTAGCCACGGTTACGAGCCACGGTGGTCATGCTCCGGGGTCAGAGAGGCAGCCATGTTTCTGAATACCAGTTGCTGGAAACCACAGGAAGGAAGAGCGCTATTGTGCTCCGGATCCTGTTTGAGAGCAACTGGGTGGCCACTGTGAGAACCAGATGCTGGACTTGCTGGACCATTGCCCTGATCCACCAGGCTCTTCGTACGTTCCTAGGTTCTCCCCACTCCACCCCGCTTGCCTGATTAAGAGTTCCGGGTGACTCAAAGGCTTGCTCGTTACTTTAGTGACATTGCTTGGTCATCATGAAATGACGACCCCCCCCCCCAAATAAGAGCGACAGCTTAACCCTTAACCTCCCATGATCTCCCTCTTCCTCTGCTTAACCTATTTGGTGGATGACTCTCTGAGAAAAGCGCATCCATCCGATATGCAGAGAATGGGCCAATGGCGCCCCGAGAGACAACACTATCCCAACTACTGTGACATCACAGGTGGTACTTTCCCTCCTTCCACTTACACGAGTAAGCGTGCATATAGGATCGGGGATTCCAGATTGACGCGAACAGTGCAGTCTTATACTTGACTACCCATAAATATTTCCCAAGGAGTTCGACGGAGCTTACTCCTACATAAGGGTGCGTAGACTTGCGGCCCCCAAACTTCGCCACTCATTCAGAGTGCTTGTGTGCGCCTTCTCTCACTGCGGACCGCAACGGCACCTAAAGGATGGATTCCTTTTTCGTTTTTAAAGTGGTGTCTCACTTTTCAATCGATGAGGCAGAGCGTGTTGGGGGGCGGGGGGTGTTAACACTTGGCCGAGCGGAACTTACGCATCGGAGTGTGAAATGAGTTGGGGGAAGCTTTGTATTGGCGTGAAACCCAGGGTGGGTTTATCGATCGGAGCACGTTTCTGTGGTTTGTACTAGCCGAGAGGGAAGTTTATGATCTTAGTGGGCGGGGAAGGTTTAACTTAAAAGGTAGGACTCCCTGGTGGAATTTTCCAGCGTTTATATTCTATCCATTAACACGGCAATCCGATACACAGTCACCTAATAGAAAGCCCAATTGATCTCAGTGGGTCTCAGATCTGAGTTGACACAACTACGCTGGTTTGTTTTTTTTGTTTTGTTTTAGAAATCTAGCCGGTAATCCGAAAGGTTAATTTAAACAGGGTGATTTATATGCTGGCAGGGGTGCTAAGTTGAATGAATATTTTTGTGGGGGGACAGATCAGCCCCGCCCCACATAATCGATCACAAGACACGGCCGCACACACCATTTGAATGGTAATGCCCATCAACTTTGTTGGGGGGAGGGTCTGCCCCCTCAAATACTTTATTGGGGTGGGGTTGAAGGGCCCTCGGACACTAGCAGTTGGCTCCTATGTGTGGAAGAGTTCGCTTCACGGTACTCCAAGCTGCTCAAATATTAAGAAATACGAACCAAAATGTATTCTAACTAAAGCAGAAATGTTTTGGAAGTGGTTTTTAACATTGAGCCTATTCATTTTCAAGCAAGACGGTTGTTTAATGCACATTCGAAGTACATTCTTCCCCCTCCCTCCCAAGAATTCTGGGTACTGTAGTTTGCTAAGGGTATTGGGCACTGAAGGTCTGTGAGGGGTAAACTACACTTCCCATAATTATTTGCAGGAGGGATGTGCTTGGAATGTACTTTAAAGGTCTACTGAATACGAGGTCTAGGGTTCCATTCCGCAGAATGAGCACGTGGGGCCCCAAACACAGCAGGGCTGGCTGAACATATTATGAAGTAGCACTTAAAACTAATGGAATGGGGAACCCTGCGGCTCTCAGGAAGTTGTTGGACTACAAATCTCACCATCCCACCAACTCCATCCCCAGTGAGGCCGCTGGAAACGCAGAGACTGAATCTGTGCGCGACTGCCCAGGAATAGCTTCCACTGACTTAAAGGCGCTTGTTGTTGTTTAGTCGTGTCCGGCTCTTCGTGACCCCATGCACCAGAGCACGCCAGGCACTCCTGTCTTCCACTGCCTCCCGCAGTTTGGTCAAACTCATGTTGGTAGCTTCGAGAACACTCTCCAACCATCTCGTCCTCTGTCGTCCCCTTCTCCTTTGTGCCCTCAGTCTTTCCCAGCATCAGGGTCTTTTCCAGGGAGTCTTCTCTTCTCATGAGGTAGCCAAAGTATTGGAGCCTCAGCTTCAGGATCTGTCCTTCCAGTGAGCACTCAGGGCTGATCTCCTTCAGAATGGATAGGTTTGATCTTCTTGCAGTCCATGGGACTCTCAAGAGTCTCCTCCAGCACCATAATTCAAAAACATCAATTCTTCAGCGATAAGCCTTCTTTATGGTCCAGCTCTCACTTCTATACATCACTACTCCCTGGTAAGTGTGCAAACCACTACTATCTAGTTGGTTGATCTACCGCATGTAGCCTCAAAAGGCAGTCTGACGTCAATCCAGCTTTCCTCCTAAGCCCCACTAAACACTTCTGAGAAAACATGCAGCAGATCAGGCTTTAGGGCTCTTGCCAGCCCTCCTTGGGAGTAATAAGTTCAGGCACGTATTTGCATCAAAGCGCAGAGCGCCAGAAAGCCAGCCTTCAGGTGTCGCTTTGCCACCTGTTTTGCAATCCTCTCCACGCTTCTTGGGGCGTAAATGCATTAGATTCAATGGGACTTACTACCCATTGACTGCAAGCAGGAGCCTAAGCATATTTAAAGCTATTCATTAACTCTCGTTGTTTTCATTGGGGCTTGCTACCGTGTAAAAGGTCGCAGCCTCACTCTTGCTATCGACCTAATTAATGGGGATCTTTAACTACCATTAACTACCTTTTTAAAAAAGAGTAACAGCAGCTAATTAGCTGGGTGAAACACCCATTAGAGCGGAGATGGGCACCCCAGATGTTGTTGAACTCCAACTCCCATCAGCCCCTGTCAGCCTAGTCAATGGTCTGAGATGGTGGGAACTGGAGTTCAACAACATCTGACCGGCCATGGGTTAGCCACCTAGTCTATCCTTACAGCTCTAACAAGAACACATTTTAAACCACTGTAACTTTCATATGTAGTAAAATGGCCGTCCGGCTCCGCTCAGCAAACAACGGTGTGGTTTTTGGTTGGTTGGTAGGTTTCTGCGGTTTGCAGACGTGGATCATTTCCTCAGTTGCTTAAATAAGCTTCTTCCTTATCATTCCATAAATATGAATTTAAATATAAATAAATATAAATATATGAATGAAGTGTATGAATGAAATGGAATGGAGAGTAAGATCTCAAGAAATGTGGATAAGGAAGAAGTTATATTCCGGATCGTAATGCACAATCCTCATAGCCCCTGCTCCTGTGAACACCACGTGGGACTTCATGCCGGTTTAAACATACATATAGGATTGGGGCTGCGCAAAAGCCTCGCAGCGGACTCGCTTTTCTTTTCTTCATCCAAGTTTTCAGTCGGTTGGCAGCAGCCCTCGAGAAATGTTCTCCACCTGTAACTAAGGCTCGTCTTCGGCGTCCTTGGCTCCCTTCCCCATGCAAGGGGGTCTGGAGGGATGGTGAAAGGAAAGGGTTAAGCAGAAGGGGAACAAGCGAAGAAGCGGGAGGGTCGCCACTTCGCGAGCGCTTCTTAATTAGGGCTGCCCAGATGACAAGGGGAGCGAGGGGGAAGAGGAAGGCGAGCGCGCGCGCCTGCCTGCCTGGTCGCGCGCGGGTTTGCAGGGCTGGCTGGCTGGCTGGCGGCGTCTCTTGGCCGCCGAGGCCGGGTGTCTGGAGGGGAGCACGCGCTGTCAGCTGGTGAGCGGAGGGGCCATTCAGGCTGCCCCTCAGGGAGCTGCGGCGGCGCATTGAACGTCCTCGCCATCATCCTCTTCATCATCACCTTCCCCCGCGGCCCAGCGGAGCACAACAGCCAGCATTAGTCAAGCCCTCCAGGGCGCGCACAGCAGCGAGGCAGAGGCTCGCCTCCCGAGGAGTTGGCAGCACGCGAGGGCACCACGAGGCGGGAAAGAGGGACGGGGGGCCGGTGGGGTGGAGGTGGGGTGGGGTCCACGGTTTGCTCATTCCTCAAAAGACTTTCTTTTCCATGGAACAGGCCCCCCCCGTATTTCCCCACCCAAACAAAAGAGCTCACAAATCCAGGTAGAACACCGATATAGATGGGGACAGCAACCGAATAGGAATGATAAGGCGCAGTACGAATGGAAAAAATGCACATGCAAGAAGATGGAAACAAAGTCTGCGGCACCAGCAAGCAAAAAACTCCATTGGTTGAACTGCCCTTCTTACCAATGATTCCCAAGTGGAGCAACCCATAAATACATTATATATATATATATATATATATATATATATATATATATACAGAGAGAGAGAGAGAGAGAGAGAAGAGAGATAAAGGCAAGGAATAGGAGGCAAACTGGAAATCTACAGCTAAAATAAGGGTAAATGCCAACTCAAAAGCCATCTTAAATGTCTGGGGGAATATGGTGATCTTGAGCTGAGGCCCCAAAAACTGTAATGTCGGTGTCAGGTGTGCGTCATTGGGGAAAGGATTTCAGAGTCAGGGCGCCACAACTTCAAAGGCCCTGTCCTTTGTGCACATGCAATGTGGTTTTGCTAAACATGGTACTTGGAGAAGCTCCGCAGTAGAGCTTAGCCCCTTCTTATTGTCTTTCCTCAGGACCCACAGGTCTTGAGGAGCACCTGGGAAGGTGAGTGTGGGGCTGCCCTAACCCTTATCTCAGGCTGTGGATGGTCCCTTCAGGAGTTGGTGGTTATGCAGTCTCTGGCCTGGGCTTTCTTGCTTCCCGTTATGAGTGAAAAATAATGGTTAAGAGACAATTAATTTGCTTAAGTACTTTGCACAGCTGCCTTAGGCAAAGTTACCTGAGACAAGCTGATATGCGCCTTCTAAAACCTGGGCATGCTTGGATTAATAGAATGATTATTGTGAGAATCAGGGAATCCTTCCAGTATTTACTGGATAGACACATTATAATCTTACACTGTCATAGCAGGGTTGTTCTAACTATAAGCAGTTGGTGCTAGAGCCAGAGAAGAGGACCTCTCCCTCTTTATTTGATGTCCCAACAACAGCAGAAGCAGCACAACAAAAACACATTGCATTCAGGTCACTTTTAAAACTAGCTGAACTGTTGAGCCATCTGCAGATATGCATCCTTACTGTTCCACTTGAAGCCTTCAAGATGTTATTAGGAAAAAGCACCACCACCACATGGTCCCACTGAATAGTCCTTTGCCAGAAGCTAGGATGCATCAATCCATCTATGTCCTGGCACTGTGTGGACTGCTTTATCAGTTTATCCAAGTGAACTTGCCCAAGTCCTACATCAAGGATTCTCATGTTGTGGTCTGTGGACCACCAGTGGTCCACAAGCTTCATTGTGTTGGTCCATGGTGTATTTGTGGTTGAAGACGGGAGATGGCACATCCATCACGCTAAATATTCTTATTGATTTTTACTTGTATTTTATCGCTCCTTCTATTTCTTACATCATATTTTATGGCGTATGAATTTTATGGCGTTCAAATGGCAATGCAATAAAATTCAATATATAAAATCCAATACAATAAAATCCAATATATAATAAATAAAATAAGCCATAAAAATGCAATTAAAACCATTCAGCATCTAGCATAGCACATTACAATGGCTGCAGAGGCAGAAAAATAAATAAGTGATCTGCAAAGTCCCTCAGCAGTTTTCAAGTGGTTGGGGGGGGCGGGGAGTTGGGGAACCATTGTTCTACATTCACCATCAGAGACCGTGCTCTCTGGCCTCATCCCCACCCAACAGGGCTGGCTTGAGACATTTTGCTGCCTGAGGCAAAGGTTAATGGCACATTTCACCATTCCACAAGGGTCTGTCTGGTGTAGTGGTTAGAATGTCAGACTAGGAGCTGGGAAATGAGGGTTAATATCTCTGCTTGGTCATGAAACTCACAGGGTGGCCTTGAGCCAGTCACTGCCCAAGGGTTGCCTTGAAGAAGTGGAGGGACAAGTGGAAACTGCTCAGACCCATGGCTTCTAGGCATGGGAAAGGTGGAAGTGGAGATGAGCCCTCACTCTCAAACTTCTTACCTTTGGCATCTGGGTCTTTTTAGTGTTGAGAAAAAGCAAGTAAGAGGTGGCACAATAAAATTTTATAAAATTATACATGACATGGAGAAAGTAGACCAGACCATTGGAACATCATGGACATCCAATAAAACAGAACATTAGAAGATTCAGGAGAGATAAAAAAGTGCTTCTTTATGCAATGCATAGTTAAGCCATGGAACTTATTCCCAGTGACGACCACCATCTTGGACCACTTTAAAAGACAAATTCATGGAGGATAAGCCAACTGATTTTTTTGGTTGCATAGACATTAACAGGTGATGATGTAACCAAAACTTCAGGTTAGGCAAAATCAGTTTTTAAAAGCATAATTTAATCAATACATTTAAATCAGTTTCTGTCTAAGCACTTTGGAGGCTGCTGATATGTGTGTGCACATATACATGCGTGCATGTGTGTAGGCGAAGGCTTTTATTGGCAGTGATTCTGCTGCAAATCAGTGAGACTGGGCACCAGCCCATCTGGCTGATCTATCTATATTCAAGAGCGGGGATCTCTGTTTGAAGTCAGAATTCTTCCCCTGGAGATCATGCTGTGTAATTTAGCCTCTTTCAAAATATACACACAGATAACACAATGGACTTTAAAGCTCATCTGAAGGATTATTTTAATGAATCTAGCTAAGTGTTTTAAAAGTTCAACAATGCTAATTCCTCTTGTAAAATAATAATCATTAGAAAAAGTCAAACGCTTCTATTTTCCCTCTGCCCTTTTGAACAATTGGGTGGGAGAAGAACAAATAGGATAGGATGAACCACAGGAACTGAGCGTGGAAGAAGCAAGGGTGCAGTTGCGATCAGTTTATCTGGAATATAAACTGTGTTTCCTTGTTGTATATGCTAGGGTGGAAGGAGAAGAGAAAGATACACAACCATTCTGTCAGCTGCCCTGTTTGTTTGTTTGTTTGTTTGTTTGTTTTTGTTTGTTTGTTTGTTTTTAAGGGTGGGATATAAATTTATATCATTTGTATGATTGTTACAAGCTCTGGTTCCTTTGTTTTCCCATTCCATCCTGCATTGATGTTAATTCAATCATGCACAGTGTCCTTGCAGAAGCCTAGTCTGGTACCTATTAACTCCCACCCCAGTGCAGTCCTCCAGGACCTTATCTATGGTCAATATTTTTTACACTGAGGGATGAGGAATTGTGCTCCCTCCCTGCTCCAAGGGAGGGAACCACATAAAGCAATTAGATAAGGCATCCTTGGCAAATAAACGTAATCATGGAGGAAAGGCAATAACTCCCTGAAGTTTGTATGAGCTGATTCTTTGCCCAGTGTTTATTGATCCTGGAGACAGAGCCTTCTGTATTCAAATGTTTTAGGAGGGTATCCTTGCCCATGATATGGTGGGCCAAGAAGGAAATGTTCGTCCTACTCTCTGCATTTACACATAATAGCCTTTCTCAAACTTGGTCCCCAGATGTTGTTGGACTGCAACTTCCATCACCCTTGACCACTAGTCCTGGTAGCTAGAGTTGATGGGAGTTGTAGTTTAACAACATTTGTTCAACAACATTTGGGAACCCAAGTTTGAGAAAGGCTGACATACAGTATATACCTGATATTATTTATAACTTTTCATTGAATATACCATGCATAGAGTGGCCTTTTTTTCTGCAGTTGCTGCAAAACTATATATAAAGTGTTTAATAAGGTGGCTGTTAACTATAGAGTTAATTCTATAGTTCTAATTATAACATTGTATGATATTTAATAGCCTTTCCTGCCATCAGCAGTGTCAGTTTTTTGACTAAATACAATAAAAATGATTCAAATACTTGTCTGGAGTGTTGAAAGTGCAACAGGCAAGAGAGACAATTCTCTGCATCATTTAAGGGTTAATTCAAGGGTTATCAGTAAGTCAGCTAACCAAGAGGGTGTTGGTGGAGGTGTTGTTTAGCAACCAGGTAGGGTGGCATGGTCTTTAGTGAGATAGCACATGGTCTGATTGGCTGTGTAGTTCTGAGGGAGTTTTTATGGCATGTTTCACTGTATGTCTCCCTGCTATGTACAAAGATGAAACCTCTGTTCCTTTCTCCTCAAAATATACACTGTTTTCTCTGAGTTTCCTCAGTAAAATATTATCAAGACTTTTCTCTCTGGACTCCATCTGTGTAAAGTGA
Organism: Podarcis pityusensis; assembly: GCF_964106645.2. Taxonomy (NCBI): domain Eukaryota; kingdom Metazoa; phylum Chordata; class Lepidosauria; order Squamata; family Lacertidae; genus Podarcis; species Podarcis pityusensis. Next base: position 59,576,500 of record NC_138034.1, on the reverse strand, counting down.
CTTTGCTAACATTGATAAAGAAAGTCAAGTAATGAAGCAGGATTAGTTTGTACTAATTTCTCTTTTCCACTTGTCAAGCAATATATAATTGGCAGAGAAGAACAGACCAGTTAAGTCAGACAAAAGGACTATCTAGCCCAGCATCCTGTTTTCTGGCCAACCAATTGGAAGCTCACAAGCAGGCTCTGAGAGCCATGGGCCTCTCAAAATGCTGTTTTCCAGTTCAAGGTAATACAGGGCTTTGCTTTAGGTTTCATGCTGAAGACCAAGGTATGAAGAACTAAAGTGTGTTGTTAAAACAGTAAAGCACACACTCTGTTGTGTGTTCCCCATTCATTATTTTTCAGTGCAGCAGTTATAATTTGAGAGTGAACCTGGTTAAGTCCTCAATGATGGATTTGATGAAATATAAACTAAGTTTAGATGTAAACATTGCCTGATGGCTTGTAGCCACAGATAAACTTTTCCTCCATAGATTTATCTGCTACCCTACACTAATAATCTAGTCAGACTGCAAAATTGTTTAATAAACAATTCTTACTTTAATAATTTTTAACTGAGCTGCTCAGAGCAGAGACTGCTGCTACTGTCGGACAAATTTTCCTTTCCCCTTGCCTTAAAAACAAAACAAAAATGAACCAAGTCCGCCTGCAGTATTGCCCCTGCTGTGCTCCTGCGATTAATTCAAATTTTAGTTTTATGCACCCTGCCATAAACATTTTATGGCAACTGCACCTCATAGCATTTACTCTTACCTAATAATAATTCGTTAACAACTCAAGAGGCAGGTGTTCTCAAGGATGTGATGCATCAACAAGGTGAAAATCTAAACTGATTTAGGAATTGTCATAAAAAGAGAGAGAGAGGGTAGAACAGAGCTAATAAAACTGCTGGCTTCATGCTCATTAAGCTGCTTGAATTTCTGGTTTGTAGAATTATACCTGGTGAAGCCATAAAGAGTATTGCAAACAGTAACACTGAACTGAATATTGCATCTGCACAGGTACACATGTAAAGGTTCGTTCTTATGCATTCATGCACATAAAGACCTTGCTTTGATGGTCTTCTGAGATGGTCTTTTGAAGTTAAGAGACTCTTTTCAGTTGCATGGGCAATTCTATATGTCATTTCTAAAGCTAGGTGGTGGTTACTATATTACTAGTCACATATTTATTTAGAGTGTGCCTGGTCATATATGGAAACTTTTGCTCACTGCAACACAGGGATTAATTCAATAGTAGTCAACCGCTAGTTGAATTGACAATCAAATTACTTGGTTGCTGGACTGAAGTACTTAATAGGAGTATAGTAGGGCAATTAATCTTACAATTCTAGGTTTTGGTGGAGATTTCAGTATGTGTGGCATAAAAGGTAAGACTTCCAGCTTAAATTGCACAAAATGTTTTAAAAGCATTTGTTGTATTTACTTTTTAAATGCATCATCATAATTAGAGACAGACATTAGAAAAATTCATGGAAGATATGGTAATTAATTGCAACTAGCAATGACAGCTGTTGTGCTATCTTCACGTTCAGAGTCAATATGCCTTAGATTTAGAAAAATGAATTAATTCTCCCACTTAAATCAATTGGACTAAAAAGTGCTTAATTTTGGCTTTACAGTTGTACCTTGGAAGTTGAATGGAATCCATTCTGGAAGTCCGTTCGACTTCCAAAATGTTCGGAAACCAAGTGCGGCTTCTGATTGGCTACAGGAAGCTCCTGCAGCCAATTGGAAGCTGTGGAAGTCATGCTGGATGTTCAGCTTCCGAAAATCGTTCAAAAACCGGAACACTCAATTCCGGTTTTTGATCGTTTGGGAGCCGAAATGTAAGAGTTCCAAGGCATTCAGCAACCAAGGCATGACTCTATTATGCAATCCAAAAACTTCATCATGAACTCTAGTTCCTCCATGAACCCTGAACCCAAGTATATTCTAGCAATGTGCAAAGATAAGTAGGTCTCTATGACTATTGCTGTGGAATTTGAAAATGGTCAGATCATCCCTGCATGGTTTTTAAGTCCACATGGTTTTTGCAGATTAGCTATTCTCTATTCCTTCAAATATGTCTTTATGACTTGGAGATATGTAAAACCAAGGCAACTTGTATTGGGTCACTGCCCTTGTTAGTGTTGCTAGGTAAGTTATATGTGACAATATATGCAATGATGCCCTTAAAACGTTCTTTGTCATAATTGACACAGTAGCAAGTAAAACAGTCTTTGGGGGGACCACACCCATGTCAATACATTAAACACTATATGTATATAAGTTTGAACAAACTCTTGGAGAGTGTTAGATGCTATGATTTCTTTGCACTATGGACACACCATAATTTCTTTACAGTATGGACATATCATCTGAACATCTTGCAACAGTTTTCACCCAGAGCAGTTCTGATTGATTGAATTTATATCTCACCTTTCTCCCCCAAGGAGCCCAAGGCAGATGCACAACTGAAAAGCAAAAACAGGTGAAACATTGTGAAAACAATCACAGTTAAAAACATTCTTCCATCCAATGATCTTGGGGTTGCCAGGAGCAGTATTCTTCAGCCACCAAATACCCAGGTAAACAACAATTTTTTCAAATTCTTCATGCAGACTTAAAACCACATCTTCCAAAGAGCTTGGATGGATAACAAAAAAGAAAAATGAAACCATGTAAAAAGCTAAACATAACACCATTTCATCAAATAATTAACAAGTCTCCCATGTTTCCCAGTTTATATCTAAGCCCATCCTGGCTCATTTTTCTAAAAGCTTCCTAAAGTTGCTATCACTGGATCAATAGGTGGGGCATGTGGGATTCAACGTGCCTGTAGTTTTATTGTCTTTGGAACTGCCATTGGAATGAATAAAGAAGGTCCATGCATAATCCACCATAGCTAAGACTGACCACAGTGAAATGTTCAGATGCTGAACTGTAGTTAATTGGAAATGGAAGCAAAGACTGCTGACCTCTTCACAGGCACACTTCAAGAGGGGAGAGAGGAACACATAAACCCAAGGCTCATGCATGTAACAACAAGCCATCATGTCTGAACTGGACCAGTGAGATGCACAGCTTCTTTGTAAACATGGGATTGGGCTGCATGTCACTTTAAATCCAAGAACTCTTACTGAAATTATTTGCTGAAATGTTTGTCCCCTTGGTTACACACTCTTCGGACACTTCTGGGAAGCACCTGCGGGCTTAAAGAGGGGAGAGGGTGGAGGCACACAAACAAGCCATGCCCCTACCATGTTCACATGTGCCAGCTCCACTTCAGACCTTCCTGGCCTGAAGAGAAAAGACCAGAAGTTTTGTTTTTAGTATGTTTGGGTGCATGCACATCCTAGCAGCTGGGAACTCTGAGAAGCCTGTTACCAATCATGGGACAGAGTCTCACTGTATTAATGACAGCATGCTAAGAATCATCTGGTGCAAGGGTAGGCAAACTAAGGCCCAGGGCCCGCATCTGGCCCAATCACCTTCTAAATCTGGCCCGGGATTCAGCATGTTTTTACATGAGTAGAATGTGTGCTTTTATTTAAAATGCATCTCTGGGTTATTTGTGGGGCATAGGAATTCTTCTTCTTCTTCTTCTTCTTCTTCTTCTTCTTCTTCTTCTTCTTCTTCTGCTTCAAAATAAAGTCAGCCCCCCCCCCACAAGGTCTGAGGGACAGTGGACAGGCCCCCTGCTGAAAAAGTTTGTTGACCCCTGTTCTAGTGTGATCAGGTCTGAAGTGGAGCTGATGGGCTGGTGGAGACTGAAGGCAAGATTAGCACATGCTTCTCTTTCCCCCTTCCTCACTTTTAGCCCCTATGCAATCAGGCACAAGCTGATTCCAGCTTCTGTTATTCATATATATACATATATGTACATATACATGTACATATACATATACATATTTGGTATAGCATTAGTTTTTCATCTAAAATTCATTAAGTTTGTATTTCATCAAATCCATTGTTGGGGCCTTCACCAGGTTCACTTTCAAATTACAGTTGCAACTCTGGAAAATAATAAATGGGAAACACACGACAGGGTGTGTGCTTTTACTGCTTTAACATCATGCCTCGGTTCTTCACCATGAAGCCTAAAGCCAAGTCCTATTAAAGTGTTATAAAACACATCCTGTAGCAAGTCACTAGTACTATAAAACAACTTTTTATGGCTGTTGTAAAATGTGTACACCGTCCTTTGCAAGCTTGGTTTTAAAATGCCAAATAGTTTACTCGCTGTTAATCAAAGTTTGGCAAGTAATATGATTTCTTGTTCATATTAAGGTCTTGCTTCTTATAAGATTCTGACAATATAATACTAACAAAGAATCAAAGCTAAAATGACATGCCAATTTAACTGCAAATTATAATTTAAAATGCTTTTCAAGGAAGGCAACAGACACTTTATTGTCTGAATGCATGATTTAAATAGTACTTTTCAGATACAGAGTGCGTTACAGCCATACCTCAAATCCATTTATTTTCTTTGCCTTCTTCACTTTACTTTATGTCAGAGTGTCCCTTGGGTTGACCCCAGCCAACCAGCTGTTCTACCCTCTCTGAGCATCTAAAGATCAAAAGCCATCAAATGCACTTTTGCATTTTTTGCCGTGTACCATTTTATTGTGAGGATTGGCTTGTCAATGATCTATAAGGCTAAGGTACTTTTCACTTTTAGCTATATCTCTGCGTACGCTTAGCATTTTACAAGTGGAGCAGGAGCTGCAGTTGCATTTATAAGTCACATAAAACTAGATGAACTTTAAGGGCATGTCCTGTTGATTTTTCTAAAACATCAACAAAACCAATTGTGAGTGTTCTTGATGGTTTGCTTCATAAAATCATAATGCTGCAAACATGACTCAAGGTGTGCGAAATGCTCAAGATTCTCCAAGACCAGCTGGTCAGTTCTGGCCCTAAAACTTGCCAGATATAGAGAAGTAGGAATTTAGACACTGGCCTGCACTTGTGCTACTAATTCCTTCCAACTGTGTAAGTGATACCAGGGCATGGATCAAATCTACTGGAGTGGGTGGGGGGGTGGATGAGGAGAGAAGCCTCTAAAATGGGATTGCAAGTGAGACAGGCAGGTGAAAGTGGGATGGGCAGAGCTACAACTGCAAGTTATCAGTCATCCATTATTCATTCTGTAAACAATGAAGGAGTGTGGAAGCAGCCAAACTTTCGTTAGGAAAGGATTAGGTTGTTGGATAAGAAAGACGTGGAAAATGAAATAAAACAAAATCGGACATTATTCCGACAGAGGCTCTGCTAAAATGAATAAAAAGGCAGTGAATTATTCATCACTTTCATTAAGTTAATTGGAGCACTGGGCTTGGGTAGACTTTCACATGGCTTGTGCAAGTTTTGTATGGTGCAAGTTTTTCCTGAAATGTTCTCCTTCCAAACCTGCACGCAGCAAAAGCTTTAAAATGAATTCATTTTTTGAAATAACCGCAAGCTCTGAACATCAGTTCTGCTGACCAGAAGTATGTCTAAGCATGGCCATCAGTGGAGGTGAGAGTGAGTTGAGTTTTCTTGTCCCAGTAAGATACATTTCAGAGCCACTTCCTGCTCACTAAGCCCTGTTGCTTCTTCAGCTTCCAACATCTTGTCTTCCCAACCTGCTCCTTCTTTTCTCTCTGACCACACAGTGTTGTCCCACCACCAATCCCCAGGCTCTGAGCTGTCTTCCCTTGGGGGTTCCCTTTGGTGTTCTCCAACTGGTGCCTCCCACCACTCTTCTGCATCCATCCAGACAATGACAGCTCCCTAGATCGCCTGAAACAATCCGTGTGATTCATTGTTATAATCAGTAAGTGGCAATGCTGGTTGCTTTTATCTGTGGGAGTTGTACTAGGTAAAGGTAAAGGGACCCCTGACCATTAGGTCTAGTCGTGGCCGACTCTGGGGTTGCGGCACTCATCTCGCTTTATTGGCCAAGGGAGCCGGCGTACAGCTTCCGGGACATGTGGCCAGCATGACTAAGCAGCTTCTGGCAAACCAGAGCAGCACACGGAAACGTCGTTTACCTTCCCACCGGAGCAGTACCTATTTATCTACTTGCACTTTGATGTGCTTTCGAACTGCTAGGTTGGTAGGAGGAGGGACCGAGCAATGGGAGCTCACCCCATCGCGGGGATTCAAACTGCCGACCTTCTGATCGGCAAGTCCTAGGCTCTGTGGTTTAACCCACAGCGCCATAGTTGTACTAGACAGTGTCTATCACTCTGTAGCCTCCAGAAAGACATGTGCTCCTTCTAAACACTGCGCAGCCTTCTTCCAAATACAGGGGGCAGAGCCATAGTTCAGTGGTAGAGAACATGCTTTGCATGCAGAAGGTCCCAGCTTCTCTAGGAGGCAGGGTTGAGAAAGACTCATGTTTGAAACCTAGGGGAATCTCTGCTCATGGGAATATACCAGGGTGCCCTTCAGATGTTGTGGACTACAATTTCCATCAGCCACGGTGAGCATCGCCTTTGATCATGGATGATGGGAGTTATAGTCCATAACATTGGCCAACCCTGGTACAGATAATACTAAGCTGATGGGCTAATCACCTTATTCACTAAAGGGCAGTTTCTTAAGCTCGTGTTAGATCTTTCCTCTTATTTCAGCAGCAAAGTAATCAAATCAAGCTGATGTATATGTGACATACATACATATTCCTTCCAGTAAGAAGTTCAGTCATTTGATTGTTAAACCGGTAAAGGGTCCTAACTGAAATGGGGCAATCCAATTCATTTTCAATCATACCATGTAGTAGATACCATCTATCTAATAGTGGACTGATCATCTAAAGCTCTGCTTTCCAGTTGTGTATGGAAATAAACTTGGTTAGCCTACCTCAATGTATTGTTTATAGCTATTTCCTGTTAACAAGTATTAATCATACTGTTTGTGATATTGCCATTATCAGTCTCATTTGCAGCTGGGCACCATTTCAAGAGCAATAAGCTCCATGTAGAAATGTCAGAAGTAGGTTAATTTTTTATGAGGCAAGAATGTTCTTCCATCAGAAGTTTCTTATCTATGTTTCTTTTGCAAATAAGCCATTCCTATCTACAGCAGCTTCCAAAGCAGGTAGTCCCATGGAAAACAATCAGTCTACTCTGAAACACTCTGAGGACAGCAGGCACAAGCTAATAAGCCCTAATCTTGCCATTGTTTAACAAAGGCAGAGTTTTATGCGCCTGTAAAATAAAAAGTAATAAATGAAATGGGCAGCAATTTATGGTCAAGATAAGGTAGGGGAAAACACAAGATATTAGTTCCCGGATGGGTTGAAATAATGTTTAATTTTTGTACAACATCCAATGGACAAAAATATTCTCCTTCTCACATAAAACATGAACTTGGGGTCTCCCAATTAAGCCAACTGGTAACAGATTCAGAACTAGCATAACTGCTCAACATGTAATGAGGAGACATCCATAGCTTGGTGGTTTTCATGCAACAGGTTCAGTCCTCAGTATCCCCAGGTGGGGCTGGGAAATACTTCTGCTTGGTAACCTGGAGAGCTTCTGCCAGTCAGTGTAGAACCAGCGGTGGGAAATGTGTGGCCCTCCAGATGTTGTTGGACTACAACTCCCATCATCCAATATGTTAGGTGGCTGAAGCATTGGCATGAGAGGAACAGGAATGCAATAGAGCAGTGGTTCACAATGAGCTATGCACTGCAGACTCCCTGGCCACGACCAACCTACTTTTGGAAAATTTGATATCTCTATGGTAGTTTTTGTTATGTGAATGGTGTCACCGACCCCCTGGGTGGGTTACTAAGACCCCCTGGTGTCTGTAGACCACCAGTTGGGAACTACTGAAATAGAGTGCACTGTTTAAACTGAATTGGTGCAATACAAAGTGGCCCAACCTAATGTTGGTTCTCAATGGTCTGACTGTACCTGACAAATACCGCACCAGTTCCTCCTTCTGCTTTCAGAACTGCTGAGTACTGCAGCTAGACGTGGAATGTTTCCAAACCATCATGCTGCAGTGAGAGATGAATCCATAGACAACCCCCAGCTTGGTTCTGTCCTTTGCTTTCTAGTATACCCTTAAGATGGTCTTTCCATTTGCTTGCAAGGTGATGCACTGTAATATGCATTGTGGTGTGTAAAGTGTCTGACTCAGGCTACGGGCCTTATTTAGATTCCTGGCAGCAAGGCCATATCATACATTTAGAACAGAAGAAAAGCCCTGATGGACCAGACTAGAGGCCCTTCTAGTCCAGCAACCTGTTTTCATAGTGGTCAGCCTATGGGAAGCACCCTAGCAGGACATGAGTGCAATACTTTTCTGTCCCCACTTGGTATTCAGAAGCAGGCTAACTCTGACAGTGGAAGTAGAACATAGCCATCATGGTTAGGAGCCACTGATAGTCTTAGCCTCCAAAAATGAGTCCAATCCTCATTTAATGCTATCCAAGTTGGTGGCCATTGTTACATTTTGTGAGAGTGAATTCCATAGTTCTAACGGTTGCAGAAGCCATGCTGGTTTTACTTCATCAAGTCTTGTTCTTATATATGCTTTGCAATTCTACATGCTTTGTAATTCTGTCTTTAATAATGCCATCCATATTTTCCCCCAGAACAGTTGTTAATTACAGTTACAACAGGATTGTAATTTCCCAGATCTATTCCACAGAAAATGCCAGAATCTACTTAGAGCAGTACAGTGGTACCTCAGGTTAAGAACTTAATCTGTTCCAGAGGTCTGTTCTTAACCTGAAACTATTCTTAACCTGAAGCACCACTTTAGCTAATGGGGCCTCCCACTGCCGCTGCACCGCTGCTGCACGATTTCTGTTCTCATCCTGAAGCAAAGTTCTTAACCCGAGGTAATATTTCTGGGTTAGTGGAGTCTGTAACCTGAAGCGTATGTAACCCGAGGTACCACTGTACTAGCAACATGAAAGCATATACAGTGAGCTATAACATAGGGTAATTTGTAATATGATGTAGCATTTATTATTATTAACTATACAGTTCAAAATACTTCTCATAACATAATCTCAGTGTTCAGGACCAAAAGAAGATATTAGACCTCTTGTCCATCAAACCAAATATTATCTACTTGGCATGGCAGTAATTCTCAGAAGTTTCAAGCAGAAGTCTTTCCCATCACATACTCCCTGCCTAATCTTTTTAGTTGAAGCTGCCCGCGGTTAATCGGAGTTATGATCCCTGCCCAAGGGAAGGAATGTTGCAAGCATCTGTAAGTCTTACCATGTATAGCTAGTATTACTGCTATACTGCAGATTCGGGGGGGGGGGCACTCAGGTTGAGATGCAGAACCTTGATGGAAGGTCATTTTGTGCGCTTGTGGCAGATGCAAGTATTGAACTGGAGATTTCTGTGCTCACTGCTCAGCTAGGCTATGCTGTAAGGGCACTTGATGTGGTCACTTTCCTAAGCAGCTGTGGATCAGGTCAGTGCCTGGATGGGAGACCTTCAGGAAAGCCCATTTATGCCACCTTGAGTTCCATCAAGGGAAGAAAGGTGGGCTATAAGAAATGTATCAAACAAATAAAATTAGCAATTGTGCTACAGTGAAGTAAAGATGATTATTTGGAATCTTGGTGCACCTTCATATTCATGCGATGAAGAGTTGCAAAGCTTCTCTTTGAAACTTCAAGTGGCAATGGTTTTGTTTTCTAGAAGCAGTATGGATTCTGCTTGCAGATCTTTGACTCACATTCTTCACTGCACCATTGAATAGATCTTGTTCAAAGAAAAGTCTCTCCCTTTACAATGTGAGTCCACATGAATCCATTCTTTCTGTTTCCCTGCGTGTGTGTTGGGGGGTGGGGAGCGCTGCGTCCTCCTGTTATTATCACAAGCTAGCATCAATTTTGCCCCATGAATCGTCCTCCGTGTGGTGTTTGTATAAATGTTTTGCTGCGCAAGCTCTCTCAGTGCCCTCCGCTATCAGAAAGGTCGGCTGGATAATGTGACACGCATTTTACTTTCAGCAAGCTTGTTATAGCAGCTCTGAATTTTTCATGAGTGCTTCAGTAACCTGTAGCCGAAGCGCTGGGGGTTTCCACCACAAAGAGGTGGATCAGCTTAGCTCTCACTTCCCATCTGGCACTGGGTGACAGGGACAGTCAAGAGGCTGCAAGAAACCTGAAGAACAAGGGGGGGGGGAATTGATGTGGGGCATCCATTGTGATGCATGAAAAGCTAAACATGTGCTTCTTGTATGGGCATGGATTTTGAGACACTTGTTTATGGTTTTTACTCAATTCACTAGAGTCATCAGAACAGCTGTCTCTTCTGCAGATAATACAGCATATAGGCACCGACACCCTCTTTTGCCAAGCCTGAAGACTCAGGATTCTCTTTGAAGTTAGCACTTGAAATTCTTCACCCCTTTGCTGTTTCAAGCAACACTTATTCAGTTGCTTTTGCAACTGGCATCAGAGCATTGCATGCTCACAGTTGGATTGAGGAGGGGAGAAGTAACAGAAAGGACCAAGATCTAACTACCATGATATTATGCAATGATGTTTAAATTTTAATCATTTGATATAAACGCATATTAGCGTAACTTGCAACCAGTGAAAAATGATACCCTCTTGCCTGCGGGTTTCCTAGCCATGAAATGCTTATTTTATTAGCCAATCATAATGCTCTTTACAAAACAAATGCACTTCTAGTAGTTCATGCTCATAAGTGTTTTTCCAATAAACGATAAATCGAGAGCCAAACAAGGCTTGATGTTAAGCGGTGCCTTAACATTTAATTGCAGTTTTAAAAATACAAATAGCTGCTCAGGGAGGCTGGTACCTAGCATGTTCTCAGCAGGTAGGGAGAGTCATTTAACCCTTTCATCCACTGCTAGCACTTGATTAAAACCTGTAGTTTAAAGCACCAGTGTGGAGCTTTCCTCACAATACAAATAGCAGCCAAACCAGTTGCACAGCCTCTGTGCACACCACTTTGAATCCACTGGATGAAAGATGGGACATTTGCTCAAATGCTGTTGCACAAAAGGCTCCTGGCTATTCATGTCCACTGTCACATGGTTGCTTCGAATGAATGCCTGGTTTCCCATGGACATCTGGATGGCCATGGTGAGAACAGATGCAGGACTACTAGATGGGCTAGTGGCCTAATACATAAGGCTAGTCTTTCCTGGCTCCTCCACTGGCCATGTTCAGTGGCTGAAAGGGCAGTACTGTACTAAGCTGCATAAAGATACAAAGTTGTTAAGAAACTGCATTGTAACTGTATTGTACCTGTGTTTCCCCTCCAGAACAGCTAATAGCAGTTTTCAGGAGTCAATTTTGATTTACTTATTAAAAATGATATGCTGCTTGGTTGGGTTTTTTTTTTTTTTTAATCTCAAAGTGGTTGATGGGTAAAAGGTGGAGGGGGAAAGGGTCAAAACCCTCTCCTTCCAATTCTGTGTCCCCAACTCCCGCTGCAACAGTGATTGCTTTTAAGAATGGGAAGGAGAAGATATCTGGAAATTCTCCAATGTCTTGTTCAGTTTAGTGTAAGGCTATAATCCTATACAGCCCAAAAGTAAGCCTAAATGAAAATAGTGGGAGAAAGAAAGAAAGAAAGAAAGAAAGAAAGAAAGAAAGAAAGAAGCCTGCATAGAAACAGGTTGCAATCTCGTTCTGTACATAGAGCAAAGATGCTGATTCATTTTCTATCATTCTCATTCTCATTATGACTCAAAATAGATTTTTCAAGAAGTAGATAAACCTGTATCCTAATAAGTACCTTCCCTTTAAGTAAACTATAGCATGGAACATAATTTCATTTAGAAAAGCCAATTAAATTTTTTAAAAAGAGTACAAAGGTGAAATGTAAGACACCCACTCTATTACTTCAAGCCGTTCACTCCTGTGACCCCATTGTGTCATTTCTTTGCAGTTAAGGTGCTAAGTTTAAACAATCAAGGCCAAGTTTGGGCTTTGTCTCCTAAGGTCAGCAGACACCAACTATGTGCCATAAATTCGGTTTTTATGGGGCAGCAGTTGATCTGCCTACAGACGCACATGGGATAGCTGCTGTTGAACTTTGGCAACCTTAGATGGGAGGAACTGTTCACAGAGCAAGCTTTGGCCTGTGTCAAGGGGAGGCACAGTGCATAAAACAGTATGTAGCTCCTTTGCTTCCAGCAGGTGTGACTTGTTCGCATAAGTACACACTTAGGACTGTAAAGGAGTCACACTGACGGCTCATCCACACTTACCTTTTGCCCCATGCTTTCTAGATACAGGTCTACGCTTGCCTCCTCCAAGTCTGAGCAATTTTATTTCTAGTGGAGTTTTTTGCCCTGCCACTTCCCCCAGGAAAACTCACTTTTTAATGCTGAATTGAAACAAACAGATTTTCAGATTCCTGTTTGCTCCGATTCAGCGGTCAAGAGTGGGTTTTCGCAGGGAATAGTGCCAGGTCAAAAAGAAAAGCTCTCAGACATGGACCTGAAAAACTCAGAGCAAAGTTAAGTGTGGATGAGCCCCTTAATGTGACTGGATCTGCTGACATTTCCCCCCTAGTTAAAAAGCAGCCATGGATTTGGGTGGTACAAAGCCATTGCTCTAAAGTCAGGAAGGTCACTCCTGCCCTTAATAATGTGTTGTTGTTGTTGTTGTTTAGTCATTTAGTCATGTCCGACTCTTCGTGACCCCATGGACCAGAGCACACCAGGCACTTCTGTCTTCCACTGCCTCCCGCAGTTTAGTCAAACTCATGCTGGTAGCTTCGAGAACACTATCCAACCATCTCGTCCTCTGCCGTCCCCTTCTCCTTGTGCCCTCCATCTTCCCCAACATCAGGGTCTTTTCCAGGGAATCTTCTCTTCTCATGAGGTGGCCAAAGTATTGGAGTCTCCGCTTCAGGATCTGTCCTTCCAGAGGTTTGATCTTCGTGCAGTCCATGGGACTCTCAAGAGTCTCCTCCAGCACCAGAATTCAAAAGCATCAATTCTTCGGCGATCAGCCTTCTTTATGGTCCAGCTCTCACTTCCATACATCACTACTGGGAAAACCATAGCTTTAACTATACAGACCTTTGTTGGCAAGGTGATGTCTCTGCTTTTTAAGATGCTGTCTAGGTTTGTGATTGCTTTTCTCCCAAGAAGCAGGCATCTTAATAATACCACCTGTTAAAGAGGAAAGACTGGGATTTGATCTACGGAACCGTATTCATTCCTAGTTCTGCACTTTTCTCAACTCGTGGGCTTATTGACCTCCTGGGCTGACTCCTGGATCCTGCTCCAAAGAGCCCACTCTGATGCACACATCAATCTTGCAGGCTGATCTACAGAACGCTGTTTTCAAGCTTTCTACTTTCAGAGAACCTTTTCCATACTGACTTAGAACTCTTGCACATGCCGTGGCATCCCTGCTCATTGGAGCACCCAGGAGCATATTCTGGGATGGACACAGAGTGCAGACAGGCCTTATTCAGCCTCTTGGTCAATCTAACCCCAACTCTACTTAACAGTCTCCTCTAAAGCAGAGGAAGGCAGACTTTAGGCTTGCAGAATCTACTTTATTGTTTACTAGATCTCCATCCTACCCAAGATCTACCAACCAGATCCAGGTGCAAAATAGTAGCTAGAGGGGCAAATATGGAATTCATCTGAGAAAGGAGTTATTGGCTCCTTTTATGTACTAAGCTGGACCTGCAGCAAAATGTTGAGGTATATCCTCACCTCTTAATAATACTGTTCAAGGTCCCAGACAGCTGGCCATTCTACACACACAAACACACACAGTTTCCATACTCCTTCCATAGCTACTGAATTTCTTCAGTCCACATTCGACTTTTTGAAGAGCGGGCAACACCCTTTACAGTTTTTCTTTTAAATAAATATTTGCATTTCTGAAAACTTTGGGGTTCCCATGAAATACTAATACCTCTTTTTTCTTTCTCAGTGGCCTTGTTTTGGATCCACTTTTGTTGGCTCTCACAACCTAAGTTTGCTATTAAACATTCTTAGAAATCATTGGAAATGCACACCTCATATAGGTATTTGTATTAAAATGATAGATTTAAAGAAACCAGTTGCTTCCCATCTGAACCTGCTAAGTTCAGGTTCCCAAACTCTTCTAAGTCTGATTTTATGTAACCACAGGCAGAGAACGGATGGATGTTTTCCTACGGAGCTGTTACTAGGTGCCAGATACATATTTAATGTGGTTTCATTATTTCCTATAAATGTTGGCATTAGAATCATCTCCCCAGGGTATTCTGTGAATAAGAAGAGAAAATTATGAACAAACATAGCACACATCAACACAACTTCATGATAAAAGCCAGCATTTCTCCGTACAACACCTGTTGCTGGAGCCAGGTTAATTACTCTTCATTGTCATCAACTGCCTGAAATATTTATTGCCCTGCCCGTTTATTTCCCTGAAATCTGAAAAGCAACACCCACAAAAACAACAAACTCCTTTAGCTTCTGTTGGATGGTAGTTTTACCCCCCCCCCCTCCAAATTTCAGTTCCTGCATCTACTTTTAAGATAAGCCTTTGGGGCATTTTCTTTCACAACAGAAATTCAGGTGGGTCAGTTTAAAAGCTCTGCTGGAAAATGACGGTCTTTACTGGAAAAAGAAATCAATAATTTATATAACTGTATACATTGCTATGCAAGGTCAGATGAAAAGATACTGGGTCTCGTTCTATATTCCTGGGCCCCATATGTAGCTGCCTGTCATATGGTATGGTTGGGATTTTTCCAAGTGCTGGGGTTGACCTTTGAAACCAACATGGGTTGGGTACGGCCAGGGGCCACTGCAGGGGTGGGGAACCTTAAGCCTAGAGGCCAAATGTGTCCAAGTGTGGTTTCTCTAGCTAGCCTATGGAACTCTCCCCAGGCCACACCCCTCTCCTTAAGCCACACCCCTCACTGACCTTGCTTTGCAGTCTCCTAAAGTGTTTTTGTTGGGCTGGAATATATCCTTGAACTCTGATAATGCCTCTTGCTTGCCCAAATGCAGGATAGTTTAAGTGTGGAATTCGCTCCCATGAGAGGCAGTGGTGGTCAACAACGTTGATGGCTTTAAAAGCGGATTAGACAAATTCACAGAGAAGAGGGCTATTGATGGCTACCCTCCCTGGAAAAGACCCTGATGTTAGGAAAGATTGAGGGCAGAAGGAGAAGGGGACAACAGAGGACAAGATGGTTGGACAGTGTTCTCGAAGCTACCAGCATGAGTTTGACCAAACTGCGGGATGCAGTGGAAGACAGGAGTGACTGGCATGCTCTGGTCCATGGGGTCACGAAGAGTTGGACATGACTAAACGACTAAACAACAAACAAGCCATGATGGCTATGCTCTGCCTCCGTGATCAGAGGCACTATTGCTTCTGAATACCAGTTGCTGGAAACCACAGGAGGGAAAAGGACTCTTGTGCTTGGGTTCTGCTTGAGGGCTTCTGGGTATCTATTGTGAAACCAGGATGCTGGACTAGATGGGACACTGGTCTGATCCAGCAGGCTCTTCTGATGTTTTTAGGATAGAAAGTAGTATGTGAGTGTTTGTGTGGAAACTAGCCTCCTTCACAAAGGTTGCCCAGAAGGGAATGTGGTCTTTTGGCTGAAAAAGGTTAGATTCAGGAGTCATCATCCTCAGGCATCTGGCCAGGCCTGAACTTCAGATGGGGGCAGGAAGCCCACTGCCAATTCAAACGTCCCAAGGGTTGGTCCAAGGCATTTTGCTACCTGAGGCAAAGGACGAAGTTCCTCTCTTCCCCATTCCATGAATCCTACTTCATCACTGATGACATAGCAGCATCCTTCTTTGCAGCATCCTTTGAGGACATCAAGATAGCTTAGGGGATGCAGGGCAGCCCACATGGAACACACACCTCCAACAGAGAACAATAGCCAGGTAGGCTCAGGAGGAACAGTTGGGTGCAATGGCCTCCGCAGTTTGGAGAATTATCTAAGTTTGCTCTATGGGAGGACTGGCTCTGGCAGCCTTCTCTGAGTACACAAGCAGTAACAAGAGGGATAGGTGGGACTACCTGCCTCCATTTGCCTTTGCCTATTCCTCAGACCCTTACACAGCCCAAGTATCATCTGCTGGCTCTGATCATAGCATGCCAGGTACAAATGTGGCTTTGCTACTGAACTGGCAAATTCAGTATTGCTACTGAACTGTGGCAAATACCACAGACATCTGAGTTCTAGCAAATGCTGGTTGCTGAATATGGGTTTGAAGTATACAGATCAGCTTGTGGGGTAGCTGTTTTGACAAGAAGAAGCAGTGTGTGTTGGTGTGTGTTGAAGGGACCAAGAAGATCTCAGTCACACAATTAGTCTCATCTCTGGAACCTTAAGGGATGTTTAAAATAGGCAAGGAAGAATCTCAAAGGGAGAGAGAGAGGGTGGGTGAGACCCAATGAAACTCATAACAAACAGAGCACTTACTCGAATTTGGGCAAACTGGGAGCAGGACATTTTTGCCCAGTGGGAGTTCCTCAAGCCTAGCCCTTATATAGCCATGTGCAATTATAACCTTCAGAATCCATTTATCTATTCACTTGTCTAGCTCAGCCCATGTAAGAGCATCATGACCTCACATGCCCTGTCATGTCTCCCAATTCAGCAGAGCATTGCAATGGCCGAGGAACAGTGGAAGGATAAGAGTATGTTGGCTTTTGTTTGTTGCTTTCTATATTACATATTCCATTACCTCACAGAGCTGCTGATTAAAGCCAGCATACATTAGTTTATCAATCAAACTTTGATTTTATTGTGGTTGAAATCTTAAGCACACATACTAGAAGGTTAGTCCCCAGTAACTTACTTCTGAGTAAAGATGCATAGGATTGAACTGTAACATTGTAGTCCATGTGTGTGCATGCACACTTTTGTATATTTGAAGCATACCATGCATACATAGCAAAATCTAAAATTGTGCTGATCTTTATGTAGTTATTTGATGTAGCACTTAATGTTCCTCACATCATAGTGTATATATTCAATGAAAGGACAAACAAAACTTGACAGGGGTTTAGTTGCATGTTTTATGTAAACATGTCTCTTGACATGTTGGGCTGTGGCACCAAACATCAAAGTTGTCCATTTATATTGCTGCGTGTGTGCCTTAAAAAAAAAAAAGTTCCATTGTAAGCCTGCCAGTAAGCCTCTGACCTCTGTCCCCTCTGTCACAAACTCTACTGTCAATCAAATTCTCATTAGACATAGATATGACATAGTTCCATGAATAACTATCTAGCTGATTGACATCTCATCAACAATGATTTTTTTAAAAAATCATCTTGTTTTTAAAGACTAGAACAATAAAGCTACCCACGGTGCTCTTTGCAACTCATTCTACACAAACATTTAACCCACTCTTTCAATTATCTTTACCTGTCAACTTCTTTATCTCGGTGATCTCATTTTCATGACAATTCCATAAAATGCTTTTCAACCATGAGCTAGCATGATTTTGGCAGCAAAATAAGAGCTTAATAGTCCTTTAAAAATTTCAGGTTCACACCAGTTGTTCGAAAAATAAGTACTACAACGCATAACCAGTAAACGTGGTTGTGAGGCTGGGAGCCTCCCAGACCCTGAGATTTCAGGGTCGAAACCTGAGACTTAGAGGTGGCCCCCCAGTGATGTCACAGGGTGGGGCCCTGAAGATGGAGATTAACTGAGAGAGGGAAGAGGAGTAGGGTAGACCCCCTGGGGTGTTTATGATATACAGTGGTACCTCGGGTTAAGAACTTAATTCGTTCTGGAGGTCTGTTCTTAACCTGAAACTGTTCTTAACCTGAAGCACCACTTTAGCTAATGGGGCCTCCTACTGCTGCCATGCCGCCACCACGCGATTTCTGTTCTCATCCTGAAGCAAAGTTCTTAACCTGAGGTACCACTTTAGCTAATGGGGCCTCCTGCTGCTGCACCTGGCTGGGTTGCCTGAGTGAACCTTTTCTGTCCGGACAGCCACTCACCCGTGGCTGTCTCAATCGCTGGCAGAATCCGTCAGTGGGTGTTTCTTAAACTTCTTCCAGCAAAGAAGCTCTTTGATGCCTAGTCTCCTCCTACTCTCTCTGCGCGAAAGCCTTCTGTGCAAGGAGGGCGTAGGCAGCGGAGACCCCTACTCTCCCCGCTGGTCCCCGGCAAGGAGTCATGGGACCGCCTCGCCGCTTCCCCCATCTGCCCCCCTTCTCCACTGGTGCTACGCTGATTCTCTTCCCCAGAAGATGGGCTGCCTCTCCCAATCCCGGGACGCTCTCTGGAATCCCTCTGGATCTTGCTCTCTCCCTCCGGCACTGATGGCAGTTCCCTGACATCCACCTCCTCCTCAGGACACCCCCACCCCTGGCACGATTTTCCGATACAACCTCCTCTCTCTCCTCGGTCGACGGTGCGGGGAATCCCCTGAAGGAACTGTCATCATCTTCTGAGGATTCAAAACCAGCCTCCCATCCACTCGGATCTCTTCCCGCTGGTTGAACCTCCCAGTCTGATTCTTCTCCCTCGGACACCTCCTCTCCCTCCTCTTCAGACGCAGGAAAACCCACAAAGTCCCCTTCATCGTCTGTGGGTCCAAATTCTTCCTTCCAGAATCTAGCTAATGGTTTGGGCTTAGCCGGGAACAAACCGTGGAATTCTTCCACCAGATACCCGTCAGTGATTGATTCAGCAGGGACCCAAGTGTTTTCAGACCTAGGTTCCCCCTCCCAGGCTACCAAGTACTCTACCTGGCGACCTCGCCACCTTGAATCGAGTATTTCCGTGGCTTCGTTACAGTGTTCCCTCTCCTCTACCCGCAGGTGGGTGGTAACCCCTCCCTCCCATCCCAGGAATTCCCGCCCCTCCCTGTAAGGTGAAAGTAGGGACCTATGGAACACCAGATGTATCTCCATACTGTCAGGCAACTTGAGTTTAAATGCCACTGGGTTAACCTGCTGTATTACCTCAAAAGGCCCCAGCCGCCTAGGCTGCAACTTCTTGCACCCTCCCTTTAGGGGCAACCCTTGGGATGACAACCACACCCGGTCTCCCACCTGTATGGTCTCCCCCTCCCGATGGTGCCTGTCCGCCTGCCTCTTGTAAACTTCCTTGGCCCGCTCCAAGTTCAGCCTGAGTTGCTGGTGCAAGGCCTCCATTTCCTCCACAAATTGCTCAGCCGCAGGTACACTCCATCCTTCCTCCCCCTGCCCCGGGAAGGCCCTGGGGTGACACCCGTAATTGGCCATGAACGGGCTCATTCCCGTGGACACGTGTTCAGCGTTATTGTACGCAAATTCAGCCAAAGCTAATTTCTCTACCCAATCGTTCTGTCTCTCGCTGACATAGCAGTGTAGGTATTGCTGGAGTATACCGTTCGATCTTTCGCCTTGTCCGTTGGTTTCTGGGTGCCTCGCCGTTGAGAAGCTCACCTCGACCTGTAGCAAGCTCATGAGTCTCCGCCAGAACCGGGAAGTAAATTGTTTCCCGTGATCCGAGATTACCCTCAATGGAGCCCCATGCAGTCTAAAAATGTGGTCCACAAACAGCCTGGCTGTCTCCTCTGCCGTTGCTGCATGTGAGCAAGCTACAAAATGGCACATTTTAGTCAGTAGATCGACCACTACCATGACCGCTGTCTTTCCCCTTATCTTGGGCAGATCTGTCATAAAATCAATGGACACCATCTCCCAGGGCTTTTCCAGTGTAGGTAAGGGTTCCAGTAGCCCTGCGGGGGCAGCCCTTTCCCCCTTTGCCCTCTGGCATCGGTCGCACCCTCATACATATTCTCGTACGTCTTCCCTCACCTTTGGCCACCAGAACTGCCTGGTGACAAGTAGCATGGTCTTGTGCTGCCCAAAGTGCCCAGCTGTTGGGTTGTCATGGAGTTGTCTAAGTACCTTCCCCCTCAAAGTCTCCCCTGGTACACACAGCGCCCCCTTATAGTACAGTAGCCCTTCCTTTTCCTCAAACCCTCCATTGACTTCCTTTCCGTCCCTGAGTTCCCTGATTTTTGTCTGAGCAAACTCATCGTCTCTGGTGAGCCCTGTCAGTTCTCGTTTCCCAACCAACGCTCCCCCACCCACCCACCAGTCCTTGGGGAACATGTGCCTGGTCTCTGGTGGCCCCTCTCCTTCCATGTACTCCGGTTTCCAGGAGAGAGCATCTGCCCTTACGTTTTCCTCTCCCGGCACGTATCGGATCTCGAAGAAAAACTTGGCGAACTCCTGCGACCATCTGATCTGTCTTTGGTTGAGCACTTGCACGGTCCGCCAGTATTCCAAGTTCTTGTGGTCAGTTCGGACCTGGATCTTGTGCCGCGCCCTATCAATAGATGTCTCCATTGCCGAAATGCCGCATAGATCGCAAGCAGTTCTCGGTCATACACCGTGTAGTTTTGCTCCGACTTGCTCAGCTTCCTAGAGAAAAAGGCACACGGCCTCCAGTTCTGCCTGGCCCTGGGCTGCAAAAGGACTGCTCCAATCGCACGGTCAGACGCGTCTGTCTCCAGTCTCATGGGCTTCTCCGGATCCACGTCCAGGAGCTGCTCTTCCGAGGCGAACGCCTTCTTCAGTTTTTCAAAGGATTGCTGCGCATCCTCTGTCCACGCAAACTTCTTTTTGCTACTAAGACAATCCGTTATGGGCGCTGTCAAGTGAGCGAAGTTCTTTATGAACTTCCTGTAGAAGTTGCTGAAGCCTAGAAACCTCTGCACATCCTTTCTGTTTTGGGGGGCTTTCCATTCCAGCACTGCCTTCACTTTGCCCGGATCCATGGCCAGTCCTTTGTCTGACAACCTGTACCCCAGGAACTCGACCTCCCTGGCGTGGAATTGGCATTTTTCCAGCTTGACCCACAACTGATGCTTCTTCAATCTCTGTAGCACCTCCCTGATGTCTCTGACGTGTTGCGTTTCATTGTCCGAATAGATTAAGACGTCATCCAAAAAGGCTACGCAATTCTTGTACAGCAGGGACCCCAACACATGGTGCATGAAGGCTTGAAAGCAGGCGGATCCCGATTGTAATCTAAATGGCATGACTAAGTACTCAAAAGCCCCCAGGGGGGTGAACATGGTCATTTTCCATTCGTCCCCCTCCCTTATCCTAATCAGATTGTATGCCCCCCTGAGGTCCAGCTTGGTAAAAATCTTCCCCTGCCTCACACGTGTCAAACTAGCGTCAATCCTGGGCATTGGGAAAGTCACGGGTTCTGACACCATGTTTACGGCCCTGTAATCCACAACTAATCTGGGCTGATTAGTCTCTTTTTTGTCCACAAAGAACACTGACTGGCCCCACCGCCTTTGATTCCCTTATGAAACCTCTCTTCAGGTTCTTGTCAATAAACTGCCGCAACTCCTGCATCTCCCGGTCGGACATGGCATACAGCTTACCCACCGGTCACTGAGCCCCTGGAAGCAGGTTGATTTGGCAGTCAAATGGCCTGTGGGGGGGGCAGTCTGTCTGCCTCCCTCTCGCTGAAGACCTCCTTCAAATCAGCATATTGTGGTGGCACCTCCCTTTTTTGCTCCAGGGCCACCCCAGCCACCCTGGCCACAGTCATTCTTGGTTCCTTCCCTCCCAGACAGTGTTCTAAGCAGTAAGCTGACCCAAAGGTGACCGACCGCTGATGCCATGACACCACTGGGTCATGTATTGCCAGCCAGCTCATTCCCAGTATTATTGGGGGTCCATTGCCAAGTGAAAGGCAATGGTTTCCGTGTGCCTGGAGACACTCATTTGCATTGGCGGTGTCTGGTGTGTCACTTCCCCTCCCAGGAGTTCCCTGCCATCGATGGTGGTCACCTGCACGGGAAAATCTAGTGGCAACAGGTGGAGCTGGTGCTCCAGAGCGAAGTCTCTGCTGAAGAAATTACACAAGCTGCCAGAATCTAGCAGCCCCTCCACTTTGACGGGGTGCCCATTTGGGAGTTCTAGCACCACCTCTATGGCTATAGCTGCCTTGGGAGGGTCAGGCTGGGGCACTTCTATTGGTTGCTAGCCTGGCTGCTGCCCCTGCTGGTTGGCAGCCAGGCGTTGTCGTTTCCCTGCACCGGCTCTTCCTCCCCCTTCTCGTTGTGGCCTGCAGCCCCCATCATGCCTTGCCAGGCTTTTCGTTGAGGGCAGACCTTTGCAAAATGTCCCGGTCGCTGACAGAGGAAACACTTCTTGGTAGTTTTCCACTCCTTCCCCTCCCTTTTCCGACCTTCACCAGTGTTTGAAACTTCGCGCGCGCGCGCTCCATCAATTTCCATCGGCTCCGCCGCCTGGGAAGGCTCCCTCGGCATCTCCGGAATGCGGTTGTCATGGAAACGTTCCGCCCTTATCTCCCGCTTCTCCTGAGCCCGCGCTTCCTGACATACACCGATCGCAAGCACAGTCTTTGTGAGTTCATCCATCGACCGTGGGCAGGGCGCTCGGGACAACTCGTCTTTCACTTTGGGGGTCAAACCCACTTCAAACAACATTTGTACTGGTTCAGAGTCCAGATCCCACCCGAGCTTGTGGACTAACATCGCAAAACGCGACCAGTAGTTTCTGACGGACAGGCTCCCCTGCTTGCACCCCATCAGCTCCCTACGTGTCACGCTTTGCTCCACCTCGCTGGAGAACATCGAGTCCATTCCCTGGTAGAATTTCTTAAGATCTTTCAATGCATCATTCTGCGTCGCCATTAGGGGCCTGATCCATTCACGCGCCCCATCCTGCAGATGTCCAACAATGTAAGCCACCCTCTCCCCGTCATCCGCAAAGTCATTTTTCTGCAATTCCAAAGCGTACTGAATTTCCGTTCGGAAGGCATTGTAGTCTTGGGGCTTTCCACCAAACTTGTGTACCAGCCCCGGGACCTTCCTCCCTATCGGGGTGGCTCTGACCTGTGCATCCTGAGCCCGTCTCTCCTCCAGCCGCACAGACAGGATAGCAACATGTGCCTCCAGGTCTCGGTTCCTCTCGACCAGACCTCGCACCATGGCTTCTTGCTCTGTCTCTCCGGCCGGCCCTGTTTGCCTCATTGTGCTGCCTCTCCAGGGCTGCGCACAAGCAACGTCAGAGACTGACGGATTGCTGTAGTGGTTCTAGGGGTTGCTCGTGCGTAAGCCGGTGCAAACACCTGGCTGGGTTGCCTGAATGAACCTTTTCTGTCCGGACAGCCACTCACCCGTGGCTGTCTCAATTGCTGGCAGAATCCGTCAGTGGGCGTTTCTTAAACTTCTTCCAGCAAAGAAGCTCTTTGACGCCTAGTCTCCTCCTACTCTCTCTGCGTGAAAGCCTTCTGCGCAAGGAGGGCGTAGGCAGCGGAGGACCCCTACTCTCCCCGCTGGTCCCCGGCAAGGAGTCATGGGACCGCCTCGCCGCTTCCCCCATCTGCCCCCCTTCTCCACTGGTGCTACGCTGATTCTCTTCCCCAGAAGATGGGCTGCCTCTCCCAATCCCGGGACACTCTCTGGAATCCCTCTGGATCTTGCTCTCTCCCTCCGGCACTGATGGCAGTTCCCTGACACCGAGGTACTATTTCTGGGTTAGCGGAGTCTGTAACCTGAAGTGTCTGTAACCCGAGGTACCACTGTAATTGGCAGCAGCCTCCACCACTACTTCTTCTTCTTCTTCTTCTTCTTCTTCTTCTTCTTCTTCTTCCCACCAAATGGAGATTTAAGCCCTTCACCTGCCACTTGGAGGGCACCGGGCAAGCCTGGAGACTTCAGGTCAGACTTGAAGGTCTGGCAACCCTATTGCCGGTTAAGACAGTTGTAGCTGGATTTCCCTTCATCTTGGGCAGTATCAAGCCTCTCAGTTGCAGTGCCTGTACTTTTACATGAAAATAGCCTCACTTTCTTTCCCTCCCTTCCCCCTGTCCAGTCCACAAACCTCAGAAGAGACAAGAGTGGGAGAAGAGTCACAAAGCACTTCTTGTATTGAAGAGTCTTTGCTTGTCATTTGTGCATTGCACTTTGGTGTTCAGCGGTATTAGTTTCCTTGCCTTTTGTTTTTTCAAAGGGCTGCACTGTCAGCAAGTGTTACCCCCGTATACTGCACTAAGTTTTGCTATCTCTGACTAAGGATTTGTGCATTGGCCAAGCAGGGAGATAATATTAAACAGGGGGCCTTGGTGGCCGTGGGCCTTGTTCTTTTCAAAGAGGCTGGCTCCATGGCAACCGAAGCCTATTAGGGAGCAGCAATCTTGTCACCACAACTTTAAGCCCTAATAATTCAACCCAAAAAGATAAAACAGAATGTGGCAACTTTATCTTGCTCAATCTTTTACATAAAGTAATTTCTCAGAAACATGATCAGCGTTAGAGACAACAAGCATTTAAAACGAGAGAAGCTTCGGGAGGGGGAAACCGTCCTATTCACGGTTGAGTTTTGAAAGATGAGTGAAAGATGGAAGAAAACATGATATTTCAGCAACCTTCTAAATTCCCCCCATCCCGGCATCACGAACAATCGAGCCAAAGATTAGAATTTTGAGATTTAGATTAGTAGCAGTGATTGGCAAACTGAAATATGTCCCTTATTTTTTGTTTGGAAAAAAGGAGAGAGAATGCTGTTCAATGGCTGAGGCTAGAGTGGTCTGCCATCATGGCAGATAAAGCAAGACATTCTCTCACAGATGAAGTCATTTATGGGCTGATTGGGCTGGAGGGGGGGGCAGGAGCGCTAAGGGTCAGGAGTAGGAAACCAGCATATATTGAGAAGTGCATGCAGGAGGGCATAAGGTGGGTGACTGGTTTGGCTCTCAATGCTCCTGCAAATAAAATTGAAGTCACAGAAGGACAAATCTAATGGGCTGCTTTCTGGCTTGCAGACCACTATGTTCAGTAGCAACAGCATGTACTGTGGGGCTGTATTGTGGTGCTAAGGGTGCCATTTTGACTAGCGCAGGCCTGCTCAACATGCCTGACTACAGAGAAAGGAAAAGACAAAAGTAATGCACAGCCCTCAGTACTTGTGCCCATGTGAAAACAACACTTTGAACAGGGGCAATTCCTCTACCCCAGCCTAGTGCCCTCTAGATCATGGGTAGAGAAACTAAGGCCCAGGGGCCGGATCCGGCCCAATCACCTTCTAAATGTGGCCTGCGGATGGTCTAGGAATCAGCGTGTTTTTACATGAGTAGAATGTGTCCTTTTATTTAAAATGCATCTCTGGGTTATTTGTGGGGCATAGGAATTCGTTCACCCCCCCCAAAAAAATAGTCTGGCTCCCACAAGGTCTGAGGGACAGTGGATTGGCCCCCTGCTGAAAAAGTTTGCTGACCCCTGCTCTAGATGTTTTGCTTTACAACTCCTCCGAGACCCAGGTAGCATGGTTGGAGCTGATGGGATCTTTAATCCAAAACATCTCATGCCCTCCAACTTTCATCAGATGAATTTTCGTCAGACATTTCTCACCCCCCATGACCCTCCTCGAGCCCCCAATTTTTGTGTCGTCACCCCTACACAGAGCAATTCCTATCAGAATAAGGGAGAGTTCCACCACCATTACACCAACAGGATACAGCACACACACCCTCCACCCTCCCAAGAAAACCCCTTGTTCCCCATTTTATTTTATTGTTTGGTAGATTTATGAAAAGAAAATCACAAGGACCAATAAATAAATTTTAGAGAGGGGCAAAATTAGACATGGACAAAGTATTTTTAAAATAAATAAATCCAGACTCCTTGTACTCTGCTCACCATTTCTTCCTACACAGGGCAGTTTCGGGACGCTCCCCTTGATGGCGGAGTCTCGTGTAAACATCAACACACATCCAGAAAGATAAGTGCACGCAGAATCAGTAGAGATCAGCAGAAGCAGAGTTGTGTTGGAATTGTAGCATCAAGCATTTTTATTTACAGCAAAGAAATAAAAGCAACTGTTGTGTGAGCTGCTTCCTCACACATCCTCTCTGTTGGAGAGAAAGAACAAAGAGCGGAAGTTTCTCAGCCTGACTTCCGTTCACAGAGACATTCATAACAAATGAAATCATCCGGTCATGTGACCTCTGCGATAGTAGCAGTGAAAAATACTGCCCTCAGCCTGCGCCTCAGAGCTGGAGCATTGCATGCGGCTGGGCCTTGATGGTGGAAGCCTCTTCTGCTCCTCACCCACTACAAGCTGCCCAAGGGCGGAGGCTGACAGCGACAGCCATAGAGAGGCAACAGGATGCTCCCTTGCAGCCACTGCAGCTGCCATTTGTCATAACAAGTGCTAGCTCATTCTCCTCCCCAAGCTTAGCAGCAGCGGCTCTGGTGGGGGAAATAGGGACATTCCAGGATCAAATAAGTGTTGGGATGCATCCAAGGAGACGGGGGCAATTTGCAAGCCCCCAGCTGGCCCCAGCCCACCGGCCGTAAGCCGGGCGATCTCCAGTCCTTGGAGCAGTGTCAGAAGCTGGAGCACGCTCTAATCAGCAGAGTAAACGCTACGCAACAGAAGTGGCAGGAGAGGTTGTGTCACCATATTTACAAGCAGTTTATTCAGCGTACATCAGGACAAAAGGAAAAACATGTCTTCTCCCTTTCATGTCCAAGCAAGCAGGATAATCAATAGCTATACACAAAACGGATGTTCCCAGCAAGCTGTGCTGGAGTGTAAACAGACATGTGACATACAACAATCATGCCTGTTCCTCTTAAGGTGGAACGGAATATCCTAACAACAAGAAGCTGAGATGGCTTTCGTACTTCCAGGTCCGTCCCCTGGAGAATCAGGACACTTGGAGGGTATGACATCTGGAGAGCGCCAGGTTAGGGAAGACCGCTCTGCTCTCTTCAGTCTGTTGGGCAATTCCTACTGGTTACACCCAAATGGCTATGTTCAACTGGAGTGGTTCTCATCTTCCTGTGTGTGTATTATTTTAACAAATAAAATAAGTTTCATCCTATTAAATTGGTGTGTTCAACACTCTCTGTCCGCACAATGTCCCTGAAGTTACATTTTTCATAGCTATCAAAGAAAAGATGTGGAGAGCCACATTGCTGGCTTTTCTCTTCAGTGTTTTCTTGCTTGGTCATTAACATGCGGGGCAAGTTGGTCTGCCATAGGATCTTCTTTCAAAGATAAGCATGGAGCAATTTGTTTCCTTTCACTCGAATATCGGCAAAGACATTCTTTGCCACAATCAGATCCTACCGTCCTCTTTGTTGAGGGCATTAAATTAGAGACTGGCCATTTCTGTATTTTAAATGTATATTAACCATGAAAACAAAGAAAATTTGATTGATTATGCATTATGAGCAACAGTGGTGGCCACCGATGGAATAAAAGAGCACCAAAAACAAACACAAGGGGACATCTAGATACTGTAAACCTTTTGTTCTTCTTGCTGTAGCGTAGAGGGAAATCTGCTTATGAAAGGGCTGTTTCAAGAAACAGGCAACATGAGGGAGAATGGTTTTGGAGCTGCTTTAACTGGGGGTGCTTCCAGTTGTGGGTATTTATGCTGTAAATGGGTCATTGAGATCTTGCAAATGGATTCTCCCCCCCACCCAGAAAACATAAAATTGGATTAAATAGGGGGAAATATAGGCTGACATTGTGGGTTAGCCAGTTATGCACCTCCAGGTCAAAGAACACGCATCGCCCATAAGACCATAAGAAGAGTTTGCTGGATCAGGCCAATGGTTCATCTCGTCCAGCATCCTGTGATCTCACAGTGGCCAGTCACGATATCTGTGGGAGACCAGCAAGCAAAACTGAAAGCACAAGAGCACTTTCCCCTCCTGTGACTTCCAGCAACTGGACGGACACAGGACGTGGGTGGCGTTGTGGTCTAAACCACCAAGCCTCTTGAGCTTGCTGATTGTAAGGTTAGCAGTTTGAATCTGAGCAATGGGGTGAACTCCTGCCACTTTGTCCCAGCTCCTGCCAACCTAGCAGTTTGAAAGCGTACCAGAGCAAGTAGATAAATAGGTACCGCTGTGGCAGGAATATAAACAGCATTTCTGTGTGCTCTGGCTTCCATCATGGTGTCCGTTGCACCAGAAGCAGTTCAGTCATGCTAGCCACATGACCCGGAAAGCTGTCTGCAGACAAATGCTGGCTCCCTCAGCCTGAAAGCGGAGATGAGAGCCGCATGCCATAGTCGAATTCAACTGGACTTAACCGTCTTGGGGTTCTTTACCTTTTCCTTTCTTTTACCTTATTCAGAAGCATGACTGCCTCCAACCATAAAGACACAAATTTTCAAATATTTGTTTATTTGCACAGGTGCAACTTTTGAAATAATTACATCCCGCCATAGGGAGCAAACAAGACTGTGCCCATGTGAGCTGTGTGCCTCTTCCATCTGCTCTTCAGATGCTGCAACTTATAGGGTCTTCCTGTTCTCCATTGTAAGGATTCTTTGTCTTAAAACCACGCTTGGGCTAGGCAGCCCTTCAAATAAGAGACACTTTCAAACGAAGGGCTGTCCTCTGCACGAAAGCCATGTGACCATGTTATAGCAATGACTCTAACTCCCATCAGCCCCAACCAACACGGCCAATGGACATGGGACTGTAATGAAACAACATCTGGAAGATCACAAGTTCCCCTTCCTTGCCATAGACCTCATACGTGGGGTCATTGTGGTGTGGTAATTAGAGTGCTGGACTAGGACATGCAAGATCAGGGTTTAAGTCCCGACTCAGCCACAAGCTCACTGGGTGACCTTGGCCCAGTCACTGCCCCTCAGCCTAACCTACCTCACAGGATAAAATGAAGAACCACCTTGTGAACTTCTTGGTGGAAATTGTATAAATACAATTAATTAAATGTATTAGTCACTTCTTTTACCCCAGCAACTCAAAGTGACTTACAGTATTTTAAGCAAAAAACAGAACACATAATACATACATTAAAACCAGAGCGGGAAACCTACATTAAAACATTCTACCCATGCAAAAAAGGCCATACTGTATATAGTTAAAAGCCAAAGGCTTGGCTAAAAAAAGCATGCTTTTGCCTGGCACCTGAAGATTTGTAATGATGGTACCAGTTGGGTCTCCTCAGGGAGAGCATTCCACAAGTAGGGAGCTACCACTGAAAAGGCCCGCTCTCATGTTGCCACCATCCAGACCTCCTGTGGAGGGGGCACAAGACAAAGGCCCTCATACATTAATATAATAACAACTAAACAAAGTCTAAAGGGGGGTAAGGAGAGTCTTACCAGCAGTAAATTCAGGACAATGCGTTAATCAGTCTCTTCACATTGTTATTGTGTAAACATGACCTAAGAGGCAATGGTACTACCTACCCCTGAGAATAACAGTTACCACTAACTGGTTTCACAAGTCTCCTGTGCATGTCAATTTTCACGTGATTCCTCTCAGCTGCGGCAAGCTAAGGAAAGGAACAATATCCCTCTATGCAAGGCAGATCCTGCCATTGTTCCATGCATAGCCTGCTGATGAACGTGAGATGGCAAAGTCATCTTCATTAGACGGAATTTAATAGTGAATCAAAGTTCTAGAGAGAATAGGCTGATCTAAACTTTAGCCTCCCTCGAGCCTTGCTGAAAGATTAGAGAGAAGGAGAAGGGCCCTGCTATGTTGAATGTATCAGATTGTTTTACACTAATAGTTACTTTTGTTATAAGCCCCTGAGTGCCACCCAGTTTTAACCCTTTGGGAGGGACAGGTTGAAGCTGAGAATAAAACATAACATCACCTGGGTTAGCAAGAGAGTTCTGACCAGTTTCTTAACTCGTAATAAGCTTTGACTGAGTTTGAGATGCTGAAATTAGCCATCTCCTTGGAATTTTTCAGTTACAGGACAATTTGCAAGGGGTGGTGGTGGGTATTCAAGTAGTGTGTTAAGTCTAGCAAAACAAGCAATTATCAATTTAAAAAGTAAACCTTCCAAAGGAATCAAACAAAAACAATCCAAAATATGGGTGATATCCAATGTTCATCATACCCAGATTACACTTGCTGAAAGGAATAGACTCAAGAAACATACATTCATTAATTTCAGTGGGTCTACTTGAATATGACTTCATGAGATCTTACCCATAATCTCCAGATCACAAATATGAAACCAGAGAAAAAAACAAGTTAGCAGTAACAGTCCCATGTAATTTATTTGTTTTCTGTATTTTCTAGGCACCCGGTTGCTGTCACTCTTTAGCAATTATACTAGCAAATAGAAAAACAAGATAACATCACAGCCTCAACCTGCAGCCCCAACTTACAATATAAAAGCAACATGAAACAATTATAAAAGCGGAGATACAGTAGCAGCCATAAAAAGCAACCAAATACAACGTTCAAATTGTACTTACAATGGGACTTACTTCTGAGTATAGTCTTGCACATAGGGTTGCTTACTTATTATATTTAGTAAATTTCAATCCATTACTCCACAACCTCTCCCAGTCCTCAAACATGATATTATACCCAATGTCCTGTGCCCACCTTATCATAGCCGATTTAACCGTTTCATCTTGTGTATTCCATTTCAACAGCAAGTTATACATCCTTGAAAGTACCTTAATCTTTGGTTCTAACAATTCTGTTTCTAGTTTCGATTTCTCCACCTGGAACCCTAGTTTCTTATCATTTTTGAAAACTTCTTTAATCTGAGCGTAATGTAACCAATCTCGCACTTTGTCTTTCATTTTCTCCAAACTCTGCAATTTCCAATTGTCTCCATCCTTTTCTAGTATTTCCCAATATTTTGGCCATTTAGCCTCCATATTGGGTCTTTTTCGGGCCTTAGCTTCCAGAGGTGAAAGCCACCTTGGTGTTTTATTTTCCAGCAAGTCTTTATATTTTGTCCAGACATTAAACAGTGATTTTCTGACAATATGGTTCTTAAAGGCCTTATTTGCTTTAACCTTGTCATACCATAAATATGCATGCCATCCAAAAGCATTGTTGAACCCTTCCAAATCTAACACATCAGTGTCTTCAAGAAGTAGCCAGTCTTTTAGCCAGCAGAACGCTGCGGCTTCATAATACAACTTTAAGTCTGGCAGGGCAAAGCCCCCTCTTTGTTTTGCATCGGTTAATATCTTAAACTTAATTCTGGGCTTTTTGCCCTGCCAGACAAACTTAGAAATGTCTCTCTGCCACTTCTGAAAGCACTCCGTTTTGTCCAAAACCTGAAGTGTTTGAAATAAAAACAACATCTTTGGCAATACATTCATCTTGATAGCAGCAATTCGGCCTAACAAAGAAAGTTTCAATTTTGACCAACTATCTAAGTCTCTCTTAATTTCTGTCCAACATTTTTCATAATTATCCTTAAATAGACTTAGATTTTTTGCTGTTATGTTTACCCCTAGGTATTTTACTTTTTTAACCACGTTAAGTTCCGTCTCATTCTGAAACCGTTCTGACTCTGTATCAGTCAAATTTTTCCCCAAAACCTTAGTTTTCTGTTTATTTAGTTTAAATCCAGCCACCCGACCAAAGTCATTAATCAGTTGTAATACTCTTTTCGTACTGGGCTCTGGCTTCTGCAGGGTCAAAACCAGGTCATCTGCGAAAGCTTTTAATTTATATTGTTTCTGACCGACTACTTATTATATTTAAACAACTTATATTATGCCCTTCAGAAAGACTTATACAGGACAGTTTCTTTTACAACACATAAAAGCAAAACATAATCCATACAATGCAATAATATCAAAATTATTAATATGCAGCATGCAATGATAAACAGTGTGGTAAACAACATACGAAAGCAGCATAAAACCAAATTCATCAAGGATTTGAGGAAAATAAAATGGTATTTGCCTGCTGCCAAAAAGGTAACAAAGTAGGCCCCAGGTAAATTTCTCTGGGGAGAGCATTTTGTAGCGGAGGTGCCACCACAGAGAAGGCCTCCCTCTCATATAAGCCATTCACCTCAAATGGGAGAGGCTCTCAGAGAAGGGCCCCTGGAGAAGATATTAAGACAGATGTAGACAGGTAGTATTTCAGGTAGAGCAGTTTCAAGAAGGAGGTCAGGGATGGGGAACATGTTTTCTCCAAGTGTGGTTGGACTCCAACTCCCAACTGTCCCAGCTAACATGGCCAATGTTCAGGAATGATGGGAGAAGTAGTAAAACGGCTTCTGGAGGCTTCCCACCCCAGCTCCAAGTTCTCCAGCTCCTCTTTTGATTGGGAAGCTCTTTTAAAAAACCATTGTTGAACTAATGCAGCCTTTTGTCTATAAATGCTTCATCTATTAAAACCAAACATTAAATTGTGCTGTAAATAGACTTCCATCTTAAAATATGAGTGGAAAACAAGAGTAGAAAACTGCTCCTTGAGGTTTGCAGTAAGTAATCATTTTTTAATGTTCTTTATTTTACAGACCTTCAAAAGGGGGGAAGAGAGTCTTTTTTTGCTTTGAATGGTAAAATATACTGCAAAATAGGGGTGTCGTTGGAACATTTTCAAACCAGCACCTACACGGCAGCATCTCACACAGTTAGCATACACACAAAAAGGAAAGCAAAATGTGTTAGGTGATCTTTCTAATCAGATGCTGCCTCTGTACGGCTACCCACTATTTGCCTTTGATTCAAGCTTTCTTTGAATGAGTTCACCCATTGAAAGCAGACGATGGGGGATCAGCATATCAAAGCTTCATTATCACTATCAGTTGGGTTGTGCGAGCATCTTTATTCTTTTGTTGATGCCTGAAAGTGTGTTATGCAGCAGTGATAAAATTGTGACAAAGAACCTTAAACATAAGCTGCATATGTCTCCTTTAGCGATGGGCGAGATCTCCCCATTCTCAATTTGTAATTTGGTCTTTCAAAGGTTTCTCAGATAATTTGGAGGGGGAAGGCCAATAGCTCGGTGGCAGAGTATCTGATTTGCATGCAGAAGGTCTCAGGTTCACTCCCTGGCATCTTCAGGTAAGGCTGGGAAAGGTGTCCTCTTTGAAACCCTGGAAAATCATGGACTATTCCAGGTTTCTTTAAATTGTGAAGGCAAAAATCACCTAGCACAATCACCCCTGGACCTATTTGCCTGAACTTTGGTAAGTTTCTTATACTTCCCTCATGCTCCAAGTTTTAAGACTGATTATCCTCCAAAAATTGGGGTGGCAGCATGATTTCTATTTTCCCACCCCAAAATGGTGAAGTCAGGCCTTGTAGAAGTGTCACACCCATCTTTCAAAATTTTGACTTAATAAACTCTAGAAGGGCCCCTTTGCCTGCAAATTTCATCCACTTATGTAAAGAAGAAGAAAAAGTATAGCCTTTATAGGCACTGGGAATGAAACAGAGCTTCAGACTTAACAGGTAGATTAGGACCAGAATAACAAATTGAATCGGAAAGACACAGAGTGAATCCAAATCTAACCAGGTTGCTTCTAAACTCCATGGCTACAGATGCAAGGTGAATCTAGAATACGTGCACTGGATGCTTCTGCACATGTACATTGCCCCTTGGAAATTGTAGTGTGGTTTCTGGCTTCCTTTCTTTGGTTCAGACACAGTTTTCCACACAGGAGGGATGTGGGTGAGGTGAAAGGAGGAAGACAAGCAAGGGAAAGAGAGAGCAACTACAATTGTGTATATGTTCTTCCTTGGGTTCCTGAACCCAACACCAAAAATCAACGATGTTGTGGAAGTCTGTTTTAGCCTAGCCTGCAAATGAGCTTCTAGGATTCATAAAATGTAGCCTCCAAACTGTGGAGCCATCAGATAGGATTTCGGAGGAGAAGTCCAGAGCCCCTCTCAGCAGATTGAGCAGGAAGGTCCTCAAATGCAGCAGAGTTGGGTAACCTTCTGCCTGAGGATCACATTCCCTTCTGTGCAATCTTTCCAGGGGGAGCACATGCAGGTGGTCAGGGCCAGAAGCAAAAACATATTGGGGAAAGGAATGTAAATCTTGTCTTTGAACAGCCAGCTAGTTTCTACAACACTCTCATGCACCCCTCTCTAGCCTGAAAAACAAGGGGCATGGTCAGAGTTCAAGGATACATTCCACCCAGACAAAAACACCCAAGGAGGGTGCAATGTAGGGTCAATGGCAGATGTGGCAGGTGAGGCAAAGTGGCC
Organism: Podarcis pityusensis; assembly: GCF_964106645.2. NCBI lineage: Eukaryota > Metazoa > Chordata > Lepidosauria > Squamata > Lacertidae > Podarcis > Podarcis pityusensis. The sequence goes on along the minus strand of NC_138034.1, from coordinate 59,542,594 downwards.
TGAGAGTCTTGAGGACCAAAAAGAGAGGCCTGGAGAACGACATGTGACCACTAGGTCTGAAGTTCCTCTCCACTGAGTGGAAGCACCTGCAGGACCATCAAGTCTAGATTCCAGAACCACCTAATTGCATCAAAGAGATGAGCCCAAGCCTACTTGGAAACAAATGTATAAGGATTGCTCCGAAGGAGAGGCTTTGAAGGCTTCCTGTCCCTGGCCTGGAGAAGGGCTTCCAGCCTTTCTATCCCTCTTGTTCCTGTTGGGACTTATCACTGCAGAGCATGTCAGGAGTCTAGTAGATGAGTAAGACAAAGGATACAACTTTCATCTTTCCAGTCTCATGGATGATGTTGCTTCTACCTTCCCTACCATCCCTTCAAAGGTAAAGGTAAAGGGACCCCTGACCGTTAGGTCCAGGCGTGGACGACTCTGGGGTTGCGACGCTCATCTTGCTTTACTGGCCGAGGGAGCCGGTGTACAGCTTCCGGGTCATGTGGCCAGCATGACTAAGCCGCTTCTGGAAAACCAGAGCAGCGCATGGAAACACCGTTTACCTTCCCACTGGAGCAGTACCTATTTATATACTTGCACTTTTGAACTGCTAGGTTGGCACGAGCTGGGACCAAGCTCACCCTGTCACAGGGATTCCAACTGCCGACCTTCTGATCGGCAAGGCCAAGAGGTTTAGACCACAGCGCCACCCGCGTCCCTTTGAAGGAGTCCTAGTTGGGTTTAAAGATCAAAGGGCCATAAGAAGGGAGAGCAGGGAGGGGCCATAAGCTGCCTATCAACATTTACCAGGCTGTACAGACACAAAGGTCACCTCAACACAGTCTTCCCCACTATGATGAGATGTTTTAAGTTTCAATATCAATTAGAGGAGGCATTTCTAAAATTGCATTTATATATATCTTGTACCATATGCAGATTTTATGCAAATTGATGAACAGTAGCCATTTTGGACACTGTGCTCTCGCACAATTTCAGGCCATGATCCCCCCCCCCTCAAAAAATGGTTTTTTCAGAGCCGCACTCTCACATGGCATCCCAAGACACATGTTTATTAATTATGCACAGAAGATGTGTTAACATGACCTGAGAAATGTTTTCGGGTTAATGCAACAGGTGGAAAGAATATACCAACTATTCTCATTATGAATTATGCACACTTAAATACAGTTTATCAGGTCCCTAGTAATGTTTTCCATTTAATGGAACAGGAGGAAAGCACAGACTGCATTAATCTTGAGAATTTACAAGCTGGGGGTCTTATTTGAATTTGCTTCTCATGAACGCATACTTTATTCCAGGTTAGAATTTCAGCCAAACTGCTCAAGGAAACCAATACTAATTAGCCTGAAACACATCAGTAAACACAGGTTTTCTGGCCTAGAGTCATGTAGTGTGAGAAGCCAATGGACTCAGAAAGTCATTGTAAAGCCAGGCTTTAGTCAAGTCCCCTGGGTCTACCTTTCAAAAGTATAAGAAGTCAGCAAGACAGAGTGGTCTTGATCAGAACTCAAAGTCGTTCCACTTCTGGATAGGATGGCTGATTTGCAAGCTTTCTGCTTACTACTGTCCCAATTGTTCCAGGTACACTCTGCATGGTGGTGCTCTCATTCCAATTGTTCCCAGCCTGCGCTCTTATTCCAAAAGCTTTGGCTCAATCTCCCCCACTCCCCGGTGAGTGTGCATTTTGACTCTGTGTAAGTTAAAGGTCTTTTTGTGAGATGTAACTTTGTCTACGAGAACATGATCCCCTTTCCATCCCTTGACCTTTTAACAAGGCACTTTGGCTAAATTCATCCTTGAACTTGGCACAATGAGTCAAAAGGAGGTAAAGGGGAGGGACATGGCTAGTGGCCAGCTTTACCTCTCTCTTACTCTGGGGCCACTTGAAACCTCAAGAAAATAATAGTGGCGGCCTTGGGAATCATCCCTTTTTGTATGGATCCAATTTTATATGCCAATGCGTGTGAGTCCTGTCAATTGCCAGGCATCACTTTAAAAAAGAAAATGATGAACCTTTGATAGCAAAGGTGTGAAAGGAGCAGAAAAATGTCTAGAAATGGGTGAGTGTCTGCAGCATGGATGGGGGAATACTCCAAAGCTGTCCTGGATTTTGTTGAGTCCCTCCTCCCAAATGGGAAAAATCCAGAAAATGTCAAGAGCCATTATGAGCAGATCAAATAGACACCCACATCCCCTGCCTGCACCCTGTTGCCCCCCTCAATCATGCCTGCAAGGAGGAGAGTGATTTGGTTTGCATTTAAGTGCGAACCTAATTAAACATAGCCTTCAAAACTTGCAATTCTCCAGAATGCCATTCTCCAGCTGAGTGACGTATACAAAAATGCAAGTGCTAGAGTAAAGTTTACGTAAAGATGCATATCTTGGTGAAAATATCAGACAAAGATGCATTATTTTAGAGGAAACTGCTTTGTAACATTGCAAAATTCACACTAAGATGCCAATGAATTTTTTTGATTGGTATTTGATTTTTTAAAAAGCCACAAACACAAGCTGATGCAAAAACCTAAAGAATTTAACTGTGAGAAAGCAAAATTGACAGATTAGCACATCCCTATGCGGCTGGTGCTGTGGTCTAAACCACAGAGCCTAGGGCTTGCCAATCAGAAGGTTGGCGGTTCAAATCCCCACGAAGGGGTGAGCTCCCATTGATCAGTCCCTGCTCCTGCCAACCTAGCAGTTTGAAAGCATGTCAAAGTGCAAGTAGATAAATAGGGAAGGTAAATGGCGTTTCCCTGCACTGTTCTGGTTTCACCATTGAGAGCCAGTGTGGTGTAGTGGTTAAGAGCGGTAGACTCGTAATCTGGTGAACCAGGTTCGCGTCTCCACTCCTCCACATGCAACTGCTGGGTGACCTTGGGCTAGTCACACTTCTCTGAAGTCTCTCAGCCCCACTCACCTGTCACAGAGTGTTTGTTGTGGGGGAGGAAGGGAAAGGAGAAAGTTAGCCATTTTGAGACTCCTTAGGGTAGTGATAAAATGGGATATCAAATCCAAACACTTCTTCTTCTTCAGAAGCAGCTTAGCCATGCTCACCACATGACCTGGAAAAACTGTCTGAGGACAAACGTCGGCTCCCTTGGCCAGTAAAGTGAGATGAGCGCCGCAACTCCAGAGTTGTTCGCGACTGAACTTAACTGTCAGGGGTCCTTTACCTTTACCTTTTAGGACTCCTTCAAAAGTAGAACACTGTAAAGTAGGACAAAAGACCACCTGATTTGAACCTGGCTTTGTTACATTGAAGTCTAACACTCAAGACTTATATGACTTTTTCACCCAGTGATTGCTCAACCGTGCTTGACCTGAATGAGTTTGCTCTCTTTCCATAGCCCAATGTGAGTAATAATATTGTTCAGTGCCTTCTGGAATGTAATAAACCTCATGCGATATTAATTTATAAAACGCCAACAGTGTTCAGAGGATGATTTCCAAAGCCTCTACCTGTGCCACAAGAGCTCTGAGCTCATGGAATGTGCATGCAAACACCCTCCGTCTCAGTTTCAGAACAAGGAATAAAAAAAATAAAAAGAAATAAAAGGGTAAAAATGAAAATTTGTCCTGTTTGCTGCAGTGAAACCAGAGAGTTATAAAGGACCCCTGAACAATATTGAGTTTAGGGCAGCACAATCACATCACAAAAGATTTACCTTCACTCTGCAAATTCAATCTTGGGCAATAACAGCCTATTACAAGTGGAGCAATACAACGTCAAAGGAATATTTAAAAGAATGAGACAGAACCTTTACATCAAAGCAATTGAGTTAGCCTCCCCCAAAGAAAGCACTCATGGGACAACTCCTGGTTTCTTTTTCCCAGAGTGACACTAACCTCACGAAAAGTTATATTTGAAATGTGCTTTAATGTATACCCCGACAGCCCTACTGAAATAAATGGGGACAACAGAGGTTTACACAGGAGAACTCCATGGGCTGCATCCAAACTAAGTCTGTCCAACTTAGGCTACATTGCAAAAAATGGGACAGGTTAGGTTAGAAGACATTTCTATTACTCCACAGATTTCAATGGTGTGAAATTCTAGGATAGCCCTTGAATGGGTGTAATATAATGCTATGAGTTTGTGGGGTGCAAGACACTCTAAATTCCTGGGTCCAATCAAAGTTAGAATTAATCAAAGTTTGGGGAGTTAAACTGTGCCAAATATTGAATCCGTGGATTCAGCTTGTGTTAAAAATACAAACCAGGCCTGCCTGGTGACAGCAGACTAGAGATAGGAGAACAGAGTAATGACCTGGGAGGTGAGCCATTAAACCAGAACATTAACAGGCAAAGACTATACCAGCCACCAAATGGTTAGAGTCCCACCCTGAGCTGAGAGATAGTTAGCAGAGACAAAAACACAGTTTCATTGCAGTTGGCGATGAGGCAAACTGAAGAAAAAATAGTTGTGTTTTGCAAACAGTTTGCAAGCTGGAAGAAAGCAGGGGGTCACAGCATGATGTGGGCTGACAGTTTGAATCCGACGTGGCAGCCATGGGAGAAGCGGGACCCACTTGGAGTATAATCCTGGGAGCCCCTCCATCATAGGCTGAGGTTGTATATATGTGTAAATTGTGGGAATGTTAAGGACAGTAGGAGAGGATATACTGATAATATTATCCTTCCTTCACTCACGCTAGTGAGTCATGTAGCAGAGAAGATTCCCCTCAATACAGCAGGAAGCTAGTCTGCAGACTCGTTTGAATCTCTTTAGTTAAGCAATCCAGTCTGGCTTGCCCAGACTGGATTATTCCTAGTGTCCCCTTTGATTCCTCTTAAAATAATAAAGACACAAAAGCCTTTCCTTAAAAGTAACAAGAAGTTTACTCACATTCAGTTCACAGTATGATCCCTGAAGGCAGGCTTTAGCTAGTAGTTACAGAACAAAGCATGAGTCCATCCCATATGGGAATTGAGTCCATGTGCTGCTGGCTGAGAGCAAAATACATTAAGAGAATAGCATCAAGAGAAGAAAATGGCACCAAGATGGCTGTGTGACTTGGCTATTTTATGGAGTCAGCCAGCGTCGAGCCCATCTGCCTGGTCACATGTAAGGGGAGGACGCTCCAGACCACTGGAACAGGAAGTTATACTGCTTGGAGTAACATCCTCCTGCCTGTGTCCACTCTAGGAAAACAAGGAATGTTGTATTTGACTGCTCCAATGGATTACATCCCACATAAATAAACTGTATATCATAAAGACACCACAGTCTCCGCTGTGCCTCATTTCCAAAGAAATCTTGCACAGCTTCAGACATAACAAAGGAGGAATTGCAGCAGAACATGGGTAAAATGCTGTGTTCTCTCAGTAAATCGAAGCATTTCTGCAACGGGTATGCAACAGTATGCTTGCAGCAATGCCAATAGAATAAAAATACTCAGTCCAGCAAATGATATTTAGGAAGAAAATAAAAATCCAAGATCCAAGACAGGCACCATTGTAGGAGGGTATAACAGAGTATGTCTTAAGCCATTATGAGGCAAAATGGGAATTATTGTATAGCCACATTTCAGGTGAATTTGATGCCAATTAATGGCATAGGCTGCCTTTGGTTGTTAACTGTCTTAAAATCAAAGGCAATGCAGGGCAGGCCATGGGATTGGGTTAACTACAAAATGGCTCTTGCTTAAATCCCTGGGTGATACCTGACACATCCAAGCACTAACTTTGCTGACTTAATACAGCAGATAAGCAAAGATTTGTACAGTGGTCCCTTTGCATTTGGCCAGAGCAGTAAGTTTAAAAGCACAAGCAGGCTGTCCTGCGCGGCAGGTGAAATGCTTAAATGTCAGATCAGTATTGTTAAGACTCTATCTGTATGCATAGCAACTATCATGTGTACAGCCAAGAATAGGCTTCATGAAGAGAAACCAGGAATAATAGACAGGATACTGTTTTACCCATTCCCAGCTGACTTTGTAAAAAAACCCAAAAACCCTTTAGCAATTAAAATGTTATTGACATTTGCTGACCTGCGTGTCAGATCTCAAGATCAAGCATAAATATACAAAATGTTTGGGGAAAATATCTACATTTTTGGTGCAAGTGTCCAGTAGCTGAAACCTCCTCCTTTTCCAGATTTGATCCCAAACTTTCACTTGTATTTGAAAGCATCATTGAGGGAGGTACATATATTTCAATTTTCCACTTATTTTTCAATGGCATTTTCTTATAAGACTATGGAACTCTCTCTGCCTCACAGCATTTCTGTAGGAGCCCTGGAAGGGGTTGATCTGAACACATGTGCACACATCTGCTTTTCTAATAAAATGCCCCAAAAGGCTTATAGAGAATTCAAAACAATAAGATCACAGCAACAGTCTCACAAGGGATGGACAAGACAGGAAAGAACACTGAAAAGAGTAATGTAGAACTTGTGGCTCTCTAAATCCCATCAGCCTCAGTGAATGATCAGGGATGGTGGGAGGTGTGGTCCAGCAATATCTGGAGGACTACAGATTACCTATCCCAGGGCACACATATATTCTATATTGTTGGCATCTGTCTGTCTTGAGAGACAATGGAGTGTGCCTCTGGGGTGAAGCCAAACCACTGTGTTGGCAGCACCAAAGTTACCTCATCGGGATTCAAGCCTAGGCTTTGTGTATGGAGGTTCTGGGCTGCCCAGTTGGCAAAATGCCTCTCTCAGCCTTGCTGTGATCCAAAGGAATGCAGAGCAAGACGTTGGGCGTCAGCTTGACTGCAGGAGTTGCTGGAAGGAGGTGTACAAGGTGCTATCCAACCGTCTTAGGAGCACCACCCTGGATTTGTGCAGGTTAACTCCTTAACCTCTTCTTCTCCTGAACATATCCCACAAGGCAGTGGAGGTTTAGGATCACAGTTTTCCTTCTCCTAGATAGGCTATCTTCTCAGGTTCACAAGTCCCATCTGCCCCTCACATCCCTCTATAGCACAAGCAGAAACTGCCTTCTTGACCATTGGACCCACTATTGGTCTTGCTGCTCAGTCTGACAGGGCCTGTCTTTGTATGCAAGGGAAGTCCCTAACTTACCAAGACTTTGAGACCCATTGGTTACCCTCACCTGGTTTAGCCTCCCCAGTTGAAGTCATTCCTGGGGTGTGGCCGCTGTTGCATGCTGACAGCTTCTAGAAGCCACAGTTGAGAGCTGAGTGCAGGGTGGGGATATGATCCCCACCAGAGGTACTACCCCTTCCCTAACACCCCAACCCCCCTACAGGTACATATAACATTTTTTAAAAAAAATCAGTGACAAATTTGAACATTTCAGGCAGAGCAGCTTCACAGATAAACACACAATGCCTGGGAGGATTAGACAGAATCAAAATTAAAACAACTCCTGTCCGCTGGAAAAGAAAGGGTCCTGGGCCCCTTTCACAGATTACTCAGAAGTAAATTCTTCTTAGTTCAAAGAGAGGCACAGTAAGTGTGCACAACATTGCATCAAGTTTTGTAGAGGGCTTTCATATTCCTTTCATAGAAAAAAAGTCCTTGACTACCAATCAAGGACTACTACTCATGATGGCTTTCTATTATCTCCAATCTTAAAGGCACCAACTTGATGCTACCATAGTAGTACTGTTGTGATGGCCACCAACTTGGATAGCTTTAAAAGAGGGTTAGATAAATTCAGGGAGGATAATGGTAAAGCATGAGTCCAATAGACCTTGCATGCTCACATTCTCCAGCTACCGGTATTCAAAAGGTGTTCTGCTTAAAAACATAAAGAGAGCCTGTTGAATTAGGCCAAGGGACCATCTAGTCCAGAACTCTGTTCTCACAGTGGCCAGTCAGATGCCCCCAGGAAGTGCACAAGCACTTGACCTGCGCACAGCAGAATCCTCCCCACTCTGGGCACCGACAATGCAGATTTCATTTGAGGGAGATCCACCAATGTTCATCCTTGTTCCATTTTTGGAAGCAGGGAAAGGCATTTGTTTGCCTACCAGTTTTTCTGCCTTTTAAATGATGTAGGTTTATCACTGCTCATTATTATAGCATTATGCTTCTGTTTTATTGTTCTTATAAACATTAGTTTTACTTCTTTACTGTTTTGGTAGTTTTCATGTTGTAAACTGCCTTGGCTACAAATTAGAAAGGTAGGTATGAACTCTGTGCGTTGCATATTAGAAGGTAGATGCTCCATTACTCTTAAAGGCTTAAATCTGATATAGTAGGTTCACTTCCTAAGTTGATTTATTGCTACCTTGATGGGGGTGGAGGGGATGAACAAAGATATAGCCACTACCTTACCAATGGTCTCTAATAAGCAGGTAGTCATCTTGAGATTGGGGCTGATAAGGGGCTACTTTAGAGAATCTTAGAAGCTACTGGGGGGAAAACCCTAACAGGCCCCATTAGATTTTCTGTCATGCATATGATGAGAAAAACACACAGCAGAAAATCCACTTGATTGTCTTACTGTGAAAGCAGCAGCTATTGTGCCATGCAGCTTTTTGGACAGTAGTTCCACCTTGGTGTTTATGCTCTGCTGGCCAGTAGAAGTTTCAGGGACAAGTTCCAGACAGAAAGGGCTTTGTGATAGGCTGTTGCAGTACAATATGCGCCTCAGTGGTTTGACAAGACAGGGGGGAAGTTTCAATAAAAGGAGTCTGACCTGGCCCAGTTTCACATTTCAGTTTTAAGCATTCACGGCCCCCACACCAAGAGCAGTCCAAAGGGCTGGTGCAGAAATTATATTTTTAGCCTGTTTGCAGTAGCACTGGAACCAGCTTCCAAGGAAGTGTAGAATTGCTGGTAGATTTGTTTGTTTTCAGCTGCACCTTAAACCACCAGCTTCTCCTTTAGGGACAGGGAAACTGGTGATGCTCTGGATGGTACTGGTAATGACTAAAATAGGTCACCACAATATGTGATGGCCACCAGCTTAGAAAGGAAAAATGATAGCTACTAGTCATGTTGGCTAGCTGCAATCTCCAGGTTCCGGAGGCCATACAGCACTGAATCCCACTGGTTCAGTTGTGAAAGTTCAATTTGTGAGGTTACCTCTGGGTCATCAAATGACAAATACGTAGGAGTGAACAGGTCCTGGGCCCCTTTCACAGACTACTCAGAAGTAAATTCTACTTAGTTCAAAGAGAGGTGTAGTAAGTGTGCACAGCATTGCATGAAGTTTGTAGAGGGCTTTCATCTTCCTTTCACAGAAAAAAAGCAGAGCGTTAGGTGGAAGACCCCAATGAAACTCAGTGACAAAATCATTAGTAGACTTGGATAGTGATTGGGTTTTATCATGTTATTATGTTTTTCCCCCTCTGATTGTTTTATTGTCTTGTATTATTATTCTATGCAAATTATGTTTTTAATGTTGTACGCCGCCCTGGGATCTTTGGATAACGGGTAGTATATAAATTAAATAATGATGATAATAAGAATATATTTGATTATTCGGTTGTCTTATAAAATGGACTGATCCTACCAACACAGCTTTTGTAGTTTATTTGTTTATGTGGGTGTTGTGTATGGGTAGATAGATATAGCTACATACCCATACACTTAAAGAAACCTAAGAGTATTTATAAAAAATAACTTTTAAACCTAGAACTAAATAAAAATGCTGTGCAGGCTGTGTGTGTCTTCATATACTACTACAGTAAGTAGATCTCGTAAAATCGTTACGTTTTATGGCAGACAACATGCCAAATGCAGTTTACATTTCTCAGCCAGTAATTATATTTTTGTGCAAGTGGCTTTGAAGAGACAGACACAACAAATAATAACTGGCTTTATCTGAAAAGGAAAAAACAAGCATTTTTATCAAGATGAAAGGGGTGCAATGACTTTAGGAGACCTCACATACAGCTGTAATACAATAAATTAGGAGGATTAGTGGAATTGCAGGCTACAGTGGTAACATGTACTGGTAGAGAGCCTGTTTTAGGGAAGATGATAATACAGTTTATCATGGACTCCATGGGAATTCCCACAATATATTAGTTGTGGTGCAACAATAAACGGCACACAGTGAGGGGTATGTCTCTTTTGACACACATTCTCTTCCCACACTTATTTTACCAGGGAAACAACTCTGGTGCAGTTTAATTAAACTCTACTGCAATGAATTAGTCCAGGTCCTAGCCCCGTGACAGCTAGGAGCTTGGCAATACCGCAGGGGGCTGTCCTTCTGTGACACCGCAGACTGCAGAAGACTTGGGGTTGGGAACGAAAGGTCTCTCAGATGACATTGTCACCAGGGAAGTCTAGAGCTGTCAATCACAAAACTGAAGAACACTTCCAACCTGGTTTCCAGTAGACTTCTTCAAGCTGCATTTATACACGTGAATGCCTTAGGGTTAGAAGAGGTAAGGTTTTTGTTTTTTTAATGACCTGCCAATGAAGACTATAAAACCTCTCAATGTGTTCATGTTTCCAACTGCCTGGTTTAGTACAAGGAAATTGGTTTGCACATAACTGGTACAAAACCGGAATGCTTGGGAGTTTGACCAGTTTAGTCCTACAAGACTTTGACCCCCTCACCCAGTAATCATGTGGTTTGTCTGTAGACGCCATCAGCTGAATCCGTAAACAGGTCCCTACTGCATGCAATGGCATTTGCTATCTTGCAAGCATTTTGGAATGGCAGCTTATCTAATTAGGCCAGCCTTCCCCAACCTGGTGCCCTTCAGATGTTGTTGGATTACAGCTCCCACTGTACCTAACAACTGCTCATGCTAGCTAGGGCTGATCAGAGCTGTGGTAAAAATAATAATCTGGAACTTCAAAATGAAACTTAAACATAAATATAAAAACAGAATAAAAACAGGCAAAATACAAAATACACCAAAGATATAAAACTGTCCACAGTCATTTCCTCTTCATAAACCCTGGGAATGAAGAGGAGTGACTATTACCTGCAAGTAAGTCCCACTGAACTTTGTGAGACTTATTTCGGAGCAAACCACCATAGCATCCCTCTGCAACTCGCACAGATTGCAACGGGGACTTACTTTACTTCTGAATAAACTTAAAGTGCCCTCAGCTGTGTTTGCTCCAAAGTCCCAATGAGTCCCACAGGCCCTTATTTATTTATTCAAATAATTTACAATGGGGTGTACAAGATTGTGGCCTTAGTCTCAGGAGACTGTGGAGCAGACGTACAGAGGGAGATAAACCCAAATTCATTGGTAATTTCATATACAGTGGTACCTTGGGTTACATACGCTTCAGGTTACAGACACTTCAGGTTATAGACTCCACTAACCCAGAAATAGTACCTCGGGTTAAGAACTTTGCTTCAGGATGAGAACAGAAATAATGCTCCGGCAGTGCAGCAGCAGCAGGAGGCCCCATTAGCTAACGTGGTGCTTCAAGTTAAGAACAGTTTCAGGTTAAGAATGGACCTCTGGAACGAATTAAGTACTTAACCCCAGGTACCACTGTATGTGAATGTAAGAGGAGCCCTGCTTGATCAGGATCTCATCCAGCATCTTGTTCTCACAGTGCTCAACTAGATGCCCATGAGAAGTCCCAAAGCATGACTTGAGTGGAATAACATTCCACCCATTTGTGATTCCCAACAATACCGCCTCTGTCAGTGGAGGCAGAACATAGCCATTGTGGCTAGTAGGAACTGATAGGAGTTTGGATTTGATATCCCGCTTTATCACTACCCGAAGGAGTCTCAAAGCGGCTAACATTCTCCTTTCCCTCCCTCCCCCACAACAAACACTCTGTGAGGTGAGTGGGGCTGAGAGACTTCAGAGAAGTGTGACTAGCCCAAGGTCACCCAGCAGCTGCATGTGGAGGAGCGGAGACGCGAACCTGGTTCCCCAGATTACAAGTCTACAGCTCTTAACCACTACACCACACTGGCTCTCTTATCTTCCATGAATTTGACTAATTCTCTTTAAAAACCCAGCCGAGTTGATGGCCATCTCTGTCTCCTATGAAAGTGAATTCCATTGTTTAACTATGCACTGTGTGAAAAAGTACTTCCTTTTGCCTGTCCTGAATCTCCCAGCATTCTGCTTCACTGAATGCCCCAGAGTTCTAGTGCTATGAGAGAGGGAGGAAATCTTTCCTCCATGTCCCTTCCCTAAACAGGAGCTCAGTTTAAGAATCTTTTTTTCCCCCGTAACTGAAGTCACCTCAAGGCTTCATTTTTTTTTACAAAAAAGCGCAAACTTGTACCCTCACATGCAGTTTTGAAATGTTCCTTAAGCAAAGCAGGGCACAGGATGACTGACAGATGCTTTAAGAAATGTTTGTATGAGCTATATGTATGAGGACAGATTTTTAAACAGTCAATGCACTTACTGTTCCCTGGAGAAGGCCTTAGCATTCTACCCCTACCAAATATTCTCCAATAAAAGAATATTGTGCCTTCCATTATTCATAGATATATCTATCAGATGCCTTTGATTAATACATGAGAATTTGCAGCATTATCAAATGAAGCTATTGGGAAGCAAGTGCACTGCAGTCAACTAGCTGGTGCCCAACAGTATTCTTACTGTTTGAACATGACTCTCTCTCTCCCTCTCTCTCTCTCTCTCTCTCTCTCTCTCCACTTTCTCTCTCTCTCTCTCTCTCCCTCCACTTTCTCTCTCTCTCTCTCTCTCTCTCTCTCTCTCTCACGCACACACACAGAGAGAGAGAAGGAGAGAGAGAGTAACATAAAAGAATTAATGAGACAATGGCAATTAGATGTGAACTCATTTGGCCCTGCTGGATTTAACCCACTCAATTGAGATGCCAGACATGATACCTTAGTGACTGGAAGGTCCTGTCGCCACCTCCCCATTGGCCAACGAGCCTGAGAAATGACAGTCCCATTAGGTGTCGTGTAAAGCATGTGACCTTGCTCTCCTAGCACTTGATCTTTGCACTTCAGCTGACCATTTGTCACTATCCTATGGAGACAGTACTCAGGTGGCTTAGTGTGAGACCCTGCTGTCCCCCCTCCCTGTGCCCCAGACTAAGCAAAGAGCATTGTCAACAAGCAACCAAGCAAACCCCTTTTCCCCTTCTCTCAAAGGAGAGAAGATGCGATGGATTTGCCAGTCAGTGGGCAGGTTAATGTAGTCGGTGACTCCTGCAGCTAAAGATAGAGTGGGGATGGAGAGAGAGAGAGCAATTGCCTTTGAAATCAGAAGACTAAAAGGACCTGTAGTTGGATCCCAAAGGGCCCACTCACCTATTCTAATTCTAATTCCCCATGTCTATAGCTGTCTTGCAAGTAAAGGGAGAATCTTGTGTCAATGTATTTCCACTGCTCTATTCTTCTGCTTACACAGGTAATGCAGAGGTCAGACATTTTCAGGTGGAATAAACAGATCAAGTATCAGCAACCATAGCTACTGATCACAGGTACAATGGTTCTCTCAACTTCAGAAGGAGGGGGGAAAGGGAAGGAAAGGAAAAACTGCTTGAATAGGGAAACATATGTGAGGAAGAATGACTATTTGTGGAGCAACGAAAAATGTCCATAGCAACATATTTATGTTTATAATTAGACCCACTGTGATGCCAGTGACATAAACCGATACAATCAAAAGCACTATATTAGGTAGCAACCTGTCCTGTATAATACAGGATTGTACCGTAGTTCAATGTAAAATTTGAAAGGGTGTGTAAAAGGCCATGTATTTAAGCTCTGGGTAGCCAAGCACAGACAGATTTACAAATTCGTGTGTGTGTGTGTGTGTGAGAGAGAGAGAGAGAGAGAGAGAGAGAAATTTCAGAGGAGCCATCCTGTTAGGATGTAATGGATTGCTTTGAAGTCATTTCAGCACCAGATGAAGAAATAAAGAATCGCTCCCCCAACTGCCCTGCCCCGTCCTGTCCTGTATTTGGCCAGAACAAAGGTGGCAAGCCTACAATCCCTCCTCCCCCCAGTTATTCATAGGGAAGCCCATGGATTCACTGGGGCCTACCATGCATAATTGCATGCTAGATTTGCATCCTTGAGTTTTAGGTTGGTCCACGGTCACAAGGTCCAGGCTGCTGCCAATGATGATTGTGTGTGTGTGTGTGCACGTACGTGCGCTAGCTATATTAGTTGAAGCCCCAGTCTACTGCACTACAAGTGCAATATACATTTTTCACAAACTGGATAGGCCACACTATGGAGATGGTGTAAGTGGCAAGTGATGGTACATGAGTTCTGATGTGCATGAATGCTGTAAACCCACACTAGGTGAGCTTCACTGCTAAAGAAGTTCACTAAACTGCAATTCCTACACACAGTTGGGATCTTTGCCCAAGTAGCAGGATTGACTCCATAAAAAACCTAGTTTGGGACAACTAGTAGTGGGACCTATCCTGTGCATACCCTCCAAGTGTCCTTATTTTCCAGGGACAGTCCCAGAATCACAAAAGCCACGCCAGCTTCTGATTTGATCCCAGAAAGTCCCTATTTCCTCCATCAATGCTGTCACTGCTGAACTTGGGGAAGAGGATGAGCTGGCGCTTGTCCTGAGCTGTTGCCTCCCCATGGCGTCTCTATGGCCGCTGCTGATGGCCTCCTCCTTTGGACTATTCGTAGTGGCTGCTGGAGAGCAGGGAAGGAGGAGGGAAGGCAGCTGCCGCCAAGGCCCACCTCTGTGTGACGCACTGGCTCTGTGGAGCAGGCAGAGGGCAGGGCCACCCCAGGCAAGAAGAAAGGGGGAGCAGGGGGGAGCACAAGGAGTCTTGATTTTTTTATATAAAAAAAAAGAAAAAGAAAAAAAGCTTTGTGCATCCACATCTAATCTTGCCCTTTTCTAAAAAAAATGTTTTATGGGCTTGTGTTTTTCTTTTGTAAATCTACCGTTATAAAATAAAATAAAACTGGAATCAAGGGGTTTTCTCAGGATGGTGCCAGGCATATGTGCTGTGTCCCATTAGTGCAGAGGTGGGAGCACTTGTCCTTTATCTGATAGGAAATGTTCTGTGGGAGGGTGGGGGACCAAAATGGGAAGTCAAGGAGGGTCAGTTGGGAGGGGAGTAAGAAATGTCCCTACAGTCAAACCTTGGTTTCCAAATGGTTTAGTTGCCGAACAAATAGGCTCCCGAATGCCGCAAACCCGGAAGTGTTCCAGTTTGTGAACGTTTTTCGGAAGCCGAATGTCTGACGCAGCTTCCACTTGAGTGCAGGAAGCTCCTGCAGCCAATCGGAAGCCACGCCTTGGCTTTTGAATGGTTTCGGGAGTCGAACGGACTCTAGGAACGGATTAAGTTTGAGAACCAAGGGACCACTGTATTTTCATCTGGGAAATGCTCTGAGGAAGGTCAGATGGGCACCAGTCTTGAACAGGTTCCACCAGGTGTGTGGGTGTGTTTATGTGTTTACACAAGCATGTTCTTGAATATTTATCTGGTTTCTGGGGTTGATCCTATGATTTTTTTCCTGGTTTTGATTTGAATTGATTAATTAATTGGATTTTACTGTAAGGGGCATTGCTTGGTTTTATTTTGTGAATGACTCTGATAGTTCTTAAGAGAAGTGAAAAGTGATATATAAGTTTTATAATAAATAAACGAACACTAGCCTTCTCAAAGAAAGTGCATACTATATTCTGGTTTGCAAGCAAGCAGGCATGGACTTCTATGTTCTGTTTGTTTTTAAGCTGGTAGATGAAGGGAACCCCTGCTGCTACTCTTTTTTATCGTCAATTTTCTGGTGGCAAGAGTACTTTCACTTTCAATAACCCAGTTATTGCCATTGTGAACCTGACTGTGGGATAATTGGTTGTATTGTGAGTTATGTTCCCTGAGCCAAAGGTGAGAGTCAAGGTCTCTCTCAGCTGCGACCACAACAAAGAGGGCTATTGTGGTTAGTCAAGCCCTACTACAAAGGCCCAAGTACCTTAGCTTTGAGTGGAAAGCCTGCTTTATTATTTGATTTATAACTCTCTCCTCTTTCCTATCTAGCCTTCATCACTCTTCTTATTAATAAAGTTGGTATCCTTTGCATGGACACACTGGGCGGGAAATGGACAGTCACTAGCAACTTACAGACAGGAATCTTACCTGGAACTGCTGATAACAGAACCAAGGGACTTTTCCTTGCAAGGCATTATGTACTTTACCACTGAGCTGCAGTCCTTCATGCTGTCTTTCTTTCTGAGATATAAAAGTGGCATGAAGCACCCCTAAAAATACACAAAAAAAACAGCCTCACAGAATAAGGAAAGGTATTACACTCTCTCTCAAGCCAACCCCTGGAGCTGACTGTACGTGCTCAGAAGGTCAGCAGTTTGAATCCCTGTGGTGGGGTGAGCTCCTGTTGCTCTTTCCCAGCTCCTGCCAACTTAGCAGTTCAAAAGCATGCCAGTGCAAGTAGATAAATAGGTACTGCTGTGGCGGAAAGGTAAACTACATTTCCACATGTCAATTTCTAGTAATACCTGCAGCATGTAAGAAACAAAATGGTTTTAATTGATGCTGGTTTTATAGTTTGTATTTTACTAATGATTTAACTATTACTGATTTTTTTCTTTTTATCTGAAATGCTTTTTAATGTTGTTTTTGTCAATTGTGATAGATAGATAGATAGATAGATAGATAGATGATAGATAGATAGATAGATGATAGATAGATAGATAGATAGATAGATATAGACAGATCTATCAGTGATAGATAATTATTTCTATCTATACCAGCTTCCTTTCCAATTCATGAGCAACATCATAGGAGGGTTGTTTCTAGGACTAAGGTGAAACTGTGAAGCTTCCTTGTTATTTTTGTTATTGGATGCTGCATGTTCTTTAAGTAATCTTGTTATATTTATAGTTTTGAAATGTGGTTTTTTTGGTATGTTACTATATTCGTTATATAGTTTTTCTATATTATGAAATTGTTCTTGTAGTGTTTGTTTGAAACGTATCCCTGTTTTTCTTGTTGTAAGTCACTTTGAGTATGATTTTTGTGTGTGGAAAACTGACATACAAATAAAATGACTGAATGAATGAATGAGTTCTCAGGATGGTGTTCAGTATCGTTAAAATACAGTCCACTCACAAAATGTTACGCAAGTGGAGATACCAATAGGAAACTCCCTACCGCCACCACACCCTAACTTAATTCATCCTGAGGTGCCACCACCAAGAAGGATATGACTCGTGTAATCTTCCCATGAGACACTGCTATTGGTGGGACCACAAGCAACAGCTGGATGCTCACAGGTCCACCATCCCTGATGTAACCTAATTCACAAACCTCAGTTGCAACTGGAAAAAGAGAATCTTGAATCGTGATCATATCACACATTACATTTCTTACATGAATAAATGAGCAGCAAACACAAGTCCATGGTAACATGTGAGGTAGTTTCATAAAGTATAACCAAAATCCAAACATTCGAACCCTGAACTGCAAAAGGCAGCTTGCCAATGTCTTCAAAAGAAAGAAATCTGCTGCCACTGTTAAACAGACACACACACACACATACTCACACAGCAGAATAGATTGCATTTATCAGCACAGCATAGGAGGTGCTTTCAGTGCAACCTTGCTGAAAGGGATGGAGAAAAGGTTTAAGAAAATCAAATGCATTAGGTTACCATTACCATGACAAAGTACCCAGAGATCTAAGGTGCATTTAGACTGGACATTTTTGTGATGAGACAATAAAGAAGTATACAGTTTCTAACTTCACTTTGCAAAATTATCTTTGGTCTTGCTTGTCTAACCAGAAGCTAGCTATGAACATATATGCACCTCTCTCCCCCTCGCTGTTCTACGGCAGTGATGGTAGTGGGGAAATTATATAGAAACCAGAAGTGGAATGCTATGGAGCGAGTCCCATTAAATTCAACAAGACTTGCTACCTCGTAAGTGTCTAACAATGCAGCCTGCATCAAACTCTTCTTTAAATGCTTGAACTCCTTGGATATCAGCATTTATAATCTGCATTCACACCAACAACTTTGCTGTCTTTATTTTCATCTGGTTTGACACATGAATCGTACACCTCTCTCTCTCTCTCTCTCTCTCTCTCTCTCTCTGTGCATTTCACACTGAAATAACTATCTGTACATTGTGTGCACTGCGCAGTTTCTCACCTGTGTCAATAACATACACACCTGCATGCAAATGCAGATGAGAGCCATAAATGTGTTTTTATTGTCATGAGCAGAAAGGACCATCCTGTGAGTTAAGTTTCCGTATGAGAGGAAGGAACGAAGAGTCTCAGCTGCCTGCCTGCAACAAGATGGTGGTGCCAATGTTACTTGTTAATCTGAATCTTTAAAAACTTTAAAAATCCAGGTCCCTGATCCATCAGCTTCCGTGTACAGCCAAGGGTTCCGATGTGGATCTGCAAAACACTGTAGCTCTCTCTCACTGAAGTGACAGGGAAAGCTCCCTTATGTGGCTCATTTCAGTTGTTCAGTGTGCGTCACCGCATTTGAACTCAGTAAACCTTACACAAGTGTTGTAAGGTGGGCCAGTGTCCAAAATAAGCCATTACAATTCAGAAGTGGTTTGGGGATGAAGTATGCTAGGTTAGCCCTAGGCCAGGGATGAAGAAGCTGTGGTCCTCCAGATGTTGCTGGACTTCATCTCCCAAGAATCCCATTGTCTGTTCCAGCTGGGTCTGATGGGAATTGTGGTGGAACCACCTCTTTGACGGTCAAAGCTTCCCCATCCCAGCCCTTAGGGTGCCTGGTTAGTTTGTGGTCAAAGTAAGATCCCCCAGATCACGCACTTCATCACAAAGTCAACAGTCACAATGTGGCACTTAGAGGCACACATGCACCTGCCGAGGTCTTTGCAAAGGAAGGCAAGCTATACCTGCTGAAAGTCCTTCTCCTTTTAATGGTGCTGAAGTCCTGCCCTCTCTTTCACCCAGCCACCCAGGTGTGGGCATTATGACTGCAGCCTTGATGTTAGAGAATCTCATCTTGGTCCCTCACCCCACTTCAAATCCTATGCATGGCTTAAGGATTGCAATCCATGACTCTCTTTACTTATTTCATGACCTTGTTGTATTGTTACGTGGGGGTTCTTTTCTGTTGCCTGTATTTTTTTAAAGAAAACTTTATTAAGGAGTAAAATGGAGCTAAAAACGTAAGAATGTAAAATGAGCCTGCTGGATTAGGCCAACAGCCCATCTAGTCCAGCATCCCATTCTCACAGTGGCCAACCAGATGCCTGTGAGAAGCCTTAAAGGGACCCCTGACCATTTGGTCCAGTCGTGGCCGACTCTGGGGTTGCGGCGCTCATCTTGCTTTACTGGCCGAGGGAGCCGGCGTACAGCTTCCGGGTCATGTGGCCAGCATGACTAAGCCGCTTCTGGCGAACCAGAGCAGCACACAGAAATGCCGTTTACCTTCCCGCCAGAGTGGTACCTATTTATCTACTTGCACTTGACATGCTTTCAAACTGCTAGGTTGGCAGGAGCAGGGACCAAGCAATGGGAACTCACCCCGTCATGGGGATTCAAACTGCCAACCTTCTGATTGGCAAGTCCTAGGCTCTGTGTTTTAACCCACAGCGCCACCCGTGTCCCTATTCTTAGAGTAGACCCACTGAAATCAGTGGGGCTTAAAGTTTGTGGTGAATAACTAGGGACAGGGAAAATATTTGATTCAGCTCACATTCAAAGGCAAACCTTCTTAAGTCACACTTTCCAGAACAATATACAGCCTGAAATGCAGGCACCCTTTCAAATTTTCCCTTCTCTGAAATTTGCAGTGCAGTTCTCCAGCCAAGCAAGGTGTACAAAAATACACAGAACAGGGTAAAAGTGTCTGTGGAGATGCATGTTTTAGTGGAACTAACGAAGAAGAAAAAATGCATTATATCAGGTGAAATTGCTTTGCAAAAAATGTATTGGGCAAAAGCACCCCCAAAAAAATATCAAAAGAGAAATTCATATTGAAATGCGGATGAATTCTCAAGATGACTTTTTTAAAAAATCACAAAACTGATGAGGAAATGTGGAGAACTGAACTTAAGAATGTAAAAATGAGAAGCAGAGAGAGGTTGAAATTGACAGATTCACCCATCCCTATGAGTAACACATGCGTCAGTCATTTCAGTGGCTCCATTCAAAGCAGGACCAAGTCTGGCTCCAACTCCTGTGAGCCGCCTTGCTGCTTCCCTTGTGGGCTAGAGGCATCTCTAGCACAACTGTGAATGCGGCTGTTGTCACTTAAGCTGCAAGCGCAAATGCCTCCATTTCCCCAGAGATCAATTTGAAACATGCATCTAAGCACGTATAATCTAATCGCATCAAGAACAGGTGGGTGGCTGCCGTGTCCAATACACTGCTGAGGTCCAGGATGGAGGTGTTTTGTGGCCCAGATCTTTAAGGTGCTCCTTTCCCCTCCTCTGTGCTTGTTCTCTTCTGACCACCACCCCGCCCAGCCCTCTCGTTTTCTGCTTATTTCTGATTAAAACAAAGGCATGAATGCCAAAGACAGCGTTTCCCAGTTCACATTTCACTCTGCTAACATTCTGCAAGGGCTGTGCTTTGGGCTGAAATCACATGATCCTTCCTGCAGCCAGCTAGGAAATCCTACGCTCAAGTAAAACAAACAGAACAGAGCAAACCCTGGGGGCATTTGGACTGAGCCCTTGGTGACTAATAAAAAGAACAGCAAAGAATCTTGTGGCACCTTAAAGACTTTATTATGGCAGATGCCTGAAGTGTTATCTTCAGTTGGCAGCTAAAGCAAGTGGGTGTAGAGAGACAAGCTTGTAGGCAGTGGGGTCAAGTGGTAATGAAATGCAGAAAGTACCGCCTACATGGCGACAAGTCATTCAAGCAGCCTTTCACAGCAGCAGCAATAAAACAAAATGAGTTTTTGTCTGGTTTGTAGAATTAAATAGAGATACTAGCCTAAAGAACAGGACTGCTTGCTCGTTTGTAGCTTCAGCCATTTCCTTCTCACCTGCTTCTGTCTCACATGTTTTCATAATGGAAGGAAGGAAAAATCAAATCTGAATTAGCTCTCAAGGTAACAAGGTATTTCGGACTGTTAGAAGACATAACAAAAAGCAAACGCACCAACCGAGCGAAGTCTCCTAAATAAAATTACATGACTATGGGACACATAAAGCTGCCTTATAGCAGGCCAGGCGATTGGTCCATTTATCTCTGCACTTAATTGACAGCAGTTTTCCAGACCAGGAGCAGGTCACCAGGGGAGGAAGGGCATTAGCAATAGTCTCCCAGCAGCAAAGTCTCTGCCACTTACCAGGAAGGGGAGGGACAAGACCGCAGGGTGGGTGGGGCTGTGCAGGTGCATTCATGGGAGCTCTGGGTTGGCTCTGCCAGGATGTCTGCAAAAGCTCAACCTCTCCCACTCCCAGTAAGCAGCCAAAGTTTCGCTGCTGGGAGGCAGTAGCTACAGCAATCCCACCCATGGAAATGATCACGAACCCCACTGGTTGATCCCCTCTTGCTCCAAGACATAAGAAAACCAGCTTTCCTGACCCTACCTGGAAATTCAATTGACTTTGTGCCTGCAGCATAGGTGCTCTATCACTCAGTTGTGGCTCTTCTCAACTGCCTAATCTAACGCTTGATGTGATAAGTGATCAGGTGGAGGGAAAACTAATAGAATCCGCAGTGCTTGCAATCAGCATTGTATCACAAGCCTTCAGTCGCTGAGATAAGAGACACAGGATTGGTTGTTGTCAGCAAGCACAGCTGTGCTTTCCCATGTATTTCACTTGGAGGCCATCCACATGTTCAGAAGAGGAATGTGGTGAAGCTACTGTTTGGAATGCGGAGGGGCTATTAACCCCCACCATGGGCAAAACTACTCCTCTCCCTCTCTCTCCTGCAACACATTGCAAATTAAACAAGATCTAGTTCAAAATTTTGCACTGAGAAACTTGGGTGAATTGGCCATAATATGGAAAATGCGTTTCAGTGTAAGTGTAAAGTGGTCCACACAGCTTTACTCAGAGTAGATCCACTGCAGTGAATGAACATGACCAAGTTAAGTCCATTAATTTCTGCCCAGGACATCCATACACACTGCCCAGGCTTGTGCCCCAGGGAGGTCACTTCAGGGATGCTAACACAGCAGTTTGACTTCACCCTGGAGGTGCACTCCATTGTCTCTCGAGACAGACTGATGCCAACAACAACAAATTCTGAGTACAGCTTAACTAAAAAACCCATGGATTTTTAGTCATAAGTGGGGTTTTTTTTAATGTACTAATAAATTAGATCCAAAATGTTCATCAAAATACTTTTAATTGATTATTCTGTCTGATTAGTCAACCAGAACTCCCAACCCTGTCTGAAAAATGATCCAAACCGATCTTACAATGCTTTCACAACAGCGTCTTTGAACTCATTCTGTATTTTACTCCCTATAAACTCTTAAGATGCAACCACACGCCTATTTGCACAGACGTAATCACTGTGTTTAAGGGGGCTTACTTCCAGGAAAACTATGCTTCGGATTTCAGCCTTAATTAGGAATTCTAGACTTAGGAGGCTAATTTTCTTGTACCTTTATGATTAACACAGCTTCCCTTTACTAGAGTAATAAATGTCACACCACATTCTCGTAAAACTAAGCAGGTCAAAATGCATAGTGTAACTAGTAAACACACACTCTGTGTGTTTAATCGTGCGGTGGATTCAGCTTGAGAACGCATGAAGTTAAAATTAATACTACAAAAAACTCTTTAAACATCTTCTTAGTAGTTCCACTTCACAAATCTTATGGTAGAGTTGAAGGACGAGATGCTTTTCATTTGTAGAGTCAGGCTTTCCAGTCTCCTTTTCCTTAATGTATGTTGGGTTGTGTTTCCAAATGCATTCAGCCATGTGATCTTCAGTGCTGGTTCATTTATATCAGATGAAGTGTGACTGGAAATAAAGCTCTGCCTTCTTCCTTTTTTAAAAATAGGACAGTAGTCTCTTATCTATATTCCAAAAGGAAAATAGACAGGCGCATTATATTTTAGTCCCTACATTTCATCACGGCCCTTCTTTCTTCTTCTTCCTAAGTGAAGGCTAACATAAGGACAATTGCTAAAGAAGCAATCATAATATCCCTATACTAGTGAAATCCAGACTTACGGCTACTCAGGGCAGATATACATGACAGTTCCATTGTTCTCTATTAGCAGGATATTGTCCTAGCATAAAAACGCATGCAAACTTTGAAAGCTCTGAATATTTAAGGCAGGACACTAGTGGCTCATCCCAGTGGGAACTACCGAAAAGGGGAACCTGATTAAATTTAATGTCATTGTCACTTTTTCCCCCATTGCTAAGAATTATATATGTAGCCATAGCTACCGCACTGTTCAGACACCATGACCACAATATTCTCCCTCAGAGGTTGGCGTCAAGGGCCGAATTGTTTAGTCAAAGAATGTAAATTCATTATGGGATGTGATTCTTATCAATTAAAAAGATTTGTCAGTATCTGATATATGTTTATTTTGGATGTGCATGTGTGTGCGTGCAGAAATCACTGTGCTTAAACCAGGAAAGCAATTTGTTTTCTTTAGGAGAGCAGCTCATTGGAAGTGCCTTTTGCAAAATGTCCAAGTTGCTCTGTGTAATTAGAAATAATAATAAATCCTTCAAGTCATGCACTTCAACACAACCACCTCAAGTGAAGTTTGCTCTTATTTTGGCTGCTAGTCCTGCTTGCTGTGAAGCAACACAAAACACACACAATTTTTTTTAAAAAAAATTACAGCTCTACAACAACTTTTATAAAAGACTGAACTAAAACGAACGTAATAGATTAGGAGAAAACTACACATAAAATATGGAGCAGTAAATAACTTCTCCGTTCCTCCAGTACATGAAAATGTACATAAGCCTATCCTAAACAGAAAAGCAAATGTCCATTCTAAAACATTACTTGGCAAGGAAACACCTAGAAAAGAAATTCAATTTCACATATTAAAAATCTTACAAACAGGATATATTGTTGACAAGTTGCTTTACTCCACGAAAATTTGCTACAGAACAGAGGGATATCCTGGTCCTGCGAAGTACACAACAATGGCCATAAAATGTCAGCTACATCAGACTTGCTCTGTACTGGAATAGAACAACTATTCTTTAGCTGCATGGATTAATTAGACTAATTTCCATCCGAAACAAGTTGAGCAAGCATGCCTCATTTACCACTCACTGAGATGCATG
The DNA here is from genome assembly GCF_964106645.2 of Podarcis pityusensis. NCBI lineage: Eukaryota > Metazoa > Chordata > Lepidosauria > Squamata > Lacertidae > Podarcis > Podarcis pityusensis. The sequence goes on along the minus strand of NC_138034.1, from coordinate 59,518,511 downwards.
AATAAAGAAATGTCTCTATCTTCCGAAGATGGCACCATTGTAAAAAAGAAAACAAATAACCGGGCTGAGAATAAAACATCTTTGCTTTTGTCTCCAATAGTTATGATGGGTAACGTTTAACGCTGATTCACACTTTCCATGGCAAGTAAATTCCATTGCAGCAACTCTAGGTTTGTTCACATATACAGAAGTACAGGGAGTCCCTACATATGTACAAGTGTTTGTGTGAAAGAGTGTACAGGGTGTTGATTTCTACAGCTCAGCTATTATGCACACAGACTGTACACTCATCAAATGATACATGTGAATAACTATATGAATGAACAGCTCAACTGTTTGCATACACAGGGACACAGATTGTACACTTGTTGAATATAATGTGTGAACACTCCTCATGTTGTCACCTATTATATATCCCCCAGCAAAACCCCTTACAATCAAAAGAGAGACTCTGTGTTTGCAAACACGGAGTGGACAAGTTTCAAGGACATGAAGCCAATTTCAGTCATACCTTGGTTCTCAAACACCTTGGTACACGTACATTTTGGCTGCCAAATGCCGAAAACCCGGAAATAAGTGTTCCGGTTTTCGAACATTCTTTGGAAGCTGAACGTCTGACACAGCTTCTGCGGCTTCCAATTGAGTGCAGGAAGCTCTTGCAACCAATCGGAAGCTGCGTCTTGGTTTTCGAACGGTTCTGGGAGTCAAACGGACTCCCGGAATGGATTAAGTTTGACAACCAAGGTACGACTGTATAGTTCCTCAACAATGCCCATCTGCAACCTATTCCAGAGAGGTGCAATTCCTAGAGTGGTATAACAATCAATCCCTCTTCCTAGGCAAGACTTTACTATTTTGGGTAACATTCCTTTCCCTTACTTGCTATGAACAACAATTTGAAAGCGGGGAACATGGGGGAGGAGTCCCTGGGTAAGAAATCTACCAAACCTCAGAAAAACATGTCCGGGGAGTATCATGCTAGGTAATTTTATGTTTGCTATAAATAAACTGAAGAAATCAAAGTTTTTTCTCTCCCACCACCCTTCCTTCCTGGCAATACCCCCCCATGAAGAAAAGAGAGAGAGGGCTTTTTATTGTTTGTTAGACAAAATAACAGTTGGAAATGGAGCAGGCCCCCCCTAAAACAGTACCTCTAGTTACAAATTTAATTTGTTCTGGAGGTCCATTCTTAACCTGAAACTGTTCTTAACTAGAGGCGTGCTTTCGCTAATGGGGCCTCTTGCTGATGCTGCGCCGCCGGCACACAATTTCCGTTCCCATCCTGGGGCAAAGTTCTCAACTTGAGGTAACTCTTCCAGGTTAGCGGAGTTTGTAACCTGAAGCATTCGTAAACCTGAGGCGTTTGTAACTCGAGGTACCACTGTAGTCTAACTCTACCCTCTTAAACCATGCTTTCACAGCCAAGACATGGAGACTAATGACCTGCATGAAGAACAACTCATGCTTGAATTAAATAATTCAAAATCCCCCTCGCTCCAAATTACCATGATTGGAGTGGACTCAGAAAATAATTAAAAGCTAGGCCTGTCTGTCCAAAGGAAAGATTCCCCCTCCCTCTCCCTCTCAAGGTCAGAGTGTTTCCCAACTCGGCATGCTTTCACTTCTCAGAAAATAAAAGGGGGGGTGGGAGAGAATAAAGCCATCCCTGCCCCACTTCAAGGTGCCTTGTTAATGGTGGGATCTGGCTCAGGAAAGTGAGCTCATGTTCCAAATCACCTGAGGTTGAAGGGTAGGTAATAGATAAACAAACAAAATTTCCCTAATTATATGGAGTACGCATAAAAGTTATCCACCCTCTTAGTGGTTTGTTTTTCGCCTAGCATTTAGAAGGTCTTATTTGAATTTCATTGTTGTATTCTTCATACGAATTGACACTGATTTCTAATCTCTGCCCTGTGATTATACCACTTAGGGGTTTCTTTTTATATATTAAGCAGTAAATGAATACGTTCTATTAAAAAAAAAGAAGAATGTTTGTTGCCAATGCTGCTGCCAACCTCATTCCCACTTGATGAGTGTGGTGGCACTCTATAATCAGAGGCTGCCATGCCCAGGGAGATCTTTGAACAGTGAGTTGGCAAGCGTTTCAAGGAAGGGGTTAAGAAGCACCCAGCATGGGCTTTTTCAAGAACAAATCATGCCAAACCAAAAGATGATGGAACAGGTGCTAAGCAGAGAGAGAGAGAGAGAGAATGTGCCAGGGCTTATACTTGCCTAGAAGCCAAATCTACTGACAGAAAAACCTTCCCCTTGAATTCTAGGCTTGTAAAGACTGCTTCTGGTTCCTCAGCCTGGAGGAAAAGACAACCAGAATGGCGTTTTGTATTGTTTTGTTTTAACTTTTTCTGTTATTACTTCATATCTTCCAAAGCTACACGGTGGCATTCAAATCAGATCGAGGTCTTAAGTCCTGGCTCAAAGCAAGCTTTAGGAAGGATGGGGCTATAGCTCTCTTCTGGCATTCACTGGCAGACCTGTGGCAGGGTCTTGTGAGAATGCACAAGGCTAGCTTTGTCCCCTTGAGGACGCAGGGCACACTAGCAACCTCCCAAGATCAGCAAGAAGTCAGCCAGTCTGTGTTTAATGAGGATTTAATTTCAGGTAAATCTATGTGCATAGATACTGCCTGAGGTAAATATAGGGTCCTACACTTGGGGGAGGCTATGCTCTTCTTTCGTGGTCTGAGGCAGTATGTTGGAAACCACAGGGGGGAAAGGGCTCGTGCTCAGGTCCTGCTTGTGGGTTTCCCACAGGCCTCTAGTTGGCCACTGGACGAGATGGGCTATTAGCCTGATCCAGAAGGCTCTTCTTATATCTTTATGGGGTTCCTAATCTGGCATTAGGTTGGTCCCTGCTCCTGCCAACCTAGCAGTTCGAAAGCACGTCAAAGTGCAAGTAGATAAATAGGTACCGCTCCAGCGGGAAGGTAAACGGCGTTTCCGTGTGCTGCTCTGGTTTGCCAGAAGCGGCTTAGTCATGCTCGCCACATGACCTGGAAAAACTGTCTGCAGACAAACGTCAGCTCCTTGGCCAGTAAAGCGAGATGAGCACCGCAACCCCAGAGTCGTTCGCAACTGGACTTAACTGTCAGGGGTCCTTTACCGTTACCTTTTAGGACTCCTTCAAAAGTAGCATGCTGTAAAGTAGGACACATGACCACCCTTCTGGAGATTTGAACCTGGCTTTGTTACATTGAAGTCTAACACTCAAGACTTATATGACTTTTTCACCCAGTGATTGCTCAACCGTGCTTGACCTGAATGAGTTTGCTCTCTTTCCAAAGCCCAATGTGTTCAGGGAAGGTAAATGGCGTTTCCGTGCACTGCTCTGGTTCGCCAGAAGCGGCTTAGTCATGCTGGCCACATGACCCGGAAGCTGTACGCCGGCTCCCTCAGCCAGTAAAGCGAGATGAGCGCCGCAACCCCAGAGTCGGTTACGACTGGACCTAATGGTCAGGGGTCCCTTTACCTTTTCTAATCTGGCATTTGTGACCAATATGGCACCCTTGTTGCCAGCCAAGGCCATGTGACCCTCCTATTTATTTTCTTTTTTAAAAAAACAACCAAGGATTTTGTTGGATTCCTTTTTTGGGGGGTGGGGAGGAGTAGCCTGCTTTCTATCTGTGGTTTTATTTGGGCGGCGGGGTTGTAGGTATTTTCTAGGTGTTGTTGGAGGGGAGGTTCTGAGCGTTGCAAGTTTTTCTCCTGTGAAACAGGTACCGTATTTCGTGCTGCTCACAATAGTTCTGGCTCATGGGGATCGGTGAATCCTACCCTGCAGACACACACACACACACGACAGAAGGCAAGGAGGAAAGGACAGTTTGAAAGCTGGTAGCTACAGAATAGCCCCTTTTAAACAGCGTTTTTATTGTTTTTAATCTTATAAACTGTCTTTGCGTTATTACCGATGCCAAAAGTGGCACACAACAGTTTAAAAACCAAAATGACCTAATTCTAAACAAAACAGTCTGACAGTAAATGTGCAATCGAAACAAAACCTTCAATGACTAAACCTGTGAATTCCTCTGCTTCTCTTAAATGGGCACTTTTGAGTCTACTAGGTATTCAAATACGCCATTAAGCTGATTACCCACCCTTTTAAATTCTCCCTCTCTCTGCCCCTGTCTATCAGTGCAATCCTATACATATCTACTCAGAGGTCAGTCCCATAGAGTTGGATGGTGCTTACTCTTGGGTAAGGGAGTATAGGATTGTAGTATCTCTTCCCTTGTCTCAGCTTACATCCTTCTCGCTCACTCCATTTGGCACAAGCTCATCTATAGTTACTTTCCTGAATTTCCTTCTCCCACTCCTGCCTCTGCACCTTCTTTTCAGTATGCAGCACCTCACTTTACCCATCCCTCTGCTGCCACAGGAACATGGAAAAGTGCCTTGTACAAAGTCAAGTCATTGGTCCACTTAGCTGGGCGTTGTTCACACTGACAGGCAGAGATTCAGACCCAGGACATTCCAGAGATGGAACCTGGAATCATCTACAGCCCCGACACTGAGCTATAGTCTTATCACCTGAATCTCTCTTGCTGCTTCCCTATCACATCCCTTATTTATCTATCCAAACACAGAATATTCATCCTCTAGTAGCAAGCTGTTTTGTTAAAACCAGCTGTGAGTATTGCCCACATGTTGACCACTGCTAAGGCATTGCTTTTCCATCACCAGCTAATAATATTTGATTCTGGGTTTAATGGACTTGTGAGAGGGTGACTTTAGAGTCTAGGCAGTCTTACTTGAGTGTAAGTCCTATTTAACCAAGTGGGTCTTGCTGAATCCATAATATCAGGCTGTAAAAATGGCTCAAGTTTTAGTGATTTATGAATTTGGACTCAATCCTATGCACCACAGAGATGGGGAGTTTGTGTGTGTGCATTTATTTAATCCCACATATGTACTATGGGATTGTGTGCTGTATGTGTATCTGCTGGGCTTTGGGCAGGATTCCAGCATTGCAGGAAGATGGACCACATGATCCTTGGGGTCCCTTCCAATGCTACAATTCTAGGATTCTGTGATGCATGTATGTGTGTTGTGCATGTCTGCACACAAGTGTGTGGTAGGCATGCTCACTTTAGCCACACCCACTTTTGCATGGGGCCCCTGGAGGGTTGGCCAAGAGGCAATGTGGCCCTTGACCCCAATCCAGCAGCTGTTACTGATGAAAGAAAACTAAGATTAGGACAGAAAATGTACTGCCTATTCTCAGTCTGAAATTCTCGCGGCTTCGTTTAGAGGGAAACAGCAATCCTTTGCATATTCACCAATGTTAAACAAGTGCAAGTCAAAGCCCTTACTGACCTTCTCTGAACCTAGTGAACAATCAGAAAAGCCTTCTTTTTTACATCGTATGTGTAATATGGATTTTCTGAAGTTATCTGTGCCTGCCTAATTCATAAAAATTAATTCCTTTCCGCCATTATGGTGGCAGAATGCAGGTATAAACAAGGCTGTAAATATGCCTTGATTCTGCAAGAAAAGCACAGACTAGGAAAGTGGATACAGAATCTCTGTCTCCTGGGCATGTCTGCTTTCTTTTCTTGCTCTCTTTTCCTTCCTTTCCATGGGACCTGTGACAAAATGTTGCAATACACAGTGCGCCTGCTCAGTGTTCCAGCCAGCCAGCCACGCTCCCATCAGCATGCTCCATTCCATCTCTCCCCCTCAATAGATAGTCAGCATTCCATAGTCATCTTTAGGGTATTTTTCCTTATGGTTTTTTTTTTGGCCTTTTGCAAAACTTGGGGTTCCCCTAAGCATGCAGATACCTCTCTCTTTGGCACTCATGACCTGAATTCACCACTGGAAGGGATAATGCCTGAAAGTGTGAACAACGCCACTAAAATACTAGCAGTCAGTATGGATGATATTGAGGAATACTTTCAGTGGTTGTGGACAGGGCTTCAGAGTCCTTGCTGCTCCTGTGTCTTAGCAATTTCAAAATATTTAATATTTTTACACATCTTCTCAATTTGCATAAACTTAGAAACTATCCAATTTCACAGAAACAGGATTCTTGGGAGCAGAATATTTTAAAAAAATGGGGGATGCATGCAAGTATTACATCTGAGATGCTCAACAGAAGCAAAACACAATAACTCAGTTTCTTTTCATATTTGCAAAACTTGAAACAATGTGAGAGAAATTGATTGGTTTGACTTACATGTGGCAGAAGCAGTGTATCTTGCAACCAATGATCAAACCATCTTCTCAATCAACCATCCAATAAATATACAAAACATCCAAATTAAGTCCTAAAATCCCTGTGCTTAAAAGAAAAAACCCTGAGTATCAATCCATAAATTAAGAATCTAATATAGTCAAATGTATATTTTAATTGCAACACATCTTCTGTTTTGTTTTGTTTTTAATAAAAATCAAAGGTTTATCATATTTATAAGCGCTTCATTTCCAGCGTGTAGAATTCTACCAGGTTAAAAGAAATGGAGTATGGACACAACTCTGTCTACAAAGGCCAGCTCCAAAACCCTAGTAACCTCAGTGGGAAAGGTTGGTTTCTTTCTGCCAAATAGCTGTGTGATGTTCCATGAAGCCCATAGCACTGCTGTTCTGTGCAAAGGAAGCCTGGCATCTAGTGGACATTTAGCTGCTGTGTCACAAACCCAGCACACTTGAACAAGGTACTTAGAAAGTTGCCTGGAACAAAAGGAGACCTATGGCCAGGCTAGTGTTGTTGGGTTTTTTTTGGGGGGGGGGGGGAATCACTGCAGAAGAACCGCAACATAAAGACTAATAGCCTATTTGATTTAACTATATTTCTTCCTAGAGAGCAACTGATAGAATACAACATGTCGTACGCACTTTTCAAAAAATTCTTTCTTTCTTTCTTTCTTTCTTTCTTTCTTTCTTTCATAAAATTTATACACAATTTGATTGTAACCCCCCCAAAAAAAACCCTCAAAGTGGTTTACAAAATGAGTATAACAATAAAACTATCAGTAAACAGTTAAAAACAACTATTTAAAACGATAGTAGCGATAAACCAAAACCACACTAAAACACACATCAACATTCTATACAGGGTATAGCCACAAGTGAAAGCTTTAAGCTGCATTTCCATACACACTTTCCAGGAATAAAGTCCCACTGAAACGCATGGGTATGAGTGGTTTTCCTTTTGCCCCGTTCCTCTTCCAGGAAAAACCCGCTCTCAAACAGCAATCTACAGAAAACCCGAATTGCTGTTTGCTCTGATTGAGCGCTACAGAGCAATTTCCCCCTGTGGAAAATCAGCAGAAGAAGTAGTGTGGATAAGCTTTGCAAGACTTAAAATACTTTTTTTGAAAAATCAAAGCTGAAAATTCAAGGAGAGGGTCTAGTTAGTACATGGGTGGGGAGTTGGGGGCCTTTCAGATTTCGTCTATTTCCACCTCCCAACAGCATGACCAATGACATAGGAGTTGTAGTCCAAAAACATTGGGAAGGCCACAAGTTCCTGGCTTAAAAGGAACCCTGCTGCAATATTATTAACCTTCAGGATGAATTTGGAAAATCCCCCTTTACCCTGGCATTTGTTGGCTGAAAAATACTCTTCCTAGCAACCCCAAGATCATTGGACGGAAGAAGTTTGTAACTGTAACCGCTTTTCAAATGTTTTTAATTGTAATTGTTTTTAGGATGTTTTAACTGTTCTGGAAAAAAATTTGCTTTGCTTTTAAATTGCAAATTTCTTTGCCATCCTGGGCTCCTTCAGAGGAAGAGCAGGATGTAAATTCAAACAGACAAGGAAACGACATAACACTGTTAATAAACTTGTTCCAAAAACCTGCATTAAGGCTGAATTAGTAGCCAAGGTTCAACAGAAAACACTCAGTGGTTTAAAGTGCTTCACCTCAGTGATACATATGATGGGGCCACAGGCGAGACTTTTCTTCCATGGTTATCCTCCTGTTCATTTCTTCATACATTTCATTTACAGCACATCACATCCACCGGCATGACCAAACAATAGGTGTTAAAAGATTGCACACCTCTCACTAACTCTTTCTTTTTTGTCCTATCACTAATATGTGTCCAACCAAACGTTCTGCACTTATCCAAGTGATTACAAGACCACACATGGAATAAGATATTTCTGTTGTGGTCATATATGCGCACTCTGAGAATTAAGATACATGATCGGCATGGTCACATGATGCACCTGCTCCTAATGGATACCACTTCAAAGTGCAGGTGTGAAGGCTTCTACACATGGGTGGGTGGGTAGACTTCCCTGCAAATGCAAAGCTAGAATGTGAAGTTAGGATATCTATCTGCCATTTTGAAATATTTCATAAAGCAGTCACATAAAATACCAGTGGGGTACAGAAAACAAAAAAAAAGTATAAAACACACTCCAGAATTAACTGTTAAAATAACATCATAGCACCAGAAGGGGATCAAAGGAGAAAATTTAAATATTTCAGTTAGAAAAGGGTTAGGTATTTTTTTAAAGAGTTAAGCTTACATCTGAACAATTCGACTGGTTTGTGTGTACACACAGACACACACAGAGATGGGTTTTTGGTTTTTTTTGCAAATTAAAGGTGACACTGCTAAATAGGAATAATAATGTATAATTCTAGGATATGAATTTGAATCACAAACCTTTCTCCCCCTAGTGGACATTAAAGAGTACGTTTTTTAAAAATGTGGCTTTTCCTAAACATACACTCTACAGATGTGCATTTTGTAACTAAACACACACAGACATGCTGACCCTGTAAAGCAAAGGTGGAGAACCTATAGCCCTCCAGATATTGTTGGTCCCCAACCTCTAACTGGCCCAACCAGCATTGCCAATGGTTGGGGATGATGGGAACTGTAGCCAGGGCATGCCCAGAAACTTGCTGCCTGGAGCAAAGTACAAGATGTTTCCCTCCCCACATTCCACATACAGAAACAGACTGGACAGAAAACTAAAACTTACAACACCAATAAAATGATGGTCTCCTCCACTGCACCCAAACCAGCAGGCTAATTTAGAGTGGGCAGAACATGTAATGGAGGATGCAGAGCTCTGTTCTCCAACAGATGGGATGGTAAGGGGGTTTAGGAGGAACATCCAAGGTGCTGCTGCTACCCCCCTCCCCCCAAAAGAAATCTGGTGCCTTAGGTAGTTGCCTCATATTACCTCATGGTAGGGCTGGCCCTGGCTGCAGAAGGTTCCCCCATGCCTTGTATTCAAAATCCAAGTTGAGGTGATACAGATTAAAAAGAAGGGCTATGCAAATAAGGGGCAGGCTTTAGTCTCAATGAATGAAGTCAATGAAATTAATAATCTCTCCTCGACAGGTTTAACTGCACCACTCTCTCCCACCACCATTCCTGCAATAGAAGTGAACAGCTGTCAGCTACTCTAAGTGAGGGAAGTAAATAGTTGTACTTCGGGATCCTGTTACAGTGATGCAAAGCATGGGGACAGAAGGCACGATATTCCAGAAAGTCTCTGCAATAAAAAAGCCTTCAATCAATACACATATTGATGGGCACCTTCCATACTAAGCATTCATCTGGATTTTTGCAGGGATACTAGACAATGTTGGCTCCGAATAATGGTGCCTTAGTCAGAGCAAACCCATTGAAATTAATGTACCTGTTAGTTGTGACTTACTAATGCCAATGGGTTTGCTGCAAATGTGACTGATGTTAGGTACAGCTTATTCTGATTTGTTTGTGGGGTGGATAGATGAAGTTACATCAGAGCAACTGTTACCAGCACTTTCCAGTGCATTTCCCTGCCACATTCGTTACTCCCTCCCCTCCCAAAATCCAATGTTTCTGGGAAAGTGAATTTGTTCCCAAGACCTCCCAGTCAATTGTAAATGTAGAACCTGGATTTGCAAGTGCATGATTGAATCCCCACCTGAAATTAGTGACAGCCTAGAAGTGCCACTATTTAGCAATACTAGTGATAATATGCACCCTCTTGACTGATGTGAATTGTAGATGATCACAGCATTTATTGCATTTATATCCCACCTTTTGTAACATCACAGAACTCAAGGAAACATGCATAGAGCTCCAAGGTGGTCTTCCCTCTAGACACTGACCACATCAAGATGTGCTCGACTGCAGCAAGCATGTTGCACCGTGTACCTACCTGAGTATCTTTGCATAGCTGCTTTTCCAACCTTAAGCAGGAGAAGATCCTAGTGGATCATGAACATAAGAAGAGCCTGCTGGATCAGACCAATGGCCCATCTAGTCCAGGATCTTGTTCTCACAGTAGCCAACCAGATGCCTATGGGACACCCACAAGCAGGATTCAAGCATAAGAGCACTCTCAGCTACTGTGGTTTTCAGCAACTGATGCTCAGATACATTACTTGCTCCAACTGTAGAGGCAGAGCATAGCCATCCTGTCTAATAGCCATTGATAGCCTTCTGCTGCGTGAATTTGTCTAACTCGCGTGGCCCATGCTTCTCAGTATAATTAGCTGATTAGTTGAAACTCCAGCAGATGTTTTGCCTACGAAAAGTGTGCTGTTGAGGAAGAGACCTGGAGATATTATTGTAAGTATTATTATAAGTCCTCTGGCACTTACCTCCCTGACTTAAGGTGCATTATAAGAAGATAAGCATTTCATCAATCACTTTGGACTAGTTCGGGCTAGTAAACATTCACTTAATAGAACATTAAGAAATAAAAGGGATGTTATTACCACTAGGTGTGGTTCTCTGGGTGGATGAAAAGAGTGTGGCACTGATCTTTGTTGGTAATGCAAACCATGAATGCAACTACTCTGACATTATGGGAAACAGCAAACTCTTACTAATTTTACTGGACTGAGTCCAATATTTAAATATTTATTATTTTTGCTAGAAATCCGTTTAATGCGGTTTCCTTATGTCAATTTCCTGTTCTTGGAAGGTTGAGCATGATAATGCCTAAACTTGTATCAGAGAACTGGTCCTGGCAAGGGCCGGTACATTTCTGTCCGCACAGCATCCCTGGGGAGACTATGAAGAGGACTGCACAGTTGGCTTGGATCTTCACATGGCCATTTGAAACCCACAGATTTCAGAAGCACCCTGCAGAGATCATATATGACAGCCTTTGCCAACCTAGTGCTCTCCAGATGTTTTGGGCTACAACTCCTATCAGCTCCAGCCATCATGCAGGACACCAAGTTGGTAAAAAAAATAAATCAACGAAAAGTTTTTGCAGTTATGAAAGGAAATTAAATATGTTGGCTGATGTTTCCAGCAATTTTCAGAGGATAAAAACATAAAAGGAGCCCTACTGGCTTAGACCAAAGGTCTGCCTAGTCCAGCTGTGGCAAGGAATTGCTAATAAAACTGTGATTATACAAATCTATGGTGCGACTGCATTTGGAGTACTGTGTACAGTTCTCCAGCCGCCTCACCTGAACTCCCCTATGAGGGAAGGTTACAAAATTTGGGGCTTTTTTTAGTTTAGAGAAAAGGTAAGAAGTGACATGACAGAGGTTTATAAAATTATGCTTCGCATGGAGCAAATAGATGGAGAAATATTTTTTCTCCCTCTCTTTTAACAATAAAACTTGTGGACCTCAATGAAGCTGAATGTTGGATCCTTCGGGACGGATAAAAGAAAGTACCGTATTTTTCGCTCCATAAGACGCACCAGACCACAAGACGCACCTAGTTTTGGGAGGAGGAAAACAAGAAAAAAAATATTCTGAATCTCAGAAGCCAGAACAGCAAGAGGGATGGCTACGCAGTGAAAGCAGCAATCCCTCTTGCTGTCCTGGCTTCTGTGATAGCTGCGCAGCCTGCATTCGCTCCATAAGACGCACACACATTTCCCCTTACTTTTTAGGAGGGAAAAAGTGAGCCTTATAGAGCAACAAATACGGTACTTCTTCATGCAGTGCATAGTAAAACTATGGAATCTGCTTCCCCGAAAAATAGTGACAGCCACTGACTTGAATGGCTTTAAAAGATCAGGCAAATTCAGTGGCTATGTTCTACCTCCACTGTCAGTGGTGGTATGCATCTGAATACCAGTTGTTGGGAATCACAGGTGGGCAGAGTGCTGTTGTGCTCATGTCCTGTTTGCAGGCTTCCCACAGGCTTCTTCTGGTTGGTCACTTTGAGAATAGGATGCTGGACTATATAGACCAGGGCAGTCCAACTTTTCATACCAAGTAAGCCACAAGAGTACTTTGAGACAGAACCCATAGGCCGCACACTGCCTTGTTGTGGAGGCGGCAGGGCACAAGGCCAAAATTTGACACCTGCCCAGCCAAAGCTGGCTAAGTGAGGCACTGGGCAGAAGGAGTACCAACTAGGTTTTGGGAAGACAGAAGGAGGGCTCAAGGACCCTGGCAGAGCTCTCACACCTCTTTTCCAAAGCCCAGCACCACACTTACCTGATTTTGGGAAGGCAGCATGACGGCTGAAGGGGGGGGGGCATCACATTTCACCAAATGGCACCAACAAAGGCCTCAAGGGCCATGTGCAGTCCTCAGGCCACATACTGGACCACCCTGACATAGGCCACTGGCCTGATTCAGCAGGCTCTCCTTATGAGCACTGGGAAGTGTGGCATAATATCTGATGCACTGCTGCATAACCTCCTTGCATAGAAAACCAGGATGAATGCTCAATAAGCAGGCAATCTGGAAGCGACCACAATCTCTCTCTCTCTCTCTCTCACACACACACACACACACAGAGCGTTGGGGGGGGGGTCTTCAAAGAGTGCTTTACAAGAATGGTTTATCAGCAAGCTATACTGGCATTTGTTGGGAAAGGCTGGTGGTGGAATTAAATGGTTTCCCATCCCCCACAGAAGACTGTAGGGAAGGCCCAATTATCATTTGTATGGCCTGTCTGCTGATTTTAATCCTAGAAGCATGAAGAGAGTTAGTTGTCAGCTTGGAATATTTCAAGAGGAAAGTAAAAAGAGCACCCCTGAAACAAAAGAGAGGAGACAGTATGGGACAGTTTCAACCTGAGGCCCTCTTTTGTCTGTACTCACCAATCGCTCACTTCAAAACACTTATGATTAAGGTATGGTGTGGTTGCCACAGCAACCTCATGTACGACACATGGAGTTGCTCACCACTTTGCCAACTACAGATGTGTGAGCTAGTTTAAACATCTTTGTGTGTGTGTTTTAATTGGCAATCAAGTACAAGCCCATCTGCCGTTGACAGCCTGTCTTGTTGCTCACAATTTATAACACTAGATGTACCTCCCACCAATTCTATACAAGATTTGGAAGCAGGCCCTGACACGTACCTTTCAGATTCCACAGAAGACCCTGTGTTGCGGTTCAGTCTCCTGCAATAACTGGATTCAGAGCAATTTTTTTAAAATTCAAGCAAAGAAGTTACTTTTTTTTACAGTGCCAACTGGCTATTTGCAGAGAGGAGAACGAGTAACTAAACCATAATTGAAAGAGTATAATCACTGCCATCATCCGAGATTATTTTTCCCTCTATATCAGGGATTCTTAATCTGTGATCCATGGACCTCTAGGGGCTCCATGGATGGGCTTCAGGGGTTTTGTGAACGTGTGGGAAAAAAGAAAACATTTTTTCCAGCTCAATAAAATAAATTGTATCCAACAACAACCAAAAAATGTGTATGTGCTTACATGAGGAGCACTGTCACACCAAATTATGGTACATATTGTTGCACACCACCCTAATCTTTGAGTGCAAGATTCCAAGGGCTTGTTTCCCTTTGGACAATGAGACACAGCAGAGACTGTGGTGTCTTTATGGTATATAATTTATTTACACACATATACAACCTGAGTCTAGGTGGAGAGAGTTTAGAGCATTCACATTCCAATAAGGTTTCTTGCTTCTCCCATAGTGGCAGTAGGCTTGGATCTCGGGACAGAGAAATCAGCCATTCTGTCTCTTTGTTACAGCCTGTCACAGCTAGTTCACAATGATGCTCTTTCTTCCTTGTCACCACTAACTGACTGAAAAAGTATTTCTCCCCAGCCTACATCACCCCAAAAACCTAAAATCCTAAACCCTTTTTGTCTCTGCCCACTAACACACAATTGGAGGAGAGGCACCACCCCACTTGCTGTCTGGCTCTGAATGTCCTGATGGCTCATTTTGATTACTTTTCTGTGGTGGCTGGCACTATCGTTACTAGATTTTTGATGCCAGACCAAGTCCATCCGGCTTGGATTTACAATAGTATTTAAAATTTCTGCTGTAAATGCTTTTATTTTATTTTATTTTTATTTTTTTAAAACAATTTATTGGGTTTTACAATAAAAATAAACATAATAAACAATATAACATTTATCTTAACATATTTTCACATTTTCTTTGGACTTCCTCACATCTCCCGCTCCCACTTTCATCGTTGTAACATTTTGTCAGCAATTTATCATCTTATTTAAATTCTTATATCCCTTCTATATTTCATAATCTTATAAATCTCGAAAGGAGCTAAATTTTCACAGTCTTACTTATTTTCTTAAAAACTTCTAAATTTAGTGGTGCTCAGTTATTTTAATCTAGCATCTTATTTAGCATTCACTCAAATTACAATACTTTTGTAAATAGTTCTTAAATTTCTTCCAGTCCTCCTCAATCCTCTCTTCTCCCAGGTCACGGATTCTGCCGGTCATTTCAGCCAGTTCCATGTAGTCTATCAGTTGTATCTGCCATTCTTCCAGTGTGGGTAAATCTTGAGTTTTCCAATGTTTGGCGAGAAGTATCCTTGCTGCTGTTGTTGCATACATAAAAAATGTCTGGTCCTTCTTTGCCACCCCTTGGCCGACAATACCCAAAAGGAAAGCCTCTGGTTTCTTAGTGAAGGTATATTTAAATACCTTTTTCAATTCATTATAAATCATTTCCCAGAACGCCTTCACTTTAGGGCAAGTCCACCAGAGGTGGAAGAACGTTCCCTCACACTCTCTACATTTCCAACACTTATTATCAGACAGGTGGTAAATTTTGGCAAGTTTGACTGGGGTCATATACCATCTATAAATCATTTTCATTACATTTTCTTTCAGAGCGTTACATGCAGTAAATTTCAATCCATTACTCCACAACCTCTCCCAGTCCTCAAACATGATATTATGCCCAATGTCCTGTGCCCACCTTATCATAGCCGATTTAACCGTTTCATCTTGTGTATTCCATTTCAACAGCAAGTTATACATCCTTGAGAGTACCTTAATCTTTGGTTCTAGCAATTCTGTTTCTAATTTCGATTTCTCCACCTGGAACCCTAGTTTCTTATCGTTTTTAAAAACTTCTTTAATCTGAGCGTAATGTAACCAATCTCGCACTTTGTCTTTCATTTTCTCCAAACTCTGCAATTTCCAATTGTCTCCATCCTTTTCTAGTATTTCCCAATATTTTGGCCATTTAGCCTCCATATTGGGTCTTTTTCGGGCCTTGGCTTCCAAAGGTGAAAGCCACCTTGGTGTTTTATTTTCCAGCAAGTCTTTATATTTTGTCCAGACATTAAACAATGATTTTCTGACAATATGGTGCTTTTATTTTATTTTAAATCTGTCTTATATTCTTCTTAACTGAAGTAGTTTGCATGAGTTTGTAAACTGTAAGCCACCCTGAGAGCATTTTTTAAAGCATAAAGTTATTGGCCATTGGAATCATTAACCAGAAACTAAGAGCAGCACTTGAATCTGGAACAGGTGGATACACTTCCTACCCCTGCCACAGACTTATCTGGATAGTTGCTACTACTTTACCTAAGACCCTTGTATGAAAAACAGGAGTAATGGTGAGCTGTTGTTGTTGTTAGGGAGCATCTGATAAAGATTTACATATTAAAAAACCATGGCTGCAGTTGTGCACAATTCAGCATTTAACTCCTGTTAATTTCAACAATGCTCATTTTATATAGGATGAGTTCATTTGCAACCTAAAGAAGTGAAAAGTAAGTTACTTCACTGGTTTGGGTGATTTGTTAATGGGACTGAAAAATCGATTTCCAAGATAAAATTTCCAAATAGTTCTGCTGATCCCCCATGCATTTTCTCCTCAGTTTGTTACAATGTCCCTTCTTTATATTTTTAGGACATCTTCTCCAAAAGACAAGTCTTCAGTTCTAACCTGTTGTATTTCAATTTTATACTAGCACCAACAAAAAAAAATCCAGAAATCGTTGGTTTCCCACAAAACAAACCTTTGACTGGTGCACCTGATCCTTCAGTTGGTCCTCTGTTCACTTTCTTTGCCAGGAAGTCATCTCAGATAGTAATATTTATAATCATAATAACAGTGAGCAATTACAACAGTATAAAAGAATTTTCAAACTTCCACTAAGTGTTGTTTTATTATCTAACAAGTTTTGCCTTGTTCACATTCTATTTATATGTTTTCTTAATATTTAATCTGCACTTTCATTGTGCCTTTACCCTTCTCCACACCAACGCTCTTCCCAGCATCCTGCCATCCTTCATTGGAGGCTTTTAAGCAGAGGTTGGATGGCCATCTGTCATGGATGCTTTAGCTGAGATTCCTGCATTGCAGGGGGTTGGACTAGATGACCCTGGGGTCCCTTCCAACTCTAAGATTCTATTATTCTATGGTCATACTTCAGAGTTTCCTGCTATACTGGGCAAGACAAAAGGTATCTACATGAAGCTGCTAGGCCCAATACATTTCGGCAACTGAGGCTAACCACAAAATGGTATCCCCTCCCACACCAGGGAAAAGGGGATGAGTGAAAATCTACATCAGGAACAAGTGGGGAATAAGGATTTACATCGGGAATGAGTGGGGAATAAATATCAACAGCAGGGAGTACATTCCTTGGAGGCCAGTTCTATGGATCCTGCCACCTGAGGCAGTTGACTCACCTTACCTCATGGGTGGGCTGGTCCTGCTGTTGGAAGTTGGGTGTGATTACTATTCTTATAGGAATTCTAAGGTCCTATATATATATATATAAAATAAATGTTCATAAACGTACAACGCAAACACATACGTAAGTATATAAACCACGTGTCTGAAATAGTACAGGAGAACAATCCTGAAGCCATTTTGACTCTCCCAAATTGACCTCAAATATTTCTCTGCAAGGAGGAAGAAAATGCAAAACGTTTTCCAATTGTCTTTGGACAGTAGGGGCTTACACCTCCCTGTAAATACAGTCTGGCAAGTATCTGTTAAGCTGAACACACTATTAATATGCGTAAGAGATTCAGGAACTAAGTATTTACCATCTCAAAGGAATGGGCAGGCTACCCAGAAAAGGCAATCAGATAAGGTATTTTCAGATATCCTGGCAGACAGGAGAGAAGCAACATACTCAAATTTCTGCTGGGGACCACCTCTTTCTGTGATGTATGTATGATGTTTTGGGGTGTGGTCTTGAGCTACAGGGAAGGCAATTTCAAATGTCTATATAAGAGCTTGGACACCATTGTTCTGGGTTCCTCTCCTCCCTTCCTGCATGGGGTAAGCAGGGGACCCTGTTGCAACAGTTTAATAAAGATCATGCTTACTAGCTGCTTTGCTTCTCAATATTCTCTTTTTGGTCTCTGTTATTTTCTCCTACCAATAGAAAACCTACATAAGGACTCTATACGGGCTCTTGGATACCATAAGGGATAAAGGAGCAGTTTTTTCTTATAACACTATGCTGATGACACTGGATTCTGTTTCTCCATAACATCTGACTCCGGAAAGGCTATGCAGGCCTTTGACAGGTGCCTGTATGAGGTGGTGGGATGGATGAGGGAAAATAAATTGATCTTGGAGCCTGGCAAGATAGAGATACTATGGTTTAGTTGTTCCAATGTCTGATAAATTGGCCAATTTATTGCCCTTGGTGGGGTTGTACTCCCGCTTAACGGTCAGGTACACAGTTTTGAGGATGCTTCTGGATCTTGCTCTGCTACTGAAGGCCCAAGTAGCCTCAGGGGCTAGAAATGCCTTTTACCTGCTGCAGCTGGTGCAACCAACTACAGCTGGAGAGCTTGACCACAGTAATTCAGTCACTAGTGACTTCAAGGTTGGATTACTGCAGAGCACTCTATGTGGAGCCCCCTTGCACTTCATCTGGAAGCTGCAGTTAATGCAGAATGCTGTGGCACAGTTGTTGACAGGAGTAAGACCCTGTCAGCATATAATACCTCTGCTCACAGATCTGCACTGGTTGCCTATTTGCTACCAGGCAATGTTTAATGTGTTACAATTAGTATATTAAACCCTTAACAGCTGGGATCAGTTTACTTGTGGGATTGCCTATGCCCACTTCTACCTGTGGAACTGGCTGTGTTACAGCTGCCATATAATACACAATCTGCAAATGTATTTTAGCATGGCAGCACCTACACTTCTGAACTCCCTGCCTATAAGCACCAGGCAGGCACCTTCACTATATTTATTCATTGCATTTATATACTGCCTTTTTCTCCAAAGAGTTAAAGCAATATATATGGTCGTCGTCCCCCTTCATTTAATCCCACAACAGCCCTATGAGTTAGGTTTGGCTGAGAGGCAGTGACTGGCCCATTGAGCTTCATGGCAGAGTGGAGATTCGAACCCTGGTCTCCCACATCCTAGTCCAGCACTAACCACTACGCCACACTAGCTCTGTTTTCAGCACCTGTGTAAAACATTTTTTAGGCAAGCCTACCCAGACATGTAGGGACGCGGGTGGCGCTGTGGGTAAAACCTCAGCGCCTAGGACTTGCCGATCGCATGGTCGGCGGTTCGAATCCCCGCAGCGGGGTGCGCTCCCGTCGTTCGGTCCCAGCGCCTGCCAACCTAGCAGTTCGAAAGCACCCCCGGGTGCAAGTAGATAAATAGGGACCGCTTACCAGCGGGAAGGGAAACGGCGTTCCATGTGCTGCGCTGGCTCGCCAGATGCAGCTTGTCACGCTGGCCACGTGACCCGGAAGTGTCTGTGGACAGCACTGGCTCCCGGCCTAGAGTGAGATGAGTGCACAACCCTAGAGTCTGTCAAGACTGGCCCGTACGGGCAGGGGTACCTTTACCTTTACCTTTTACCCAGACATGTAGAAGTTGAAGGTGTTTTGTTTCTTTTTTAGCTAGTGTTGATTTTGATAATCCCTTTGATGTTTTTAATACTTGCTTTAAATTATTTTTATCAGGAATTTTAATGTTTTATAAGGCAAACTGTTCATTTTTTTATAATCCGATTCATTTTTGTTAAATAATTACACACACATACATATGCACACTATAGACATATTACATACATACATAATCTTCTCTCTCAAGAAAGCACCCACAATCTCACACCTCCATGCCATCACATCTATCTATATATAAATAATCGAGCTCACTTTCCCTTCATTTCTGCTGTCTCCATCTTGAAGATTTAAAAGCAGATTTATGTGGATTTAAGGGCTCCTTTAAACTCTTGCCTAGGACTTGGCAACCCAGAAGAAACCTTCAAGTCGAGGATCTCGGGCAGCCAACTGCCGTCACGCGGCTGCACCGTGAGGGGCTGCGGAGGCCTCTGAGCGGGCGGAATTCGCCAGCTGAATTTATTGAGTGCTCTTGGGGCAAACCGCGAGCACATGCAAGTGTGTGCGTGCGCGTGCGTGTGTGTACATATATGTGCACGCGCGTCTGAGTGCGCATATATATGCGTGTATGTATTTTGTGTGTGTGTGTGTATTTGTATTTGTTTCTCTCTCTGTATAATGCATATATCCCGTCACATGTAGGACACGAAGAGCCATGGTGGATAAATATCTAAATAAATAAACAAACAACAAAAAGCCGGATACAGAGAAAGAGAGGAATGCTGGGAAAAACGAAGGAAACTCAGTGAGGTCATCACTAGGCGCCGCTTTGGGGTACAATCCTCCCTTTCTTTCTCTCTTTTCTCAACGCCCCCTCCCCCCCCCCGCTCCATCCTCCCGGCTCGCCTCTCTCTCTCGCCTTTCTCTCCCCTCCGTCTCTATCGTTCGCCTTGCCGAGCTCGCTGGCTGAGGCCGGCCTTCGCCGTCATTGTCGCCGCCGCTGCCGCCGCCGTCATCTACAGCCCGCTCTTTTTTTTTTCCCCCTCCTTCCCCTCCCTTTTTGCCGTCGCTGCTGGCCGGTGTCGGCGCTCTGGAAAGGCTCGCGCGCCTCCTCGGAGCGGGGGCGGGGTAAGGAAGAAACACCCGGTGTTGTTGTGAGGGGGGAGGGAGGGAGAAAGAGGGTGGGGGGCGGTGGCGCCGGCCCCCTTTTCCTCCCCCCTTTCCCATCTTTTGTTTGCCTCACAGGCTATTTGCTCCACGGGGGGAGGGAGAGAGCGAGGTGGTTTGTGAGGAACTGTGCATTAATCTGAGGCGGAATGTCTTCCTCATCCTTCCCAGGCGACAAAAGTGGCGTTTCCCCCCCCCCCCCCCCTTCTCGCGAGGGAAGATGGTGGAAGGCAGGACGACTATTGTGTGGGGAGGAGATGGGGGGGAGAAGGAGAGGCCGGGATTTGGAGGGCCGAGCGATAGGGGGGCGTTGGGATGTGTGTGTGTGCCGACTCTCGGAGCCTAAACCCCCGAGGCATTGGGGGGCCGGGTGTGTGTGTGTGTGTGTGTGTGTGTGTGGAGGGATTGAGGCCGGCCGGATTATGGAGGCAGAAGGAAGCGCTGCCGAGCGAGTGTTTATTTAGAATGGAGGTTGTACCTCTCTTTTGAAAGCTCTACCTCTCTTTCAAATCGGAACCAGTGAAGGCGGTGAAGATCCTGTGTGAGTGTCTGGAGGCGGTTGGAGGATGGATGGCGGCTAACAGGTTGAGGTAGAATCCTGACAAGACAGAAGTACTGTTTTGGGGGACAGGGGGCGAGCAGGTGTGGAGGACTCCCTGGTCCTGAATGGGGTAACTGTGCCCCTGAAGGTGCGCAGCCTGGGAGTCATTTTGGACTCACAGCTGTCCATGGTGGCGCAGGTCAATTCTGTATCCAGGGCAGCTGTTTACCAGCTCCATCTGATACACAGGCTGAGGCCCTACCTGCCCGCGGACTGTCTCACCAGAGTGGTGCATCTCCCACTTGGACTACTGCAATGCACTCTATGTGGGGCCACCTTTGAAGGTGACCCAGAAACTGCAACTAATCCAGAATGTGGCAGCTAGACTGGTGTCTGGGAGTGGCCACCAAGACAACATAACACCGGTCCTGAAAGACATGCATTGGCTCCCAGTACATTTCCAGGCACAATTCAGTGTTGGTGCTGACCTTTAAAGCCCTAAACGGCCTCGGTCCAGTATACCTGAAGGAGCTTCTCCACCCCCATCATTCAGCCTGAACACTGAGGTCCAGCTCCAAGGACCTTCTGGTGGTTCCCTCACTGCGAGAAGCAAAGTTTCAGGGAACCAGGCAGAGGGCCTTCTCGGTAGTGGCGCCTGCCCCGTGGAACACCCTCCCATCAGATGTCAAAGAAATAAACAACTATCAGACTTTTAGAAGACATCTGAAGGCAGCCCTGTTTAGGGAAGCTTTTAATATTTGATGAATCATTGTATTTTAATATTCTGCTGGAATCCACCCAGAGTGGCTGGGGAAACCCAGACAGATGGGTGGGGTATAAATAATAAAAAATTATTATTATTATATAAAATATTCCCTGTTCCCTCCACTCCTCCCCACGCTCACTCTGTCGCTCTGATGTTGCCGTGTGAGCAGGTTGCTAAAATAAATATTAAGGTGTGTGGAAGCTTGAAGAGATCTTGCCTGACTTTGCATTTGCTTCTATGACTAGTGAGCAGCTCTCAGACATTGATGCTTTGGTTGAGATTCCTGCATTACAAACCGGGGGAGGGGGGAGGGGTTGGACTGGATGACCTTAGGGGGTCCCTTTCAGGCAGATTGAAACCTCAGCCTGATAAAACATGAGGAAATCACAATTTAAAAGTGCCCTGAGATCTACGGGTATAGGGCAGTATACAAATATAATACATTTAACTAATAATAAATTTAATAAATAATAGTTTTAAAAAAACATACCATATTTTTCGCCCTATAGGACGCACCTAGATTTAGGGGGGGGAATAAAGGGGGGGAAAATATTTTCCCCCCCCCAGGCGCGGGGCTGAGGCGGGGGAAGCCCGAGCTTCCCCCGACCCCAGCCCCCAGAACGGGACCCAGAGCCATGCTGAAGCTGTGTGCAGCTTTGGCATTGCTCTGGGAGCTTGCGGGGCTGGGGGAGGGGGAAGCCCTCCGCCAGCCTCCAAACCAGGTCGGGAGACAGCGGGATGGCGCACTGCGCCTCCTCGCTGTCCCCCGAGTTTGCGGGGCTGGCGACGGGGAGGAGCAGGCTTCTCCCCCCCCGCCAGCTTTCTAACCAAGTCGGGGGACAGCGGGATGGCGGCGTTCCGCCTCCCCGCTGTCCCCCGAGCTTGTGGGGCTGGCGGTAGGGCTCTCCTGAAGCCTGGAGAGCGAGAGGGGTCGGTGCGCACCAACCCCTCTCGCTCACCAGGCTTCAGCGAAAGCCTGCATTTGCCCCATAGGACGCACACACATTTCCCCTTCATTTTTGGAGAGGAAAAAGTGCGTCCTATAGGGCGAAAAATATGGTAAGTGCCCTAAAACTGCCTCATAGCTGGAATCCAGCATTTTAAAGGCAGTACAGACTAGGACGTTGTTTTGTTTGAATGCTCTATGTGTTAGGGAGGATGCTGCCAATCTGTTTAGAAGCAGTTTAATATTGGTTTAGGACCCTAACTCTTTTAAGTAGGCACCCCTAGCTGTGTCCTGTAGCTTTGGTGCTTTCACAAAAAATAACATTATGCTAAGTCTGTGATACCACGCAATACTTTGGTCTCTGCTTGGAATGTGTGGACAACAAGCTATTGACTCAATCCAGTTGTAGAGTAAAGCCAGTTTATTGGTATTCCAAGAAGCTGAGGATGATGAGACAGCAGGGCTGATGATTAGAATGAATGGTGGGAGATTCATAAATAATATGACTGAACACAAGTAAGAGTTCATTTTCAGTCATTCTTCATTGTGGTGATGAAAGTGAAAAATACTGGCTTTTCCATCACCATTGTGTTTTCTCAATGCCATCCAGTAGTGATTTTTTTGGGGGGGGATGTAGACACTGGGTTGCAAAAACTGGAACCCTTGAAGGCCCACTGTGATCAGTTTGCTTGCACATTTCAGTTATAAAGTTGCTTGCATATGTGCTGACTTGAATACCATAGATTTGACGTAGTTTGAAATAGATGGGACTAGAACAACTTGAAGACAGTACCACTCTTTGCAGGATTGAGGCCTACCACCATGTTCTAGTGATCATTGCCCTTCCTAGTTACTAAAATATGTTTGGGCTGGGCTGGAACTATGGATCTCAGATGTGGTCACCTTTAGAAACCAAATTTCGACCTAAATGTGGGATAGTTACTGTCCAGTTACCTGCCATTAATGAACAAGATGCTGGAGTGTGTGATGGTTTTTCAACTCCAGGTAATATTAGATGATGCTGATTATCTGTTTCAGGCTGATTTGGAAACAGCCTTGATTGACCTGGTGGATTACTTGCATTGGAGAATGGATTGAAGTGGTGGAGAGTCCAGTCCTATGTGTTATTGACCTCTCAGTGTCTTTCAGTGCTATTGGCCTTGGTATTTTCTGAACTGTCAGTATGGGTTCGGCTGAAGAGGTGCTGTGTTACTGTCGCTTCAGTCCTTTTTGGAGGATAAGTCTCGGAAATCGATGCTAGGGAGCTACCACTCTGCTTTATACAGTGGTACCTTGGTTTAAGAACAGCTTAGTTTATGAACAACTTGGATTAAGAACGCAGCAAACCCGGAAGTACAGTGGTACATCGGGTTAAGAACTTAGTTTGTTCTGGAGGTCCGTTCTTAACCTGAAGCACCACTTTAGCTAATGGGGCCTCCCACTGCCTCCATGCCGCATCTGCACAATTTCTGTTCTCATCCTGAAGCAAAGTACTTAACCCAAGGTACTATTTCTGGGTTAGCAGAGTCTGTAACCTGAAGCATCTTTAACCTGAAGCGTCTGTAACCCGAGGTACCACTGTAGGTGTTTTGATTTGTGAACTTTGCCTAGGAATAAGAACATGTTTCGCTGCCCGTTGAGTGTGTTCCATTTGTAAATTGAGTCCCCCGCTGCTATGGGAAAGCACACCTTGGTTTAAGAATGCTTTGGTTGATAAGAATGGACTTCCAGAACGGATTAAGTTAGTAAACCAAGGTACCACTGTATCTGTTAACATATATGGCGCCTTATAATGAATATGTCTAATGGAGCATCTTGACTCTCACACATTTAACATCTGCATGAAACCACTGGGGGAAGTTTCCTGGAGGTTTGGGCTAAAGTGTCATCACTATGCAGTAGACACTCTACCTCCATATCATTTCCATCTATTCATTACATGGAGGTTATGGAACTCCTGCCTCACTGTCTGGAAGTGGTTTAGAGCTGGATAAGAGTGAACAGGCTGGGGCTTAATGCAGACAAGGAAATACTGTGGGGTGGTAAACAGAGTTCTCTGGATGGAAGTTTGCAGTTGTTAGATAGGCTTGCACTCCCCTGAGTGACAAAGTATGGAGTTGGGGAGTTTTGGACTCCACACTAAATGGAAAAGTTCAGGTGACAGGAGTGGCCAACTGCTTTTTACCAAGTTAGGCTGGTGTGCCAACTTCGACCCTATTTAGAGAGAAGAGACCTTGTCTTAGTGAACCGTTCACAAGTGATAACCAAGCTGGACTACTGTAAAGCATTCCATGTGGGCCTGCCTTTAAAGATGGTTCAGAAATGTCAGTCGGCACAAAATGCAACATACTGGGTATTGGTGAGGGCTGGTTGGTCAGAATGTGGTAGACTTATGATCCAGTTCAAAGTGCTGGTATTTAATTTATGCATTTATATCCCATCTTTTTTTCCAATGAGCTCAAGGTGGTATGCATGGTTCTCTCCCTCGTCAATTAATCCCCACAACAACCCTGTGAGTTCAGTGTCTGGCCCAAGATCACCCAGTGAACTTCATGCCCAAGTGGGGATCTGAACTGTAGTCTCCTGGGTCCTAATCCGAGACTCAAAGCACTGCACACCACCCTGGCTCTCTTAAGGTCTTAAATGGTTTGTGGTCAGGTTACTCGAAATAATCCTTCAGTACTGGGCCGCTTGTATCAGGGTCTCTACTTGTGTGCCCATTTGTGAAAGCAAATAAGCAGGTGGGCACAAGGGATAGGGACTTTACGACAGTGGCCCAACACCTGTGGAACCCTGCTTCCATGGAAATACATAAACCACTTTCACTTTTTGCAGACCTTTAAGCAGGCCCTACATTTGCCATTTCATAAAGAAATGTTTTTTGGGGTTGCTGTATATCATCATCATTTTATTTGTATGCCATCTTTCCATAGTTAAAACCATGCTCAAGGTGGCTTACAACATTAAAGGATTTACATAATTACAAACCTAACAAAAGTAGTAATAAACAATAAATAAAACACATCAAATATAGACAGCCAAACTGAACAATTGCCACATAAATCATAAATGATAATAAGATCTAAAAATAAGGATACAAAAAATAATAATAATCAATAACAGCAACAAAATCCCCCAGCAAAAACCCATAAACAATATCCCAACTGCATTAGTTTTAGTTATCTGATTTCATTCATACTGGGGCGAATGTTGTTCGCAGTTAGTGATAATGCTAGTTCTCTTTGTTTAGTAAAGTTATTTTTACTGTCTGTTATGGTGGGGTTTTTTAAGTATCTATTTTTATTGATACTTATCCAAAGATATATGAAAGTATCTTTTTATAATACACCAGAATAAAAGAAATACTTTAAAAATCTAATCTAAAAGGAAACAGAATCAAAAAGGAGAAGAAAGTAGGGGGAAAGGAGAGAGTGGGGTGTGTGTGTTAAGAAAATATTAAAAGACTTCCAGTGCTCTGTCCTTCATCTAAATATAGTATTCATTCATTAACATCCAACTATGCTATTTTCTGTAAGCCAATATTTTGGCAATCTTCAAATCCAGATATTACAAGTTCATTTTCTCATTCATGCAAAATGGCCATAAGAAATTTCCAATCCTTAATAAATGTCAGTAATGATTTTTCTCCAATTAAACACGTTAACTTTGCTATCTCAGCTATGTCCAATAATTTTACCAACCATTTCTCTATAATAGGTAGGGCTGTATCATTCTGTCTTTGTGCATATAACAATCTTACTTCTGTAATCATATATTGGAATAATTTTCCATAGTCCTTTTTCAGTTGTGCATCCTGTTAATTAACCCTAAAAGAAAAAGTTGTTGCTTCAATTGAATATTAACCTTTAAAATCTGCTGTATACAGCAGGTGTTTTATGGTTTTAAAGTTACTACTGATTATATCTTGTGAATCTACATGTTGGAAATAATCTTGAGGGGGGTTGACCTTAAAAGGTAGCCTACAAATATTTTAGAAAGGTAAGTAATCATGGTATCCTGTATTTCCATGCTTGTCATAGAATGGGGAAATCGTCTTCTGCAGCCTGCATGGAAATGCAGGGTATTAATTGCTTAACAGGTGTGGATTGCCTTCTGCCAAACAGGCTGGTGGAGAAAGCGAAATCCATCCATTCTCTGCCAACCCACTCACATACCTTGGTCACAGCTGACCAGGGTGGTGACTGAAGCATATGTGGCACACATTGTATAGTAAAAAGGCACAGGTGAGAGCACATAAAAATGCTGCCATATGGCAGCAATTGTGATGAATAAAATATATATTCACTCTTCCATTGCATCATCAAGTAACCATCCTGCAGAGCTTTTCCAATGTGAAAATATCAAAAACACTCGGAGGCTTGTGATAAATTTGTAAGGCACTTTAAGGAAAATATTGCCAATTAATATAACTCTGGGGGAGGTTCCAGATCGCCATCTAATCAAGTTCTATGGGATCCTTTCAAGTTCTTGTGGACAAGGCACTTGAAGGTGTTTGGCCAGCTTCGTCTGCTCTAGATCCTTGCCCATTATGACTTATGAAAGCTTAACGGAGAGATTGACTTGGTGGTGGGGTGGGGGATGTCCAAGAAGATGTTAAATCTTCCCTTCTGAAGGTGTGTGAGAGATCCACCAAGGTGCATGAGAGATCATGGGCAAGGTACTGGAGATAGTGTTCAAAATTAGCCATGTACCAGGTCTGTTTTATGACCGGGAATTGTCTGTGAGCAATTTGAGAAGTCTTGTGGCCATGTATGCGACTGAGATTCAAGGTTAAAACTGCAGGTGCTGAGGGCGTGGGGGAAGAAGTGCCTCCCTGCCCAACTCCAAAGTAAAATCTCTGGCCGTTGCCTTCCAACTCCAAGTGCATTTTGCCTTGCTTCCCCTGCCCACCCCAAAATGAGATTGCTGCTGCAAAATTAAAGCGCTGTAGATCACTGGTGGCTCTTCAGGCATGCTTGGAGTATCCTGATCACCTGAACCCATTTGAATCTGGTTTCAGTCCCAGTATTACCGTAGATTCTGGCGTATTTGGGTGTCAATTTGGGGTTTCGTTTTATAAGCCCAGTCTTATACGCTGGGTGACAGGAAGCCGCCCACTGCGGAGCTCGCTGCGGCGACGGCAGCAGCTTCGGCAGCCTCCAAAGCAGCAGCAGGAGGCAGTCTCTGCGCCGAGAGGAAGCCACGCGGTGCGGAGCCCACCACCCGCTGCTGCATCGTCGGCAGCTTCGGCAGCCTCCGAAGCGGCAAGCAGGCAGCAGTTTCCGCACCAGGAGGAAGCCGCGTGGCTCCCACTGCTTCCTCGGAGGTAGTACCCAGCGTATAAGACGACCCCCAACTTTTTAACCTCTTTTCTGGGGTTAAAAAGTCATCTTATATGCCAGATCAATGACACAGCCAGGAGAAGTGTGAACTTGCTGATTCTTCTTTAGTTCTTGACAACTTTCAGTATCATTAACTGTGGTATCCTCCTGGTGTGGCTCTGTGAGTTGGAACTTAGAGGTATGGTGTTATTGTGGTTCCCCTCCTACCTGCAGGACTGTTTCTAGAAAGTGACATTGGGTGACTACTGCCTGACCACCTGGCACCTGCACCATGGTGTATTGCAAGGTTCCATCTTGTCCTCGGGCTTGTTAACATCTATATCGGCAATGGGAAACCTTTTGGACAGGGTGCCTGTCTGCCAAAATCCTTTTCCCCCCAATTTCAGCTGGATCTCCCTCCCATTTTCTTTTATGCCCAATCTTTCTTTGATCTTTAAAGAGAGAGGGGGAGACCCCCAAAGGCTTTTGAGAGTTTTGCAGAAGGCTTTGGGAGTCTCCCACTGCTTTTTACGATCACAGCAAGGACCCCTTAAGATTATAATGTCAGCCTTACTACTATGAACTCCTCACTTAGGCTCCTTCACCTCTGTTTGGAGTCTCCAGACCACACAACGACTGCCACCTTTATTCCCTCAGGAGTTCTAATTCCGATAATTTTCTGCACAAGGCAGCAGTCACCACAGCTAAAGTGAAGCACCTTTAACCCATCCTTTCTGCTGCTGGGGAAGGGGGCAGAGATTTAAGGATGGAATTTACCTTGATTGGATCATTTCCCCCTGTATAGGAGTGGGATGGGATGTGGTGAGGAAGATCCAGCCTATTCAGACTTCCTCCCAAGCTCCCTTTAAAGAAGTAGGGAGGCACTGAAACAGCACTTTGAATATAATAGCCATGCCTCCAGTGGCAAAGTGCCATTTGAATCAAACTTCCTTTTCCTTGAAGGATGGAGGAGGCCGGTTCAAACAGTGCTCTGCTTCTCCTTTAAGCAGGTGTAGAAAGGGGGGGAAAGCAATGAGTGGAGATTTTTTTTTTAATAAGAATAATTTTTTATTAACTGACCAATCACATCAAATCAAACCAAATTACATAAATTGAGTGGAGATTTATTCCTGCCACCTAGACTGCTCAGCCGTTGCAGCCTATGTCACTAGCAGATGCGTGGATAGGCATGGTTTGGGAAAAATAGCCTAGTGAGCCTAGTTGACCCACAAACTGAAGATTCCCCACTCTGATCTATATGAATCATCTGGGTGAGGTCATCCAGGGATCTGGGGCACAGCATTATCAATATATGGATAAATCCCAGCTCTAGTTCTTCTTTTTCATCAGAATTGTTGGAGACTGTACAGGTTAACTTGGAGGCACTAGTGAGTTGCTTAAGAGCCTTCATGTGTCTTGGAAGTAAGTAGATGACCTGTTCTAGACAGGATTGCACTTTCCTTGAAGTAGCAGGTTTGAAGTCTGGGGATACTCTTAGATCCAGCAGCATCATTTGATGCTGACATGGTATCAGTGGAATAGCACTTCTTTTTCCAACTGTGGAAACCTGCCAAAGCCCAGAGTAGAGATAACTGTGATTGTTCCTTTTCTGTGCTGGCACTCTGGTTATGGAACTCCCCCAGGTCAGAAATGTGGTTGATGTCTACATTGGAAATAGCTGGAGATACATTTGTTCACTAAGGCATTTGGGAGTAGTTAATCAGTGTTGCTCATTTATAATTGGAGACTGCTTTCTCCTCTTTTGTACATGGCCGAACATTTTACTGTGTGTTTTATAGTTTCAATAAATCTTAAGTTTTATAGGTGTAAACTACCCTGAGGTTATTCATGACCCAAGACAGTATAGAAATTTATTGAATGAATGAATGCCTACAAATAAGGATCTTCCATTGTATTTTCTTGCTCTATCATGTGTCTCCCACCTCACCCTTTGGGTTTTGTTTTCTTTTTATATCTCTAGCTACTCTTGATTTATATGGTGCTATCGTAAGCCCAAGGGATTTTAAATTGAACTCCATAATCTGTGACAGAAGTGGAAGGCCAATCATGAGTCTGCTTAACCTGGACCGCTTTCGCTTTGAAAGGAAGTCATGTGTGGAGGAAGAGAGTGCCCCTTCCCCTGGCCTTTCTGCAGATCAGGAGGAGGCTTCTTCTACTTCTTTGGATGCAGTAGATAAGGATACCACATGTTCTCCTCCTTCAAAAGATGGTGCTGCATCTGTTGGTGAAGAAAACGACAATGTTCCTGATCACATTAGTAAACCAGCCACCCCAGCATCTGATGTGTCAGAGAAAACTGGTGAGTTCTCATATATGTGATTTATAAATGAAGGGAAAGTCTATATACAACCAGCTTTGATTTAGTCTACAGTACTTGTGCTGATAGCTTAGTGTTTGATCTTCACTCATACAGCTGAATGAAGTTTTGATAGCAATGTGACGGCTGTATCTTGTTATATCTTTTACAACTCTAATTTCTAGAGCATTCTTTGAATTCCTCTGGTTATGTGCAGAGTATTCCTGTGGTTGACCAGACATTCAGTTTCTCTGGTATCAAATATCATGTTCTCAAAAGCATTTAGGAAATCTGGGTTAATTAAGAACTTGCAAGAAAATCCCATAGGGCTTGACCCTCATAACTTAACATTCAAACTGCTTTGCCAGCATCCTGATCCATTGAAGTTGTTTTGGTAGGAAAACAAAGCAGACAGCCCTTTGATATTTTCTACATGCGAACATAAGCATTCACTGTTGCTATTACTACTGTACAATGGCTTTTGAAAGCCATTTTTATTGGTCAGTGATAATGTCGTCTCTCCCATCTCCCATTCCCTGAGCAGAGGGTACTACATTAAGAGCAATGTATGGTTGTATAGATACTTGCTTAGTCCTGTGCTAAGGAAAGAAATCTAATCAAGATGAAAAGCTTTTCTACCCCTCCCCAAAATATGAGAGAAAACTTTAGCTAGAGTTTAATATTAACATGGGATAATAAGCTGTTGCATATAACATACAGTTTTCACGTTTATAGGTAAAGTATGCACTTAAGGTGCTTTTTTTAATGCAGTAGATCTTTTTGAAAAAGGAAACTTAGAAATGGATTTAAATCTGTCTCCATAGAAACTGCACAAATAGGGATGGTGTGGCCCAGTGCCTAATAACTCTTAGCAGAAACTGGTCTGCTAGTATACAGTAAAAAAATACGAGGGGAGCAACAAATACAATGGGGGAAGAGAATAAAAGCCAATGAGGAGCAATATATTAAATGGTTTTATTAACTGAATTAGTTCACCACATCTATCCCTTGTAACCCTTAGCTATTATCTCTCTCCCTTCCCCCCCAAAATTGGAAAAATCTAGCTTGTAAACTCTTTTAGGGAGGGGGTGCTTTATTTATAAAGAAATAAAATGATTATTTTTTATGGATGAGTGGGAACATTTCCCCACCAAATGTAGAATGAGTTTGTTATGGGAATTACTTCAAGTGTCCATAGGTAATAATTGTATAGTCTTATACATTTCATTGCTTATGCTGAGTCAGGGTGGGGTTTTTTTGTTCAATGGAAACAACTGTGTCTGCTCCTCATTTGTTAGTGAGGTATCATCCAGCTTATTCCTTGGAATCAGCTGTTGTAGTAATAAGGCTTCAGATGCATCTGAGAGCCATGACACACATTATGCAGTGACAAACCAAAGCTTTCCAGTGACTTTGTGTGGGTGATTCTGTCTTCTTAATAGTCTCTGCTTAATAACAAGCATTTTGCCCATGAACACATCCCCTTCTCTCATGGCATTCATTAATGAAATGTGGAGTCTTGTAACTAACTATAATTTATTGGTTTTGTTTGAACCAGGAAATTATGGTTGCTAACTTCAGGAAAAAAGCCAGAAACTTAAACTAACTTGAAGATTTTAATTTTTATTCACACATTCATATCCCACTTCTTAAAAATAATTTGTTATGGACAGCACAGGTAACGACCGATTCATGCGTGTCTGAATAAAATGCAGCTGAACCTGGAAGTGACTAAAAAATGTCACTAAACACATCGCTAAAAGGGTGTGGCATGGCATAACAGGGCAGGGCGCTCTTATGCGTGCTCCGCTGACAAACGTGGGGGCTGGAAATGGAACCTCAGTGCAAAATGATCATTGACTGTCTAACAGGGCAGCTTAATTTGGAATGTTCACACTAAATTTAGTCTGTGGACTGTATCTCAATGATACAGCAGTATAGTCAGTGACAAAGCAAACTCTTCTGAATGTAGAAGGTCTTGAGCTCCAGTTGCCACAACTTCACCTCAGATTGTGGGTCTTGGGGCTGGAAATACTTCTGTCTCAGTCCTTGGAAAGCTGCTGCCAGACAGAGTACGCAGTACTCTCAACCAATTATTTTAGGCTAGATAGACTATAAATAAAATGCCATGGAAGTAATGGTCCAAGTGCCATAATATCCCTGAATTTAAAGCAAACAAGCTAAGTAGAAATCAGAATGTCAGTTGTGCTATGGTGATAAGAGCAATGGAAAGTTTGTCTCTGTACTGTGGACAGATGAAGCAAATAACCATGTATGGACATGCAAAAATAGCTATGGCTTTGGGATTAAGAGCAAGCTGCAAGAATGTTTGCTTCACCCCTTGTGCTGTCTTGTGCAGCTCTATTCCCTATTCTCTATCCTGAATCAGTACGATATCTGACTGTTGCTTGACCCTGATGAGTTTAATATGTCTCTAATTAGGCTTGGTGATGGTCATATGAAGCATTAAATATTGGTGTGGGGGGAGCATGTGGTGGTGTCATCTGATTACTGTAGTATCCTGGTTTTACTTTTAAACAGAGCAGGTGTGTGAGCTGCATTTTTCTAATTCAAAATCTACTGCTAAGTTGCAAGTTATTTCTTGATATTTTTTCGGGGGGGGGGTCACCCCCCTACTCCAATAAATATATCTAGTTCTAAGATCCTGTTACCATATGGCAGTACAATTTTACTACGGCGGAGGGGGGCATGCCACAGCACCCAGTTTCAAAGTTTACTTTTCCAGTGTCAGTCACTTGCTCGGGGTTATAAAAGCTCAAGATTTATTGAAGTTTCCATCAAACACCTCTCAAGCACTTTCAGATTATTTAAAATTTATTTCCAGTAAACTTCTGTCAGGCAACAATCCTATTTTGCAGCTGCTGTTCTCCTGTGTGTGCTGCTGTCTTTCTCATTTTGCCTTCATGCCTCCAGGGTCAGAATGCTTTAGCCCTGAAACGGAGCCATGGATGGAACCATAATCTTTTCACTTTTGCCCCTACCTGCTTTTAGGGCTGTTAGCTGTTTCAAGCAAGAGCATAGCAGAACACAGAAGCCCCTTCTTTCCATTTGATGCCAGAAGACTTGTGCAGGCCACACTGTAGTTCTGAGCCTACATAAGGCTGTGATTTTAGCCCATGTGTGTTCACACTTTTCTCAGCAGCCATTGAGTTTGGAGACATGCTGAGTTTTAAGGATGCCACAATTTGAAACAGATCTTCAATTAACCACCCAACTATACCACCTTTAACACACACGTTTTCAAGGCAGTAGAAAAACTCATTAACTTAAATTACATAATTCTTAAACTAAACGTGCCCCCAAAGCACATTTCTAATTAATTTGGTGTAATCAGCGTGGCCACTTCTGATGATACCTCAGTCATAGTAAGACTTGTACTCTTGTTTTTCTGTAACATGTGTCTTTTTTATCCTTTAAAATGCTTTGACAGATGATTCCAGTGTTCCAGAAACCCCTGAAGCAAAAAGGACAACACAATCATCTTTTTTTAAGTGTCAGAAAGATGTTATTGAATTGTCATCAGAAAGTGAAGAAGAAGTGGCACCAAAATACTCCCGTATAAAGCAATTTGCTGCTCCCAGGAAGGATGTGATTATTATGTAAGTCTTAGTAATGCCTGTTTATTTATACATATAAATTCCCTTATTGATACTCATAAATTGATATTAAGGCCATATTTCTGATTACTACTTTCTTACAAGCAAATATTTGCGGGGGGGGGGGGCGGTTCGGTATAAAAAACAATAAAGCTTGTTATCATTAACTCCATGAGAGCTCCTAAATAGGTTTCATTTCATTGCATGTTTAATTTGTATACCGCCTTTCTATATTGCTATACACAAGGCAGTTTACAAGCCAAAGAAGCAACAAAATATACAGAATCTATTTTACGACTGATCCAACGCATATGTCATAATAAGAAATATGGCTTAAAATAAACAGCTTTATCAAACAGCATGAAACTATTAATCCCATGGTCATGGGTTTGAGCCCCACATTGGGCCAAAGAGTCCTGTGTTGCACAGGGTTGTACTAGATGATCCTTGAGAGCCAGATGACACTGGAGAGCCAGTGTGGTGTAGTGGTTAAGAACAGTGGACTCGTAATCTGGTGAACCGAGTTCACGTCCCCGCTCCTCCACATGCAGCTGCTGGGTGACCTTGGGCTAGTCACACTTCTTTGAAGTCTCTCAGCCCCACTCACCTCACAGAGTGTTTGTTGTGGGGGAGGAAGGGAAAGGAGATTGTTAGCCTCTTTGAGACTCCTTAGGAAAGCGGATATCAAATCCAAACTCTTCTTCTTGTGGTCCCTTCCGACTCTGTGATTCTATTCTATTCTATTCTATTCTATTCTATTCTATAATAAAGCAATATTCAGTATTCCATTAGAATCTAATAGTGCACAATAAAATTGACTCTCAAAATACCAGCAAATAATTAAACAGAAATTCACTCTCAACAATAACAATAAATCCTTACTAAATTATGATCAATAAAAATTACAGTACTTAAAAATACCACAATACAGTTTAAAAGAATTAAGTAACAAGGTTACATAACTTGTAAAATGATTAATCCCTCCCCACCCCACCAGCTCCTCTCTTTCTAATTGCTTTGCTGATCTTCAAGCCATGACCTGGGGGCAAGGAAGCTGTTGGACAGATGAACTTGATTGAGGATGGAGGAGGAGGGTCTTTTGCCCTTCTTCACACTTCTAGCCAGAGGAGCTGGCAGGGCACTGAGATAGCTGTTTAAACGAGATGGAGTAGCAGGTGTTATGACTACTCACATCTCCATGCCTCTCTTGGGAGCAACCACGTATAAGGTGGCCTTACAGGTTACTATGACATTGAGAATTCTGGTGCCTTGGAACTGAAGGCCTGAGGGAAGGCAGTAGTGGGCAGGATTGATTGATAAGTAAATCAATCAATCCATCAAGGTTTTTGCCCTGTAACTCACTCCTAGGTTAGAACTATCCACTGAAGAAAAGGAATGTTCATAGTAAGTCCAAAATTCATTCCATTTTCACCAAGTTTACTACCATTTCGTTAGCCAAAGACTGTAGGCCCAAGAACATATATTATTTACTTATTAAATTGGTATGCCAGCATTGATCTCAGGGCAGTTCACAGCATAAAAATACAAGAAAACAAAACACATAATAAAAACATAAATAAAACAATCACCCCCTCGCACACCAGCATAATGACAAACTGCCCACTCAAAAGGGTTGGTTGGATTGTAATATAATGATCTTAGGTACTGCAACATTACTATTTAACATATACAGTGGTACCTCAGGTTACATACGCTTCAGGTTGCATACGCTTCAGGTTACAGACTCTGCTAACCCAGAAATATTACCTCGGGTTAAGAACTTTGCTTCAGGATGAGAACAGAAATCGTGCTCCGGCGGCGAAACGGCAGCAGCAGGAGGCCCCATTAGCTAAAGTGGTGCTTCAGGTTAAGAACAGTTTCAGGTTGACTTCCGGAACAAATTAAGTTCTTAACCCGAGGTATCACTGTATTCAATAAAGTCCATAGAGTTAAAAAGAAGTGAATCTCAGTTATTGAAACAAGCATTATTTATTTTAAAATCTCTCCTGATTATAGATGCATTCCTCCTTCAGTCTGAATTTTAAATGCATCCGTTGTTTTTAACTATGAAAAATAATTCTTGGTATCATTAAATAAATTCTCAAAAAATACTTTTTTATATGATACATGGAGCATTTTTTATTGTTTCCATAGAGCTTTGCTTAATTATGTACTTACTTTTTATGATCTTTAATTACACAGCATCTTCAAGAAAAAGATATTATAAATGACAACAACTTGATAATTAGATGAGCATTTTAACATGCCCTCAGGCATTCGGTTTTATAAAAAGATTTGGAAGATAATGTATTATGAGTTAAGTTTTCAAATAAATGAATGGAGTTTTGAAACTACTTTTTATCTCTTGTAATTAATGCATTTAATTCCTTTTCCCAAGGCAACACTAAGGCAAATTAACAAGTATTTAACACCTCTTGAAAAGGGCTGCTTCATTTCACTGTGGTCAGGTGTTGCGGTTCAGAATCAACTTCCTAGCTGAGTGTGTAAACTAGATGGTATTCGATAAGGCCTTATTTCTCTTTGTTAATAATTCTGTTATTGCTCAAGTGTACTTGAGTGACTCCTGTAAAGTATTTGCTGTGCTCATGAGATAGAGAAAACGAACTTCTCAGTCAATAACTAGGCCTTCCTAGCGTGTTCAGAATCTTTTTTTGTTGAACAAAGGAACTAACCTAATCTTTGTAAATAGCCAGTCACTTATGGCCATTAAGTGGAGCCACTTATGGAAGCATTAGGTGCTTCCAGTCCACATAATTATTGTCAGCCCACAGAAGCATCTCTTTTGTTGATCAGAGTCTGCTCAGTCTATGCAGGGTAGCCAGTGTGATGCTGTTGATCTCCCAGTTTCCATTAGCCCTGGCCAAACTTGGTCAAGGATGATGGGAATTATAGTCTATAACAACATCTGGTCAATACCACATTGGATATTCCTGTACAACCACTTTTGTGTGTGTGACAGATGCATATACATATTGTCTAGGAATTCTTGTATCAAGTGTGCTGTACAACTTATGTGATTTTTAAGAGCTTCGCTGTGTACCTATGAAATCTTATAAGCTATCCACACACTCTCTTGAGTAGATGTAACCTTAAAAGCCAGTAAGGTTGGAATACAGAAACATTGGCACAGAACAATGTAGAATATAGGTAAATTAGTTTTGACAATATTTTTGAGATTTCTTAGATGCAACTCAGAATGTTCAGGGATGGGTAATGTTGCATGGGGTAACTGGCAATTTTCTTGAAAGCTACTTTGACATCAGAAAGGCATAATCTTAGAAAATTAGGTTTCACCTTCTTACAGAGAAAATGTTGTATCTGCTGCAGCAGAATACTCCAGAGAGGAATGCAGATAAATTCCCTAGACAGAAACGTAGCCTATAAACAGCTCCTGTGTTGGGTAAGTTTTTAGGATAAGGCTAGAGCTAATTGCTTGCTTTCCCAAGGCTCTTGACAGGGCATCTGGTTTTAAAAGTTAGATTCCAAAGGAGTAGCCCTATCAGTCTCTTTGCAGTAAAAAACAATGAAGAGTGTTGTGCACCTTAAAGACCAGTTTTAAGATGGTATACCCATTCAGAGATTACAGTTCACTCAATCAGATGTGTCCATGAAATCCTATGACATAATAAATTTGCTGTTATTCCTACCAGTGCTACTGTGTTTATATATTTATAGAAAATGCAATACTACGGTGCTTGACTAAAATGGTGTAAATATTTTTACCATGCACGACAGCTCAGAGCCGTCAGATAGTGAAGAGGATGAAGGCAAGCCATCAAAATCTGTTAAGGAAAATGAAGAAGAGGAGGAAGAGGAGGAGGATCTGAACTATTGCAAACTCCAAACACTAAAGGAACTCTTTCCACAAAAAAGTGACCAAGAGTTACTACAAGTACAGTAATATACTTTTGAATTGTTAGCTAATTTGAAAGGAGCACCAGTCATAAAATATTGTGAAGAATGAATTACAATATTTAGTCTTAAAGCAGTGTTAGTGTACACTTGGAAGTGAGCTACTTACTCTCACCTTCTTACTCATTCTCTCACACACTGTGACTCAGGGAGTTCTGTTTTCAAATCTTGCATTTTCTGTGAACAGAGTAGGTGATCTTGGATAGGCAACTCTTCTATATATAGTAGCCTGAGAACTTAGTCTCTTACACTATCTACCTTTCATGAGTTCATTCGTATTAGTATGTATACTCTTGCCATTTTGTCCTATAAAGTGTGATTCCCCCCCCCCCCCCGGGCACATAAAAATGATTAGAAATGCAATCCATAAAATAATAGCTTAAGTAAATGTTATTTAAGTAGAAGCTTAAAGGCTTGCTGAGGTGGTCCATGGAAAGCTCTTTGAAACTCATAGCAGCATATAATCATTAAATAGTGCCAGTGAAAGAATTGTAGAGTGGGCATGCAGAATGTAGCAGCTTCCTGAGAATCTCTGCTTTCCCTCTTAAACAAGTTTTTGACCCATTGTGACTGTCATGATGCAGTTGAAATAATGTGGGCAATGTCTCCTAACAGCTCAGAAGGCAAATGGATTTCCAGTGGACTACAGTGTATTGCATAACTCCTCTCCCTTTATCAGTAGCAAGTTTTCCCAATTTGCATAAATTGTATGGATTGCAGAATTCATATTTTTTGGGGTGGACAATTTGAATACAGAAGAACTTTCAAAAACCATGCATAGGATTTCACTGTAAATTCTTCAGAATATAATTGAAATTCCTCTAATTTTAATAAAGAAATGTTTGTTGACTTTTTTGTCCTTTCTCTCTCTCTCTCTCTAGCTGATATCATCAACTGCTACAATGGATGAAGCTATAGCTGAAGGCTTGAAGTTGAATGAGGAAGGTAAGAAGTACTGGTACTTTCTGTTAATAGTTTCCAAGCAGTTTTTTACCTAGCACTTTAGCATTGGTTGGCACAGAAAATGCTATGCAATTCCTTTTTGTTTTAACCACTCTAAATAATTTGATGTCATCTGCAAATACGGACGCCCAACTAGTTACCCTTAACCCTAGATTATTTATGATCAAGTTGCAAAGCACTGGTGCCCATACCATCTTTGCCCATACCCATCTTTGGGGACCTAACTGTCTAAGGCCCTTCATTGCTGATTCATAAATTCAGATATAATTCCATCTACAAAGCATTTCTATGCCTAATTTTGCATATGTTCACATGAATATTGGTTAAGTTCCATTTTGTGTACTCCATTTGCTTCATATTATCAGGATCAGTTTGAAGGCTAGGTATTGGCAAATGCAGTGGTGATCTCACTTGTGATAGCATACAGATAAGTTGGTATCATCTGTGGAAGTCAGTTCTACTGAAGTTAAGGGGACTTGCAACACACTCTTGCACATATTAACTCAGAAGTAAGAATTAACTACATAGTATGGTCTTGGATTTTGGCTACAAGTTATTTCAACTGTACATCTCTTGCATGTCTCAAAATGGCATTTCTTTCCTTGTTTGTTTTTGCTCCTTGGCTTCCCCTTCTATCCAATTTTCATTTTTTAAAAAACTGAAATTTTACATCTTTTTATAGCCTCTCAAATGTATATCTTTTTTAACAGCAAACTTTTGTGAAAAACATTTCGGCTAGTCGTCCTGTGTATAAAATAATAGACATGAAGAAACATGCCTGAATATAAGGGCATGGTTCCTTTGATTCTGAGCAAGTTTTAAAAGAAGGAGGAATTTCTGAACATCTGCTATTTTTTTGTCTCAGTGGGTTTGTTTGTGTGTGTTTGGTGGATGGGTGGGAGAGAAAAAACTGGCAAAATTTTATTTATTTTATTTCTTATGAACTGCCAACTCATAACAAAAATGTTAGTATACAATAAAATTTCTACATTTTTTACTGTTTGGTTAATTTGAAGTAAAAAACAGTTTTTGGTTTTGATTAAAGGGCATTTAGATTAATTGCTAAGCAACAAAGTGCTTTGATACTGGACTGCAAGAAGTTGCCAATTTTTTAAAAATCCCCTTTTTAATTTCAAAAGGCAGCTCTCGCAAAAGGAAACTTGAGGAAAGTGCCAACGATGGTACTGAAGATGAGGATGACCAAAATACGAAAAAGAAAAAGCTTGATCCTGTAAGTAGCTGGTTGTAACTTCCTTTACATACAGAACCCCAAATTAGCACTCGTTGAGTAAACACCTTGTCAAGATTTTCCATGTGTGTTCAGTTCCTGAGCTAATTATTT
This sequence comes from Podarcis pityusensis, assembly GCF_964106645.2. Lineage (NCBI taxonomy): Eukaryota > Metazoa > Chordata > Lepidosauria > Squamata > Lacertidae > Podarcis > Podarcis pityusensis. Next base: position 59,478,620 of record NC_138034.1, on the reverse strand, counting down.
ATGAGATGAGTGCTAGAGCATTGGAAATTAAACGTTCTCCTAATCATATCTCTTTCATACACTGAATTTTCTGTATTTAATGCATGACTTGGTAGCCACATGTCCGAGTTAGTTCACAGGGGGGAAATCACAGATGTTTGGGCAGCTCCAATTCCTCTAAGCCATTTTGTGTGGCCTCTGACCGCTTTCTTTCTAAATACACAGATGAAGTTTTCAAACCTTAAGTGTGCGGAAAATAATCTTGGTGAAGACATTAATCCATATCTGGCTACAATAAGTGCCGCTGATGAATCTGGAGGTTTAGCTGTATCTGCTACACCAGGGATAGGGAACCTTTTTTCAGTCTGAGGACCATGTTACTTTGTGGGCAGCCTGCCAGGGGCCACATTCTGGTAATTGAGGAAAAGTGAGCAGTGCAGCAAGTGTAAATTTTTAACATTTGTACAGTAGGCAATGTCTGAGAAACACTCACACACTCTTCTCTATTTGCTACCCAGGCAAGTAAAAGGCATTATCAGATTTGAAGGACATTTCCAACCACACAAACACTTGAAGGAAGGTGTGAAGCAGGACTAGTCGGGGGGGGGGGAGGTTGGGGCAGAGTTGTGAAGGACAGTTAGGAAGGCTTGCAGGGGGCTGCCTTTGGCCCCCAGGCCTGAGGTTTCTCACCCATGGACCACACACAATTGTGGTTCCTTCAAGTTACCTTTTTCATTCAGTGGGCAAGTGTGTTGTCTAGTTAGTGGCGTAGGATAAGTCTAAAATAAATGAATCTTTTCTGAACTGTAGTTGCAGAGTCCTGAGAATCAGTGGGAAAAGCGTGAAAATCTAGTATGCAAACTGCACAAAGAATTTCCCAGCTTGGATAAAGAGGTATGTTACATTCAGCCAAAAATGTGTTGTATATAACCCTCTTACAAAAATTAGTCCACATTCTAGTTACTGTTATTAGCTCTCTTCCCTTTGCATAGGGATTTGGAATTGTGTAAAAGAGATGAAGTGACTTGATCACGAGTACTTTTTTTTAGGATACTCCATTCCATTTTCCCCCATCCCCAGTTTTCCATTATCCTCCCTCCCTTCAGATACTCAATGCTCATCAACCCTCCCTTTAAGCCACTTGGCCCTCCAGCTGTTTTGGGACTACAATTCCCATCATCCCTGACCACTGGTCCTGTTAGCTAGGGATGATGGGAGTTGTAGTCCCAAAACAGCTGGAGGGCCAAGTTTGGCCATCACTGCTTTAAGCTTTTCTAAAGTCTTTCGTACCTCTGCCAACATTGGGATTATCCCAAGCCTGCTGAAACTTTCTTCTTCTACATGAATAGTGTCATATTTGCTACATAAGGGTAGACACTTGGAGAATGGATTTATTGTTAGTGTATGTAATATATATAATAGTATGTGTAATAATTGAGCAATCTAGGAATAGATTCAGCTTTCAGTCCACATTATGAGCTAGAATAGAGACAGTTAATATTACAGTAGAAGATAGTGTTGTAAAGAAATAATGTGAGACATTCTTGAATTTGCAGCTAGTGATCTGGAGTACTTTCAGCTTTAATTGTTGGATAAAATGTAAAGGTAAAGAGCAATTTTGTACTGGGCAGTAGTAGCCACAGTGTATATTGTATGTTCTCATAGTTGCTGTAAATGAGAAGGTTCCTTGATTGTCTTCTTTGTTTTTATCTGCATAGATGTTTGTCTAGTTGTGATAATACATTGATATTCATAGGCTGTTAATTCTGTGACTATATAGGATTTCTGCTTACTGTTTCTTAAATAGGAGCTGAGAGATGTACTTCGGGAACACAACTGGATATTTCAGGAAGCTTTTGAATCTTTAAAAGTATTCATGGAAGATCATGAGGGTAAAGAGTATTTCGTTTTCACACACACACACACACACACACATATATATACATACACCCATATAGGCTTTATCATCCCAAGGAGTTACATGTCCTGTTGTAAGTAATATGTGAAATATTTTTAAATGGGAAAAATGACCAAGTCAGATGCTGATATAAGAATATATCTTTTATTATCAATGATTCTGTGATGGAGTAAAAGTTGAGGAATTCTAAGTGATGTAAGGCTTGAGTGACAATTGTGGGCAGAACTATTGCAATGTATTTTCAATCCTGCAATCTCTTACCATTTGGTGAGAGCCTTGTGGATGTATGCCTAAGGTCTTCCTAGACCAGGCATCCCCACACTCGGCCCGCCAGGAGTTTTGGGACTACAATTCCCATCATCCCTGACCACTGGTCCTGTTAGCTAGGGATGATGGGAGTTGTAGTCCCGAAACATCTGGAGGGCTGAGTTTGGGGATGCCTGTCCTAGACAGACTTCAGAAATTGCTGTTCCTGCTTGCAGTCTCTCACTCATGTCAAGCAACACTCTGAAATGTTCTCTGACTTCCCACAAATGACTTCAGGAGAGGCTTTAGTGATGGAGGTTCTGCTATGCAACAAAGAGCCCAAAATGATATGAGCAGAAGCAGTTTAGCAGCATTGCTCTCTTCCCTGCCATTCTTTCTGTTTCTTTCCTTTTCTTCATGTTTTCCTCCCCAACTAGGGATCTAAGATTGGGAAGGGTCACAGCTCAATGGCAGCACACATGCTTTTCATATAGAAGGTCCCAGGTTCAATTCCTGGCATCTTCAGGTAGGGAATAAAACAGATTCCTGTCTGAAACTCTGGAGGGTTGCTGCCAGTCAGTGTAGACTGTACTGAGCTAGATGGACCAGTGGTCTGACTTACTATCAAGCAGCAACCTTTGTCCCTAAGAGTGGAGCTGCAGTGTAAGCATTCTGCATATTTCAACTAGCCACCTTCATCCTGCATTAATGTCATTGTACTGCTGTTATTACAGTTAAAATATTTTAGATTGTAAACTGATGGAAGGAACCTGTCTAATTCTTTGTAGAATACTTAATAGAGACTGCCATACCACACTGCCAAGAAGGATGCAACATTTTTCACATCCTCCCTTTCTTGATTGTTACTAAGCACTACTTCTGACATTCAAATGTACTGTTTCCTGAGCTTTCAAGTCATTTAAGTAGACTTTCATATCCCTGCTAGAGAGCTGCCATATACTGCTGCTGCCACTAGCTTCTTCCCAGCCTTTTGGTTCTACCAACATATTCTCTGCTTGATTTTTTTAAAAAAACAACACCATCAGCAGATCAAATTGCTAGAAAAGCAACAACAATAAAAATGACTGCAATTTGTTGTTTGTTCTAGAATATACTTTGCAGTTATCAGTTGAATGAGAGCTTTTTTTGTTGTCTGATTTTGTGTTCAAAGCTGATTATTTTAGTTTTGGAGGCATCTTCAAAAATAGTATCGTGATTTCATAATGACCTCTGCTTATTGACTTCTGCTCCATTTACACAATGGGGTTGTCCTCCCCCCCCCCTTCAGACTCCTGTAGTAATAATAATAATAATAATTGATTTATACCCTGCCCATCTGGTTGGGTTTCCCCAGCCACTCTGGGCGACTTCCAACAAAATATTTAAAATACAATAAAACTCCAAACATTAAAAACTTCCCTAAATAGGACTGCCTTCAGGTGTCTTCAAGTCAGATAGTTGTTTATTTCCTTGACATCTGATGGGAGGGCATTCCACAGGGCAGGTGCCACTATTGAGAAGGCCTGTAAGATCACTTCTCGCTGTGAGGAAACAGCCAGAAGGCCCTTGGAGCTGGACCTCAGTGTCCGGGCTGAACGATGGGGGTGGAGACACTCCTTCAGGTATACTGGGCTGAGGCCGTTTAGGGCATTTAAGGTCAGCGCCAACACTTTGAATTGTGCTCAGAAACATACTGGGAGCCAATGTAGATCTTTCAGGACCGGTGTTATGTGTTTTTGGCATGGGAAGATGTGCAGGAAGGCTTGTGTGGGCAAGGGTACCTTCTGCTTGAGCTAGAGGACCTTGGGATCCAAGCCCAAGTGATGCTTCCAAATATCGTATTTTTCGCTCTATAAGACGCACCAGACCATAAAACGCACCTAGTTTTTGGAGGAGGAAAACAAGAAAAAAATATATTCTGAATCTCAGAAGCCAGAACAGCAAGAGGTATCACTGCGCAGCGAAAGCAGCAATCCCTCTTGCTGTTCTGGCTTCTGGGATAGCTGCGCAGCCTGCATTCGCTCCATAAGACACACACACATTTCCCCTTACTTTTTAGGAGGGAAAAAGTGAGTCTTATAGAGCAAAAAATATGGTAAATGTGTTTGCATTCCAAGCCTAGGCCAATATCCAGAAGGACCTTATATACATGTGCAAGTGCTTTCATGCGTGTCTCTCCTCCCTGCTCTGTGTTAGAGGTAGTTCCCGAAGTTCCCCTAGGACAGTTTTGGGAACCACAGTGATTTTCTCATGGCTCAGCACCTTTGTAAATCGGATCACGTTTTATATAAATAAAATGTTTTGGTTTATAGTAATGCGCTTAAAATAGTAAATTTATGTACCGAGAAAGTGTTTGGGAAAGAGACTAGGCTTGAGCATCTTGATTATAAGTGTCTGGAAGATAATTGCAAATAACAAGAGAAATACTGGAACAAATTCGTTTATTTTAAAATATCTCCTGCCTTTCTGCTTGTCACTGGCTGGTTGAACTATGTAAAATGTCAGTATCCTGGACCCTAATTGTTACCACAGCTGCTGTGGCTGCTTCAGCTGCTGCATTTCTGCAGTAGCCATAGGAAGTGTTCTATAACAACCAGAAATGGGTAGTACCAGATATTTTTTGTACTATGGGCGTGGGGCATCTCTTCTCCTAAGCGCTTGAACAATTTGAAACTGCTGGCTTATTCCAGCAGCAGGGGACTTAGGAATGTCCTGTGATGCACAGTGATGTACAATGCCCCCTCAAGTTCTCACATGTTACTGCTGGCGTTCTGCTTGCTTCTCTTTTTAAAAATTGCATTACTAACACTTCATTAAATAGAGGCATAATATTTTAGGTACCTTATAAAATGATGAGCACATTTAAAAGCTGAGGCCAGGATCCAAATACTTGCTTGTGTGAACACAGGAACTTGTAGCAGCCTAGTAGAATTTTTCATCTCAGCAGCATACTTACACACCTTACTCTCCATCATCCCCACAAACACACAATGTCACAAAGTCCTGTCATTTTTAAAAGCAGTTTGCCATATGTGTGAGGAGCTGCTCTTTGAGAAGTACAAGTCAAAAAGCTTCTTATAGCTCACCGTTTTTGTCCTGACCTTGCTACATTAGAACGCACTACATTATCTATTCTGGCATCTGCAAAAAGACTCCTTTAACTTTTATTTTAAGTTTTGTGTGAACTGAATTAATTGCTGTGACTCCATAGTGGGTGTTCCACAAATACACATTACCAACTTTTATTTAGGAATATATGTGCTTGTTATATTTGTAAGCCATCCATATAACATAGTTCCCTAGGGTGGTTTATAGACCTATTAGAATTAAAAAAGCAGCCCACAGTTTAAACAGTAAAAACAATTATAATTAATACAAATTAGAGCAGGGAAACCTAGAGAACCAGCTTAGACATAGCAGCTAAAACTATTTAAAACTGTCAAAAAGATAATTTGGTTCAAGAGTCTAAAAGAACCAGATAAAAGTAGCCTTTGTAATTAAAAAGTCTAGAAGAATAAAAAGATAAGCCTCTCTAGGGACAGCGTAAGAGGAGGTGAACTGTCTGAAAAATACCCTTTTCAACTTCTGTTGTTAAATATAACAATGTACTGCTACTTGCATTCCATTTACTTCTAATAAAAGTCTTTAATGTACACTTATACTGTAAGAATAGGTGAAATAGCTAAGCTGACTTTCCTAACAAGGCTAAAATACAAATCCCTTTTATTATGGAACTATTTACTGTTTTACAGTGAATTCTTCTAATATAATTGAATTATTTAACTCTCCTTTAAGCAATATTTCTTACAACTATGAAATATTAGAAAGTAGCAAGATAGTTAGTTACATGACAGCTCAAACTATGTCTTCTCAGAAGTAAGTCCTATTTAATTCAGTGGGGCTAGGATTTCAGCCTAAGTTACCTTATTTCCAAAAGAACTGAATTTGAGATACTGAAAATGTTTCATGACTAAGATGTCTTTAAAAGTACAGAATTGCAAAAAGTGTTTTAAATAAGCAATACAGGCATGTTTTACTGTTGCTGAATGTGTCGTCATTACATTAAAACAGATTTGGGTACAAAATAATACTTCTTGCTTAAAACTATTAACAGGTGTCCTGTTCTGCAAGACATTAGTGGAAAGCAATGGCTGTTTAATGTCCTGATTTAACCAGTTAATATTTATTTAGAGCTTGAGAAGAAAATGTCTGTTACTCCACCTGTATGTGATACTAACAATAATATTTAAGCTTTTAAATAGGATTGTGCAATGTTCTGTTATGATTGTCAGATATCAGAGCAGCACAATGCAGTCATGGGAATAGTGCCAAATATTGGATAAAATGTTTTTGAGTAAGGAAATGGAAGCTTATTCCATAAAGTAGGCATTGGTTCTGTGCAGCTCTCTCCCCCCCCCCCCCATCATTACTGTCTTCTTGTAAGTTCTCTCTGTGTGTTTTTTTTTTTAATGCATATACAGATACCCAATACCCCTCCAAAAGTGAAGTTTCAAATGGAAAGGGGGTCTCCGTTAATAACAGCCATTATCGCCAGAATGACACTAATGTGAAGCTCAAAGAGAAATCCTCCACACGAACTGAGAACGGCTTCAGAAAGAAAGATAAAAAGAAAAAAATCTGGAGTACTAAAAGGGACTCTCAGGATTTGGAGTACGAGTCTGCTTCGGAAGCTGGCAGCTCCCTTGATGAGGACTACGGTGGTAGTGATGATGTGATGGAGGATGGTTACAAAACTAAAATTCTTAGTTTCCTGCAAGATGCTTCACTGGGTGAACTCACTTTGATCCCCCAGTGCTCTCAGAAAAAGGCTCAGAAGATAGTAGAGCTCCGTCCCTTTAATAGTTGGGAAGCTCTGGTAAGTCTGCATTCATTCTTTAAAATATATATATATACAGCAGGTAATATAGTCAAGGATGCCTTAAATCCAAAAAGACATAGATGGGTGGCCTTTTCCTGATTAGGCTAAAACACTATGCTCATTCTAAGCCAATAGCATTTCAAATAGTGTCAGATGACCTAATTTTGAATGAATTAAGGGGTGATTTTCCTGAAAAACCCAAGCTGATTGGCTGGCAACACTGTCACTCACTCTTGAGCACCGAAACTTGGTTCATTTCACTGTAGAAGAAGAATTTAGAGCTTTCATTTGGGAAGCTGTTGTTTGCTAGCCTGTTCTGATCTGCTGCAGCCGAGAAACCATGCAGAAGGCAAGAATGTGGCAGTATTTCTGCTGCAACTACTTCAGAGAATCAGCAACCGACTTCCAGGGTTGCTCCATGATTGAAGATGCCAGGATGGATATTTTAAGCTTCACTGACGAAACGGTTCCTTTGATGATTTTTCTGGTGGTTGTTCCTCCTTTTAAATCTTTATGCTCTGTCTTTTTAACACTGGTTTTATTAGCTGAGCAATGTGGCCATTTTATGGAGTGCTATAGCTTACAGTTTTCAAAAGCAATGTCAGAAAACCTTAACATAGGAAAGGAAAGAATAAAACCTAGCTAATGGTGAGTACTTGGTACGGTTTCCCAGTCATTGGACTATTTATTTTTCAAATGTTTGCTATAATTGTGTGCTTCGAGCTATGTATGTTCCAGGAAAGTGAATAGCCTCTAGCCAGAGCAGTCTGATTCTGTGTTTGAAAATGCTAATAATTCAGAAGAAAAGTTGTGGAATTACAGTATTTTTAACTTTGTGATTTCTGTTTGATGTGGTTTTAGAGAAATAGTAGTAAATGGGCCCTTTTGACAGTTAGGTGTTGTACCGACTGTATTTTTTAAAGTAGTATTCTCAGGTGGGGGGGGATTGATGGGAATTGCATTTTTATGTATATGTTCAGTTTTGTTTTGTTTTGATTTTAAAAGACCCCTATTATATATGCTGCGTGCTAGTGCTATATATGCTAGTGGTCTTTTAAAATAATGGTGCATTTCATCATTAGTTCCTAGGATGACTTGATCAAGTTTTCAAACTTTTATATTTTAAAGAGTGTACGCAAATTCACAGAAGTGCAGCTTTACTGAAATGCTGCTCCGGAGACTGTTTTGCCTGAAGCCTCTGACTTTGAACAGAACATCTGTCTGTTCTGAAACATGTCGAGCTTCGCCGAGACAGATTCTTTGCAAAAGTAATTGCTAAAGGGCTGCCATCCTCTGAAATAGTTCCATACAATTAAGCTGTGTGGGCCTGTTTGTATTAAACAATCCCTTTCATAAGAGCTCTTTGTCAGCACCCGGAGAGCTGCATAGTTTCTGTAACTACATGCCCACAGTTTTAATAAAATGCAGCAAATTGGAGATCTTGAAAGTTTGAAGGAGTAGCTTTTAAATGTGCTTAAGGCCGACTCTGCAGAGCAGGCCAAACGTTTTTGCTACTAAGTAGTAATGCTATCTTGAAACATGTTTAATTCTAGCTTTATTTTGCTGAATGCAAAAGGTAACCCAACAGTTTTAGTCTACATCCAAAAGGCACATGTTAGAAGTATTTTATTTTAGTGTTTCCATATTTAGTCCATGTTTTTAAAATTTGCATGCTTCCTTCATAGTCTGAAATACCTTAATTCATGGAAACTGTAAATTTAGATTAGGCTTCTTTAATCTGTGTGTAAAATCATGAATTTAATTAGTGGGAAATGTGCCTAATTAGTGGCAAAGTCATTATTTACTGTATTTTTCTGTGTATAAGACTAGGTTTTTTTTACCAAAAAATTAGGTTTAAAATTGGGGCTCATCTTATCCACGGGTAGTGCTGAGGGGTATTTTCCTAATTTAGAGTCCCCCAAAATAGGGAGTGTCTTATACATGGGGGTGTTTTATACATGGAAAAATATGGTAAATATGTTGGGTTATATCCAAATTTCCTTTCCTCCAACAGAAGGGGTTCTCTCCTGAGGAAGAACACCTTTGTGTGCAGGTCATTTTGCCTGCTTATACTCTTATATAAAGAAGACGTGTCTAAAATTTGTGAAAGGGTATTAGTGCTTATTACAGAGTAGTGGGGACCTCATCTGAACTATTTATAATTATGTGTAGCTTATTTTACTCTTCCGGGGGAGGGGGGGAGAAAGCATGAAGTCTGTGAAACTAGTGTGTATATTGTTACTCTCCCCCCCAAAAGAACACCTAATGGAAAATGTGAAACTTTTTCTGTTAGACAATACGCATGCAAGATCCAGTTCTCCGTAACAGTCCGGCAATCACAGGTTAAAATGAAATGTGTATACAGAGACCTTAGTTCTGCAGATCTCATTGGAAAGAATAGAACTTGGCTAAATTGAGGGCTTGATTCAAAGACTTCAGAGACATACACAAGCTTTGGGAAGTATTGAGCTCAAGCTACCTATAGGTTGGGGTGCTGCAGCTTGGCAGTAGATGCATTGCATGCAGAAGGTCCCCAAGCTGAATTATCTTACATCTTCAGTTGAATAATAATAATAAGAGAGAAACCTTGGAAGAACCAGTGGACTTCAGAAAGGGCAACAGATCTGTGCAGGGGGTAGGTGGGTGGAGGCAGCCAGGTACATTTGCCCCAGAACTCAGAGGGCTAAGCTGGCAAAGGGACCCGCCAGGGACTGGCTGCCTTTTTTGTTTTGTTTATAACATTACTCTAATTAAGACTGCTGCCCTGGGCCTCCGACAACCTCTGCACTTAACTATAGACATATGAAACTGACCTAAACCAAGTCGTATCATCTTGTCCAGTACTGCCCCAGAAGCCCCTGCTGAGGTTTTCTAGGTCTTTTGGTAGTGGGACTTTAAAATGCTGAATTGTATCCAGATTGCAGTTGTACTTATCAAATGGACAAACCTGAGCAGCTTTTGCATAAACTGCTTATCATATTGTTCATGAGGCTCAAGTTGGAAAACAGCTGAAGGTTCTTCTTGTTGTAACTTGGAAACAGATGTTAACAATCTGACATGAAACAAAATGGGTGGTTTTTATAGCAGATGGTTTCACTTGAGGTGCATTATTTAAAGATTATAAGTTTTATCTTTATGCCAACCTGAGCTTTAGGCATCTAGAATAATTAATAGAATTTTTAATCTCCTGTTTAAAATAACTTTGTGGGGTTTTTTTAAACAAACAAACAAACACGCTTTTCTACTCCTGGTGGTTCAGTGTTGTTTAAATTTCAAAGTATTCTGTTGATGTTTAAACTTACTTTCAAAAAGACTTCACCACAACAGCCAAATCAAGCTACCGTGAATGTACAGAAATGCACTTTTCAAATGAGGTGTTCCTTTCTAATGGAAATTAGTGGCAAATAGATTAGTCAGAAATTTAAGACTTCTGCACTGTTTGTTTGCTTGCTTGCTTGCTTGCTTGCTTGCTGGGAGTTCTTGATAGGTATCACTCTTTCAATATTCTTCTCCCATCTGGCTCAATCTATCTCATTTTATTTATTTTTATAAGAAAACTTTTAGCCACCCTTCATCATGCATGCTAGGGTGGGTTACAGTACAGTAAAACAACTGTACAAGTAAAGCAAATTCAACACAGCTTCCAAAGACACCAAAATACTGGGTTTTATATAATAAAGCCATCCTCCTAGTACAGGGGTTTCTCCCCACATGTCCCCATACCTCCCCTTGCCAATCTACTTGTGGTGGTTGAAGAAAACCACAGAACAAATGTGAGGGGAGTGAGGGAGAGAGAAGAAGTACAAATGAGGCAACTTCTTTGGATACAACCCAACGAATCACAATTTCGATGCCTTACTTGCAGCTGTAACACCCCCCCCCCAAAAAAAAAAAAAGTGCCTGGGCAAACCAATGTGCCAAAAGAACAGAAGTGTCAGTGCCATTATGCATCTGCAGGAGGATACTCCACTGTCAGGGTGCCAACATAGAAAATGTATTTGTCCTAATGGTGGAGCAATGAGAAGGGCCTCCCATGATATGATACGATACGATAATCTTTATTGTCATTGTCCCATACAGAACAACGAAATTGAAAAAATCTACTTCAGACATTCAAAAACCAACAAGCCTGCTATCCCAGCCTGGTTAACCCCCTAGAATCTCTGATACCCCATAATTAAATACAGCATTTTGTGTCGGCTATAAATAATTCGTCCTAACAAATCCTGACTCCTCTCCATGGAGCACTCAGTCACAGTGTCTGCATGTGCCACCATCTTGCATACTTCTTGCATCTTGCATGAAGAGTACCTGTAGGCCAGGCTTCCTCAGACTTGGCCCTCCAGATGTTTTTTGAGACTACAGTTCCCATCATCCCTTGCCACTGGTCCTTCTAGCTGTGGGTGATGGGAGTTGTAGGCCAAAAACATCTGGAAGGCCGAGTTTGAGGAAGCCTGCTGTAGGCTAATGCAGAGAGAGTTGGTCATTCAAGGATTTGGGTGTTCTACCACCTCATTCTGCCACAAGTGTAGACTATGCCATGCTTTTTTAGTACAAAGGAAACAGAGGAGTTCCTTTTTAGCTCATGTTGATTTTTCAGAATGCCTTGAATGGGCTTTATAAGCAAGCCATGGTTGTGAAGCAATCCTCGCAAAGCAAAATAAAACAAAAATACCTTTTCATTTTACACATTATACATGAGATTAAGATGCTGTATTGTACTCATTTGCAATAGTGAGCCCGACAAAAGGCTATTATAGCTTTGGGATTAGGAAAATATTAGCTTGTTTTTCATTCTGTTCCTCATATCCTTAAATTACTTCCCTGTTTAAACAAGTATGGAGGGTGGTTCTCTGCTGCTAGAGGCAGTCTTAGAACTGTAGCCAGATCTGTGACAAGTATTGTCCATGTTGATTATCTTGACACTGAAAGGGCCTCCCTCATGCAAGGGAGATGCAGGAACATGAAGGCCGTAACTACTCATGTCTGTCTTATGCCACAACAACCCACATTGCAAACTGGTGGCACAGCCTTCAGCAGATCAGAGAGGCCATCTACAAATACTTGGAAGGCTTGAGTCAAAGACTAAACTTCTTGGATGCAGCATTGAATAGCGTTAACTTTTTGTTGCTTCTGCATCACACTGTTGACTCATATCAAGTATGTGGTCTACTAAGACCTTTCGTTCCTTTTCACATGTTGTTGTTGTTGTTGTTTAGTCGTTTAGTTGTGTCGGACTCTTCGTGACCCCATGGACCAGAGCACGCCAGGCACTCCTGTCTTCCACTACCTCCCGCAGTTTGGTCAGACATGTGTTTTCACATGTACTACTGGCAAACCCAGTTCCCCATATTTTATTTGTTCAGCTGGTTCTTCCTGCCTAAGTGTAGAACCATACATTTTCCCCTATTGAAATTCATTCTGATAATTTGGGCCCAGTCCTCCAATCTGTTAAAGTAATCTTGAATCCTTATTCTGTCTTCTGTGGCTTTAGCTACCCCTCCCAGATTGGTATCGGCTACAAATTAAATGAGCATCCCCTCAGTTCCTTCAGCCAAATCATTTATATGGATGTCGAAGAACAACAGAACCCTGCAGTACTCCACTTGTCACTTTTTTCCAGGATCATGAGGAACCATAAGTGAATTCTTTGGGTTTAGTCAGTCAACTAGCTACAAATCCACCTAACAGTTACCTCACCCAGCCCACATTTTACCAGCTTCTCCATAAAAGCAGGATTTTGTCAAAAGCCTCACTGAAATCAAGATACACTAGAAAGAACAGAAGCTGATTTGTTTAAAGTATCTAATGCTATATTTCAAAAATATATGAGTAGGTGCAAAAATTATACCCCGTTATACTTTCAGTAGCACATTAATTCTGTTTCTTGTAATTGAAAGAGATTGTTTTGAAGGTTTTTTTTTGTGTGGATAAAGATCCTTCATCTCTCATTTGGAGTTCAGCCAGGCACAATAAATAAAAGCATACACACTTTTTTTAAAAGTATAGTACAGCAATTTCAATGTAGTCCAGCTTATCTTTAGCTCTGTGTTGCCCTCTGCTGTTGAAACATGGATTTTCAGTTTTCTTACAATGTTCTAAACGTGATCACTAAAAATTATATTGGTGTTGAAAAATTGAGTGGGTTGGAGCCTTTCCATGAAGATAACTCCGAAACAATGGATGCAGCTGCAAGAGAAAGAGGGGGAGGAGGCAACTTTTTCTCTTGCAGCCCCTCAATAGCTACACTGTCCTGGAACAGCTTTTTAAGGAGCTGCAGAAATAGAGAAAGAGAAGGACTCCTAGTCCTTTCTCTGACAGAAGTGGCCTGTGTGTGGAACTGGATCAATGCAACCCCATATTTTTGTGCTTCTTGATGTGAGATAGCTCACCCTAAAAATGCATGAACAAATTTCTGATTATATACACAATGAATGGGATTCAACTAAGTTTTACTTGGATTGTACCCATTGAAATTAAGTTATGAGGTCCCGTAATTTAAGTGGTTCTACTCTGAGTAAAACTTAGTTGAATACCACCCATTCATATTTTGTGTGGGCAAGAAAATGGAGATAACATGCTATTCCAGTTTTGGTTTTTTAATGAAGGCAAAGGCGATCTGACAATCACCCAAACACCACCCTTCTAACCTCAACGTTGCCTGTTTTTCCTTTGTCTCAATCTCAAGCATTTTTAAGCTGGCAGCTGAGTTTTCCATCTTCACATTGCCTTTTCCTACTGAGAAGGAACTCTTTCAATGTAGGAGGGTTGCTGGGACAAAATATCAAAGTAATAAAAATGTGTTCACTGATAAGTAAATCTTCATAAGCTTTAGATGTATGCCTACCATTGCAATTTTAATTAATGAATATCATGGTATTTTGGAAGAATAATTGAGTAATTTGGGGCACCAAACTACATTTGAGTTTCTTCAGGCTCAGTTTGATTTTGCTGTCTTTATGTTGAAGTAATGCCTTGCTCTGCACCCCCCCCCCCATGATCTCTCATAGTTCACAAAAATGTGCAAGACCAATGGGTTGTCAGAAGATATTATATGGAACTGCAAAATATTACTGAGAGAGAGAGCCGTCGTGTTACAGCTAATGAACAAATGTGAAGAGATCTCAAATAAACTGACCAAACAAGTGACGAGGATCACTGGAGATAGTGGAAGCGGATGGAACATTGATCAGCCTTCCATTCTGAATTCAAGGTTGGTAGGATTGCTCTCAAGTGAATGTTACATAAGTACCATAAAAGAAAGGTGTAAGTAATAGTTGCTAGAAGTTTGGTTTCCAAATCCTCGAAGTCTAGATGAGGAGACTGGTTTTGAAAATGGCCAGCACCCATGGTGCCCTATCCATATGAAGCAAAATCACTACTCTCATTCTCTCTCCTTGTGAAAATTGCATGTTTTGGAATAGCTAGTCCAGAGGTCCCCAACCTTTTGGCAAAAATCAAAACTGTCATGAGCACCACTAAATAGCTATTTCACAGAAGAAGAAAACTAGTGATGCTTAGAACCCCCTCCCTAATGGGAAGAACACACATTCACATCCCAAATGAAAGACAGACAAAAAAAAAGGCAAGCCACCCAAATAACATAAAAGCTCCAAATACCTTATTTTAAAAAGTACTGTACTACATTCCTGGTAAACATCAGGTCATTAGATTTGAGTTTCCATGAGTGTTAATGGTGCATTTTCTTCTTTATTATCAGCATGGAGCTTAAGCCTTATCAGAAGATTGGTTTAAATTGGCTAGCACTTTTGCACAAGCATTCGCTAAATGGCATATTAGCTGACGAAATGGTAAGTTGACATTATTATCACTTCAACTAGTCATTACATTTATAACTGCATGGCCAGTGTTAGCAAATTATCTGAGGCTGGCCTTAGCTAACTAGGAAGACTGTGATCTAATAGAATAGGAAATGGTAAGGTTTGCTTCTGCTACTCAGTAGCAAAGTGTTTAGTAGGAGAAACTAGCTTGTGGCCTGTTACACAGTTTTCCAATAGTTTTAATAGCTGAGCCGTTACAAATGAATCAGGATGTGTTGACAGTAGCAATCATACATGCACATGGTTGGGCATCGGAGAGAGAGATCCTCGTGCTGTTCTAGAAGGAAAGTGAGGAAAGAAATTCTGTGCTGCCCCAAAATGATTTTTAAGTTTTCATTGTCTCTTGGGCAGGGGGATGTTCAGTGGGTGGTAATACTGTTATGTGCTACTAGCAAGAAGGGAGTGAGTGATTTTAACGTTTCTGAGACTTGCCAGGGGTTACAGACTATGTCCATTCCCCTCCCTCCTTGAGTCCTTGTGACAGGTGGAGCCTTCCTCCAATGATCAACTACTTCCCTTGAGCTTGAAGTCATGGGTGCTTTAGCTGAGATTCCTGCATTGCAGGAGTTTGGACTAGATGACCCTTGGGGTCCCTTGCAACTCTACAGTTCTGTGATTCTATGAAGTATAGTCCCAGGTCTGAGCCAGAGAACTTTGAGTGGCAGAGATAGACGTTGGGGGAGCGGCTCAAATGGTACCTTGTGCTTCACCAGGAGGAACAGGGGTCTCCATAGGACTCCTCAAGTTAGATCCCAGGAGAATACTGGGCAACCTTTGCCTCACTGGCTAGTGATATTCCATTCCTAAGAGAAAGGCCTGTGAAGGGACAAGGTTGGTTGCTGGGGGTTGGACTAGATGACCCTCGTGGGCTCTTCCAGCTCTACAGTTCTATTATTCTAAGGTCAAGGGGTGTATGCTAATTGTACCTGCGTATGTACTCAAATCACTTAACTTTTAACTTTACTTGCTGGCTCCTATGTGATGGATAATGTGGAGACCAGAGGTTTTGACCTGCCTCTGTCAGCCAAACCTGGTTACGCGGTTCTTAAAGAGTAGGGTTTAACAAAATAATATTTTTGACTACAAACCTCCATTTTCCAGTTTTAAAACCCAAAACTAGCTTGAGAAATATTATGGGCTAAGATTTCATTGTTTAACTTTATCAGTACTGCAAAGGCAATAGTATTTTATTTTAAATTATCTCAACTTTTACATAGGGTTTAGGAAAAACCATTCAAGCAATTGCATTTCTGGCATATCTTTATGAAGTGGGTGATGTAGGTCCACATTTGATTGTAGTGCCTGCGTCAACAATAGGTAAGCGAGGAATTTATTTTCTTTTTTTTAAGGCTCCAATTATAAACAGGCTTTGTGGGATTAAAAATCAATAGCAGCTTACTTCAAGTAAAAATGTATACTACATAATGCATTACTATATCTATGTGCAATTTTCTTCAAGGAAGCTCAGGGCAGCACACAATACTGCTTCCCCCACTAAACTCTCAATTAGATACGTTGGGATGAGAGATAACGACACTGGATGAGTTTCAGAGCTTAGTGGGGTTTTGAACTGAGGTGTTCTTCAATGAAGTCCACTCTTTTGGCTGTACAACAGCGATTGTAATCCACACAGTATTCTCGACTTGTAGTTTAGTAAAAACAAAACTGGGACTAACATTAATCTGTATGTACACATAGCATACTTCTGTAATTATTTAATTCATTTTTTAAAAAAACAGATAACTGGATAAGAGAAGTGAACCTGTGGTGTCCTGAACTCCAAGTTTTATTTTATTACGGTAAGAAATTATATTGTTTTAGAATAAAACATTTGTAGATAAAATGCAGACAGTACGCCTTTTTTCATGTGGGTATCAAAACTCCCTAAACAACATTGTGAATTGCAGAGAAGTTTGAGGCTTTATAAAGCCATTCTCTAGAACTGGGGGAAAATGAAGTCTCATTTCTGTCTAGGCTCGCAAGAAGACAGGAGGCATCTCAGAATGGATATCCATAATAAAGTTGCAGATTTCAATGTCATTGTGACAACGTAAGTACAAGGAAATTTAGCCACTTGCTGTTTCCTAACCATGCACTTCTTTCAAACTATCCCACATGCTGTTCAATTTAAATCTGCTAAGTCAGTCCCAAACATACCTATGCAGAAACCAGGCTGGGGCTATACAGATGGGAGTAAGCTTGATTCTCATTGCCTAGGATCACATAGAACATGTTTTTTTACTCCAGTGGTATCCCCACAGGCACCCCTTCCCCTTCTTCTGTACAGGCAGCTTTCCACTTGCACAGGGGTTGTGCTCCTGGCTGCCACACACATCAGCGGGACACATGTAAGTCCACCCTGTTCGCCCCTTTGCAGCACCGAAAACGGGGCAGGTGCTGATTGTGTGCAAGTGGTTTGGTGCCTGTATAACAAAATGTTTATTGTTCGCTCCTTTGGGGAAAAGGAAAAGAAAAAGAAACATTACATTGGGGGAAATCGTTACAGCGAAAAGACCTCTGTTCTCATGGCACTCTGCGCTCCAACCCCTCCCCACTCACAGGGGTCCCAGAAGGGCTTACATTGTGAGTTACTTGGCTATGTACAGAGCATGCAGAGATCGTATTTCCCTCCAGGAATATGTGCTATATAAAATATATTTCTTCATAGACAATAAGTCGTTGCTCATAATGTTGGGTATTTTCTAGGACTGAGTAAAAAGTCATTATAGGATTTGGCACTGGGGGAAATCAGACGATATTTTGGCAACATCAGTCTTTTTAAGCACATTGTATATAGTAAGTGCATGCAGAGGTGTTGTCTGTAATAGTTGAAAATTCATATAAAACAATTGATTGCTGGGTTTTGACTTCCCTCATTTGATCCTAATTTCAGAGTTGTGTGTTGACTATTGAGTGTTACTATAAAACAGTCCTGGCACTCAATACACAATTTACCACTTGGGGGTATCCTCCTATGTGTAGGAAATGAGCTCTGTTCATGTCATGGAAATACAGTTCTATGTTTTGTGCTACAACATTGCATGAGAAATGAAACAAAAACCGAGGATATTCTTGAAAGCACAAGAAGTGCTGTAGCACTGTGCAAACTCACTTGCCCAAATGTTTGCTGAATAGTACCAGCAGTTACTTTCCTTCTGCTCACGTTTCCTTGGATCTAACACAGGGTTAAGTTACTGTTGCCTCTAGATTTGGTGGAGGGCATTACGGTGAAAAAACGCAACCCTATGTTATCACAGCAGTGTCTCCTGGCCTTTCTGAATGTCAGAATATACTGTATTTGTACAGTGGTGCCTCGCAAGACGAAATTAATTCGTTCTGCGAGTTTTTTCGTCTAGCGAATTTTTCGTCTTGCGAAGCACGAAATCCCATAGGAATGCATTGAAATTCAATTAATGCGTTCCTATGGTCAAAAAAAGTCCAAACAAAGCCAAATTTGGTACAACAAGAGTTTATTAAGTGCTCTTTAAAGTCACACATACTGTAAAGAGCATTTCAAAAATTGAAGGAACAATAAATTAAGTTTCTAAACATGACAGAAAAACATTTAAAAATCAACAAAGTGTACAGTACATTTTCTAAGACTCTGGGGGACAACTCGAAGAAGGTTCCTCTTCCACTCTTTGCTTCTTGCTGAAGAACCCCCTCCTCAACTGTTCCCCCAGCCACCCACCACACAGAAATTCAAATCCAGAATTTTTTTTAAAAAACAGCAGAGTGGCCCAATGGTCACAGAAAATAATAAAAATGCAGAAAAAACCCACACAAGCTTCCAGATTCTTGCCACCCCCTCCCCAGCACCAAGTCCTTGAATTCCAAACACCCCAACCCAAAATCCAAAACCCCCCAAAAAAGTTTTAAAAGTTTAACTTACCAAATGGCTGCAAAAGAAGTTTTGGAAAAGCTTCAAAAATCACCAAAGTCTTCATAAACCTCAAAAAAGGCTACCACACCGCGTTCTATGAGTTGCTCTTCGAAGTCAAGTCGCAACTGTATTAACGGTGTTAAGAAAAAGGAAACATACTTGCAAGACGTTTTCGTTTTTCGTCTTGCGAAGCAAGCCCATAGGAAAATTCGTCTTGCGAAGCAGCTCAAAAAATGCAAAACCCTTTCGTCTAGCGAGTTTTTCGTCTTGCGAGGCATTCGTCTTGCGGGGCACCACTGTAGTTCAATTTTTCCCTTCTGTGTTAAATCACCTTGCATTGGGGAAGGGATGAGAACAATCATGCTAGCTCTGTTACCATCCACCCTCCATGAGTTGGAAGAATAATTTCTGAAGCAAGGCTCCTGCACTACTAATGAAGGCTTCTTCCATGATTGAGAAGCCTACCGTATTGTGGGACACATACACAAGTAGGAAAGGTCCCCTGCTGAAGAAGTCCCCCCCCCCCATTCATGGAGGGCAATGGGGGCAGATTTAACACACTAGTCTTGCTTCCCCTCTCCTCACGTGTTGGTTTTACATGAGATATATGTGTGAGAGGGAGAGAGAGAAATAAAAAATATATAGGGATATATGCTCATAGTTCATTCTCTTGATAGGTATAACTGTGCAATTAGCAGTCCAGAAGACCGCAGTCTGTTTCGTCGGATGAAAATTAATTATGCAATCTTTGATGAAGGTCACATGTTAAAAAACATGGGTTCTGTTCGCTATCAACACCTGATGACAATTAATGTAAGATTTTTATGCCCTTTACTACTCTTGGTGCTTTCTTGTAAATGTTGCCTTAAGTTTTCAAGTATTGTCTCAGTAAAATTGTGTTAAAATGTGCATGAGTTGCATCCTGATTTTTGCTTTACAAAATTAAGCTGTAACTCTAGGCACACCTATCCTGGGTTTATAAGGGTAATGATAAACTGCAGGTAGTTTGAGACTATTTGATTGCTCAACAGTAAAATCATTCTCCTGTTGAAATGTCATTTTGAATAGTTGATCTCATTTTATATCTGCTAATGGCTTTCATTTTTTTTATGAAAATAGGCAAAAAACCGTTTGCTGTTAACAGGGACGCCAGTGCAAAACAACCTTTTAGAACTTATGTCGCTCTTGAATTTTGTCATGCCACGGATGTTCAGTAGTAGCACTAGTGAAATTCGGAGGATGTTCTCTTCTAAAGCAGTAAGTATACTTGAAAAACATTTTTATGACTCGGAATCTTGTACATTTTTCATAATGAGCACTGTCTTTGTAACTTAGGGTATCCTTGCAGACTACCTAAAAAGTCATTATGTAGTCTTCATGCATACCACCACATAATACCCCTGTTTTGGGCTAGCGGAGCTATAGTAAATGCTTTAGAAATCACAGCCATTCACTACAAAACATTCACATTCAGAACATTCCTTTTTATTAAATGGTAAAACTCTTTCTCAGCAAACCTGATTGCATCCACTGTATGCAATTCAGCATATGTTCTTCCTCTCTAGAAAGCAACTGAGGAACACAGTGTATATGAAAAAGAGAGAATTGCACATGCCAAGCAGATAATAAAACCATTCATCCTGAGAAGAGTAAAAGATGAGGTATGTTTGGTGATTTGTTTTTGTTATTTTTAGCCTATACTGGTTGCTTTAGACTAACTTAAATCACCTGAACACAGGTTTCTTTGAACAGGAACAGCCTCCAGCTCAGTACGTGCTGGTTCTAAGTCTAAGTTCAAATGCCTGGTAGCCAAATAATTCAAAATGTTGTTTTCTCCCACCAGGTCCTCAAACAGCTGCCTCCCAAAAAAGATATTGTTGAACAGTGTGAAATGTCTGAGAAGCAGGAAAAGCTATACCAAGATCTGTTCAGCTGCTTAAAGAAATCAATTGACAGTCATGGTGCGTTGGTGTTTACATCTTCCTCTGTTCCTTTTATCATATATGGAGCAGAAATACTGAGCTATTCTATTGTAGTGGGTATATTGATAGAAAATATCCACTGGATATATACATATATATCATTTGTTTTCTAACCCTAGAAAAGAATTCAGAAATGGGCAATGTCATGATGCAGCTAAGAAAAATGGCCAATCATCCTCTTCTTCACCGTCAGTATTATACAGCAGAGAAACTTAAAGTGATGTCGAAACTTATGCTCAAGGTAAGGTGCTGGATTTGAATAATCCAGTAGGCTCTTGGTGCATTTTAATTTGGTTATTAACAAATAGTTATTGTTCAACTATGTGTCCTGCATTTAGAAAATTATATCATTTAATGTCTCAGACTATCAATAGAGAATAGAGAAAGCTTCCTTAGGAAAACATTGCTGGAATTCTAAGTGTGTCACAGATTGAGGTATGAAACAAGACAAAGGGTCCAGTTTTCTGTGATCTGACCACACTAGAGCAAACAGATGGGAAACTTTAAAAATAATTTATCTCTGTAAATGAAACTGAATATGTACCAAAAGCATGAAAAGTGCAAGGATGTCATTCAGCAAAATGCAACCAAATAAAAACCAGTAAGGCCAACCCTTTCTCTTCCCCTCCCCCAAGTAACAAGACTAAATAATTTTGTAGCACCTTAAAAACTGACAAATTTATTGAGCATAAAATTTGATGGACAATAGCCTCCTTCCCCAGATACAAGAAGTTCTAAACTGTGTATGTGTGTAATTAAGGAAGTAAGTATAACATTAAACAGTCCAAAGAACAGTAACACTTTGTTTGTATTAGTTTTCTCTCCCTTTCTCTTCCCACTCACACCCCAGCAAATATCTCACAAGGACCATTCTTCACTTGAGCAGGTGGATAAGGGAGGAGTGAGGCAGTGCACCGGCCCCTCTTTTTCTCCTGTGCCACCACTTCATCGTAGAATACAGTTGTTTCTGACCTTTGTTGTAAACTTACATCCTGCTGTTTGGATTATGATTGCTCTTGGGAAGCATGGTTTTCAAGGCATGTGTGGTATACATAGCTAACAAGGCAGGATTTGGCCTTGCCATTTCTTGGTTGCATCACATTTGTACAGAAGTTGACATTCCATTCCAATCCCTAATCTGCCAGGTCTGAGAAATAATTCTTCAACAGCTAATTGTACTCATATGAACCACACTGTAGGTAGTTTTATAACTATGTGTATACAAATGTCACAATATTTTCTCCAGCTCTAGGATTAGTCCCGATTTTCTACTGAAAAGACAATCATAAACATTTTTACCTTCTGTATAGGCACGGCACACATGTTCCCCCCTCCCCCCCAAAAACCCTATATTATCTGAGAGATGAGTGGGACAGGGAGGTGATTGTTGCCTATTGTCAGGCTTATTCTTTTTGTTCTAACATGTTATGACTATTGAATGTATCTAAAATTTTCTAACAGCACTTACACTCAAAAATCCATTAGTAAACTTAGAAAAGAAAGCCTGAAGAAATATTGGTAGTTCCTAAATAGCTTGCTTCATTTTGATTTATGATTATTTGTTTTAGGAGCCTACACACTGTGAAGCAAACCCTGACCTTATATTTGAAGATATGTCTGTGATGACAGATTATGAATTGCATTTGCTTTGTAAACAGTATGCAAATATTAATGACTTCAAGCTTGAAATGGATCTAATTTTGGATTCGGGAAAATTTAGAACACTAGAGCGCATTTTGTCTGAATTCAAAGAAAAGGTTTGTTCTAAAAGTATATTTTGGACATCCTAGAATATACACACATCTTACACATAAATGTCCTAATATCAGTTGTGCTGTGTTTTAATGTCACTAAATCTTGTAGAAAGCCGTTTGAGTGTTAGGCTTGGATGTCAGAAGACTTACCTCAAATTCCCAGCAATATGAGGATGGATGTGAGCCAGAAATAACCCTAGTCAGAGTTCAGAAGTCAACAGATTCCTTCCCCTCCACCTCCCCACCAACACCTTGGCTTGTAACTAACCCTGGTTAAAGTTCTTGCCTGCTCCCCAAATTACCCCTTGCTAGTATCTGCATAGGGTGGCCTTCTCCAACCTGGTGCCAACTAAATGTCATGGGGCTTTTAACTCCCATCCTTCCTGATGATTGGCCATGCTGACTGGAGCTGTTGGGGGTTGTAGGCCAAAAAATCTGGAGGACCCCAGGTGGGGGAAGCCAGCAGGGACTCAAGTTTTCATTCTTCACCCTAAATTGGCACTCCATTGTCGCTGAAGAGTAGGAAGCATACCTATGTAACAAAAATGGACTCAGATATTGTTCAAATATTTGTTGAATTTGTTGGCTGTTGAGTACTCAGTCAAACAAGAAACATAAAGGCTTGTTTTTAAAACACCTCAACTCTCCTGAAACTTGGTACTTCAGATCACAACATATTGTTGTGCTATGTAAGCCAGCGTAAAGTAATTGAATCCTGGGGCATTTTCTCTCTGTTCCCGGGTTTCATTGTGAATATACTGGTTGCTCCAAGTGTAGTCTTGCCTATGGCTTCAAATCATTACTCAGCACTTGTAAGTTTGCAACCCGTAAAAAGGCCAGCATGCTGTTTATCTCCCAGTTGTTCCGTAGTGTTGAAGAGAATTTGAATCTTACACAAGGTGGCTTTTGTTCAAGTGCCTGAACTTTGCGAATATGTATAAAACAAACTTTCAGGTGCACGCGTGGGTTTTTTCTTAAATACTGCTCTTCCTTCCTTTAGGGTGACAGAGTTGTCCTGTTCAGCCAATTTACTATGATGCTAGACATCCTAGAGGTTCTTCTGAAACATAAGCAGCACCGATACCTGAGGCTGGATGGAAAGACACAAATTTCAGACAGGTAGGTGAAACTTCCACAAGAACACAAGGGAGCATTATCGGTTCCAACTAATAGTCATTTCTGCCTCTATTCGAGCTTGACTCTGGAAAGTACTGGGGATTAGAGGAGATCTATAAAACACCTCAAGTTAATGAAAAACTCTTGAAGCAAGATGGTTAAAATTTCTTCCCTTCGTATAATGCATAGAATGAAAGGAACTGGAAATAATTGCTATAAAGCCTAAAACAAAGATAATAATTACACAGTGCACAGTTGATTGAGCTAACTGTAGACATGCTGTCTGGAAATCATCATATAAATGACTAATGAGCGCCGAAGCATGGAGCCTATACATGGCTGAATTCTCTGTATCCCGACTAACAATTGACAGAGCAGTGTTTATTCAGAATGAAGTCCCACTATGTTCCAGCAGAGTTCACACTCGGGTTCGTGTACATGGAATAGCAATCTGAATGTCTGAACTGACTCCATTGAAACATATTGTATGAAAGGAATATCCGTAGGGTATGATCTAAAATGGTTTGCTTGTGAGCATGCTTGACTTGAGCATACCTGTGTGTGTCAGCTCAAATAGATGAAGGCAAAACAACAATAGGCTTGTATACTGATGACTGCTTTGCTTTCTCTCTTTTTGGTAGGATACATCTGATAGATGAGTTCAATTCAGATATGGGTATATTTATCTTTTTGCTCTCCACAAAAGCCGGTGGTCTAGGGATTAATCTGACCTCAGCCAATGTGGTCATCCTCCATGACATTGACTGTAATCCTTACAATGACAAGCAGGCGGAAGACCGATGCCATAGAGTAGGACAAACTAGGTAAGTTTTTAGTGTATGAGGAGAAACTTTAGTTGTAAACAAAATAAATTATCCACGATACACTGCATCAAATATTCTAAATCTTTAGAAGAGATTTTTTTGTGTGTGTAGAGGTGTAAGCAAGCTGGTATAACTGGTAAAGTGTTGGATAAAACTTGAATTCATTTCCCATTAATTTTATATTGGAATATTATTTTTTCACAGAGGTGTATGTGATGAGACACTTACAGTCTTCATTAAAAATAATTAACGTGCAAGCACTGTTGTTTTCTGTAGAACTGCTGGAAATTTAAATGGAAATAAAACACTCATGACAAAATCGGGATTTACAGAATTGTATGAACAAACATGTTCTTTTTATTTTATTTTAAGAGAAGTGAAAGTGATACGGCTCATAAGTAAAGGGACTATAGAGGAATCCATGCTGAGAATTAGTCAGCAGAAATTAAAGCTAGAACAAGACATGACAGCAGCAGATGCAGGTAAGCTCTTGCAGCACCATCTTGAATATGCTAAGTAGAAGCAGCTCTGGGCCCCAAACTGAGAGAGAGATCAAAGAAATACAATATTTAGGTTCATTGTGCCAGGAGACCAATGGGGAAGAGAAATGGATAATTTATGGGCAGTTGAAGTTGTGACTTTTTGGGTTAAGATGTTAAAAAGTAATGCAAGAAAGCAGAATGTGCAGTTAAAGCAATATTTAATTTCCCCAATTTGTCAACACATGGCAGCTCTTAACAGCTGGTGCGATGGCAGATTCATCACAGTACTTTAAATGTAATGGATGTTGGAAAAGATCTCTTATATTTCTCCTGTTCAGACATACTTCTAAAACATTGTTTTGGAATAAGAATTCTAAAGGACAAGAATTTAATGGGGAAGGAATTTAATGGGGAAGGAATTTAATGGGAAAACAAGTAGCGTATTGCTGTTTGGACAAACTTGCGAATTCAGTTCCAACGCAACACATTCCTTGCCCCTTATTTCCAGAGTAGAAATCTCTTGTTGATTAATGGATATCTGAAGCTTTTCCAAAGGCAGGAGCCTGGGTAGTGTGCTCAGTGTAGCATTTTGAATACTAGCCCACTGCTTTGATGGCTTTCTTAAGCATTATACCACTTTTTCACATCTAGCTGGATGCTAGATGCTTGCAAGCCAGATATTTTACTGTGCCACTTACCATATTGGATCACGCCTTGTGCAAGCATAGTATCAGGCTCAGCACAACAGTACAAAACCTAGAGACTTGCATGGTTTGTGTCTCTGGTTTTGCAAGTACATATCCAAGCTGCTCTTTACATCATTAGTCCTTAGCCATAATGTAACACCCAAACTGATTTGAGGTCACTTGGACCCCACCCCCACCTTAAGAAGTCAGCAAGGTTGCAGAAGGGGATGGATTATTATTGGTTGCAGGTTTTTTAGCTGTGTAGAATGCTGATTATTTGGTTGCATGAAATGCTTCTTCACAAATACACCTCTGATTCATTCTTTTTATTCTGCAGGAGAAGAAGGGGCCATTCCAGCAGATATAGCAACACTATTAAAAGCATCATTAGGTCTCTAATAATAATATAAAGAAAAGTGTTGTAGATATCTTTTTAATTTGAGGGGGAAATTAAAATGTGGTGCTTCAAGAATTTCTTGTTATTAAAAACATTTGTATGGACATTTATAACTTTTTGTAATTTCCTTGTATTACTCATGGTATAGTTTCTTTTCCTCCCCACTCTGCTACTCCGAAGCAAAAAATAGAGTTGCCACAAAAATGTAGTGCATAAAATGCCACATAAGCTATCTTACCAAGGCAATTTTAAAATGGGATCCTAGTTTGAACTGAACTGCTAATGCTTAAAATTGTTCCATATTTTTGTAATTATTTCTACCTCCAAATATATATATAGAACCTGTCTATTTCACTGGATGTGTGGGGTTTTTTTTACATGTGCCTTATTTGAAATGCTCATATTGTTTGTCTCTCTGCTTGTTTTTATTTGAAGTACTGTAATGTTTTGTATCAAATTGTTCACAAAATAAAAATTGAACCTTGGCTGATGGTGTTTTGGTAAACGGTTTTTTGAAACCCAGAAGGAGTTTCATTTCAGCTAGGAACATAATGTCATCATAAGTTTAAGTTCTTCAAATATACTTTTTATTAACTATGGGAGAGTTGTGCTGAGGTTTTTAGGGCAAGGAATTGGGCAAAGAATTCCAATTGCAGTTGCTTTTAGAAAGTAGTGGACAACAGATCTGTTCTCCAGAAACTTTGAAACTAGTGAATCACATTTTGTTTTGATGTCTTGTACAGATTAGTTTGTCTATAGATTATATAATAACATTTACTGACTTTCTTACAGCTTTTATTGTTTATACATAGTTATATTGTGGATAAAAACTTTCTTGAATTTTGTTGGGAATAAACAAGATTATGATAATTGTGAAGTGCTTAAAATGTTAGGTTGCTTTACAAAATACATAAAAAGAGCAGGTTATACCCAGTTGGGTTTGCAAGCTAATCTAAATATATGTTGTTACCAGGCTCCTATCTTTTCATTGCATGGATATGTCTCTTCCCAATCTCTTCCTCCTTCCACAGCCCCAATATCTCAGTCACTATTTATTTTCTTTATTTATGATATGTATTATCCCACCTTCAGAACCATATGAGACCTGCATAAGTCCACAAGGCAGCTTACACATAAAAACAGTGTTAGGAATATGAACAATAACTAACAGAACTCCCCATGACACATACCCATCAACAGGAGAAAAATAAGTTGCACAATCAACTCACAAAACTTGTCAGCATGTCAAAACTTGGATAGCAAATATGCTGCCCTTCAGATTTTATTGGACTGTGGCTCCAGCCAACATGGGCAGTGATCAGAAATTATGGGAGTTGTAGTACAATAAGGCAATAAGTTTTCTGCCTTTGTTGTAATCCAACAACATATTGGAGGAGTGGGAGGAGGCAAATTCTGTATAGGAAAGCCTTTTAATTTTTATTATGTTTTTATATACGGTATGTTGGAGGCTGCCCAGAATGGCTGGGGCAAGCCAGTCAGATGGGCGGGGGTACAAATAATGAAATTATTATTATTCCCCAAACTCTTGAAAACACAATTGTGTCTCCCAACCTTTGGGCTGATGTTTGAAAAGACCCTGATGAATTTCACCAGCCACAATGGGCAGGGTTCAAGAGGGCACAACCCCACAAGCCCCTTGTCCACAACATTGGGCCTCATAAACTAAAATTGACCCCACAGAGTTAAGGAAGACATAGCAATGGACACCTCTGCTTGAATTGGAACCATATTGGTAGCGCATAAATTGCTCTGAAGTCAAGCAACTTCATCCTGAAAATGATGAAGCAAATTATCTCAGCAGGCTTCTGTTGGATCCAGAGGCACATCTCCACCAACAGGTGAGACCAGATTCCAGTTGACCTGCAAAAGCGTTACTTGAGGACCCATTAGAGGCCATGAAAAAAAGAATTATTCGCTGCCCTTATTGATGCTGTAAACAGTGCTTGTTTGGCCTTGGAAGTGAGTTCTACCCCACCAGTGCTCTGGCTGTCATCCCTCTTGTTTCATCACACAGAATTCACTAGAATACCAGAGGGCATTGCGGACTCTACAGCACTGAAGAAGGTCGGTCGCTCAGGAGCGATCGTGTCAATAGTCCTTCAGAACTCACCATTCCACAGTGAGATGAGAGCCTTAACTGGATCACCACCTCTTTCTACTGGAGAGTCTCCTAGAGACTTCAGCGATCCATCGTCAAGTCTCTGAGCGCAGGGCATCTTAATTGGTCCCCCACTCTTGCAGAAGGAACAGTTTATAAGGAGGGAACCACTCCAAAAGCATCTACGTGAAGTCCCCCAGGACGCATCCGGCTGTGTGCAAAACAAACCTTGTTTCTCTCACTGGTTACACCATAACTCCTAATGTCATGGTGGAATGCATGCAAAAGGCTCCGGGTTCAATTCCCAGTGTCTCCAGTTGAAAAAATTAGGCACTTGGTGTTGAGAGAGACCCTGGAGAGCCACTGCTAGAATACACAACACTGGTTGAAATGAATATATAATATAACCTCCTGTAAGGCAGTTTTTTAAATGTTCAAAACACAATATATAGATTAATGTCTGAGCTGTTCAGTTATTGTGTTTCAGGTCACAAACTCAGCCCAGATAATTTTTTATTTTTTCTTCCTGGAATTTGCTTGTATATGGCTGACCAGTGCTGGTCTCACTGAATGAGAGAAACCAGGCTCTAGATTAGGAAAGAAGATCCTCCTTAATTCTTCAGTGCAGTGTAACCCTTGCCCTTGATTCACATGGCCATACACACACAGGAATATCTCCACATATTCCCCTGCCAAACAAATGGTTGGTAAAATGGCCCTGGGGCAGGGGAGGAGAGGCCTGACTTCAAAAATTCTACAAGATGCTCATTGCAAAATGCTACAAAATGTGGCCGGCTTCATTTCTCCCAGAAGGTGGCAGCATTGGAAGTAAAGTGAAGGAGGTCAGTGGGAAGAAAGTGGAATTAATTTGCAAAAAGAAAGGGAGATGGTCAGGGGTGGCGAGAGTTGTAATCGGAAACATCTAGGAGGTACCAGTGTATGGACTGTCATCATGAGGGCAGCCACCACTTATACCGATCTTCACCAGCCTGGTGCCTTCCAGATATTTGGGGCTCTGACTACCATGGCCATGCTGGCTGGTGCCGATTGATGCTGTAGTAGTCCAAACCATCTGGAAGACACCAGCTTGGCAATGTTGCAATTCAGTATTTATTTACTGCTTGTAACGTATGAGCTCTTGGGCTCCCTTTAGTCTCCTGACTTTGATCCGCGGGGGGCGGAGGCAAAGGTGGGGCGGAGCAACACCTGCAAGTTTTGCCTTTGAACATTAGGCTCGTCTTACACACACTTCTCCTTTCTCCATCCAGGCAAGCAAGAGGGATGGCTAGAGCTCAACAAAACATCAATTGGCAAAAACACCCCAGGTGGGTGCAAAGCAGACCTGCTGAGAGGTGTGGCCTGGGGAAGGGGTGTGTGGCTGAGGAAGTGTAGCCTGGAGTCTCGGGGGTCAGACAGAGAAGACTGGAGGGCCACATTTGCCGCCGCACCGCCAGAGGTAGAGTCTAGAACTACTATATGCCTTACATATTCTTTTGTCTCTGATCGCCTCTCACTCTGAATGCTTCTTCCAGCCTGACCTATATTAGAACTCAATTACTAACATATCCCCCCCCCCCAGTCTTTACCTTCCCGCCTCCTTTTCCCTCTTTCACATTCCTTTAGCACCGCTGCGATCTTTCCCCTTCGGTGTCCCACTTTCCCGGCTTTCCCCTCCCTTTCAGGGAATGCTCATCGTTCTGATCCTCCTGACGTGAGTTGCTGTGCCCCCCACTCCCCTTTTGTCTGCATTAAAGCCGTTTTAATAAGGTGGGCAGAGGTTAAGCCAGCAGAGGTCACGTCCATGTTAAAGCACTCACGTGGGCCCCAAAGCCTCATTCACTAATGGTGCAATCCCAGCAGAGTAGAGAACGGGGGGGGGGGGGTTAAGTGTGTGCTTTCCACCTCCCTAGTGTGCAGAAATAATGCTTCATTGCCCTCCTCTTTACCTTCCCCTGCATGCAAAGACAGGCTCCGGCAGATTGAACGGGCGAGACCAAAAGTGGGTCCAACTGTCAAGAAGGCGGTTTCTGCATCTGCTGCGGAGAGAAGTGAGGGGCAGATGGGACTCGTCAGCCTGGGAAAGTAGCCCATCTAGGGGATGGAAAACTCATCCTAACGCTCCACTGCCTTGCAGGACCGCTTCAGGAGAAGAAAGGGCAAAGGACTAAACACTACACAAATCCAGAGTGGAGTCCCTAAGACGGTTCGATGGCGCCTGGTATGCCTCCTTCTGGCAACTCCAAGCTGATGACAACCATATTGCTCTGCTTTCCTTTAGACCACCTTGGTAAGGCTGAGAGGGGGAGTTTTGTCGACTAGGCAGCACAGGCCCTCAACACACACGGCCCATGCTTGTCCTGGGGAGGTCACCTCACTACTGCTAACAAAGCTGTTTGTCTTCAGCCCTGGAGGTGCATCTCCACCCTCATCTCCCTTATGAACCACCCCAGATCCTGTGATCATCATCTGTGGCCCTTCTTCATGTGCCTCCTCCATGGGAAGTCCCAGGGGAGGGGGGGAACAACACCAGAACAGGCCTTTTCTGCAGTGGCTCCCTGTTTGTGGAATGCTCTCCCTACAGAAGCTCACCTGGTGCCTTTATTACATAACTTTAGACACCAGGCCCTGGGCTGATTCAACAATCTATGGCCTTTGAAACTGTTGGGAGGTAGTATTATTTTTGTTTGCAACTAGATTATGCATAGGGACGCGGGTGGCGCTGTGGGTTAAACCACAGAGCCTAGGGATTGCCGATCAGAAGGTTAGCGGTTCGAATCCCCATGATGGGGTGAGCTCCCGTCGCTCATTCCCTGCTCCTGCGAACCTAGCAGTTCAAAAGCACAAAGTGCAAGTAGATAAATAGGTACCGCTCCAGCGGAAAGGTAAACGGCGTTTCTGTGCACTGCTCTGGTTTGCCAGAAGCGGTTTAGTCATGCTGGCCACATGACCCAGAAGCTGTACACCGGCTCCCTCAGCCAATAAAGCGAGATGAGTGCTGCAACCCCAGAGTCGTCCACGACTGGACCTAATGGTCAGGGGTCCCTTTACCTTTTTAGGTTATGTATATTTGTGCCTTTCTATTGCAAACAGCTCTGTGATCCTTGGATGAAGGACAGTATAGAGATTTAATAAATAGCAATAACCTCTGTCTCCAGATCTTACTGTTGTGGCATTGACAGGCTCTCCTATGTTCCAGGTTGGGGCCCTGAAATCTGAGGGTCTGGGATGCTCCTGACCTGGCAACCCTAAACTCACATGTGGTATTAATTCTTACTCGGAAGCAATGGGTGGGATAGCCATTCAGGTAAGTAGGGCACTCGTGGTGTCAAGAACCCTCAACACTACATCATTGTGCATTGGTTGGGCATGGCCGTCTGCCAAGAGCAGCTGTTCACATTCAGAGGCTCTGTGACCAGGACAGTATGGCCTCGGGATTTTAAAGTGAGTTTATTTGTTGTAGTTTTTTTAAGTGAAACTAGTGCTTGAGCCTTCTCTGTTTTATAGTATCTTCTGCAGGCAAAGCAGATGCTCTGCCACTGAACTTCAGCGTTTCCCAAAGCATTGGAAGGCACCAGGTGGGAGGAGGCTGCATCATAATCTGGACCCATCAATGCAACAGCACTCCTGGTACATGTTTTCTTCACCACTAACTCATAAATGCTTATTTCAAGGCAAAATGGAGCCAGCAGAAGTGCTGTAGAGGTGGCAGGCTGTCGTGAGGAAAGGGCAAGGAGGGTTGCAAGGAAAACAGTTAGTTATTTACCTGGGCGTCAGATGCTGAGTCTCTTAAGATTTGCCTGCTTCTCACTATGGCAGAATGAATTATCATCACGCAGAAATTGCCACTCTCTGCAACTTTGCCGTTGGGCATATCAAACACACTTGGCAGCCCTTCTGTATCTCCTAAGAAAGACTGTTAAGTGGTGGGGCTTTTTTAGGATCCCACAATAGCAAGGGAGAAGATATGCAGCCCCCGGTTCCATTTTTTAAAATGGGAGTTATTGGGAGTCAAGTGTCATGGGCCAGGAGTCGGCTTCACCTGCTGAGCAGCAGCCTGAAGGAGCAGAAGGCAGAGTGCCTCTACCTGCTGCTGATCAGCCTTCTTGCTCCTGATGTGAACCGGCTTTCTTAAGGAAGGTTTCCAGCCTCAGTCAGTTGCTGGAAACGACATTCGTTGTTCCTGGCCAGACTTTGCTGCTTCTTGCTTCTCGTGACCTTGGACCCTCGGCTTTCTTGACCCCCGGATCGTCTGACTACGTGAACTGAGATACACCTGACCTTAGGACTGGGCTAAAGCTTGCATGCGGACTCTGCCTCCAGGCAAGTACCCCCTGAGACTCGGCTGGTTGGCTGGCCGCAGAGGACTGTGACATAAAGTCTATGAGGAACTCATTTCCCATTCTCTTCTATAGTTTTTTAAGCTACATACAAGCTGAGAGCTATGAATAGAAAACACTTGAGAGAGTACAGCTCTCTCCCAGCTCCTTGGATGGGGCCCACGTTGCTTCTTCCAAGGAAGATGTTCCAACCATTTTCATTTCTCTTTTTGCTTGCCTGCCCAAAGGCATGTCCTTTATATCATTCTGCGTCTGGTTCTCTCTTGTTGAATCCCACTGGGTTTTGAAGGGACATTTCCCATGTTCCCTTCCTTTCATTTTCAGGTTGTTCTCAGGTACAGAGTGGGCCTTTGGGATGGCACCATTTTAAGAGCTGCAATGTGTGAATACTAAACATTATCACCAAAGGCCACTTGATTGCAAAGGCAAATTCCAGTTGGAAACTTGAAAGAAGTTTCTCAGCTGTCATAAATCTGTAGAATGGGATGGGAAAACATTTGAAGAATGAGGGCCACAGTCTCTTCTGGGGGCTGCATTGCCAATGAAAGTGGTGGAGTCAGAAAAAATGTGAGTGGAGCAATGGATGCAGCTCTTATCTTTGTATAATCCAGCCATGCAAATCATACCCTCCAACATTTCTCTGATGAAAATATGAACGTCCTAAGGAAAAGTGCAATGTTTCAGGATCAAATCAGAAACTCAGACTGCTTCTGTAAGTCTGGGACTGTCCCTGGAAAGTAGGGACACTTGGAGGGTCTGTGCAAATGTCAGAGGTTTTTACACACACACACACACACACACACACACACACACACACCTCCCTCCCTCCGTTCAGGCAAACAAAAGACATTATCACAGTTCCTTCAAAAATTTCAGCTTTTGCAGTGAGGGTTGTGGACTGGTGAACATGGCCAGGGTCTTCTAAATCTAACCAGACAAGCATCAAGGAACACCAGAAAAATTCTTCAGGGCATTGAACTAGACACCAAAATGGAAGGGTGAGTAATTTAAAGCAATTTAAAGAACAACAAAAGAACTAGTTCCCCAAAACATCACTTTAATGAGATTCTTATTAACAACAGGGGGTTCAAAAAAGATGCAAGATGACAGCCAGCCTCTTCCTTAGGCTGTGGAGAAAAGCTGGACAGGGCTGATTCAGCCAATTCTCCTTCTTTCTCCACAGCCAAGGGTAGGCCTTTTGGTGGAAATGTCACCTTTAATTGCATTTTCCGCTCTTGCAAATTAGTTTCTACAAACCATGTTTGTTTATGCTGCAGCCATCATTAGGAACAAACAATCCCTAATTGTCAGAGTACCCAAAGGGCTGCTTTTTCACAAAATTTCAGGCAATTAAAAGGTCATCCATACTTGGAAAGGAGAAAAGAAAAAAATAGTTTATTAGGGTTGCCATATTTCAAACAGTTGTTGAGATATTTTTGGCAAAATCGCCAAAAAGAAGCCGGTTTTGAGCTATTTTTATGGGAAAAGACACTGCTGATGACATGAGGTGCCAAACGTCTGGATTATCCTGAACATTTTGCTGATTACTGCCTGGACACTGCTGCCAAATGCAGTATTCTGGATGTGTCAGGGAAATTCCGGACGTATGGCAACCCTAAGATTATTTTTATGTAGCACATATATTTAAAGGTATTTTAAAAAGGTCTTGTTCCCACTCATTTGGAGGACAGAACTCCGTGGTTACCTCTTCAACTGCATTCACACTCAATTACTCTGCATCCAGTGGCCTTCCAATATTTATTTAGAAGGGGGTGTACTCACAACATTAACCAAAATCCACATCTATCCTACTTTTAATTACTATGATTTGATGATCTTTTCATCAAACCAGCTTTGATCTGAATTTAGAAAAGGTAAACCTAGCTGTGTCTTAAGCTGCTTTGATTCTTAGCACAATTTTGTTTTAACATGTAATCAGCTGGGGTGTTAGGATATTAAGATTGCCGGAAGAAATATCAACAACCTCAAATATGCAGATGACACAACCTTGATGACAGAAAGTAAGGAGGAATTAAAGAACCTTTTAATGAGGGTGAAAGAGGAGAGCGCAAAATATGGTCTGAAGCTCAACAAAAAAACGAAGATCATGGCCACTGGTCCCATCACCTCCTGGCAAATAGAAGGGGAAGAAATAGAGGCAGTGAGAGATTTTACTTTCTTGGGCTCCATGATGCAGATGGTGACAGTAGTCACAAAATTAAAAGACGCCTGCTTCTTGAGAGAAAAGCAATGGCAAACCTAGACAGCATCTTAAAAAGCAGAGACATCACCTTGCCGACAAAGGTCCGTATAGTTGGTGATGTATGTGAGTGAGAGCTGGACCATAAAGAAGGCTGATCGCCAAAGAATTGATGCTTTTGAATTCTGGTGCTGGAAGAAACTCTTGAGAGTCCCATGGACTGCAAGAAGATCAAACCTATCCATTCTTAAGGAAATCAGCCCTGAGTGCTCATTGGAAGGACAGATCCTGAAGCTGAGGCTCCAATACTTTGGCCACCTCATGAGAAGAGAAGACTCCCTGGAAAAGACCCTGATATTGGGAAAGATTGAGGGCACAAGGAGGAGGGGACGACAGAGGTTGAGATGGTTGGACAGTGTTCTCGAAGCTACCAGCATGAGTTTGACCAAACTACGGGAGACAGTGGAAGACAGGAGTGCCTGGCGTGCTCTGGTCCATGGGGTCACAAAGAGTCGGACAAGACTAAACAACTAAACAACAACAACAAAAGTACCTCTGATGTTCCTTCTAGGGTAATTTGTCCATCTTGGGTCCCCACCCTGCACTCAGCTCTCACCTGTGGCTCCTAGAAGCTGTCAGTATGCAGCAGCAGCCACACCTTGGGAACAGCTTTGACTGGCCTGCTAAAGCAGGTAAGGGTGGCTGATGGGTCTCAAACCCTACATGAGTTATGGACTTCCCTGCATGCAAAGACAGGCTCTGATGAATTGAGTGGATGAGACCAATAGTGGGTCCAATTGTCAAGAAGGCGGTTTATGCACATGCTACAGAAGGAAGTGGGGCTCATCAACCTGGGAAGGTAGTACATCTAGGAGAAGGAAAACTCTGATCCTAAACGTTCAGTGCCTTGCGGGATATCTCTGGGAGAAGAAAAGGCTAAGGAGTAAACCCTACACAAATTCAAAGTGGAGTCGCTAAGACAGTTGGCTGGTGCCTCATAGTCCTCCTCAGTAATGCAGCGGCTTGACTTCACCCCCATAGGCACACTCCATTGTCTGTCTTAGCAGATGGATGCCAACATGTAATAAGCTATCCTTGTAGGGTAACCACTTGCACATCACCCAAAAAGGGGACAACAGGAGACATTGATTTGCATAAAATGGGGACTTGCCAATTAATGTGCTTTGATGCACATTCAGAAATAGTTACTCTAAATAGAAATGCAATTCATGTGACTATAGTGGGGGAAACTGGCCAGATGATCTGTATGCCTTCTCAATCTGCTATGCAGGTGCTGTTGATGGGCAACCTCAAAGCTTCTGTTTTCTATACCCCTTCATATTTCTAAATCGGGCCTGGATCACACCAGTGGAGGGTGGCCCATAAGGGTGAATGGCGCACTGCCTAACTCACTCTGCTGACAGCCCCAATCTGTTTTCCTTCCACCATAGAAGCAGCCTACAGGATGGTGTTGTCTGTCAGCTTCCCCCTCCTGTTTTAGTGCTGCCCTCATAGATCTTAGCAGGCAGGAGTATGGGGACAAAATAAGAATAAGTTGGTTCTGCCTCTCATTGGCTCTGGCTGTGCCTATTGTCGGTCCCAGTTGGCACTGGCTATCACTGGATTGAACAGCCTTTCAAATAGAGGATTGTCTTCTGTAAAGCAAGGCACTTGTTCACTCAATACCACATTTATCTGTTCACTGCTAAAGCTCAGATGGTTTCATATGCTAGTATTAACATGCAGAAATGCATGTTAGTGATGTTGCTAAGCTTGTAATCGCTTGATTTGACATGTGACCTGTCAGCTTGTAATGCCGTGCTACATTGCTGCCGGGGTTCAGCGAGGTCAAAAACAAGTAATATAATCAACAGTAGGCTGGTATTCAGGTTCCATAGTAGATAGATAGACAAGGATTCAAAAAGCCAGAGGTCAGCTTCCATAGCAGCAGATATTAACCCATGGACAAGTTGCCCAGACTGAGGAACAAAGTCAGGAGCAGCAGTTATATAAAGCCAGGCAGGTTGCTATTAGTTCCTTAGGATACCTGATCAGGCAAGGCTAATGTGCTTTAGTATCCCCTCTGCCCATTACGTGGGCGTTGCGCAACAAATAGCAGACAAATAACTTACTCAGCTCCCAAATCACCCCCCCCAAAAAAAAATCTCCAGATACAGTTGAGAATATTCCCTTTCTGAAACCTTGGAAAGACATTGGCAGTTGGTGCAGATAGATGGTACCAAGCTCAACTGGTCTGGCAGTGTCCTATGTTATTATTCCCCATTTTGATTCTCCTGGTGCCTTACAGTTACAAAATGGAGTGTCATTTCTCCCAGAAGTAGAATTAAGTGGCAGAGATGCCCAAAGCTGGCAGCTTTCTAAGTAAATGTGCAGGCCTTTTTATTATTATTATTGAACAAATGCTTTGACAAAACGCTCAGTCACCACAAAACTAGAAACCAGCTGCTCTGTAGATCATGCAGAAAAAAATATTTAATGTAACCTCACCCAAACTCTCGTTTGGAATCAGACCACCCAATGAAGCAACCTTTTCTTTGGTGAATGTCTTTTCTATTTAGGTCAGTTCCCTTGACTGTTTCTTGAAAATATTCTATATTGTTCCCAGCTGAGGGCAAGAGCCCTCTTATTCCCAAGAAGAACAGCCTAAAAATACTGAAAACAGAAAGTGGTCTCACTGGTTCACCCCAAATGTCTGGAAGAATAAGAATGTGGATGGGAAAAAATTATCCTTTCCTCATAACAATAGAACTTACGAACATCCAATGAATGTTGGAAGATTCGGGACAGATAAAGGAAAGTACTTCTTGCAGTGCGGGCTGGTGTGGGGGACTCCCTGGTCCTGAATGGGGTAACTGTTCCCCTGAAGGACCAGGTGCGCAGCCTGGGAGTCATTTTGGACTCACAGCTGTCCATGGAGGCGCAGGTTAATTCTGTGTCCAGGGCAGCTGTCTACCAGCTCCACCTGGTACACAGGCTGAGACCCTACCTGTTTGCGGACTGTCTTGCCAGAGTGGTGCATGCTCTAGTTATTTCCACTTGGACTACTGCAATGCGCTCTACGTGGTGCTACCTTTGAAGGTGACCCGGAAACTGCAATTAATCCAGAATGCGGCAGCTAGACTGGTGAGTGGGAATGGCCGCCGGGACCACATAACACCGGTCCTGAGACATCTGCATTGGCTCCCAGTACATTTCCGAGCACAATTCAAAGTGTTGGTGCTGACCTTTAAAGCCCTAAACGGCCTCAGTCCAGTATACCTGAAGGAGCATCTCCACCCCCATCGTTCAGCCCGGACACTGAGATTCAGCACCAAGGGCCTTCTGGTGGTTCCCTCACTGTGAGAGGTGAGGTTACAGGGAACCAGACAGAGGGCCTTCTTGGTAATGGCACCCGCCCTGTGGAATGCCCTCCCTTCAGATGTGAAGGAAATATGCAGCTATCTTATCTTTAAAAGACATCTGAAGGCAGCCCTCTTTAGGGAAGTTTTTAATAATTAATGCTGTATTGTTTGAACACTTGATTGGGAGCCCCCCAGAGTGGCTGGGGAAACTCAGCCAGATGGGCGGGGTATAAATAATAAATTATTATTATTACTATGGAACTCATTCCCACAGGAAGCTGTGATGACCACCAACTTAGGTAAGCTTTAAAGGCGATTAGACCAATTCATGGAAGATAAGACTATCTGTAGTTACTAGCCATGACAACTATGTTCTACCAGCACTGTTGGAGGCAGTGAGGCTCTGAATGCCAGTTGTTGAGAATCACACATGGGGAAGAGCACTGTTTCACTCAGGTCCTGCTTTCAGGCTTCCTACAGGTACCTGGTTTGCCACTGTGAGAACAGGATGCTGTGCTAAATGGGCCTTTGGCCTGATCCATCACGACTGCTTATGTTCCCAGTAATTAGGTAAGCTAAATCAACGGAACCTGCTTCCAAATAAGTGTACTTACTCTGGCTAAGTTTCCATCTAACTAGTGTCCCCATGCCTAGAGAGACCTGAATTCCAGCAAGTACCAGCTAGATTTCCTTTGGTGGCAAAAATCAAGCCCCCACACCCATATGTCTGATGTCGAAGGCTGAAGCAAAAAACAACAACAATGAAATTCCTGACCGTTTTTTTTACTCAGGTAACTGCTGTGTTCAATTTCTTTAAATTCCTGCTTTTTCCAGACACATTTATTGGCCTTTCTTCAGACAACAGCTTTCTATTTCGATGGGTAATTCCAGTTTCATAACTATATATGTTTTTTTTTTCTTATGAACTTCTTCAGGTACCTGAAATAGCACACTACTGGGAGTCACAAATCGTAGCTGCACATTTGCCAAAGAGACAGGACCTGGAAAAGTGTGGGGTGGGCTTTGTAGTTTTTGCTATAATGGCCACAAAGCCAATTTCTGCCATTACATAAACAAAGTGCTGCTGTGTTCCTTAATGGGTTTGTAGTTCAGAATATGCATTGAAAAGCATTTCAAAATCACTGTTGAAAAGATCTTAACAAGTCTGCTCGCTTCTTTGACTGTATGTAGGAACGCAGAAAGTTGCCTTATACCAATTCAGATCTCTGAATCGTTATCCAGGGTTTCAAGTGGGGATACATTTCCAGCCCTAGATGGAGATGCCAGGAATCTGTTGCATAGAAAATAGATGCTCCATCACTGAGCCACAGTCCTTATCCAAAGGACTGTTTGACCTGACAGTCTAAACTCTAAAGTAATGCCCAAAATGTGATAAAAATGTTTTTTTACTTAAAAATTTCCACTTAGGTTGAAATTTGAAATGGGGGGGGCGGTTTCCAAAGATGGAGGCACTGAGCACCCTGCCAGACTTGTGTCAGCACAGGAGAACTGAGGGCCAATAGGCATTCTTGCATTCCTCTTTCCTTTTTTGGTGGTTTCCTTGTTTTTCCTTGTACAGTTTCCCTCCCATTGGTATCCATCATTTGGGAAAAACAATTATGGCAGCTCCAGGGATGGTGTCATTTGTTCCTTGTTCCAGGGGAAATGGGAAGGCTGTGGATTCCACAGGCTGGCATCACCACTAAAAAGGCTCTCTCTCCATCTAGCCACCAGTAATGGATCACTTCTTGTATAGCAAAAATAAAAATAAATCCCCAAAGCACTTGCATGATAGAAAATACTCAGAATACCAGGATGAATGAATTTCCTGGAGATCTACACAGTCAAACTCCAGGAGCTTCAATATGGTGTGTTCTCCTTACTACGGAAAATGCTAAGCTAGTCAATAAAAATTTGTCAGTCATTCAAATTTATTTCTAAAAACCACCAGTCATCACAAAAGCTAAGCAACCAACAAAACAAATTTGGGTCAGAGTGATGCACATCGATTTATTTCCTTCCTGACTTTAGCAGAACTGAAATGAACAGTTGCAAAATTATGGAACACAATATATTTTCAGTAGTTGATGTCAATACATTGAATTTGGAATTGAAATACAAGCTGTGGGAATCATGTCAAAGCTCAACAGACCAGTTCTATCAACCTCTCTGCTCAGAAGTAAAAAGCAAAAAGAATCTTGTGACACAATGAAGATTAACAAATTTATGATGGCATAAGCTTCATGGACTAGAGTTTGTTGGATGCATAAACCTTAGAGCCCCTCAGCAGTGCAACTCACTTTTAAAAATGGCCAAAATTAGAGTGAGTGAGAGAGAGAGAATTTCTCAGTCAACATGAAGTGCAATGCATAAAAAAATCTCTCCTGAATGTAGGTGTCAAAGCACTTGCTCAGTCAAGTACATCTAAATGCTTGTTTACTTCCGTTTTAGTGTTTTTTAAAAAAACTTTTTCCAGTGGGGAATCTGCAGAGACGCTGTTCATATCCCTTTTCCCCGAATGTACTTCCCATGCATTTCAAAGATTTCCTAAACAGTAATTTTGTAGTTATACTGACTGCAGAGAGAGATCTGCTTTTTAAAGGATTCACATAAAAATGACCATAATTCATATTACTGGGATGTAAAATTTGGGGAAATTGCCAGCAGATGTTTGGGTCACATTTGAACCCTGCTTATTTTCTAAGGGAAAATATACAGGAATACAGTGTTCTTCAGCACTGGGTCCTCAGATGATGTTGGACTACATTTCCCATAATTCCTGACCTGTAGCCGCATGAGCACAGCAAAAACTGCCAAGTTACAGTCGGGGTTTACCCAAGACTGAGGTGAAGGAGTGTCTCCACACATAGAAACACACACTTCCATGTACAGTACCAGGCTTTGGAAATAGGGCAGTTGGGATCCATTTATGTCTCCTAAGTTATGTACGTAAGACGTTCAGAACATTTCATAGAGGTTTCCAGGAAAGGATCAGGCTACTTGCTTACTGATCCCTTTGAAGGATATGCAATCATTCTCCCCTATTCTAAGTGGCATTTGCTTAATTTATTTGAAGATAACTAGGTTAATATCCTAAATTCCTAAAACTGGAAATGATTTGTATTGTGACGTTTGAGACCAATGCACTTAGTAACGAAATAAATGATTTCTTACAGCTTAAGCACCGGGTTAATGTGATCCCCCACTGCCCACTATTTCATTCTGCAGCAGATGGTTATCGAGAATGAAAAGGAGAATCCTATAATGTCTCATTCTATATGGCAAAGCAGGCCGAGTGTGCTTCTGAAATGCTGCCGAAATCCTTAAAGCAATTTCTAACATTTGTACGGTGCCCTTAGCATGTTGTTTTATCTCCACAACAGTATGCTTAAAAAGGAGGTTCCACTGAAACAGTGATTTGCCCATGGCCACCCAGTAAGCTCTATAGCTAAAGGCTGCCTCACACTTCGCTGGTATTGTAAATAGGTTTCTCCTGACTTTTGCCTCAAGGCAGGCTCCCAATTCTATGCCTTCCCATGGAAGCTGACACCAGAGGGAGTAAAGATTGGTTCTGAATCTTAATGGGAACTGATGCTGAAATCCAGAGTTCTAACTACACAGATGAAATGCTCCTACCCAGAAGCTGCTGTACAAAACAAACAGACACCCAGTCTACAAATTTATTTTCGTCCTCCAGCTGCTTTCAGTACAATGGAACCTCGGTTGTCGAACGCAATCCATTCCGGAAGACCGTTAGACTTCTGAAACATTCGACAACCGAGGCGCAAAGGGCTGTCAGCAATTTCAATTGTGAAAATTGAGAAACACGCCTCGGAAGCCATTCAACTTCTGAGGCACGTTCAAAAACGGAAGGTTTTCAGCGTTCGGGTTCCAAAACATTCGGCTTCCAAGAAGCTCAAAAACCAAGGCTTCACTGTAGTTGAATGCACTGTGCTGTGGTAGGCTGCAGTCACGGATTGTAAGTGTTTGCCCAGGCTT
This sequence comes from Podarcis pityusensis, assembly GCF_964106645.2. NCBI lineage: Eukaryota > Metazoa > Chordata > Lepidosauria > Squamata > Lacertidae > Podarcis > Podarcis pityusensis. Next base: position 59,436,616 of record NC_138034.1, on the reverse strand, counting down.
CGAGGCAAAACAGAGACACTGGTGTCTTTATCATATATGTTTTATTTACATATATATATATATATATATATATATATATATATATACATACAAACACACACACACACAACCTGAGCCTAATGTGGAGAGATTCAGAGCACTGACTCCCCAAAAGGTCTTGCTTCTCCCATAGGCACAGTCCTGAATTCAAATAGGAGTCAACCATGCTCTGTCTCCTTTCTGCATCATAAAAACAACCCATTTGGTAGTGAATTTTTTCCCATTTTGTTTTTGTAGAGGCAAGTGGTTATTCACGTCCTCCCCATTTTAAATTACATCTCCTTATGCCATTAAGATGCAATGTGATGTCTGTGTGTCCTTTTTGTCAAGACAGAAGAATGAATCAGCTTTATCCTGACCATACTATCATGGATGTGTCAGTAAATGTTATGGTTAGTGAACCACTGGTGTGTGCTAATGATTCTCCACGGCCTTTGCTGTTCCCAATTCTCAGCATTAAAGAAGATGAGAACATTAATTAAATGGCATACTTTCTTGATGAATTCTGAGGCTCTCTTTATTTGAAAGCACCGACTAAATCCAGAGGAAGTCAGATGGATTAAAATTAAATCCCAAGATTTAGTTGGGCAGATGTTCGTTTTGGAAGGTTTGCAGGCTATTATTGGATCAGCAAATCGTGGTACAGTTCTGTACAGGCTCCTTTCTCGATAGGCCTACAAATATTGTCGAATCACTACCCTGACCCCACCTCACCTCATCTCCACTTCCCCCTCCCCTTCAATATCAGTGGTTAACGGACAAGCCATATTATTCTTAATGCCCATTCCAGTGCAATGCTTCTGAAACAAGGCTGAAGACAGTTCATTCATCTGCAAGAGGTTTAACATAAAGCCTGCATTAAATCACAGCATTTGCATGGAGGGGAGGGAAGAGAACTTGGGAAGTGTTTCTGCTCCTGTAGCTGAATTTTAGCAATAATTTCTCTTTTGAGATATACATGGAATTTGGTGCTGTGAATAAGACGTTTTTGGCCATCTGTCACCACTAACTATGTAGGGAGCAGAATGAAAACATTGGGCTTGCTAGGTGTACAGGAGCAGAGCAAATAACTACCGTATTTTTCGCCCTATAGGACGCACTTTTTCCCCTCCAAAAATGAAGGGGAAATGTGTGTGCGTCCTATGGGCCGAATGCAGGCTTTCGCTGGAGCCTGGAGAGCGAGAGGGGTCGGTGCGCACCGACCCCTCTCGCTCTCCAGGCTTCAGGAGAGCCCCACCACCAGCCCCGCAAGCTCGGGGGACAGCGGGGAGGCGCAGCGCACCATCCCGCTGTCTCCCAACATGGTTTGGAGGCTGCCGGCGGGGAGAAGCCCCCTTCTCCCCGCCACCAGCCCCGCAAGCTTGGGGACAGCGGGGAGGCGCAGCGCGCCATCCCGCTGTCACCCGACATGGTTTGGAGGCTGGGGGCGGGCTTCCCCCAACCCCAGCCCCGCAAGCTCCGAGAGCTGCCTGTTCTGGGGGCTGGGGTTGGCGGAAGCTCGGGCTTCCCCCGCCCCAGCCCTGCGCCGGGGGGGAAAAATAAATTTTCCCCCCTTTATTTCCCCCCCCCAAAAAAAGATCTAGGTGCATCCTATGGGCCGGTGCGTCCTATAGGGCGAAAAATACGGTACATGTTGAAGATGTGTACAGAGCCATAAATTCACAAGGTGCATGATGCATAGAGGCAGTCAAACTGGATGGATTTTACCCACCCTGAGATTGAGTTTTGGGATTGTGAGAGGAAAGCCAAGTCCCATGATGGACCAATGTCAATGTGGGGTTCATCTCAAGGGAAGGCACCACAAAGGATCTTCCCTTTCGTGTTTCCCATTCTGTTGGAAAAACGCCCTGGGTGGTCCTGAAGCCCCCTCTGTCTGAGTGTCCTCCGGTATGTGCAGCTCTGGAAAAGGCATTTCCCTTCTCCAGTGTGCTCAGCGACATATACCAGATGGTAAAGGTAAAGGGACCCCTGACCATTAGGTCCAGTCGTGGACGACTCTGGGGTTGCGGCACTCATCTCGCTTTATTGGCTGAGGGAGCTGGTGTACAGCTTCTGGGTCATGTGGCCAGCATGACTAAACCACTTCTGGCGAACCAGAGCAGCACACGGAAACACCGTTTACCTTCCCGCCAGAACGGTACCTATTTATCTACTTGCACTTTGACGTGCTTTCGAACTGCTAGGTTGGCAGGAGCAGGGACTCACCCCGTTGTGGGGATTCAAACCGCTGACCTTCTGATTGGCAAGTCCTAGGCTCTGTGGTTTAACTCACAGCACCACCCACGTCCATATACCAGGTGGTATATGCACACTAATATGCAGCAAGAAACATGAGACATCGTAGAGCTAATCTATGTATTTATTTACACACTATGTACAGACAAAGAATTATGGCGTCCTCTCTCATCAGCTCCGAGAGAGAACAGGCACAAGTAAAAGTGAAAGTACATTACAAAGTAAATACAGCGGAAGAGATAGGACTGTCTTCCGTTTCCCACACTCTTCTCAGACAGGCATGTGATTTACACCAATCACAAATGCAGCATTGGAGGAGCGAAATTGCTAACAGATATCACCCCAATGGAAGTGGCAAATAGATGCAGAAAGGACCCCAAGAGGCAGGGAAGTGGGGATCACCCAACATGAAAGACTGGAAGAGGAAAGGAACACTTCCAAGTCAGAGCTGGGATAGTCCGTCATTTTCTGTGGGGGCAGAGGGGATTAACAGCTACTTTTGTATAGAGAAAAAAATTGTTGTTGTTCTTTAGGTACGCTGATTATGATTTCCCCTCCCTGATTTTTAGGTTGTTGGTGTTAAATATGGATTATGTTTTATACCTGTACTTGAGATTAATAGGTAATAATTTGCATTACAAAACTCTGCATTTTGCTGTGTATTTCTTCTTATAAAATCTCTCTAATTGTTTTAGTTTTTTGTACTGTATAGATATAATGTTATGTATGGACATGCAGCATGGGATTCAAGTGAGCTGGGTCCTCCCCTGTACCCCTAAATCTGCTCTGGGTTTAGGGGGATGCATAACAGGTTTGGAGGCATGCAGGAGGCATTCTGTGAGTGTACTTGATTCCCTATGTTCAGAACCCACTTAGTGCTATGTTGAACACCACCCATGTTGTTTATTATGGTCTGTGTTGTAAACCAAGCTGTGGCCTTCTGATGAAGGATGTCATACAAGTTTAACAACTAAATAAATACCATATTAGATAAAGTCCAAGCATCCCCTGAGTCCAGTATTCTGTTTCCCACAGTGGCCAACTAGATATCTCTAGGAAGCTCACTGTTATTGTTGTTATCTGTCTGTCTCAAGAGGCAATGGAGTGCAACTATGGAGGTGCAGTGAAACCACTTGGGAATCACAGCGCCTGCTGTGGCTGCAGAGACCAGTAACTTGTAACTGCTGCCTCGCACATTGTTTTTGCTGTGTTAGCAGCACTGAAGTGACCTCTGTGATGGAAAAGTTTGTTTTGCTGGGCAGGTTGGGTCAACAAGTGTTTTCTTTTTCATTTTCCCTGCCAGCAAATGGTTTATGAACGGCAGCTTATGATTGGCTGGGGTTCCAGGAGAGGGGGTTGAAAAGGAGAGGATTTGGAGAGACAGTTTTTAGGTTGGGACAGAGGTTGGGAGAATAGGGTGGGAGATAGGGAGAAAGAGGAGAGAGAGTTGGTTCTGGGTAGAAACATCCACTCTGAGGAATATATCAAAAGCTAGAGAAAGAAGACTCTGAGCTTAGTGTGAAGGGCAGTGTGTGGTGTCCTGTAAGAGTAATTAGGCCAGGAATTAACTGTGAAGCTGAGGCTGAACCAGGAGAAGTTGAAGCTGTGAGAATACAGTCTACTTAGGACTTATTCCAGTCAGGAGGGGAGAGATTTTTCTAGAAAGAGAAGACTCCCAAACCAGTTAAAAGGGGTGTGGTGATCCCTTGGGTCTGTTACTTGGAGTACCTCAGGAGTAGTGTTGTCAAAGGGGTATGGAACTGACAGGAAGTACCACCTTGTTTAAGAACCAAAGTATTAAGCGGCAACAGCTGTGCAACAACTGAGAAAGAACTGAAGTGAAATAATATTATAATCTGAAGTATCCTATGGTTTACCTTCTTTATGTCATAAACTTCCTTTGTTTAATAAAATCTTTCTTGTTTATCTCCTGCCTGAGATTCCAAATTATTAAGTTTTCCCTCACACAAGTCCCCCACAAGATAATCTGGGGTAGCTTGTAGGAATTCGTGGAATTGGTGTTCTGTGAGGGGGATGCACTAATATTTAAGTGAGGGCAGGCCCAACGGCGCCAGGGGTAAAAATGCTGTTGCATCGTCACAACCTCTCCGGGGCTCAAGCCTGGGCAGTGTGTATGAAGGTCCTGGGCTGTGTAGATGCCAAGACATCCCCACCCCTGGCCTTGCTGGTGTGGTCCAAAGGGAAGCAGAGCAATATGTTTGGCATTAGCTTGACTGCAGCTTGCTTTCTTAATGGCCCGTCACCTTTCCTTTGTTTTATTAATGGCTTACTACTCATCAGGAAGCTAGCCTGGCTTATATTTTAACACTTGCTCTGTCCATGAGTTAGAAAGATCTGGCACCCACAAACCCCTAATGCTATGTTTTCCATTTTGTTTGTCCAAAATCGTCTGCTAATCAGTTTCATTGGAAACTCTCTGGAATTATTTAGAAAGAGAGAAAAATCTATGTTTGTCCATTTTAGTTGTCTTATATCTAAAATGAAAATTGCAAACTTTTGAATATGTGAGCCAGGCCTGAACAGAGGTAAAGGAAGAAAAGGCGGGTGATAAAGTATACCTGTAGCCTATGGACTGGTGGGGTGGGAAGAGTGGAATACAAAAGGAGATTGTCAAGGACTTGAGGTCAAAAGGCTCCCTGGTTGCTGTCTGTCTGCTGGTCTCTTCTTTAATTTTCTTAACAAACTGTAAATTCCCTCGTTGCTCTCTAATGGATGCCTTTTAGGTTATGTTATGAATTGACACTGAGTTTCCCCCTGGCACATGGCCCTTAAAAATGCATTGTCTCGATATGGTTTCTCACTTTAAAAATTAATAGCAGAATTATCTGACCTCTGGAAATATCAAGAAGAGAGTGACATAATTTTGCAGGAAAAGAACATGCAACAATAAATAATCTCTGCAATGCATAAAGCCCAACACACTTTGATTAATCCCTGTTTCCGTGAACCATCCGATGTCAAAGGTTTGAATCCCTGTGATGGGGTGAGCTCCCATTGCTCGGTCCCTGCTCCTGCCAACCTTTTTAGGATATAATGGAAGTGCAGCATCTCATTTGTCCATATGGACTCGTCTCCAATAAATCAATCAACAAGTTGGAAGGGAAGTTGGAGGTGATCCAGTCTAACTCCTTGCTCAGTACAGGATCTGTGATGCAGCAGAATACAACCACAGCATCCCTGACAAAAGGCTGTATAGTATTTGCCCCACATTGCATCAGAACGCAGCAATCTCCAGAGTCCAGAAGCACTTACTGCAATGATATCTCTCCTAGTGTTCAGCTGAAATAGACTTCCCAGCAATGTCCTCCCTTGGGTTCTGTGTTCTGGAGCAGTAGAGACATCTTTAAGAAGGTACAGGCAGGATTGGGTATTGTGGCTATGTGTGACTCCTGAGACAAAGATGTACAACTGGGGAGTTCATGGTAAATTCAAGAGTTTCAACCTCATTTTTTTTCTTGTTATTATCCCTAACTTTCATGGCTGCAAAGATATGGGGGAAATCAGGAGTTAAGTAATCAATCAAGCAGTAAACTATGGAGCTTTATTATTATTTTAAACTTTATCATTATTTTTAAGGCACATGGTATAAACTGTGTGATGTTTTAAGTTCCAGTTACAGATGGGTAGCCGTGTTGGTCTGCCATAGTCGAAGTAAAAAATTCCTTCCTGTAGCACCTTAAAGACCAACTAAGTTAGTTCTTGGTATAAGCTTTCGTGTGCATGCACACTTCTTCAGATACACTGAAACAGAAGTTACCAGATCCTTCTATATATTGAGAAGGTGGGGAGGGGTATTACTTAGAAGGGTGGTGGGAATCGGAGATTGGCAGATAGCTGAGATGAGCCTGTTGACGACTCTTAACGACTGTAATAGGTCTTACAGGAAAAGGCAAGGGGTGAGAAGGTGAGAAATGGCTTAGTCATGTATAATGAGATAAGAATCCGATGCCTCTGTTCAGACCAGGTTTCTCTATTGTTTTAAGTTTGGTAATGAGTTGTAATTCAGCAGCTTCTCTTTCCAGTCTATTTCTGAAATTCCTTTGTAGTAAAACAGCTACTTTGAGATCTTGTATAGAATGTCCTGGGAGATTGAAGTGTTCTCCTACTGGTTTCTCTGTTTTGTGATTCATACCCAGAGAGAACTTGCTGCAAGACAGACCCAAAAAAGAAAATAACAGAACTCCACTAGTCATCACATACAGCTCCCAAGTTAAAACAGTTCAACGCATCATCAGAGATCTACAACCTCTCCTGGACAATGACAGTTCTCTTTCTCAAGCTCTGGGAGGAAGACCTTTCATTGCCTACAGACAGCCACCCAATCTTAAACAACTCCTAACCCACAATAATACTACAACCAGACTTAACACGGACACTGGCACCAGAGCCTGCAATAAACCCAGATGCCAACTTTGCTGCCACATACACCCGGACAACACCATTACTGGCCCCAACAACATCACACATACCATCTCGGGACTATTTAATTGCTCATCGTCTAACATTGTGTATGCCATCAAATGCCAACAGTGTCCTTCAGCTCTCTATATTGGACAAACAGGCCAAACCTTACGCCAAAGAATAAACGGACATAAATCTGACATCAAGAATCACAAAACAGAGAAACCAGTAGGAGAACACTTCAATCTCCCAGGACATTCTATACAAGATCTCAAAGTAGCTGTTTTACTACAAAGGAATTTCAGAAATAGACTGGAAAGAGAAGCTGCTGAATTACAACTCATTACCAAACTTAAAACAATAGAGAAACCTGGTCTGAACAGAGACATCGGATTCTTATCTCATTATACATGACTAAGCCATTTCTCACCTTCTCACCCCTTGCCTTTTCCTGTAAGACCTATTACAGTCGTTAAGAGTCGTCAACAGGCTCATCTCAGCTATCTGCCAATCTCCGATTCCCACCACCCTTCTAAGTAATACCCCTCCCCACCTTCTCAATATATAGAAGGATCTGGTAACTTCTGTTTCAGTGTATCTGAAGAAGTGTGCATGCACACGAAAGCTTATACCAAGAACTAACTTACTTGGTCTTTAAGGTGCTACAGGAAGGAATGTTTTAAGTTGCAATTCTTCTCCCCCACTTTTTTGGAATAATGTCAAAATAAGGATATTCGGGGGGGGACTTGGGGTGCTTTCAGGGTGCAATTTTTTGGGGGGGGGGAATAAATCACATGCTGGCAAATTCAGGTTGATTTATTAGAATTGATCGGAAGGTCTTGTGGAACAACCCACCCACCCCCAAGTTTGGACTTTCAATGGGAAGTGTGAGAAAATGCTTCTTTTGATGCATCATCAAACCATACCACAGACAGATAAGAACGAATGCTCGTTAATAGCTAACATTGACTAATCACAACCAGGCTGAATGCTGAATAAACAGGAATTCTGAGAGCATCATTGAACATGTCCTCTAACTGGCAGCTGACAAGGAGTAACATTATGAGGAAGCCAGAACGGGGGAGTCCCAGTCCCCACTTTGCTCCTCCTGTATTTCAGATTACATGTAATTTCATTTTTATTTCACGTCCCACTTAGCCACAAAAGAATTGGACCCAAATCATCTCATCGTACATAAGCATTTCATAGCATAACAGTAAAAATTCTGTCAGTGCTATCCATATCTACTCATTGAGCTCAGTAGGACACGATCCCAGGAAAGTAGCCATAGGATTGCAGCTGTGGTTAACATTTCACTGAAGAACATAAGAAGAGCCCGGCTGGATCAGTACCAACCAGATGCCCGTGGGAAGCCCACAAGCTTTAAATAAGCATAGTAACAATACATCCATATGCAAATTCAATAAGCAACTAAACATTACATAAACACCTCACTGTAAATGAAATATATCACCATTTCAGTAATATTTGATCTGATCAGCTCTGCAACAGCAGCGGGGGGGGGGGGGATGCATAGACGAAAGATGGAAGTAAAAGAAGCAAAATCATTTCCAGTGGAGTAAATTGCATATGAAAATCAATCAGCAGTGGCAAAGCTATCATATAACACTCATGGAAAAGTAATTGGCATATTTTTTTCATAAACAAAAGTGGCGTGTGGAAAGCAGCTTTGCTTCATATGCAATTAATCCTCATGAGTGTATATATGGATACCGTGACACTGAATCAAATTATTCAGACATGCTGGGTGAAACAGAAACATTTTCAGGTGACACGGTATCACAATTGTAGGTGCCGATAGGATTTCAATAGGAACAGAGTTCCAGGGTATTTGTGCCATTATGCTAAAAGCAAGTATATATATAGGAATCTGATTAAATGCTTTGAAAATGACCCCCGCCACCGCACAGATTTCTATAGTAGTTTTATCCCCCCTAAGTTAGACCAGAATGGTATAATGACTTAGATATAAACATGGGTTTCTCCTTGACCCGTTGCATAAGAAAGAACTGAAGAGGAATAGGTCGGTTCAGCACCTCCTTATATGTACGGAGAAGTAGAAAGAAAATCTGAAGAGGAATTTAAAGTCCAGTTTGTCAAGGATATTTGCTGTCCGCTGGAGAAGGGTTTCCAGATGGGCATTTGGGTGCTTTTTTGTCTCTGTCTGTCTGGTGCTGTTGCCATGCAGTGAGGCAATGTGTGAAGTAGTACATCACATCTTTCCCCTGCAATATTCACCTTCCGCATATCACCAGGGACAAAGTGGTGGTGTTTATTTTTTTGGCTGCCCTTGCTGGATTCAATCTATCCTTCTCCCGCTTCCTCCTCTATCTTATATCATCTGTTTACCCAGGAAATAGTTGTCTTATTTTCATTTCAAATGCCTGTCTTTCTTTCTTGACCGTGCTGAAGCTTTACAGCCTATTTCCCAGATGGCTGGTGGAGATAAACAGGCACTCAATTGAACCTCTGTTCACATAGAATCATAGAATCATAGAGTTGGGAGAGACCACAAGGGCCATCGAGTCTAACCCCCTGCCAAGCAGGAAACACCATCAGAGCACTCCTGACATATGGTTGTCAAGCCTCTGCTTAAAGACCTCCAAAGAAGGAGACTCCACCACACTCCTTGGCAGCAAATTCCACTGTCGAACAGCTCTTACTGTCAGGAAGTTCTTCCTAATGTTTAGGTGGAATCTTCTTTCTTGTAGTTTGGATCCATTGCTCCGTGTCCGCTTCTCTGGAGCAGCAGAAAACAACCTTTCTCCCTCCTCTATGTGACATCCTTTTATATATTTGAACATGGCTATCATATCCCCCCTTAACCTCCTCTTCTCCAGGCTAAGCATGCCCTTAGCCGTTCCTCATAAGGCATCGTTTCCAGGCCTTTGACCATTTTGGTTGCCCTCCTCTGGACACGTTCCAGTTTGTCAGTGTCCTTCTTGAACTGTGGTGCCCAGAACTGGACACAGTACTCCAGGTGAGGTCTGACCAGAGCAGAATACAGTGGCACTATTACTTCCCTTGATCTAGATACTATACTCCTATTGATGCAGCCCAGAATTGCATTGGCTTTTTTAGCTGCCGCGTCACACTGTTGGCTCATGTCAAGTTTGTGGTCAACCAAGATTCCTAGATCCTTTTCACATGTACTGCTCTCAAGCCAGGTGTCACCCATCTTGTATTTGTGCCTCTCATTTTTTTTGCCCAAGTGCAATACTTTACATTTCTCCCTGTTAAAATTCATCTTGTTTGTTTTGGCCCAGTTCTCTAATCTGTCAAGGTCGTTTTGAAGTGTGATCCTGTCCTCTGGGGTGTTAGCCACCCCTTCCAGTTTGGTGTCATCTGCAAATTTGATCAGGATGCCCTTGAGTCCATCATCCAAGTCGTTGACAAAGATGTTGAATAAGACCAGGCCCAAGACAGAACCCTGGGGCACCCCACTAGTCACTCTTCTCCAGGATGAAGAGGAACCATTCATGAGCACCCTTTGGGTTCGGTCAGTCAGCCAGTTACAAATCCACTGAGTGGTAGCATAGTCAAGACCGCATTTTACCAGCTTCTTTACAAGAATATCATGGGGCACCTTGTCAAATGCCTTGCTGAAATCAAGGTAGGCTACATCCACTGCGTTCCCTTCATCTACCAGGCTTGTAATTCTGTCAAAAAACGAGATCAGGTTAGTCTGACATGACTTATTTTTCAGAAATCCATGCTGACTATTGGTGATCACAGCATTCCTTTCTAGGTGCTCACAGACTGTTTGCTTAATGATCTGCTCCAGAATCTTCCCTGGTATTGATGTCAGACTGACTGGGCGGTAATTATTTGGGTCCTCTCTTTTCCCCTTTTTGAAAATAGGGACAACATTTGCCCTCCTCCAGTCTGCCAGGACTTCGCCTGTTCTCCAGGAATTCTCAAAGATGACTGCCAGTGGTTCTGAGATCACATCTGCCAGTTCTTTTAATACTCTTGGATGCAGTTCATCTGGCCCTGGAGACTTGAATACATCTAAACTAGCCAAGTATTCTTGTACTATCTCCTTAGTTATTCTGGGCTGTGTTTCCTCTGCTGAATCATTTGCTCCAAATTCTTCAGGTCGGGCATTGTTTTCTTTATCGGAGAAGACTGAGGCAAAAAAGGCATTGAGGAGTTCAGCCCTTTCTGTGTCCCCTGTTTGCATTTCACCATCTTCTCCTCTGAGTGACCCCACTGTTTGTTTGTTCTTCCTTTTGCTACGAACATACCCATAAAAGCCGTTTTTGTTGCTTTTAACCTCTCTAGCAAGCCTGAGTTCATTCTGTGCTTTAGCTTTTCTGACTTTGTGTCTACACGTGCTGGCTATTTGTTTGAATTCCTCTTTGGTGGTTTCCCCCCTTTTCCATTTTTTGTACACATCCTTTTTTAATCTTAACTCAGTTAAAAGTTCTTTAGATAGCCACCCTGGCTTCTTTAGGCACCTTCCATGTTTCCGTCTCATTGGTATTGCCTGACGTTGTGCTTTTACTATCTCCCTCTTAACAAACTCCCAGCCATCATGAACTCCCTTTCCTTTTAGTATTACTGTCCATGGGATCTCACCCAGCACTTCCCTAAGTTTTATGAAGTCGGCTTTCTTAAAGTCAAGAAATTGAGTCCTAGTATGCTTGGCTGCTCCTTTCCGCTGTATAGTAAACTTCAGAAGAGCATGATCACTCGCGCCTAATGATCCTTCCACTTCTACCCCACTAACCAGGTCATCAACATTGGTTAGGACCAGATCTAAAATGGCTGTTCCTCTTGTTGCTTCTCCCACTTTCTGGACAATGAAGTTGTCTGCAAGGCCAGTGAGGAATCTGTTTGACCTTATGCTCTTGGCTGAGTTTGACATCCAACAAATATCCGGGTAATTGAAGTCCCCCATTACTACTATCTCCCTTCCTTTTGCATGCTTGGCCATCTGTTCCAGGAAGGCATCATCTATGTCCTCCGTTTGGCTTGGGGATCTATAGTAAACTCCCACAATGAGGTCACTGTTATTCTTCTCTCCCTTAATTTTGACCCAAATGCTCTCACTTTGGCTTTGAGGTTCTAAATCTTGGATCTCTTCGCAGGTATACACATCCTTCGCAGGTATACACATCTTCCTCCACGCTGTGTATAATGGGGCCCTGCTTCCTGGCCCCACCATTCCCATCCCACTTCCAGTGTTCATGAGGTCTGCTGTGAGATGCCTTCTCAAAGGGCTGCAGGTTCTCCATGCAGTTGAGAGCACTCTGTGATTCAGAATCCTGATCTCATGGACTAATTGCACCTGCTCATTTAAACACACATAGCTGCCCTCTGAACAGGGAGATACAGTATTACAAAACTCGGTCAACATAGACCTGCTCCATCCTCCGTACATTAGCTCCATGCATGGAGAGCTATATGATTCGGGATCACGTCTCATCGCAACGTATCACTGGTGCTCTCTTTTGAAGAGGGTGGTGAACCACCAACTCCAAGCTGTCCCACCCCAGCATAGCTGCCCAGCAGAAAAATGTATTGAGTTTTTGCTAATGTGCTGAATGTCCATCCTAATCCTGATTAGCACAGGTAGTCTTCAGCAGAATTTCCTGAAGTCAATTGCTTTTTTAAAAATGTAAACTTAAAAAAAATTATGTGCAGGTCAGTTTAAGGTTGTTGGCATCCATCCTTCTTGGGAGACAGTGGAAGAGTGTGCTTTCCATACTCCTTATGGGGAAGACTCCTTACGGGGTCCTCGCTGCGAGATCACATTCACCCGGTACTATACCAGCTGCACTGACTCCCGGTGGAGTACAGGATCAGGTTTAACGTGCTGGTTTTAACCTTTAAAACCCTATATGGCCTAGGACCCTCGTACCTACAGGACCGCCTCTCCTGGTATGTCCCACAGAGGAACTTACGATCTTCAAACAAAAACATCTTGAAGGTCCCAGGCCACAGAGAGGTTAGGGGGGCCTCAACCAGAACCAGGGCTTTTTTGGCTATGGCTCCAATCTGGTGGAACGCTCTGTCACAAGAGACCAGGGCTTTGCGGGACTTGACATCTTTCCGCAGGGCCTGCAAGACAGAGCTGTTCCACCAGGCTTTTGGCCAGGGCACAGCCTGACCCCCTCCTTTGGCAATCCTCACAGAACTCTAGCCCAATGGTTGCCATCAATTTGATTTGAATTAATTTTATAATGAAATGATTTTAGAATGTTGTATTATTTTATTGTTGTTAGCCGCCCTGAGCCCGGCTTTGGCTGCGGAGGGCGGGATATAAATAAAAAATTATTATTATTATTATTATTATTATTATTATTATTTCAAGGGTAAAGTCAAACTGTTGGAGAGTTACAGCGCCTGCAGTGGCTGTAGAGACAGGAGAGATGGGTTATATTGCAGGAGGGGCAGATGAAGGCATCCAGTTTTGCTGCCGAAGGTTTACCATGACATTTCTTCTGTCTGCACTCCTCTCAGCAGTCATTCCTCCTCTGGTCACTGCTGTGGATAAATGACCTGACTGTCCGCCAAAAGCATACGAATCAATCTGGCTAACCTGATTCAAATACACGCACACACACCACTCACACACAAAAACAAATCTCACTACAGCTACCCATATACAACCAACCACAACCCAGGCCACTCCCCAACGTCTCTCACCACCAAAGAAGCACAACAACCAAATAGTAAGACAACCCACACAAGTAACGCTGACACAATATCCCACACATACACTAAGTAGAGGACTGGAAACATAACCACCCCACCCCACCCCTCTCCCTATTCCCCCTCTTTTCTTCCTAACCTAACATTGTATGTAATACTAATGTCTCACAACAAATGAAACTGAATTGTAGAAAATACAACTTGAAAAAAGAGACAACGCACGTGTTTTTGTACACTAAGAAATCTTTAATAGTATTTTTTTTTAATCACCTGTCTCCAGGCACATCTTCAAGGGATTCCTGTATGGTTGGGGTTAATGTTGGCAGCCTTCATATCACGTTTGCAGACTTCTTTGTAACACAGAGTTGGTCTGCCAGCAGGCCTAGTGCCTGAAGCACTAGGTAAACCCCTTGGAACTAGGCTGGGGGTGGGAAATCAAGCCAATGGATAAAGACTTAAAGCTCATCCTTCTTTAGAAACAGCAGGTGGGCCATTAATATAACAAAGTGCCTTGACTGTGTACAGTAGCTGCTCTACAAAATCATGTAAATATCTGTAATATTGTCTTACCAGGAAGTAAGCGCCGAAAGCTCTTTAGCATTCACATTAGAACCTACCAGCCCCTTTTGACATTGTATTTTATGTGCAGCAGCCATTGCACCACAATTCCTTGCTGCACTGGGAAGGTAATGTCAGGAGTTGACATGAGAGGAGACCATTTTGTCTGCTGCAAAAACTGATTCAGTGCTGGCATGAGAGGGACCTATGTTATGGTCACGGAGTCATCCCTGTGACCTTGGACTTCTGATATTACCTCCACGATGTGAAATGGAACACCACTAAAGTGAATTCCACACAGTCAAGGAAATTTCAGAAGGATCCCTAAAAGAATCATAAAAGGTAGAAGGAGTCTCAAAGCTGCTAACAATCTCCTTTCCCTTCCTCCACAACAAACACTCTGTAAGGTGAGTGAGGCTGAAAGACTTCAGAGAAGTGTGACTAGCTCAAGGTCACCTAGCAGCTGCATGTGGAGGAGCGGGGACGTGAACCCGGTTCACCAGATTACGAGTCCACCACTCTTAACCACTACACCACACTGACTCTGAGATATGATCAAATGCAATGAAAGTTTTGCTGATAATGAACGAAGTTTATGGGTAGAGAAGATGAATCCTAAATTTATTTCAGCTGACAAATTGTTCCATGACTGGAACTATCTTTGACCTAGCTTCCTACATGGCCTATTAAGCCAACGTTAATCAATGAGAACTAATTGTGGTTACTCATGGGCCTGTGAAAGCTCTGCTCCCCATACTGTGCAAATCGATGTAAGCATATGCAAAAGCAGCTGAATCGGAGTAATTCAAAAGATACCAGATCTGCTCAGGCTGCTATTAAAAAAAGATACAATATTACTCCACTTCAGAAATGTTTCGTTTCATTCCTTCACCAAAGGAAAATCTAACATGTTCCTTAAATGGTATATGAACATCTTTTCCAGTTAGAGTATGGAAGGGGGTCCCTTTTGAGTCTCAGCACATCTCATAAAGGCCTTGAGCCATAATTCATAGAATCATAGAATAGAATCATAGAATCATAGAGTTGGAAGAGACCACAAGGGCCATCAAGTCCAACCCCCTGCCAAGCAGGAAACACCATCAGAGCACTCCTGACATATGGTTGTCAAGCCTCTGCTTAAAGACCTCCAAAGAAGGAGACTCCACCACACTCCTTGGCAGCAAATTCCACTGTCGAACAGCTCTTACTGTCAGGAAGTTCTTCCTAATTTTTAGGTGGAATCTTCTTTCTTGTAGTTTGGATCCATTGCTCCGTGTCCGCTTCTCTGGAGCAGCAGAAAACAACCTTTCTCCCTCTGTCTGTCTGGGATGGGTCTTACAGCCCCTCAATCCACCAGTCATTTAAGTCCTAAAAAAAATGTCTGATGAGCACTCGTGAGGGATCTAGGTTTCTGCCCTTTCCATGTGTGTTCAATGAATGCCTGAACAGAGCTTCTGCGCATACAGCTGTAAATGGAAGCGGTCTTAGATGTTTAATGAACACACGTGCTAAGGGAAAGGAGGAGCTTCCTGCTGCAATGCTGTTCCCTCCCCTTCCACATGCATAAATTGA
The DNA here is from genome assembly GCF_964106645.2 of Podarcis pityusensis. NCBI lineage: Eukaryota > Metazoa > Chordata > Lepidosauria > Squamata > Lacertidae > Podarcis > Podarcis pityusensis. The sequence goes on along the minus strand of NC_138034.1, from coordinate 59,421,109 downwards.
ATACTGTTGTTGAATGAGTGAACAGGGCACCAGTCAAAAGGGGGATTCCTCAAAGACCTTCCGGAGTGAAGAATGCCTATTATGGCAGCTCAGGTAGAAGGAGGGACAGAATCATCCCTCCTAGGAACTCATTAAACAGTGCAAAATTCAAAGCCAGTCAACAGCAACAACGGCCTTGGCTGTTTTCTTTTTAACTTTTCAAACCAAATACGTTTTAAGTAACTTTTTTGTTAAGAGAACACAACAGATTGATTTTACAACCAACCATGAAATTAGACAAATCCAATAAGTTTGTGAGAAACTGTGTCTGATCTAATTAAGATCAATGTAATGGGCTGCTTACAGCCTAGAAGCAAATAAGTTATTCGCTTTGATTGCATTCTGATACAACTTGGGATTTTAGAAAGATTTGTCACTAAACTACAGTAGTTCATTTTGACATAGAATACTCTCTAACCTCATTATTTTTGTCCTACAACTTTACTAACAAACAGCTTTATTTCTCGTATTATTTATTGTTGATGTCAGTATAATGTTGATGTTAAGGTAATATAATCTCTATTATTTATCAGTAATGAAACATTGATAGTATTGTTGTTGTTGGCATCTGCCTGTCTCGAGAGACAATGGCGTGCGCCTCCAGGGGTGAAGTCAAACCATGAGTAGCCAGAAGGAGGTACTCTGGATTTGTGTCAGGTCTACCCCTTAGCATTTTCTTCTCTAACAATATCTGGAAGGCTATTGTGAGAACAGAATATTTGACTGGAAGGGTCTTTGGTTTGACCCATATGGGCTCGTCTTATGATCTTTGTCCCTGCTTTTAGAAAGCCCAATCCCTCTTCAGTAATTAATAATCAGGCAGAGGGAGGCATAAAAAGCATCCTTTGACCACCTTCCTCCCCACACATCCTTGTTCTCATTTCATTATATCTAATGGCCAAAAAGTAATATGGTAGAATAGGCCAAAAATATGTGTTCTTTCCTGTCCTACTTCCCAAAATGCAACCCTTACACTCCTTTGTACACATTTATAAATAAAAATGTATTTGTTGGGAATACTAACACAGAAGCCCTTTCCTCCCCCCCCCCCCCCCAGTTCCAGAGGATGAAATGCCTAACGCCTGAGAGTGAGATTATTGTCTCAGTACCTGGTTCTCTAATCGAACAATTGTGGAGCATTAGATGGGAAAAGGACATAATAGCATTTCTAACTGTGTCAAAGTGCTGATCCGCTTACCACATAAGCTGTGCAGCCATTTCTGCATACTTCAGCCAAAGTTATGTCTATTTCCCTGCTGACGGGCTTCCCAGAAGCACCTGTCTGGGAAACAAGATGCTGGACTAGTTCTAGCAGGACTCATATTATGTTCTTTATTTCACTTGAACTAACCCAGAACCTCTGATAGTCATCTGGGACCTCTCTCTGTATGCCTATTCCATCGGAAGTCTGGAAGGTAGTAGTACAAGAATGGGCCTTTTCAGTGATGGCTCCCTGCTTGAGGAATACTCATTAAGGGGAAGCTCATCTGGTGCCAGCTTTTTCTGTTTTTGGGCACCAGGCAAATACTTTCTTTTTTATTTGTGCTTTTGGCCATTGATTTGAAGGGATTCCTCTATCAGTGGGGCAGGATCTGCAAGACCTGTCTTTTGTTTGGAGAAATGTGGTTTTAAGGTTGTGTTTGTTCTAATTAACAGCGTTTCCGTGTGCTGCACCGGCTCGCCAGATGCAGCTTGTTACGCTGGCCACATGACCCGGAAGTGTCTTCGGACATTGCTGGCCCCTGGCCTCTTAAGCGAGATGGGCTCGCAACCCCAGAGTTGGACACGACTGGCCCGCACGGGCAGGGGTACCTTTACCTTTACCTTGTTCTAATTGGTTTGAATGCTTATATTGTGTTTGCAAGTAGCTTTGGGTCATTATCATTATTAACCCTGCAAAGGCACTTATATATATGCCTTATCTAAGTATTACAGTAAAAAGTAGGAGCTGAAGTAGCCACTGCAATCTTCCAAGAGCAGTTCTGCCTTGACATTTTTTGAGATGTCAAGGGATCTCTGATCTTCTGAGAATTCTTTCCATGTGCATTTCTTTGCTCAGGTAGGCATAAGCAAAACGCTTCTTATCTTCTGCCCAGATTCTATATCTGTGTTTTGGTTTTCCACCATTGTGGCTGCTGATTCATCACCCCTCTTGATATATACCCTACAGGATATCTAATCTGACCTCAGTATGCCCTTTTGTGACCAATATTGCTTCAACAATGCATAGCCTCAGAAAGGGATTGAACAGTATTTTGCTGGCTGATCAACTTGAGCAGCTACAAGGCCAGAAGCTCAGCTGTGAGTGTTGAACTTTAGCTGCAAACGTTGAAACACTGATTCTCCCTGACTTCAGAGGCTAGTGGTAAAGAAGCAAATGGTTCAAAATAAAATGAAAGCTAGTGCTTAAAATTAAAAATATTTTGAAGAGTGAAACTTCACTATGCTACAGAAGAAGCCTTTGTCTTTTGATTCTCTAATGATTCCTGCTAGACTTCAGTTGTTATCCTGGCAGTCCCAATTAAATTTCTGTGTCAGGGCATTGCCAAATTACCTCTGGTAATCCCAACTTCCACCTTAGCTGGGATTGTGGCTCATTTCCCAGTCTGCCACCTCCGCCCCAATTGCCTCTGCAAGTTGCTTTGCCCCTTCTCACACAGGTCAGCCCAGCCCTTGTCTCTCCTGTGGACCCCCACCCTGCGGTGTCTTTCAGTGTCATGGGGTGGTCACTTCAGTGCTGCTAACACAGCAGTTTGACTTCACCCCTGGAAGATCACTCCATTGTCTCGATGCAGATGGATGCCAACAACTTGCAAAATTCAGATAACTGCAAAATTTGCTAAACTTGCAAAATTCAGATAAGTGCAAATTTTGACGGCTATGCTTTGGTTTGTGCATTGTTTCAGGAATTGAAAATTAAACCTAGTTCACCTTTAACTGTGAACTGGTTTGGATGTCTCCCCCATCTCTAGGTAGCCAATATCATGCAAGCACATTGGTGGGCACCAGCTCATTGACCATTGGCCATGCTAGCTAGAGTTCAACAATGTCTGGATGGCATCATTTGGCTGTCCCAAGAACCACTGTCTTGTCATTGTCTTCACTCCCATTGATCCGCATTTTCTTGTAACCTCTTAACAGTGCTTTTGAGTTTTAGAAAACGTTGACGGAACGTAACACAGGATTGGATGTAAGAACTCGTTTGGCAACTAAATAAGCCAGAAAACTGAAGAAGAATTTTGGATGAGGGTGAAAAAATGACACAGCATATTTTATAGAATTCTCTCTGTGTGCCAGTTTCCCTTTACATGAAAGAGACTTGGTTTCCTGCTCAGTGAAATGTTGGCAGTCCCCTTCTTTTTCTCTCACTGTAGATGAATTCATTAGCTTGCTTTTTGGTCTATCTCGCTATTGCAGCATTCATTATGCCTTCCCAAAGCTGTGCCTGGCTGGTTGTTGGTATTCAGAGTGCAGCCTGGCTCTTGGAGTGATCCTTGTGTTACACTAAAAAGCTGTAATTTTCAAAATGACAGCTCCTATTAGGTGGCTGCTTGCTTTAACTAACTGTTCAGTGCTGGACATACTGAACATAGCCCAGGGAAAATTAACTGCATATTAAGTCTCACTGAAATAAGTGTCCAATTTAAAACTTTATTATGATTTATTTTTGGTGGGAACTCAAGTATTCAGGCATTGTGAAGTAACTGTGCACTGCCCCTTAAGGACAACCCAGCCTGCAGGCTTGCCTCCATCTCCTTCTCATTTCAACCTAGGAAAAGCCCTGCTGCAGTCCTGGATAATGAGTCCTGCCAGTGAGTTGTATAGAACCCTGTGTATAAACCATTTAAGTTAGAATCAGCACGGAGGCTGCCCATTCTTACACTGTATTTGGAAATAATTTCAGCCAAGGATTTCATAAGTTTCATATTTAATGATGAGTTTGTTTTGTGAATTGTACATCTCAGGCAGGAACAATTATGAAGGCTAATAATGCCACATTTTATAATAACAATTTAAATGGTGATGTTGTTCATACTGCGGTAGGAAGATGTATAGTTTGATCTGAATACAGTGGTATCTCGGGTTACATACGCTTCAGGTTACATACGCTTCAGGTTACAGACTCCGCTAACCCAGAAATAGTGCTTCAGGTTAAGAACTTTGCTTCAGGATGAGAACAGAAATCGTGCTCCGGGGGGCGCGGCAGCAGCAGGAGGCTCCATTAGCTAAAGTGGTACTTCAGGTTAAGAACAGTTTCAGGTTAAGTACGGACCTCCGGAACGAATTAAATACTTAACCCGAGGTACCACTGTAAATCCCATGGTAAATGTTGATGGTGTGTGTGTGTGGTATTACTCCAGTTGTTGTTGAGCATCATCTTCAATGAGATGGTACTTTGGCCTAGTTTCTTTGGTTAAAATAACATATTTATAAACTATTTGTCTGTACTGGGAATAACAAATGCATCCTCTGTGAATCTGTTCTTTGGCTTTACAAAAGTTCTGACTGTGTTGGAAGCAGCTGTACATTAAACCACCATCTGTTTCAGTGTCCAGTATATCTCCACCAAAAGGAGGTCATTAGTCCTCCCTAACACGGCCTTAGAGGATTAGACAAGATGATAATAAATGTTAGACCAATTCTATCATAGAAATTAATACTCAGACTTATAGGCTTTGGTCCTTTGCACACAGCCCCATAAAATATTTGAGGGAGCTGGATGCCCCCAAAGTTGATGGGCATTTGCATTCAAATGGTGTGCATGTGCCGCATCTTCTGATTATGTGGGGTGGGGCTTCCCTGCCCCCTCCCAATATTTGATTCAAGTTGGCATCCCTGCTCACACTTCAGATAGTAAAGCTGTCTGGGAGTATACTAGATCCTTGTCATAACTATGCTCTTGCCATGGTTAACAGCATTCTTGAGCAGCATGGTGGCCTAAGAGAATACCTAGTTCTGAGCTTTATTGATTAACTCAGAAACCTTCCATGAGTTCTCTGCAGACAACAGGCCACTGATTTTATGTTACAGGAATTCAGGTGGCAAAGTCATGGGGCCTCTTTTCTTTATATTTCACAATGAACAAAAGACATTTCATAACCTTTACAAATAAGGAAGAGGAAGGCCAACTTGTGCCACCGGCATTCTGGGCTATCTGGCATTGTATAATTGTTGTATTCAGCAATGTCTTTGTACTTAAATTGCTTAACCCATGTAATGAACAATACTTACCTTGGCATTGTTGTGTGCTGCATACTGTCGCCTGAGGGGGGAGCTGGGCTTTTATTGTAAACCGAATAAACATATAAATCAATAAAACAAGGAACAAAGCACTAAGATGCTCTCTTTTGCATGCTGAAGGTCCCAGCTTCAATCCTCAGCATCTCCAGGTAAAATTGGGACCCTGGAAACCATGGAGAAATGCTGCCAATCAGTGCTGACAATACTGAGTTAGTAGACCGATGGTCTGATTTGGTATAATAGAGGAACCTCCTATGCTCCTGACAGAACTGTTGCTTTTAAAAATGGGGTGGGGGGTTTCACCTCTAATGCTGTGGCCTTTATAGCTGGAATGACTTTATTAGGAGTGAGATAATTTAAAGACAAGGGACGTGGGTGGCGCTGTGGGTTAAACCACAGAGCCTAGAACTTTGCTGATCAGAAGGTTGGCGGTTCAAATCCCTGCGACGGGGTGAGCTCCCGTTGTTTTGTCCCAGCTCCTGCCAACCTAGCAGTTCGAAAACACGTCAAAGTGCAAGTAGATAAATAGGTACCGCTCCAGCGGGTAGGTAAACGTCATTTCCGTGTGCTGCTCTGGTTCGCAAGACCCGGCCACATGCTGGCCACATGACCCGGAAGCTGTACGCCGGCTCCCTCGGCCAATAAAGCAAGATGAGCATTGCAACCCCAGTCAGCCACGACTGGACCTAATGGTCAGGGGTCCCTTTACCTTTACCTTTAATTTAAAGGCAAGAACAAGCTTAAGGATCCTGGCTGGCCCTGTGGGAGGAGAATAAGACAGAGGGAGTCTGCATGACCTTGAGGCAGAATATGGCTCTTTCTTGCTCATGCATGTTGTGCCATGTCATGCCGCATGCACATTGGACCAGCAAATGAATACAGTGTTGGAACAGGAACACAATTCACTTAGTTGCTTGCTGATATCGAGTCCTGATAGTCAGTTGATGTTATTTTCTAAAGCAAAACTGAAGTTGCTTGTTCAGTGACTTTCGATGGGTAGATTTTTCTTCAGCAAGATTGTTCCTAGTGCTTCTAAATCTCACAGTATATAAACTCAGGGATGCTAAGCCTTATGCTGCCTGTCCCCTTTATGTTCTGGGCAGGCTTCTCCAATAAGGGGGCTCCGTCAGGTATTTTGTATCAGCTTCTCAGCTGGCATGATTGGCTTTTATTTTAGAAATAAGCAAGACTGTACCGTTTTGCTTCAGGGGACTTGTTTGGAGCCTCCGGTTTGCTGCTGGAGTGCTAAACTGATAGCACTCTGTCGATGTCCCTATCCTATAAGTGCCAAAAAAAATAAAAAAATAAAAAATCATCACCACAGGATTTTAAGAACCATTTGTTTCGAGCAAGGAAAAAAGGAAGAGACAAAATCTTCCCAGCATTATACTGGTGTTAAGTGTTTATAGTGAACAGTTGGAATTTAGCCTACAGGGTTTGTTGCTTTTGGTGTCGCCACTGAGCAGACAGAAGGTGGGCTGCTAAGATCCCTGCAATGCACAGTGAAGTCAGTGCGATGTGGGGGGCTGGAATATTGAGTCCTATTGAATTCAGTGGGGCTTTCTCCAAATTAAGTGGGTTTAGGATTCCAACCCAAGTCATGCTTAGCATAACCCCATTGAAATCAATGGAACATAATGGCGCACTTAACTCCCACTCATTTCAAAAGGTGTACTCTAAGCATAGCGAAGGCTGGATCCAATCCATTAATTGGGCAATGCATCTGCCTCTCGTTTAATATCAGTGTCTTATCAATGCATCTGCCTCTCATTTAGTATCAGTGTCTAAAATAACATGTTCTGCCATGTGATCATCAGAAACTGTAGGTCAAGTTGATCTTCATTTTTTTTAATGCTATGCTTCCTGCTTGTATTTATGCAGTGTTATTCATTTGCCTTCTGTGAGGCTTGATAAAAATTTAAACCCAACAACCCTTTTAAAAAAAGCAGATTCAAATATATCTAGAACACAACTGGAAACTCAATGGGGTAGAATTATGTGATTAACATTCATCTGATTAGCCTTTAGGGCTAAAACAAAATCAATGAGTGTCTGTTTGGTTGATGGGTTTTGGACAAGGAGGTAATTTTTAAGGATCGTTCCAATCAGATCTGCATCATCGCTAAGACATTTTAATCACCTTCTGCAAAGAGATGATGGTGATTATGAGAGTTTACTATGGAAAGTGTTTTGCTTTTAAAATCACTCAGCGGAAGCTTGGTCCATTGTTAGGTCTACTTGTAGGACTCTTCTGACATAAATCCATACTTCTACAAATTGCCAGAAATCAGGAGCTGTGATGTCATACCTCTAGCTATGCCCACTCAGCCATGTATTCTTAGTACTGGCAATCAAGTGAATGATTTATTCCACCTTCCTCGTATTTGTTACCTTGGCATCAACTTGGAAAACATAACGCAACCACAGCCCTGCACATGATGCACATCACACTGAAGCATTGGATTACTTTTATATGGTAGGGACTCTGCACAATATGAGACTAGGGGAAAAGTAATGATTGCAAATACTTTTTACTCTTTGGTGATATAATGGGGAGGGGTATAATTTATGTGCTTTTTTGTGGCACCTACTACTTCAAATTGTTAACATAACTCAGAAGCTGTGGCTCTTTGAGGAGCTGGGTGGAAAACTGCTGTTTTGCCAGGACAGGTAGGGCATGCCTTCTATAGGATGGTTTCATTCTTTCCAGGTGTGCAGCTGGAATGCAGATGAGGTCCCTTGAAAAGGTAGGTGCATTTGAAATGGAGTGACCATTGCAATCGCTCAAGCTGGGTATGAGAGAAGTAATTTGTCACAGATCTTTGCCCTGCTGCTAAGCTGTTGGACCAAGAAATTGTGGCACCTCTTGAAAAACATTCATATGCAAGCACTTCATTTGCAGCTGGATCTGCTACTATTTGCAAAATGTATATGAATACATCTTGGCAAACACATATCTATAACAAACACGGGCACTATCTTAGATAACTATAAAAGGAATAATTACTTGAGAAATATTCATATGCCGTATTTCAGATGCAACTATAGCAAATAGTTAAGAATATAAAGACATAAGAAAAGCCTGCTGGATCTTTGCCTCTTTCACCAAAGTTGTACTCTGAGGTCACATTTACTAGAACCCAATGGTTTTTGTCCCACCGTGAGTTGAAAGGCAGCACCCCATGATGATCTGATTGCCATTCTGGGCATTAGTACAATTCTGTTCACACTTATAAGTCATACATTAAGACAAGCACCCTGCACATCAGCCTATCGACTAGATAGAATAACTGCTGCTGCTCTAATCAGTTAATGCTCATTGCAGTCACTCCAGCTGGATATGAGGAGAAGTCATTTGTTGCAGATCTTTGTCCTGCTGCTAAACCGTTGGACCAGGAAATTGTGGCACCACTTGAAAAATATTGATATGCAAGCACTTCATTTGCAGCTGGACCAGCTACTATTTGCAAAATGTATATGAATGCATCTTGGAAAACACACATCTATAACAAACACAGAGGGCACTATCTTTTTTTAAAAAAAATCACCAATTAGATAATTATAAAAGAAACAAAAACAAAAATAAATACATCACTTCTTAGACTACATAGCTATATTAACCAGCTGTTTCTATTGGACCAACACCTTGGCTTTTTCATGATTTAAAGCACTGCAGCAGAACTACACCAGATGATTGCAGTGCTGGAGGGAGACAATCAGGTTGTGTATCCAGAGCAGGAATGACAGCTGGAAGGAGTGCAGAGAGAAATGTCATAGTGCATCTGCACCAGTGAAACTGGACTCCTTTATCTGCACTACTTCTACAGCCACAGCAGGTGCTGTAACTCTCCAATGGTTTGCCTTAACCCCCAAAGGAATCCTCTTCCATAGGGAGACGGATGCCAACCAACAACCAACACAGACACCTGGGTTTTTCAATAAGTCTTCAATATAAAGTGTGTGACCTCTATCCAATATATAAAATTAAAAGCAAAGGCATAAAACCTTCTAACAGTATAGAGACAGGAGCTATAGTAGTAGATTTAGCAGCAGGACCATATTCTGATGGATGGTTAGAAATCCTGCAGTGCTTTTTGCAAGATGAGGAGTGATAACCCATCATTCTGAACAAATTCCACTGGTGGTAACTTTACTAAGTCTTCAGACAGTTACTCCGTTGTCTTCACTGGACAGAGTAGGCTCCCAGCTGCCAAAATGCACCCCAGTGAGGACAGCTTTCTGTAGCTGATGAAATAATATTCCTTGCTAAATTTGCTAAGTACTTTGGAGGTCTTCAGGGGTGAGAGGTGCTATAGAAATGGAGACTCCTTCCTGATTCTCTGAACTTTCTTTTCCAGAATGAAAATAAAAATTGAAGGGATGTTGTTCAATATGTGAACAAGAGTGTTACCTATGCACATTTTTTACAACTCTAAAAATTCTGGAGTTGGATTTTAATAATATACACATTTTTTCATCACGTGTTGAAGCATGTTACAGTGAGAGAGCGGGGCATGCAATATTCTGAATCCAGAACTGTCAGGGAACTGCCATCAGCTCAGGGGCGAGAGGGGGAAAGCCAAATGGATTATAGAGAGCCCCCAAAGATCGTGGGAAGCAGCACTTCCTCAGAGGAGGAAGGAAGCCACGCCTCTAGTGGAGAGGAGATGCAGGGCTCGGAGGAGGCGAGGCGGTGCCAGGACACCTTGCCTGAGCAAAGCGGGGAGGAGAGAGGTCCCCCGTTATCCACGCCTTCCTTGCACAGTAGGCTTCCGCACCGAGAGGGGAGGCGCAGACTGGGCGTCAAGAAACTACTCTGCTGGGGAAGGTTTAAGGACCGCCCACTCTCAGATTCTGCCAGTGAATGAGCAAGACACGGGATAGAGGCGCTCCACTTTCCAAAGGTTTTTATCACCGATTTGAAAGCTTTAAAACAAACTATTGCAGCATATTGCCTGATTGCTCTCGAGCAACCAACCTATACCTCTAACAAGAACTCTAAATCCATTAGGGATAGGGACCCTCCAGGACTCTCTGTCTTGCCCACAAGACTCTCCTCAGGCCACACTCCCACTGGTCCTGCTCCACACCCTCCTTGACCTGTAATAACATCCTTCAGCTGTGAAAATGCCTCTGGCATGCCAGGTGGAAGACAGAAAGTTAGGTGTGTGTGAGTCATTTGGTAAAAATGCATACTAAATGCACTCCACCTTTCATCTTGCTTTGAGATGCTATTTCCTTCCCTTCAGCTGGGGTGGGAACCTGTGGCCCTCCAGATGGTGTTGGACTTCAGTTGGCATCAGTCCTTGGCAGTGTAAGCCAGTGGTAAGGGATTAGGGGATTTGTTGTCCCACAACTTCTGCAGAACAAGTTTCCTTAGCCCTGCTTCAGAACATCACTGGTTGGACAAAACATTACCACTGGACAAGAACATTGATGATACCCAATATTACTCATACTTATAGTAGAGTACATTGACATTAATGAGTTTAACTAACAATTAATTTCAACACCCCCCACCCAGAAAAAGGAAAAATCTGCGGGTAAACAAATGGATATGATTTCCTTAAAGTTATCTTGAAATCTGCCTTCACGTTGGTAGCTTTGATGTTATACTTCAGTGCCTCATTCTGTTTGTTGATACTTGATCAATTAATTTCCCATTTTGCTATATCTGAAAGGTCTAAAACATCTTGCAAATGATAACTCTTATTTTTAAAAAAATAATTTTTACATATAATAATTATAATAAATGCAACTTTTTACCACATTTTTGCTTCAAATACCCTCCTTAGCAGGGCCAGCTGAAGACATTTGGCTGCCTGAGGTGAAAGGCAAAATGGAGCCTCTCTCCATTCCATGTCCTTATGCTGACCAGGCTGGCCATAAAGCAATGGCAATCAATAAATGTTCTCCAGTACACCTGAGTGCAGCAGGTTTTCTTAGGGGACATAGGGCAGGAAGTACACACCACCTTCTGTCTAAGGCAGCTGCCTCACTTTGCCCAATGGTAGGGCCAGGCCTACCTTGCCACAAAGCTTCAGTGGTATTTTATTCAGCACATCACAGCACTGTTTGTAAATTTAAATTTCAGAAAAATCTTCCTGGAATGATGCTAAGCAAATGAGGAAAAATCTTGATCTAGAAATGGTTCATTCAAAACATGCACTTTTCCAACTTGCAGTAGCTTTGAACAAACAATGAAAATAATGATGAATGGCTCTGAAAAGAAAAATGTGGATCACGGGGATCAAGGAGACAGATGTGAAGTAATGCCTGAAGCCTGAGGAACATGCCAAGGCACAGCTGGCTGCAAAAAGGAAAATTTAATGGAAAGAATAAGCTGTCAAGTCAAACAGTTGATTGGAAATAGCCTTCAATAGCTCGTGAATGGTAGCAAACAAGGTGAACAGTAATAATATATGCTATTCTTTCTTACAGTACAATTTGTCTACTCAGAAGTAAGTTCTGCTGAATTCACTTGAGATTCCTTCCAGGTAGGTGAGTAAAGAATTGAGCAGACATGTATAGGGTTGTGCTGCTAATGTTCAAAGTACTTGTGCCATTACAAAGTACTTAAGAAGCAATACATATAGAGGGGGGGGGAGGAAGAGAGGGAGAGTTTCCAAATTAATCTTAACTGGGAGGCTTCAGACTTGTTATCAACTTGCATTAAAAAGTCCCACTTGTTTTTGATGAATTATGACACAATATCACCCTACACTAAATTTAAGCAGAAAGTAAATTTAATCTATTCATTTCCTATTGAACTCAATGGGGCTGATTTCTGAGTAGGCATGAATAGGATTGTGCTCTTAGATTGCAACAGGAAATTGATTGTGAAGGCGAGTGTTATCAATAGAAAGACTTGTTCGTTTATGTCAGGGGTGAAGCAGCTGTGTTCCTCCAGGTATTTTTGGACTCCAACTCCCATCATCTCTAACCATTGTCCAGTCTGTCCAGGACTGAGAGGAATTGGAGTTTACCAACATCTGGGTCCCCATACCCGGTTTATATCTATATCACTCATCATTCACCCTTATTTTATCTGTAGCCCCCTTTTCTTTACGTCCAAAAGGAAATCCAAAGCAACAAATACAGTGACAAGAAGCAAATGATATGAAACAGTATATGAAAATTCAGTTAATCACAAAATACATAAAACAACAACAACAACTTACTTATACCCCACCCATCTGGCTGGGTTTCTCCAGCCACTCTGGGCAGCATCCAAAAAAAGATTTAAAATGCATTAAAACATCAGTCATTAAAAACTTCCCTAAACAGGGCTGCGTTCAGATGTCTTCTAAAAGTCAGGTAGTTGTTTATTTCCTTGACATCTGATGGGAGGGTGTTCCACAAGGCGGGCGCCACTACCAAGAAGGCCCTCTGCCTGGTTCCCTGTAACTTCGCTTCTCACAGTGAGGGAATCACCAGAAGGCCCTCGGCGCTGGACCTCAGTGTCCTGGCTGAGTGATGGGGATGGAGACGCTTCTTCAGGTATACAGGTATAAACAAGAAAGGAATAATGAAATAATAGCCCATATTTAAACTAAAAATGCACACATATCCCTTCTCCAAAAAGTCAGCGTGCAAAACCATTCAGATACAACATTCAGGAAGACAAATGTACCCTACAGCCAGTGGAAGCCAATGGCTGATAAGGATAAAAAGGGCCACTGCATACCAAAAAAACCCTTCATTTCACAACAACCTCCCACATCACAGCTGAATACAGAGGCTTCCTATTTAGTACTTTTTAAAGTGCTTCCTGAGATTGAACTTTGTGTGAACTTTGCAGAACGGTGACAGTTCAGTAACCTGTTGGCCTCGTGCCACTAAAAACAGATGTAGTGCACTGATTTTAAATCTTCATAAATGGGATGGCAAAGAAAAGGCAAAAGGATTATTGTGTCCATCAAAGCTTCCCCTTTGGTACTATAGTTGTGCTCTGCAAGCAAGAGAAACTCTAAGTTGCCTTTTATTATATTGTTATAAGTTTGCAGGTTGTGCAGATTTCCCAAGATTCTTAAATTTAATAAATGCTAGACACTGGATTTAGCGAAGTGCTAAAATATAGGTGAGACCAATTTCCTGGGACCAGGAAGCTACTTGGCAGAGGGCCCACGAGGAAGTGATTATCCTAACAAGAGAAGGAGAGAAGTTATCAGCATAGCCAAGGCTGTGCGCCAGCCAGCAAGTGGCTGGGTAGTTCAGAAGGTGGAAATTGCCAAGGTTACAGAAGTAATGGCACAGGAAAATTGTGCCTTTTGCACCAAGCTTGGAATGGCTGAGGCTGAAGGGGAGGGATTGCATTTGGCAGGGGTTCTGGCAGGAAGGACAAGGAGTTGGGGACTGAAGGGAAACAGACATTAGATCTGGATGGAAAGCAGGAATAAAGAGATGGTGCTTAGGATGGCTGTGTTTCCAAACTGAGCTGCTCTGCAGGACTCTGAGTATATTTCAGCTGCTGTGAAGAACAAGCTGCTCTTGAGATGACATTGCTGTAAGATCTGCAGCCCCTTTATCTAAATTCGAGCATAAATATGTGTAATTAAACCATATTTCTTAAAGGCAGCCTTCACTGCATCTTACTTCTCAATGGAAATGTGACCCGGGGTGAGTCCCTGGGACCCCTTGGTATCTTGGCAGAGATTGAGGGAGTGGCGTGAAACCTTTGTAACAACAATAGGTGCAAATAATGGTTGTACAGTTAAGAGTGGCAGACTTGGGGTTCTCAAATGTCAGTGGTGCCCTTTGCGATGCTAAAATTTGGTGCAACCCCCCCCCCACCTCTTGTGCTCTGTTCTACAGCATTGTTGTGATGCCACCCGCAGCATGGCACCCGGTGTGGCCAAACCAGTTGAGCTACCCTAAAACCACCTCTGAAGTTAATTATTGGGTCTATAAACATTAAGTACATAGAGCCCATCCACACCATACATTCAAAACCTAATGCTTCCCCCCAATGAATCCAGGGAACTGTAGTTGGTCATGGGTACTGGGAATTGTGCTTTAAATGTGTTTTAAATGTATGGTGTGGATATGACAGAGAGCGATCGACTGGCCAAAGGAGACCCAATTAACTTTGTTGCTGAGTGGGCATTTGGATTTAGGTTCTGTTATGCCATTGATAAATGCATAAAAATGTTAGGAAGATAATATTGCTATTGTGATATGTGTTGCTCCCAGTCCATTACTCTACTGTATATGTAAAGTGAACATAATAAGTATAGATTCAACTATTATTTCAGACAATGGATAAGATTAATGGATAACTTTCCTAACTAAAAATAGCATGACATCAAACTTTACAGGACATTTGGGCAAAAAGTGAGACATATGATGATATCAAAATGATGGATTTATTCTCTCCTAAAATCTCTCTGACCAAGTTTTGATCGGTTCAGCCAATATCTTTGGACTTTAAAATCTCTAGGGACTTGTTATTTTCCTAGGAATATGATTCGAGGGTCTGACTTTTCTTGCTAGGAAATAAGATGTTGAAAATAGAATAAATACTGGGGTGAAACAACAAACACTTTCCACAGTTCCCATTATCTGCAAAAAGAATAACTGCAAACCTTACATCATGAGACACTTCCCATTATCTGCAAAAAGAATATCTGCAAACCTTACATCATGAGACACTTGGGGTTTTGTATGCAGCTACTCTGAGTACACTAAATGAAATCAATGGGCTTACTCTGGGTATTGTTATGAGGCACAGGTTTCACCCCACTTAGGTTGGGGATATATCCCGGGGCCCCGTGTGCATAAGTGAAATCGCATAAAGTGAGGACCCTCAAAAAAGCCTCTAAATGTCTATTTTCTCCTGCTATCTCTCCAATCCAGAGCAAAATAACTAGAGTTAAAGCTCTGGGACCAGCTGGAGGCTGGAGGATGCATGGAAAAGCAGCAGCAGCTGCTGCTGCTGCACTACCCCAGATATCAGCTGCTAAGTGGAGAGGGTGAGCAGCTTAAACAAAGCCCCAGTGTGCCTCAGGTCTCTTCGGGGCTTCCTCCACCCTCAAGATGTCCTCTTCGGGCTCTGGGGTCTCATCGCAAGCCACGAGGACTTTCCAGCTGTCTCCCACCATTTTCTGGTAGGATTCTATTTATTTATGTATTTTCCAGCGCTGCAGATATATGCAGCCTTGTATGAGTAGAACACAACTAAGTGCCTGTATACATCAGATCCACATATGTATCCACCATGTTTATAGATCCAATGTACACTTCTGAGAGGAATGGAATCTTTTGTGGGGAGTAAGGACATTTGTCCATTAAAAATATGTGTACACCTTTAACCGTTATGCCCAATAAAGAACTTGTCACACCAGGAAAGAGAAGAAGATTGGTTTATTTCTCAGAAATGATAGAGACAAGAGAATATTGGTGTTACTTTAGACAGCAAGGTTGCAGGTATGTGGGGAGCAAATAATGCTTCCCCCACAATTTTGAAATCCTGTATCAGGAAGGCAACAGAGTCTCTCACCAATTCCTTTCATCTGTGTGGTTCAGCAAAGGGTAGGGTTGATCCCTGAGATCACTGAAGAGCAAAGAGGCCCAGTGTGCCTCAGGTCTCTTTGGGGCTTCCTCCGCCCTCCGCCCCCTTTGGAACTGTGAGCTAACTAACAATTGATAACCTTTAATTTAAGTATACCTTGATTCTAACTTCCATGGACAGGGGAAGGGGCTTCCTTTGAATTATTGTGTCTTCATTCTAGTGTACTATTGTGTTTTGTGAGATACATTTGAATTGAAGAGGACACTGCCTTAATTTTGGGAAGACCACATCTTTATCTTTGCAGTTCCTGAATCATAAAGTAACTTTAAAAGAGATTTTCATTTTCCGTTCCTGCTAACAGGAGATTGGTAACTAGATGTTGTTGTTGTTTAGTCGTGTCCAACTCTTCGTGACCCCATGGACCAGAGAACGCCCGGCAAACTCATGCTGGTAACCTCGAAAACACTATCCAACCATCTTGTCCTCTGTCGCCCCCTTCTCCTTGTGCCCTCCATCTTTCCCAACATCAGGGTCTTCTCCAGGGAGCCTTCTCTTCTCATGAGGTGGCCAAAGTACTGGAGCCTCAGCTTCACGATCTGTCCTTCCAGTGAGCACTCAGGGCTGATTTCCTTCAGAATGGATAGATTTGATCTTCTTGCAGTCCATGGGACTCTCAAGAGTCTCCTCCAGCACCATAATTCAAAAGCATCAATTCTTCAGCGATCAGCCTTCTTTATGGTCCAGCTCTCACTTCCATACACCAGTACTGGGAAAACCATAGCTTTAACTATACGGACCTTTGTTGGCAAGGTGATGTCTCTACTTCTCAAGATGCTGTCTAGGCCTGTCATTGCCCTTCTCCCAAGAAGCAGGCGTCTTTTAATTTCGTGGCTGCTGTCACCATCTGCAGTGATCATGGAGCCCAAGAAAGTAAAATCTCTCACTGCCTCCATTTCTTCCCCTTCTGTTTGCCAGGAGGTGATGGGACCAGTGGCCATGATCTTTGTTTTTTTGATGTTGAGCTTCAGACCATATTTTGCGCTCTCCTCTTTCACCCTCATTAAAAGGTTCTTTAATTCCTTCTCACTTTCTGCCATCAAGGTTGTGTCATCTGCATATCTGAGGTTGTCGATATTTCTTCCGGCAATCTTAATTCCGGCTAGGGATTCATCCAGCCCGGCGTTTCGCATGATGAATTCTGCATATAAGTTAAATAAGCAGGGAGACAAAATACAGCCTTGTCGTACTCCTTTCCCAATTTTGAACCAATCAGTTGTTCCATATCCAGTTCTAACTGTAGCTTCTTGTCCCACATAGAGATTTCTCAGGAGACAGATGAGGTGATCAGGCACTCCCATTTCTTTAAGAACTTGCCATAGTTTGCTGTGGTCGACACAGTCAAAGGCTTTTGCATAGTCAATGATTTCTTTCTGGAACTCTCTAGCTTTCTCCATAATCCAGCGCATGTTTGCAATTTGGTCTCTGGTTCCTCTGCCTCTTCTAAATCCAGCTTGCACTTCTGGGAGTTCTTGGTCCACATACTACTTGAGCCTTCCATGTAGAATTTTAAGCATAACCTTGCTAGCGTGTGAAATGAGTGCAATTGTGCGGTAGTTAGAGCATTCTTTGGCACTGCCCTTCTTTGGGATTGGGATGTAGACTGATCTTCTCCAATCTTCTGGCCACTGCTGAGTTTTCCAAACTTGCTGGCATATTGAGTGTAGCACCTTAACAGCATCATCTTTTAAAATTTTATTTTTTTTTTATTTTTTATTTTTTTAAATCATATTTATTAGAATTTCCAATAATATAGAAAAATAACAGAAAGAAAAGGATAGAATACATTTAGAACCTTACTTTCATTATCTTCTTTCTGGGACTCCCTCCTCCCCCCCCGACTATATTCCCCTTTCATTAATTTGGTTCCACAAGCTCTCACTCCCAATTTAAAACTTAATATGTTTAACCCATTAACCAATTTAAATTATACAATTTTATCATCATCCCTCATCATTAACAGAAAAAGAAAAAAGATTTTTCCCCAAGATCAACCCCAATTTCCTTCCACGAATTCCCTTTTTTTAACATGCCAAATCATAATACCATGATATACAAAAGTTATATAAAGAAATAAAAGATAAAAAGTATAAGAAGGTTCAGACAGATAGTTACATTAGCCTTTGGATTCCAAAACTCCCCCTTCCCTTCCCCGGTTTGAATTCCACATGTCCATCAGTCTATATGTTGTCAGCCTGGAGATCTCAAGTCCATGGCCAGATTTTTCCCATTCCACCTTGCCGGTTTTCTTTTAATTTGTTTATTTTAATAATGTTTAACTTCAAAAATCCAGTCTAATAGATGCCTTTAATTTCCTTGGTCTTTGCTGCTCCTCCCATTATTCTTTCCGTGTCGTAGTTAGTCCTTTGTTCTTTTTATTCCTTACTTTCTCGGGTTTCTTGTCTTGTTCAGCTGCTAAAACTTTCTTATTCCGAAATCTGGTATCTCTACAGAGGTTTGTTGTTCAGGAACAAAAACTTACGTCCAGTCCCTTCCTTTCTTCAATAGAAAATTCTATTGTCTCCTTTTAATGTAAACACCTCTGTAGACAAAATACTATGTCAGTTTTGCAGCTTTCCCAGAAGATAAGTCCTGTACGAATCCCAGAGTGATTTTCCACATACGACCACTTGTAATGTCCCGAAACCCCTCTAGGGGGATTGTAGTAACTTTATATCCTCTAATCCAAAAGTCAAATTGTTGTTCCTTATTTTCCGACAGTTTATATCCATATTGTGTCAAATTGTAACAGAATTAGCCAGCAAGGTCCTTGTAACAAAGTCCTCTTTATATTCTCCAGCTTTGACAGCTACTTTGACAGCTGTCAAAGTCTCCGTCTCTCTTCGCCAGGTTCTACGAATCGCCCCGGTTCCCAGGGGGGGTTGCATTTTCCCTCTCACCCTCCACTCTTCTCCTCCAGCACAATTCTTGTAATTTCCCTTCGTGGAATTAATGATTTTTGTCAGCAATAAACTTCTCTTTCGATCTTGGTTACCCAGTCCTTGTTTTAGAATGTTTACAATCGGGGGGGGGACTGACTTCCTTTTTAGATCCCCCCCGCTCGTGCCGAATCCGAAAAAAATTTCTTTTTTTCTCCTTTTGTACCCGGTTTCCCAATTACTCACGGGTTGTTGTTGATAGTCCGAATTTCCAATGGAAGAAGTCAGCGCTCTCCGTCGAATGGCATGCGGCTGCGCTCGGCAGGGGAAGCAATGGACTCAAAGCACCACGCCACTCCCCGGCACCCGATCCGAAGCCTTTAAAAAGGCTCCTTCACGAGTCGGGAGGGCGCTAGCGGTGCCAGCCGAGTCCCCATGTCCACGGGCTCCGTGCCCGTGGTTTTTGAGGGTCCCCGCGTCGCCGGCGCGGTAGGACCCAGCCCCTGCCGAGCAGACTCCCTCCGGAGCTCGGAGGGAGTCCGCCATTCGGCGATGGCGCCAACCCGGAAGTCCCATCTTTTAAAATTTTAAATAGTTCAGCTGGAATAGTATCACTTCCACTGGCCTTGTTATTTGCAGTGCTTTCTAAGGCCCATTTGACTTCACTCTCCAGGATGTCTGGCTCAAGGTCAGCAACCACACTACCTGGGGTATACAAGACATCCATTTCTTTCTGGTATAATTCCTCTGTGTATTCTTGCCACCTCTTCTTGATGTCTTCTGCTTCTGTTAGGTCCTTTCCACTTTTGTCCTTTATTATGGAAATCTTTGTATGAAATGTTCCTTTCATATCTCCAATTTTCTTGAACAGATCTCTGGTTCTTCCCATTCTATTGCTTTCCTCTATTTCTTTGCATTGCTCGTTTAAGAAGGTCTTCTTGTCTCTCCTTGCTCTTCTTTGGAAATCTGCATTCAATTTAACTAGATATTTCCGGCAAATACAAGGATTAGTGTTCCGACCATTTCTGCAATCTGTATGATCAGGGTGTTATCATAAGTGATAGGAGCTTGCACCAGGTTCACATATAGCTCATGAGTTTTATTATATACAGTGTTACCTTGGGTTAAGAACTTAATTCGTTCTGGAGGTCCATTCTTAACCTGAGGTACCACTTTAGCTAATGGGGCCTCCCGCTGCCGCCATGAGATTTCTGTTCTCATCCTGAAGCAAAGTTCTTAAACCGAGGTACCAGTGGCGTAGCGTGGGTTGTCAGCACCCGGGGCAAGGCAAGTAATTTGCGCCCCCTAACCCTGAGTGAGCCAGGTAGGGGCAGAGAGCTGCAAGTGCGAGCGCACCCCCCCCAGATGTTGCGCCCGGTGCGGCCGGCCCCCCCCGCACCCCCCACGCTACGCCACTGCGAGGTACTATTTCTGGGTTAGCGGAGTCTGTAACCTGAAGCATCTGTAACCTGAGGTACCACTGTATTAGGTATTTATTTCTTGCATTTATATCCCAACCTTCTTCAAGGAGCTCATGGTTCTCCCCTCCTCCTTTAATTCCCACAACAACCCTGTGAGGTAGGACAGGCCGAGAGACAGTGAGTGGCCCAAGGTCAACCAGTGAGCTTCTTGGAATTTGAACCCTGGTCTCCCAGGTCCTCCTAGTCCGACCCTCTAACCTGCGCGTGTATGAAACTCCTAGCAAACGGCTAGAACCAGCCATAGCAAGCCCAGGGCGGGGCTAGAACTTCGCTGCCTGGTGTGTGTGTGCTGCTTTTTCAACTCGCAGGGAGAGTTCCTCATAAGCGAGAACATTTTTTAAAAAACTGTTTCGCTCTCAGGCGGCCCAAGGGCTAGAGCTCTTGAAACCACCTCGTCGTGTGACATTGACACAAGAGAAGCATCTGGCGTTGGTGCTTGAGACTCAGCGCGCCACGCCTCACGTCCTTCCGCGGCGGCGGCGTCTCCCTCTCTCCCTCCTCGCAGCTGCTTCTGCCCTCATTTGCTTTCCCGCCTGATGGGCCCTCGGGGAGTTTGGAGGCGCGCGAAGCGGCGCGCGCGCAGGAAGGGAGGAGGGGGGGAGAAGTGCGTGGAGAGCCCCGACCGCGCTTTTGCCTCTCATTTATTATGATGACCAGCGCACTGGCGAGGTTAAATAGTTGCCAAGGCGCCAGCAGCCCGACTCCATCTCCTCCTCTCTGTCCGGGCGGGAACTAACGACCCCACACAACAACTGCTGCGAGAGGAGAATCACGTTGTTCGAAACAGCTTCGCCTTCCTTCTCCCTGAGGCACTTTTCTCCCTGGCCGAGCAGCTCGAGGCGGCGGCGAAGCCGGCCACGGAGGTCCCCGCCCCCCAGCCCCCTGAGGAATGGAGTCGGGGGAAGAGTGAGAGGGGAAGCGGGTGTCGTTGGCTTCGCTCCTCCGGCGGCGTCTGCGTTGGGGCTGCGGCGGCGGCGGCGGCGGCGGCGCGGGAAGCATGGCAGAGGCGCACGAGCAGGTAAAGGCGAGGCGCGCAGGCAGGTGGGAAAGGCCATTCGGGACGAATCCTCCTACGGGACCCAGAAATGGAGTTTTTCTCCTCGGACACGGCCGAGGGAGATGCATGTCGGGGGGGGGGGGGACGACGACTTTCTTTCCCCACCCACCGGCCTCTTCGTGGGTCTGGGGCGGGAGCGAAGGAGTTTCAGCGTGCAGAAGAAGAGCGCCCCAAACAGCCAATCTCAGGGGCGCGCTGCGCTGCGAAAAAGTGTCTCGCACTGCGTCTTTTTGATTTTTTTATTTAATGCATTATATATTTATTTAAAGGGACTTGCTGCCCTTCTCTCTTCAGTTTGAAAACGAGACGGTCAGAGCAGCTGGCGTCGAAACGCAACAATTAACCACAAGGACGAGGTTTCTGCGAAGTTCCTAACATCGCAGCAGACTCCCAACAAGCTGCACACACTCTTGGCCACACCTGGAAAACTTGTTCCACAATAGCACAGTGCATCTCTCTGTGTGGTTGCTCAGAAGTAAGTCCAGCTGGGTTCAGTGGGTCTCCTTTCCAGGTAAGTGGATACAGGAATGCACCCCGACAGTGCAATTCTAGCCATGGCTACCTGGAAGGAAGCCCCATTGAGTCCGGTGGCATTTACAGGATCACAGCCTTATTCTTTTAGTCTTTAAGGTGCTATATGACTTAATTGTCAGGGGTCCTTCACCTTTACCTTTTTGACTCTTGCACACTGTGCATTTGTCTTTGCTGGTAGGATAGAATTCCTTTTTCTCTCATTCCTACTGATGAGCGATTAGAGGTGTTTCTCCTGAGCTGGGGATTGCTTTAGAGGGAATTTGGGTAATTTCTTAGGGAAAGGTTTGTGCCACTTGGCTTCATAGCTCAACATTTCCATAGACTTGTATAGGGAGACTCTTCGCTGCACCCTTTGTGAGTTGTAGATCATTTTGAGGAGGAGTCTTCAGAACTTGGTGGTGATGAAGTGGCAAAGTGATCGAATTGTTGCGTGGCATCACTGAGCTCATTCCTCAGACTGACTGTGGTGTCCACTTCAGTAAAAAAACAAACATTACATAAAAAGGACATGAACATTATTCAGAGCCGATTCATTCATTCATTCAGAATTGATTTTTATGCTGTATTTGAGAGCATTCCTAAAAATCCTCTTCAAAGCAGCAAGATAAGTAACTGCACTGTGGTCCTTAAGATGTTGAAGGTTTCCCACTACCATCAGTCCAAGGCAGCATAGGAGGTGATAAGGGATGATAGAAGTTGTTTTCCATTAACTTCTGGGTGGGTGTGTGCAGGTTCTTCCCTTTTTTTTAACACTCCCCTTCTCCAAAGAATGGCTTGCTCTTTCCCCCTGATTTTAAATAAAGAACTGTGTTTATGTGATAAGATTTTTTTTAAAAAAGCCACAGGAATATTCACTAGGAAAACTTAGATGGTTTATGGGTCATGTCTGCAGTACAGAAGAACTCCTGTCCAAGAGTGGCAGGGACAACCCAGTCAGATGGGCAGGATATAAGTAATAAATTATCATCATCATCATCATCATTTGTCAGGCTAGTGAACCATTGCAACTCCTTGTGTCCATGGTGTGGTTTATAAAGTTGATGGGAGGATATGAATATTTTTGTTGTTTAGTCTTTTAGTCACGTCCGACTCTTCGTGACCCCATGGACCAGAGCACGCTAGACACTTCTGTCTTCCACTGCCTCCCGAAGTTTGGTCAAACTCATGCTGGTAGCTTCGAGAACACTGTCCAACCATCTCATCCTCCGTCGTCCCCTTCTCCTTGTGCCCTCAATCTTTCCCAGCATCAGGGTCTTTTCCAGGGAGTCTTCTCTTCTCATGAGGTGGCCAAAGTATTGGAGCCTCAGCTTCAGGATCTGTCCATCCAGTGAGCACTCAGGGCTGATTTCCTTAAGAATGGATAGGTTTGATCTTCTTTCAGTCCGTAGGACTCTCAAGAGTCTCCTCCAGCACCATAATTCAAAAGCATCAATTCTTCGGCGATCAGCCTTCTTTATGGTCCGGCTCTCACTTCCATACATCACTACTGGGAAAACCATAGCTTTAACTATACAGACCTTTGTCAGCAAGGTGATGTCTCTGCTTTTTAAGATGCTGTCTAGGTTTGTCATTGCTTTTCTCCCAAGAAGCAGGCATCTTTTAATTTTGTGACTGTTATAGAACCCCTAAAATGATTTATAGACTAATAAGCTGGGAATAGCATTAATTGATCTGATGAAAAGTAGCTATTAATAACTATAGTGATTTTTAAAAAAACCAGGATTGAAAACAAACATTGTTCAACTTATAATGAATATACAGTCATACCTTGGATCCCAAACGCCTTGGTACTCAGACGTTTTGGCTCCCAAACGCCTGGAAGTGAGTGTTCCAGTTTGCAAACGTTCTTTGGAACCCGAACGCCCAACGGCACTTCTGCGGCTTCCGATTGAGTGCAGGAGCTGTGTTTTGGTTTCCGAACATTTTGGAAGTCCAATGGACTTCTGGAACAAATTCCATTCAACTTCCAAGGTATGACTGTACCCTCTTAGGTTTTCTAGAAGTTCAAAATCTAAGGGCAGCATTACTGGACTCATTATTATTTTTTATTAAATTTGTATATCACCCTTCATCTATAGATCTCAGAGCGGTTCATAACATAAAAATACAATATAAAAGAACAGCTTTACAAAGCCTCACAAACCATCATGATGATTCTTTTGTACTTTTGAAATGGTGTTTTAATTTTTATTGCATACATATTGTTGCACATTGCTTTGACATTTTATGAGATGGTGGGGTTTAGATACTTTTATAAATAAATAAATAGTTTTACCAGCAAGGCTGCAGCTATGTTCATTTGATTTAAACTGTTTTAATGCTGTATTTTATGTTGTTCTAACCCACCCTGGGACCTTCTCATGAAGAGTGGGTAGTGGTAGTAGTAGTAGTCGTGGTAATAATAATAATAATAATGTAGACTGTGTGTTTAAATAGGCACTCTAAATAAGAATATGTCTTTAGATTTATACTCTGTCCTGTCACAAGAATTTTTCTTATATGCTTTCAAGTTTGTTTTTAAACAGAAGAGAGATGGATGTTGCTTTATGCATGACTTAGAGCAAAATTTCTCTATTTCATAAATTACCCTGCCAGGAACAAATCTAGGTTTATTCTGTGGACTCTCCAAGGAGCCAGCTCTCTGATGTCATATTTGAATTTCAAAAACACGTACCTAAAATAAATAGCAACATATGAAAAGGCCCAAAGTGCCAAGTGAGCCTCCATTGAGAGCCGCAGACAAGTGGTTAATTTCCACCCCACTGTGTTCATTGAATGGGCTGGAAGACCTTTCCATTCTGCTCATCACAGGAGTCTGTACCCCTATGCTTTGTGTGAGTTATTTGTGCTGGGAATCAGTGTTGAAATGTTCCTTTTCTTCATAAGGTTTTGTTTCCTTTGGGCTTTATCCCTTCACATTTTATACTTTCCTAGGTTCACCAGGCTCTGTTCCTTCTCTTAACCTTTACTTTGATTTCTTTTATACTCCGGGCAAGGGTAACCACTGGCAGGTTAAAACAGTTGTCATTGTTTTGTCCCATGGTTGAAGAACCAAAGAACACAAGAAGAATCCTCCTGGTTCATACTCAAGGGTTCGTCTAGTCCAGTATCCTGTTCCAGTCATCCAGTTACTTCCAGGAAACCTACAGGGTTTGAAGGCAACAACTCCACACTGTCCTGTCTACACTGCCTCTGAAGTTGGAGCTTCCATTTACTTATCATGGCTAATAGAGGTTGATAGGCACCCTCCATCAATATGTCTAATTCCCCCTGTAAATCTATCTAAATCAGCAGCTATCACCATGTCTTGTGGTAGCAAAACTCATACTGTTTCCCCCTGAAGATTTTGTTTGTTTAAAGGCTGTTTAGGAGACAGGCTAGGACTGAGTTGGCGAGGTCTATGGACCATCAAGATCACTCTCTGCTTATATAAGAGAAAATGCACATAAGGTTTGTCACGGGTGGTGTATGACCTTGGTCAAAATATTTCGTGTTACTTCCAAACTAGCTCCAGAATATTGACATGTCTGTGGTGGCTGGGGTACCTATTTCCACCTGTGGTGGGGGTGTCCTCCAGTGCAGAATCTTTGGTCTTCAGTATTCCAGGAAATCTTTAGTATAACAAGAGACCATATACAGGTTAAACTGCATTTACCACTTCTGCCTGTGTTTGAAGATATATGGATGCTCAGTTTAGGGATGTATTGGCTTCTTTGTTAACCATAGCAAGGTTGTCAGTTCTGACTTGAATCTTTTTCTTTAGCTTAAAAATATTTGGAACTTGAATCATTTCAGGGGAGGGGGAATACATACCACCTGTGAGTGCTAAAAGGTACTGCAACACATGGTGCATTTCATGGTGTTTGGTGGAACAGCAACATATGTAATAATTTAAAACAGGAATCACCAGCATCGTGCCTTGAGATCTGGAAGCCTTGAAGAAGTAATATACACTGATATTATATAATATTTTATTTCCTTTGATTGCAACTTTTGCACTCCTGCATGCCCTCCCCCACACCTGCTAATATATTTATTTGTGCTTGAGTGATGCCAGATTGGCTAATTAGGAGCAGTGTTCGGAGAACTGAGCTCTAGCTCCCCTTTAGTATATGATCCTAAAAAGACACTTGTCCAAGGCAATTGCCCTGTGCAGAGGCTTTCTTGGGCAGGTGGCATACTGAGGCTATTGGTTGCTGCTGTCCTGGTATAAGAATCATTGCTAGTTTCCTGCACCAAAGTAAGAAGGTGTTTTAATCTAGCTGTATACATTTGTATACATCCCATATACATTTGTGGTCTATTCTTATAGCTCTGGAGAAGGGATGAAAAGCATTTGCGTATGAAGGAGCCCCTGATAGTTTAACTGACATGTCTTCATACAATAGCACTCCAAAATTATCTGTTTCTTTTTAACATTAAAAATATTGTTTGCTCGCAAGACTTCTGTAGATGGACTAGTCCAGAATTTCATGTTATCTTAGCTTGTTGCAAAATAAACCTATTCTGTACAGCTTTAAAAATCTTCTATTGTTGCTGCTAAAGAGAAAAAATAAATTATTCAGTCCCTTGGAAAACTTTAAGCATACCAGGGTTGGGTGATGGTAATTCTCTTAAATCTTACCAGTATGATTAATTGGTCTTAGTTCTACTCCCATTCAAAGATAATAGAAAAGGAAATCTTTACATATCAGAAGATAAGACTGCTGGAATTGTGGTTCTGACAGAATGAGCATGGTGGGAAGTTTGCCATTTAATTAAATAAGAGAGCTATGATTTTATCTGTGAAACTAAAATGGCAAAAACTAATCAGCTACAATACATTCTACTTTTAGAAGCATCACTGTGGTCTGTTCACAAATGGATGTTGGTAATAATCCTTGTTAAATTTAAGGACAACAGGTGAGGGAAAGCTGTGCGAAAACTGCCAGCAGTACAATCAGACAGTGCTTAAAATACTTAGGCTCCCTCTGGATTCTTAGAAAAGCTGTCATTCTCCAGCCAGACATGCTTGTTAGGCATCATTAAGAGTTGGCTGCTAAGTAGTGCAGTTCAAAGCATGTAGTCAACAACTTGCCATTACAACTTTACAGTATGATGATTTTTTTTTTGTTTGGCATTTTTACTCAGATATAATGGAAAACAAGAGTGGGGAAAAAAATCCTATAGCTCATGCAGTCACAGTTTACTATTGACAAGTTTGAATAAGAACAAAACAATAATATGCGTGTCTTAAGTACTAATTAATATAAGCAGACATTGCTCAGTTATCTGGTCCTAATAGTAAATATTTGTCTCCTAGCTCAATCTGCCTACAGCACTGGAATAACATTTTTACAATGCCATACAACTGTGTAGTTTGTGCCATTGCGCTTGCGCAGAATCAGTGTGCCCTAGTCTAACATGCTTCATTGCCTTGTTTAAATTTATGTATCCAGTTCCTGTGCTTTCACTATAGAGTTATGATGATGGAGTTGCACCTTCTCTCTAATAGAATCACAGAATTTTTTCATGCAAACATTAGCTCTTAGTTTCTTATATTGAACTCTGTATCTACCTTAATATGAAAGTAGGGGGCAGGGATCATTCCTTCCTGGTGCTCAGAAGAGTCAGGAGGATTTTTATTGTCTTACAGAATGAATCTCAATAGTCAAGAACAACTTGTGATCTATGTAGTCAAACACAACCCACGAGTCATGTATGGCAACCCAGCAGAGGTTTGACAAACTTTCTATGTTTGTTGCCTAATTGAACTTCAAAAAGAAAAAGAAAAAAAGAAGGTTTTAAACACTTGGCACACTGCTATGAATGGTTGAAAGGCTAAATTCTGCATATTGAGTCAAAGAATGTTTGCAGAGGTTGCTTTAAAGTATTATGCCCTTATTGCAAAGTTTTTGTACAAAAGACATGTTGCCCCTTTTGTACTTGTCTGTTTATTTGGTTCGGTTTCTGACCTCTACTATTTTTATCCTGAGGTTCACATACAAGAAGCAGCTATATTAACCTTGGGAATAGTCACATGGATTGGTTTGTGACCCAAACCTTGCTGATAATATTTGGCAGATAGGAATGTAGATGGGGAAATGACACATTTCTAGAATAACTTCAGTTTAGGGGCCTGTATTTTCCTGCAACACCAAGAAACCATGGTTTAATTATCATGAATAAGCCCAAATCTTGGGTTTCCAACATTTCTTCTCACTTCATCATTTGTGTGTGAGAGTGAACTATAGTTTCATGTAACATACACACTTAGAACTGTGTTTTGTTCCAACTCTAGTCTGTTAACAAATCTAGGTATCAAACCACTTTTTTATTAAGTGGAATTCTTTGCTTGTTTGCCGTAACCTAAACCATGGCTTAGGAGATCTTTTGAATTTAACTTGTAATTTGCAGTGAGTAGTTTATATTAGTTAAGCCAAAGTAATTGGATTTAAGCTTATGTTGTCCCATTGATAGCATTAGTGCAAAGGGATGATATTACTTTACCCGGTGTTATGTACTGAGTTGAATAGGATCCAAACTGCAGCAGTCTGATTGGTCCTAGAACAATAGGATCCAAATTGCAGCAGTCTGATTGGTCCTAGAACAATAGGATTCAGAATGCAGCAGTCTGATTGGTCCTAGAACAATGCAGCAGTATGATTGGTTGGCAGGAACCACCCAATCATGCTCCAGATATAAGTGAATCCACAACCTGATTGGCTTACAGTAGAATTCCAGAATTAGCCAATCATGTGCAGCCCATTGTGTAAATAATGTATATAAAGCAGATACTTTGAGGGGAAATTCATTCATTCCTCCTCACCACTATGAGCTGAATAAAGAGCATGAAATCACTTTGCAACTCTGAGTATATTTCACCCAGGTTGTAGATCAGGATGAATGAAGGCTTTTCTGCTAGGGTTTATTACAATTTCTGAATGGAGGTTAAGAGAAACAACTGGACAATGGCCAGCAAATCCCACTGTATTTGCTGTTCTTACAGTTATTGAAGTCAGTGGCGGAGCTAGCCGCTCTGGCACCTGGAGGGCATGCTGTGCACCCGGAGGGCAGGGCAAGCCACCCAGGGGGGTGATCGGCATAGCGATGGGTGCCCCTTGGGGGCAATCAGCACAGTGATTGGCGCCCGGGGGGGTGCGGCGATCTACCCAGGGGGGATTTTGTCACTCTCTCTCAGAGATGACACCTGGGGTGAGCTGCCCTCACCGCCCCCCATCCTATACCGCTGTTTGGAGTGAGCTATGACACTTGTACTGGCTCAGATTTGAACCATTTGCCTTACTTAAATCATATGCACTGAAGTTAGTGAAACTTCTAGGTATGTTATGGGCTACATGTTATTTACAGACAAGACTAAGGGAAACTAAGCCAGATATAAGTAATTTCGTTGTCCCCGAAGGGGGCAATGACAATAAAGATATTATTATTATTATATACCTTGTGGAATTATGTTGGGCTAGACTGAGTTAAATCAAACCCTGGTCACATCATTAGTCAGACCAGTGGTACATTTGGTATTATCTACACTGTCTTGCTCAGACTTCCTGTTTCAGACAGAAGTCTTTCCCAGCCCTAAGTGGAAACTCCAGGGATTGGATCTGGGGCCTTTTTCATGTGGTGTATCAATGAGGTACTCCCCCACCTCAGATTGTCACCCCGTGCCTGAACCAGTGTCCTATCAAATTTTAGCACTTTAACTTATTCTCTCTCCCCCCCCCCCCCAGTATTGTACAACACTTCCTTTGACATTTATCTATGACCCTGCATGCAACACTTTAGTTTTTTTAAATCTATTTTATTATTAAACAAACAGTGGCCAGTACAAAGCTTTATCTAACTCTTTCCCCCCAGCTTTGATCTAATGGAAATATAGGCTCAAAGGAAAGCAACTGCAAACTTGCTTCAAAGATTGCTTCTGTCTCCAGAGATAGCAGAGTTTCCAAAGCTAAATACAAATGAAGCAGAAATATAAACCGCTCTTTGATTATCAGATTAAAAACTTTCAGACGTCTGCAGGCATATTTTAGTTCTTAAGCTCTAAATAATTATGTTGCAGTTTTTCTGTTGTTGATATTGGCCAAGAACCAAAAATAGTGTGGATTTCTGCACATAACACAATGGCCTATTTTGTATGTAGTTTCAAACCATGGGTTAGCAGTATGTGTAAAACTCTTGTCAGTCCTGAAGTCTCTGACTTCTTCCTCAAGTGCAGGTACAAGGAGTCTGAATGTATCCAATTCTGCCCTAGAAGCTAGAATTTGTCAATGGCTATGTTTGTATGTAAGGCTGAACCATGGTTAGTATTAAAAGGACAAGCTATAGTGAACTTGTGCTTCTTTTTTTATATTAACTGCATCTTGTGATGTCTGGGCTTTGTCAAATTGTAGTTTGTCTATGGTGAGCTAGCTTATTTTCACTAAACATAGTTATGATAAACTAGTTAATACAATTTAGGGTTCAGGAATAATGCTGAAAGAGAAGTAAAAGCTTCATACTTCTTTGTAGCTGCACTGGACTAGGGGAAAATGAAGAATATGAGCCAAAAACGCCTTGTAGCTCATTTTTGTTTTGCTAAACAGTTTTGTATTGTGTGCAAACTTGGTCATTATATCCAAACTTAGGAGAACACTGGTTAGTTAAAGCTTTGGATTTCTTAATGAGTATGAACCATGGTTAATGAACATAACTGATGGTTTGATGTTGGCTTTCTTGAGCAAATCATTGTGTCCACGCTCATTCCTGTAGTGCTTAGCAATAGTTAACATTAGTGTCATCAAGAAGGTACCCTCAGCAAATCTTGAAACAAAGTGTTTGGGACAAGACAGTGCCTAAGACACAGATGGGGAACCTTAAAGTAGAAGTAGGGAACCTGTGGCCCTTAAGATATTGCTGCGCTGCAACTCCCATCAGCTCTAGGCAGTGTGACCAGTGGTCAGGAATGATGGGAGTTGTAGTCCAGCAACTTCTGGAGGGTCATGAGTTGTGTATCCCTGATCTAAGGTGTGTTGAGCCCACCCATGAGGCAAGGTGAGATGACCACCTCAGGGATCAAGATCCACACGACAGCAGATCCCAATGCAGATCTTTATTCCCCACCTTGTTTCTGATGTAGATCTTCACTTACCCCATCTTCCCTGGTGCAGGGAGCAAGGGGGTACCATTTTGTGGTTCGCCACAGGTGCCAAGATATCTTGGGACAGTCCTGGTTGAGCTTTATCCTTTTAGGGATTAAAACTCATACCCTGGATGTTGCCCAGAGGAGGACAGAGAGTCAGTGCAGATGTTGAAGTACTAGCATAATACACTGAAACATTCTCAGCCCACTTTACAGGACATGCTCGTTTTTGAAATCCAAGTGGATTTCAGAATGTGTTTAAGACACTACAAATGTACGTAAATGAAGAATGTAGGGACCTCACAACATAGAAATGATTATGCATAGTGGGTAGGAGGTGTTCCTGGCTATCTCTGCACCTGTCATAACATTATTTTATCCCCTGATTGATCCTTTGCATTTTGAACATAGAAGACATTTTCAAATGTTCTTTCTTGACAGCTATATTTCATTTTCAGCCTCTCCCCCTCAATTCTCTCTCACTTCTGGGCAATCCACTATGGTTTTGTCATACCTTTTACCCAGAGCATTCATTAAACAGCTGTGTAAAGTAACAAGCCACATACCTAATGCAATCCAGTGCCTTTAAACACTGCTTTCTTAACTCAGTTGAAGCTGTACTACAGAGAAAGTGCAAAGAAGATGATGAGGGATGTGTGAATCAAAGATTTGAAATGACTGCTAAAGAGGCCTTAAAGACAGCTACTACACACATAAAACACTGTAAAGAAAAGCAAGATGAACACCAGTAAGGTGTCAAATGGAATAAGAATTTGTCTGGGTATAGGTGCAAAAAGAGAGAGAAGGAACTCCAAATTGTCACTGGCTAAGCTTTAATTTGGACATGCACAAACATCTGCACACTGGCATAATAAAACAACCTGATCTTATGTATGATTACCACCAAACATTCACCAAATCCAGTGAGGCTCCCCAAGTATAAAATCGCAGCCAAAATCCTTCTGAGGCTTTGGTGGGAGAACAGTTATAAGTTAAGAAAATCATGGTTATGAATTTGTACCTCTTATAACAAATGTAATTGTGTCGATGCAAGCACCATATAGAGGGAGTCCCAGCGTCTTTCTCAAATAGACGCCTTGCAAATATTTGCAATGAGCATGCAAAATTCTGCCTTCACTCGCCTTCACCCTTTCCTCTTCCTTCAACTTCCAGTTTAGAATTCAGAGTTATTTTTATTCACATGCTGTGGTAATTGCATTATGGGAAAAGCTGGGGGCTGAGTAGATTTTCTGTTTTGCAGTGTAGTTTGCAAATCCATGCTTTTTTTGGAAGAGATTGTCACAATCATGGGCCTGTTCCCCTAATTGTTTTGCCTGCTGTTTACAAATAGAACCATCGCAGAGAATAAATCCTCATTTCTCATTATACGCTCCATGCTGCATGAGACCTTTGATATGCCTACTATTCATTGACTACGTAACAGGATTATATACCATTTATCAATTTATGAATTGCATGTGTTCTTATGTAAATGCAATTTTATTATAATGTATTTTTGTTTATGCTCTTAAATATGTTGTGACCTAGAGTCAGTTTTTGTGTCATGAGCAACTACCAAGCTACAACAACGACAATCTCAAGGCATGTTCTAAACTCACAACCAGCCTTGGACACGGAACTGAAGAGGTCATGTGCTTGCAAGGAGGATGAAAACTAATTTAGGGATAAGCAGATGGAATCCTTTGTGAAGAGCCTGTCTATCATGTATAGACCCAGGAACCAGCAGTCAAGACAGCCTGAGTTTTACAAGAAGTCGCTTTGCCTTTTGTCAAGATCTCTTGTTCACCTGTTCTTTCTTCCCAGGCATATCAGTAGACCTACAGATTAAGTGCAGAATAGCAAAGAAGTGCTTGGCATTAGGCTGGAGTACTGAGATCCATTCATGAATGAATTTAAGGGGCTTGAATGGTTCCTTGTTGCTCTGGAACAAGTTGTCTGCTGCCTGGGAACCCTCCACAGAACTGCTGATTACCTGCTGTTGCTACCAAATTTCCTTTGGTGGTGGGCTTCCTGGAAAAATATTGCCATCTCTGTGGAGCTCTGGCTCTGGGTCACAGCCATCTGCCACCACCTATTCATCTCTACTTGGCTTTAGTCAGGCTTCAAGGACTTTGTCGTGCGGCCTGTAGGGCTTTGGCTAGCCAAATCAGGCACCAAGCCAGCTCTCCCCAGCTGTTGACAGGGATAGAAAAGGGGTTATGTTACTGTTCGCCTGCTTAACCCCTGTGCTTCTTTCTTCTTGACCTACATTTGACTCAAGTAGGGCTGTGCATGGTGCGGCCACATCAGCACAGTTGAATTTGCATGCATGCAATGCCACCACTTATTATTTTGCATTGGTTCAAGTGTTCCTGTATTTAATTTAAATTTGCATTCTAAACAGTAGGATCAGGTTCTTACAATTGCAACTTCACACTAAACACACTTAACATTTAAGATACACTCTTTGCAACTTCTAGATAAGCATGTTTATGGCTGAGTAGTAAAATAGTGTATTTTGCTGTGTATAACACATCCCAATGTATAAGACAACCCCTATTGTTTTGGACTGCAACATTTTTTTTTGAGCTTTTTTGGGGGGGAGATTTCCCAGAGCTGTTTAGCTTTCTTTGGGGGGGGGGGTCACCGCCACAAATTGCTCTACAGCCTGCCTGCCAATGCAAATTGCACTCATCGCCACGGCCACCAATCGTACAAATGATCGCCGCCAAAACCCCACCTGCCCATTCAAAGCGACGACAGCTGATTGCATGCACACCTCACCACTGACATAAATCGCACACCCAATTGCTGCAGCCAATCGTCAACAGGCCTTATTGCAGTGACCGATCACACGCCCAATTGCCGCTGCCAATCTGCTTGCTGCTGCCACCAATCACTCGTCGCCCCTCTGCTATCCGTGTATAAGACGACCCACAATTTTTGCCTACTATTTTTAAGGAAAAAATATTGTCTTATACATGGAAAAATACGGTACTTCTACTTTCTGTATGTGATCTACTTCATGAGCTTAGATTTCAGTATATTCTAATTCTGAAAAGAAATGCCGTATGTGTGAACTTTGTCAAGTCTTAATGTTAACTCTGTATACCTAGACCATGCTTTGAAGGACAAACAGGTGAAAAACAACTGACCCTGTTAGAGTTCATTTTGCTGAACTCAATATTCTTTAGCTTCATGCTCATAAAAATTCATGAATACTCAAGTTCTGTTGAATATCTGATTGACAGGAATTGGGCAATAAATGTTTAAATGGCAGACCTTTCCAAATGCCATGGAAACTCATAAGTGAAATTTATTGTGGCTCTAGATAGCACTTCCACAAAGTACTTCTGTATTATTAAGGTCATCATCTGATGCACAAACTATAAACATACCTTCTGCTACAATTAATCTTCAGTAGATGTTAAGTAACCTACATGCACTAATGTATGCCAGAAAATGTTAAATATTCTTCAAAGATGGTGAAAATCTTAAGTGTTGGATGTTTTTCTTTGATTGCTGCCATTTAGTGAAATAATGCCATTCAAACTTAAGCATAATCAGCTTTTGGCAGAGCTGACCCTAACATGAAGCTGGCTGAAGTGATTAATTTGGGTGGCACCATGAGAATTGGAAGATCACAGAAGGCAGGAAATGGTGTCCGAATGGTACATCAAATGCTGGAATAGCTTAGTTGGTAAAGCAAATGGACACTCGTAATCTCAGGGTTGTGGGTTTGAACCCCGTGTTGGGCAAATATTCTTGCATTGTTGGGCTAAATGGTCTTCATGGTCCCTTCCAACTTTACAATTCTATGATCCTTTATTTTTAAAAATGTTGGTCTACTAGACTGGGGGCATTTGGGCTGTGCTTCTGTGGCACAATATTTTGATTCAGCCCTGGCATTTGGCTGGTAGAATGAAGGGCCAACAGTGTGGCCATAAGCTGCTCAGGCACACGAAATGTTATAAAAGGGAAAAACAGATGCAGCCACATCAAAAGCCCTGCTCTATGATACTGTGCAGCAGGCTTCTGATCTCATTGGAATTTTCTGGAGAAGCTGTCCTGCAGACTGCAGTTACCTACTGCAGCCCACTATTTAGAAGTGAGAGGGAAAAGTTCTAGTCCTGCATCCCCTAGTGATCCATTATGGTCCAGTTGTTCCTCATAAATTGTTGTTAGATTTGAAACTGATTTAATACAGAGCGTTGGCTTCATGAACCCTCTTCCCTCCAAAGTATTGTCTACTTCATCACTGAGCACATGACTGTTCCATTTTTTAAAAGGTTATTCCCAATGCAGCAATATCATTCTCTCCCTCCTTTCCTCTCCTTGTCCACTCCTTCATCATGGAAAACAGGCCTACTGATGCAAACATCCAGCTCTCATAAAACAATGGGAGAGGATCTTTGTCCTGAAAATGGCAGGTGGGCCATACTGGATGTGGAAGACGTAGAAGGTTTTTCCGTAAAAGCACATTATTCATTACTGAGTATGTTAGTCTAAGGCATGTAAATTAGCACATTGCAGGAAACCAAGCTTCAAAACTCACATACCTCTAAGGTGTTTGATTGAATATGCAGCTTAGTTTCTGGAAATTTATCAGCAAAGTTCTCATTGGCTCATTGGATTATAATAATAATTTATTATTTGTACTCCGCCCATCTGACTGGGTTGCCCCAGTTTTACTCTGAAATTATTACCCTAATTTTTTTTTTAAAAAAATACAATTCTAACTTATCTCTGATCTGAAGAGTGGTAAAAACAATACACTTTGACAAGCTGTCAGAAATAAGGTAATAAAAGAAATCATTTTACTGTCACATGTGCAGTAACCTGCATTTGTGGGGCTCCAGAAGTGGTATTTTTTTTAAAGTGAGAGTTGGGATTTTGATGGCCGTTTTAAACCATCATTCTGACATGATGATGATGATGATGATGATTTAGTGCATCAAGTAGGGCTGTTTGATATTTCAGATGAGTCATATGTTCCTGTTCTGTCAATTCAGTTGCTGTGCAAGGACAGCTCCTGAGCTAGGAAAATTGGGAGGAAGCTGTGCAAGAGGGGGAAAGGGGAACAGCGTTGGTTAGATGGTACTTCAGTTTCTTGCGTATTTAGAAAAGTTACGTCCCATCCTTCCACTAAACAGATACAGTGCTGATAATGGGTTTCACATTGATAACAGGGCTAGGGAACCCTAGGGTCCATTTTCAGAAGAACTGAGTGTGTTGCAGTGGTCCATCCTTTCTTCTCTGCATCAAGCCCCTTGCAAGATCTTCCCCTGAACAGTGTCTTAGAGCCCTGAACAACAGCACTCAAAGTATATGCATGACAACATTTTGTTGCAGAACCTAAAGTGTGTGTGTGTGTGTGTGTGTGTGTGTGTGTGTGTAACCCCTTTCCTGAGTTCCTAAATAAAAAAGTGTGTTAAAGAGGAAGAACTCAACAAACAGGAAAACAATAACATCAGTAGGTGCCTTCTTTTATTTGTATTGATCAGCTCTGTGCACCGTGATGCTTTGATGCGAACCACATTTATAGCTGTCATGTTCTATTAAATACAAAACAGCTGAATTCAGAAAGAACCTCACACATTGATTCATGCGCATCAATATCTGAGGGATCCTGGGGTTACTGCTGGGTGATGTTGGTTGTATAAATTGAGCTGTTCTGTTCGTGCCCTGCTAAGTTGAAATGCAGTATTAATTGGTATCATTTGTTAATTACAGTTATATCAGTTGCTTGTCTCAAAATAGAGATAATGCTTTGCAGCCATTGTCTCTGTGTGATCTTGTGCAGCATCATTATTCTCATTGAACAGGTTGGTAATTGAAATTTACCAGTTAACTCACTGAAGCTTTTGTTGTTATGGTTGTTGTTTTGTTCCCTCCTTTCCCAAGTCCGAGGCAGCTGAAATAAAATAATTTTTAAAAAGTATTTATTTTATTTCATTGCATTTCCATCAACCACACTCTTTGGGCAAAATAAAAAAATTCCTTCCTGTAGCACCTTAAAGACCAACTAAGTTAGTTCTTTGGGCAGTTTGCAAAAAACCGTAAAATATATAAATGCAACCCAAGCATCAGAATAGCATGCAAAAACAGCACAAAAGGCATAAAAACAGACCAGCACAATATCAGGATAAAAACTGGGAAGTTATTTAGGGCCCATATCTTACTGCACTAAATCATTTAATTAAAATGACTAGAAGAGTACAAAAGAAAGTCTTCACCTGACGCCAAAAAGCCCATAATGTAGGCATCAGGTGATTGTTTCTGGAGAAATGATGGTCATCAACCTGGATGGCTTTAAAATAGGATTAGACAAATTATGAAGGATAAGGCTATTAATGACTACTGGTCTCAATGACTTTTCCATTCAGGTCCTGCTTGTGGGCTTTTCATGGGCATCTGATTGGATGCTCTGAGAAGACGCTGCTAAGTAGATGGGCCTTTGGGTTGATTCAAGGCTCTCCTTACATTCTTAACTAATGTTTTATACATTAAAAACCAAGAGCTATAAAACAAAGGGTTTGCTTGTTTGTTGCATTATTAAGAGCCACAGCAATAAGACATGTTTCTGCTTAAAAACATTATAATAGTCTATGGGTGTGTTTGTGTGGTAAAATGAGTTACTATAGTAATGCTGTGGTAACTCCTTTTTAAAAAAATCATTTTTATTAAGTTTCCCATTTTAACAATCCAATCCAATCACATTGAATGTTCCAAATTATAAAAATACATATCAAATAGTCCAAATATTCTGCCTAAATTATAAATTTTTGTTGGGACTTCCCATGCTTCAAGTTCGGGGGGGCTCTGATCATCTCATATCTCTGCTGCCTTGAATAGTCTTTCCAATAATTCCTTTAAATCTTCCTGTTGTTAACCTGCCTTCTTTCATGGCCTCTGAGTTGTTTCCACAAGCGAGTAATGCTGTAGTAACTCCTGATCTCCGCAATCCACTACTGAAATCGTATGGTAGCAGAATGTTTGATTCTTCTATTTCCGTTGCTCTCTTGTGCTACTCTTTTAAAGTTATATGGGTGTGGGAAGTGCGTGCCTGTGCATCTGTGCTAATCTTGCTATGAAACAGCAGCATACATCACTGAATTCCCAGCATGTTCTGGCAGAAATATGTATGTGTAGGGCTTTTACCGGAAGTGCCTTTTCTTTGCATCTTCAACAGCTTTCGGGGTGTCCTGGTTTTTAACTTTTTGAAATATAGCAACCCTATTTGTGCATTTGTGATACTGGATTAGGCAGCTACTGTTGCACTCCAATAAAATAAATTCATGAACCAGGGTATCTTGTAAATATATGTATTGGGGATAAATACTTCTTGGTTTTTATCACTTACATCTGACATAAATTGCCAACCATAGCTTTTTCATGGTGGTCTTTAAAAGTTAGCGTTTTCCAGTTTTGTTAGTATAAAGAAGAGCCAATTGCCTCAAAAAGCAATTAATTGTGCCTTACACGAATTAGAGGTCCTAGGGATGGAATTACATCATTCATTCATTTAATTTCTATATTGCCCTTCATCCAAACATCACAGGGCAGTTTACAATATAAAAGCACAAAAATACATACCACAATAAGAAATGAAAACAATACTCCCCTATATTATTATAACCATATGGACCAAATTCTATGATTCTTTGCAAACAGGGAGAGATAGCAAGAGAATTCTGTGATTTAACCCTCTCCTTCTCAGCCACTTGTCAACTCACTCTGTTCCATGCTTTTATCCTTGAGCTATCATAGATTCATAGAATTGGAAGGGAACACAAGGGTAATCTAGTCCAACCTCCTGCAATGCATAATTTTTTTTGCCCAACATGGGGCTCGAATCCATGTCCCTGAGATTAAGAGTCTCGTGCTCTACCAACTGAGCTATTCCAGTATGACCTTTACGTTTTATGTCTCAGTGAGAAAAGCATCTTGGAAGTGGTTGTTTTGCTTTCTATATCTGCTATTCCACTGGTCACTCTGAAACTCCCTGTTCTTTCCCTGCAACAGCTTTGCTTGCTAGAAAGAGACCCTGAGGAAAAGAATAGCAATTTGCCTCAAAAAGGTGTTCTCCGCTGAGATTTTATATATATTATATGACTGAAGAGTTTTCCATTTGTGGCATTGAAACTTGAAGGTGGCAATTCCATCTAAATGTTTTTACATGATGTTTTGATTGATGTAGCAGCCAGCAATCTAGTCTTCCTCTTCTTCTTCTTTTAAATCATTCTTTGACAAATTAGAGTGTGTAAAGCTTTCTGGCATGCAAGCAGTCCGCTGACAAAAGGTTTTTAGCCATGAATGCATTACAACGATTGTGACATAAAGTAGAGGTTTTAGCACCTCTGTGTTATATTTTGGCTCCCACACCCCTTTAAGCTTCATATTTCAGGCAGCTCTGAATGGGAAAATACATGGATTCCTCAACTCTTACCACCAGCATTTTTGTGCAGTGCTCTAGGTGCTTATAGAAAGGAAGATACAGACTCTTCAGGCGTGTGTGATTATTTTTAAAAAAGAGATGGTACAATTGGCTGCATGAGCATGTGCTGCGTAGTTATCCTAAAGTTGTCTTAATTTGGTTCTGGTTCCACCAAGAAGGGTTTAGTATTTAGTTTGGCACACCTTAACTAGTTCAGCTTACATGGGGGAAAGTAAGCATAGTTCATGTTAGGAATATGAATTGCAAAGTAAGTTGAAATAAGTTAATGTGCCTAATTCTTTGGCAAAACAACTATAACTATTCCGGCCTTTAGGTCAGAGAATAGAAATAAAAGGTTTTGTCACCAACATTAACAGTTACAGAGACGGAGTGGTCATTATGGCATGGCAGAGGCACACCAGAGTTCTTACCTCATTTCTCTACCGAGCTTTTCATCTTCGCAATAGGCAGGGAATTCCAACAGAGTAGAATTCTGGAAACGAGTAGACTGTCTTGCTTGTTGTTTTCCAGCCCATTTAGAGCTCTGACTACAGAAGTCCAGATGAGCCACAAAACTATCTTATTCAAACATATCTTTATCCAGATACTGGGTTTTTGTGTGGTCTGTATTCTGTTTGAAGCTAGCAAGTATACTACAACAACATCATTATTTAGTTAGCTAGTCCTGTCCTTATTCCACATCATTATTTATTCTTTTTTCCCCAATTTGGGTTCAACGATGTAAATATGTTCAGGTTCTACTACAGCTAAAAACAACAACAAAGAGTTTGCACCAGTTTTTAGTTCCCTGCTGATTAATTACACATAATTTTCATATATTTGTGGAATACTTCACTTATTACAGTATTTTCTTTTATTTGAGACAGTGGGTGTTATCACTTTTTATCTTACCTCTGATATGTTCACCAAATAACAGGTTAGTTTGGTCTTATTCACTCTGTATAGCTAGGTACGCAAGATGCTCTCCAGAAAGATGGGTTGCAAGCTTCCTCCTGACCCATTTCCACACCTCTCCTCCCATGTACCAGTCTGGTGTCTCCGATACCTGGTGTCTTCCCATCAACCCTGAACATTGGCCATGTTGGATGGAGCTGGTGGGGGTCCAGGCATCTGGAGGCCATCAGGCTGGAGAAAGCTGCCATATGCCATTGCATATGGAAAATAATGTCTAAATAAGGAGACCTCCCCACACACACAGTTATTTGATTTGGGATACGTCTTACCATGGATGTTGTTACACTTAGACACATTTAACTTGTGTGCATTTAGCTTTATGTGCTTGGCAAAAAGGGGAAAGGGGGCGGGTGATCGGAGTGGGGAAAAGCTTGGCAATCCCACCTGCTATTGAACCCAATGTTTTTTGGCTTTACATGACTTTGTAAGTTGACAGTAGGGATATGGGTGGCACTGTGGTCTAAACCACTGAGCCTCAGAAGGTTGGCAGTTCGAGTCCACGTGAGCTCCCATTGCTCTGTCCCAGCTTCTGCCAACCTAGCAGTTCGAAAGCATACCAGTGGAAGTACTGTAGATAAATAGGTACCATAAATAGGAGGGAAGGTCACTGGCGTTTCTGTTGGTTTGCAAGCCCCCTCCACAGAGGCTGGCCCCTCTCACTGTCCTCAGAGCTTGCATACCGGTAACCTCCTCTGGCTGACATCCAGACAGACCAGGGAGATTTTGATAGGCGACATTTTCCCAAGAGTGGGTAAAATGCACAACCCCTCCCTCCTGCTTCCGCAGGGGAAAGAAAATAAGTCAGAAATCTATTTACATGATGTTTATTTCTGACATTGCAGCACCAGAGAAAAACACGTCCTTTCAGTTCAGTTCTTCTAGCACGTCTGACAAACTTCCTGAACATGTGCAAATGGAAAGTTTCAAATTACACTCTTCACAAAGACTTATCCAGCCTGTGAACGTCTGGGGAAATTCTTCTTTCCCACAGATAGGCGCATCATGTGATGTCAACAATCTGGCTGTCTGCAGCGGTGATGTTTCCATGTACTGACAGTTTCTGTGTGCTCTGGCGCTCGCCATGGTCCTCCGTGTGCTAGTAGCGATTTAGTCATGCTGGCCACATGGCCCAGAAAACTGTCTGTGGACAGACACTGGCTCCCTCAGCCTGAAAAGCTAGATGAGCGCCACACCCCATAGTCGCCTTTGACTGGACTTAACTGTCCAGGGGTCCTTAAGTTGCGTGTTGCCTGTATCTCACACCAGCTGCACTGATATCATAATCCATAGAAATAAGCCATGTAAAAAGTCCAGACTAGCACCCATTGTTACATATCCATTCCAAGGGATTATTGAAGTGTGCTTATATGAGAATAACATTTGTCAGCTTTTCTGTTGTAAACTCTCCTTTCCATGGTTTTTTAAAAGCTATAAATATTTGATTGACTAAAATACTACAGTTATCTGTGGTAAGTAATGTTACATGGCATGTTTTAATCATTTCAATGAAAACACATGGATTGGGGTGACATTTTGTTTCCTCTTCTGTTCCTTCCCCCTCTCCCACTTTCAGACACAGAATATGGGAACTCAGCACCGAATAAAAGTAGATGTTCCTGATCGTGTTCTTTACACTGTAGGCTCCTGTGTTCTTGTCATTGGTTCTATTGGAATCACAGGAAATCTCCTTGTCCTCTATGCATTTTACAGGTATGGTTTTCTCAGGCTGGGGATAAGTTTGAATAGGGTTTTTTTTGTACTCTTTAAATGAAAGGGGAAAATCAACAACCTGAAGAGCTGTTGAGGTACCCATGTGTCTCTGGTCTCACCTCCACATGCAGGGAGATACGGCTCTTATACCTACCTGCAAGTTGAACATTCAGGATCAGGGTATATCTCAGGGTATATCCCTGCTTACTACTGTTTGATGATTAAAGCAGTGGTGCTGTATTCAAAGGGATGGTGAGAAAACAAGAGGCTGGTTCAAAAGCCTGCTTGGAAATATAGCCAACAGGCACCAG
Source organism: Podarcis pityusensis (assembly GCF_964106645.2). Taxonomy (NCBI): domain Eukaryota; kingdom Metazoa; phylum Chordata; class Lepidosauria; order Squamata; family Lacertidae; genus Podarcis; species Podarcis pityusensis. Next base: position 59,378,760 of record NC_138034.1, on the reverse strand, counting down.
AAAGCAACAAAGTGAATATGAGAGAGGTATGACTAGGCAGGAATGGGAGATGTGCAGAATTTCAACTAGCACCCTGAAAAGCACCATTATACCAGAGAAGGGAAGGTACACAGGATTGCAACTTCTCTGTGAAAAGGATGTTCTTTACTTTATTTTTTTAAAAAAATACCAAATTACTGGCAAGCCCTATCTGTTCTAGCATTAATACTGCCAACACAAGTAGGTATTTGCACATATAACTGTGAATAAGATTTTTAGATTGTATATATCGTAGTGGAATGCTTGATGAAATTCACATTCCGACTTTCTATTATGTTTTTGTCACCTCAATAATATACAATGGTAAACAGAAATACAGTGGCCAAGTTAACCACTCATATAAGAATTTCGGTTTTGAGACTTTCTATTGTGAGAGATTGAAATGACTTATTTTAAAAACATTTTCTCTGATTCCATATAGGAGGTCAGAATTTGCCCTGGTTTATTTTGTCCAGGTAATGGTTTTCCTGTTGCTGAAACAAGTTGCTCATTATCTTTTAACATTGCTCTGAGCTCAGCCACTGAAAATGAAAGCATATTTTATTTTAACATCTTACTAGTGTCACATCACAGTGTCACACATAATCTTCATGAAAGGCTACCATAAAAACAGTGATAGACTGTTGTGAAAATATCACTAGAAATCGAGGGTGATACCTCCTAGGTTCTAAAATTGTCACAATATTTTGAGCCGGTGATGGGATGTTCTTTTGCACAACAGCCTTGTTCTGCGTGTCATGTGTGCCGTTCTTTTAAATCTCGTCAACATTTCCTCCCAGCAAATCACACATTTACAAAATATATCTATTTAAGTGGGAGAGAGACGACTTGCGCTTGGGATATTTTAGAATTTGAGTTCCAAAAGTGGTAGCAATGGGGGCAAATGTACCTTCTGAACATTAATTTGTTTGTGACTAGGTTGCCTTCCAGATATCAGGGAGTTCAGGCGCTGTGCCCTGATATTCTGATGAACTTTCTGTGGACGTTGACAGCTGTGGCTTTGAGTTCTAGGTGAACTGAAACTGCTGAGTAATGCCACATGGATCACTGAGCAGCAGTCAGATAGTAATGACTTTTGGTCATGCTTAAACAAGGAAAGATTTGACCTAGTGACCTAAAGAAGCAGTACTAGAGTTCATAATGCATTCTCTTTCCTTCTGATTCCTTCTGTTTTGTCTTTGCCTGCTAACGCTGCAGGGTCTGTCAAAAACAAGCACATCAAAGAGTAGTATATCATGCCAGCATCTGTAAAGATGTGGCTCAGGAGCTACCCAGGCTGCCTGCTGAGAAGATGTAATGTGGTATGAAAGCAATGCAATGTTGTAGAGCAGGTCTATAAAAATAATTTATTTGGTAAATTTTCTTGTATTGTGATTTTCTATGCAGGTAGGATTCAGAAAGTCAGGGACAATTTTTCCCACCAGGGGACAGTATTCCTATCTTTTTAGTGAATGAGAGCATAAGATGATCCATAGGAATACTAATGTGAAATGATGCACCTGTAGCACCCATGGCAAATAAATGGTGGATGGTTTTAACAGTTGCGCCAAGGGATAGTTTAACCTACTGATTTTGCACTAATGTTTCCGATTCAAAAAGTAGATTCACACATGCCTACAACATACTCAGGTTGATGCCCCCCTCCCCAATTTCTTTGTAAGTATACATTACATATAGACATTCAGGCAAAGGTTCAATTTCCATTCATTTCTTCATGCATAGAGAGATCAAAGCAATGAAAAGCAACTTGTATTATCTCCATGTTAGCAGAAATGATCCAGTCACACACATACCTTTATATGTGGAGGGAGAAGCATTTCCCAAGCATTATATGTGGAGGGAGAAGCATTTCCCAAGATAGATAAATATGTAAAATTCTGCTAAGCTGAATCCAGTATAAAACTACCTTAATGGTGCTTTGAGTTTGAAATAAAAGTATGGAATAAGTTGCTGTTACAACATTTTAGTACTATGATTGTCAAGGTGATACTATGTTTGAAGCATCCGCAGTGTCCTGTTCTGTGGATGCTTAAGGCTGTGAAGGTAAGCAAGTATATTGTACACGGTTCGAGTGAGGGGTCATATAAGAATACCTGTATAAATGAATGAATGAATGTCCCAGATAGTTGAGACATGTGGAGTCAAAACAGGCAAAGTCAAGTAAGTCAGAAGCTCACTTCAAACAATGATCAAGTTGAAACCAAAGTAGGACCTTGGATAGCTCCAAGTGGATTAAGCTCTCTTCTAATAAGGTAACTGTAGGAAAATATTGTCCATGTGGAGAGGAAAATCCAGCTGAACCTTTTTTAGGCTGATAAGCTCCCTGGTATGGTTAGCTCAACAACCCTGGCTGGGTTGTTGTTGAAGAGGTCCTATCTAATTTTGGAGTCCTTGACATTTTTGAGTGTGGGGAGGTTGAAGTGCTGTAAGGGACCCATCCAATGAGTCTTGAGTATGGTGACAGGGTTTATTTAGCAAAACTAAATAAATGTGGTTTATTTTATTTTATAAACTGAATTATAATTACAGATAAACTCACTGTTTTGCTTTCTTTCACCTTTTTGGGGGCACCATGATGATGCTTATTAAGCAACAAGCGGCTGAGGACACCGGCAAACTATTTCATAATGAATTTAGCGGCAAGTGATTTTCTGATGTCTGCAACTCAAGCTCCAATCTGCTTTCTCAACAGCATGCACACAGAATGGATACTCGGAGACATAGGTACTTTTCCAATGCTGTTTTGCACATGAACCTCTCCCTATTTCATGGAACTTGTCTTTGTGGCATGAGAAGGTTGTTGAAATCTATTTGCTGCTATAGACAAACTGACCCTGTTTTAAGAGTTACTGAGCATATCTGTCTTTTTGTCACTAAAGTCAGTTCTTCCTCCCTTCTGCTTCTTTTTAATGAAACCGCCTGTGAAAGGTGGACCAGTACAGTGTCCCCACCCCAGTACCATCATAATATATAAGCAACCATGTCAGTCTGTGAAAAGATATGCACGATTGTTTTGTTTTGTACCATCTCCCTCCCTGCATTTCAAAAATGAAAACCTTTCACTCTCTTCTTTCTGTTTTAGGTTGTAACTTTTATGCTTTTTGTGGGGCACTCTTTGGAATAACTTCAATGATGACTTTATTAGCTATTTCAGTTGATCGCTACTGTGTGATTACTAAGCCTCTGCAGTCTATAAAAAGGTCTTCAAAGAAACGCTCGTGCATCATCATTGCCTTTGTCTGGCTCTACTCGCTGGGATGGAGCGTATGTCCTCTCTTTGGATGGAGTATGTTACTTACTCTTTTCTTAATGTATATACTGTCTTGTGTGCATTGTCTTTGCTTTCTTAAATATGTGTGGGACAGCTAAGTGACATTAGCAAATGGGGTGACAGTTAGCATTTCTAGGGCATTATTGCCAATGAGAAATCTGGTTCTTTTATAGTGGTGGAGTCCTTATTTTCAAAGTGAATCAGCTGGTAAAAGTAGATGAACAGGTTTATATCAACACTTGTCCTAGCTAGCAGAACCGGTAGGTGTTCCTTAGGTTCCTCATTAAGAGAGCTGCTGCATCAACAGAAAGCTTAACTGGAATCTGACTTACTCTATGTCTGCATCTCTTCATGTAGCTATTTGAAAGAAGAGCAGGAAGAGGAGGACTTTAATAAAGAGTGGGGGAAGCCTTACAATCTGTTTGAAAAACTATTGTAAACAATGACACACATTGGTAGGGTTGACATAAAACTTGTAGTAAAAATTTGAACTATGGAATGATAAAGGCTTTACAGGAATAGAGTTATGAAAGAGATGCAGAGGGGGAAATCGTTATATTAAGATCCACAACGGGGTGCGGAGGGAAATCAAAGGGGATTTAATGTTTGTTTTTATTTTGCCTGTATATGTAAAATAGAAAATGGAAAGGAAGGAAGGAAGGAAGGAGCAGGAAGGCACTATCTGCAGAAAAAAAATAAGGGAAAGAAATCTCAACGTGTCAAGTTATTTTTCATGGGCAGTCTTGCAGCTCTGTGAAGTATCCAGGCTGTAATTGAAACACATTTTGAAACACATTTCCTGTGAACCTGTGGTTCTTCTTCCTTTTCTTTCACCTGTATCTATTAAATTGTCATATTTAGATAAGCTGCTTTGACAGGCAGGTAAGATGGCCCTTAAGATCCTTTCCATCTCTACAGTTCTATGTATGATACTTGCACTGAGATAATCCCACAGAGGTCCCACAGTTAATAAGTCTGACAGCATATATCTAGTAGCATAGCCGTCAGTGTTGCCAGAAACTCTGGTTGAAGGCTCTGTGCAGTCAGGTGTGGGATAAGTAAGAGGGATGGAGTGCCTCTCATGAAGACTGGAGCAGCAGAATGGTGCTGTTCCGCCCACCGCTACCTTCATAGATGGCACATGCCAGTGAGGAAGTGATGCCCTTCCTCAGGGTTGTATCCAGTACTGAATGAGCAGCCTTCTGCTTGTTCAATGGGACTTCCTGCTTGTATGCCCCCAAAATCTTATTCAGAGGGTCCCCCAACCCCCTGGAGCAGATTTTGAGGGTTCACAGGAGGCTGCTGGGGAAGACAATGAAATTGCATTGCACAAGCAGACAGATGTTGCACAGGTCGAATGGCAGAGTTGCACACAACCCAAAGCTGCCACTTCTCTGTGGAAGCTTTCAGCTTCCTTCTGCCCCCACCTCACCAGCTGCCACTGGTTGTATATGGAGAGAAAGCCTAACAGCTGAAGAAGCCTGAGGGATTTTGTTCTTGAGTTCTGCTATGTGTCCCTGCCATAGCTATCAACTTTCAGATTTGAAAGTAAGGGATCAGCAGCCTCGAAAATAAGGGATCAGCAGCCTCACCTGTCCCGAGGACAGTCTACGGGGTATCTAACAATCCAGGACAGCAGCAGGAAACGGCTCTGGAATACGGGAATTTCCCGCAAAAAAAGGGAAGGTTGACAGCTATAGTCCCTGTTATGTCTATTTTGTTGCATTGTTAGGAGTGTTTTTAATCTGATTTATATATTTTTACTTGTAAGCCACTCTGGAGTAGTGAGAAATGTAACACCTGTAAATGTAAATATATGACAGATAATACCATAAATATTAGAAATATTTGGAAACTAAAGATATTTATATCTTTGTAATATCATTATAAGAAGCACAATGGCCAGTTATTATGCACATTAACCTCTCAGTTTAACATCCCCTATAGATATAGAAAGATAGATTTCCAGCATAACTTTTTGAAAGTTCAGGGTTGTCGAATCAGTGATTTATGATTTAATTTAGAACAAAAGCCCCTGCTAGAAAAGCCTTGAAAGACCCATAATGAAAATGGCATTAACCACTAGGACATGCAGAGCAGCCTTATTAATAAATGCTATCAAATTTGTCTAAGAAAAAGGAGCTGACCCTATCTCTATTTGCCAGCATCATTTTCAGAGGGTTTCTTGCCTCCCAGGAAGCATTCAGCGTGACCATGTGAAGATTTTAAAAGGTTGCTCATGGAAGATTGGCAGTTTTCTGATTACTTGTGCATAATACATTTGTTCGTAATAAGAACTGATCTTAATAAGGCCCAGTTGGGTGACTGAATGCATGCCATTTTTAGACAGCAGAATCATAACTGCATTTTCTAGGACAGACTTGAACTCTTCAAGAAAGCAAACATACTTTTCCCTGAGACTGAAAACTTTTGTGGGGGATGTACCATCGAGCTTCAGACAAGTGTTTGCATGACTAGCAGGTGCAAACCTATGCGCATTGATTGTACATGTCTATTCAGAAGTAAGCCCCATTGAGATCAATGATATTTACTCCCAGTTATGGGTAGGATTGTGGCCTTAGACTATCATCCTGTGTGTCACTTACCTTAGAGTAAATCCAACTGAACTCAAAGGGGCTAACTGCCTAGTAGATATGTGCATAATTTGATGCACGTTATTGATTTTATTCAAATCGGGGGCAGTAGACACAGTAGCCTCCAGATGTTGCTTGAATGCATTGCCCATCATCCCTGATCATTATGCATGCTGGTAGGAGTTTGGGAGTCCAACAGCTTCTGGAGGGCACCATATTAGCTGCCCCTGATTTAGATTACAGTGGTACCTTGGGTTAAGTACTTAATTCGTTCTGGAGGTCCGTTCTAAACCTGAAACTGTTCTTAGCCTGAAGCACCACTTTAGCTAATGGGCCTCCAGCTGCCCCCGTGCCGCTGGAGCACGATTTCTGCTCTCATCCTGAAGCAAAGTTCTTAACCCGAGGTACTATTTCTGGGTTAGCGGAGTCTGTAACCTGAAGTGCATGTAACCTGAAGCGTATGTAACCCGAGGTACCACTGTATTTTATCTTTTAAGAACCACTTCTCCCCAGGCAGCTCACAAATGAAAGATCAGAACAACACACAACAAATAATAAATTTAAAAGCAGCAGTGAGATTAAAAGTGAAAGCCAATCTGCAGCATGAAATGGCACAGCCAATGAGAATTGAGCCCAAGACATGCTTTCTTACAAGCAACTGCCACTGAACTATTTCCGAGTAACTATGCATAGCAACTAAGTTATGCCATTTTGCTATTATGCTATTGTGGCCCCTGAAAGCTTATGACACAATAAGTTAATAGTGTCACAAAATTATTTGTTATGTTTACCGCAGCAGACTATAACAGTCTCCTATGAAGTAGTGCTGCTTTTTCTTAATTGTCAAGCTCCTGCATCTGTTCTTATTTATGCATTGTATTAATAATCATGTTTATTCTCAGGTTCCTATATACCTGAAGGTTTGATGATATCTTGTACATGGGACTACGTATCCTATTCTCCAGCAAACAGAAGTTATACCATGATGTTATGTTGCTTTGTGTTCTTTATCCCTCTGATAATAATCTTCCACTGCTATCTATTCATGTTTCTGGCCATTAGAAGTACTGGCAGGTAAGCAGAGCGCTGAAAAATATTCATATAAATAGATAATTATTTTGTTGGTTGTTTCTTCTTTTTAATCACAGTTAACTTGCTGCTTATGGCTTCAAGACTTTGTTAAAGAAGAAGAGGATCAATGGCAAGAAATATCTATTTTTATGGGAATTACTTTCCTTTCTGTCCCTGATGACTTTTGACTTGGGCAGAGCAATCCAAATTCCTGATCTGCTGGAATGGAGGGAGAATGGATGAGACTTCTGGAGGTGTCCCCTCTGCCTGGCTGTGCCTGGCTCTACCAGCAGGGAGACTCTACAGCAGACATCCCTCTGCTAACTGCCCAAAACACAGATGGGCAGACGCTACTGTCAGCAGAGCCCTTGTCAGCGATAGTCAGGAAGTGGGTGGACCTGAGTCAGCCAAGGAGCTGCTGGACCCTAAACTGGTCTAGCTACCAGCAAACTGTGGTGAGGGGCCCAATCCAGGCTTGGTTGCAGAAAACATGCACACTTTCCCTTCCTCTCCACCTTCTTCTACCTTGGTTGGCATGAGCAGTGGGGGGGGGGGCGGTCCTGGATGCTGTGGTGGCTCTGCCACTCCACTGAAACCTGCTGTGGCCTACCAGAGGTTAGAAGTCTGCCCTTAATTGGGCAGTCTTTTTAAAGGTGTTTGGACTTATTGGTTGGTTATATTTATTGTATCGGTCTAAGAGAATGTGGATACAAAGGAACTTAGTTAATACTTTTCATTGAACCATTTTCTATAAATATGGAAGAATCCCAGCTTCATAGAACTAGGCTGGAATAGTGCAAATAATCCTTGTACAGTGGTACCTCGGGTTAGGAACTTAATTCGTTCCGGAGGTCCGTTCTTAACCTGAAACTGTCCTCAACCTGAAGCACCACTTTAGTTAATGGGGCCTCCTGCTGCTGCCACGCCACCACCACACAATTTCTGTTCTCATCCTGAAGCAAAGATCTTAACCTGAGGTACTATTTCTGGGTTAATGGAGTCTCTAACCTGAAGCATCTGTAACCTGAAGCATCTGTAACCCGAGGCACCACTGTATGTATACAACAATTCCTTGTTCTGCTTGCATCTTTTGCAATACAGTGGTACCTTGGGTTACATATGCTTCAGGTTACATATGCTTCATGTTACAGACTCCACTAACCCAGAAATAGTACCTTGGGTTAAGAACTTTGCTTCAGGATGAGAACAGAAATCGTGCAGCGGTGGCGGCACAGCAGCAGTGGGAGAATCCATTAGCTAAAGTGGTGTTTCAGGTTAAGAACAGTTTCAGGTTAAGAACAGACCTCCGGAACAAATTAAGTACATAACCAGAGGTACCACAGTACTCCAAAGGTCCTCAGCCATCTTCATTTTGAGGTGTGCATGTTTTTGATGCAAATCTCACCATGTGTAAGAGCCACTTTACAAACCTTACGCAGAATGTAGGGAACGGAAGGAGCAATTAGTTGTACTTCCTGTCCTGCTCTCATCCACCTCAAAGCTGCTACCAATGTAAGCTATCTCACAAAAGTTCATGAGACCAGTATATCAGGTGGGGGAGGGGAACTAAATATAATTAGGAGAACACACATACACGTTCTCTGCCTCTTTTTCTGAAGTGCTGTTTTAAGAGAAGCTATGCACCATTGCATTTACTGCTAGTAATGCCTTTCATATGCTGAATGAAGTGTTTTTTCCTTAAAATACCTCCTGCTGCTTCTTTCATAGGAACGTTCAGAAGTTAGGATCAACCTATAACCGGAAGTCGAATGTTTCACAGTCAGTGAAGAGTGAATGGAAGTTAGCAAAAATTGCCTTTGTGGCTATTGTGGTGTTTGTTCTGTCCTGGTCCCCATATGCTTGTGTCACTCTGATTGCGTGGGCAGGGTAAGTGGCAAGCCATCAATGAAGCAGTTTCAGTCAAGGGTGGATAAGGATTATATGTGTGTGTAAGCAATCCATCCTGAAACTTCAGTTCCCTCGAGGACTGTAAGAACTTTTCTCTCCCTGGTATGCTTTGTGAATGAGACATAATTGTAATAAATGCTACCATCCACAAGGCTAAACATCTTTACAAGTGCCCCCCCCCCCACTTAGGCGCAATAGACTCACATGTGACCACATATACGCATGGTGCCAGGAAGTAAATGAATAATTCGATTCAAACCTAGGGATGGTGGGAGAGACCTGGAGAGTCCTCATTGCTCATGAGGAAACCCTCCCTGGAGCCCAAAGAGGATGTCGGTGACGGCAGAGGAAGCCCCAAAGAGACTGGAGGTGCAGCAGTCTCTTTGTTTAGGCTGCTCAGCCTCCCCGCCTAAAAGCTGATGCTCGCAATAGCGCAGCAGCAGCTGCTTCTCCATGTGTCCTCCAGCCAGCCCCAGAGCTTCAATTCTAGTCGTCAGTATTTTTGGATACAGTGTTTTTGGTCCGGATTGGAGAGAGAGCATCAGAGAGGGCTTTTAAAGGGTGTTTTGAGGCTGTCCCCCATTAAGTGATATTTGCTTATTGTATAGAAGCCTGAAATGTAACCCCTGCATAAGTGGGGTGGACACCTGTATACAGAAGCTAGAATAAACACCTAGTTAGAGGTGAATTCCACCCCCCACCCCGGAATATTCCTGCAGAGAAAATGGAGTGTGATGCGCCATTCTACTTCACATTAAAGTATCTGATTTTCTGCCTGTTTTCCTATAAAAATGTCCACCATCACCTATGCAGATTTGTAGATAATTGCTTGTGCATGTAATAACCCACACATTCTGATTCAAAAACAGAATGCTGCAAGCAATTGCAAAATGCCTACCATCTTTTGTTTGGAACCTATAATGTGATATGCAGTGAAGAATAATTAAAGACACCTAAAGTACACTTAATTGGAGATATGAAAGGAACATTTCATACAAAGATTACCATAATAAAGGACAAAACTGGTAAGGACCTAACAGAAGCAGAAGACATCAAGAAGAGGTGGCAAGAATACACAGAGGAATTATACCAGAAGGATATGGATGGCTCGTACACCCCAGGTAGTGTGGTTGCTGACCTTGAGCCAGACATCCTGGAGAGTGAAGTCAAATGGGCCTTAGAAAGCACTGCAAATAACAAGGCCAGTGGAAGTGATGGTATTCCAGCTGAACTATTTAAAATTTTAAAAGATGATGCCGTTAAGGTGCTACACTCAATATGCCAGCAAGTTTGGAAAACTCAGCAGTGGCCAGAGGATTGGAGAAGATCAGTCTACATCCCAATCCCAAAGAAGGGCAGTGCCAAAGAATGCTCCAACTACCGCACAATTGCACTCATTTCACATGCTAGCAAGGTTATGCTTAAAATTCTACAAGGCAGGCTCAAGCAGTATGTGGACCGAGAACTCCCAGAAGTGCAAGCTGGATTTAGAAGAGGCAGAGGAACCAGAGACCAAATTGCAAACATGCGCTGGATTATGGAGAAAGCTAGAGAGTTCCAGAAAGACATCTACTTCTGCTTCATTGACTATGCAAAAGCCTTTGACTGTGTTGACCACAGCAAACTATGGCAAGTTCTTAAAGAAATGGGAGTGCCTGATCACCTCATCTGTCTCCTGAGAAATCTCTATGTGGGACAAGAAGCTACAGTTAGAACTGGATATGGAATAACTGATTGGTTCAAAATTGGGAAAGGAGTACGACAAGGCTGTATTTTGTCTCCCTGCTTATTTAACTTATATGCAGAATTCATCATGCGAAAGGCTGGGCTGGATAAATCCCAAGCCGGAATTAAGATCGCCGGAAGAAATATCGACAACCTCAGATATGCAGATGACACAACCTTGATGGCAGAAGGTGAGGAGGAATTAAAGAACCTTTTAATGAGGGTGAAAGAGGAGAGCGCAAAATATGGTCTGAAGCTCAACATAAAAAAAACAAAGATCATGGCAACTGGTCCCATCACCTCCTGGCAAATAGAAGGGGAAGAAATGGAGGCAGTGAGAGATTTTACTTTCTTGGGCTCCATGATCACTGCAGATGGTGACAGCAGCCACGAAATTAAAAGACGCCTGCTTCTTGGGAGAAAAGCAATGACAAACTTAGACAGCATCTTAAAAAGTAGAGACATCACCTTGCCAACAAAGGTCCGTATAGTAAAAACTACGGTTTTCCCAGTAGTGATGTATGGAAGTGAAAGCTGGACCATAAAGAAGGCTGATCGCCGTAGAATTGATGCTTTTGAATTATGGTGCTGGAGGAGACTCTTGAGAGTCCCATGGACTGCAAGAAGATCAAACCTCTCCATTCTTAAGGAAATCAGCCCTGAGTGCTCACTGGAAGGACTGATCGTGAAGCTGAGGCTCCAATACTTTGGCCACCTCATGAGAAGAGAAGACTCCCTGGAAAAGACCCTGATGCTGGGAAAGATGGAGGGCACAAGGAGAAGGGGACGACAGAGGACGAGATGGTTTGATGGTGTTCTCGAGGCTACCAGCATGGGTTTGAGCAGACTGCGGGAGGCAGTGGAAGTGCCTGGCGTGCTCTGGTCCATGGGGTCACGAAGAGTCGGACACCACTAAATGACTAAACAACAACAAAGTACACTTGATATTGAGCATGTTTTAATACTTCTGGAGTAATTGCTCTTCTCGCAGAAATCCTGAAGTTTAATACCAGAAGAAAATATCAAATGTGGTCCTCCACCCTACAGCATTTCAACCTCACATCAGTCAGGAAATATTCAAACTATTTTGTGCTTTGTTGATAGTGTTGGCCCTTTTAGTTATTACCCTTGTATTTTAATGCTGTGTTTTTTTCTTGTTTCTAGCTATGCCAAGACCTTAAACCCATATTCTAAATCAGTGCCAGCTGTTATTGCCAAAGCTTCTGCGATCTACAATCCCATAATCTATGCAATCATTCACCCAAGATACAGGTAGTGTGAATGCATCCCTATGTTAATATTTTATACAGAGATATGCATTGTTTCGAATGAATTCACCATTGGATGGTAAAGAGAACGTATTACTTGAATCACTGCATTTTGAGTATTTCCTTCCATTTGGATTCTGTATTCTGCAGAATAGAGTTCCATGCTGGGTATTTGGTGAAGAGTGTGTCACAGACCTTGCAAGACCAAGCAAATTCCTAAGTATAGAAACCTAGTAAGCTTCTAGCCAGGCCATTGGTCCATCTAGTTCAGGGGTCAGCAAACTTTTTCAGCAGGTGGCCAGTCCACTGTCCCTCAGACCTTGTGGGGGGCCGGACTATCCTTTTGGGGAAAAAATGAACAAATTCCCACTATATGTCCCACAAATAACCCAGAGATGCATTTTAAATAAAAACACACATTCTACTCATGTAAAAACACCAGGCAGGCCCCACAAATAACCCAGAGATGCATTTTAAATAAAAGGACACATTCTACTCATGTAAAAACATGCTGATTCCCGGACTGTCCGTGGGCCGGATTTAGAAGGCAGTTGGGCCACATCCAGCCCCTGGGCCTTAGTTTGCCTACCCATGATCTAGTTCAATTTTGTCTACACTGGTGAGCAGCAGCTCTCCTGCACTTCAGGCAAGAGGCTCTTCCAATCCTACCTGGAAATGTGGAGGACTGAACCATCTGCATGCTGGGCATATAATCTACCACTGAGCTAGAGCTCTTCATTAAGATACTTCACTAAGATTGTACACTTCACTCCTCCCTAGTACAGGGCTGCTAGTGCGACGGCCTGGTGCATACCAGTGATGTAATCAGAAAGCCTAGAAGCCTCGACACCCATCAGCCTTCTCTGCTTCCCTATGGCAGGGTCCAAGATAAATTGGGACAGGGAGCAGCACTTTGTCCCATTAGGATTATACAGTGGTACCTTGGTTCTCAAACACCTTGGTACTCAAACAACTTGGAACCCAAACACTGCAAACCTGGAAGTAAATGTGGCGGTTTGCAAACATTTTCAGAAGTCGAACATTTGAGTGTTACGCCTCTGTTTTGAGTGTTATGCTGAGGTCTGTCTATTTTTGCTATTTATTTTGCATTTTTGTTTTAGCGCTCTTTTTTGTTTTGTTTTTGTGACTTTGTGGAACCCAGTTCAGCTACTGTTTGATTGATTGTGTGACTGCAGTACATTATTGCTTTCATTTTATGGATCAATGGTCTTGTTAGATAGTAAAATTCATGTTAAATTGCTGTTTTAGGGGTTGTTTTAAAAGTCTGGAATGGATTAATCCATTTTGTATTACTTCTGTGGGAAAGCGCGCCTTGGTTTTGGAACGGACGTCCGGAACGGATAAAGTTTGAGAACCAAGGTACCACTGTGTTAGGTTCTAAAGCTCTGAATGCTTCTGTAAGTGAACCATGCATTCAGGATCATGAAATATGATTTGAAATCTTTTACTCCAGTTTGCTATCGCTCCTTTTTCAGTTCAGCAGCCAAGTCTGGTTAACAGTTAAAGACAAGTAATTTGTAGCGTCGAAACACAGTAAAACTGAGTTTTCTGCTGAGCTTGAAATTGCTTCTATATTCAAAAACTAATGGATTCTGTTAAAATACTTTACAGTTCAGGTATCTCCCTTTTAAACTCCCCCCCCCCCAAGGGATTTGTTCCTATTTTCCCAGTTGCTGGAAGATTTTTCAACACAGAATCTTTATTAGCCCAAATACTGCAATGCATTTTTCTCCCATTTAGGGAAAAGCAAATACAAGAGCAGAAACTAGAGGGCCCTCCATTATTCTTAACTCTTCACCATGACTAACAGAAACAACATTAACTGTGCGCAACAAGCAAATATATGCACATTTGTTTGATCGGTATATAGAATTGGTTTGCCTTGGTGTGTAGATTTTTTATTCTTTTTTATTGCTTTAAGTCGAGAGTGGGGAACATATGGCTTGCAGACCAAACTTGGTTTTCCAGGGATTCAAATTTGGTCTTGGAGGGCATTTTCCCCAAACTACACCTGACAGAGATACAGCTGCCAGTGCACAATCAGAAGCCTTAAAGCAGCGGTTCCCAACCTGTGGGTCCCCAGATGTTGTTGGACTACAACTCCCACCATCCCTAGCTAGCAAGGCCAGAGCTCAGGGATGATGGGAGTTGTAGTCCAGCAACATCTTGGGATCCACAGGTTAAGAACCGCTGCCTTAAAGCATGGATAGGCAAACTAAGGCCTGGGGGCTGGATGCGGCCCAATCGCCTTCTAAACCCGGCCCAGGAATCAGCGTGTTTTTACACGAGTAGAAAGTGTCCTTTTATTTAAAATGCATCTCTGGGTTATTTGTGGGGCATAGGAATTTGTTCATTTTTTATTTTCAAAATATAGTCCGCCCCCCCCCCCCCCAAGGTCTGAGAGACAGTGGACCGGCCCCTGCTGAAAATTTTTGTTGACCCCTGCCTTAAAGTGTGCTCCAAATTGTTCATTGGCAAAGGAAAGCAGGCTCCGGCTCTCCTGCCCATCATCTGGCTGGGCTGAAGCCATGTGGCTTGGTTGCATGAGCAAGTTTCCCATCGGGAAAATTGCAGGTGGGAAGAGTGCTGTTGTGCTGAGGTGTTGCTTGCAGGCATGGAGTGGTTGCCCACTGTAATAACAGGATGATGGACTAGATGGGCTATTGATCTGATCCAGTAGGTTCTTCTTATGTTCATAAATGGTGTGTATGTGTGTGAGAGAGAGAGAGAAGAGAAAAGAAAGAAAGAAAGGAAGAAAGAGAGAGATTCTGATACTGTCACAAACAAACACAGTGTCATTGCACCATCTCCAGAGTTATTAGATTCAAGGACACATAACTCTTTTGAATCATGGCCAATAGATAAATGACTTTGTTTTACTTCTGTTTTACTAAAAAGAAATGCTGCATAAAAGTTTTAAACAATAGATACATGATTCTGCCACAAGGTGGCAGCATAAATCATCTGTGTGATTTTAGCCTCAGCAGCAGATGTAACCACTTAACAATCTTTTAATGGATATAAAAAGTTTGTAGTATACTAACAGCATTCTGTGACACATAACGGCCATTATTTTCATCACATGTTTGGGTGAATTTCTTCATAACTTTTTGTTTGTTTATCAAAGCATTCATGGATTTCAGAATGCAAAGTTTCTTAAATTTGGGTATAACAACAGTAACAGCAACAGCAACAACAACAACAACAACAACAACAACAACAACAACAACAATTTATTATTTTTACCCCGCCCATCTGGCTGGGTTTCCCCAGCCACTCTGGGCAGCTTCCAACAAAGATTAAAAATACATTAAAATGTCACACATTAAAAACTTCCCTAAATAGGGCTGCCTTCAGATGAATCAATTATTTGCTTTGCCATCCTATATTCCTCTTAGACCAGCTGGATGGATGCAGGATTAATTGAAACATTAAATTTGAATTGTGAGAGCTTGATATTTCCTAAAATGTTCAGCTGATTCTATACGTATTGACTGATGCATCCTAGTTTTATTACTACTGATGCCCCACAGATTCCTGCGATGATTAAGCAAACAATCAGTTACAGAAGTGCAGTCTTTGGGCTTCTCTAAACAACCTATGTATCCCTTATTCATCCTGATTTGTTTCAGCAGAATTTATGTGGAGATTAGATTATATCTTGTCTTCCATTGAGGATTTGTTCTGGTGTGTTTGTAGGGCTATTATGAGACAATGATTATTCTGCACTTATCATGGTTTGCTTGCAGGTTGTTCACATGTCTTCCCCTTGGTCATTTGTTTATCCCACACTTTTTGAAGCATTTCCCCATCACATTACAAACCTCAAAAGTCTTGTTCTTTTTAAAGGGGGGTTTGTATTGCACTTTAACCCTCTTTAATTATGCAAACCTAAAGTTCTGGTATGTACTTGAAACCCTTCTGCAAAATAGTGATAGACCAGAGGCGCTCTTATATTTTTACTCTATTCCATCTCCCAAAGAATCAGGGCATGTAACTATAGTTACTGCAAAGCCCCTTAAAAATAAATATTGGGATGGATCTAAAGGTCTCCTTTCACTCACAGAAGAGTTATTTTATATCTTGAGCTAGAGAGGGTTGCACAATACAAGTGACAGTCTCAGTTGGCAGAGGATGAGACTCTTAATCCTAAAGTTGTGAGGTTGAGCCCCATGTTGGACAACAAGATTCCTGCATTGCACGGGGGCTGGACTAGATGACCCTTGTGGTCCCTTCCAACTCTACAATTCTGTGATTCCAAGCTCTGCTTGTGCAAATGGAAGAATAACTTGTTTATGGAACATACACACGATAGCACTATGTGAATTAACTCTGAAGCACAGGCACTGAGCTCAGAACAGGTGTGGAGGGGAGAGAGGCTATTTACATAGACTCATTTATTTGCAAGTAACTTATACTCTGATATATATTTACATAAGCCATTCTTCTGTTAGTTCTGATTAATGAAAAATATGTAAATACTGTTGTCTGGGGGCTTGTTCCCAAATGGTGGGAAGAGGTTAATTTGTCACTCGACTTCTTTGGAATAAAAACCCACCCCACAAAGAACTAAAGACACACTCCGTTCCATGCACAGCCAGCAATCAATTATTCTTTAGTAGCTTACAGACCATTTTTGCCTTCACTGTAGAATGGTGCTGTGGTTAGAGCGCCAAACTATGACAAAGGGAAGCTGAGTTCCCTAGGAAGGCCACTGCATGGCCAAACTTCCTCTCTCAGCCCTGTCCTCTACCTCACAAGAGCATGAAAGGGAATGCTAAGCATGTATGCTGCCCCAGGGCTGCTTGAAGGAAAGCTTGAGATTAAAATGAAGTCAATAAATAATACGTGGAAAGGAGGCACAGGAAATGTCATTGATAAAAAGTTCACATACAAGTTCATTCCGTTTCTGTAATGCCCAAGGAAGTGACTGCTTTAGAGGAACTTAATTTTAAAAAATGTTCAAGGTTTAAGAAATAGCGAGGTTGCAGTCCTGGGAAAAAGGGGGTGTATTAGGACCAAACTGTACACAATGGGATAGCCACACTTGCTTATTCATACACCTGACATGTTAAGGTAACAAAGCTGTGAGCAGAAGCTTTGCTTGTTTTGTTTTTGCAGATGAAGTGTAGCTCAGTAGCAGAGCATTTGCTCTGCATGCATAAGATCTTTGGCTCAGCCTACAGGTAGAGCTAGGGACGTGGGTGGCGCTGTGGATGCATTCTTCAACGTGTCCTTGATGCAATAATAGCGCATTTGTGGTAGATTCATAGTGGCCCATCATCCATGCATCATTCTGCTTTATCAGTTCTTCAATGTGTCCCTAGTGTTATCATATTTTTGCTGCCTGGCAGGGCACTCTTGTATTGAAGCACAACAAAAACGAGGCAAAAGGAAATCTGGAACATTTCTGGTATAAAATGTTTCAGCAAGAAGTTACAGGACTGATTAGAAATGAAGCAGTATGTCCATCTCAAAACATTTTCAAACCTTTTTCAGCATTGAAAAGGGGATTGCATGTAACACCTCCACCCACCCACCCACACAATACCACCACCCACAGTACTGCCACAAGAACAAATAATCATGAATAGACAATAAAAAGGACTTCTGGAGATGCCTATAGTCTTTGAACTGGCTCTTACATAGATGGTTTTAAGAGAACCAAGACTTAACTCTTTTCTATACCATACAGCTGGGTCTCCTGAAATGTGCAGTCTGTTCTTTCGAAGTATTCTCCAAACTCTGTTTTCATTCACTGCATTTTTTTTTCTGTTCTGTTTCATACTATTTTTTATTATGTCTTTTAGGAGAACTATTCGAAGTGCTGTCCCTTGCTTGAGATTCCTTATACGGATCTCACCAAGCGATCTTTCAACAAGTTCTGTGAACGAGTCGTCATTCAGGGCTTCTATGTCCAGCCGTCACTCTTTTGCTGCCAGGAACAAGAGCAGTTGTGTTTCTTCCGTTTCTGCAGCAGAAACTGTAAGTTTGGTGTGGGTGACAGTCTCCCAGGTCTCATCCTTTTGCTTCACGTAAAGGTGGCAGACTAAACCGCTGGATGGCACTCACCAACTCAAGTTCACTATTAGGAGGAGTGATGATAGGAAAACTCATATTCATTAAGCACTTCTTAACCTCACTGAGAATCCTTAGGATCCCTTCCAACTCTACAGTTCTATGGTTCTGTGATATTAGTGGTAGAATCAGACATGTGCTTCGTTTTAACCTTTAAGCAGCCACAGGATTCCTTGCTCCCCGTCCCCTTGCAAAAAGGTTAGCATGGCTACACACTCACACAAACACTTACTTTGCAAGGCTTTGTGTGCCTGTTAAAGTTGATTAAAAAATCAATCTGTGGGGAAATGGATTGACGGGGTGGGGTGGGGTGATTGCCACAAAAGCCAACTAATTAGATATTAATATAACAGGATTTTGTGAGAAACGGGAAGAACCAGTTTCTCCCAAGTTTGGTTCTTCAGGGAAAGTTTCCCAAATACTGTGAAATTTGCGGCAGCTAGACTGGTGACTGGGAGTCGCTGCCAAGACCACATAACACCAGTCCTGAAAGACTGACATTGGCTCCCAATACGTTTCTGAGCACAATTCAAAGTGTTGGTGCTGACCTTTAAAGCCCTAAACAGCCTCAGCGCAGTATACCTGAAGGTGCGTCTCCACCGCCATCGTTCAGCCCAGACACTGAGGTCCAGCTCCGAGGGCCTTTTGGCCGTTCCCTCACTGTGAGAAGTGAAGCTACAGGGAACTAGGCAGAGGGCCTTCTCAGTGGTGGCGCCCGCCCTGTGGAACATCCTCTCGTCAGATGTCAAGGAAATTTATTAACTATCTGACTTTTAGAAGACATCTGCAGGCAGCCCTGTTTAGGGAAGTTTTTTATGTTTGATGTTTTGTTGCTTTTTAATATATTCTGTTCCGAGCCGCCCAGAGTGGCTGGGGAGGCCCAGCCTGATGGGCGGGGTATGAATATTATTATTACTATTATTATTTCACAGAGTTCAGCTGCATGCAGCCTTGAGACTCCTTTGTTTGTATATACCATCAATAAGCAGCTTTCCATTATAGTTTTCCCACAGCAAACTAAATGAGGGAGATTTTGTTTTTTAAAATGAATTACTACAAGAGATTGATTGGTCAGTGAACTCTGGCAGTGAAGCTTCACATTGTTCATGGTTCGGAATAGAAATTATCTTAAGAGGAAAAGGGGTTATAAGCTACCCAGTTATTCAAATACTGGAAATCCTTATATGGGCTTACTGGCAAAATACTGCAGGGCAAGTTCATTAAGAAGATGTGTAAAAAAGAAAAAAAGTTGACAGTGTTCATAAAGAAAATATGAACAGACCATTATCCATCAAGAAAAAAAAGTTGTATAAAAAAACACTTTGAGAAATAATTGCAGTTAAAATTGTTTATAAATAATGAGTGGTCTTTAGAAAGTTTTAAGGATTGTGAACTATGACGGTGGTTCTGCACTAGGTTGGTTTCAGTGGCTCTGTACATAAATGAGAGCAGGATTACAATGCAGATCCGTTGAAATCAAAGGTTCCTGAATCCTAGAATTTAAATACACCCACTGAGACAAAGCTGCACCAATATATACCGATACAGTAGGGATGTGAGATGATTTCTCTGTTTCAAAAAAACTAATCTATCAAAGTTGTGGTATATTGTGATAACTTATCAGCCAGGTCCGTCTTAAGGAGAATGATTGCAACAGGAAGGCAGAATGATCACTTGCCAAGGTCACTGGAGCCTCTTCTCTCACCATAAATTATAGACCAACCTGCCGTAGAAATTGCTCTCTAAAATGATTTCTTACAACAGGCATGGAGAACTATTGGCCCTCCAGATGCTCTTGGACTGTAGCTTCCATAATTTATTTTTATTTATTTATTTATTTATTTATTATCTTGCTAATTCATTAAAAAAGAACAATTGTACATAAAAACAGTGTTGATCTCTGAATGCACCCCTGAAGATACAAACAGATCCACCGTAATAATACAGTGCCTCTGATATCCTTCCCACTGTGTCAGTCCAGGAGGATACCATGGTCAATGGTACCAAAGGCCACTGGGGGGCTCAAGCAGGGTCACAGTGTCCCATCCCTTTCATGATAAAGGTCATCCATCAATGGGGCTGATGGGAGTTGTTGCTTGTCTAGAAGTCATTAGACTCCATCTTAGATATAGCTGGGCACCAACATCCTGGAAGTTCTGATGTCCTAAAGGTAAAGGGACCCCTGACCGTTAGGTCCAGTAGCGGACTACTCTGGGGTTGCGGCGCTCATCTCGCATTACTGGCTGAGGGAGCCAGCGTACAGCTTCCAGGTCATGTGGCCAGCATGACTAAGCTGCTTCTGGCGAACCAGAGCAGCACACGGAAACGCCGTTTACCTTCCCGCTATAGCAGTACCTATTTATCTACTTGCACTTTGACATGCTTTCGAACTGCTAGGCTGGCAGGAGCAGGGACTGAGCAACGGGAGCTCACCCCGTTGCGGGGATTCAAACCGCCGACCTTCCGATCAGCAAGCCCTAGGCTCTGTGGTTTAGACCACAGCGCCACCCGCATCCCGTTCTGACGTCCTATGCAACCTTAAAGCCGAATTCTATGCATCTTTACTCACAAGTCAAGTCCACCGAATTAAATGCAATTTCTCTTTCCCAAGAAATGGTATATAGAATTGTAGCTTCCAGGGATTTTTGCTCCAGTTCAGCATTAGTTCTATGTGTGATATCTCCAGGATAGCTCCCAACAAGGAGCATATTCTACATTTTCTTTAAGAGAGAGGGGTGTGTTCTTTTAATATATTCTTTTGCTTGCGGGACTCAGGTCGCTCTGTTTAATTTAAAGGGGACTGGCAGAAAGACATCTGTGCATGAGGATAAAGGATCACACAGAGAATTGGGGCATTTATCTGCAGTGACCCGCCTTGTTATGAGAATCAGTGAAAGTACTTTGCCAAAATAAATTATGGTAGCCATAACATGAGCTGCTTGAATAAAAAAGCAGGCAAACAGAAAAACAGTCATGCACTTAACTACTTTATTGACTTTCTTTCTATTATTTCATCCTATACTTAATTTTCTTTCCAATCACCAAGCATCAAATGAGATTCTAAAGTGTTACACAAGAGTGTCTTACTCCATGTTTCTTATCCGTGCTCAGACCTTGTAAAACATGTTCCCTTTCATCACAATGGATAATGTTTTAAGGTCTCAGTCTTGTCTAATCCTTGCTCACAGGGTTCCAATAAACAGACTTACTGGGGCAGCTCTGTTTTTAAAGCTTTTTGAGTCAAGCATCTGTGTTGTATTTCAGTCTAACGGCATACGTTTTGCATAGGTAAGATCTTAGGTTCAATACCTGCTATCTCCAGGCAGAGCTAGGAAAAACTCCTGCCTGAAACCTGTAGAACCCCTACCACTAGATGTTACTGTGGGAGGAAATATAAATATATTAATCCCTGTGGGCCCACATATGTAGGTGAACAACAAAAGAAAATGGCTGGGTGCCTAGATTCAAAATGTGGGGCTTTGCACTTTCTCCTGCAGGGAGAGAGCTCCAGTAGCAGAGATTAAATTTACAAAAATTAAGCAGCAGTATAGCATTATGAATATAGGTTGTTAAACCTTTTTACCCCATTCAGCTGCACATAGCAGCTGACCTTTCTCCTACCCCTCTCGCAATGTGCAGACCTCACACTGTTAAGTATGCTTTACTTACAGATTCAAGGTCTCAGTCATGCATTGTTCCATGCAGCAGCAAGGATAATACAGGCAAAATACTCTTGGGTAGACAATACAGAATATAGTTCTAAACATGTTAGAACTATATTCTGCTATAAACTTGGGAGCAAGTTTACAGATGTACTCCTTCATTGGTTACATGATGCAGAGAGAAAGAGAGAAAAAGGAAGAGTAAAGAAGCTTCCCTTCCTCTCCAGAGGAGAGGGCACATGACCTATCTAGCAATGAAACTCTGTGTTCCTTAATCCCCTGCTGCACTAACCAGCAGTCATGCATGGTTCTGTTTAGGGTTGCTATATTTCAAAACGTAAAATTCCTGACACCCGCAAAGTCGTTGAGCTTTTTCTATTTTAGGAAGACCCCAAACATTTAAACTATAGTTCCCATGATTCTTTGGAGGATGCTTTAAATGTATGGTGTGTATGTAATCCTGGTTTTAACTTTATGGGAGGTGGAGAGAGGTCTGTTCTTCCTCATGCTACTCAGTCTGCTTTTTTTTACTGTTCATATTTATATCTTACTGTTCACATCCTCTGTGGATGGTTCGATTTTTGAACTAGAAATATGCAATATATGTAACTACGTACTTGCTGAAAGACCTGAGGACCCAGCGTGTTGTAGTGGTTAAGAGTGGTGGACTCGTAATCTGGTGAACCAGGTTCGCTTCCCCACTCCTCCACATGCAGCTGTTGGGTGACCTTGGGCTAGTCACACTTCTCTGAAGTCTCTCAGCCTCACTCACTTCAGAGTGTTTGTTGTGGGGGAGGAAGGGAAAGGAGATTGTTAGTCGCTTTGAGACTCCTTAAGGTAATGATAAAGCCAGATATCAAATCCAAACTCTTCTTCACTTCAGCAACCACATTTTATAGGGAAATCTCACTATCCTACCAGGAAAGGTATTGTGCTTAGTCTACAGAATAAAAGATTGAGCTGGAGTGGGATGAGTATATGATAGTATTCTTAAAAATGTAAGAAAAGCCTGCTGGATCAGGACTGCTCATCTGCTCATGCATGTTTCCACGCCCTTGCCAAATCTGCTGTAGACGCCCCACAACAAGTGCAAGGGAAGTCCTGCTGCACAAGTGTAAATCTTTCTGCTGGTGGTGTGGCTGCTTAGCGCCACATTTGATACAAGCCTATGATTCTACATTTCAGTAGTGGAACACCTCATGTACCCTTGTTCCCAGTGTAGTGCAAGAGCAATTATATATATATATCAGTGGGCAAGAGGCAAAATTGCAGCCTATTGATTGTTCGTGTATAAACATCTCAGTTTCCTTTTTTAGACTTGGAGTGACATGGAGCTTGAGCCTGTGAAGGCAGCCCATAAGAAACAGCAACCCCATCGAAGCCGCTCTTTCTCAAAACAAGCAGAAGAAGAGACTGGGTTGCTCCTAAAGACCCAGAGCTGTAATGTGCTGACTGGAGAAAAGGTTAAAACAGCAACCATTTTTAATTCTCCTTAATAATAAAGTGACTGATCCTCAGCATATGCATACAACCTTGACTCCGCTCTCCCTGATTATTCCTACCCAGCCCATTACAGTGATGTCCACATGTTACTGTATTAGAAGTAGTTTACTAATCCATTTCAGTATGCTTTTGTCTTGTGTTGCCTGAAAGGGCAAGGCAAAACATATTATCCAAAAGTCAAATCAGATGCTCCTCCATATATAGGTGAGTCCAACAATCATATTGCTTCTCCGTGCTTTGATCTCCAACATTTCCATTCTCCGTAGTTCATTTACTGAGTTTCCAGTAAAGTTAGCTTTACCTCCCATCTCCTTCAAATCCCATCTTGGGAATTGATAAAAAATGGTGGGACCTGCTTTTTTTAAAAAAAGAAATCTTGTCTTTGAGGGGGAAGATGAAAAAGAAATTCCTATTTCTCACTGACAGTGGGAGACTCTGGCAACTTCCACCTTCGTGAAACTGAAAAGGGTGAGTAGTGAACGCATCATCCGTTGATGCAAAGAAAGGAACTGATGGCTTGTTGGCCACAGTTCAGTGTCATTTTCTGAAAGGTTCCTTTGCACATTTGGAAACTTCAGGCAATGACATTATGGCCCGTGTGCAACTTGCACATGCTGAATCCAATTCAGGTAGTGCTTCTGCGTTCCTTGTTTCATTTTGCCACAAAGGTGTAATGTAGATTAACAGTAATTATATTCGTTATCTTCTTGCGTCTATATTTCCCATACAGGCAACTCCCACTTAAGAAAAAACAAGTGGGGGCCCCATAGCAGATAAAGAACCACAGGAAGAATGTTTAGTTTCAAAATTCCTGGGTGAAAATTGCTCTGCTGTCCTCCAAAGTTTAGCCTTGACAAAAGAGTTAGTGCAGTTCAGCTTCAAAAGTTGGGGTTTTTTTTAAAAAAAAGAAAATAGAGCGAAAGATAAAGGCTGGTATTCATGTTCCCATCCTTCCTATTTGCTTATTTTATTTGACAAGATTTATTATATTGCTTGGATAAACAAAACCCTCGGGGGGCGGGGAATCAAAAGTTTTAAAGCCCAACATACACAATAAAATTTCATGTCTGGGGTGGCATTTCTAAACTGAAAACAATGCAGTGAAGACAATCCCACGATGTTAGTGAATGTTGCACAATTGCACTCAGTTGCACAAACATTGTTGGCCCCATACACTCCCAAAGGCCATAAAGCAGGGGTTGCCACTGTCGGCTGAATGGGCCAACTGAATATGAGAGGTATGTAAAATATGTAGCAACTGTTCTGGAAGGACTGTGTAATTACTGCTGAAGAAGGCTGAGTATGGAATACTGATTCTCTCCCCATCCCCATTTTCTTTGCCATAGGTTGCAATGTCCTCCATCAGTCTGCATGACCCGTTTGAGAGATTGTTTGGAGAGAATGCCCCAGAACTGCTTCTCAAGCCCAGTTGTTTGAGAACATCATCTCTTCCATTTGGCTTGAATAGTAGCAGCACAGAAGAGAATGCAGACACTTCTGACATGGAAGTTGAAGATCAGCAAACAGATGGAAGCCTCAACTCATTAATGAGCCCCACCATCCCACAAATAGTTATCGTTTCTACCTCAGAGACCACCCTCTCTGAGGGGCAAGATGAGCTGGAAAATGGACAGGCAGAAAATTCCAGTGTATTTTCTCCAGGAAAGAATCACCTGTTGGACATAGGAAGGCTTAGCCCCTCTACCAACCTCATTGAAGCAATTGAGAAGCTTCTGTCCTAAATATGGAAGAGAACAACTATTTGGTCTTTTTGCTGCTTCTTTGCATTATTATACCAAAAAAAGGGGGGGAGGACCCACATGAAGAACTCTGAGCCTTGTAGATTAAGCAGATAACTTTATATACATATATTTTTTTGTAATGCAATCTTTAGCCCTTCTTGAATTTTATGCACTTTGCAGGAGCAAAACAACAGCAATAGATGCTGAAGGCGCAAAGCATCCATAGCGTAGATAACAAGTGTTTGCCAACCAAAACACCTAGTAAATATTCTCTGTATCTGTATTCAGGATAAGTTTTCATGCTTTAATACCTTTCCAAGCAGTTCCATTGCTGGAGTGCCCAGCAACCACAAGCTCTGCTGTATTTCCAGATACTCAGATTGGTTCCGGAAAGAAATATCAGCTATGCGTTCCTCAATAAACCTGGTCCAAGAATTGGTCATTCTCCACCACTTTAGCCACCAACTGAAAGATGGTAGATTAAGTGGAGATGTTTGAGGTGGCACAAGCAGCCATTGTCTAGCAACCAGAAACCAGTTGACTTTTTGTCCTGACTCAACACAACAGCTAGTTTGCCATCTGTTGTATGTAACTGAAGCTATGACTAGAGGAGGAAGAGATGAAGATGAGCAACCCTTAAGACTAAACTTCCCAATTACTCACAGGTTAAACGAGCCCACTTTGAAAACAATAGCCCTCAGGAATGAGGCCAAAACTATGCACAAGAAATGTAATATAGCATAGCACTTGTTAAGTCCAGATGTAAAGATCGGTGTCAACGCTTCTCAGTCACAAGGGAAAGTGAGACTGTTGTGCAAAGCTAATGCAGTCATTCCTGTCTTATCCCCATAGGGTGTCAACAGTGGCAAAAAGTCACCTTAGGTTGTGGTTAACAATATGTGTCAATAGTAATGAGCTCACTGTTGAATTCTCACAATAAGCTTTACTCACGAATAACAATAAAACCACTTAACTGCTCTAGTACAGTTGTCTCTTTAGGATTGATTGCAAGCTTTTCATGTTCCCCTTGGGAGGTTTTTCTTAAAAAAAATCCACAGATTTTGCTCTAAAGGAAGAAACTGGGACAACTGTCTATTTCGGCCTTCAGAGCTGCATGAGGAAGATGGAACAAAATATGGGTGGCCTACAATTAGTTACAGTTTTATAACTTATAATAGTAAAAGTGGAAATTTATTGGCTGTATATGTATATGCATCCATAGGTTTAGAAACAATATCTGTTTGGATCAGTAATTCCCAAACTGCGGTCCAAGTATTGACAGAGTTGCCAATGTACTTATCACTAGGGAAAATATCTTATAAAGCTGCAAACATGTCTTTTATCACTTATACAGTGCTCTTTTTTTGGTAAATAATAATAATAATAATAATGAGGTGCTGGTACTCATATTTTGGATGCCAGCACAAAATGACTGGCATGGGCAGCAAAAAATAAATAAATGCTGGTACTCTACTGTGAATACTATCATGAAAAAGCACTGCACCTATGTAGCTATAACTTTATTGTGCACTCTGGTTCTTTGATAGTTGACAAAATGGCAGCGCACCTTCAGCAACTTTGCTGTGCCTTTCCCATTCCCTCTGCTAAACTGGATAGATATATGATTGTGCTCACGCGGTGCTTTTGATGCCTTCTTGTGAGGGAAGTGTCTTAGCTCTGGTGCTGCAAACCTCTCTGGGGGCCCAACAGTATTGGAAATAATCATGGACTCCCCCACTTTCATCTTTACCCACAAATAATAGCCACAATAAGAATATCCTTATGTTGAACAATAATGGAAACATTCAGGCCTCCTTTTTGAACAATTTGTTCAATTATAAACCAGTTAAAATGGGGTTTTACCATTGTTTAGGTATTCTGCTTTGGCAAAGATCCTTCGGTTGGGAAAGGTTACCTTAAGGGGTATCCCTGATCAATACTATCTCTGATATAAAGGTAAAGGTAAAGGTACCCCTGCCCATATGGGCCAGTCGTGACCGACTCTGGGGTTGCGCGCCCATCTCGCATAAGAGGCCGGGGGCCAGCGCTGTCCGGAGACACTTCCGGGTCACGTGGCCAGCATGACGAAGCTGCTCTGGCGAGCCAGCACCAACGCAGCACACGGAAACGCCGTTTATCTTCCCGCTATAAAGCGGTACCTATTTATCTACTTGCACTTAAGAGTGCTTTCAAACTGCTAGGTGGGCAGGAGCTGGGACCGAACGACGGGAGCTCACCCCGCCGCGGGGATTCGAACCGCCGACCATACGATCGGCAAGTCCTAGGTGCTGAGGTTTTACCTACAGCGCCACCCGCGTCCCATCTCTGATATATTTGACTCTAAATTGGAAAATAAATTATCTGGATGCTGTGTTCCCTTCTAGTGCTATTTCCTTCATGATCATCGCTGCGCTACTGTCAGTAAAATAAGCCAGCTACAAAACCAGATTCCAATTTCCTTTCTAAATTCTGATGAGGAAATGCTTTCTAAACAGCACCCTGGAGGTTGAGACTGATTGCATCATCCCTTGTAAGTAAGGATCAGAGTGAGCGAGAGAATAATTAAAAGGAAATTGATCGTAGATAAGCTTCAGCAGCTGATGAGGATTTATTTTTTATGATGCTCCAGTAGACCAGAGTAATTCCACATCTATCTAATCATCAACAAATGCCACAGAAGTCAATGTGATATACCTACATACCATATTTTTTAGTGTATAACATGCCCCCATGTATAACATCCCCCCTATTTGTGGGGGGGGGGGGACTCCAAATTAAGAAAATGGGGGGAGATTGCCCAGAGTTGTTTGTTGAGCTTTTTTAGGGGAGATTGCAGGAAATTGCTCACCCGCTGCCACTCACATGAGTCGCAAAAGGTCCCATGCCCATCACAGACAGAAGCTGCCAATTGGCCACCCAGTTGTCACAATGACAGCCAATCAACACCAGCCCTTGCAGCAATATCAAGACCAATAGCCACTGACAATCTCTGGCTCGCGGCAGCAACCAATCTCACATCTCCCCAATGCACGATGAATGTATAAGACGACCCCAATTTTTAACTTCATTTTTTAATTAAAAAAAACCTCATCTTATTCACAGAAAAGTACGGTATATATCTTTTGCTGATCTGTATGGAGGCAACCTTTGTACAGTCCTTACTGAGAACGGAATAAGTCCCCACCCAGAAACTTGGGGTGTTCCACCACTTACCTGTGATCCTTCCCTTATACATGTGCTTCCAGTGGAGGACACGACTTGTCTTGAGATTTTTACAGGTTGCAATGTGGTAGGAAGCCTAATCCTAATACTTTCGCGATCTAAGACGATTAGAGTTCAATATGCAATGTTGTGATGCCCACTCCCTCCCTCCCTCTTACACACAAACATTCCTACATACAGTTGCTCCTAGGTCCATTAGACCCACTATCCATACCTTTGTAAATGTTTCAGTTACAGATAGGTAGCCGTGTTGGTCTGCCATAGTCAAAATAAAAAAAATCCTTCCAGTAGCACCTTTAAGACCAACTTTAAGAACTAACTTAGTTGGTCTTAAAGGTGCTACTGGAAGGATTTTTTTTATTTTGTAAATGTTTGTTTGCCTTTGCAAATGGCAAAAGGAAAGTGAAAAGTAGCTCTGCATTCCTCTTCAATTAGGCATATTTTATGCCAGCTCAAAGTAGGTCAAATATACTTTGAAATTACGTGGCCACTAGATGTCATCAGCAGAGCGGCTTTCAAAGTAACTACTGTTCGCCAGCATTGCTACTGCTGATGAGTTGGGGGTTTCCCCCACCCCTCTCTCTAAAGATGCCCATAAACTTTTGAAACTTATTTTTTAGACAGGTTGATGAAGATTTTAAAGTTAAACCATATGCCTTCTAATGCAAAATGATGTCAGAGAATCAGAGCCAGTCCATGACAGGTGTTGCCATCTACCGTAGTTGCTTGAGCAATTCTTCACATAGGTAAACCAGCTGCTAATGTCCATGCCAGCAAACATGTGAATCAAGCACCTAGAGGTAGGGAAATGACTTAAGGGAAAGAGATATTTTGTCTAGTGCATTGGGCTGCACTGCCACCATAGCAGCACTGCGACCATACAAATATATGATAAAGGGTTAAAAAATGAGCCCCCCCCCAATGTAAACAACATTGGGTTAAAGGGGGGTCCTGAGTTGGTAAAGGTTGAAGGCTATTGATCTCGTGCTCAGTGACAATCTGTGTAGTGAAGAGCCAATCTCAAGCATTGGTTCCAAGCCTTCCAGTTAACAAACAAACAAAAAACCCTATTTAGCATGTATGTTAAGCACAGGGAAATGGACAAGAAAGCTGGACAAGGGGAGCTGAAATGTCTAAGCACGGTGAGCCAAGGAACATAACATACTTGATTTTTATGTACTGGACAGCGGGCTGCTGAAATTGTGCAAACAGGCTCCATCCAAATGTATTTCATTTGAGGTGATATAAACACTTTTATCTCTGATGCCGAGTGTGTAATTATCAGCCCATTCAGACATGCAAGCCAGCACTTCATGTGGCAGCTATCAAGTTATAAATGTATGTATTTGGTCCAAGCCGAAATATCCAAGAATATACTTAGATAAATGTTTGGCAAGAGACATTTCGAATCATACAAGATTAAGGGCAATAATAACTTTTAAAATATTTATATTCCAGAGCTATCTTGGCCTGGAAGATACAACCCTTTTTGACAGATGCTTGATCATTCAAATAAGCTCTTGTCAGAAAAGATGTTCCAGCCTTGGGATTCCTTCATGTACACATGCAAGTCTTGGCTCTACATGTGATGTTTCTGACCCACCTGTCTACTCCTTATTAGCTTTGTCTACTTCTCCACTTGAACCTGTTTTATGTGCTTACTGCCCAGAGGACTTCTGGGAACATTTGAGGTTTGGCCTTGCCCTCTCTGCCATGCTGACTTGCACTGAATAATACAGTTGTACCTTGGTTCAACTTCCAAAAAGTTCAAAAACCAAGGCACGGCTTCCGATTGGCTGTAGGAGCTTCCTGCACTCAATCAGAAGCTGTGGAAGCCATGTCAGATGTTCGGGTTCCAAAGAACATTTGCAAACCGGAACACTCACTTCCAGGTTTGCGGCGTTTGGGAGCCAAAACGTTCAAGTTGCAAGGCGTTCGTCAGCCAAGGTACGACTGTACATGAAAAGCTTTGTACTTCCATTGATTCAGATTTCCATGGGTATGTGTCCTTCCCCTAGTACAGGTGAAATCTAGTTTTCTCACATTAATGTAGCAAGGCCTGGTCTATACATGCAGCATATGAACAAAGGAAGTTGCCTTATGCCTCAAATCTTTCCCAGTCTACATCTGTACTGGAATTGTTTTTAGATGTATTGATTGGTTCATTGTGCGTTGGCCGCCCTGGGCTCCATTAGGAGGAAGGCTGGAATATAAATGTATTAATAGCTAGTCACACCATTGGTCTGTCTACCTCAGCATTGCCCACACTGACTGGCAGTGGCTTTCCAGGGCTTAAGATGGGGAGCATTCCCAGTGCTGCCTAGCGTTGTGGAGACCTTCTGCATGCAGAGTAGATCCTCTACAACTGAGCTATAGGTGGCAATGGGGGGGGGGACTTTTAATGTTATCTTACCTGTGCAGGAGCTGCTCACATAAATCTTGCTCCCACAAAGGGCCACAAGTGTTGACTTCTGGCAAGAAAGAATGGCTGCACTACTTCAATCTGCACCGAGATATTCTATTTTCAATGCTTCCCTCCTGGGAAAGACTCCTCTCAAGCAGAAGAGGGAGAGGACCGGCATCAGATGCCATAAAGAGCTCAAATTTCCCATATGAACCAACCCAGACCCGAGAGGAAAGGGGCTGCTTAATTAGATGTCTTAATTCTTCCCCAGGTGGCCAATCTACAGAAAGAGAAAATATACAGGGCCTCCATCCCCCCTCCTCCAGATAAGAAAACCTGAAAATAGATATTCCCTGATCCTCTCATTATTTTGACCTCCTGTTGCTACATTAAAAAAATGAGCTACCCATCACCTCTCATTTGGGAGAAGTAAACACCCTTAGGATCACGCTTTTAGGATTATCAAAGTAACTAAGATGTCAGCAAAGAGTGATACAGGAACCGGTTCATTTCCTTCCTGCCTCTGATTTGCCTTCACATATTTCATCTCTACAAACGAATAATAACGCTGGCTATTAACTCTCTGGCAAGACATGAACGATGATTTCTATATTTGAAATGTTAACCATGGGAGTGTCTCATTTGTTTATTTGTTTCTGTTTTGGGACTCAGATCACTAAGGGCTCTTTTCATCCTGAATTAAAATTCTGGGTGTGGTGCGTATGAGCAGCAGAGGCACCAGAGCTTCCTTGACTTGGCACTCGCCGTGCCAAACCTTTTTTAAAGCTTTGGGAATGTGACAATCTCAGGTTCCTTATGAGATGGGGCACCTGGGAGTGGTGCCGTCTCAGGCCACATGTGCCTAAGGGACATGCCTTCTGAGTGGTGCCACCAGTAGAATGCAAGCCAAATGTTTCTGACTTGAGTCCATGGGGCATGAGGCCAGTTCAGTCAGGAGATGGGGCAAGCTTTGTTTTATTTATTCATTTATTGCAGGATGTATAAACCACTCTACTGTCCGAGAACACATTCTGAGTATGATGGACAGAAATAGAAAATAGAATGCAAAACAGATCATGGTATTAAAACATAAAAACCCACAAGAATTAAAAGCAGCAGAAATAAAGTAGACTAATTTCAGAAGGCTGGTGGGGGAGGGGGAAGAAAAGTTTCCAGCAAACTGATAATGCAATGAAGGAGCCCAGGGCAGGAAACACAGAAATAATAAGATCCAAAGATATCTAAAAACAATTCCAATACAGATGCAGACTAGGAAAGATCTCTCATTGGGGGGGGGGGGGGAAGGTCTTTGGTAGGTGGTGAAAAAAAACAGCAGAGACAGTGCCTGTCTGATATTTAATGGGAGGGGATTCCAAAAGGTAGGTGTCACAATACTAAATTTCTATATTGTGTGGAACGGAGCTTGCAGAATGATGGGATTTGCTTCATTTTTAAGGGTTGCGCAACACAGAAAACACAAGATTGTGCTTTACTGCAGGGGAATGTGGCCCCATCAATGGATCTCCATCCACAGATCTAAGTGACAGATGGCATGAGGACTGTAGGGTGAGAGACAGTATCTCACATGCCACATCCTTATTGTGATCCATTGGCTGAGGGATAAGTAGTCACAAGCTTTTCTTTCACATTATCAAAAGTTATTGCTGCTGGATATTAGTGAATACTACCACATACAAAGAATCTCTCATGTGTTATCGACAGGGACTAAGCTTAAAAACACCAAAAATCAATTCACAGTACCTCAGTCCCATTTTTGAGAGATTTGCCACACCTGACACCTGACGTCACTGTGACTTTGACAGGTGACAGGTGAGCAACCCTGCCCACCACTCACATTTGGCCTGCAAAGTCAATCCTGATGAGGATCTGACTCGTGGAATCCAAATGATTCCT